>NC_059102.1:171262399-172462399 GCF_020740685.1 Jaculus jaculus | reverse complement strand
GACCCAGAGACACATTGCTTTGGGCTGAAGTTTGCTAAAACACAAAATGGCTCAACAACCGGAAAACGGTGCTGTCACATATAGCTCCCTTATAATCTTCCACACTCCATGACTTAACATGATGCCTGTAACCCAATGCATACTGACGGCACCACACATGGAATGGGAGTCACAAAGTCTCTGCTGCCCATGTATAAGTATGGCCTAAGGACTTAGGAAGTTCTTATGCCTTTGGAGATGGTGACCATCACCTACTGCACATCTTTCCGTGTGCAGTAAGTACTTGCTAGATTTTCACACGTTTATGATCGGATGATGCATATTCCTCTGCATCACATTGTAAGTAACTTATTATTTATTTTGCTATCAATCCATTTAACTCATTTGGAACTTCTTAAAGCATAAATAGATATAGATTTAAAACACAGACCTAAACTTACATTCTGATAATTCTTTTTCTTCTTTGGAAGTGGCAAACAATGATTATAAAGTTAAAATAGAGTATAGTGGATTCCTTGTTAACATGCAGTCCATCACTAGTCCTTCGTGTGGCCCCTACACAGAAAAGAGGTCAGACTTTCCAGGAGTTACTTGGCTTTATTCTTGCTCTTCTTCCCCAGGAAATAGTAAGACTCCACTTGGAACAGCTTGTTCTACACTCTCATTACAAGTCCCAGAGGCAGTTACATCAGTTTCCACCTTGGGAGGGCACATGTCCCTGAAGTATGCTGACCCTTGAGAATTTTATTATTGAGAAAAGTAAATTAAAATGTTCTTCCTGTCTTGAAGCTCTGTTTAAAAAAAAAAAAAACATTGGCATCAACTTACTTGTTTACCATGTCTCGTTGATTAATCTTATCTTTATCTAAACAAGTAAGTACTTAGAGCATAAACTTTATGTAATAATGTCCCTCCCCTAGGAAGTACCTCAATTTTTTTCATAAATGCTCAAATTGCATTATAGTAGGTTAGCCACAAGATAGCTTAGACATTTTCCCATTAAAACTCTGAAACCAAAGCTTGAGCATAGCAAGACCCAGAGCATGTAGGCTCAAATCAATTCAAATCAAGCATGATTTTTAACCTTCACTTTTAAAATGCTTCAAGAATTCCTGTGCAAGAACATACACTTTTCATATGTCATCCGAGAGATGTTCTTCAAATCACTCATATTCACAAATAACTGTAAAATATACCCACATGTTCATCCTTTCCCAGGTCCTGCTTCAATGGAAGAGATGCACAGACATGCACACATATATATGAAGATGCACACAGTTTTTCATCATTAATAGCTTAGTCTTTCTTCCAAATCCATTATATTATTGTGATATTTCCTTCTCACTTGCTGAAACAATGGAAATCAAAATTCATCTGCACTGTAACTTTACCCAGTATATCCTAATATAGTCTTCTTCATTTCTTGATACCTTCTCTCACTGACATCTATCTACCCATTTTCCACTTTTCTGTTTAATTGCTTAATTTTCCCCTCTGAACTTTCATGAGGACCTTTTCTGCTTAATGAGTAATAATCAATGACAGTTCTGGCTTATAATATAAGTATATATAAAATTTCTTAACAATGACAACATTCTTTGGTTTCCTTTCCCTCTTAATGGAGCAGCATCTTGCTAATCTTGTCCTAAATTACAGCCTACCAGAAGCATAGAAAAGAAACAAAGCCATGGAACATTCTATAATATTAGCAATTGCTTACATTCTTCACAGTCTGTGAACTAAAATAAAATACCTTTCAAAGAAGATCTTCAAAGAAAAGGCAAATTGTGAGTTTCAGTGAGTTTTATGTCTGTACAAAGCACATATTGCATTCCTTCCATTCCTGAATTAATTGCTTTGTTTCAGTAAAGGAACATAGAACAATGGTAGAAAAAAAATGTCATATCAAAAAATGGAGTCATATCACTACCTCACAGGAAATGAGTTGATTCTCCATGGCTATCAGGATTGTTCTCCGTAAAATGATTAATTGCCACACACACAATAAAAAAATAATAATAATAAATAATAAGAGTAAGACCTACAAATTTATTAAAGAATTTTAGACTGGAGAAATAGCTTAGCAGTTAAGGTGCTTGCTTGCAAAGCTGAAGGACCCAGGTTTCAACTCTGCTAGACCCACATAAGGCAGATGCACAAGGTGGTGCATATATCTGGAGTTTCAGCAGCTGGAGGCCCTGTGTGTCCATTGTCATTCTCTCGCTCTCTGTCTTGCTCTCTGCCTCTCTCTCTCTCTCTCTCTCTCTCTCTCTCTCTCTCTCTCTCTCTCTCCCTAATAAATAAATAAAAATAAACTATTCACAAAAAATGAATTACAATGCATTCTGTACTTTGCATGCATAAATTATGTTTAAGAAAAAAATTCTGAGGTTGGGAGATGACTCTGTGGTTGAGAGTTTTACTGCATGCAAAAGCATGAGTTCCTGAGTGTGATCCCCAGAACCCACATAAAACCCAGATATGTCCATGCATACCTGTAATCCCAGTGCAGAGGGAGGTAGGAGTATCAGTGGAATTCACCAACTAAACTAGCGAAAAACAGTGCCCTCCAGATGTAGGTACTCTGCCTCAAGGATATAAGGTGGAAGAAGACACCCAATGTCTTTTTCTCACCCCTGTGCATGTACATATGGAAAAAATCATGCATATACCACACACACACACACACACATGCACGCATGCAGAGAAACAAAATCATTACAAGTGGTTACAATCACTAAATATAATAGTTTTAGTGCCATGGTTACATTTTACTAAGATAATTATATATAACTGCTTATGTTTTCAAAAATTCAAGGCCAACATTGTAGGAAATGGAAGGAACTAAATACCTCTCATAAATCAATACTGAGGCATTGTTAACTTCTTTGCTTTTGATTTTAATTAATTTTTGATTTATCCAAAGCCTTGATTTTTTTAGTCAAAAATACTGACACTTTTGGTTGCCACCATACAGGTATTAAATGTCCTGTTCTATTTAGTCTTTTTCTTTTCATTGAAAATTTTTTGTTTGTTTTTTTAATTGATACATTTTTATTTTAAGCTGCAAAAACAAGAATGGACAAGCAAACAACATAAATGTAAAACACGCCCATCAAATTATAAAAATTTATCCTTCCAAGGAAAGCAGATGGTAAACCAGTGCCATTATCCTCAAGACCACAACATCCTGCTTCACTGCTGCCTGCACTCTGCTGGGTTTTATCCTTCTTTGGGCCATAGTCTGGATCATTTTCCTCATCTACTTTTTCCTCCCCTTCCTCATCTGCTTCCTCACCTTCTTCATAATCATTGTCATCATCCTTACTAGCTTTGCCAATATAAACACTGATCTTGGGATTATACACTCATGTGAAAAGTGACCAGTTTCAAAGATAGCTTCAGCATCATCATCCAGATCACAACTCCCAAATACTTCAGGAGGGGCAAGAAAATTAAAGAAAGAGTCATTGGCAACCGTTTTAGTTTAGTAATAGTCAGAACTGTCCCGCATCCCTTGTGTTTCTGCTTCTTTTAAGTGGTTTTCAAAATGACATTCTTTCCTTTCTTCCAAACTATCTGACATCCTGTACAACCCATAATTTATGGCCTATCAAAAGAAAAGGGATGAGCATCATCTGGTCCTGACCTCATCCTGTACATCTTAGTTGACACTTCGTGTGTGAAATATTCACGGTTCAAAGTGAAATTCTGAGATAAAGCTCACCGGCTGTCCAGCGTCTGAGGACTGCAAGTTACTGTCTGTCAAGTGCTTCAGGTCAGGCTCATAGTGCTCTTGCACCATGACACTGAGAAAATCCACATGCTGAAAAACAGCCAGCCAAAATTCAGATATTTCCTTAAGGTCTTCCTTTTATTCATCATGTTTCACACCTTCAATCTTGGCCTTGCATGTTTCTTAGTTTCAGCTGGGATCTTTTTGAGGTAGATGAGGTGGTTCTCTCCTTAGAGTTTGTGTCCATGTGAAAAAGAGAAGCTGATCCTCTGGCAGAGAGTAAAGTTAACATCAGATAAATGTGATAACCATTATTTTTTAGAGTTTAATATATGTAGGCCCACTTGTAACCCACAATTGGTGGGAGCTTCATTCCCCAGGGCCCATGTTAGCCACATGCACAGGGGAGCACACGCATCTGCAGTTCGTTTGCAGTGGCTAGAAGCCCTGGTGCACCCATTATTTCTCTCTCTCTCTCTCTCAAATAAATAAATAAAAA
This sequence comes from Jaculus jaculus, assembly GCF_020740685.1. Taxonomy (NCBI): domain Eukaryota; kingdom Metazoa; phylum Chordata; class Mammalia; order Rodentia; family Dipodidae; genus Jaculus; species Jaculus jaculus. The sequence continues at coordinate 172,458,164 of NC_059102.1, read as the reverse complement.
TAAAAACAAAAACTGAAAAAAATTTACCCCATAAAATTGTACAAGAGCCAAGAATTATAATTTTTGACATTCTTATATTACATATTTGTTATTGTCATGATTTTAGTTGAACAACTTTGCAATGTTCAGATGTCTTTGCATATATTTATTCTGTTTTTCTTTAAGTTACAATATTTATGTATCCTGCATGCAAGACAGCTACATGCATTATAAATAGACCATTGTACTTTGTGACTTATGTGCTCATCACCTCAGTGCTGAATTTCAATCTACTGGAATTGGTATTAATTTGATCTATGGTATAAATATTTTCTTAAAAAGGCTATTGAAGGGGCTGGAGAAGTTGCTCAGTGGTTGCAGCACTTGCTTGTAAAGACTGGCAGCCAAAGTTTGATTGCCTAGTACCCACATAAAGCCAGATGCACAAAGTGGAGCATGCATCTGGGGGTTGTTTGCAGTGGTAAAAGGCCTTGGTGTGTCCATTCCACTTGACTTACAGTTTTTAATACCTGGATACCTAATCTGTCTGGGATTGTTATAAATGTGTGCTATAAGGTAGATAAGACATATTGTAAAATGTGAGACAAAAGTCTATGATAGTGTAGACCCTTAGGAAGTATACAATAACATTATCATTAAAGAAAAATGGTATGGACTAATTAGTGCTCTTTAAAAAATGATGTTTTATTTTAAAAACCCAAAGCACCCAAACTATAGTCCATAGCCCCTGAAAGATACATATACACAAAACTATGTCACACATGGGCAAAGTCACACTTGAATGTCAATACCTTTCCTTACTGATTACTTACTCTTAGGATGATTATTTAGGATAATTGAACACCAGGGTGACAGAATTTCTAAACTTGTCCTGTGTAATCTTTCAATGGTTATTATTTACATCCTTCATTAGAATTTTTGTCTGTTAGCTTTAAAAGAGAAAGACTGTCTTAGATGTGTGTCCAGATCTTTCTCTATCTAGCAACAGAAGAGTTAGTACTAAAGTGAGACATAGACTGAAAGGGAACAATTTGTCTTAACATGGAACATCATTGAAAAAGAATGTTGAAATGACATAATTGTTGTCTAAAGATTCTTGCCTGTATAACATTTTATCTCATCAACAGTAGCAAAACTTTTCCAAATTTTTCTTTTTGGTTTTGCAAGGGAGGGTCTCACTCTATCCCAGGCTGACCTGGAATTCACTGTGTAGTCTCAGGGTGACCTCAAACTCACAGGAAGCCTCCTGTCTTTGCCTCCCAAGTGCTGGGACTAAAGGTGTGTGCCACCACACCAAGCCCAAATGTTCTTTTAAATGAATCTTTGACCTCTTTGTTACTTAGGCTATAAATGAGTGAGTTCAGCGTAGGGATCATAGCTTTGTAAAACAATGACATAACTTTGTTGATATACAACGAGAAGCTGGAGTTTGGATGAACACAGATGAAGAAGAGTGTCCCATAAAGGATGGAGACAGCAGTGAGAGCAGGTGAAGCAGACTTTGAGCCTCTCATCAGCAGAATGGACCCTCAGGATGGTGATGACACTGGAAGTGCAGAACACCGTGATGACAAGCACACTGGGGACTCCCTGTATCCCAGCCAAGATGGAAATCAAACCCTAACTCACCTGGGTATCTGCACATGCCAAGGAAAGGACGGGAAAGTCACAGCAGAAGTGATTGGTAATATTTTGACAACAGAATGGCAGGTTAAAAGTAAAAGTCATATGGATCACAGTGCTTATAAAGCCTGTGGCATAAGGCACTGCCACCAGGCACATATAGACCTGCTGGGACATACTGAGTGTATACAGCAAGGGCTTTCAAATGGCTAAATATGGGGTCATATGCCATGGAAGGCAAAAGAAAACATTATGTGACTACCAACTGACTGAAGAAACATAACTGAATAGCACAACCTATGAAAGAGATCCCTTTTCACTCTACAAAGATATCAGATAGCATCTTGGGACCCCTTTCAGAAACAGAGCAGGCATCCACAAAGGACAAGTGGCTGAGAAAAAAGTACATGGGGTTGAGGAGCCATGAGTCCATCTGGGTAAGAATGATCATCCCCACATTCCCCAGAAGGGTGACCAGATAGACAGAAATATCAGGAAGAGAACAACTTGGTGCTGGAAGAAACTTGTCAAGCCCATGAAATAAAATTAAATCACCACAGTTTGATTTCTATAATTTATTTGTTTCTGATTCAATCTGTTACAAGATAAATATTTTTCTATGTAATCAATTCACAATTAAAGACTTCCAAGTTCTTTTGTTGTTGTTGTTAACTTGAATTCTAGTCTTGGATGTTCTTCTAAAGCATTATTGATAGCTGCTGCATGACCTGAGTGCCTCCAAGATATTCAGTAACCTCATCGGTCCAACATCTGCAAAAAGAGTATTTTTACATGGAATCATAAGTTTAGAATTAGATGCGACCTTTGAATATTATCTAAGGAGAGTTTTACAATTGCCAGGCTCTACATGACCAGCACTTACCAGTGAGCAGAGTCTCCTGACAATGCCCAGTGGGAATGAAGAAGGGTTAGGTTGGAGGGATCCCAGCAAGGATGAAACAAGTTTATTTGCACAGCTTCAGAATTTTATGCTTGTCAGAACAGAAGAGGAACTACTCTATCTTTGCAACATTAGGAAAACAACTGCAGACAGACAGTCACAACATTCTGACAGAATCAGCAGGAGAAAAACAGGGAAGCAACACAAGGGACTTCTATTACAAACAAGTGAGGAAAGCAGCAGGGTTCAGTGCTTGGAGCAGAACATATACTTTCACATTCCTGGATATAAAATGGCCATTTTGGAAGCTTAGCTTGATTCCAGGCCATATTACTTCAAACCTGTGTGAAGCAAATAGTAAAACTTACAGAAAATCAACAAAGGGCCAATAATTGCAGGAATGTTGTCCTTGCTAGATTAGACCTAATATAATTGCAAAGAACACACTATCTCAGCAGGCCACAGAACCTTCTCCAAAATTGACCATGTATTAGGCCATAAAGCATGCCTTCATAAAGACAGGAAAATTATAGAAATTCCCTGAATTATGTCACATCACAATGCTTTAAAGCTAGAAATATAAAACAAGAGACACATCAATCCAACAGCTCCTGGAGACTAAACAACACACTTTTAGTGAATGAATGAATTGTGGAAGAAATCAAAAAAGAAACTGTAAAATTCCTAGAGTTAAATGACAATGAAAACACGACCTACCAAAACTCACAGAACACAATGAAAGCAGTCCTAAGAGGAAAATTCATAGCCCTAAATGCCTTGATTACAAAAACTGAAAGATTTTAAATTAATAACCAGGGGCTGGAGAGATGGCTTAGTGGTTAAGTGCTTGCCTGTGAAGCCTAAGGACTCTCGTTAGAGATTTGATTCCCCAGGACCTATGTTGACCAGATGCACAAAGGGTGCACATGCCTGGAGTTCATTTGCAGTGGCTGGATGCCCTGATGCACCCATTCTCTCTCTCTCTCTCTCTCTCTCTCTCTCTCTCTCTCTCTCTCTCTCTCTCTCTCTGTCACCCTCAAATAAATAAATAAAAATAAACAAAAAATTAATAACTGGAGTGTCCACCTAAAGGCACTGGTAAAACAAGAAGAATCCAACCCAAAAAGCTCCAGACAGAAAGAAATAATAAATATTAGAGCAGAAATTAATGAACTGGAAACTACGAAAACAATTTTTAAAAATTTGATGAAATGATCAGCTGGTTCCTTGAAAAAAATGAACAAGATTGACAAACCCCTGGCCAATTTGATCAAGCAAAAAAAGAGAAGTCTCAAAAATATAAATATCAGAAATGAAAAGGGAAAGATCACAACAGACATCAATGAAATTGGAAGAAACATCAGGGCATACTTCCAGAACCTCTACTCCAAAAAATTAAATAATCTGGAAGAAATGGATGAATTCCTAGACACATACCATCTACCAAAGCTAAACACAGAGCAGATTAATCTAAACAAACCTATCACATCCACAGAGATTAAAAAGGTAATCAAAAACCTCCAGAGAAAGAAAAGTCCAGGATTGGATGGCTTCTCAACTGAATTCTATCAAACCATCATTGAAGAACTTAAAGCAACTTTTCTCAAACTGTTTTGCATAATCAGAGACCAGGGAATCCCTCCCTGACACTTTTTATGAAGCAAGTATCACACTAACCAAAACCAGACAGAGATGTAACAAGGAAAGAAAACTATAGGCCTATATCCCCAATGAGCTTAAATGCAAAGATCCTGAACAAAACCTTTGCAAACTTAATTAAACAACACATCAAAAACATTATCCATCTTGACCAAGTAGGCTTGATCCCAGGGATGGTTTAACATATTGACATTGGTCAATGTAATATACCACATAAATAAACTTAACCATAAGAACCACATGATCATCTCAAATGATTCAGAGAAGCCTTTTGACCAAAAAAAACAAAAAAACAAAAAACACGCCACTTCATAATAAAAACACTGAAAAGAATAGGCATGGAGAGTTAGTATCTCAATAATGTAAAGGCTATATGTAAAGCTCATAAAGCCCAAATAGCACACCCTCACCACTGCTCTTTAACATAGTACTAAAATAATAACCCAAGCAATAAGACAGGAGAAAGAAAAAAAGGGATTCAAATTGGAAAGGAACAAATCAAGTTAGGCTCATTTGCAGATTACATGATCTTATATATAAATGACCAGAACGTCTCCATCTCAAAACTTTAAAGGTAACAAATTCCTTCAGGAAAGTGGCAGGATATAAAATGGATACACAAAAATCAGTAGCTATTTGCTGGGCATGGTGGTACATGCCTTTAATCCAGCACTCAGGAGGCAGAGTTCGGTGGATTGCCATGAGTTAGAGGCCACCCTGAGACTACATAATGATTTCCTGGCCAGCCTGGGCTAGAGTGAGACCCTACCTCAAAAAACAAACAAAAGGGCTGGAGAGATGGCTTAGCGGTTAAGCGCTTGCCTGTGAAGCCTAAGGACCCCTGTTCGAGGCTCGGTTCCCCAGGTCCCACGTTAGCCAGATGCACAAGGGGGCGCACGCGTCTGGAGTTCGTTTGCAGAGGCTGGAAGCCCTGGTGCGCCCATTCTCTCTCTCTCCCTCTATCTGTCTTTCTCTCTGTGTCTGTCGCTCTCAAATAAATAAATAAAATTAAAAAAATAATAATAAGTATCTTTTCTACTTGCAAATGCCAAATATACAGAGAAAGAAAACTGTGAGACTGTCCCATTTTCAATAGCAAGAAAAAAATTGAAATATCTTAGAATAACACTAATCAAGAATGTGAAAGACCTATATAATGAAAACATAAAAACACTCAAGAAAGAAATTGAAGAAGACTTATGAAGATGGAAGGACCTCCTATGATCTGGAATAGTTATAATGAATATTGTGAAGATGGCCATTCTACCAAAAGCAAAACACAGATTTAACACAATACCAATAAATATACCAGCATCATTCTTCTCAGAGACTGACAAACTGACTGCAAAATTCATATGGAATAGCAGAAGTCCTTGGACATCCAAACATATCCTCAGGGGAAAAAAAACACTGGTAGTATCACCATGCCTGATCTAAAGCTATATCACAAAGCCATAATGACAAAAAGGGCATGGTACTGGAATAAAAGCAGAAACATAGACCAATGGAATAGAATTGAAGACTCAGACCTTAGGTCAAGTAACTACAGCTACTTGATCTTTGACAAAGGTGCCAATACTGTGGACTGGTGAAAAGACAGCATCTTCAACAAATGGTGCTGGACAAATTGGATGACCATGCATAGAAAAATGCAATTACATTCTCAGCGAACTTACCTAATCACAGAAAAAAAATTGACACATAGTCTCACTCATCTGCAACACCTAACCTGAATCTGCCCAAGATGCCTTACATACCCAGCAAGCACCTCATGGACTAGACAATAAGATGGATGGGAGGCCGGGGAGGGAATCAAAGGGTGGAAAACAGTAATCCGGACCCAAACGGCAATGGTACCATAAAATTCTACTTCCTAAAAGACAGACCAAATGGCTGAACCTTCACTAGACCCTTACAGGAAACACCTTAACCACAAGACACTGGAGAGGGTAGGATCAAAACTGACCTAAATCTCCTATATCTTCCCTCCCTCCCTCTCCCCCTCTCCCCTCTATCTCTCTCCTCTCTAACTCTTGTATATTAGTTATCTTTTTCCTCAATTTCTTAGTGGACACTGACCTGTAACCCCCACTTCCAGCTTGGGCCTACCATCCACAATGAGCTTTTGATCACAGAAACCTGCACGGTTTCCCAAAACAATGACAGACTTCTGTCAGAGTACTTGATGACCCACCAAAGGCCAGTGGTAAGACCCTATTGCTGAAGACTCCATATGCAGCTGACACGTAAAATGGAATGGCATGGCTGGAAGCCAGGAGAGAGTCAGTCCCCAGACAGTCAGCATGTCTAGTGCCAGAAGGCGCTACATAAGTGACTGGGGGAAATGACCAAGACCTGTCCAATCAACTCATTTTTTAACCTAATTAGCAACAAAGAACCGGATGTGATGCCCACACAAGTGCAATAGTGGTACACAGCCATGGTGAGGAATCAATTGCTCTTGATTTGGCTAACTGATCCACTCAGTGGTACTAGACCCATAGCTAGAGCTGGGAAACAAGTCAGAACCATACCCAAACACAAGCCCCCTCTACAATATCAAGCTACCATCAATCACGGGGTATAAGAGGGCCTAAACCTACCATACTGTCTATCAAAAAAGTAAGTTTTATCTCAATTTTCTGGGTGCTAACTTACTCCCCATTGGAGAATCTGCTTCTCTTTTCCAGATAGATGCAGATCCTAAGGAGAGAGCTGCCCCAACATACCTCAAAAGGGGCCCAACTGAAACTAAGGACAACTGGCGAAATAAGCAAGGGTGATGTTTTCCTGTGAACTGGATTCCAGCACAAAGGGGAAGGAGATCAACGCAGAGAAAAATCAACTTCTACCAAATCAGAGAGCCAGACCCTCAGAGGCCCCCAACACCTCAGCACTGAAGCAAACCAAAAATGAACCCAACATGGCTCAGGGAAATTTTGCGGAAGAGGGGACGGAAAGAATGTCAGAGTCACATGTTGGGTCATGATATGCAGAGACATTTATCATACCAATAACTGGGGGCTAACTCCACAATGCACGACCCATTTTCATTAACAAGGAGGGTCTAATGTGAGGGGGTAGATCACAGATGAGCCTAAATAATAGTACCAAACTGCCTGTATTTACTGAAAAGAAAACTAATAAATTAAATTTAAAAAAAAATCTTAGCTCGATGTGATCTTGTATGTCTGTAGTCCCAGTGTATAAAAGCCTGAGGCTCATTCCTTCAAAACTGTTTGGACCTTGCAAAAGGTGAGCACTGACACGTAAGTTTCTATTCAGGTGTGCTTGAATTATTTTTTGAGTACTAGAGGACTCAAGATTTTAGAAAAGCCAGCACTTTTATTTCCACTTGCAATTCCTATCCATTTAGTATTGCTGGATGTGGTAATGTGAGGGAACAAAGAGGCTTATTTTAGTCAGAACTAAGTTAAGAATTTTCCAAGTCTGTAAAAATGGAGAATATTAACAGCAAAACAGGCAGAAACTTGTAACAGAATATCTTAAGAAAACCAACTTGTTTAAGTAGCTTTATGTGATAAAGTGCTATTTGTATTTGGTAGAATCTTCAAAAGTGCACATTTACCAAGCTTGTTACATTTTGGGGGTTAGTTCTTCACAAGCTGTCAAAAGATTTTACACCTTTAAGCCAGAATACAAATGCTTAAATACAGATAGGAAAATGAATAATGGGGTCATGAGATAGCTCGCTTCTATTTTTGTAATGTTTTAGAGTCTATAATTTTTTTGAAACTTTAGAAAGAGGTATAAAAATAATAGAGTAAATATGTCATTATCTACATAGTTCTAATTTAGAATTTAATACTGCAAACAATATTTAGTTCCACAAGTAACTCAAATATAAATTCAATATTTTTTTTATTTATGAGTTTAAGCTGAAAAGCAACTCAAGGTTATAACAAATGCTTATTTAAAGATTTACTTTGTCTTACAAACAAGAAAAAAAGCAACAATCTAAAATAAACAACAAAACCCTCCTTTTCTATAGGATATCAAAAACTTCTGGTTTTATATTTCTAATTATGTATTTTCCTTTGGTACCTTAGTTCATGTTTGAGGATAAAGTACATTAAATATTTCTTACTCTCTTCTCTCCATGTACACAGTGTGGCATGGTGTTCACTGAGGCTGCTAATGAAGAAAATGTGACACATGCCTGTGTCGTTTGTGTTTTAAGCTCAAAGAGAGTTGGTGATCAACTTTGTCTTGGTTTAATAATTTTACAACTGAAATCCTGAGTAGAGCAACTCAGATAATTTGGGTTGTGGTGATTTTTTAATGGGGGTATATATTCTCGGTAGTTAAGAATTATCTTCTTTAACCTTTTATTTTTGCTATTGTTCAGCTCTGTGAAGTTTACATCTATTTGTTACCATTTTCGTATTTCTTACAGCATTAAAAATGTTGTTTTTATATGAAATTAATGATGAATACATCGGAGGTCCCACTACCCTGAAAGCTTAACTGAAGCTTCATTAGGCCTTCAGAACGCTCGTAGGGATGTAAGGATGGGATCTTGTGATGGTGTCTGCATTGGTTGTTTAGTTTCATTTTTAAAGGGTTGCATAGTACGTTAGCCTAGAAATTGCTGGCTGTAGTAATCTCCAGGAGCCTAGGCTGCCTGTCTTGGGCTTGTACTATTGATGATTAGGGCAGGTGGGTTTTCTGGATATTAAAAAAGATAAAGTCTTTTTTTCTCCATAAAAGTATGCCATGGATTGCTGAGTTAACATTCTTGAACAGTGATTTGATGTGTGATAAAAGTGTAACTATGAGGTCACTGCTGGTGATTAGAGAGGGTTATGTTGTAATAGAGAATTAATTCAGAATAAAAAAGTTAGTTTCCTAAAAAAATAGGCAATCAAGTATTTTTATGCTCTCATTATTATTAATTTGAAAGTGTAAATTTAAAAACCCTCCTACCTTATGGAAGAAGTAGTTCCCAAAAGGGTGTTTTAGCAAAAGACTTTATTCCAGCATGTTTGGGAAATGCTAGATTAGGCAAGATAAAGTCCTTAAGTTTTTGAGGACCTTTGGTGCACTAGTGTGTTTCCAGTCTGCATGCTTTGAAGATATTTAAGTCTTAGAACTGACAAGAGTCTCAACAAGGACGGCACACACACACACATTTCCTAGGAGGGTCTCAGTTTCCGTTAAGCACCTCTGTATAATTGGAGAAAGGATGCACCACTTCCATAATTTCTTTCCATGTGGATTTTTTTCTTTGAAAGTGTGTTGTGGGAGTTTTGTCCTGAGACGCACACACAGGACAGCTGCTCTAAAGCAACTTGGCTCCCTTGGACTCCCACTTCGCTGGCGATGGTGAGGGTAGGAGCTGGCACAGGTGAGGCATGAGGGCTTGTTTACTTGCAACATATACAGCCATATGTTTGGAAAATCCATGTTCTGGCTGTGTGTTCGAAGCCAAGCCTGCCTTTGAGCTGTCAGTGGTGGAATGTGAACATCTCGCCACATGAAAAGCAGTTGGATCTTTGTTCTAATTCTTTAGTTTTCCTCTTGGAAATTCAGAGAAATGCCCTTTAATCATTTAGTTTACACATCCCAGGTCCCTGGAAATCACAGACAATGCCTTGCCAAAATTTGCATCAATCCTCAGCAAGTCGTGTGCTGCAGGGAAGGAAGGCTGCCCTGTGTGCTTGGGACCATGGGCTGCTTGGCCTGCACACTGCTTTTTGTTGGTTGCAGAAGGAAGGGCTTGCCCAAGCTTTTTAAATTATATATATATATATATATATATATATATATATATATATATATATATATATATATAAAACTATTTAGTTATTTGTAAACAGAAAGGTAGAAGAAGGGGCCACACCAGGGCCTCCAGCCACTGCAAACAAACTCCAGACGCGTGCACCACTTTGTGCACCTGCCTTCATGTGGGTGCTGCGGAGTTGAGCTCTGGTTGTCAGCCTTTGCAGGGCAGCACCTTAACTGCCCAGCCACCTCTCCAGCCTGTGCTGAAGCTTTTAAGTGCACACGTGAGATTTATCTCCTTTATGAGTCAGTGTTTTATTTTATAAAATAGAAAAAATGATGTTAAGTGTGCACGTGAGATTTATCTCCCTTATGAGTCAGTTTTTTTATTTTATAAAATAGAAAAAAATGATGTTTTTAAGTGGGAATGTGAAGTATTTTCAATGAGATAGCTTCTAGGAGGATTGGCAGTGAGAAAAGACAAATACATATGTAAGCATGTTGGTTTTATCTCACCAAGTCTATCTTTGGTTAGTAAACATTTTAAACATCTGTTCTAGTGTGCAAATACTATAGTTTCATATAAAATAAACCATCTTAAAATTAATATTCTAGCCTTGCCTACTGTGAATGTATTTTATTCAGAGACTATGTATAAATACTCAAAAGTGGAAGTCATGGTCAGTGTTGTAAAGAATTTTATTCTGATAAATGAGAAACTGGATATGATGGCAAAATAACTATTTTCTCAATAAAATTTTAAATTGCCAAAAAAAAAAAGCCTGAGGCAGGAGGATCCTCAAGATTTAGATTAGCCTAGAAAGAAAAGAAGAAGAGAGAGCCAGGAAGAAGAAAAGGAGGATGGAAGAATGATGGGAAGTAAGAAGAGAGAGGAAAGAAAGACAGAGGTGAAAGGAAGGGAAAAGAGGAGAGATGAAATGAAAAGAAGAAAAAAAATACAAAATTAATTGCTTGAGGATGCCAAACCAAAGTTTAAGAATCTGCTCTATGCTAAAAAAGAAAAAAAGAAAATGCAATAGGCCCACTCATTTCACCATACATAAAAATCAAGTCCAAGTAGATAAGACCTAAATCTCTTCAACTACTAAAAGAAAAAAATAGGACTGGGAAATGATATAGGACTGGAAAAATACTTCCTAAATAAAATAAAATCCAAGTAGCCCAGGAAATTAAGCACTCAACCAATGGGATCTCATGAAGCTAAAGAGATTGTGCACAGACAAACATACCATAAGCAGATCCAATACAGTACCCACTGAATGGTAGAAAATATTTGCCAGCTATACTACTGACAGAAGCTTAATACCTAGAATCTACAAAGAACTCAAAAAACTAAACAATAAAAAAATCAAGCAACCCACTCCAAATGTGGGGCAGAGAACTGAATAGGGAATTCTCAGAGGAAGGGTTATAAATGGCTAACATACAGATAAGAAAATGTTCAATATCACTAACCATTACAGAAATGGAAATTAAAACAACTATGAGATTCCACCTTAACTCAATAGGGATTGATAACATTGAAAAATCAAATGAAAACAAATGTTGCTGAGGATGTGGAGAAATAGGAACACTTGTTCACTGTTGGTGGGAATGTAAGCTGGTACAACCACTATGGAAATCAATATGGAGACTCCTAAAAAGGATGAGTATAGAGCTACCAACAGACCCTGTTATTCTATTACTAGGAATTTACCCTCAAAGCTCCACATGTCAGTTCAGATATATTTGCTCAACCATATTTATGGCTGCTCTATTCATAATAGCTAAGAACTAGAATCGACCCAAGTGCCCATCCTTGGATGAATGGATAACCAAGATGTGGACTATCTACATGATAGAATTCTACTCAGCAGTAAGAAAAAATGACACAGTGAGATTTGTAGAGAAATGGTTGAACTTTGAATAGATTATTCTAAGCAAACTCACACAATCACAGAAAGACAATTGTCACATGCTCTCATGCATCTTCCTAACCTGGATTAACCCAAGTTGCTGACATACCTGAGTAGCATCTTGAGGCATAGACAATAGGGAGGGCAGGGCTATTGGATAGAGGGGTTACAAAAATGAACCCAAGTTGAAATGTACCATAGAATCCTATATCCTAGAAATCAGACTAGAAGGTGGAACACTCAAGAGGTCCTTAGGGGGAGCGCCTGAATTTAAGGGCCCTGGAAGAGGGTGAGATGAAACCTAACCTTAAATTTATCCTATTTTTCTTTCTTCTCTGCCTTTTTCTTCTTTCTTTTCCCTTGGTGCTGGCCTGTAACTCCCTGCAACAGGATGTGGGTTTACATCCACAATGAGCTAATGATCAGAGTGAACTACTAAATCTCCCCAAGAAAACAAGACAGAATTCTGTCAGAGCACTTGATTACCCACCAGAGGTTAATGGTGAGAGCCTACTGGTGAAGACACCATACACTGTGGGCATGGACCATGGAGAGGCCTGGTTGGAATATGAAAGAGAGTCAGTCCTCAGACAATTAGCCCATCTAGTGCTGGAAGGTGCTACATGAGCTACTGGGGGGACGTAGCCAACATCTGCCCAAGCAACTCAAAGACTAAATGACTCAGAAGCAAACAACCTGATGTGATGCTCACAGAAGTGCAATAGTGGCACACAGCCATGGTGGGTAACCAACTGCTCTTGGGTGGCTAACAGATCTTGTCAGTGGAAAGGAAACCATATCTGGAACTTGGAAACAAGTCACAATCAAATCCATATAATGATTCTGCTCCTGATTGTCAAGCTCCCACTAATCTTGGTTTATAAGAGAGTCTACATCCTTTAAATTATCTCTAAATTAATAGTAATTATCCCATTTAACAGGTGCTGACTTCAGTCTCCGTTTGAGAATGTGCTTCTGTTTTTTAGATGGCAACTGGACCTGAGGAAATAAATGACCCATCCCACTCCACCCCAGCCCCAGCTGAAGCCATACAGGAATTGGAGAAATGAGCAAGAGTGCTGCTTTCTTAGTTAATCTGATACCAGCATAAGGATGTAGGAGATAGACACTGAGGCTATTCAATACCTACAACACCAGAGATCCAGAGGCTCCTAAGTGCCCATCACTGAAGTAAACTTAAAATGCTCCCAACATCGCCCAGGGAATTTTGCAGAAGCGTGGGTGGAAAGATTGGTAGAGACACAAGTTGGTACATTTTGAACAGACATTGTCTCTCCCCCATACCTGTCTGCTTCCCCCATAATGCATGACCCATAATCGCCATGGGGTTGACCTGCATCCCCAATGAGGAAGTCCTCTTCAGAAAAGGGGCAGGGAAGAGAGAAATGATGGTACCAACATGTATTGTTTATATAATAAATATGTCCATACCTAAAAAAAAAATTTTAGTTATAATTCTTTGGCCAGAAATAATTGAGCATGCTTATAATCTGAGTGCTCAGGAGCCTGAGACAGGAAGGTCATATGTTTGAGAACAGTCTTGACTATATTTTATCTTTATACTTCATCTCAAAACAAGTATAATTCATCATTAAATAACTTTACATATCTTGTCCAATTTTATTTTCTCAAATTCTTTTTGCTATTTTTTAAATAAAATCAACTGAAATTAAGGATGATTGAAAATGTATGTGGGTAATAAAAAACTTTCTCATGTTCTATTTCTGTCATTGATTGTGTACATAATTTTAAACATCAATGTCAGGTAATCAGAATAAGAGAAAAATTATTTTTGATTTAGATTTATATCTTGAGTTTCATCTAATATCTGTAGACAGTTGTGATATAATGTTCATCCAGGGACATTTTAGTGTTCATCGATACCCTAAAATTAGATTGATTTTATTTTGACTGAGTTGAATTTATCTGTGTGCAAGGTTTCCCTTTCTGCTGATCAATGATAATATATGTTTTCATATGAATAAAAATGGAGAAAGGCTTAAAAAAAAATAAACTTTCAGCCAAGTAATAGGATACAAAAACAACATACAATAATCAGCATCTTGGGCTGGAGAGATGGCTTAGCAGTTAAGCGCTTGCCTGTGAAGCCTAAGGACCCCGATTCGAGGCTTGATTCCCCAGGTCCCACGTTAGCCAGATGCACAAGGGGGCTCACGCGTCTGGAATTCGTTTGCAGTGGCTAGAAGCCCTGCCACGCCCATTCTCTCTCTCTCCCTCTATGTGCCTTTCTCTCTGTGTCTGTAGCTCTCAAATAAATAAATAAAAAAGGAACAAAAAAATATTAAAAAATAATCAGCATCTAGTCTATATGCCAATAACACACTGGATAAGAGAGAAATTTTTAAAAGTCATTCAAAATACCTTCAAAATATAACAATAATACCTCTAATGAAGGAAGCAGATGGCCCCTAAAACAACAACAACAAAATAAACACTTTAGAAAGAAATTAAAGACAAGCCTAGAAAATAGAAAGGCTTCCCATTCTTATGAATCTGCAGAACTGATATGGTGAAATGACTATACTCCAAAAGTGTCTAAATATTCACTGAAAACCCCATTAAACTTTCATGACATTCCTTACAAAAATTAAAAACATGATCCTAAGATTCACACAGAACTTCAGGATCATAGATAACAATCCAGAGCAATGTGAACAGTGGGGATATCACTATCCCAGATACCTCCATAGCCATGGTAACAAATCAACATGGGACTGACAAGAACAGACACAGAGATAAAAAGAACACAAAGGAACAGAAGTAGTCCCACACTGGCTAATGAACAGCAACCATTTACCACAAGGTAAGAACGGTACATATGAACTGAGCCCCAATAGAAATACAGAGCATACAATTCAAATGTATGCAAATAAAGACCCTCTATTCTTCAGTACAATGTGTAACCAACATCTACAGCACACATTCAATTTCCGTGGTTGGTCTACATCCTTCATCTCTATGTTTATATGATAGATACATAGGTATACTGTATGTTATATAGACTTTTGTCTTTTAAAGTAAGTGGTCACTATTCCACATTCATCTGTAATTTGATCATTTGTCAAATAACAATGAGCACATCAAACAGTTCATCATAAATCATCCATATATGTTATTCAATCTTTTTATTTATTATAAGCCATTTTTCAGAGTACTAATTTTTACTTCAGATGAACATTCAAGTTATTTCCTTTAATTTTCTTTTCTACAACACAAAACGCTCTACTATGTTAAGCTTTGTGCATTGACATTTATATTTCTGTATTCCAGATTTCTAAAAGAGATATTTCTAGCTCAAATTGTTGGGAGTAAGAATGATGAAAGAGGGCTGGAGAGATGACTTAGCAGTTAAGCGCTTGCCTATGAAGCCTGAGGACCCCGGTTCAAGGCCCAATTCCCCAGGACCCTTGTTAGCCAGATGCACAAAGGGACACACACATCTGGAGTTCATTTGCAGTGGCTGGAGGTCCTGAGGCACCCATTCTCTCTCTCTACCCACCTCTTTCTCTCTCTGTGTCACTCTCAAATAAATAAATAAAAGTGAACAAAACAATCAATAAATAAATTAAAAGAATGCTAAAAGAATGGTTTATGACAGAAACAAGTAAAGTTATTAGAAGGAATCAGATCTGGTGTTACACTACATGAGGTCACCATAATGAACAATACCCATTACATAGTTAATGAAGATCTGAAAGAGAATAACTAAGAAATGATGACAATCAGTAAACGTTAATCAACCTGATTTGATCAAGGCACACTGATATATACGGGTTGAATTATCACCCTGAACAATTAATATATACTGACCACTAAATAAAGCAAAAGTGCATTACTGCCTTGATAATCACAATGAGCTTACCCATCTGGCTTTTAAATATATTTCCCAAGGTTCAAAAGAAACAGGCCAAAGAAAAATAATAATAAAAGACCTACACATAGATGGGGATGAGACATCAGGCTGGTTCATAAGTAGTAAAAAAGCCTTTCCATTCATGGGTCTTTAAATTATCTGCCTACTGTGAAGATCCAACTGCCATGTTCTCAATTCAGCTTGATTAGAGTGGTAGCAGTCCCATGTCCCTAACAACAGTTATCCTCCTCTCAGATTAGGGTAATGATACAAATTAGTAGCATGGTATATTTTTTTCTGATAGCATGGTAGTGAGTTTAGGACTGACCCACAGAAACATGGATGCCACCTTGCCTTCCCTGACCTGACCAATACTCAAATCTAATCTGGTTTCACCAAGAAAGCTACAAGTAACAACCTCCTAATCACTCCTTAACAACACCAACAGCAACAGCTTCCTAGTTCTTCCTCAGTTTCAGGGCTTTAGCCCCTGCAGGTAGGCTCTTATCAGTAGTGTTCTTGGGCCCATCAACCAATCAGTTTTCTTCCTACACACCTAAGCTTGATAGTGAAGCTCATTCTAATAGAATGCCTGGTTCTCATAAATTGTCAAAGACGTGTGTGTAAGCTTCTTCACCTCTTTTTGCCTTCTCCAATGATGTCTTTCCTGGAGGGAGACTTTTCCCTATGTGAGGGAGTTCCTCCACGTTTCCTCTCCCTTTCCCTCACTAACTGGGAACTTCTTTTGGCTTAGGTGATTTCTTGCTTTGCTGTCCCATGTATCTTAACTGTCCCTAAAATAAATCTCAAGTTATCATTTTATAAAAGAAAGAAAAAGAAAGGAGGGAGGGAAGGAGGGAGGGAGGGAGGGAGGAAGGAAGGAAGGAAGGAAGGAAGGAAGGAAGGAAGGAAGGAAGGAAGGAAGGAAGGAAGGAAGGAAGGAAGGAAGGGGAGGGAGGAATGGAGGAACAAAGGAAGGAAGGAAGGAAGGAAGGAAGGAAGGAAGGAAGGAAGGAAGGAAGGAAGGAAGGAAGAAAGAAAGAACCTATCTTTTTTTTTAATTTTGATTTTTCTAGGTAGGGTTTACTCTGGCCCAGGCTGAGCTAGAATTCACTATATAGTCTCAGGGTGGCCTAGAACTCACCAGGATTCTCCTACCACTGCCTCTGAGTGTTGGGATTAAATGTGTGGGCCGCTCCTGGCTAAGAAATCCATCTAAAAAAATAAAGAGAAAACACGAAAAAAAAATCCATGCAAATTTATCACATCCAATGGAAACCACTAAAAATTCTTTACAGGAACAGAGCCATTCATACTATCCACCAGAAGTAATGAGCACACATGCCCAAACAAGAGACTCATAAAGTTAACAAGCTTTTAATTGTTCATCTTCAGTGACTTCACTGGCATTTTGATTTTTATCATGTTCTTGATCAATAAATACTTGGAAAGTATTTGAATATATTTCCATATATTTTCCTATTTTCCATTATTGTGTATTGTCTATCCATTCATTGGCCTATTTAAATATTTTTAGTCATGAAAGTTAATCCCTTCATTGACAAATGTGGATAAGGTATCACTCCTTGCACACACATCAAGTATTTTCTATTATTCTGTTATTTTCCCTTTAATATTCCTTGTAGCATCCTTTCTTAAGCTTTGCTTCCTGCCTGGTTTCAGAAATGACTAATACATTCAAGAGTCTGTAAACATTCATCTAAGCTTTCGTCTACCAGCATACACTCACATTTGTATTTTCAATCCATTTCTCAGGGTGGGGGGTTAGGTAAGACATTCAGCTGTCATAGAAAACAAGTCAGAGGAAAAATAGACCTAAGAATTTCTCAGTTGTTCAAATGATCTGTGAATAGGTGAAATGAGAACCATCATTAAGCCTGTGATTCCTACTCTGATGTTATTTTTAGGTATATTTTGCACCATCTTAGATGTAATACACAGACTCTCAAACACCCAACAGAAAGTGTTTCCTTTCCAGATTTCTCCTGAATGCATATTTCATTTCCCTGTTCCTTAGGCTGTAGATGAAGGGGTTCAACATGGGGGTCACCACAGTATAAAATACAGAAATCACTTTATTGATATCCAGAGAGGAACTTACACTAGGTCAAACATAGATAAAGAAGAGGGTCCCATACATGATGGATACCACTGCCAGGTGAGAAGAACAGGTGGAGAAGGCTTTCCTCCACCCATCTGCAGTCTGGATCTTCAAAATGGCCACAAGGATGCAGATGTAAGATACCATGATGATCAGACCACTGACCACTCCTACTGCTCCAGCCAAGAAACCAGTACCACTTTGTTGACCCAGGTGTCAGAACATGCCAGGGAAACTAATGGGGATTGTGATAGTTAAGGTGATGTCAACTTGATCTGTTTAGTAATCCATAGAAATACCTTTTGGGTGGGTCTCAGAGGTTGCTTCCAGGAAGGATCAACTAAAGGAGGAAGTCCTTCCCCCAGAGTGAGCCCTCTCCCCAGAGCAGGCACCCCACTCAGAGGGACCTCATATAAGGAAGCTCTGGGTGAAAAGAGTCCCTTCCTTCCACTTGGCTGCAGGAGCTGCTTGCTGCCTTCTAATGTGATTGAAGATCAGCATGGACTGAAGATCAATATGAACTGAAGACCCATGTGGACTGAAACCCAGTGTCTCTTCAGGAAGCTGACAGGCCTTCTGACACCATCTGTAGTGTGGGATCAGGACTTTTGAGGCATCTGGCCACATGGACTGAGCAGCTACCTGGTTCTGTGACTCTCAGGCCTGCAACTGCAACTGCTATTGGACTACCATGAGATAATCCAGTAAATTCCCTTTTTAAAATATTTATTCTAGCAGTTCTGTTCCTCTAGAGAACCCTTTTAATACAGATTTTGGCATCAGGAGTGGTTCTAGAGAAACAAAATTGTAAGGAAGTGACAACCACTCTGGAGTCACTGGTACAGTATATGCACATCAGGGGATGGGAAATAAATCTATGCAAAATTCAAGGACCTTTCACCTCAGTGAAATTTCTAGGAATTCAGTGGTGTGGGGCATGCAGGGATATTCTTTCTAAGGTGAAGGATAAGTTGTTGCATTTGGCCCTTTCTACCACCAGGAAAGCAGCACAACATCTAGTGGGCCTATTTGGATTTTGGAGATAGCACATTCCTCACTTGGGTGTCTTACTCAGTCATATATACCAAGTGACTTGGAAAGCTTCTCATTTTCAGTGGGGCTCAGAACAAGAGAAGGCTCTTCAACAGGTCCGGGCTGCTGTGCAGGCTGCTCTGTCCCTTGGGCCATATGATCCACCAGATCTGATGGCACTTGAGGTTTCAGTGGCAGACAGTGATGCTGTTTGGAGCCTTTGGCAGGAGCCCATAGGTGAATCACAGCAGAGGCACTTGGGATTTTGGAGCAAGGCCCTGCCATTATCTGCAGACAATTATTCTCCATTTGAGAGACAGCTCTTGGCCTGCTATGGGGCCTTAGTGGAAACTGAACATTTGACAATGGGCCATCAAGTTACTATGCGACCTGAGCTGCCCATTATGAGCTGGGTGTTATCTGACCCACCAAGACATAAAGTTGTACATACCCAGGAGCAGTCCATCATTACGTGGAAGTGGTATATACATGATTGGGCTTGAGCAGGCCCTGAAGGTATGTGTAATAAGTTACATGAGGAAGTTGCCCAAATGCCTATGGTTGCTCCTCCTGTTGCAATGCCTTCTGTCCCCAAGCATGCACCTATGGCATCATGGGGTGTGCCCTATGATCAATCAACTGACTGAGGAGAAGAGGACTAGGGCATGGTTTACAATGGTTTAGCACATTATGCCGGCACCTCCCAGAAATGAACAGCTGCAATATTTCAGCCCCTTTCTGGGACAACTCTGAAGGGCTGTGGTGAAGGGAAGTCTTCACAATGTGCGGAACTTCGGGCAGTACACATGGTTGTGCATTTTGCTTGGAAAGAAAAATGGCCAGATGTGCTGTTATACACTGATTCATGTGCTGTGGCCAATGGTTTGGCTGGATGGTCTGGGACTTGAAAGGAGCACAATTGGAAAATTGGTGCAAAGGACATTTGGGGAAGGTGTATGTGGATAGAACTCTCTGACTGGACAAAGGATATAAAGACACTTGTGTCCCATCTTAATGCTCATCAGAAGGTGACCTCATCAGAGGATGACCTTAATAATCAAGTAGATAAATTGACCCATTCTATGGATAGTGGTCAACATCTTTCCTCAGCCACCTCTGTCACTGCCCATTGGGCCCATGAAAAAAGTGGCCATGGTGGCAGTGATGCAGGCTATGCATGGGCCTAACAACGTGGACTTCCACTAACTAAGGCTGACCTGGCTACGGCTACTGCTGAGTGCCAAATTTGCCAGCAGCAGAGACCAACTCTGAGCCCCCGATATGGTAGTATTCCTTGGGGTGACCAGCCAGCAACCTGGTAGCTGGTTAACTACATTGGACCACTTCCATCATGGAAAGGGCAGCATTTTGTCCTTACAGTAATAGACACTTATTCTGGGTATGTATTTGCTTTTCCCACAAGTAGTGCTTCTGCCAAAGCTACCATCCATGGGCTTACAGAATGTCTTATCCACTGTCATGGCATTCCACGCAGCATAGCTTCTGACCAAGGAACTCACTTCACCACCAAGGAAGTATGGCAGTGATCATGGAATTCACTGGTCTTACCATTTGCCCCACCATCCTGAAGCAGCGGGCTTGATAGAATGGTGGAATGGCCTTTTAAAGAAACAGCTACAGCACCAACTAGGTGGCAATATATTGGAGGGCTGGGGGAGTGTCCTCCAGCAGGCTTTATATACTCTGAATCAGCATCCTATATACAGTATTGTTTCTCCTATAGCACGGATTCATGGGTCCAGGAATCAAGCGGTGGAAATGGGAATGGACCACTTACCATCACCCCAAGTGACCCATTAGCTAAATTTTTGCTACCTGTTCCTGCAACCTTATGGTCTGCTGGCCTGCAAGTCTTGATTCCAGAGGTGGGAGTGCTTTTGCCAGGAGACATGAAGAACATTCCATTTAACTGGAAGCTAAGACTTCCCCCTGGTTGCTTTGGGTTCCTAATGCCCTTGAGTGAACAGACTGAGAAAGGAGTTACAGTGATAGCATGGATGATTGATCCAGATAACCAGTGGGAAATTGAACTGATTCTCCACATTGGACATAAAGAAGAGTATGTCTGGAGTGCAGGAGATCCTTTAGGGAGTCTCTTAGTGTTAACATGCCCTGTTATCAAAGTCAATGGACGATTGCAACAACCCAATAGAAGTAGTGTGATTAATGGCCCAGATCCTTCAGGAATGAAGGGATGGGCCACCCTTCAAGGTAAAGAACCAAGACCTGCTGAGGTGCTTGTTGAAGGTGGAGGAAATACAGAGTGGGTAGTAGAAGAAGGCAATTACAAAGACCAGCAAAGGCCAAGTGAAAAGTTGTGGAAATGAGTATTGTAATTGCAAAGTTTCTGTCCTACCTTGATACAAAGTGTTTGTACATATCTACACCAACATTAAGATTATATCACTAGCTAACTGTTGAATTTATATTAGACCTATTATCTTAGAGACTAAGCTTTGTGTTGGGGGGAAGATTTTGTGGTTCTGGTTGTATGCAGGATATACCATGTCAGGTGGAATTAGGATCTTGTTACTGTTTTCACTTGGAAGTTAAGTATGATGTAAGGAGATATTATTTGGAGCCAAGTTCACAAGGGTTGGACTTATGATAGTTAAGGTGATGTCAACTTGATCTGTTTAGTAATCCGCAGAAATCCCTTTTGGGTGGGTCTCAGAGATTGCTTCCAGGAAGGGTCAACTAAACGAAGAATTCCTTCCCCCAGAGTGAGCACTTCCCCCAGAACAGAGGGGGGCTTCATATAAGGAAGCTCTGTGTGAAAAGAGCTTCTCCTTCCACTTAGCTGCTGGATCTGCCTGCTCCCTTCCAGCATGGATTGAAGACCAGCATGGACTGAAGACCAGAATCAACTGAAGACCCATGTAGGCTGAAACCCAGCAGCTCCTCAAGAAGCCTCCAGGCCTTCAGGCACCATCTGCAGTGCTGGATCTGGACTTCTGAGGCACCTGGCCATGTGGACTGAACAGCTACAAAGATCCTTGATTCTTGGGCCTGCAATTGCTATTGGACTACCATAGGCTAATCCAATAAATTTCCTTTTTAAAATAATTCATTCTAGCAGTTCTGTTCCTCTAGAGAACCCTGACTAATACAGGGATATATCACAAAAGCAGTTATTGCTGATATTTAGACCACCAAAGGGCAAGGAAAAGGTTAAAGTTATATGAATCACAGTGCCTATCAGAGCTATGGCATAAGGCCCAAGAACCAGCAGCACACAGACATGTTGTGACATAATGAGTGTTTACAGCAAGGGTTTACAGATGGCTCTATGTTGATCATATGTCATGGCAGCCAAGAGGAAACACTCAACTGCCATAAACAGAACAAAGAAGAAGCAAAGAACAGCACAGCCCACAAAGGAGATACCTTTTTTCTCTGCAAAGATATCGCACAGCATCTTAGGTGTGATGCAAGAAGAGGAACAAATGTCTACAAAGGATATGTGGCTAAGAAAAAAGTACATAGGAGTGTCCAATCTGGCATCAACCCACATGAGGGTGATCATGCCCAAGTTACCCCCCAGTATGACAAGATACACAAAAACAAAGATGATGAAAAGTACAATCTTCTGGTGGACATGATCTGTGAGGCCCAAAAAGAGAAACTCATTCACTTCAGTCTGATTCTTTCCTTCCGTTGATTGCTTGGACTCTGTCATAAAAAAGAATATTCATTACAAATATTAATCAAGAGCAACTACAAGTGGTAATTTAAACCAATAACAGGTTATCTCAAATGGGTCTATGACAAACAATTAGACAATAGTGTTGAACTTGAAATCATATTTATAGCTATTATATGTGGGCAGCTACACAAAAGTTCTATATAAATTTATACAGTTTACCCTTTTACTTGGATTCTGTACCCCTTACCATTGAGAAATGTCCTGCTAAATTATCCAAACTACCTTAAATTATAAAATTATACCAAAAATGTAAATTGATCTACACTTTTCATCTTACTATATGATAGGATAGTAAAACCCATGTCTGTATACCTCTTGGAAATTTTGAAAATATTACCAATATTAGACATCAAGGAAAGGCTACACAAATGGGTCTTACTCTTAGGAATGCTAAGTAACATAAGAATATTTATTAGTACACAATTTATAAATGAGGTATCAGTGTACTTCCTCTTACCAACCATAAATGGATGTGGGAAACACACTTAGTATAGATGTTTTTCAGTAGTAGAAATTAGAGAGAGTTTTTCATTTTCATAAAGACCAGCCAAAAATAGATTAGATGGATTTATGATATGATGAAAGGAAACTCAAAAGAGGTATCAAGGAGAAGGATATAAGGTGACATATTGAGAAGAAAGGGAAGAGGGGGTACAAATTTACCCCAACTGTATTATTTCAATGAAAGAATATGATGTTATGGAAGAAGATGAGAGGACAAGAAACCTGATGAATATTGGCAGCAAATTATTGTGGAAATTGCATAGAAGATGAAGCACCTGCAAAACTGAAATAATATAAAATTGTTTATACAATTTTCTATATGTTTGTGAACTTCAAAGGGGCAATTATTGTGATATCCAATCACTAATATCAAATTTATTAATAAAGATATGAAGTGCCAAATGTTTAATGTTATGTTCATGGAAAACCCTTGAGAAAATTACTTTTGTGTGACTCAGTCAAAGAAGAGAAAGTTAAACTCTTCAAAATTCCTAGAAGACCAGTATAAAGGATAACCTATATGACAATGTGATTTACACAGACCCAAGTTACAGAATTATTAATAAATGACTTTCCATATGTATTTTTATGGGATTTAGATAACTCCATCTACACGAATTATGATTATTTTATTGGTATCCTTGTGTTAATGTGATATGGGCATCTTTTCAGCAATTACAAAGCCAATTCCATGTTTTTAATGAGTATTTTCCATTGCAAAAGTGGTTTGTTCTTCCTTTATTTGTTCATGCTCATGCAAATATGTCAGCATAAGTGTGTGGGGGAAATGGTGTTGCAGTCAGGTTCACATTGCTGGTAGAAATCACCCAACCAAGAGCAGCTTGTGGGAATAAAAGGTTTATTTTGGCTTACAGCCTCAAGGGGAAGCTTCATGATGGCAGGGGAAAACAATGGCATGAGCAGAGGGTAGCCATTACCCCCTGGCCCACATAAGGTAGACAACAAGAACAGGAGAGTGTACCAAACACTACCATGGGGAAGCTGGCTATAGCACACATAACCCCCAACAATACACTCCCTCCAGGAGGCATTAATTCCCAAATCTCCATCAGTTGAGAATCTAGCATTCAGAACACCTAAGTTTATGGGGACACCTGAATAAAGCCACCACATTCCACCCCTGCCTCCCCTAAACTGATATCCATACATGATGTAAAATACAATGCATTCAGTCCAACCTTAAAAGTCCCAATAGTTTTTATCAATCCCAATGCTGTTCAAACATCCCCATAGCCCATAATACCAAAAATAAATAAATAAATAAATAACCTCAAAAAACCCATAGTGGCACAGAAAAAGCATGCACACTGCAAAAGAGGGCATTGGGCACAGCAAAGAAATATTCAACCAACACAAGATTTAAAACAACCAGGACAAACATCAAACTCCAAGTCTAACAACTCTAGTCATTGAAAAATCTCCAAGTCTGATAATTCTAACCAGCAACAAGTCTCTGGAGTTCCAATTCTGCCCTTCTAGCTAGGCTACTCACAGTCCTAGATAACTTCATCTGGGGCTGGCTGCTCTCCTTGGCAGCCATCTCATGGTCCCAGCATCTCCACTGGGTCTCCCCTGCAACTCATGGTTCATCCTTATGGACCCACAGGATCTCCATGCAGGCATCCAGCAAACCTGCTTCACACTGCCCATGGTCATTTCCAAAACACAAGACTGTGTTGCAAACTCAAGATCCTCTCTTTCCTGCATTTCTTATACTCCACAGTACCAGGTAGGGTGCCCATTTGTTAATCGAAGGAAGGGAGAATACATCAGACTTTGAAGAACAAGACACTCCTTGAGCACTCAGGCCCCTTCCAAGAAGTCTATATTTTTTCCTGTTGCCCCAGTCCAGGTCAGCTGGCCCAATCTCAAAGGCTGTAATCTCTCAATTGCAGCTGAATGGGCATCAGTTCACCCAACGATTTTTCTTTCTGTGCCATATCACTCTGCTCATACCAGTTCATTTCTACACAAAGCAACCCTGCACAACCTCTCAGGACACAGGTATAACAGCAAGCATTTCACGCAAACTGCCTCTAGCCCAACCCAAGCAAAGCTCTTTCTCACCCTCATAACCCAAACCTCACAGTCCATAGTTCTTACTACATTCACATCTTTTAACTCTGGCCAGAATAGTCCATCAAGCTGTACTTACAGCACTGCAATAAGTCTCTTAGTACAAGGTTTCAAGTCCTTCCACACTCTTCTTGAAAATCAGCTCCAAAAGGTCAAAGACACACAGACAGGTGTCTAGCAGCAATCCCACTCCTCGGTGCTCTTTACTGTTGCAGTCAGGTTCACATTGCTGGTAGAAATCACCCAACCAAGAGGAGCTTGTGAGAAAAAGAGTTTATTTTGGCTTACAGGCTCAAGGGGAAGCTCCATAATGGCAGGAAAAATGATGGCATGAGCAGAGGGTGGACATCACCCCCTGACCAACATAAAGTGGACAATAGCAACAGGATACTGTGCCAAACACTTGCAAGTGGAAACTGGCTATAACACCCATAAGCCCACCCCCAGCAATACACTGCCTCCAGGAGGCTTTACTTCCCAAATTTCCATCAGCTAGGAACCTAGCATTCAGAACACCTAAGTTTATGGGGGATACCTGAATCAAGCCACCACAAATATGTAATACAAACTGTGCCTTACTTTTAGCCTAATTGTGATTTCTGCATTCTTTAGTTAGTTATTTACTTATTTTCTTATTTACTTATTTTAATATAAGTCACTTAATGATGCATAAAGTGAGGAACAGGATGATGTCCATGGTTTTTCCACAGCTAATATTTTATGATCTTCGAATTTATCATGGACATTCTGTTTGTCCATCTCTAACTCTCTATCACACGCACAAATATTTGTATTTTTCATTGATAAATAAAAATGTACATCTTTCTCATGTTAAAATTATTATGCTTGGAGACTTACTGGTAAGCAAGTTGTTGCAGTCAGGTTCGCATTGCTGGTAGAAATTACCCAACCAAGAGCAGCTTCTGGGGAAAAGAGGTTTATTTTGGGTTACAGGCTCAAGGGGAAGCTCCACGATGGCAGGGAAAACGATGGCATGAGCAGAAGGTGAACATTATTCCCTTGCCAACATAAGGTGGACAATAGCAACAGGAGAGTATGCCAAACACTGGCAAGGGGACACTGGCTATAATACCAATAAGCCTGCCCCCAATAATACACTGCCACTAGGAGGCATTAATTCCAAAATCTCCATCAGCTGGGAATCTAGCATTCAGAACACCTAAATTTACAGGAGGCACATGAATCAAACCACCATATTCCAACCATGAAGCCATAAACTGATATTCATACATGATGTAAAATACAATATATTCAGTGCAACTTTAAAAGTCCACATAGTTTTTATCAACCCCAATGATGTTCAAACATCCCTATAGTCAAAGATCTTTTAACTGAGTCATACTAACTGAAAAACAACCCCCCAAAAAAACCATAATGGCACAGAATAAACATTCACACTACAAAAGATGGCATTGGGCATAGCAAAGAAATACTCAAGCAATACATGATTTAAACAGGGCAAACACCAAACACTGTAGCTCCAAGTCCAACAACTCTAGTCAGTGACAAATCTCCAAGTCCGATAATTCTAACCAGCACAAGTCTCTGGAGTTCCAATTCTGCCCTCCAGCTAGGCTACTCACAGTCCTGAAAAACTTCATCTGGGCCAGCAGCTCTCCTTGGCAGCCATCTCATGGTCCCAGCATCTCCACAGGATCTCCACTGCAACCCATGGTTCATCCTCATGGCCCCATGGGTTCTCAATGCAGTCTTCCAGCAAACCTGCTTCACACTGCCCATGGTCATTTCCAAAACACAAGACTGTGTTGCAAACTCAATGACCCTCTCTTTCCTGCATTTCTTATACTCCACAGTACCAAGTAGGGGCCCAATTTGTTAATCCAGCGGGGAATAAAGCAGACTTTGAAGAACAGGACACTCCTTGAGCACTCAGGCCCTTCTTAGGCCAAGGTTTCAAATCCTTCCACATTCCTCTTGAAAATCAGCTCCAAAAGGCCAAAGCCAAACAGGTGTCTAACAGCAACCCCACTCCTTAGTACCACTTTACTATTGCAGTCAGGTTCGCATTGCTGATAGAAATCACCCAACCAAGACCAGCTTCTGGGAAAAAGAGGTTTATTTTGGCTTACAGGCTTGAGGTGTTGCTCTACGATGGCAGGGAAAATGATGGCACTGGCCAACATAAGGTGGACAATAGCAAGAGTAGAGTGTGCCAAACACCAGCAAGGGGACACTGGCTATAAAACTGATAATCCTGCCCCTAACAAGACACTGTCTCCAGGTGTTAATTCCCAAATTTCCATCAGCTGGGAACCTAGTATTCAGAACAACTAAGTTTATGGGGGACACCTGAATCAAATCAGCACACAAGTGAAATAGGAACCTCACTAACAAACCTGAGAAACAAAAGGCAAGATAATAAACAATAGACTTGTTTTTTTTTTTTTTTGTTTTTTTTTTGCAAGAGCCAAGATCTGTAAACAAATGTAGTAAGCCAGGTACAATTCCTCTGCAGACGCAATACTAGAAGTGCTGATCGTCATTCATAATAACCCAGCCCAGCAAGACCAGGGAGAGCCAGCCGGTGGAAACTATGGAAGAGCTTCTTCCCACACACATCAGCCATGCAAAGTCAGAAGAACCTGCAGGAAGACAGCAAGGATGAGATAACCTCCCCAGAAAACAGAACAGGCAACATTCTGCAAGCTCCCCTTCTCCATAAGTCAGCTTCAAGAACAGAGAGATTGCAGGAAACCAATGTTTCCCACACAGTGAGCCTAGGGGACGAAGCCCTGCCTAACAAGACAAGGAGCACCAAAGAGGCAACCAGTTTATCAACCTAGTGTAGACTTGTGCTGCTCTCATCTTCGGTCTGAGAAGCTGGGGAGACTCAAAATTTGCCAAAGTGCTGAGAATAAGTGGCTGTTATGTACTCATCACTAAATAAGACATTTATGTTACACTTTCAGGACCATGGAACATTTTGGTAGAGCAGGCAGAAAGAATGTAAGAAACAAAGGATAGGGAAGAGTACTTTGGAATCCTGTCTTTCAAACATGAAGTGGCTATTGCATCCATAATCTCACAGCACCCGTCCTTAACCATCCAGGATCTACAAGTATCATGTCCATCACAATTCATTATGGATGGTGAAAGAGAGAAAAAAGACATCAAAATAGAAGAGGTACTGCTTGGAAAGACAAAGGGATTCAGTGGAAGGGAGTTGTGGTGGTTTGATTCAGGTGTCCCCCATAAACTTAGGTGTTCTGAATGCTAGGTTCCCAGCTGATGGATATTTGGGAATTAATGCCTCCTGGAGGGAGTGTATTATTGGGGGTGGGCTTATGGGCTTTATAGCCAGTTTCCCTATGCCAGTGTTTGGCACACCCTCCTGTTGCTGTGTTCCACCTTATGTTGGCCAGGGGGTGATGTCCACCCTCTGCTCATGCCATCGTTTTCCCCTGCCATCGTGGAGCTTCCCCTCGAGCCTATAAGCCAAAATAAATCTCTTTTTCCCAGAAGCTGCTCTTGGTTGGGTGATTTCTAACAGCAATGCGAACCGGACTGCAACAGTAAAGTGGTACCAAGGAGTGGGATTGCTGCTAGACACTTGACTATGTGGCTTCAGCCTTTTGTAGTTTATTTTCAAGAGGAAAGTGGAAGGAGTTGAAACCTTGGCCTAAGAGGTGCCTTGCAGTGCTGTAAGTACAGCTTAATGGACTATTCTGGTCTGAGCTCTAAGACCTGAATGCAGTAAGAACTATGGACTGTGAGGTTTGGCTTATGAGGGTGAGAAAGAGCTGTGCCTGGACTGGGCTAGCAGTTTGTGTGAGAAGCTTGCTCTTATGCCCATGTCCTGAGAAGTTGTGCAGGGTTGCTTTGCGTAGAAATGAACTGGTGTGTGCAGAGGGATATGGCACAGAAAGAAAAATCTTTGGGTGAACTACTGCCAATTCAGCTGCAACTGAGAGTCCTTTGAGACTGGGCTAGCTGACCTGCGCTGGGGCAACAAAAAGAATGTCAACTCTTTTGAAGTGGCCTGAGTGCTCAAGGAGTATCCTGTTCTTCAAAGTCTGCTTTATTCCCCCCCTGGATTAACAAATTGGCACCTACCTGGTATCGTGGAGTATAAAATGCTGGAAAGAGGGTCATTGAGTTTGCAACACGGTCTTGTGTTTTGGAAATGGCCATGGGCAGTGTGAAGCAGGTTTGCTGGTTGCCTGCATAGAGACCCCATGGGGCCATGAGGATGAACCGTGGCTTGCAGTGGAGACCCAATGGAGATGCCGGGACCATGAGATGGCTGCCGAGGAGCTGCCAGCCCCAATGAAGTTTTCCAGGACTGTGAGTAGCCTAGCTGGAGGGGCGGAATTGGAATGCCAGAGACTTGTTGCTGGTTAGAATTATCAGACTTGAAGATTTGTCACTGGCTAGAGTTGCTGGACTTGAAGCTACAGAGTTTGACGTTTGCCCTGGTTGTTTTAAATCTTGTATTGGTTGAATGTTCCTTTGCTATGCCCAATGCCATCTTTTGCAGTGTGAATATTTATTCTGTGCCATTATGGGTTTTTTGAGGTTATATTTTGGTATTATGGCTCAGATCTTGGACTATGGGATGTATGAACATCATTGGGATTGATAAAAACTATGGGGACTTTTAAAGTCAAACTGAAAGCATTGTATTTTACATCATGTATGGATATCAGTTTATGGGGGCCAGGGGCGGAATGTGGTGGTTTGATTCAGGTGTCCCCCATAAACTTAGGTGTTCTGAATGCTAGGTTCCCAGCTGATGGATATTTGGGAATTAATGCCTCCTGGAGGGAGTGTATTATTGGGGGCGGGCTTATAGGCTTTATAGCCAGTTTCCCCATGACAGTGTTTGGCACACCCTCCTGTTGCTGTGGTCCATCTTATGTTTGCCAGGGGGTGATGTCCACCCTCTGCTCATGCCATCGTTTTCCCCTGCCATCGTGGAGCTTCCCCTCGAGCCTGTAAGCCAAATAAACCTCTTTTTCCCAGAAGCTGCTCTTTGTTGAGTGATTTCTACCAGCAATGCAACGCAGGCTGCAACAGGAGTCATGAAAAGAGGGACAAAAGAAGGTAACCAAAGGTCTTATAACAAAAATATACTATAAACATGTATGAAATTTGCCACTGTTTTTTATAAAAGCCCATTGAGAACTGGAGTCTTGGAGAGAGACCCACAATACAGAAATTACTATGAATAGAAGCCCCTCACTTCTCTCTTCTCACCTGCTGTCAGTGCTTCTTTTGGGCCAACCCCAGCCAAACAGCAAAGGAGGCACCTTGATGTAAGTTCACAGAAACTGAACATCCATGGCAAAGAGAAGGAAAGAAAATGCTAAAGAATGAATTTAGAGGTGGGGAATAAAGGCCAACTAGCACAACCTCATGCTGAAATACCTGTGTAGTGGAAATTAATAAATTTTCAATACACTTCTATTTTATGCAATAGACATCAGATCTCAGTACTTGAATTAGGTTGCATGAAAAGGGTATAATTTTGTGTCACTCAAATTTAATTTCACACTATTAAATTCAGAAATTACTCAGGATTATTGGAAAAATAGGGATGAAATATACACAGGAACTTGAGCCACATTTGAACCACTTTTAAAGTCACTGGGATAGGTCAGTGGTCCAAGTCATCTTGATTTATCCATCATCATTAGTCATGGTTGTCTGACCAAATGCACTCTGGTTATGTTTTCCACCACTGAAAGCCATCAGAACATTTTGTATGTGTTCTTTTTTATGTTCTCAGAAACTCATAAAATAAGTAAGAGGTCAGCAGGACAGGGAGGCAGCAGAGCTGCCTAAGTGTCTGCATGAATGGAGATGAGTACTTCAAATGTCTCACTGCACACAAGCCTCTGAGAAAGATGGTTGGAAGTCACACAAAAGTGCAGGCAAAACCAGGACTAGAACCCAAGTCTCCCTAATCCCAAACTCCATTATCCTATAGACATTTTAAAGATGAGCCGAGAGATGCTATCTATCACATCAAAATTGGCATGTGCAGTCTCAACTGCATTTCATTCAAAGATAATTGACAACAATAGATACACCCTACATATTCAGAAAGAAAAGGCCAGCCAGCCAGAAGAATATTTCTCTTTAAATGGGAGGCATCACTTTCCACTTAGGTGCAGAACACATCCTCCTTGGGAACACTTGCAAATGTGGCCAGTGGGGACAGGGAATGGTCTTCTAGTTCACCCTGTCATTCTGTGTCTGATGGAACTCAAATAGGAGAAAGAAATTATACCTCTAATTTATGTTACTCTGATAAACTGTAGGATAAAAATTATAGTTAAAAAACACATCTTGTAATAACCATGTGCTAATGTACAAAATGAAAACAGAAACAAAGAAAAAAATGTTTGTCCATGGAAATGAAAAGTTAGTGTGAGAATATTCAAACTAAAAAGAAAACATTAACATGAATATAAATAACTTAAAGTAAATAAGGAGCAGAGACCCAGGCGAGTGCTTGTTATAGTGCAGTATCACTGTTGGCTCCAAATAGGCTGCTGGTGAGAGGCCTGTGTAGTAAGCTACTGTCTTCTGCTTTAGAGATATTCCAGATACAGAAGAAGGAACACTTGTTGCTGTCTTAGGAATCTGACTAAACTGAACATACCATACTATATATTATTTCAAGTAGGTGATCCCTGACTTTTATTTTTTATGTTATTATTAGTATATTTATTTCGAATTCAATAAAATCACTGAAAAACTTGGATTGGCAATTTTAAACAAAGAGCTATTGTCAAGCACACTAAAATTATTTTGCTTTAAAATATACATATATTTGGGAATGATTAGCTTAAGTTAACATATGCATTATGTATTTACCTATTATTTTAAACAGTTTAGATGTGTGAGACTATAACACATTATTATCAATGTCTATATATTGTGTCCATTTAACATCGATATATTGTGTCCATTTAAACTGTTTGTCTTAAGTAGCAGAAAATGTAGAAATATTTTTAAAGATATCTATAAAGAAAGGAATAAAATACTAAATTGGAATATTAAAAAAAGATGAGAAAGACTAGGCAAACCATAGAATTAGTTGCACATCCCACTTTAATCTCATGGCAATGTGACAAAATGCCAAAATCTGATAACTGTAGAGTCTGATGTGGGAGATTGTGTTCCTAGTGTTCAAATTGATCCTAACACTTCTCTTTAATATTTGAAATTTTTTCACATTATTCAAATATACTCTCTACTCACTTGCTTAAAGACATCCTCTCTATCTCCCCCTTAATTGCTTTGAAGGAAATGGTCATTTTCCTAGAAAATGGAAGATTTAACTTTCTTCATTGCAGAGAGCTTTCCCAGAGGTAAGTCATTCTAGGCAGTTAGTAAAACATGTCTCTTCCATCTTGATAGACCTGGGTATGAAGAGATAATCTCTTTCCTGAACATTAGGTCACATGGTGCACAGAAGGGTCCTTATCCTGGGAGCCGGGAGCTTACAGTAATGCAGAACTAGATCCTTCACCCTCAAGGGTGTACACCTGAAGGGACAAAGGTAAATAATCTCAGTAGTGTTTGAACCAAGTGTTGTTTCCCAACTGCTTCTTACCTCAAAGCATCATTGTGTGTGTGTGCGTGCGTTCATGTGTGTGTGCGTGTGTGTGTGCATATGTGTGTGTGTGTTCCCTGTGGCCTTCTGCTTGATAACTTTCTCCTATCCATGGAAATTGATGTACCAACACCAGCTGGGATAAAGTATTTTCTTTTTTTGCCTGCATTATTAGATATATTCCCAATAGCACTATTTACTGACTGTCACTTTCACTGAGTTTTAACCATGTGAAATCCTACCACCATTATGGATTTATGTTGGATAATTAGCATATGTTTTCTGTACTTAGCTTATTTCTATTAGCATAATGTCCTCCAGAGTCATCTAATGTTAACACAAGCGTCACTTTTCTTGTTTACAAAAGTTGCACAGTGTTGTAAACTTTATATACATCACATTCTGTTTATCCACTCACACATATATGGACATGTATATGTTTCTTTATTGACTGTTATGAATAATACTACAAAAGCATGAAAATCCCAATATCCTTTAAATATTTTACTGTCAATTCCTTCGTATATACTCATATCCATAATGGTGGTAGGAATTCACATTCCTACCAACAGTGTACCAGGTCTCCATTTCAGCAACATCTTTGCCAATGCATTTGGGAGAGTTGGCATTTTGGTTTTCTGAAGTAGAGTCTTGCTCTATCCCAGACTGATCTGGAATTCATGGGCTGGAGAAATTTAGTGGTTAAAGTGCTTATCTGCAAAGTCTAAGGACTCATGTTCCACTTTCCAGGTCCTACATTAGCCAGAAACTCAGTGATGCAAGTGTGCAAGGTCACACATGTGCACAAAGGGGCACACGTGCATCTGGAGTTCATTTGTAATAGCTGGACACCATGGAGTGTCAATTCTCTCTCTCTCTCTCTCTCTCTCTCTCTATCTATCTATCTATCTATCTCTCATGAAAAGGCAGTCTGTTGGGCTTGTCTCAAAACAAAAATCAAAAGATTAGAGAGAGAAAAGGAATGGATGCACCAGGGCCTCTAGCCATTGCAAATGAACTCCAATGCAAGTGCCACTTTGTGCATCTGGCTTTACTTGGGTACTGGGGGATCAAACTCCAGTTGTTAGTCTCTGTAGGCAAGCACCTTAACTGCTAAACCATTCCTCAGCCTATGCCAATACTTCTTATCCTTCATAATTATATAATGACTATGATCTTAATATGTATCCAGTGATATCTCACTTGATATTAACTTACATTTCTCTGATAATCATTGATGATAAGCATTATAAATGTGCAAAAACAGTGTGTGTATGTATGTTTGTATGTATATAGTATGTATGCATATAGTGTGCATGTGTGTATATAGTATATATATATATATGTGCATATAGTGTTATGAATGTATATGACATGTTGACCATTTGTATGTATTCCTTTGAGAAATGCTTATTCAGACTTCTTCTCATGTTTGAAGCATGTTATTTGTTTCCTTGCTTTGGAATCACTTGAGTTCCTTATAAACTTTGTATATCAGTCCATTTCAGTTGGTGAATTATCTCCTCATTCTCTTAAGTATTTCATTAACTTTTTAATAATTTTATGACTTGGTACAATCCAATATGTCCTGATTTTCTTGCATTTCTTCTGCTCTGAGGAATCAGAATAAAATATTCATGGGCTGGAGAGATGGCTCAGTGGTTAATGTGCTTGCCTGTGAAACCTAAGGACCCATGTTCAATCTTCCATATTTCACATAACCCAGACACACAAGTTAGCACAAGTATTCAAGGTCACACATGTGCACAAGGTGGCAAATGAATCTGGAGTTGGATTTCAGTGGCTGGAGGCCCTGGAGCATCAATTCTCTCCCTCCCTCTCTCTCTCTCTCTCTCTCTCCCTCTCATAAAAAAATCTTAATTTATTAGTCATTTTCTCGCATGTTTCTTTCCTGGTATTTTGTACTTTCAAGTCTTACAATTAAGTGTTAGTCCAGTTTGTACATATTGCAAGGTAAAATCCAATTTTTCCTTTGCATGTTGCTTGCTGCAGTTACCTTATTGTTGCTTGCACAAAGTACCAAACCAAAAGCAGGTTGTTGGATGAAAGGTATTATCTTGGCTTAAAGACTCAAGAGGAAACTCCATGGCTTCAGGGAAAACATGGCATGAGCAGAGGTCGGCTATCACCTCCTAGCCATCATCAAGTGGGCAGCAGTAGCAGGAGAGTGCACCAAGCACCAGCAAGGGGAGGCTGGCTATAACACTCATAAGCCCACCCTCAATAACAGACGTCCTCCAGCAAAGCTCCACCTCCAAATTTGCCATCAGCTGGAAACTAAGCATTCAAAACTCATGAGTGTATGGGGGACAGACACCTAATCCAAACCATCATGCATGTGGATATTTGGTTCTTCCAACAGCTCTACTGAGACAGTCTTTCCCCATTATGTGTTAGCATTTCTGCCAGTAATCACCTGACCCTCACTTTATGTCTTTATTCCTGAGCTTCCTAACCTGTTCCTTGGATCTGTGTGCTTGTTTTCATGTCAGTCCTATACTGTTTTCATTACTATAACATTACAAGATGTTTTGAAGTTAGGTGGCATGACCTATTCAGTTATGTTCCTTTTGCACAAAATACCTGTCTCCTTGGCATCTTTTCTGTTTCCCTCTGAATTTAGGGACTTTTCATGATCCCACAGAAAATTGTCATTTGAAGTTTGGTAGAGATTGCACTGACCCTGTAGATAATGGTGGGTGGTATGGCAATCCATGAGCATGCATATGCCTCCATTTATTTGTGTGCCCTGAAATTAATTCTTCCTGATTAAACTTACCCCTGAGTATTTTTTATTTATCTTGACACTGCTCTAAATGGGATGATTTTCTTAACTTCTTTTTTGGGATAACTTATTTTAATTTGTAGGAAATCTATTGATTTATATTTCTACTTTGTTTTCTAGAACTTTACTAACTTTCTTAATTATAACAAAATGGATGAAATTTTTAGGTCATTAAATGCAAGTCCATGTTGTCAGTAAATAGACCATTTTACTTTCTTGCTTCCAACTTTGATGCATTTTATTTATTTTCTGATTGTTGTGTCTAGCATTTCTGGCACTGTGTTGAAGAGAAATACTGGCAGTGGCCTGTTTAGTTCTTGACCTCTCAAGAAGAGCTTTCTACCATTCACCCACCTTTATGACATTAACTAAGGGTTGGCATATATGACCTCTCATGAACTTCTTCTATTCCTAAACTGTTGAGTTTTTGATGAGGAAATGTTGAATTTTGTCAGGTGTCTTTTTTGCTTTTATAGATAATACTTCTTTGGCTTTGATCCATTATTAATATAAATTACATTTATGAGTTTATTTGTGCTGAAATAGCTTTGATCTGGAGATAAATCCCACTTTATCAGACTGAGTGATGTATTTAGTTTGTTGTTGGAGTTAGTTTGTTAGTATTTTTTTGATATGTTTATATCTACATTCATCAGGAATGTAATATGTAAGATTTTCTTTTCTTGAAAGATCCTTGCCTGCATTTAATATCAGACTGACCTCATAAAGATGAATCTCAGAGTTACTTTGCTTCTTCCACTTATTTTCTATATTAATCAGGTTTAGAAAAAGAGCATTTTATGGTCAACTGTAAATGATATTCTCATACATTTATAATTATGCCATGGGATTTTTTAACTCCACTGTTTTCAGATGAAAGACTTTTTGAGGAAAGCTTGACTATGTGAGCATTCTCCAAGAACTCACCAGGCTAGTATAGAAAAGAAGTGTCCTAAACTAAAAACATATTCAAAAACTATTTTAAAAATATTTTTTTTATTTATTGTGGTGAGAA
Organism: Jaculus jaculus; assembly: GCF_020740685.1. Taxonomy (NCBI): domain Eukaryota; kingdom Metazoa; phylum Chordata; class Mammalia; order Rodentia; family Dipodidae; genus Jaculus; species Jaculus jaculus. The sequence goes on along the minus strand of NC_059102.1, from coordinate 172,421,516 downwards.
GAGGTACAGAAAGAGAGAGTAAGTGAGTATTAGTGCACCAGGGCCACTTACCACTGCAAACAAACTCCAGCTGCATGCACCACTTTGTATAGCTGGCTTTATGTGGGTACAGGGGAATTGAACCGAGGGCAGCAGGCTTTGCAAGTGCCTTTAGCTGCTAAGTAATCTCCTAAGACTCAAAATACACTCAAAAAACAATAACAAAAAAATAAACTCAAGCTTGAGGTTGTAAAAATGGCTTGCACTTTTGGCCAGCTACCTGGAGGAAGCAATTATTGATAAGAAACATGTCACTTGAACTATATATGCATGATATTTAATGCATGTCACCTACCAGTCTAGTGGTTTGAATATAAATATACTAGATTGGAGGTACAGTCTCACTCTAGTCCAGGCTGACCTGGGATTCACTATGTAGTCTCAAGATGGCCTTGAACTCATAGCGATCCTCCCAGGCTGATCCTCCTCAATAGTGCTGGGATGAATGGTGTGCACACTACTATGCCCCGCTCTTTTTTTGTTGTTGTTTGGGTTTTTTTGTTTAGTTTTTTGAGGTAGGGTCTCACTCTTGCTTAGGCTGACTTGGGATTCACTATGTAGTCTCAGGGTGGCCTCAAATTTACAGTGATCCTCCTACCTCTGCCTCTTGAGTGCTGTGATTAAAGGCATGTGCTACCATGCCTGGTCTCCTAGGTATTTTTTTAAATTTAATTTATTAGTTTTCTTTTCAGCAAATACAGGCAGTTTGTTACCATTGTTTAGGTTCATCCATGATCTACCCCCTCCCAATGGACCCTCCTTGTTGATGTAAATGGGTCGTGCATTGTGGAGTTAGTCCACAGTTATTGGTACGATAAATGTCTCTGCATATCATGACCCAACATGTGACTCTGACATTCTTTCCGCCCCCTCTTCCACAAAATTTCCCTGAAGCCAGGAGAAAGTCATTCCCCAGACAGTCAGCGTGTCTAGTGCCAGAAGGTGCTACATGGGCGCCTGGGGGAAATGACCAATATCTGTCCAAGCAACTCCTGGTCTGACCTAATAAGCAACAAATAACCTGGTGTGATGCCCACACAAGTGCAATAGTGGCACACAGCCATGGTGGGGAACCAACTGCTCTTGATTTGGCTAACTGATCCCCTCAGTGGTATGAGATCCTAGGTATTTTTTATTGAGCTTACTATTTAAGTCTCCAGCAAGCAATCCCTGCTGGAGGAAGTATGTCACTGGGCAGATTTTGAGTCCAGCTCTAAGATGTTCTGAGCCAGCCTGAACCCTTACTGTTCATGTTGTCTCTGTACTATGGATGCATGATGAAGTGAACCAACTTCCTCCACAATGATGAAACTTCCCCTGGACTCTGTAGGCCTGAAATAAACCCTTTCCTCCCATAAGCTGGTCTGGTTGTGTGTGTGTGTGTCCCAGTAATGAGAAGTTAACTGTAAAAATCAATGTCAACCAATATCACTCTGAAGAAGTAAGTGAATACATAGGCAGGATGTCTCAACCAGATGGTAACAACTAAGCTTTGCCCTCAACTATCTCAACACCTATGAGTAGAGAAACCACAGTGTCAAGGATGAAGGCTGTATAAACATCATGTTCTCGATCTCAGCAAAGCTAACCAAACAGTCTTGCTGAGGATGTGGATAAGAAATGTCCATCTTCTCAATAAATGAGACTGGTTCTGAGTCATTTATACGGTCCCATCCCATGAGAAGAGTAATCATTTACATCATGAAACAATACATTCTTCTCGTGTTCTTGTCTATCCATATGAAGAGTGAAATAGAAAGACAATGAAGAGTGAATGATGAGGTTTTATTTACACAAGTGTATATGAACAACTGGACTAAAAACGAGATTCATGATGGCTATAGATGTGTCAGCCAGAGGTCAAAGATGGTTAAAGTTCTAACAGTTGATAGTAGGTCTTGGAATACCCATCAAGGGGTCTTGAGTGTCACAGCTCAAGGTCCTTGGCAAGCTTTGAGAGTCCAGCCAAGAGGTGTCTTGATAAAGAAGAACATAGAGTCATGGGTCTCAGAGGCAAGGACAGAAATCTTCCTCCAACAATCCCCTCTTCTTTTGTCCTCTGCTGTATCATTCATTCTTCAGCGGAGCCTTCCCTCTTCTGGGTCTAGCAAGTCTGTACTGAGGAGTTGTGTACAGAAGTTTATATAGAAACAGGTGGGCCCAGATGATCATGCATATTAGGTGAAAATCACAGAGGCCAATCAGAAGGACCTGTTAGTCCTCCAAGAATTCAAAAATTTACTCCCCACCCATCTCCCCTCCTGCTTCCAAGGTGACTTCCAAGCTCTGCTCAGCTTTAAGAAAAGTTGGCTGATAGCAGTGGTAGTTCTCCATTCCTACACACATGGAGCAGTAGGAAGTGAGTCAGTTGGGATGAAAGCTAAGCCACTTTCTGCCTAGAGGCTTTGTACCTGCCACAAGCTTCAATCACAACTAGGGATCCCTCTCCAGTCTCATTAGGGTAGCTTTTGAGGGATGAAAGCAATATGAAGACACTGTTGTCCAAAGTCATCTATATGATTTGAACCAATAGATAGAAAATGCTGTGCCCCTACCACAGTTACCTACAAAGGCCTAAAAGTCTACTTGGGATAGTGAGCTTCCTGTCACTGCAAATTTAGTGCAGATGGAGGACTTTTGTGTGTGTGTGTGTGTGTGTGTGTGTGTGTGTGTGTGTGTGGTCTGGGGTTATTCACTGCCACCTCTGTGGTAGTCCGAAAATGCTGGCTAATTAAAAACTCCCAAAAGCTTCCTTAAATGTATGACTACTGAGGACTTATGTGTCACTATCCCATTTTGCTGGTCATGTGGGTTAGCCCTAGGATAGGTTTTTCATGTACTTTCTTACTATCGATGAACACTAATGCTAGACTTCAGTTACCTGAAGCCACTCTTGTACTCATCATTTGTGCTATTTTCTAATCTATGTATCATCTTTTCTTCACATTCCAAGCAAGTTATTTACACTTGAATCTTGGTCTTTCATTCTACTGCTAAGTAACACAACTGGGAAACTCACCTGATAAGCAGCCTTTGATTCCTAAGCCAATGATAGAGAAACACCAGCAGGTGGCAGCATGTTCACATGCAAAGAGGTTGGCCCTATTGATTGCCTGTGAAATTCCAGGCTAAAAAATCACAACACAGCAATGGCAATTGCTGATGTTTTAGAGACCTCCATGGCCTCCACAGTCAGTCAACAACTTACAAACTAATAGCCTATGGCTTCTGAAGGAAGCTTTCGCCACCCATGTAGGGGACTTTCATTTAAACACTTTAAAAATTATATATAATGGTTGATTAACAAATAGTAGGTTTCCATATGATTTATTCACAGACCCTTAGTTTTGAGTCATCCTCCCACCACTCCATCCCTCCCTCATCCTCGCATTCCTATCCTTGCTTAAACCCAAATTCAAGATTGTGCTGAAATACCTTGTGATAATAAGAAATGCATCTTTTATAATACATAAATTTACAGAATTAGCCAGGCCTGGTGGTACACACCTTTAATCTCAGAATTAAACGTGGGAGGGAGAGGTAGGAGGATCACTGCAAGTTCGAGGCCACCCTGATACTACATAGTGAATTCCAGGTCAGCCTGCTATGAGAGTCTACCTCAAAAAAAAATTACAGAATTAGAAATAGTCTTTATGCTTTCACTACTACTTACATGGAAGCTGCAGTTGATTACCTTGATCTTGGTAAGAGTCTCTTGTTGGACATGTGTGCATAAGAAATCAGAACATTCCAAGTAGGATAAGTAAGAACTTTTTGATACAAAATTGCAACAGAAACCCCAAATTCAAAAATCAGTGCTCAGACCTGTGTAAGTTAACGAACCTAGTTGTGGATTTTGCTACCAACTCAGAGTGCCTCTAAACAGTGGGTACCCTTATTGTTAATAGATTTGCAGAGCCAAGACAACCTTCAAAGTATGTAAGGGACCTAATCAAACCTATGAGTCATTTATGAAACTATTTCAGTGTTTATCGAGTAGAATTTTTTTCTGCTTTGCAGGTGGTTCAAGAAAGTGTCATTAAGGTGCTTCATGTCTACCACCACAGCATTTTCTCCTGCCTTCAAGAACTTTTGAAGTAAGAAGAAATTAGAGTTTCCTATTATCAAAGTAAATATGAAAGTAAAAAAAAAAATGAGAATAAAGTAAATTTGCAAGATATTTTTCCATTGTCCTAGTCCACTGGATGGGAATAAGATTAAAGTATGTCTAATCTGATAGAGTAGATTTAGTAGAAGAGAAGTGAGCAGAGTGGAGACATAAAACGACTCTTAGAATGAACTAGCAGTGCCCTTCCTGAATCTGGCTCAGCTGCTAAAAGAAAAATATTCAAAGTATGGCAACAGCTCCCTTACCCATTTCCATGCTCACAAAGCAACCCTCACATTTCCCTGCACCCATGGAGATTTGCCCCAGAAAGTCAGGATGAGTCAAACTTGTGTATTCCCTCTCTGGAAACTACACACTTAATGATACCTAATTCTCTGCCTTTATCAACTACCTTATTGCAAGCATTTTTTGGTTTGTGCAGGTCTCATGACATTCTTTTTTTCAATTCAGCACCCAGTTATAGGATGAGGAATCTGCTTGAAAATCTGCGTAGATCCTAAAGTTCCTCACAATAAATCTTTCCATGGCTTGTTTGGCAACCAATGATCTTCCTCTGAATAACACTTGCAGTCCAGTCGACAAGGCTTACCTTTCCAATAGGGAGTGACTTGCTTTGGAGGACTTTCAGATTACCTGTATACACTGCCTCGTTTATATCTCAAGCAGAGATAGAATCTGCCTACTTCATAGATGTCATGAAGACTATTAATTTGCCATTTCCATGTGCTTTCTTTCTGATTCGTGTGGACAGTAGATGTCAAAAAAAAATATCAAAATCAATTTGTGAAGATCATCCCAAAAGGAAACAAATCAGAAGTAATATTGTTTTCAGCAAAATACAATGCCCCCCAAAAACCACCTGTCACACAGTTTTCCCCAATCAAATGTGACTTGTCAATCTTCCATGCCATGACCCTTTCTTTCCAGCTGACAAGGCAATGGAAAATGATTGATCTTCAACAAATCCCTTACATTTCAAGTCAAGTCACTTGAGATGACTGACGTATTCATGGCCACAGAGAGTATTTAACAGAAGGACACTCCCCAGACAGTAGACTCCACCCTCATATCTTACAAATAAGGAAATTATGGTTTCAGCTAGGATTTCTGACTCATGGTCACACAACTGAGTAGTGACAGAATTCCATGATGTCATTGTGGACACCAGGAGCAATGACCTCAATATAAATAATACTAAGGTTTTATTAATGTAGAATGGGTCCTGACTTAAACTAAGTGAATATTTACCAACTTTTTCAAGTTCCAACGTGGATGTATGGTTACATTCATATTTCACATAGAATCATGTGAAGTGACTGATAATGTTCCCAGGGCTCCCACCTAAAGACATATACAAATACCTGGTCCACTCAACTCCTTTCTAGTCTAGCAGGTTATGGCATGCCCTGATTAAAATAGCATTACTTTAGCTTAAGGTTTTATGTACCAGAGGTATTTGGAATGCAAATACACCTGTGAAATATTATACCAGTCAAAATTTGAGTAACTCTTCAAAGTAAAAGGACTTCTTTCTGTAAAGAGCTATTAGCTGATTCATTTTTATGTTGTATTTAATGAGTGTGCCCTTATAAGATATTTTCAGAGAGTGAAGAGGAAATTGGACAGATCTTCTCTCCTAACAGATTTCACAGTGTATCAAAATGAGTCAAGGTTTAAATAGGATGTGGTGTATCATGGCATTTTGGAAAGATGGGGTTTTTTTTTGCCACAGATGACTGGAAATGGAAATGGGTAAAGAGGTGTTAGGAAGGTCTCTTAAAGCATTCTACAGAAAGAAATGATTGAGTATTGTTATAAAATATGAGGATATTCTATATTAAAGCCTTGGGAAGAAGGGAAGAGGAGAGAATCAGGCATTTGGGTTGCTCAAAGGTTGATTTTGTTTATTGCCTATCTATCTAGTCCAAGGAGACTTAAAATGCTTCAAACATGTACATATACAAACTCTTAATAGTGCCATATTCCAGAGTGGCTACAAAACTCACAACTTTACAGGTTGTGTAGCAGAAATAACTCATGAGTGAGCCATCATAGAGTACACTCAACAAAGTCAAAGGCTGCAGAAGTGAAGAGGAAACACAAACATCAGAGAGGCCCAAAATTTCCAGATCCAACTTCCAGGATCTTTTTTCAGTGGATTAAGATATACTTTGTATCTCAGTCAAAACTTATCAAAGTAGGGGCTCATGTCCCTTCACTCCATATGAAGCTATTAGCAGTTGATTGTTGCTGGGGGGTGGGGAGTGTATTTCTTCAGAGGTGGTAAGTTGCCTATGCTCCAGTAAGTAATCCCCAACCCATGCTCTTGCAAGAAACTCTACTTAAATTCAGTGGGACACTGGCATGCACGCGTGCACAAACACACACACACACACACACACACACACCATAACAAGAAGGTAGGAGCCTGACTATTTGGGGAGAAGAGCTTTAGCAGGAGTGAGAAGTAGACATAAGAGGATAATGGAAGTGTGAACACCAACAAAATACATTGTGTACATGAATAAGCTTTTTCAACAAATAAATAAAATCGTGGTACACAGATGGCTTTCATTCTGAAAGGTCACAGCCTGGTCTAAAGATTGAGCATACAGCTGCATGCAAAGCAGGGCTGTATGGCCAAGCACAACTGAATAAACCAAGAGAACAAAAAGAAAATGGGTATGAATCATCATTCTGTCTTCTTATAATAAATGCAAATAAACTATAAGTTTCTCACTTGTTCTATCCCAGACCATAGCACAGAAAGCACTCATTGGTTGATGTCACTCTGGCTCAGCCAATGATCATCTCTGAAAGTAAGTGTAGTATGACAACTGACCCGCGGAGGTTATTCATTGATTTATAAAGCAATCGGTGTCTTCTCAAATCTGAAGGAGACAACTACAGATTATATGACTAAGTAAGGAAAATACCCCTAATTCCCATTTCAGTCCTCTGTCTCTACCTTCCCCCTGACATGCAGTTACTTTCGTTTCAGCTCTTTTGGAAGCTGGGAAGATGTTTGAATTCTTTTTGGCTGCCAGTATCTGAAATTGATATTGGCACATGCCCTTCACTCTAAGGCCAGGTTTAGTTGTGACAAGTGCTAGTGAACCCAGCTCAGAGCTGACTCTTGTCCCTCGCTGACCCTGATGATCTTCTCTCCAACACCCATCATAGTGCCACTCTCAGGATCAGGGTAGAGAATCACTGATTCCCTGTTTATCATTGATGGAACCTTTGGATTTTCTGTAGCAATTGAAGTTAGATACTATGGGTCTTGGCAGGTAGGACTCATAGGAAACTTTGAAGATACTGGTACAATTTATTTTCTACTCATATTTCAGAGATTCATTTGGAAAAGAAAAAAAAAAAAACCTTCTGGAGGCACAAAAATAGACAGGTCCAGAGATGCCTATAACATTTTGCAAGGGCATTTCCTGAGAATTTTTGACTGATGCAAATCCATTAAAAATAACTGCCTCTCTGAAATACTGACTCACTGCCCTGGAAACAAGGTTGGCCAGGGAAGACTATAACTACAATTTGTATAACAAGTTAGTAATTCAGGTTCCAACTTGAAAAACCACTGTTATATGATGCCATTCTCTAACCACAAAAAGCATAACACTTAAAAGCTCATAAGCAAGTACCTGAGAATTTTGATTGAGCAATATAGCTGTTACCTATTAAATAAAGTTCAAAATTATCCCTGTGCCAAGGAGTCAACTATTAGTTGAACATAAACATGTCTTAGGAACACATAAAGCAAATCACATGCATAACAGGATGCAGAACTGAAGAATGAAACTCAAAGAAGGCCCCTGCCTGTCAAGATAAATAAGTGGCATCCTCACCCTGATGCTAGCTTGGATGTATGTCACAGGTTGTGCCTCCTGGCCCTCCCAGCTCACTTAAAGGGAATGGGAAGAGTCATACAGAAATATGTATTCACCCACTGACTAATTGGAACACCAGAGGACATGGGCTAAATCTCAGTACTGTGAGGTGGATATCCAATAGCTGCTTTCCACTTCAATCCCAACAAAAAAAAATAATAATCTGGTCCTGGAGAAGGAGACTAAAGTCTAATTCTAATGGCTTTAACCCCCCCCAAAAAAAATTAAGGCTCTTTTAATAATTGTAATTGTAATTGTGATGCATTTGGCCAGACTTTGCTTAGGAGCAGTTCTAGGATCATCAGGGATGAGGATACTTCAATCAAGGACTACAAAAGGAAGCTGAGCATGGACAACATTCCACAGGAGTACATCAAGATTGGTCATAGCAAGAGTGTCATAGACAAGTAATGCCATTATGTCTAGGTTTACCACCATCTTTCTTTAGCTTCCCAGTATAGACAAAGCAAGTGGTACTGTGTCTTTTTTGTCTCCCTCCAGAGGGAAAGGTCAGAAATGATATGAACTGACACAAGAAAAATTATCAGAGTGAAAGTTAACTACCTTCTCCTGGTGTCCAGAACTAAACAATGTAGATGCCAACCTAGCAGCTCATCATGGTAGGCAAGCATTGAAGGGGAGCAATAGAGAAAACAAATACAATTTGGGATGGCATGTATGGTAGTTTGAGTGCATGGCCCCACAGACTTAGGTGTTTTATTAAAGTTGAGTTACACCATTCAGCCCTTAGCAAGAAGACTCCTGCTCTCTGTCACTGAGAGAAGATCTAAATTCCAGCCCAAAGGAATGCAGAGAGCATGTCTGAGACCTGTCTTGCATTCTTGTGGTGCTGGCTGCTGGTTCATGTTTGCTTGCTGCAGTTGTTTCTCTCTGCTTGGATGTATGGATATGAGCAGCATCCTCTATCATTGATGGGACTTCCAGGGGAAGATCTGTTAGCCTGAAATAAACCTGTTCCTCCCCTAAACTGTGTCTGTTTGGAAGTTTGTCTTAACAATGTGGAACTGACTGCAGCAGAAAGAATGAGAAGTAAAATTCTTGTTAAACTTGAAAGTGGGTACCTTCTGTTAGTTATGGGTGACAGAAAATAACAGAGAAGAGGTGGAAGTAAATACTTTCAGTGTGAATTCAGTAAGCACTTGCTAAAGTTAAAGAAAAAATTAGGCTAGAGAGATGGCTTGGTGAGTAAAATATTGTAGCATGATATGAAAAGCTGAGTTTGGATTCCAGAACCTATGCAACACCTGACAGTAGTGTGAGAATCTGTGTTCCCATTACATCCACAGTTAGATAAGAGGTGCAGACAGAAGAATGCTTGAAAGCAGAGGCCAGCTAGTCTGGTATACACAGCGGCAAATGACAAGGGGTTCTTCCTCAAACAAGGAGGGAGGCAAGGAGGCAACTCAGGGTTGTCCTTTGACTTCCACACATACACATTCTCACACACGCACGCACGCACGCACACACACACACCACGCATACACACACACAGAGAAATAAAAAACAAAATATGATTTCTTTCTTGGAAGAACTGTATATAAGTTTAAAAGAAATGATAAAGGCCTTCTGCTCACAAAAGCTATATTACTAATTCCCTGTGAAGATATATTTTACAACTGTGACAAAACAGACACCATGTTTGAGCTATCTCAATTAAATGTGACAACCGGAGATTCACAAAAGAGCTGCTGCCCCTGTGGTTTTCAGTCCGAATAAGGCTTATGATCCTTAGACAAAACTCTCCAAAGAACAGCTAAGAACTTGGGAAATTCGGTCGGATTTACTCTCTACAGCGTCTGTACATTTCTTAGCACTAATCTCACTATCCAAGGAGGATCAAGTAGTTATCATGTAGGCATTGTATGTGCCCATGATTTATGAAATATTGTTGTTTTAATAATTATTTCTTTGGAGGTAAGGATAAGTGATTTTTGTAATGTTCCTATATAAGAGAGACAAAATATAGGAAGTGGGAAAGTCTAAAGGGAGACAGGGAAAAAAGATACAGAGAAGGGAGGAAGGATACATGAAACTAAAGACATTATGAATAGGTCCTATAGAAACCTGCTTCTTCTTTATTTAATGAAAAGATACAATTTTTAGAAAAGAGAGAATTTGCACAGAAGTACCCTGCTGGGAAACAGAAAGCCTTACTCTGAAGCTATAGGATGTTGTAAGTAAGTTTTAGTATCAGAGGTGGGTCACACCCCCTCCAGTGAGTTGTTGGTCAGGAAGGTCCATAAGGACCTAAAACAATGCATAAAATTGCCAAAGTACTTGTTTATCTGCCAAAATGTCCAAAAAAGGCTTGTGATCCTTAGACAAAACTCCCCAAAGAACAGCTAAGAACTTGGGAAATTCGGTCAGATTTACTCTCTACAGCATCTGTACATGATAAGGACCTGTTCCTTAAAGGCACCACATGCTATGGTTGCAGGGCATGGACTTAGCTGGAAGCCACCTTCCTGCTGGCTAGTTGTCATACTGCTGGAGAACACTATACAGGCTTTAGGGGGCAAAAGACCTCAGCAGTCTTAAGAAGCACTGGGCCCTTCAAGCTAAACAACTAACTGACCAGGCAAGATACGTGCCCTGGTGCAATAGTAGCACATAAATTACAGTAGTAACCAACTACTCCCTGACTGGCTATGAAGCCCTCACAATGGGACAGAAATCATGTCTGGTGCTGAGAACCCGGCTATAAGTTTATGGCTTGAAAGATCACAGACCCTACAGGGAAGCTTCCACTGTTCTTTGGCTAAATGAAGACATTGTGCCCATCAAAGGGTCTTCTAAGGGCTGGAGGGATGGACCCACGTTAGCCAGATGCCCAAGGGGGTGCACACATCTGGAGTTCGTTTGCAGTGGCTGGAGGCCCTGGCGTGCCAATTCTCTCTCTCTGTCTCTCTCTCTCACTCTCTCTTTCAAATAAATAAATAAAAATAACAAAACAAAAAAGTCTTCTAAATGCATTTGTTTATGCTCGTTGATTAATTCTGCTTTCTCTTTTGGTTAGAGAAGCTTCTTTTTACAGACGTTGGTGAATACTGGGGAGACCCAAGACTCATCAAGATGATAAGAAGAGGAGAAAGTCCAGTGCTTAACACAAAACACGACATCCCTATCACACTTTCCAGGGCTCATGGATCATTGCAGAGGAAGTGGTTCAAAGAACAAGAGAGCTGCCCTTACTGCTAGCCAGAGCAGCTTTTCTATAGAGATGGATGTACATGCTGAGAAGACCAAAAACTCACCAAAGCTGAAAATGAGAGACTGTTGAGAACTCAACACTAGTCATGACACCTATACACCCTACAAGGCTCAGGGATTATTGCAGAAATGAGGACAGAGAGAGCATAAGAGGTACTGGATGGACATCTTAGTGGTGAAGGTATTTGGTTGCAAAGCCTAATGACCCAGGTTTGATCCTCTGGTACCCATGTAAAGCCAGGTGCATAAAGTGGAGTGTGCATCTGGAACTAATTTTCAGTACATGGAGGCCCTGGTGTGTCCATTCTCATCCTCCTCCTTCTTCCCTCTTCTCTCTCTCTCTGTCTTTCTATGCTTTCAAATAAATAAAAATAAAGAGTGTAAGAGCACAGGGTGATAAGGAGCACTTTGGGGCACCACCTCCTGAAATGAACTGACTGAAGCATTCATACCCCACAGTGGTTGATGGTACCTCCACAAAACCTGCACTGTTCTGAGCTCATTAACACTGACATGTAGGGCAGAGGAAGGCAAAAGGGATGAAACAAAAAGGCAGAGGAAGTGCTCATTGGAAAGAGCAAGGTCTTCATTAGGATAGTGGCTAGGGGAGAACAAAAGACAGTAATGAAATGGGAATGTGATTAAATTACTGTATGTTCATGCATTAATGTTCTTGATTTTAAAAATACATATTAATGGTCCTATGAAGAAAGCCCTTTTATGGGATTTGAAGTAGACATTTAAAATGATAAATAGTAGAATACAATGGCTCTGAGATTGAAAAGCAAAGGATTTGCTCAAATGTTGAATTTGGTACTCACTTAAATTTAGAAAGTGAAGGTATTCAAACGTCCACTACAACAGGAGTGGGAGAATAATTTAGCAGAGCTGTTTCAGTATGTGTTTGTGCCTGGGAAAAAGAAAACTCATGTGACAGGTACAGGAGTAGTAAAATCTCAAAGACATATCCTTTTCAAAGGAATCTAATGTCATGGTAGAAACGCACTTCAGGACAGGAGGAATCAAGAACTTGTAAGCACCAACAGTAAATCCCAGGTGAGTTACTAATCCAAACATAACTACTGAACATAGGTTTACCACAGAGTTGGAGGAGGAATTTTCAGAGTTGCTTTTCCATGGTTACCTAGATTAGGTTACTCTTCATGAAATCTATAAAGGATTATCTTCATTAGGTTCATTGTGATGGGAAGAACCTCCTTACCTGTGGGCAGCGACATTCCATGGGCCAAAATCTTGGACTGTGTAAAATGCAGAGAGGTGGCTAAGCAGAAGTATTCAGGCTTCCCTGCCTCCTCACTGTGGACCAATTGTGACCAGCTGCTTCAAGAGCCTGCTGCCATCATAACTTACCACAGTGATGGACCGTAATCTATAACCGTAAACTAAAATATATCTCTAAACTAATTTTTGTCATGCGTTTTGTCCTAGCAAACAGAAGGTAACTAAGATCATTTTTTAAGTACTCAATGTCCGTAAATGGGGTTTTAGATGAATATGAGACCTTGAAATTGAAAAAAATATATTGAATCTCTTTGCATTTTTACATGTCCCAGGGCACTTGTACATAATTTGTACTGGATTATCAAAGAACCCTATCAACCCAAAAAGTTATAAGACTCAGCAAGACTTATTATGAATATCAAAGTATCGAGTGACTTAGTGATTATGAATATTAGTTCTAGACTGAAGAAACTAGAATCATCTTTAAACATTACCACTTACTAATTGTGAATTCCTGGGCAATTTATTCTAACTTTCTAACCTCACTATTCTCATCTGCAATACAGAGAAGTTGGTAGTATTTACTCACATAATATTGTAAGGATTATATAAATAATACACACAAAGTGCTTAGCAAAATGACACATACATAATCAGAGCTCAAAAAATTCCCATTACAATTGTTGAGCTGAATAATGTTGCTGTGAATATTTAATAACCTTGGAAAGGTGTCAGGCTGGCATCAAGTTGTGCATCATGTTAAATCTAAGGTGCCTGGGAGGTACCCAAGTGGGAATGTCCAGCAGAAAGTTGGATTCAAAGGTCAGGCATGCTGGAGGAGTGCTCTGTCATGTTACTATGCTTTATTTCTAGTTCACACTCACCCTTGTGGTCACCTCATCTGCTTTCATTGGTCTCCAAACAGTTCATATGCTGCTGACTGATAATTTCATTTATCCAGCTCCCACTTATCAAACTTATTCCAGATAACTCAGCAAGTATCTTGGGAGTTTTATAGGCATTTCAAATAATTAATTGGTCTGAAAGTAACTCTGAACTTCCCCCTCTTAACCTGATCTTCCACATCTTAATTAACAGCAACCCCATTTTTCTACTTGCTAATGCCAAAAGAGTTTGAAGTCAGCCCTGATTTTCTTCCTTTACTTTCTCTCCATGTCCAGTCCATTCATTAGTGCTGCTGGCTCTACCATGACATATATCCATATTCAATCATTTCTTACCATCTCCACTTCTATCTTTTGCTACTAGTCTGACCCTAACCACTAGAATCTCTCTTACTGAAATTATTGTTGTTAATAATTATATAATAATAATTTTAAGTCTTTATTTCTTTTTATTTTTAAATATTTTATTTATTTGAGAGAGGCAGATATAGAGATAAAATGGGTACATCAGGGCCTCTAATCCCTGCCAATGAACTCCATATGCATGCACCCCCTTGCGCATCTGGCTTACATGGGTACTGGCAAATTGAACTTGAGTCCTTAGGCTTCACTTAGATACTTGCCTGTGCCTTAACCACCAAGCCCTGACTGTTTATTTCTGATTCCATCTTTCCCCTAAGTAATAAATTCTCAAAATAGAAATTAAAAAGATGACCCTTGAAGATATCAGGCAAAATCACTCCTGTGTGCAAGATTCCACTGGCTCCCATCTCACCATGATTATAGCTAAATGTCCTTTTCATTGTCATAACACTATTTTTCTAATCCTACTTGTGATTTTTCTTCTCTTCCTAGCCCCAGTGACTTCTTTCCTGTTCCTTCAACATATGCTAGAAATCTCGTCACTTTGCACCTGGATTTCTCTTCTCACCATCTGCATGGCTCCTTTCTTCAGCATCTTCAAGCACAGATGATGTCTTCTCCATGAGATGTTTCTTGACTCACTCAACAGAAACTGCAAACCTTACACATCTTCTGTTCCCTTTGGCGGCTTTTGTTTGTTCTATATCAGCTGTTCCATGTGTTTTACCTATTTGTATTTTATGACACTTATTCTGAAAAATTTTAATCTCCTTATCATTGATCACTAAACTATTGCTTTTGCCCAGCTTCTAGAATGGCATAAGGCACATAGTTTATGATCAATAAATATTCTTTCTTTTTTAAATTGCTTTAACTAATTTCTCATAATAATATTCACTCTGCCTTTGAATTTGCAATGTTCCCTAAGGCTTCTCAGAAGACACTCAGATTATTAACCTGGAGTCAAACAACATATATTCCTATAACCAATATCAAGTAGTAATGTGTTTGTATGAGACTCTGGATTATACCCTCAGTACCACAAAAATACTTAGGTAATTAATTAAAATTCCATCAGTCTTCCAGGATCCGAAAGCCTTCACATATTATCTAACACAAAAAGATGACCTCACCTCTGAAGGACACATCCTGAGAAGTTGGTCAGTGAATAAAATATTACATGTTCTTCTGGTAAGGCCTCTTCTCATTAAGATTTTCTTAGAATCCTACTAAAACTGCATACTACTTAAAACAGAACTCCTGCCTACTCCTCTAAATTTCTCCAATAACAGAAGAATTTTCACCAATCCTCTTCCCCTTCAACTTTGTGCTCTCAATATAAGTTAGTTTAGAGAGTGAAACCTGGCACAGTGGTTCACACCTATAATCCAGGTACTCACAAGGCTACAGAGTCAGTTCCAGGCCAGCCTGAGTTAGTGAAACCCAGCCTAAAAAAAGGAGGAAGGGGGAAGAAGGAAAAGGAAGAAGAAGAAGGAAAGAAGAGAGTGTGTATAACATAGGACAGTTGGTAGTGGGTACTCTCAGCATTAATCATAGGAACAGACTACATCCATTGTGCATTAAACACTTAGTGGTACTGACCCTGACTATGGGTCTTTTTAGACTCTATGAACCTGTTCCTATAACACATACTCTAGTTATTAGCAAGACCAGAGTGGGCCTTGAAAACAAAGATGTTCCACAGGGTCTCATCTACCCTAAAGAGAGAAAAGAGACCACAAGTTGAGGAATCCGACAGGGTGAGATGAGGTTGACAATATAGTCACTATAGAAACCTGGGAAACCAAGAGATACAATATGAAACTAAGAGACTACCCCATCCCTTTTCCCATAAAGCCTTCCAACACTCCTTCCTTGTGTGTCTAAGAATAGGCATCTGTTAGTGTTACCAGTTTGATTGCATTTAGCACATTGGTCTCAATGAAGTGGCCTTGGCTACCCAGCAGCAGAAGACACAAAACAGTTAAAGAAAAAGGAAATACAAATAGAGACTATTTACATATCTGAATACACTATGAATAGGTTATCCTCCTAGATACATTTGTAATTTTCCACCTAATGGTCACAGCCTGAACTTCTCAGAGAGGTCCGACCTTCTGACGAGATCTACTTTGAAGGCTAGCTTTCCAACCATAAGGCATGGCATGTAGCCCTGGTCATCATTCTTTTCCTCATTCATTCGTAAATTAATTCATACATTTTTTTCAACCATACAATAGGTGAGGACAGCTGAAGTGTTAAGAGTCACTTCAAAAACAGAGTAGCTGGAACCATCTCTCAGAGTCACTAACTCCTATCTGTTTTGAGATGTCGGGATATTCCTTAACCTCCCTGAATCTGATTCATTATTTATAAACCAAGTATAACAACCAGCATCAAAATATTGATATTTGTATTAAATAACATAATAAATATGAAAGGTCTTAGAGAATTTTAAAGTGCTTTGCTAAGTGGTTGTTGGGTAAGAGGAGTCAATCTCTTCAGTTGTATACCCACAGCTAAGTGTCAGGAAAAAGAAGGGGTTTAGCAGGAGGAACGGTAACAGAGGATAATGAGACAACTATAGGTATGTGTATGTATATATTCCCTTTTTTTTTTTTTTTTTTTTTTACTGTGTTTAGGGATTGAACCCAAAGCTTCATCAGAAATCAATTTATTTTCTCTGGCAAAGAAGACCTTCAATTGAGAGAAAAAAAGAATTCACAAGGTTTACCTCCAGAGTCTTTTTTTTTTTAATTAATTAATTTATTTATTTATTTGAGAGCGACAGACACAGAGAGAAAGACAGGTAGAAGGAGAGAGAGAGAATGGGCGCGCCAGGGCTTCCAGCCTCTGCAAACAAACTCCAGATGCGTGCGCCCCCTTGTGCATCTGGCTAACGTGGGACCTGGGGAACCGAGCCTCAAACCGGGGTCCTTAGGCTTCACAGGCAAGTGCTTAACCGCTAAGTCATCTCTCCAGCCCAACCTCCAGTGTCTCACCCTGAAACAAGTCACTCACTGCAACTTTACAATTCCCTGATCCAAGACAGCAGCACCTGCACAAAGAGCCCCTGCCTCACACACCAGGTGGGCAGGAACTATAAGACAGGCAAGCATATAAGGCACAGCTGAGCGGGATGCGGGGCTGATGCTCAAAGCGTGTCTTTTCCTCAAACACATCTTGGAGATCTCAGTTATGCCCAATATAGAAAGCAGGCACTCTCAAGATTCCCTTAAAGAATATTTATAATGGGTCTCCTAACTTGTTTACTTCATTAATTCAATCCACACATATATCTAGTGGGAAATAAGTAATCAGCCAAAACTTGAATAAGGAGACTTTGGCTACTGAGGGAACTGGAATTAGCCAGATAAGCTACTTACATTAGGCAAAATGTTTGGAAAATAGTTCCTGTCTCCATCTCATTTTTCTAGAATTACACACAAGTATATATGTATAATTTTGTCTTATGATACATTTTAAATTAAGTACAAGAATCAGCCTGCTGCAGGCTACTGCGCTTCAGTGTGGGGTCAGCAAGCTCAAAGGAAGTAGTAGGTGAAATGGCAAGATCTTAACTATGCTTCTGTGCTCATATTAAGTTTAAGCATCTAATTTTCTTATGATGCCCTAGATATTTATCTAAAAGAACCTGGAAAACAGAGCTTTCAAAGATATTTGCATAAAAATTGAATGTGTGCATAAGAGCATCCATGAGTAGTTTCTCTCCTTCATCTCCAAGGTGAAATCAAATTCAAAAATATTACCTTACTTTGGAAGAGAAAATGAAAAACAGGCCTGGAGCTTTCTCTCCAGTGGCTTTGCCAGGAAAGAGATAATTAGGCTGCTTCTTTCTGATAAGATATGCAAATGATTAGCAGCAATTATTCAATGCCAAGGAACATGCAGCTGTGAGCTGTGTGCACTCTAAGCCTGAACCTTGGGGAGGGCATGGTCCTTGAGTCTGACTGCAAAGAAACAAGTCAGGGTGAGAATGTAATGAGGATGGAAGAATACCAGAAGTCAAGTCAGATTTTTTAAAAGGTAGATTTGAGGGTCTTGAGGTGAGTTACTCTTTTATAAAATCTTTTTAGTTTCTTTAAGTCTTATCTTAGATATTGTCATCTAAATCAATTCTTACGGAAAAGACTAAGCAAAGAAACATATGTGTGTTTTTTTTTTTTAACTATTAACCTAGCAAACTGAAGAAACAAAATAATACTCAGTTAAATCCATCCAAATAACTTTTCATCAATGATAAAAAAAATTCTGGCTGAGTGTCATCTCAATTTGGATACAATTTGGCTACAAATTGTATCTTTTATTGGGTAAAAATTCCTATTTATTCATTTTAAAATATATTATCTGATGGAAAGATGGCTTAGCAGTTAAGGTGCTTGCCTTGAAGCCTAAGGGCCCATGTTCTACTCTCCAGATCCCACGTAAGCCAGATGCACAAGGTGATGCAAGTGTGCAAGGTTGCACATGCACACAAAGTGGTGCACACATCTGGAGTTCTATTACAGTGGCTGGAGGACCCAGCCTGCCAATTCTCTCTCTTGCTCCCTCTCACTCTTGCATAAAATCAAAAGGCCAGTCCATTGGGCTTGTCTAAAAATAAAACATCTTAGGAACAAGGTTCTGAGTCTCCAGACTGGTATGACAAAAACTTACTTACCCTGGTTTCAGAGGTAGGTAATCATAACAGAAAAAACAAAACAAAACACAAAATGTCACAGAAAGATCACCGCTAATGAGAAAAAGATATAAAAGAGAACTGACCCAACGACTAATTATTAAAAGAGGGATGTGTTGTCTAGAGCAGCTGAGAAGGTCCCGCAGGGTCCCATACTTGTAAGTGACCTGAGCCAGATACGAACTTGGTGTTTTGAATGACTAAAATAACTCTTTAAGTAGACACTATTTTCCTCATTTTTTAGAAGCTTGAGGAAAACTTGAAAAGTTTAAACAACTTTCTCAAAGTTATGTTGTAAGTAGATGGCACTGTAGGAAATTCCTTTAACGTTATTTTGACTCTTTGCATAGGCAAATTGGGTATATTTCATAACAACAATATATAAAGGCTTTCAGTGGGAGGTTTTGCCCCTTCTTTGTCTGAGCCATTCCACCCACCACCACTCTTTACAGCTGATGTACAACAATCATATCTGGGGTCCAATGTGAGCTCAACTTAAAGTATACCCACACCCATACGTTGATGCGTTTGAAAACACTGTCTCTGGGTGATGCAGCTATCTGGGAAGGTTTGGAACCGTTAGGAGGTGGAATGTTCCGGGAGGAAGTGAGATGCTGGTGACAGGGGCTACTTCCTGCCTGATGGGAAGTGAGATGCTGGTGACAGGGGCTACTTCCTGCCTGATGGGAAGTGAGATGCTGGTGACAGGGGCTACTTCCTGCCTGATGGGAAGTGAGATGCTGGTGACAGGGGCTACTTCCTGCCTGATGATGGGACCCCCGTGCTCAGGCTCCCGCCACCATACCGTCCCAGCGCCGAGACTTCCTGTCTGCATCAATGGCTTTCGCATCGCTGGTACAAAGTACCCAACCAGAAGCAGCCTAAGGAAGTAACGCCTTTGTTTTCGGCTAACGGTTTCAAGGGGACGTTTCATCAGTGGTGGGGAAGGCACGGCAGGAGCCGATCGCCAGCTTGCCATCCACGTGGAAGAGGCAGGGAGAACATTAATGCCGCAAGTAGAGCTGGGCTTTGAACAGCAAGCCTTTGCTTCTCCCCCGCCCCACCCCCAGTTACACTCTTCTTCCTGCAAGGCTTCACCTCTTTAAGTCTCACATCCTTCCTGAACAGCGCCACAAACTGGGGATTAAGTTTTCAAATACTTGAGTCCATGGGGGAAGTTTTGACGTTTTAATGTTATTTATTTGAGAGAGAGAGAGGAAGAGAGAGAGAGAATGGGCACACTAGGGCCTTTAGCCACTGTGAACAAACTCCATAGGCAAGTGCCACATTGTGCATCTAGCTGACGGGTTGGGTACTAGAGAATCGAACCTGGGTCCTTAGGCTTTTCAGGCAAGCAACTTAACGGCCAAGCCATCTCTCCAGCCCCAACATCATGTTTTATAAGGAACATAATGGTTAGCCATTTGTGAGATAAACTTGTTTGTTTTCTTTTTTTATTATTAGTAGTTATGGACATAGTATGTAATCAGCACATGTTACTACCATCCTTTCCCTCATCCCTGACCCCTCCAAACGGACCTTCCTCTGGAGATACCAGTCATTCCCATGGATATGGAGGATGTTGCATTGTGGGGGCAGCCATCAGTTATGGAGAAGAGGCAATGTCTCTGAGCATAGTGTCCCAACTTGTGGCTTAACAATCTTTCCTCCCCCTTCCATGAAATTTCCTGAGCCATGTTGAGTGTTTTAAGTCTACTTCAATGATGGGCTCTTAGGAGCCTCTGGATCTCTGGTTTAGTAAGTGTTGAGTGTACTCGGTGTCTATCTCCTTCACCCTTGTGCTGATATCAGGCTCATGGAGAAAGCAGCCCTCTTGCTCATTTCCCATGGGGAAAATTTTCATTCCAAACCCCCTACCCTTGAAGCTGCACTGCAAATTAAACCCTTTTCCTTCCTTAAGTTTTTTCCTGGTTGGGTATTAGTTCACAGCAATGAGAAAATAACTAATACACTATCTTGAGTCATTTTGAAGTGTTTATGAACTATAGGAAAATATAATTTTATATTCTTGCCACCTCCCTTCCTGATACAATATGTGATGTAACTGCAGTGCACTTTCCTTGCTTCATTTAAAAATATGTGCTGGAGTTCTTCCCACGGCTGCACCTACAATGTGTCTCACATTGTCATCTGCCACTCTTTGAACAACTGTTTATGTACTTAGCCCTCTGTTGATGGGTGTATAGGTTGGTTCTGCATCTTTGCTAATACAAACAATGGCCATACTTCTGAATGCTTTTGTTTGCATTGTGAGACTTCTGGGACAAAATATTTGATAAAATTTGACTTATTACTGGAGTAGAAAAGTTTTATATCTGCTATTACTTCATATAATACTTTTCCTAAACCTCATCTGAAAAGTACTTGGTAAATTTTTGGCTTTTTGCCCATCTGATAAATCAGATGTGGTATCTCTATGTGGATCTTAAATTATGGAAGTTAACTTTATGTTAAGGGTATTGGAGACCATGAGTTACAACATTTTTACTCAATTTGAAACTCATCATTTGATTTTTTTTTCTATGGTATATGTAGTGCTTTAAATATATTTTGTTTTGTTTTACTATCTGAAAGATCTCATTTTATTATTGCTATTTAAGATGGTCAAGCTTATCAATCAAAAGAAGTTTGTGTCATAGTAACAAAAGCTTTCTCCAAATCAAGATTATAAACAAAAATGTGGCTATGCATTTTAGCAGTGTTTTGGTTTTATTTTGCATGTTTGTGTATATAGTGGGGCGTGTGATATGTGCTGTGCTTATGTATGCTATATACACATATATGCAAATGCACACGTGTGCACATGCAGAGGCCAGAGGAGGGCTATTGATATCCTTCTCCATTGGTCTTCTGTGTATTTCCTTGAGATAAGCTCTCTCTCTCTAACCCTGGAGCCGTTGATTTTTGATCTGGATATTTTCTTTTTCTGATTTCCACCCCAAGCAAACAGTGGTTGCAGTTATGCATGAGCACACCCAGCTGCTTATGTAGGTTCTAGGACATCAAACAGGTGGCTTTGGGCTCTCCCTGGAGTTGATTCTTATGCAGCAAGTGCTTTTCCTCACTGACACTTCTCCCCAGAACAGTTTTTTTTTTTTTATTACCTTTGTATGCACTTTACTTGCTGAGCTATTTCTCCAGATTTGTTTACTTTTTACGTATATTTCACCCTATCTTATGAAATTTACCTGTGTGTTTGGTACTGATAAATAGATATAAACTTGCAGAACTGGGATATGAATTCACTTATGCTTTCTGATGATACCCTAAAGTCAGGTCATGGCCTCAAAAGATAATGTTCTCAAATTCAAAACTACAAATCCATTTCAAATTGTTTTGGTTTCATTGTCAAAAGCTTCTCTAGGGTTCTTGGTAGGGTGTTTGGTGATATGCCTTTCCAGGATATGGAATGTATAGAGAGGAGTCCATATATGAATGTGTGTAGATGAAATAAATAAAGAAGGGGCTGAGAAGCATACCACAGGGATATTTACAAAACCATGTTTATTTCAGTAAGCACTTTTCATAATGGCCAAGTTCTGAATCATCCTAGGTGTCTGTAGTAATTACCTTCATGTTGCTGACACAAAACACTGAACCAAAAGAAGCTAGTGGGAGGAAAATGTTTATTTTGGCTTACAGACTCAAGAAGAAGTTCCATGCTAGCAGGGAAAGGATGGCATAAGAAGAGGCTGGACATCACCTCTGCCATAGTAGGTGGAAACAGCAGCAGGAGAGTGATCCCAGCACTCCAAGAGGAAGCTGCCTATAACATACATAAGCCTGCCCCCAATAACACACTTTCTCCAGCCAGGCTCCAATTCTCAAATTGGCATCAGCTGAGGATCAAGTGTTCTGAACACATGAGTGTATAGGGCACACCTAATTCAAATAACCATAGTGTCCATGAACAGTTGAATGCCATTTGTAGGAAAATAGGTAGAATTAAAGATCATCATTCATGGAAAATAAACCAAGCCCAGACAGACAAATACTGCATGTTTTCACTCACATATTTTGAATGAAGAAGAGGAACAGAGAAGGGAGGAGGAATGGGAGATGATACAGGTGTTGAATAAAATCAAAGTATGTGAGCATGTGTTTTAATGAAGCTCATAATCCTGGACAATGCTAATAAAATGAAGGGGGAGGAAGAGTAGGAGGAGCATGCCAGGTAACCTTCATTCCTGCAAAACATTGGCATGCAATGATGTGCCTCACAGTCCCTTTTCACATTCCTCCAGAGAGCTTGGAATTCACTCGTACATTGGACCTTTTCTTGTTGGGAGAGTTGGACTTTTTTTTTTTCCTCCTGAGCCTTAGTTACATCAAACCCATAGGGATGAGATGAAGCCTTCCAACTTTGATGTTGTTTGTCTTAGTAAGTTACTTATGTCCTACAATGATAACAACCATAACTTAAATCCATTGATCATTATTTTTATTTTTTGATATGGTGAAAATTAAGCAATCAATAAGTATTGACTGACTCTGTATGAAATACCACTACAAAAAGTTTACATGGGTAAATATCCAACTCTCACAATAGCACTGAAAGGTAGATAGTATTTTTATTCTAATTTTGGATACAAAAATTAGACATATGCTTTCAAATATCACTTGTATGGTTTATAATGATTGTCAACTCTACAGGGCCTATAATCACCTACAAAGGATTATCTATCTACATTATGCTAACCTCTGAGAAGGCCTGTGAGGAATTATCTTGGTTAAGTGAGTTGAAGTGAAAAGACCTACCTTAACTGTAGGTGACAACATTCCATGAGTCAGGGACCTGAACTGTGTATAAAGGAGAGAGCTGAGTATCAGCATCCATGGCTTTCTGCTTCCTCATTGTCCACTGAATGTGACCAGCTGCCTCAAGGTCTTGCCATCAGGCCTTCCTGCTGTGATAGACTGTAACCTGGAACTAGAAGCATAAGTAAGCCCCCTCCCATTAAACTGACTTTGGTTCCCAACCCCTATTGATAAGATAACTGATATACCACCCAACACAAGAGAAACATAACAAACCAAGAAGTGAAAGAGAGAGGAGAAAGTAAAATGGACTGTGACTGAAATTCCTTACATTTTCAAAGTGTACAGATGAGCATAGTTCTGTAGTCCCTCCCTGGACCTTGGAAAAGCCCAATCCAAGTGAGAAGCACCTAAACAAGTCTTTGATGAATGAGACTCTGCACTTGCATTCATTAAAAGAATTAATTAATCAGGAAGTAATCAATCATACAAAAAATGAAAAGTAGAGACTTTTGGAAGAGTGAATTACTAGTGAGAAGCTCAAGGCAGAAACAATTTGCAAAAATTGTTGTGAAGATAATAACAAACATGTAAGGACGGTAACATCACTGGCTACTGTGTATTTCTGCCTGAGCTATCCAATGTATAGCATCTTTTAAAACAATTTATTTGATTTTATTTTTTATCTTTTCACAATTTTTATTAACATTTTCCATGATTATAAAAACTATCCCATGTAATACCCTCCCCCTATAGCATATTTTTTAAAGATGCATATATAGCTATTAAAACTATAAAAGAGCATCTGGGGCCTGAAAGATCGCTTAGTGATTAAGGAACTTGCATGTGAAGCCTAGCTGCACAAGGGGATACAAGCATCAGGATTTCATTTGTAGTAGCTGGATGCCCTGATGTACCCATTCTCTCAATCTGCCTCTCTCTCTCTCTCTCTCTCTCTCTCTCTCATACACACACACACACACACACATACACACACACACACACATTCACACACACACATACTTTCTCAAAATGAAATAAATAAAATATAGGTTTTTTTTAATTCAAAGAAGAACATTTGACATCATATCATAGCTCACAATGCTCACTAGATTTCTGCCAGTGTCCTACAAGCTCTGAAGACTGGGGCCAGTGTAGTTTATGCACATTATGAGCATGATTGAAGCTCCACCCCAGCTTCATTACTACATGGATATTGATTTTCTATCAAGAAATTCTTCTAATAAAGTTAAACAAAACACTATCATTGAGAAAAGCTGAATACCACTGAATCCCATCATTTATACTTGAAGAGTAAATTATTTCCCAAGAGCCACAGTTCGGCACACACAGAATCATTACAAGAACTTTTGAGGATGCCCTATCATGCCCAAATAAAATCATCAGTAATGTTCTTTCATGTACCAATATTCTCTTAAAAAGCAGAATGGGGATTGGATATATTGCTTAGTGGTTAAGGCACTTGTCTGCAAAGCCTAACAACCTAGGTTTGATTACCCAGTACCCACATACAGCCAGATGCAGGAAGTGGTGCATGCATCTAGAGTGCATTTGCAGCAGCTATAGGCCCTGGAATGACATTCCCTCCCTTCCCCCACTCTGAAAACCAATAAAACAAAATAGTATTTTTTTACAAAACCAGAATGGTTGAAAGATGATTTCCACCTGTGTATATTTTCTTCATATCTTATAAGATATAAAAGAGACCTCTAAAACTTGCTCAGAATAACAAATTCTCCATCACTTTCAGTGGAAGCTAGGGAGGGAACATGAGTGTCTTGTAGCTCTACTTCTGCAACTTCCACAGGAAACAGTTACTTCTTTGTGTCTCATCAAAAGCATTGAGAGATTATGCCTGTAGGCTTTTATTTTGGGGGGGGGGGGTCAAGGTAGGGTCTCACTCTAGCTCAGGCTGACCTGGAATTCACTCTTGTAGTATGATCTTCCTACCTCTGCCTACCGAGTGCTGGGATTAAAGGTGTGTGCCACCATGCCCGGCTTTATGCCTATAGTTGGAAAGAAAAGGCTGAATTGTTATAACCTCTCTTCCCCTTTCTCACCACCTCCATCCTTCTTTAAGTCCTGTTACCTCTCACCTTAATCCATTGCACAATCCTGTTAGTTGTTCTCTGTGTCCTCCACATTCTTGCCCAATTGATCTTCTTTCACCCTTTATAGCAACACTCTTTGTCAAAAGCTGTCTCTTCCAAGTAAAATGATGCTAATTGCAAAACTTCTGTATGAATGTTAAGAACCATTTACCTGAACTTGGAATTTAAAGTTGTCTACAGTCCAATACTCATATTATAATTATTATTTTATCTCCAAATTCCTGCTATAATTCATATTATGTTTCAGACTATCTAGGCATCCTCACTGCTATTCCATACTCTGTATTTTCACAAATGTAGGTCTTTGCTCATCTTTTACTTCTACCCAAATATTCTCTCCTGATCACTGCCGTTGAAAACTTCTTCATCTTTCCTGATTTAGCTCTGTGTCTTCTCCTTTTTACAGTCTTCTATGATCGTATCAAGCAAATGACATTTCTACTGAATTAGAGTCACAGCAGTCATCAAGGACTGACTTGTATGGTCATTACTTGTCATTATTTTGTTCCAAGTATGGCTGTGAGTTCTCTAAAGGCAGAACTAGAGAGACCTCTGTATCCCCTAAAGGGCCTGATACCAGGCCTTAGGCACAGTAAGTGTTAAGTTTCATATATGATGAAAGGATAGGGCAAGAGATCCTAAAATCGGCCCAAACATAGCAAGGGGGAGATGCAGATGTATTCAGATGCAGTTTGACAATAAATAGAGTCTGTAAAACTAGTTATAGTTAGATGGCTCATGCCAAAGTAAAAAGAGCCAAAGCTAAAAGGTCAACTGTAGAGAGGTCAGAATGCACCAATATTTTACATTATAGTTAAGCAGTTAAAAAAAGCAGAACTACAAGAATCACACATCAATTTCACAGATGAATTTTATATATATAGCCAAACATGACCCTGCAGACATGAGGTTGCCACAGTCAACACCTCTCAGGATGTGAGCCTTTATCTTGTCACCAGATTCACTCGGCATTCCCCCCTCTGTGAGAACTGGTTTTTGCAGGCACTGTAATTAGCATCAGTTCTAAAGATCTGATGCAAATGCATGAAAGTATAAGCACCACATTAGGCAGAAAAAGAAAGTGCACCTGTAATGAAAGAACTAAGGACACTTCCAATTAGGAAAGGAACAGAAAAATAAGGGCCATCCTGAAAAAAGAAATCATGCCCAGCATTGCTAAGATGAAATCAGTACTTAGGGTTTAATTTAACTGAGATTTGCACATATTCACCCTGCTCTATCCATGAAAGACAGGATGAGAACGTCTCTAGATCTTAGTTAGCCATCACTCTACTCATTCACTCTGTAATCAAGTACTGAGCATTAGTTAATACCAAGTTTGAAAGATGCACAAATAAAGAACACATGATCTCAAGCCTCCCACAATTCTTGTTCTGATGGAAGAAAGGTACAACAAACATGGCAGACAATATGCTTAATTGTATCATGGAGTTCCAGTCTTAACCACAATGATCATGAATGAACTCATTCATATATGGAACCTACAAGTTTAACTCATAGAAGTTGAGCATAGGGTGGTAGTTACCAGAGACTGGGCAGAGGAGGGAGAAAGGAAGGATGTGGAAGAGAATGATCTGTGGGGCTGTGAGCTGCAAACAGGAGTAAATATGGGTATAGGATTGTATAGTAGAAGTGTGTAGAAAACAATGCTATGTAGTGTTTAAAGTTTGAAGAATGGATTTAAAATTTTTTCATCATAAAGTATGCTCAATGTTGGAGGAAATAGATATGTTTGACCCAATTTAAACTTTATGCAATGTATAAAGGTACCAAAACATCATCTTACCCCATTAGCTTATTCATTTTTATGTTTTAGGTTTCTATTAAAATGAAATTAATTTAAATATTAAAAATAAGTTAAGTTAATTTAAAAAACACCACAAGCCTACAAAAAATAAAAAAAAAATGATAAAATAAAAGTGTTGCTTAAATTGAGTTTTGAAACCGAAACATAGAGTTTCTTAGGCAGGCAGAGAGATTGTGTGATGTACTGCAGGCAAAAAGAACCACACAAGCACAGTCATGATAAGCTATTTGAAACTCTACACATATTTGAGGTCCTAGAGAATGGTAGAAGTACGAACAATGCAAGGGTGGCACGCATAAGCCACTGGAGGGAAGAAAACACACAACCTTTCCTTTTGTGAATCCTCCAATAATTCCAAGAAGATAAGTGTCTGTTGCTCAACTTCATGTTATCTGTAGACAATCTCTACTCTTGGAAGAAAAATTAAGAAGAATACTTTGTCCATGGCTAGGAGGAAAATACATAGCAACAGAAGCAGATCTAATAAGAGTTAGCCCATAGAAAAGAAAGGACACAGCCAGAAAGAATGACAGGCATTTCCCCATTCCATGTTTCTTAAAATGGCATCCTCAAGGACTCTGTGAAAAACAACTTTTCTCATTCAAATTGTAAAAGCTATACATATATTAGTACAACTTCCTTATTATCAAGCCCTGTCATGCAATTTTGATATTTAAGTCTTTACTGTGATTATTTTTAGTCTTTACACCAAATAATGAACAAAATTAATGGGATTTTTACTCCTTTCTTTAATATTTTGTTTATTTATTTGAGAGAGAGGAAGGTGAGATGATAGATAGATTACACAGATAGATGATGGGTACACAGAGTGAGAGGAGAGAAGGAGAATGGGCACACCAGGACTTCTAGCCACTGCATATGAACTACAGACACATATGCCGCGTTGTGTGTCAGGCTTATATGGGTCCTGGGGAATTGAACCTGAATGCATAGACTTCACAGGAAAGTGCATTACTAAGCAACTCTCTAGTGCCAAATTTGTTTTAATTTTAATTCCTTATTCTTTGGGACTCCTGGTGCACTCCTTCAATGGGAGAAGATGATATAAAGATCTGGAAAGGGAAAGTGCCTTTGTGATGTATTCAGGAATGGGTACTAGAATCCCAGGTGATTGGACCAGTGCTTTCTGCACCACAACTCAGTATATACCCCTCTGAATAAGACACCTCCCATACCACAATATTCCAGGGCTCTAGAATGCAGATCCAAAGTGCGGAATTTATTTTGTATCTAACAATAGTGTAATTTATCTCCATAGACAGAGTTTCAGTTTCTGGTTTATCTTGGATTAGTTCTATGCCCCACCCCATGGGTAAACAGGCAGAACAAGTCATAATAATTGATTCCAGTTTAGGGTAATGAGAATAACATTTTTTTTCTCTGACCCATTCTTAGCCTGGAATTTGTGATTTCATACTTACAGAAGGGAGTTTTGGTTATACTATGATGAGATGAAAACATGAACCTTAAAGAAATATGAACCTTAAAGAAAATCCTGCTTTTAAATAATTTGAAAGAAGATAATTGTTTTCCAACCAAGAAATTTTAAAAATAAAGGAAATGTGTAATGTAGCTGTGCTTTACACACATTCAATGAGTACTTATTCACTGAATGGACAACAAACTGGTATTTCCTAAGTTCCAAGTTGATGCAATAAATGATCTAGAAGCAAGGGGAGGAGGGAAGCACAGGCTCAGGTGTTTGTGGAACACTGCAAACCTGGCTATCCAGCTGCATCACCAGAGAAATTCTGAAAAAGTCAGCTCTGTGAACTCCATCTCAGACTTCACTGGATCAGAATTTCCACAAGCTTCAACTCAGAACTTGAAATTCACAAAACTTTGCAGATAACTCAGCTGAACACCTAGTCAACCCAACCAAATCCACTTCATTTTGAAAACAGAAGTTTCTCAGTTAAAACAATCGACTGAAGGACTGGGATATAGCTCAGTTGCAAGAACTCTTGCCTAACACGCACTAGGCCCATGGGTTCAATCTCCAGCACCACATAAATTGGGAGTGGAGGTCCATATCTACAATCCAGCACTTGGGAGGTAGAGACAGAAGGATCAGAAGTTCAAGATCAGGGCTGGAGAAACTGTTTAGCGGTAACGCACTTGCTTGTGAAGCCTCATGACCGCAGTTCGAGGCTCAATTCCCCAAGACCCACATAAGCCAGATGCAAAATATAGCACATCCATCTAGAGTTCATTTGCAGTGGCTGGAGACCCTGGCATGCCCATTGTCTATCTATCTGCCTCTTTCTCTCTCTGTCTGTCACTCTCAAATAAATAAATAATTTTTTTAAATAAAGTTAAAGATCATCCTCAGCTACATAGTTTGAAAGTTTGAGGCTAACCTGTGACACACAAGACTCTTGTATCAAACAGCCCCCTCATCACATAAAATGATAGACTCAATTATGATAATCAATTATGAACGTACATGAAATTTAAATCTTCCCAAGATCAAGATAATAATATCTTTACTCATTGGACAAAATAAGTCTTAAGTGCTTGCACACTACAGTTGGGATACATAGTGAACATGATATAAATGTTCTTTGTATGGAGTCTGCATATCTACAGAAAAAATTCTATTTGTGAAGTTTGCATGAATTTATAACTTGATTTTTTCCTCTGTAGCATTTGGTTACTTTTTGTCCAAATAGCCTTTATTTACTTGCTAGTCAAAATCATAGAAAGTAACTTCCAACACTTGTTGAATTTACATGGTCCTCATTCAAGAGAGTAACCACTTCTAACCTGAACATAAGTTAGAAAGCCCTCCTGGACTGATCATGGTGGCCTGAAGGAAAGAGCAAGTATTACAGTTATTTCATTGGGGCCCTAACCTTGGAGGGAGGATGCAGCAGTCCCATTAGAAAATGATGAGGGAGAGACAGCACAATCTCTGAGGAGATGCAGATGATTCAGAGAATGCATTCCACTCCATTCACTCAGGTTGCCCAGAGTTTTGATCTTCTAACTGTCTGATAGACAATTCATTTTTTCATCACTCATTTATATTTATTAAGTATCCTTCTAGTCGAAGTCCTAGGAAGCAGGGTTTTCCTCCTCTGACAGCTTACATTCTAGTAAGAAAGAACAACAAGCAATAAGTTAGGGTGGAAGAGTTATGAGACAAGCACCACGAAAACCTAAGGGGAATTTAGAGAATGTCACAGAATTTCTTAGTGAGTCAAAATGAATCCAAAGGAGATTTTGGGTTGACTACAGTGAAGTGACTACCATACAAAGCATCTTAAAACTTAAAAGTTGAGGGATATGTAACAGAAAGAAGTTTCAAGTTCAAGAAGTAAAGTATGAAGAGTTTGAAAAGAGTGGAATTTCCAGCTCTGCCACTTGTGAGCTCTGTAAACATGGGCAAGTTACTAGAACTTTCTGTACTTAGCTCATGGAACTGTCAAGATTAACTTTTATAATGCTGGTGAAGTATTTAGGATAATGCTCTTCTTTCTCAAGTGCTTAAAAACGGCATTATTGTCATTTTGGTTCTCACCTTATTGTCATTATTTCAAGTAAGTGTACTGCTCCTAAATATGAATATAAAAGTTGACTCATGAAAGGAGAGCCCATTTTATCATAAACCCATAGAGATCATGATTTGGATTTGGTCCAAAGTCCACAGTAGTAGGTTCAGAAATCACATGCTCTAAGATGCTGCTTAAGACCTGGTGGATCCCAATGTAACCTCGCCTACCACGAAGCCCTATCCCTCTGAGCAGTAGGTTCAGATGAAGACATGAGCCATTCTAGCATAGTATATACTCAGATCATTGGGTGGCAAATTCACTTTGGTGAAAGATTCTTACTTGGTTCATTGGTCATTTACTCAGTCCCCACCACAAAGACTGTAAACTAGAATTCAGCCATTCTTTTCCAGATGAATTTTCCAACCCATGCATTAATCTTGAAAAACAGCACCACACACAAACATCTCAGATTCAACTTTATTGCCTGTATACTGTTGTTACTTTGGCTTCAGAGATAAGATAAATATCCCATTAATCTTGAATAGGATTTAGAGAATGCAGTCTATTCCTTCCTGTCGTCATTATCTCTTCAATCCACTTCCAAAAATGAAAGCAGTTAACAGATCCTTGGGAATGCACATCTGAAAATCATTGTCTCTGCTCCTAACTGGGGAGAGGAACATCCCGTGTGACAACAAATCTAGCAGAAGCATAAGACACTGAACAGAATGAGTCCATGGACCATGAAGCTGCCTATTAAACTCCAGCTTTATTCTCCCTGTTAACAATATATAATTTCAATGATGTATAAGTAATATATCAAAAGATAATCTAGAAGAATGAATTCAGTTGTAAAATTTCTCGTTTCCATCACTCCTCTTGCCTAATCTACTATCACCTTTTGCCTGGATTGCTACACAGTTTCTTAACAGGCCTTTCCCCTTAAATTTTTCTCAAAACTTTCTGCACAGAATTCAGGATAAATGATATCTTAAAAATCTCAAATCAGATTGTGTCTCTATGTCACACATAGCCTCTTAATGGCAGCTAGTATTTCAAATGAAATCCAAACCCCATCAAGATACCAGCATGATTCTGCATTCTGGCTTCTCTTCGTCTTCTATGCTCCTTTCCCACTCTCCCTCAAAGACTCCAGATACTCAGGCCTTAATTTGCAATTCCTATGACAAACTTTGGTTTTATATCTGTGGCTCAAGGCACAAGCAGGTCTCTTCCCTTGAATGATAATGAAATACTTATATACATTTCAAGTTCATGTTAAAACTTTATTAGATAGCAGTTATTACTTATGTGGTACCAACAACAACAAAAACCAGCCTAGGGAGATGGTAATAGGGTAAGAGAACTTGCCTCACAGCATGGGAGCCTGACAGGAACTAAAGTACCCTGAGTTTGATTCCCCAGCACCCACGTAAACAGCTGAACATAGACACGTATACCTGTTATTCCAGTCCTATTGGGGAGTCAAGATTGGAGAATCGCACTGGGGCTCTTACCAGTCAGCCAGTCTCACTGCAAATAGCAACTCTGGATTCGGTAAGAGATTCTGCCTCAAGGGAACATGTGGGTGAGTGATAGAGGGGCATCAACATTCTCCTCTGGACTCTGCACACATGCCCACACATCTGCACACACACTGCCCACACTACACAGTTACCACACCAATACCCACCCCCCAACACACACAAGAAAAAAACAAGTCATTGTAATTAACCATAAGGTTACAACCCTGGTCTGATGATGCTCTTCTGTCCCTCTTCACCTGCCTGATTTTTGCCCCCATTAGGCTCTATGTCTGACTTTTTTCCAAAGCTCTCCAGATGAAAAGCTTCTTAAACTGAAGTACTTACTTAAATTGCATCTCCCTTGGTTGCCACAACTTCATTTACATGAATTAATACATATGGAAACAAGTTGTGGGTTCAGTTCTGCACCATCTCTGTGTGACCTATCAAACACCTGTAAGAAGTACCATCCCAGTAAGAATTTTTAAATAAGTAGGAGAGAAGAGGAAGGAGGTAAACACTCAAGAAACAACAGAAAAATTGTCCCACCCAGCAAAAATTTATTCCTGCCTGCTCTATGCAAAGGCAGGACATAGGGATATCTTAACTGGAAGGTGGGAAACCTAGGAGGAGAATCACAAGTGTAAGTTTCAGAAGACCTGTGTTTGTTTTCATCTCAACAGGATGTGTGGATTTAGACAACTGTCCTGGATTCTCTTGAACCTGTTTCCTCATCTATAAAATATCATTAGCACCTGCTTCCAAAAGCCACCTGTGGGTTAAGAAGATTAAATGAGTGTGGAGGACTTCTCCATGCTTCAGAACACTTGAGGTGAAGATGAGGAGGAGGATGGTCATATGCTTGATCTGAGGTCAACACCACCCTAAGCCTTTCATATATACCATTTCAATTAATCTTCCCCCATAACCGATGAATTACATTCTGTCATAATTACATTTTGTAGAGTATGTTAAGAGAGAGAACAAACTTTATAAAATATCACATGGGCAGTTTGATGGTGAGACAAAAATTCGAACATAGATCTGACTGCATAGTTAGTAATCATAACTACCATGTTATAAGACAAATCAAACAAGGTCACTGAGGTTGAGTTATAAAACATGGGGGCAATCTAGGCCTGCAACTTATTCCCAACCATTCTGTGGCTCTCTGTTAAATGCGGTCTCTCATATGCTGTTGCTTTGAATTCACCTGACATTAATAGGCTGTTGGCTTTTTATATGCTAGTCAGTCTTCAGTAACTCATCAATGAATTGAGTCACCTTGCTACATATCAAGGACAGGAAGGAATGAAAACAGACAACAGATGACAAACAGGAAATTAGGATGCTGAAAAGCAGAACCCTCGAAGGGAAGTGGCAGGTAGAGAAGCATTCTGGAGGTGATGGGCCTGAGCCATTTCACTGTGAAGGTCACTCTTTATTATTTTTCTCCTTAGTCTCTATATTTACAGATTTGATTGTATTTTTGCCTAAAACAGCATCATGGTCTGGCCAAAGAAAGCAATTGAATACTTTCAGGAAGGAGGAATCCAAGTCCAGAGAAAATCATTCAGGAGTACAAAACTGTGTGTTGTGTGGTTACTGCACAGTACAGGAACATCTTCTTTTCATGAATGGCATCCAAATGTCCAAGAGCTATTGAAATTCAGTTTAGTCTTCTTTTCTCAGTGAAGTCTATGGGAGGCTTTTTATCCATACCTTCCTTTCCTCCTCATCCTTCCACTGTGGAAATGAGCAAATGCTAAACGACAGTTACAACAAATGTAGCTTAAAGATTTTAATAGATCTTTATTTGCAATGCTATAGTTTAACAATTCCTCATTCTGTAAACTAGAGTGTTCTGATGAAGTGAGTACAGGAGATTGGTTCCAGACAGAAATGGGCTGAGGACAGCAGAAAGACAGAACAAATAACAGATTGTGTTTTTGGTGGATCTGAAATGGTTCTATTTCTTGGTTGTGCTGATTAATTGAATTGGTCATTTCAAAATTGTTTCCTTTTAAAGGGTAAAAATCAAGTTCTCATTATCCTGCTGGGTAAAACTCTAGCCTATTTGGTGATCAGGCTAGACTCTCTCATTCTCCTAATTTCTCAGAATGCTTGGTTTGGCTTGCTGATGGAACATTTCAGAAGGTGTAATTGTACTTTGCTTTGGTCTCTTAGGACTAATGTAAGAGTTCCATCCAGGACGATAGCCTCCTGTATAATTCAGTAAATGCATGTGACACATTGACTCTCAACTAGAGCTCGAGCCAAGCCAATAGCCTCCTATATGCAGTTACCTTCTCATTGCTGGGACAAAGCAAGTGACCAAAAACAGCTGTTGGGAGGGAAGTTGGTTTTTTGTTTGTTTGTTTTTGTTTTTGGCTTAGAATCTCCAGGGAAAGCTTCATGATGGCAGTGGAGGTCATGACATGTGGCATGGGAAGAGGCTGTATATCACCCCTGCCCCAGCAGGTAGAAAACAACAGCAGGTGAGTGTGACAAACTCTATCAAGAGGAAGCTGGCTATGATACCTCCCAGCAACACACCACGTTAGTAAGGCTCCATATTCCAAATAACCATCAGGTGGAGACCAAGCATTCAAAACAGATGTAGTTTCAGGGGGACATCTGACTGAACCCACCGCACCTCCTGTATGTTTGTATAACACCTGGTAGGATTTGATTGTCCACCAAAGATGTATGTCCTGAGTAAACAACTGGAAATATCTAGAAGTGGTTTACTGTCATTATTTGGCTGAGATGGGAGGCAAGATCATGCTACTGATATCACATAAATAGAGACTTGAAACCAAGATTGCTAGTAAACACCCCACAATGCCCAAAATAGCCTTCCTAGCCATCCACTCCCTGAAATAAGGAATTATCTTATCCTTGTTCAAAGGGTCAACAGGGCTGAGGTTGGGATTTCTCCCTAATGTAAGGAAATAGCAGTTATAACACCAAAACTGGAGATCAACTTGCTAAGGGATGCTGGGTATGTGAGCAAAGGTACATTCGTTCTCTCCTCCCTGATCTTGCATCAGAGGCCTAGAAAAGAAAGAAACCAAACCCCCAGGGCCTACTTTTCACTCTTGGATGTATGAGAGGAGCTTGAAACTGACTACAAGGTCCGTTTCTATAATTTTATTTTTTCTGAAAATAGTTTAAGACTCACAAAGCCTTGCAAATACTATGGAGTCCCCATATACTCATTTCTAGTTTCTATAAATAACAGTATTACATAACCACAATAAATATTCAAAAGCAAAAGAAAATGAGGGCCTGGGGATATGATTCAGTGGCTAAAGGAACTCACTTGTAAGCCTGCCTACCTGAGTTGGATGCTCCTCAGCACCCACCTAGAGCCAGACACAAAGTGCCACATGCATATGCAATACCAGCACACCTAAGGCAATGGGAGGCAAAACCAGGAGAATCAAGAAGCAGCAGCAGCCAAACAACGAAAGACTCTATCTCACAAAAAGAAGATTAAAGGAGAAGAGAAACTCACTGCAGGGATCATCTGACTGCCACACATGCACTACAGCACATGCATGCTCATACACATATCACACAAGTACACAGACACGCACACAAATAATGAAAACATAAAAATTAAAATAAAAAATGAGTATGGCACAATACTATTAACTCAAGTACTGACAGTATTGGGATTTCACTGAAGTTGATGTGCACTGTCTGTTTTTGTCTATGTTCTTGTATTGATATATAATACAGTGACATTTAATCACATGTGTAAATTCAATTAATCAGCACAACCAAGAAATAGATCTATTTCAGATTCACACACAAAAGAAAACCTAATATCACTCTTGCTCCATGCCTTTCTCCAGTGTTAGTCTACTGATCAGTTTCTAGCTCTAGAATTCTGTCATTTCAAATGTTATGTAAATGGAATCATATCATCAAGCACATCTTAAGTATTTTCATTATTTAACATTTTTAACTTTTATTTATTTACTTGAAAGAGAATGGCACGCCAGAGTCTCCAGCCACTGCAAATGAACTCCAGATCATGTGCCACCTGTGCACCTGGCTTACACAGGTCCTGGAAGAATCGAACCTGGCTCCTTTGTCTTTGAAGGCAAGTGCCTTAAGTGATAAGCCATCCCTGAAGCCCAGGATTTTTATTTTTGTTAATTCCTAATAATATAATTCTCTAAAGCTAGAGTGGTGGTTTGAATGCATGTCCCCATAGATTCAGGGTTACTTTTGTTTTGGTTTTGGTTTTGGTTTTATTTGTTTACTTTTTTTTTTTTTTTCTTCATTAAAACTTGATCTTGCAACTTGAGTCTCCAGCAGGTGGAGCCCTGGTAGGAGGCGATATGTCAATGAGGACATAGCTTGAGTCCACCCATACTAGGTGCATACAGAGAAGTTTTGAGGTCTGGCTGTTCATGTTTGCTGGCTGTTAGGTGATATTTCTCTGCTATAACATATAGAAGTGAGCCAATTTCTCCCACTATTGATGGTGTTATGCTGGATTCTGTAAGCCTAAAATAAACCCTTTCCTCCCACAAAGTACTTCTGGTCAGATGTTGTCCCAGCAACATGGGTAAGTACAACCGTGAGCATGGCACTGCACACCTGCCATCCCAGCAGCACTCAGGATGCTGAGGCACAACAAGCTCAGTGCCAGCCTGGGCACCCTACACAGCCAGGTTGGCCTGGGCTATATGACAAGACCCTAACTCCAAAATGACAAAGAGAAAAGCAGGGGTAGTCATCTAGGTTGTTACACATATCAATAATTTACTCCTTCTTATCAATAAAAAGTATTCTAGTGTATGGATATCCTCGCATTTATTTAGTTATTTACTTAGTGAAGGACATCATAATTGTTTTTGGTGTGTGGCTCTTATAAATAAAGCTACTATGACCTTTTGTGTTGAGATATTTCTATGAACATAAATTTTCATTGCTTTGAACAAAATATTCAGGCTTAAAATTCCTGGGCCATTCTTGTGGTAAGTCTATTAACCATTATAAGAAAGAGCCAAATTATTTTTTCAATAGGTCTTTACTATTTACAATCCTGTCAACAGTGCATGAGTGGTCCAGTCATGATTGTGATGCTTTGAAATGGAAAGTACTGGGATGGAGGGATGGCTTAGTGGTTAAGGCATTTACCTGCAGAGCCAAAGGACCCAGGTTCGATTCCCCAGGACCCATGTTAGCCAGATGCACTAGGGGATGCATGCATCTGGAGTTCGTCTGCAGTGGCTGGAGGCCCTGGTGCACCCATTCTCTCTCCCTTCTTCCCTCCCTCTATCTCTGTCAAATAAATAAATAAAGATAAATAAAATATTAAAATGGAAAACACTATGTCTAAATAACTCAAGTGAGACTGTCTTAATAACTGCAGTGGCTGCACAGTTAGGACAGACATGTGACTCAATCATAGCAATTGGACCCAATGAAAGCTACAAAACTAAAAACCCACAAGGCAGCAATGACTAAAGACAACAAAATCTCTCATTGTACTTTGAAAACCAAAGATTCCTCAGTCAAGGTGATGCTATTGCTAAATGTGTTTTCGTTTTGTTTTTTGCTTTTATGGGTCTCACTTTGACACCAGCCTGGCCTTGAACTTGAAATCCTCTTGCCTTCACTTCTTGTGTTTATATGAAAGGAATGTGCCACTATATGCCATCAAACATTTTTCACATTCTTTTTTAATAAATTTGATGATGTAAATAATTTAACATAATTCCTATTGCAGTTAAATTCATGTTTCTAGTAGAATGCATCCAACCCAGAGCAGCTGGTGGGGGGAAAGGGTTTACTTTGGTTTATGGACTTCAGAGGAAGCTCCATGATGGCAGGGGAAAATGTGGAATGAGCAGAGGCTGGACACCACCTCCTGGCCAACATCAGGTGGATAATAGCAATAGGAGAGTGTGCCAAACACTAGCAAGGAGAAGCCTGTCTCCCCATTGCACCACCTCCAAGGGGCTCTAATTCCCAAATTGCCACCAGCTAGGGACCTAGAATTCAGAACACATGAGCTCAGGGGATACCTGAATCAAACCACCACATTCTTCTCCTGGCCCCCATAAACTCACAAATGTCCATTAAGTAAAATGCAATGCCTTCAGTCCAACTTTAAAAGTCCCTAAAGTTTTTATCAATCCCAATGCTACTGAAACATCCCCATAGTCCAAGATTTCTTAACTGAGATGTAAAACCAAAAAGAATAAAAAGCCA
This sequence comes from Jaculus jaculus, assembly GCF_020740685.1. Lineage (NCBI taxonomy): Eukaryota > Metazoa > Chordata > Mammalia > Rodentia > Dipodidae > Jaculus > Jaculus jaculus. Next base: position 172,382,986 of record NC_059102.1, on the reverse strand, counting down.
TAATAGCACAGAATAAATATCCACACTGCAAAAGATGGCTTGGGGCATAGTAAAGAAAGACTGAGCCAATACAAAGTTTAAAACAAACAGAGTAAACATCAAATTTTGTAACTCCAAGACTGACAACTGGAATTTGTGAGTGTGGAGATACACACCTTTAGTCCCAGGATTTGGGAGGGAGAGGTAAGAGGATCACTGTGAGTTCAAAGCCAACTTGGGACTACATAGTGAATTCATCCAATATAAATTGGCAGTTCTTCTTGGCATCCATTCCATAGTCCTGGCATCAGTACTGTGTCTCCACTGAACCCATGGTTGCTCCTCATGACTCCATTGGGTGCCCATGCATGGATTTCCATCATACTTCACATTACCCATGGTCATTTCCACAAAACCAAAACCACATTGTAAATACAGTGACCCTTTCTTTCTTGCATTCAGGTGCTGAATACTTAGTCTATTTCCTCGCCTCTCAAATGCAATGAAAATACTGACATGGCTGTGTATTGTGACATACATAGCAAAGAGTCAAAAATCCCGTAAGTTTTCTTTCAATGTATTTGCAGCTGTCAGTGCTTACTGGATACAGGATTAGAAGGGAGTGGAGGCAGATCAGATTAAGGTCTTCCTGATTGTTTCATGAATATTCCTGATGCTTCTGTCTCTTCAAAGACCACAAAGATTTCAAATGAGATAATCACCATGTCTGACTAGTATTTTTACTGTAATTGCTACTGCTGCCACTGCCACTGCTAAAAGTAATACCTGCAACTGGTAAAAGTTCTCAAATGGTAAACTAAGATATAAAATGGTAAAATGTGTTTCCCAAGCATCATCCACTCACAGTTTATATATTCTTTTAAATTCATTATTTTTTTTCTTGGATCATATTGAAAATGTTAACCTTGTAATAATATTATTAAACCCTCTTTGTTTATTTTTACACTCTACTCTGGACAATTTTTTTAGTGCCAAAGATATAAGCCTATAAGCATCTTCGAAACATATACAAGAGAGTTCAGCATAACCCTAAACCCTAGCAGGGATGTGGTAGTAAAACAGAAGCTCTAGAAAGTAACACAGTAGTAGATGAATCAAGACCCTGAGAATGGTTCACTCCTTTGACATTACAATTATTGAACTTTTAGTAATCAATTTAACATTAATTTAAGCTTTCACACTTTTTTTCATACAGAAATAATACAAATAAGGATTTTATTGCTGCATGTTAACATGGAACAAGGACTGGGAAGAGTGCTCAGTGTTACAGTGCGGTCACCAGCATGAGAATCTGAGTCCAGATCCCCAGCATCCATCAAATGCTAGGAGGGTACAGCAGTCCGCCTTTAATCCCAGTACTCCAGAGACAGAGACGGAATCCCAGGGCAAGCTGAGAAGATACGCTAGTTGAATTGGTGAGCTCTGAGTTCAAGTGAGACCCCTGCCTCATTAAGTATAAGGGAGTATCAAAGAAGACACCCAGTCTTTCTCAAATTTCTTTCTAAGTATTTTTTATAAACCCAGAGGAATATATAAGTGTAATGGATTTCTTTCTCAGGAAAAATTATCCAAGACAGAGGATTCAGTATATACATGACAATAAAATATCAAACACAATATGAGAACTATGCATTTGTTGTCTCATTCTCTGTTCTTCCTTTGAGAACCTCTTCCCTGATAAGCGTAGATATGACTCAAAGGACCATGACTGTGGCCAGCTAACCCATGCAACAACTCTCTTCTAGGCCAAAATATTAGCTCTAATGAGGCATAATTATGTTGAGGTATAATTTACAGAAACTGAATTTACAGAAGACTGAATATACTCAAGACATAGAATTTTGTGAGTTTTAACATAAGAGTATATCCATTGAAAGACTACCTACCATCAAGACATTAAATATAAAAGTTAGTTCTGGTCCTGATTTTATAATACTGGGAAATAGAAGCTCTTTATATCAACTTAAAATTTCTAGCATTTACCAAAGAAGTAATGTGTTGAGTATGAAACCATGGAAAAGATTTGAACTAAATGTTGAGAAGGACAAGCACCAAGAGTTGAAAATTTCTTTTTGTTCCCTAGATCCAGTCATCCTTAAAGGCATTTGCAGTCCTAGTCTTTTCTATTTTGTTATCTAATAAAATTTTTTTTTTGTTTATTTTTATTTAGTTAGTTGAGAGTGACAGACAGAGACAGAAAGAGGCAGAGAGAGAGAGAATGGGCGTGCCAGGGCTTCCAGCCACTGCAAACGAACTCCAGACACATGCGCCCCCCTTGTGCATCTGGCTAACGTGGGTCCTGGGGAATCGAGCCTCGAACCAGGGTCCTTAGGCTTCACAGGCAAGCGCTTAACCGCTAAGCCGTCTCTCCAGCCCCTCTAATAAAATATTTTTACCTTCAATTTTGAAACATAATAAATTCCACTTTTCCATTGGCCTATTTGCCTTGTGCCTCGCTTTTCATCTCTTGTTGGTCAGCACTGCATGTGCCAGGCTAGCTGGCCTACAAGTTTCTAAGGGTTCTCCTGTGTCTGCCTCCCATCTATAGGTTTACTGGCTCACATGACCATGTCCAGCTTTATCTGGCTTCTGGGAATTTTATCTTGGGTCTTCTCATTGAGGTGGCAAGCACTTTAGCCACTGAGTCATCTCTTCAGGCTTCTACACATATTTTTAAGGTAGAATTTTTAATAATATGTTGAAATAACCAGGATTGTTCTTAATATCCATGCTGCAACACAGGAGAATCTCGAAAGAAGTATGTTAACAGAAAGTAAGAAGTCCCAAACTGAAAGTATGATTCTTGTATAACATTCTAATATAATGGTAGACTGCAAACCAGTGGTTGTCTAGGATGGGGACAGGGCTGGAAAAGTTGAGTGTGGTTATTAGGGGTCAAGAGGGAGCTTATAGTGACAATGGACTGTGCACTATCTTGATTGTAGTGATAACATCATGAGTATATCTTTTTTAAAATATTTTATTTATTTAGTTATTTGAGAGAGATAGAGGACAGACTGAGAGAGAGAAAGAGAGTGAGAAAAAAAAGAAAGACAGTGGGCACACCAGGGCTTCCAGCCACTGCAATGAACTCCAGACACATATGCCACCTGTGTATCTGGCTTTACATGGGTACTGGAGAATTGAACCTGGTCCTTGGGCTTTGCTGACAGGCACATTAACCACTAAGCCATCTATCTACCCCTATGAGTATATTCTTATGTCAAAATTCGTCAAGTAGTACATTTAAATATGTATCAAATGGGAAATTGTTATGTAATCACACATCTATTTAAATTATACCTCAGGGCTGGAGAGATGGCTTAGCGGTTAAGCGCTTGCCTGTGAAGCCTAAGGACCCCGGTTCGAGGCTCGGTTCCCCAGGACCCACATTAGCCAGATGCACAAGGGGTGCACGTGTCTGGAGTTCGTTTGCAGAGGCTGGAAGCCCTGGCGCGCCCATTCTCTCTCTCTCTCTCCCTCTATCTGTCTTTCTCTCTGTGTCTGTCACTCTCAAATAAATAAATAAATAAAATGTTTAAATTATACCTCAAAAAAAACCAGCCTGTTAAGAGGGGGTAAATTCCACAAACTAATCACATGGCCTAGTCATAAGTCAGTAAGCACAAAAAAAGCACTGTACACTTGAAAATTAATTTTAACATGATCCATGTTTATTTTCTTTGACTTTTCTTCTGAACATAAAAGAAATAACTTTTTGACTTCCGGTCAAGATGGCGACCACCTAGCTGCACTACAAACAACAAGGGGAAAAAAAGGTAAGTATTCAAGGGAAATTAGGAACTTTTTGAAGAGGGAGGGCACAGATCGGGGTAAAAGAGGGAAGCACACACCGCCGCAACCCACGACCCACCACCCCACCCGCCGCGAATCACCACATTGGGTGCGGCCCAGCGCCTCAGCCGCCCGGCACCCCGTGCGCACCAAGCCCCACGCGGCCCGGCGACCCGCGCACGCCCCACAACCCCTGCGCCCCACACCCGCGCACCCCCGCCCCCCCAAGCGCGCCCCTCCCCCCCAGCGCGCCCCACGCTCCCTATCCACACGCAGAGGCGCAGCCCGAGTGAACCTAAGCTTCCCGCGCCCCGGGCGACCAGGCCTGCCACGCGCCCCCCCCCCACCAGCAAACCCCAGACCCCCGCGCCCCACCCCCGCGTGCCTCTAGACACCCCCCGCCCCGCCCGCCCCACCCCTGCGCGCCCATAGACACCCCCGCCCCGCCCGCCCCAACCCCCGCGTGACCCACCCCCCGTGCGCCACACCCCCCCGCGCGACCCACGCTCCCTATCCACACTCAGCAGGCGCGCCCCAAGCGCCCCACGACCTGGGCGCCCAGGTGTGACCCGCACCCGTGCGCCCCAAGACCCCCGCGCCCCACCCCCACGCACCTCGAGCCCATCCCCCGCGAGCCCCGCCCCCGCCTCCCCCCCACGCGCCCAACGCTCCCTACCCACTCAAGGCAGGCTCGCTACAAGTGCCCCTGAGCGTCCCGCGCCCCGGGCGCCCAGGTGTGCCCCGCGTCCCCCGTGTGCCCTGAGACCCCCGCGCCCCACCCCCACACTCCTCGAGCCCCCCGCCCCCCCCCGTGCGCCCCACCCCCGCCGCGCGTCCAGAGTGCCCCGAGGTGTCCTGCAGCGTCCACCAGCGTCCCACGCTCCATCTTACCTCAGCATGCTCCACACCCCCTGCAAGACCCACGACCCCCTTGACCTCCTCCCCCGCACGACCCGCCCCTGCCCCCCCAGTCCAGAGCACCCCCGGCTTCAGCCACCCCCACCCCGCCCCCCCCCCGCTCCTAGCCGTCCACCCTCCCCACTCGCTCTGCGCCCCCACCCCCATGCGCCCCGGAGCATCCGCTCCCTGACTCAGGTGCGCCCTGAAGCGCTCCCTGCCCCCCCTGCGCCCCGCCCCGGCATCTCCCGCCCCCCACCCCGCAGGCCCCTCGTCCCCCCGCTGCAGACAGCCCCATGCCCCCTGTGCCCCACCCCCACGCGTCCTGCGCCCTAGAGTGCCTCTACCCCGCCCCCCCCTCCACGTCCCGCGCCCCACGCACGACCCCCTCAACCCCCCCCGCAAGCCCCGCCCCCCCCGCGCTCAAGAGCACCCTGCGGTGTCCCTTGGCAACCTGCACCCCGGTGTACCCCGCACCCCCCATCCCCCCCGCGCACCCTGCGCACCCCCCACGTGCCCTGTGCCGCTAGCAACCCGTGCCTCCCGCAAGCTCCTCCGCGCCCCCCTGCGCACCCCGTGACCCCCACGCACCCCAAGCTCCCCCTCGCACCCCCCAGGTGCCCTGCACCCTGCAGTGCCCCGCACACCCCCCCTGCATGCGCACCCCCCCGCACCAACAGCGCGCCCCTTGCCCCCTAACTGATCAGAGCGCCCCACGCCCCGCACCCCTCCAGGGCACCCCACCCCACACCCCCTGAGCCCTGCCACCTCCCGCACACCCCACCCTGATTGCCCGGTGCCCCGGTGCACCCCGACCCCCTCCCCACCGTGTGCCCCACTCGCTCCATACACACCATCGCACCCCGCGCCCCCTACTGCCCACCCGCCCACACACCCTCTGCACATCCCGCGTGGCTGTGCTCTGATCGGGCACCCACCAGTCACGCCTGCCACCCTGCTGCACTGAAACTGAGACCTCCTACCTCGCCCTCGTTCTCTGATCCTGCGAGTAGACCAGCCATGTGGTGCTCAGTTCGCAGGCCTGTGGGGGCCACCCCTGCCGTGAATAGGTGGCTGCCAGATCCCCTGCTGCTGTGCTCACATCACTTGACGTCGGTCAGCTTCTGCTGTGTCCTGATTACGTACCCACATCATCTGCCTATGCACTACAATTGCACGTGCAGCAGGCCCACCCCACAGCAAGTGCCATATAAGTCCACACTGAGTCACTAGCGCCAGCGCAGCTGCCATCCCCTACCTGTACATTCTCACCCAGCCCCCACTCTCCTGAGGCAGAAGAGCACAGACTGTTTACAGACCCCAGTGTACCCAGCCAGAATCTAGGCACCTTCAGGGCTTGCTACCTCAGTCCCCTTTCAAGCTCAAAGGCAGGCAGCTTAGGTGCATTACTGGGTGAGAATTCAGGCAACTTTGGTGCCCCTGCCAGGCTATAGGTAGGCGGCTTTAGCAAGACTGAGCAAAAACCCAGGCTGCTTACAACTGACCCAGGCTGCCTTGGATTCGCATTAAGCTAGATCCCAGGCTGCTCCACCCACCTACCTGCCCATACACTGACATGGGTAGACCACAGCACAAAAGAAATAACACAAAAAATAAAATGGAAGCAAATCCAGACAGATCACCCAGTCCAACAAGGATCACAACTAACCAAAACATAGAAGAGTGTTTAGGATCAGAACATCAAGTGGAAGCAATGAACAATGCAACCCTGACCAAACTACTGCTAGAACTGACAGGAAAGCTACAAAGGATAGATAATCGTATGGATGCTACCATCACTAAGCTAGAGCAATATGATAAGACACTGGAAGGAATTCAAAGAGAGCTAAGAGAGTTGAGGGAGAGTGAAAAAAAAGAGGACCTTAAAAATCAGCTGGCCACACTAAATGAAAACATAAAGAAATGCAAGGATGATTTCCAAGAATCAGCAAGAAAACCAGAAAATGAGACAAAAAGGGAGCTGGACAAAGCAATGGAAGTGATACATAGGAAGGTAGTAGAAAATGCAAACTTAATTGAACAAGTCCAAAACTCACTAGAGGCTCTCAAGAATAGAGTCAGCGAAGTGGAAGATAGAAATTCTGATCTGGAAGACAGGAAGGAAGAAACAGTTCGAGAATCCAAAAATTTCAGTAAGTTCAAAAGTTCCTGTGAACAGAACATGAGAGAATTGTGGGATACACTTAAACGTCCTAATATCAGAATCATTGGAATACCAGAAGGAGAAGAATTTCAGACCAAAGGCATGGAGAACTTATTTAACACAATAATTGAAGAAAACTTCCCCCGGTTCTTAAAAGAAAGGCCCATCAAGATTCAAGAAGCAAACAGAACTCCTAACCAACTAGACCAAAGGAGAAACTCCCCAAGGCATATTATCATTAAGACTCTAAACATTGACACCAAGGAAAAAATCCTAAAAGCAGCTAGGGAAAAACAGCACACCACTTTCAAAGGAAACCCCATCAGAATTACTTCAGACTTCTCAATGGAAACCCTGAAAGCTAGAAGGGCCTGGAATGATACTCTCCATACTCTAAGAAACTATGGCTTTCAACCCAAACTACTCTACCCGGCAAAAGTCTCCCTTATAATAGATGGTGAAAGGCAAACTTTCCATGACAAAACTCAGCATTACAATTATATGAACACAAAACCAAACCTACAGAAAGTACTCTAGGAAATTCTCCACAGAGAAGAAACAAATAACCAAACACAAATGCCTACAAGAAGCAGATCACAGCAACCAAACCCAGAGTAGATAGAAAAAAAAAAAAAAAATTACATCCCATGAAAATGCCAACACACCTCTACCACCACAACATGACAGGGATCAAATCAAATCTCACAGTCATCACCCTAAACATTAATGGCCTTAATTCACCCATCAAGAGACACAGGCTAACAGGGTGGATCAAAAAATTAGACCCCTCAATCTGCTGCCTTCAAGAAACCCACCTTACCACTAAAGACAGAAACCTCCTCAGTGTGAAAGGGTGGAAAACAATATTCCAAGCAAATGGGAATAAGAAACAAGCAGGTGTAGCTATATTAATATCAGATAAAGTTGACTTCAAACCAAAAACAATCAAAAAAGACAAAGAAGGCTACTTCCTACTTGTAAAGGGAACAATCCATCAAGAGGATATTACAATCATAAATCTGTATGCACCAAACACAGGGGCACCGCAGTTCATAAAACAAAACCTACTTGACAATAAAACAGAAATAACCACCAACACCATCATAGCTGGGGACTTTAACACACCATTATCAGTAATAGACAGATCATCCAAACAGAAGCTCAACAGGGAAGTAAGAGAGCTCAACAAAACCATAGAGCACTTAGACCTAACAGACATCTACAGAACTTTCCATCCCAAATCCACAGACTACACATTCTTCTCAGCAGCCCATGGAACATTCTCTAAAATAGACCACATACTGAGTCACAAAGACAGCCTCCACATATATATGAAAATCGACATTATTCCCTGCATGATATCAGATCATAATGCTGTAGTCCTAGAAATCAACAACAAAAAAACCAACAAGAGCCCCAACGGCAACTGGAAACTGAATAGCACACTCTTAAACAATAAATGGATAGTGGATGAAATAAAAAATGAAATTGCAAAATTCCTGGAATTGAATGACAATGAGAACACATCATACCAAAACTTGTGGGACACAATGAAGGCAGTCCTCAGGGGAAAATTCATAGCACTCAATGCCTTCATAAAAAAGACAGAAAGATCCCAAATCAATAGCCTAACCATCCACCTAAAGGCATTGGAAAAACAAGAAAAATCCAACCCAAAGAGCTCCAGAAGGAAAGAAATAATTAAAATCAGAGCAGAAATTAATGAATTGGAAACCAAGGAAACAATTAAGGCAATTGACAAAACAAAGAGCTGGTTCTTTGAAAAAATAAACAAGATTGACAAACCTCTGGCCAATTTGATCAAGCAAAAAAAAGAAAGACTCCAAATTAACAAAATTCAAAATGAAAAAGGAGAGATCACCACAGACATCAGTGAAATCGGCAGAATCATCAGGACTTATTTCAAAAACCTCTACTCCACAAAACAGGAAAATGTGGAGGAGATGGATAAATTCCTGGATGCATATCATCTACCAAAGCTAAACTCAGAGCAGATCAATCACCTCAATGAACCCATCACGCTCATGGAGATTGAAAAAGTAATAAAAAACCTCCCAAAAAAGAAAAGTCCAGGACCAGATGGATTCCCAGCCGAATTTTATCAAACCTTCATGGAAGAACTCAAACCAATCTTCCTAAAACTGTGCCACACAATTGGAGAACAGGGAAAACTACCCAACTCCTTCTATGAAGCTAGTATCACCATAATCCCAAAACCAGGCAGAGATGCCACAAGAAAAGAAAACTTTTGGCCTATTTACCTAATGAACATAGACGCAAAGATCCTCAACAAAATTCTCGCAAACCGAATCCAACAACACATCAAAAGCATTATCCACCTTGACCAAGTGGGATTTATCCCAGGAACACAAGGGTGGTTCAACATACGAAAATCTGTCAATGTAATACACCACATAAACAAGCTTAAACATAAAAATCACATGATCATTTCTATAGATGCAGAAAAGGCCTTCGACAAGATACAACATCACTTCATGATCAAAACATTGGAGAGAATCGGCATGGCTGGTTCACATCTTAATATAATAAAGGCAATATACAAAGCTCCAAAGGCCCAAATAATACTTAATGGAGAGAGACTGGAGGAATTCCCATTGAGATCAGGAACAAGACAGGGATGTCCTCTCTCACCTCTGCTTTTCAATATAGTTCTGGAAGTCCTAGCCCAAGCAATAAGGCAGGAGAAGGAAATAAAAGGGATACAATTTTTGGAAAGGAAGAAGTTAAGTTAGCGCTATTCGCCGATGACATGATTGCATATGTAAGAGACCCGAGAGACTCCATCCCAAAATTCCTGAAGGTGATTAACTCCTATAGCAAAGTAGCAGGATACAAAATCAATGCACAAAAATCAGAAGCATTTCTGTATGCAAATGACAAAAACACAGAAAAAGAAATAAAGGACATAGTCCCATTTTCAATAGCAACAAAAAAAATAAAATACCTTGGAATAACGTTAACCAAGGAAGTAAAAGATCTATACAATGAAAATATAAAAACTCTCAAAAAAGAAATTGAGGAGGACTTGAAACGATGGAAAGACCTCCCATGCTCCTGGATAGGCAGAATTAACATTGTGAAGATGACAATCTTACCAAAGGCAATATATAGATTTAACGCAATTCCAATTAAAATCCCTACAGTGTTCTTCACAGACATAGAAAAAATGATCTCAAATTTCATATGGAAAGGCAGAAGGGCTCGCATATCCAAACATATCCTCAGCAAAAGAAATACCTCTGGTGGCATCACCATACCCGATATAAAGTTATACTACAAAGCCATAGTAATAAAAACAGCATGGTACTGTCATAAAAACAGGAGTATAGACCAATGGAATAGACTTGAGGACCCGGATTTTGGGCCAAGCAACTATAGCTACTTGATATTCGACAAAGGCCCAAACAATATAGACTGGAAAAAAGATAGCATCTTCAACAAATGGTGCTGGACAAACTGGATAACCACATGCAGGAAACTAAAACTTGATCCACACATTTCACCATGCACAACACTCAAATCCAAATGGATCAAAGACCTCAACATAAGACCAGAAACTCGAATACTACTGGAAGAAAATTTAGTAAGTACCTTCCATGATATAGGAATGGAAAAAGACTTCCTGAATAAAACCCCAGTGGCTCAAGTTCTTAAACAGTCACTCAATCATTGGGATCATATGAAGCTGAAGAGTTTCTTTACAGACAAGCATATAATAAGCAAAGCCAATAGAATACCCACAGAATGGGAGAAAATATTTGTAGGTTATCCAACTGATAGAGGCCTTATCTCTAGAATTTACAAAGAACTCAAAAGTCTAAACAATAAGAAGACAAATACCCCACTCACAAAATGGGGCACAGAGTTAAACAGGCAATTCACAGAGGAAGAAATACAAATGGCAAACACACACCTAAGAAAATGTTCATCATCCCTAATCATCAGAGAAATGCAAATTAAAACAATGATGAGATTCCACCTTACCCCAATAAGGATGGCCAACATCAAAAGGTCAAATGAAAATAAATGCTGGCGAGGATGTGGAGAAGCAGGGACACTCATTCACTGTTGGTGGGAATGCAGGATGGTACAACCACTTTGGAAAGCAATATGGAGACTCCTGAAAAAGCTGACTATAGAAATACCAACAGACCCAGTTATACCATTACTGGGCATGTACCCTAAAACCTTCTAACCAAAAGCCAGAGAGATTTGCTCAACCATGTTTGTAGCAGCTCAATTCGTAATAGCTAAAAGCTGGAATCAACCCAGATGTCCATCATTAGAAGAATGGATAACAAAGATGTGGTATATCTACACAATGGAATTCTATACAGCAGTAAGAACAAACGACATAAAGAAATTTGAGGAAAAATGGTTGAACCTGGAACAGATCATTCTCAGCGAACTTACCCAATCACAGAAAAAAAATCGACACATAGTCTCACTCATCTGCCACACCTAAACTGAATCTGCACAAGATGCCTTACATACCCAGCAAGCACCTCATGGACTAGACAATAAGATGGATGGGAGGGCGGGGAGGGAATCAAAGAGTGAAAAACAGTAATCTGGACCCAAACGGCAATGGTACCATAAAATTCTACTTCCTAAATGACAGACCAAATGGCTGAACCTTCACTAGACCCTTACAGGAAACACCCGAACCACAAGACACTGGAGAGGGTAGGATCAAGACTGACCTAAATCTCCTACATCTTCCCTCCCTCCCTCTCCCCCTCTCCCCTCTATCTCTCTCCTCTCTAACTCTTGTATATTAGTTATCTTTTTCCTCAATTTCTTAGTGGACACTGACCTGTAACCCCCACTTCCAGCTTGGGCCTACCATCCACAATGAGCTTTTGATCAGAGAAACTTACAAGGTTTCCCAAAACAATGACAGACTTCTGTCAGAGTACTTGATGACCCACCAAAGGCCTGTGATAAGACCCTATTGCTGAAGACTCCATACACAGCTGATGCGTAAAATGGAATGACATGGCTGGAAGCCAGGAGAGAGTCAGTCCCCAGACAGTCAGCGTGTCTAGTGCCAGAAGGCACTACATAGGCAACTGGGGGAAATGACCAAGACCTGTCCAATCAACACATTTTTTAACCTAATTAGCAACAAATAACCAGATGTGATGCCCACACAAGTGCAATAGTGGTACACAGCCATGGTGAGGAATCAATTGCTCTTGATTTGGTAACTGATCCACTCAGTGGTACTAGACCCTTAGCTGGAGCTGGGAAACAAGTCAGAACCATACCCAAACACAAGCCCACTCTACAATATCAAGCTACCATCAATCACGGGGTATAAGAGGGCCTACACCTATCAAACTATCAAAAAAAAATAAGTGTTATCTCAGTTTTCCAGGTGCTAACTTACTCTCCGTTGGAGAATCTGCTTCTCTTTTCCAGATAGATGCAGATCCTAAGAAGAGAGCTGCCCCAACATACCTCAAAAGGGGCCCAACTGAAACTAAGGACAACTGGTGAAATAAGCAAGGGTGATGTTTTCCTGTGAACTGGATACCAGCACAAAGGGGAAGGAGATCAACACAGAGAAAAATCAACTCCTACCAAATCAGAGAGCCAAAGCCTCAGAGGTCCCCAACACCTCAGCACTGAAGCAGACCAAAAATGAACCCAACATGGCTCAGGGAAATCTTGCGGAAGAGGGGGCAGAAAGAATGTCAGAGTTACATGTTGGGTCATGATTTGCAGAGACATTTATCATACTAATAACTGGGGGCTATCTCCACAATGCACGACCCATTTTCATTAACAAGGAGGGTCTAATGGGAGGGGGTAGATCACAGATGAGCCTAAATAATGGTACCAAACTGCCTGTATTCACTGAAATGAAAACTAATAAATTAAATTTAAAAAAAAAAATCCCCCTCCCCCAAAAAAAAGAAATAACTTTTTAAGATGTTTTTACTTTTTTTCACAAACCAGTCTTTTTCTAGGGCACTCAGCTGCCCCCATACAGCTTTATTTTAAATTCCCTGTGAATTCTCACTTCTCCCACTATTGTGACTATTTTCTGCTTTTTTTAAAAATAAGTATTAGTTCTTTTAGTTTTAATTTTTATTTATTTGAGGGTGTGGGTGCCTACATGCCACACATATACCACTTTGCATCTAGTATTACACGGATGCTGGGGAATTGAACATGGGCTGACAAGCTTTGTAAGCAAGCACCTTTACCAACTGAGCCATCTCTCCAAACTCTGTTTTTCTAAATACTGTGAAATCCATCTCTAGACACCAAACGTTGGTGTGAGTATTTCTAAGTGTTTGAGGCATACCTCCTTGCCCTTGTGCAAGTTCAGGATGTCTGGGGACTGGGCAAATGAAGTGGTGGAATGTGCTTCCTCTTCATTCTGTGGTTGTTACTCTGGTTACTGTTGATCATTCTGCTACATACATCACTATGGAAGTTTGATTAGATTGCCCTTAATACATTTAGTGTTTAATTAGTTTGTAGTTTGGATCTGTAACCACCTGCCTGGAGGATGTGTCACTGGACAGATATTAAACTGTGGTAGGTGGGTTTAAAATTTCAATCTAAAGATATTTAAAGTGTCTATTTCAACCTGGACTTCCTGAAGTATGTTGTGTGGCTTTTGGCTTTTGGCTTTTTAGCTAGTGGCTTCTCTTTCTGTGTTTGGAACTATGGAAGCAGGCCAGCTTTTTATAATTATGAAACTTCCCCTGGATCCGAAATCTTTAATAAATATCTCTTCCTCCATAACTTTGTCTGGTCTGGAAGTTCATCTTAGTGAGCCTGAAGCTGTCTACTACAAAAATTGGTACCAGAACTGGAGTGAGATGAATCTGACCATGTGGATTTTGGTCTTTTGGAACCTTTATTTTGGAGGAATGGACATTAACTTGTTGGTTACAACTGAACATGCCTCTGTAGCAGTAAGACAGGTATTATGGACTGTTCTTATGAGTGTTTGAGAATGCTAAGTGCAACAAAAATTATGTTTGTAGGCTCAGTTTATGAACTTGGAGGCTTGACTTATTAACTTCTAAGGGGAAGGAAAGACTGCAGGGGACTTTGTTGGAACTGAGTTACTGGCATAAGGGCTGTCTGCATTCTACTGCCCAGGCCCAGAGGGTTTGATCAAGGCTAAATTTATAATGGACTGATGCACTTGGCTAAAGATATTGGACTGAAAGATTTAAGAGTATAAATTGGAAAAAACCTCAAACAAGTTAAAATTACAGCCACTGACACTGGTCTTAGGTTACTGATGTGGTATTGTCAAACATATTAGCAATCTTAGGAAAGATGGTTCAACTACTTTACATTAAAACAATGGAGACAATGCCTGAGAAAAGGCTATGATAAACATGCAAACTCATTTGGAAAGAGTTAACTGGATGGGCCCCAGCTGAAACTAAGAGTATTTGGGGAAATGAGCAAGAGTACTGCTTCCTTGGTAAACCTGCTACCAGCACAAGGGCAAAGGAGATAGACATAGAGAACAATCAACTCCTATCAAACCAGATATCCAGAGACACAAAGGCTCCCAAGACTTCATCATTGAAGCAGACCTATAATGAACCCAACATTGCTCAGGGAATTTTGTAGAAGAGGAGGCAGAAAGAATGTCAGAGCCACATATTTGGTCATTATGCACAGAGACACTGCCTCTTACCCATAACTGATGGCTAACCCCATAATACATGAGCCAAATTCCCCAACTAGGAGGATCCCTGCAGAGGGGAGAGGACAGGGAGGAGGCTAATTATGTTACCAACATGACTTTATTCACTGTGTACATATCTAATAAAAAAAAAAAAAGGTAACTGGAAAAGGAACCTGCTTTTCAAGGTTATGATTTTTCATCCCTGAATTAAAAATATGGTTATGTCCTACACATCTGGCATCTGGTATTGGTTTTAACAGCATAATAAATGTGTGGAGTGGTCATAAAATACACATGGCTTCAAGAGCCACTGCTAAGATGTGGCACATAGACAGGGCATGATGACTCTCATAAATAGGCTGGAAGAGCCTTTTAAAGATGGACCGTGGTTTACATAGAGATTCAAAGATGTTTTGCATATAGCATGACTGTTCAAGGGCTCCCATGGAGTGCATAATTGGCCTGGGAGGGAAATTTTCCCTACCTCCCCTGCCCAGCTGGAGGGGTGAAATTAGAAAATCTGAAGACTGCCAGTCATTGACTTGAACTACTAAATTTTGATGTTTGCTTGATAGTTGATAAGCTTACATTGTTCTAGTATCTCCTTGCTATGTCTTATAACAATTAAACATGTTTACTCTGTGCCTTTATATTTTGAAAGTATATAACTTGTTTGATTTTACAGGACTCAAAGCTAAACGACAATCTCAAATCTCAGAAAAAAACTTGAGACTTTGGAACTATTTTAAGTTGATCAAGACTGTGGTGACCTTTGAAATTGGACTAAATACAGTTCACAATGTGTGATGGCTTTAGATATATTGGGGGCCAGGGTGGAATGAGGTAGTTTGAATAGATGGTCCCCAGTATATTTGGTATTTTCTTAGTTTGTAAATTGGATCTTTAGCCACCTGGCTGGAGGAGGTATCACTAGGTGGATCTTAAGATGTGGTGGTGGATTTGAAATTCCAATCTAAAGATATGCAAAGTGCCTAGTTCCACCTGGAGTTCCTAAGGTGTGCTGTGTGGCTTTTGACTTTTAGGCTTGTGGCTTCTCTCTTTCTGCTTGGACTTATGAAAGCAAGGCCAGCTTCCTCTGCCACTATGTAACTTCCCCTGGATCTGTAAGCTTCAATAAATACCCCTTCCTCCATAACTGTGCCTGGTCAGGAAGTTCATCTCATTGAATCTGAAGCTGTCTAGCACAGGGACACATGGCGAGATCACTATGATTTGTGAAGATAGATGCTGGGTGCACACTGTAGGCTGAGTATTCTTCCTCTGAAACACACAGGACAAATTTTGGATTTTGGAATACATGCATATATGTAATAAGAGATGTCTTGTGATTGTGGTGGTAGAGTTAGGGCAGTTAGACCTCTGAAGGTAAGAAAGGGCAGGAAAGTTTGCACTTGCTAGAAATCCAAAACCATCTGACTTCCCATATTTTGCCTAGTTCCTTAGAGACCAGTTTTTCCAGAAATAACCATGATCCCTCTGAGGATGGAGGTCGTTCATAGGATTCAAACATTGTGGTTGGTCAAGTTCAGCCCCAGAACTTGGTGCCAGAGCTATTCTCTTCCTGAGGCAGCCCCTAGCCCTAACCACCCCGCTGGCCCTCTCTCTGGTTCACCTGGGACAAAAGACAGCCCACCACACTAAGATTATAAATACCTTTGCAAGTGGAGGGCAATGGCTCTCTCTGATCACTTGGGAACTTCCAGTGGTGGGTGACTTTTTCCCTTGACTGGGCCTGGGCTGGCTCAGCCCAGACTCAGGCCGAGGGCCAGCTGGAGAGGGGATCAGGCTGGGCCCTAGCCCAGGCCCAGCCAGGAGGGCCTCTTAGCCCTTTTTTTCTCAATTTTTATTAATATTTTCCATGTTCATAAAAAATATCCCATGGTAATACCCTTCCTCGCCCCACTTTCCCCTTTGAAATTCCATTCTCCATCATATGCCCTAACCATATCAATCAGTCTCTCTTTTATTTTGATGTCATGATCTTTTCTTCTTCTTATGATGGTCTTGTGTTGGTAGTGTCAGGCACCGTGAGGTCAGGGATATCCAGGCCATGTTATGTCTGGAGGGAGCACGTTGTAAGGAGTCCTACCCTTACTTTGGGTTTGCCTGCTACGAGAGTATTCAAGTAGGCTGAGCAGAACCAAATACAGATAGTTTCTAAAATTTAAGTAAACAATGTACACATTCAGTGAAAAACAGCTCAGAGTATTTATCCAAGAGTAGGTATTATGACAACCAGATCCTCTGCCTGTCCCTTAGGTTGTGTGGTGCCTTATCCACTCTCTTAATCCTGACAACAAGGAGGTTAAGATTTCTGATCTGTTGAGGGTTCCAAGCCAGCTTGTGACCAGGTGAGACCCTTCCCTGGTGTAATCCCAGTTACCTCTGCTCCTGCTTGGGTGTCGCTGTAGGTTCAAGTAGGCATGGCCGGGTCCCAGGACTGCTGCTCTGTTCACTGGAGCTGGGTACTGGCAGTGGGGGAGGGGAGGCTGCCGATGCTGCTCTAGTTCTCTCGCTGTTCCGCATTTCTTCTATCTTGTGACCTGCTCCTCCATTGTTCACTGACATTCTCCCTTCACCTTTATTGAGTTTGCGGAGAGCTCCGGTGTGAGTGGAAGCTCCCCTCACCTGTCTTTTCCTGCAGCTCAAGCCAAACCTGGTGGCTGTCTGGCACACTGTTGTGGTCCACGGACCAGCCGGAGTGACTTCTTCCAGCCTGTGGTCCTATGGACTTTGTGCCGCTGCTGCTGGAGCCACTTCTGCTGGCCTGTGTGAGCTGTGGATGCTCTGGAACTCTCCTACTTCTCTGCTCCCATTTCAATTTCCTACACACCTCACTTTTTAGTAAAAGTGTGTATTTTGTTGGGTTTTTTGGCTGTTTCTCCCATAGGCTGCTTTGGTGTGGTACCTATGCCACCATATTAACTGGAAGTCCCTATTTTTTGCATGTAGCTGTCTTTTCTCTTTTCTCTCCCTGTTTTGTTTTGTTTTTCCCCAGATTCATATCTAGTCACATGGACTTCTGAGCTACCCATGGCCCACATGGGTCTTTGGGCTCCATGTGGTGTACTTCTCTTTGCCCCACTTTATCTCCCCTTACCTCCCAGCCTTACCCCTTTCTGCACTCCTTTGTAAAATCTTCATAAAATATGGCATTTTAAAAATCATTCTCTTGAATCTGGAATTGTCAATTCTTTGGTTAGTTTTCAGATATGAACTCGGGGCTTCGGGTTCCAGAAAGCACCCCAGAGCCCCAATTTCCCTTCTACATGATGAGACCCAATTCTAAGCACAAAATTCACTTATGTTGCATGTCTCTTTAGACCCATTTGGGCTGAACTGTCATGCAGTGCATTTAGGACACAAACATTTCAATTGAAATCTGTCATATGAGACCAGGTACAGAATTTTCAGTTTCTGGTGTCAAGTTGCCACATTGAAAAGTTTCAGATTGGAAGATTTGGGGATTTTAAATTTTTCAGATGAAAACTTATCAACTTGTAAGCATGCTCTTATTCTTTTTTTTTAAATAACTATAACTTTTATTTTTAAAAGACTCAATCTACACAAAACAATAGTGTGAAAAATAGATACCAACTATTTACACATATCACATATGCATGTAAATATTGTATGCATTTATACATATATATGTTTGTGCATGAATGTGTTATGTTGTACATTCTTCCTATATAGTTCTTTTTTTAAAGTTATATATATATATTTTTAAATTTAATTTATTAGTTTTCTTTTCAGTAAATACAGGCAGTTTGGTACCATTAGTTAGGCTGATCTGTGATCTACCCCCTCCCATTAGACCCTCCTTGTTAATGAAAATGGGTCGTGCATTGTGGAGTTAGCCCCCAGTTATTAGTATGATAAATGTCTCTGCAAATCAGGACCCAACATGTGACTCTGACATTCTTTCTGCACCCTCTTCTGCAAAATTTCCCTGAGCCATGTTGGGTTCATTTTTGGTCTGCTTCAGTGCTGAGGTGTTGGGGGCCTCTGAGGCTCTGGCTCTCTGATTTGGTAGGAGTTGATTTTTCTCTGAGTTGATCTCCTTCCCCTTTGTGCTGGTATCCGGTTCACAGGAAAACATCACCCTTGCTAATTTTGCCAGTTGTCCTTAGTTTCAGTTGGGCCCCTTTTGAGGTATGTTGGGGCAGCTCTCTTCTTAGGATCTGCATCTATCTGGAAAAGAGAAGCAGATTATCCAATGGAGGTGGGTTTCTTGAAGGCAGCAGATTGAGGGGTGTAATTTTTTGATCCACCCTGTTAGCCTGTGTCTCTTCATGGGTGAATTAAGGCCATTAATGTGATGACTGTGAGATTTGATTTGATCCCTGTCATGTTGTGGTGGTAGAGGTGTGTTGGCATTTCCATGGAATTTAATTTTTTTTTTTTTCTATCTACTCTGGGTTTGTTTGCTGTGATCTGCTTCTTGTAGGCATTTGTGTTTGGTTATTTGTTTCTTCTCTGTGGAGAATTTCCTGGAGTACTTTCTGTAGGTTTGGTTTTGTGTTCATATAATTGTAAAGCTGAGTTTTGTCATGGAAAATTTTCCTTTCACCATCTATTATAAGGGAGAATTTGCCGGGTAGTGTAGTTTGGGTTGGAATCCATAGTTTCTTAGAGTATGGAGAGTATCATTCCAGGCCCTTCTAGGTTTCAGGGTTTCCATGGAGAAGTCTGAAGTAATTCTGATGGGGTTTCCTTTGAAAGTGGTGTGCTGTTTTTCCCTAGCTGCTTTTAGGATTTTTTCCTTGGTGTCAATGTTTAGAGTCTTAATGATAATGTCTTGGGGAGTTTCTCCTTTGGTCTAGTTGGTTAGGAGTTCTGTTTGCTTCTTGAATCTTGATGGGCCTTTCTTTTAAGAACCGGGGGAAGTTTTCTTCAATTATTGTGTTAAATAAGTTCTCCATGCCTTTGGTCTGAAATTCTTCTCCTTTTGGTATTCCAATGATTCTGATATTAGGACGTTTAAGTGTATCCCACAATTCTCTCATGTTCTGTTCACAGGAACTTTTGAGCTTACTGAAATTTTTGGACTCTTGAACTGTTTCTTCCATCCTGTCTTCCAGATCAGAGTTTCTATCTTCCACTTCGCTGACTCTATTCTTGAGAGCCTCTAGTGAGTTTTGGACTTGTTCAATTAAGTTTGCATTTTCTACTACTTTCCTATGTATCACTTCCATTGCTTTGTCCAGCTCCCTTTTTGTCTCATTTTCTGATTTTCTTGATGATTCTTGGAAATCATCCTTACATTTCTTTATGTTTTCATTTAGTGTGGCCAGCTGATTTTTAAGGTCCTCTTTTTTTTCACTCTCCCTCAACTCTCTTAGCTCTCTTTGAATTCCTTCCAGTGTCTTATCATATTGCTCTAGCTTAGTGATGGTAGTATCCATACGATTATCTATCCTTTGTAGCTTTCCTGTCAGTTCTAGCAGTAGTTTGGTCAGGGTTGCATTGTTCATTGCTTCCACTTGATGTTTTGATCCTAAACACTCTTCTATGTTTTGGTTAGTTGTGATCCTTGTTGGACTGGGTGATCTGTCTGGATTTGCTTCCATTTTATTTTTTGTGTTATTTCTTTTGCGCTGTGGTCTACCCATGTCAGTGTATGGGCAGGTAGGTGGGTGGAGCAGCCTGGGATCTAGCTTAATGTGAATCCAAGGCAGCCTGGGGCAGTTGCAAGCAGCCTGGGTTTTTGCTCACTCTTGCCAAAGCCGCCTATCTATAGCCTGACAGGGGCGCCAAAGTTGCCTGAATTCTCACCCCGTAATGCACCTAAGCTGCCTGCCTTTGAGCTTGAATGGGGACTGAGGTAGCAAGCCCTGAATGTGCCCAGACTCTGGCTGGGTACACTGGGGTCTGTAAACAGTCTGTGCTCTCCCACCTCAGGGGAGTGGGGGATGGGTGGCGAAGTACAGGTAGGGGATGGCACCTACGCTGGCGCTAGTGACTCAGTGTGGACTTGTGTGGCTCTTGCTGTGGGAGTGGGCCCGCTGCATGTGCAATTGTGGTGCAGAGTCAGATGATGTGGGTACGGAATCAGGACACAGCAGAGGCTGACCGGCAGCAAGTGATGTGAGCACAGCAGCAGGGGATCTGGCAGCCACCTATTCACGGCAGGGGTGGCCCCCACAGGCCTGTGAACCGAGCACCACGTGGCTGGTCTACTCGCAGGATCAGAGAACAAGGGCGAGGTAGGAGGTCTCTGCTTCAGTGCAGCAGGCTGGCAGGCGTGACTGGTGGGTGCCCGATCAGAGCACAGCCATGCGGGATGTGCAGTGGGTGCGTGGGCGGGTGGGCAGACGGGGTCGCGGGTTGCAACAGGGTATATGGAGCGAGTAGAGCACGCGGCGGGGGGACACGGGGCACGCTGGGGCACCGGGCAATCAGGGTGGGGCGTGTGGGAGGCAGCAGGGCTCATTGGGCGTGGAATGGGGTGCCCTGGAGGGGCAGGGGGCGTGGGGCACTCTGGTCGGTCTGGGCGGCAAGGGGCACACCATGGGCATGGGGGGGGGGCGTGCGCGCAGGGGGGGGTGTGTGGGGCGTGGGGCGCCTGGGGGGCTTGGGGGGTGTGGGGCACGCGGAGGGGCACAGGTCATGCAAGAGGGTGCGGGCCGTGTGCAGTGGGTGAACGAGGGGGCCTGCAGAGTGGGGGGGCAGGAGGCGTCGGGATGGGGCGCAGGGGGGCAGGGGGTGCCGCGGGGCGCACAGGGTTCAGGGTGCGCTAAATGCCCCGGGGCGCGTGGGGGTGGGGGCGCGGGGCACGTGGGGGGGGGGTGGCTAGGAGCACGGGGTGTGTGTGGGGGCGGGGCGCGCGGGGGAGGGGGGCAGGGCCCTCAGGTGGGCGCGGGGGGCGCGGGATGCTGTGGGATGCCAATGGGTGCCCTGGACTCACGGGGGTGGGGCGGGTCACGCGGGGGGGGGCGCAGAGCACGCTGAGGTAAGATGGGGTGTGGGACACAGCAGGACACCGTGGGGTACTCTGGATGCGAGGGCGGGGGGGCGGGGCGCGCGGGGGGAGCTCAAGAAGCACGGGGTGGGGCACGGGGGTCTCTGGTGCGCGGGGTGCGCGGGGGCACGGGGCACGCCTGGGCGCCCGGGGCATGGGACGCCGCGGGGCGCGCAGGGCGTGGATAGGGAGTGTGGGGCGCACAGGGGTGGGGTGGCGGGGCGCGTGGGGGGGGCTTGAGGCACGTGGGGGTTGGGTGCGGGGGTCTCGGGGTGCGCGGGGGGGGGGGGGCACGGGGGCGAGTGACACACCTTGGCGCCCGGGTCGTGGGACGCCGCGTGGCGCACAGGGTGTGCTTGCCACGTGTTGATAGGGAGCGTGGGGGGGGGCGGGGGGAGCAGGGGGGGCGGCATGGGCCGGGGGTGCACGGGTGTGGGGCGTGGGGGTTGTGGGGCGCGCGGGGCAGCCGAGGCACGTGGGGCTTGGTGCTCATGGCGCCGCCGGGGTGTGTGCCCACGCCCAATGTGGTGGGTCATGGTGGGTCGCGGTGGGTGGCAGGGTCGTGGGTGCGGGGGTGTGTGCTTCCCTCTTTTACCCAATCTGTGCCCTCCCTTTTGCAAAAAGTTTCTAATTTCCCTTGAATACTTACCTTTTTTTTCCTTGTTGTCTGTAGTGCAGCTAGGCGGTCGCCATCTTGACTGGAAGAGCATGCTCTTGTTCTTGCCATTGGTCTGTAGATTGAATTTTTTTTAATAGAAAGTCTGGAAAAAAAAAAAGCAAACCAAAGTGTTTGTTCTTTAGATGTTCTTTCCTTGTGGATTTCAAAAATTCTATAGAAATGAGAAAAGATTCATCTCCCTTTTTTCTTTTTTCTTTCTTTTTGTTTTGTTTTTGTTTTCTGAGGTAGGGTCTCACTCTAACTGAGGCTGACCTGGAATTCACTCTGTAGTCTCAGGGGGGCCTCTAACTCTGGCGATCCTCCTACCTCTGCCTCCCAAGTGCTAGGATTAAAGGCGTGCTCCACCAGGCCTGGCTCCTTCCTTTTTAAAATGAGAAAATACAATGATTAATAATTGTTGTAGTTTGAACGTGTTTTACTGTATGGCCCAATCGACTAAGTCAGTCTTTATTAAACTTACCTACCTGAGCCTCTAGCAGGTAGATCCTGCTACAAGGCATTGTGTCACTGAAGGTGGATCCTGGGGTCCAGTCCTAAGGTGTATTTGGGAGAAGGTGTTCATCCTGCTCAGAGATGTTCAGAGCAGTGTGAGCTCTAGTGGTTGGTGTTTGCTGGTATTGGTGTTTGCTTTTGCAGTTTTTTTTTTTTTTTCTCTGTTTGGATGTATGGAAGTAAGCAACTTCTTCCACCAATGATGGTTTCCCTGGATTTTTTTTTAATTTTTTTATTTATTTGAGAGTGACAGACACAGAGAGAAAGACAGGTAGAGGGAGAGAGAGAATGGGCGCGCCAGGCTTCCAGCCTCTGCAAACGAACTCCAGATGCGTAGCGCCCCCTTGTGCATCTGGCTAACGTGGGACCTGGAGAACCGAGCCTCGAACCGGGGTCCTTCGGCTTCACAGGCAAGCGCTTAACTGCTAAGCCATCTCTCCAGACCCTCCCTGGATTTTTTAAGCCTGCTAAAAACCCCTTCCTTCCATAAGCTGTGTCTGGTTGAATTTTTGTCTCAGCAATGAGGAGCTAACTGTAACACTATTCAATAAATAGCTTGACTTAATCATCAAGTTTTTAAAATATTTATTTAAATAGTTATGTGGTTATGAGCAAGAAAGAGAGAGAGAGTGCGCCAGGGTCTCTTACCACATTGCAAACAAGCTTCAGATGTATGTGCCACTTTGTTTATCTCATGCCACGTGAGTACTGAGGAGTGGAACCCTGATGTCAGGCTTTGGAAGCAAGCACCTTTAAATGGTGAGTTATCTCTCCAGACCAACAACCATTTTTTAATTTAATGAGCTCTTTTCTATATACAACTTCTATGACCCATTTCATCTATGTTACTTTTGTCATCAACAATTCTTAAATAAGAAAAATTGTTTCTATATGATGATTATAAAATATATAATATATATATCTTAACCCTGCTAAAAAATGAGATTCAAAAAATTTTAGAGTTTTCTCAGTAGTTAAAGATGCTTGCTTGCAAAGTCTGACAGCAGGATTCCACTCCTCAGTACTCACTAAAAGCAAGATATGCAAAGTGGTACATGCATCTCAAATTTATTTGCAGTGGCAAGAGGCTATGGCACACCCATTACATTTTTCTCTCATTCCCTTTCTGCTTAGAAATAAATAAACAAAAATAGTTTTAAAGCTCTAGTATTCCAAATAGCTAATCTATATACTTTAATATTCAAGCCCCTATTCTCAATTCACATGCATCACCATAATGGATTCTTACCTTCACATAAAAATATTTGTCTAGAACTTGCCTGAAGAACAGCTTTAGTCAATTTAATTGTCCCTTCACAGTAATGCATGAGCATGCACAAACAGAAATATGCAAGTTCAGGAGAGTATCAAAATCTGAGGAATATATTTGTTTTTCATTCATATGAATATGTGAGAAAAAAAGAGAGACTTTATTATCCTCAGAAAGATTCACCAAAAGAACAAAGGAAAGGAAGGAAGAGGAAGAAGATTGAGAGGGGAAAATTTGAGGGTAAGGACAAGAGAGACCAGGAGGGGAAAAGAAAGAAGAAAGATCAATGTAGACATTGTAAGGTAAGAAGCTATCTCAATAACTCATACTACAACCATATTTGCCCACAAACTTTAACCCGTGTGTTCTCAAACGGTTGATAGAATGCTGCATAGACTTCAAACGTGGCATTGCATCCTGGAGGACAAATTGCATCACACAGGCTTATTAAACTTGAGAACTTAAGTCAAGGGCCTCATCAAACCGCATAGAAAAACAACAATATCTTACAGATTTTAACTTAATAGGAGAAAATTCACCACTGAATCTGAAGTAAAATGGCATTACCCAGCCATTTGAAGCCACCTGAAGCATGACCCCCTCTTGCCAGCAGATTCATTTGTCTTTTATTTCCAACAACTCTTTCAGAGCCTGTAAGAAAAATGTTAAGAAACCCAAGTCCATCTGCACCATTTTTAAGTGATCTAACCCCTGGCATAATATTTAATCTACTTAAGTCTGATTTCTCCTGTAGGGTAATAGTGGCATTACCTTTCACTGTTGAGAAAATTAAATAAAGTGAGATAAGTAAATACTAGGGATGCATGGCAAATGCCTAACAAGCACTTCTTCATGTTCTCCCTGCAAATGGCAACCCTGGGAAAACAGCTAAAGTTTGCAGGTAAACCTAGAATTTTCTTGCTCATTCATCCATGCCTTCACTCCTTTACATAACAAATATTTGATGAGAACTATACAGACCCTATTCCAGACTCTACAGGTATAAACAAAACAAGCAAAATTCCTGGCCTCTGGACATTGGGATGAAATTCTTCTCTTCTAGTCTGCCTTGCCTCATCTTCTCTTTGACTGTTAAGCACAGCCTTGGGTGCTCATAGGATTAGGCCTCCATTTCTGCTTTCCTGCCTTGAAGCAGCAGCTCATTTGAACCAGGCCATGGCAGCAGCACCAGGCCAGCCAATCAATCACAAGCCAAGAAGGGACCAGCTAAAGCGGTCCTTCCTGAAAGTCTGCTTCCAAACAATGAGGCTGTTTTAGCCCAAAGGCGGCAGCAGCTAATTGCAGTTTTCTTCAAACAAATTTAGTTGAGATAATAGTGCAATGCTTCAGGACAACTGCCCCAGGAAAATGGGTGTGCAGTTTTATACAGTGGCTCATTCACAGAGTCAGGGTGTGCCCCTGGTGAATAGATGCCATTTGGAAAGCAAGGATAGTTGCACACACTGGTACACAAGGTCAGACCTCAAGGAACTCACAGCAGAATATAGACAGGTGAGAAGATGGTAAGTCAACAAAAGAACTGAATCCCCTTATACTGAGTCCAACTTTCTACATGCTTCTGTGGTACAGCACAATCATTATATTATCCCGTGTGTAACACAGTGCATACTGTTGAAATAATTCTCAGGAGAACCAGGGAAATCTTACACTCATTATAAAATTATAGTCATCTTAATAATATGCTTCTACCTTAACACTACATTTCCATCTTTATTATCTCTGGTGAGCCACACAGCCACCCATTAGAGATAGGTAGGATGGATGTCATACTTTAAAAGAAAAAGAAAGCAATGGTTTCCAGAGGGCAAGTGATGCATAAAGTACACAGCTTTTCAGAAGGAAGTAGCATGGGAGAGAGAATAACAGGTTTGACAGTGCTAAGAGCTTCCACCTCTCAAAGATCTTCTTTTTCCATGAGTTACACACTTTGAGTCTTTGGTACCTATAAGTAGCAAATAGTAGTGTCTGAGCCAGCTGGAAAACAAGATATTATAGGATTTTCATTTTTACACAAAAGAGTGATTCTCCAGTTTGGAGGGCATTGCTATAAGGCTGCACATGACATTTACTTTTTTGGCTGGTTTAGAACAATATGGAATCAGAAAGTAGGCCATTGATGTGGAGACTAGATTTTACAATGAAAATAAAAAGGTGACTATTTAGGAAAAAGAAAGCATCCAGGAAAAAAAAAAAAAAAGGAAAGCTTGTCAAATATAATCAAGGCACATTATACACATGTTTGAAAATACCACAAATATATAATTAATATGTGATAAAAAGAATATAAAGGAGAGGAGAGAGGGGGGGAGGAAAAGAGAAGGTTGAGGAAGAGGAGGAGGAGGAGCAAAAGAATGAGGGGAAGGGAGAAGAGTAGGGAGTGGAAAAAAAGAGAAAGAGGAGGAGACAGAGGAACAAAAGAAGATAGAGGAAGAGGAGAAGCTGGACAAGGAAGGGGAGGAGGAGCCTGGAAAGCAGATTCAAACTGGTACAACTGAGTTTTAGGAAGCCAAGCCTTTGTCAGTGGGAGAAAGAAAAATCAGCCCACTTCCTTGTCTATGATTTATACTTGATACTTCCCTCTCTAATTTATTCTCTAAAGTTGTCGCAGACTGACTCTCGGGGAGATCAGGACCGAGGGAGAACAAGGGCGAAGGCTCAAGGAGAACTCGGGATTCAGCGAGGAAATGACAGACAGACACACTCTAAGTTGAATATGCTGCTGCAATTTACTGAAGGTTTTATGAAGATTTTATACAGATTGAGCAGGGAAACTTAGCAAGCCAACAAGTGATCTCAGAAATCATTAATCTAAACAATCTTAAGTATTGTTCTATTGGAAGCATACATGTAATATTTATCAGGCAGGAATGTACCCATTTTCTGAGAAGCATGTCTCGCACCATTGACCACAACATTATACGAACAGAAACTAGGGTAAAAGGTGTAAGGTGAATAACAGGTTACTTATTTCTTATACCCCAAGGACTGTATAAACACCAAGGCTTATGTTTCCTTGCTAAGCGTTCCCATAAATGGAAGAGAATGCCATAGCCTCCTTTTTTCTTCATAATTCATCCATCTATTACCGAATTCATCATATCCTCCCTCATAGGGGAGTGGAACTAAGTAGATTCCAGCTCTGGGAGTCTACTATCAGCCCTTGATTAAGTATTGAACATACCCCCCAGGAAGTTTCCTGGTGGGAATGTCTAAGTTTTGTAACTCCTTTTCTGCAGAACTGTCATGCTTCTTATGAACACTACCGATCAACATTTTTACTTTCATATTCTCAGGCTCAGTATCGTTCTCAAACATCATAAGCTGTTTTTACTTTACACCATCTAAAAACTGTTTTAGAGTTAATTTTTTTATTCCTAGTAGAGTTATACATTTCCTCCATTGCCCTAATCATAGGAGGGGCACATTTAATGCTTAAATTGTTTCTTGTACTCTGATTGCGTGCATGATTACTAATAAGTGTTGAATTAGCTGTTCTTAGACAAACAGCTAGAAGAAAGCAGGAAAGAAACAGAGCGCAGAAAACAGTACATTGGCGTCAGCAATTAGGTCCTCGTGACTTCATGGGCAGCAGGAACCTTTACAGTAACCGACTGCCAAGGGGTCACCGGGGGCATCCCTCCGAAGAGTGCTGGCCCTCTGTCCTCAGCTCTCTTCCAGTGTAGAAGCATCTCTGCTTGCTACACAGGCGAGGTCGCCGTGGACGTAGCAGTTCCCCCTTTTTGGTTTTTAAAATGAAGCTCAAAGACTTTCTGTTTCACGGTAGCCATAGTGCTGAAAAGGCATTTAAGAAGAATAGGAAACAGAAAGACCACTAAAAGTATTAATAAAAGTAGCACGCCAATCAAAACAAAGTATTGAATCCAATCCAGAGGATTAAGAGAACGAACTTGTTGTTCCAAATCCCTAGCTAGAGTTTCTAAATCTCCCATTTGTAGATGAGACTGACTAATGGCAGAAATATCTTTTTGTAATTGATCTATATCATGAGTAACATCATTATCCTTTTATACTCCTTGCAAATGAGCCTTTACCTTATCTCATGTCTCCGATGAATTATATGGAAGAGGTGTAACACAAATTGACTGAAAACTAGCATGACACCTAGTAGATAATGTAGTTTTTAAATTAGCTAGGTCTTGTCCTAGAGTCAGAACTACTTCCTCGAGAATATTTATTTTTGCTTTTAATTTAGTATCTATGGCAGCCTGTTCCATCAGGGCGGAAGTAATGTTTTTATTTAAAGCATTAACATAATGAGCTGTATGGATTTCCTCTATTAATGCTGTAGTAGCAATAGTGAAAGTGGTGAGTATCGAAATTAAAGCTGTAATACCAAGAATCAAAGCAGTGACAAATCTCTTTGGCCATAACAACGCATTAAAAGTTTTTAGCACTTGAAGAGCAGACTTATCATACCATGGGTCAGCACCTAAATTCTACTGGCAACATTACATAAGGAGGTCGTCTAACAATGAGCACTACTTCTAATTTTTTTGTGTTACCTGAGGAAATATAATTGGTAAGCTTACAAGAATAACAATGAACATGATAAGATTTTTCTACTTTAGTAATATTAACAAAATTTTGTTGAGCAATCAATAGAGCATTAGGATAAGCAGCACAAGCTTTAAGCCCAAAAGGTGTAGGTTTTGTAGTGTTAGGCTGTCTTTCAAGAAGCATATTTGCAGCGGCAACCAACCTGAATAAATCTGAATGAGTTCTAGATATATTTCCTTCTGTGGCTACCCAGGTTGGTTCCACATAGCCTCGAGAAAACCATCTTTTTATTTTTTCCCCTAGCATATCTCCTAATTCAAACCCATTAAATTTATCCTTATTATTTTTAATATAGTTCTCATATTTGCCTTCCCCTGAGGAAGCAGAATAATCCCATATTTTAACATCAGAGCTTTTGGGATTATAATATGTAGCAGCATTTGGGAAGCCGCAAGTTAACCAAGCAGGATATTTTGTGAGAGAAGAGTCCCAATATTGATCCTTATCTCTATACTTTAATATACAGGATGGCAAAGGCAATTCTGTAACTTGCTGATATGTTTCATTATAACCAGGAAAACCTAAAGTCTGTAGTTGTAGAACCCACATCCATCTCTTATTGCTATCTGTTTTATCTGGAGTGTCCATCAGGAACGTCCGATAGCTGGTGCGCAAACAGCCTATTGGTACCCCTCATCCTAAAAGAGGAGGTACTCAGTTTGACTTCAGAATCCTGAGCTCCGCCTATGCACACAGAATCATTGGTTAAGATTTTAATAGGCTCCTGATCCAACCAACCCACAGGCTGTAACAAAGGGGGGTTAGGAACATATGCCCAATAGGGAATTTCCTGAACTTTAGCCGGCGCGGACAGCAGAGACAAAAATGCCACAAAATACATGTAAGCAGTCAGGGGTTTTCCCTGGCTGATTATTAATTTTTTTTTGTTTGTTTGTTTCTTGAGTGAGAGTTCTTATCTTTGTCCATGTCAAATCATGTCCCCGTGTCGTTTTCAGTTTTAGTTTCTCCATCTGTCGGAGCAGCTGTTTGTTGTTCCTCTTTAGCCGTCTCCTGTGCCTGCGTAAAGTGTGGCGGACGAGCCTATCAGGGATCCAGATGGGAGAGTCCGCATCCTGTGGGAAAACACAAGCATATCCTCCTCCCGAGGTTATTAAGATATTTGGTCCTTTCCAGGAACCGGTCAGCAAGTCTTTCCAAAGTACTTTTGGTAACATTGTTGGAGTTTTTTTTTTGCTTTTTTTAAGTTGAATAGTAAACTCTGGAGCAAGAGGATTTAATTTTAATTCCTTCTGCTCTTGAGGGGGAGCTCCCTTTTGTTCTGGGCTAGGAGCTTGTCTTTCTCCTAGTTTTTTGATTCATTTTCCTCTTTTTCTTTTTCCATTCAGGGGGGTCCCATCCTTATGGAACTTAGACTTACACTCATTTTTCCAATGCTTTCCTTTTTTGCACCTGGGACATAATCCAGGAGCGGGTCCCTTGTTATTGAGACCTGAACTTTGTTGTCTGCAGTCCTTCTGCAGATGTCCTGTCTTGTTACATTTGAAACATACAGGACCAGGTCCTTGAGGGGAGGCTTTTCCTCCCCCATACGTCTTTTTTACATAGGCGCTGAATCTCTGTCCCTTCATGGCTGCAGCGTAGGCCATTCCCTGTACCACCGCTGGTGAGGCATCCAAACAGGCTTTAATGTAATCTTGTATTTGTCCTGTCTTTCTTATGGGTCTGATTATATCCTGGCATAGCGCATTAGCATTTTCCCAAGTCAATTGTTTAAGGAGAAGATTAGTTAAGAAAAGCATAAATTCTTTTAAAACTTTTGTGGACACATTAAACCCATTTTTTGCCAACATGTGCTGTACCATGATCCCCAACATCTTTTCATTTCTACTCATTGAATGCCCCATGATTTCCTTGTGATTACTCACTCTTAACCGGTGATCCTTTACCGGCGGGACTGCAGTTCCCTGGTGAGAGCCGATCCTAAGTTCTGAGGAAAGAAAGAAAGAAAGAAAGCTTACCTGTCCTTCAAGTCCTTGTTCGGGCGCCACCTGCCGCGGACTGACTCTCGGGGAGATCAGGACCAAGGGAGAACAAGGGCGAAGGCTCAAGGAGAACTCGGGATTCAGCGAGGAAATGACAGACAGACACACTCTAAGTTGAATATGCTGCTGCAATTTACTGAAGGTTTTATGAAGATTTTATACAGATTGAACAGGGAAACTTAGCAAGCCAACAAGTGATCTCAGAAATCATTAATCTAAACAATCTTAAGTATTGTTCTATTGGAAGCATACATGTAATATTTATCAGGCAGGAATGTACCCATTTTCTGAGAAGCATGTCTCGCACCATTGACCACAACATTATACGAACAGAAACTAGGGTAAAAGGTGTAAGGTGAATAACAGATTACTTATTTCTTATACCCCAAGGACTGTATAAACACCAAGGCTTATGTTTCCTTGCTAAGCGTTCCCATAAATGGAAGAGAATGCCATAGCCTCCTTTTTTCTTCATAATTCATCCATCTATTACCGAATTCATCATATCCTCCCTCATAGGGGAGTGGAACTAAGTAGATTCCAGCTCTGGGAGTCTACTATCAGCCCTTGATTAAGTACTGAACATACCCCCCAGGAAGTTTCCTGGTGGGAATGTCTAAGTTTTGTAACTCCTTTTCTGCAGAACTGTCATGCTTCTTATGAACACTACCGATCAACATTTTTACTTTCATATTCTCAGGCTCAGTATCGTTCTCAAACATCATAAGCTGTTTTTACTTTACACCATCTAAAAACTGTTTTAGAGTTAATTTTTTTATTCCTAGTAGAGTTATACATTTCCTCCATTGCCCTAATCATAGGAGGGGCACATTTAATGCTTAAATTGTTTCTTGTACTCTGATTGCGTGCATGATTACTAATAAGTGTTGAATTAGCTGTTCTTAGACAAACAGCTAGAAGAAAGCAGGAAAGAAACAGAGCACAGAAAACAGTACATTGGCGTCAGCAATTAGGTCCTCGTGACTTCATGGGCAGCAGGAACCTTTACAGTAACCGACTGCCAAGGGGTCACCGGGGGCATCCCTCCGAAGAGTGCTGGCCCTCTGTCCTCAGCTCTCTTCCAGTGTAGAAGCATCTCTGCTTGCTACACAGGTGAGGTCGCCGTGGACGTAGCATAAAGTCACACACTTATCCCTTTTTCTTGTCCATTTGACTACCTATATATCTACAACACAATCGTCCTTCAAATGTGTGCTGTCATTGAATACTGTGCTCACTGAGAGATAATGAATGCTGGGAAAGACTTGGAAAGGGTAACTCTCCTCTACTGCTGTTAGTAATGAAATGCAAATACAAATGAGTACAATCATTATGAAAAGATAAGAAAAAGAAAAACTTAGGGTTGGAGAGATGGCTCAGAGGTGGAAGGTACTTCCTTGCATAGCTTGATGATCTGGGTTCAAATCCTAAGTACTCATGTAAAGCCAGAAGTAATTTACAAAAGGAAAGTATTTATTTCTGGCTTGTAGCTTGGAAGGGAAAGCATTGCAGCACCAAATTGCTAGGCATCACATCTTCACATAAGAAAGTAGCAAGAGCAAGCAGAATTCAGGAATCAAGGCTAGGTTATAACACCTAGAGCCAGCCCCCCCGTGACAAACTTTCTCCAACAAGACTCCACTTCCCAAACGATCCACAAGCTTCCCAAGCAGTGCCACCAACTGGGATAAATTATCAGGCTTAATCCTAATCACACGAGGCTATGACAGACACTTCACATTCAAGCTACCATACTAAGGTGCACATGTAGAAGTTTGAAGAAAATATTGGGTGTTGGCCCTCCCCTTCCAAATTGTTAAGGTTCACTGCTGTGAATAGCCAACTAACTGGCCTATGAGCTACGTGGATGCTCCTGCCTCTGCCTCCTGTCTCACTATGTGCATTTTGGGATTACTGATGTGTGCTACTGCATCCAGGTTGACATGGGTTCTCAGGATCCTAACTCAGAGTTGTGCAACAAGTACTCTTACCCACTACTGAGCCATCTCCCTTGCCCAAGTTATACGCATCTGGTTGTAATCATAATACATCTGAGTATTAAGAGTTAGGAAACTGAGAGGAAGCAAGAGGCTGTTACTAAGGAAGGATCCACTCTCTCTCTGAACATCTGGGACAAACAGCCTCTTCCAGATTTCAGAAAGATTTGAACACCATCCACAGATATCCATATTCTGAAAAGCTTATATCCATTCTGAAAAAGAACATTTGTTGTGGAAAATTATAGTGAGAATTATTTCTAGGAAAGCCCCAACACCAACATATTCTGAATTTTCCAGAAGCATGAGTCACTAGAACGGTGGATATGAGGGCAGTGAAGGCCTTTAGCTGCACTCCCCTCCCGCCATGCATCTACATGGTGGGATGCGGTGAAATAGTACATGCCTGCACACCTTTTTAGTCATTTACTTACTTTTCACAAAGAGAACATCATTTCACACTTGAAAAAAAACAAACTTTATCTCAAGTTTACAAAAAGTGCCTGGCCAGCTCAATATGGCTCAACCATAGCCCAAGCTGAGTGTTGTTCTCTGAATTTCCCCAGTACAAACATAAAGATTATGGACAAATAATGAACATATGCATATCGGCTCAACTTAGGAAATGCAGAAATAGTCAAGGTAACTATTGAGATTTCCGTGAGTACTGTGGAGATTATGCCATTTCCATGCAATACTGAGAATTGAGCTTCTCCACTTACAGATAGTAAACTGAAGTCCAAAGAAACAATTTAGCTGATGTCCAATATTTTATAAATGGTAGAACTGGAATATGATTCCAGATCCATTTAGCTTCCAAATTCATGTTCCCTATTTTTAAAAAAATGCTTATATCTAAATTTTATAAATGATGAGCACTAATGTGTGAAAAATACTTGGGGAATACCACAGATTTTAAAAACATAATCCTGAATAATATCACAATCTAAAAAGGACAATACCAATAGTTTGACCTATTTCCTTTCCATTACATTTTATTCAGTAAATACAATTTGCTGAGTAACTTTTTCTTTGTAGTATTGCAATCGTGAGGGCATCCCATTAAAACTTCTGTAAAACTTTATGCTGAATATGTATAGCCTATTCAATATATACATAATTAATGCAGCCTACTTTCTTACTGTTTAAGGTCACCTATGATTTTGTCAGTTACAAATCATTCTGGAATAAATTTCTGTTTGGATAGAATTTGGATTGATGTGTTGAAGTTTCAGGTCAGTAGCTTCCCAAATATCAAGATATGCTTGTGCTAATATCTTATGAAGCCTATTTTCTTGAAATTCAGACCTTTTCCCACTACCATTTCACCCTGACTTTGAAAATCTTTACTTCTGTCTGATTTGCAAACCTCCAAGTCCAATTACTGTGAATGCCTGGCATGTCAGCGAACTTTGAATGAGGGGTGAGAGTGTTCAGACTCACTCAGCTGACAGGGTGAGTATAGTATGGTATGTTTCCTGAGGCTCTCCACCTTTTGTTTGCTTTCTCTTGACAAGGTGACTAGAGGATTAACAGATAAATCATGTAAAGATTTTGTAAACATCATGTGCTCTAGCAAAAGTCATCAGTTGTTACCTTTAGACATGCTGACAGGCTTAGAAAGCTTTCAAAGGGAAGTGAAAGCAAGTGAGAAAAGAAAAAGATTTACACTGACCTGGGCATTTTTTTTCAAATGTGAAAATATGTTCTCTTTGTGAAAAATAAATAAATGACTTAAAAGGTGTAAAGGCATTGAAAGCATTTGAAAGGCCCCAGGTGAAAAGACAGCTGTCCAAAGAACATTTCCCAATTCCACCCAGCATTCTTGTTACTCTGGAGATTTTGAAAGCTTTTGTTCACCTGTGGAATTTACAATCAGGTAAACCCAACCCTTTTTGATTCCACAGGCAAAACCACCTTTCCTTCCAAGGGGTGGAGCCTCTATCCCCTGCCAGACTGCTATTGGCCCTGGTTCTGAAGTCAGGGATATTTAATGATGAAGGATGCTGCTGCTCAGAGATCAGACAGCAGGTGGAGAAGCAAATCAAGAGAGGAATTTCAACCTACCTCCAAACAGACAAGATTCCTCATAATTGAGCAGAGCAGGGCCCGGCTGGCAAGGTGTTCATTACAGGTTGTCAGGCGACACCTTGGCTGAGAGTTTGCTGCGCAGCCATCTAACTGTCATGGAATGAAGAGGAAGAAAAGCACTCTTTGTGGCTCAGTCGGAGGACTAGAAATTTTGTCAGTCAGCCTAGATATTCTCAGGGATTCAGTGACCATGAAGTTTGAAGAAAAGTTTGAGAATGGCGGCCGGGCCAGAAGGAGTGGGCTGTATCTAGATGACACGCATCAGACCAACGGGAAACCCAGAGCAAACGGGAAATCGGAGGTCTATATAACACAGGAGGCAAATGGCAAAAGCGACGTGCCCAGGAAGAGTCTCAACACGTACACCTGGCAGGAAATCCAGAGACACACGCAGGAGGCCGACCAGTGGCTGGTGATCAACCGCAAGGTTTATGATGTGACTGGCTGGGCAGACAGGCATCCAGGGGGGCGCCGGGTTCTCAACCACTATGCTGGAGAAGATGCCACGGTAAGGCTCTTCCACATGCGCTGTGCGCACTCTTTCTCTGCCGTCTCTCCCCCTCCCAGCTGCTAAGTGGCTGAGAACTTGGCTCTCTTCCCAAAAGCTCTGAAGTACGTGTTCAGGCTCACCATCACTACCTCCTCCCAAACCCATTTTTCAGGATTGCTATCTAACAAAAATCTGGAAGCAGGTTAAGATTCAAGATCGAGCTTCTACTCAGTTCGGGATAAAGTCAGATATCCATAGTGGGTATGTTGTATTTTTGCAGTCTGGATTTTGATTTTTGGTTTAGGGTTCTGTGATTTTCTTTTTCTTTTTTTGTATATTTTGCTTTTCTTTGATGTCTCTGTTTTGTAAGGAGTTTTAAAAAAGGTGAATAAAATCTATGGAAAAGGAATATCCATAATTGAAGGGGAATTATTTTCAGAAAGAAATTTACCCAATGGGCAACAAAATGTTGTTGGGGAAGATGCACAGGGGTAAAAGTGCCTGCCTTACAAGCATGAGGGCCTGGCAGTGGATGACTTTCCCTGATTTGATTGTGTAGCGCCCACATAAAGGCCTAGGTATGGCCACACGTGCTTACAACTCCTAGTTCTTAGCGGGTAGAGACCCAAGTTTCACTGAGGCTGGCTAGTCTCAGAATAACCAAAACTGGCAGCCCTGGGTTCAGTGAGAGAGTTTCAAGAAAACACACAAATAAGTGATAAAGGGGACACCCAGTAGCCTCCTCTGGTCTTTGCACAATGGCTCATTGGGTTCACCCACCTGCACACATACATGCATACACCACACACATGCACACCACCACACAAACACGTAGAAAGAAAGGTGGTTTTCATTTAGCATTTGGTAAGGAAATGTAACAGACTAGAATGCATGTAAGAATCCCTCTTAGATAGGGACAGGGAGGAGGGAATGATGGTACTCACATATGGTGTATCCATACAACTTTATTCTTACTTAAATAATGCCTAATTGTAGAAGAGATAGAACTAGTTATTACTCTGATTTGATCACTGTACACTGTATACATGTGTTGAACTATCATATTCTAACCCCATCAAGGTGTGTAACTATCATTTCTCAATTAAAAAGCTTTTAAAGCCTGCAATAAAAGAATCCCTTTCAAAATATTCTATAGGAATATGTATTTCATTTTGAAATTTTTATGTTTCCACCATTTACAGGTAAAGACTAGAGGGCTGAAACAACTAACCAAAGGTCAGAAAACAAATACATGGCACAACAGAAATTTAAACTTGGGCTTTATTTTATTACTTTACAAATTAGCATATAACTTTGCAAACTGGTTTGCACATATAGGTCCACAGACACTGATCTGCAACTGTATGTAGTAGTGATAGACTTGCACTTATAAAATTTAGATTTCACTATGTCACTCTGAACATACCCTACTCTGTCCCCACTGATTCTGTCAGGTCTGATACTGTCTTTTATGAGAGAGAGACAGAGAATTGGCATGCCAGGGCCTCCAGTCACTACAGTTGCACTCCAGTTGTGTACACCATTTTGTGCACATGTGCAACCTTGTGTGCTTGTATCATCTTGTCCATCTGGCTTATGTGGGATCTAGAGAGTCGAATGTGGGTCTTTAGTCCTCATAGGAAAGTGCCTTAACCATTAAGCAAACTCTCTAGCCCTCTGATACTATTTTAAAGCAAATTTCAATCTTCCCTTGAGCGAGTGAGCATGCACTTGTAGCAAGGGAGAGGAGATATCATGGATGTGAGAAAAGTTCACACAGAGTAGAAATCTAAAGAACAGAGGGTAGAAGAATCAAGGTGGAGAACATGTATGAGAATGACAGAAGAACAAACATAAAATGTCCAGCCCATTCCATCATTATTACAACTCAGGAAACAATGGATCAGGCTTTGCTGTTTTGATTTTTGAGGCAGCAGCTCATATAACCCAAGTTTGGCTTCAACACACTCTGTATCCTAGGCTGCTCTTGAACTCTTGACCCTCCTGTTACTACTTCTAGCCTCAATCAGACATTTCTTGTATAAGTCATAACATTTTACTTATGTGTCTAAAACAAGTTTTCAAAGGCATGGACTTTCAACCATGTTGAAAATAATTGACAGCCTTAATCAATTTGAAGCAGCCCAGATGAAAAATCTTAAATTTGCTACTGATTTTTATCCTCCATAAGTCAAGAAATTTTTGTTTATGCTGTGTCTGTAGCCACTGAGGAGGAAATGGTTAATATAATAGAAGCCATCAGCTTGTTAGAGGCAAATACTCATGAACTTCAAAGAAAAAGTGCTCTGTCAACCATATACCTTAGCTTTATGTAAATAAATCTAAAAATGTTCAGATAAAATATTCTCTGAGGAATGATGGCTTAAGATCATAGGACAGGGCTGGAGAGGTGGGTTAGCAGTTAAGATGATTGACTGTGAAGCCTAACGACCTAGGTTTAACACCCCAGAACCACATAAGCCAGTAGCACATGTGTCTGGAGTTCACTTGCATTGGCTAGAGGCCCAGCTGTGTTCATTCTTCTCTCTATCTCTCTCTCCGCTCTAATAAACAAAAATATGTATAAAACAACCATAGAATAGTGACAAAAGGGTCCTGATAATTCTAACACTCCCTGGATATTCTGAATACTAAGAATATGAGTTCTGGGATAGGTTACATGAAGCTGGGAAATTTACTGACATGCTCCAAACTCCAATCCATGTATTTGTTTCATTTACCAAAGTCATTCCTATTTTACATCTACAGTGTCTGATGAAATAGCAGATATTAGACAAAAGTTGATTAAATTATAGCTTTGATACTCATATCACCAGCACCCACATCCTCAAAAGTGTAGTTATTACTAACATTTTTGATCTTGCTGGTAGTGTAGAAATTTTAATTATTCTATGTTACTTAATTGGGAAGAGAATATTATGTAATGAAGAAGCATCGTGCCTCCTACTGAGAGAAGATAGAATATTGTGCCAAAGGGCCTGAGGTCAAAAGCTCACTCTACAACTTTAGAGGTGTTGGCATGTTGTGCCCTGATGGGCAAATGAGGACCAACATATAATCTCTGTGTGCCATCCTTGGAGCCAGGATTATACCTGCCCAGATTAGGTACCTGCATCTTATTTCCTCTTGGAATCTCCATTTTTTTTATCTGAAAAGGGGGATAATGATTATATATCTTTGTTTTATTGTAAAAAACAGAAATGTCAGTGGAGATAAAATGAAGGGCACCTTATGGTGCTAAGCATAGATTAAATAACAAATGACAGTTCTTGTATTTCATTATTACTTTGTTCTTCTGGGATAGATTTGACTGTTCTCCAAAGAACTTTACTAACAAACCAGTGAGGCAAAATTGACACATAAGCCTCTGTTTTTGTATGTGTAAGTTATCTGGTTGCTTATAAGCTACTAATACAACAACACTAATGACTATGGACTTTCATGTCTTTTCATTTATGGGAGTTCACTTGGAATAAGGCCAGAAATAATCTGTAAATTCCATAGGAAGAATAAATTATAAAGATTACCATACAATTGCAGCATGATGGGCTATCCTGCAATCTCTATAATGAAGATCACAAGCACAGAACACACATATGAATAAGTAGTTGGCCAATGGTTTTGTATAAGACAACAGTATTTTCTAGACTCCATGAGAAAGTAAGAGCAATCTTTTGAGGGGTACATGGAGGCAACATGTTTCAAACCCTTGCTACAAGGGTTAGGACCTAAATTCAATCCCCAGTGTTTACATAAAATTCCAGGTGTGGTGGCATATGCCTGTAATCCCAATTCTGGCTAGATAGAGACAGGAGGATATCTGGAGCTCACTAGCTAGCCAGTCTAGCCTAATTGGCTACTTCTGGACAAGTAAAGGACCCTGTTTCAAAAATGACATAGCTGAGGCTGTCCTTTGGCCTTCACATGCATGTACATACATGTGTCATGCACTTCAACACACATACCACATGAAAAGTAAACAGAAGGGACACTAAGAAGCTCAAGTCCTACCTTGTGAGTCTCATTACAAGGAAGAAATGACAAAGCTTAAGGAAACACAAGAGAGTCTCTTTCCACTATATGGAGGATTACTGTGGAGAAAAACTATAGATTTATGTGTAAAAGAGAGACTGCCAGTGGAGGCAAAGCTGGAGCAGGGGGAAGTAAAGGTATGAGGAGAGGAGTACATAAATGTCATGAGTTAGCACCCAAATAGTATGAGTGTTCACTTCCTTTGTTTAGCATACCACTGGCCCCAAGGAAATGCTCAGTTAAAATCAGTAGGCATCATAGTGTGATGACGAGAGGAAGAGAAGGGAAGGAACATACAAGGGAGGAAAAGGTAGCAGAAAGAAGAGAGATCTTAAGTGCTGGGTTTGAATTTTACCACCAATGCATGGCTCATCATGCCTCTTGGTACAGTGTCCCTCCTCACCCTTGCCACCCAAGAAAGCAACCACTGATTCTAAGCTGCTAGTGGAAGGTAGTAATAAGTAGCAACTGAAAATTTCCCTGGATTTTCATATTTTTATTAGTAATCCCATTCCTGTTGGAATAGTGGTCCTAGCTTTAAAACAGTTAGGGGATGATAAGAGAAGAGAGTCCAAATTCTAACTGAAGAAAGCAGGTCATGAAAAGATGCTGCTTCTGTGAAAGGTCAGCCTGGTAGTTATGTAAGGAATGAAATCTGTAAAAACCAATAAAAAGTAAGGAAGGAGGTAGGGAGATGGCTCAGTTTGCACTCAATGTGCAAACATAAAGGACCTCAACTCGGATCCCCAGGACCCATATAAAATGCTGTGAGGTGACACACAGCTGTAACCCTGCAGTAGGAAGGCAGAGACAGGAAGATCCCCAGGGTGCACTGGCTAGTCTTGCTGGATCAATGAGTTCTGGGTTCAGTGAGATACCTTTTCTCAGAAAAATAATAAAGTGAAGAGAGACTAGGAGGACTTCAACCTCTGGCCTACATCTGCATACACATAGACAAGCACACACATACACACATGCATGCATGCATACCATACACACATACAGTGAAAAGTAAGGAAGGAGACATCATGGAGTCTGAGGAACAGTAGAAGTTCCAAACAAGAATGAAGAAGATAGGATATGCGTAACATTTAGAATAAAAATAATATTTATTAGTTAGTTAGTTTGATTGATTATTTGAGAAAGAGGGAGAGAGACAGAGAGAAAGAGCATGCCAGGACCTCTGGCCACTGCAAACTCCTGACACATATGCCACCTTGTGCATCTGGCTTACATGACTACTGGGGAATTGAACCTGGGTCCTTAAGCTTCACAGACAAGCACCTTGACCACTAAGCAATCTCTTTACCCTAAGAAGAACAATTTATAAATTTGTGCTAGATAAATAAGAAGAATGAGAATCCACACTGACTAAGTGCCAAGCATAGGGTAAACGTGCAAGGAGGATTCAAAGTTTGGAAGGTGCATAAGGGAGTGAAGGTAAGAGGGATGAGAGGTTGGAGGGTGAACCTGAGAGATCTCCAACAACAAAGACAAGTGAGTGGAGATGAAGCCATCTGACAATCTCAGATAAGAATCCTCCCAGGATGCAGCTCTCTTCCAGAGCAGGGGCAAAGATGCATTCTCCCCATGACTCGCCCTCCATTTTAAATATTAGGAGTCTGTCTCTAGCTAGTTCCTTGAACTACAGGAGGTCTGAGAAGGAAGCAGAAAAGGAATTATCCCAGGAAGTGGGAACACATGTTCTTTTGAGAAATTCTGAAGTCAGTAAACCAAGACCTTTGTTGGAAAACCTAAATTTTGGGGGATGGCATATATTCTCTATTGGTGTTTCTCAATTTCTATTTGTTTCTTAGTAAACTTCTTTGGGAAACTTTCAACCCTCATCAGATAATAATAATAGTAAGTAAATAATAATAAACAATAATAATATACAATTATTTTGCTGTCTAATTTCAAAGCCTAGGTTCTTAGTCACTAGGCTAGGTCCTGAGTAGGTTTTATAATTATGGAATAGATGACAGAGGGAATTAATGAGCTCATGAGAAGGACTAGGTAGTATTGTGTACATTTAGAAAAGAGACTGAGTTTTGAGAAATGTGTTTCCCCAATATGAAGTGCCAACTCCTCTCTACTCTGTAATGAGCCATATAGAGAATTTGGGAATGCACATGGTTGGTGGTTGCAGCCCCTTGGGCATCAACTTTAACAAATACTGTGCCTGCTAGGTTCCAGTCCACACTTGTTCTCTTGTCTATATTACTTTGTGGAAGATGCAACCGATACAACAGTATTTAAATTGTAAAAAAGAGTATATTTTCCCCAGGTCTTTGACTCTACATATTTTAACCCTTGCTCTTTCTCTGGGAATCAGATTGCCATTACAAAAAAAGTAGTAAATAGGGGCTGAAGAGATGGCTTAGCAGTTAAGCACTTGCCTGTGAAGCCTAAGGACACCAGTTGGAGGCTCTATTCCCCAGGACCCATGTAATAGCCAGATGCACAAGGTGGCGCATGCATCTGGAGTTTGTTTGCAGTGGCTGGAGGCTCTGGTGTGTCCATTCTCTCTCTCTCCCTCCCTCTTTTTCTCTCTGTCACTCTCAAATAAATAAATAAAAATAAATAAAATAAAATAAAAAGGTAGTAAATAATAATATCACCCAGTAAATAATAGCAAAAAATTAACAGTATTTCCAAGTCATTAGCAAACATAAAGTAATATTCAAATTTCTCATATGTTGGCATAACTTAGAAATAAAAAAATTCACAATGAGTTATAATATATATCTATGAATAGCTTAGGTAGTGGAGATTATGTGTAGAAGAGTGTTAAAAAGGATTATAAGTGAAAATTGGATCTGTAAAGTAGTGAAAGATGTCAAAAAATAGAGATTCTGGGTTAGAAGACAGCAAGTCCTAACTCCTGCATCCTCTGACTGCAACACTTAGATCATCCCAACTCCTGACTGAAGAATTTCTCTGTCCTTCTGTCTACTCATACTTTTCCTTTTCCACCAGATATACAATCATTGCATGCTATATTCTAGGCACACTGGCAGGTACCAGTTATACATTGATCAACAATAGCCCCAGTTTCGAGGCAAGTTCATTTAATACAATATAGAAAAGCTCCCAGGGCAAAGTGTCATGAGTACCTCTGGTTGCTTACAAATAACTTTCATGCATGAGTGAGGGGTGGCAATATTTAAGAAGGATATTGAAAGGTAAGAAAGACCTTTTGTGGAAATAAAAGCAATAAAGAAGTCAAGGCTAAGGGAACAGTCTGTTGCAAGGTGCAGATCGTAGGGGGACACAGGCTTTTTTTGACTGAAAGGCTCCAGTAGAGAAGGGGATGCATAAAAGGTACAGAGGAAGGTCAGCCTGAGGAGTCAAAAGCAATATGCTTCATGTGAATAAAGCCTATGGTAGAAAAATGCTATTATCATCTGCCCAGAAGATCCAAACTGATTTTAACATCATCTCACAATGATCCAGCAACCTGCCACTCAGAGATGGAATTATGCATGCCAGGGTTGGAGCAGAATTTTATCACATCATTGCTTCATATGACCAAGTTCAAACATTAGTTCTACTGCCAGTTTTGGCATCTGGTGGCAAAACATTCCTTCCTCCATGAGACTCGGTGACTATGTGTGCCACAGAAGTGATGGAGGCTCACAGCAATAAGCTGTCTTGTAAGATTGTCTTGTAAAAAAAAGTGCACTCCGTAATTTCTGGCACATTTCTCTTCTCTCCTCATTTTACTCCCCCACCTTTAGCAGGAACATACTTGCCCAAGAATGTTGGTAACAGAACCTGCTTTTGCAGGTTTTCAAGAATAGATTTCACAACTTACTGTCTAGATTCTATTAAAAAATGATGGAATATTCTAAAGCTATAAGACTTTATTGCTCCAATAATGCAATGAAAAAGGTTCCCCATAGCAGGCCAGACATTACTATTTGGAAAACTCTAGCTTTTCTGGACCTGTTGCCATAGTACTATCCTGTGATCATTCTTTGGTTCAAAAGTAACAATGAACTCATGAAAACAGTATTATCAGAACACTGCAAGGTGGAAAGCAGTAGATTACAGTCTTCTTCACCTTGACATTGACCCATGAAAAAGTTTTCCCATTATAACCCACACTAAAACTTCAAATACAACATGATTTTGTCAGTATAGATTGTCCCAGAATACTTTTATCACTTTTATTAATCACTGAATCATTCTTTGCCTGGTTAAGGAACTTAGATTTAGTATAATAGAATGTGAAATTTTCAAACCATCTTCAAAATAAATAATACAGTC
The DNA here is from genome assembly GCF_020740685.1 of Jaculus jaculus. Lineage (NCBI taxonomy): Eukaryota > Metazoa > Chordata > Mammalia > Rodentia > Dipodidae > Jaculus > Jaculus jaculus. The sequence continues at coordinate 172,339,488 of NC_059102.1, read as the reverse complement.
CATAATTTCCCAAAGGGTTCATAAGAAGGGTGAAGAAGAATGGGCAATAGAGCTTGGACTGGTTCTAGCAGATTTAAGACCTTTTGCATCATCATAGCTATGGGACCGTTGGTGTAGTGAATCTACCGCAGTAATATTGCATGCTTCCAGTACCTCAATCATTATGCAAGTACTTTCTTACATATTATATTAATCCTGAAGCAACCCTAAAGTTGATTCAATATTTGAAGATTTGGATTAATTTTATTTACTGGTATAATTCTGAACCTAATTTACATAAGGTATTAAAGTGTAGGAATAAAAATATGAATTTCTGTATTAAATAGAAGTGAGATAGTACATTATTATTAGCATATGTATATAGTAAAAATAGCAAACAATTACTGTAACTATAGCATATGCTAAAAGCACTCAATTAGTTCATTTGATCCTTGGAAAAGCTTTATGCATTGAATGACAACCATCACCCTCATGTAGAGAAGAGAATAAAGAATGGCACATACAAGTGAGCAGACTTACCCAAGATCATACAGCAAGTAAATGACAAAGCCAGAATTTAGGTGTAGGAAGGCAGGTTAGTTGGGTGGAAAGAATCTCTTCTAAAGATAACCCGGATATAGGAAGTGTGCTATAGCTCACAGTAATATGGAGTCAGTACTCATCTTAACAATAGCATTTTCCATAGGGTGATGAAAGTCTGTAAGTGATGAATGGAGCTATGGGTGTATTACTTTAGGCACTCAGGCTAAAGGAGTTCCCTCCCATGATCTCTGTTGTCAATTTTAAGCAGCTGCCATCAAATTTAATCTACCCTTCCTTAGGAATAATTGATGGAAGAGGCCTCATTCTTCTGGGCCTTAGTCAAGAAGCAAAAGGAAGCACTGGACAGAAAATGTAATTTGCATAGCCATTCCTATTGGTTGCATGCATGCCTCTCATAGTAAAAGAAACTTCCTCATGAAAACTGATAATGGAGCTTCAAAACTCACCATGACCAAATAACTCAAACAGCAATTTCTTCTGGTGCCCAGTAAAATGCACAGTGATGCCACCATCAAGGGTTATCTTGGTCAGGCTTAGAGTAACAGTGCCCACATTGGGTGGGTCTCTAGCACTATGCTTTCATAGAAGGGTTGCAAGGAAAAATTTTATTCATCAATACAGAGAATCAACATAAAATTAGAAGCAAATTTATCTATAATGGGATCTATGTTTTGGTTAAATGAATAAGAAAGGGACAGATCTTTGGCTAGACACATCTTTTGTAAGCTTTTAAAAGGTATCTCTTACAGGATGTCTTCAGGGCCATGCACCTGGATCAGAGCATTGTACAGTTGTATCTTAAGCCACTGCTCATTGGAGAGCTTGCCCCAGAAGAGCCCAGTCAAGAAAGAAACAAAAATGTAAGTAAGATTTTAGAGTCCATGTTTAGACAAGGATAGAAATAAAGCATGTTTCGAAGCCAAATACTCTTTTCTGTGATAAACCACCCTCTCATGCCAATTTTTATTAATTTATTAATAAATTATTTATTAATATATTCCAAGGTCTGCACTGGATGCTTGAAATAACAGCTAGTATTGAACACTACATTCAAGCATTGAGATAGCATGAAAATTCCCTGCTTACCAAGATGGCTGCTAAGTGGCTGAACAGAGGGCAATGGATACAGTGTGGATGCAGTGAACAGTAGATGATTCATGTAGGAACAGGATGGAGCTGGTTGGTGAAAGATTCCATCATGTGACTCAGAATAGTGTGTAATTTAAAAACTCATGAATGTTTTCCTTATGCAGTTCTTTTTTGTGTATTCATATATGTGTGGGCACACATGTGTGCAGGTGCATGTGCTCAAGAGTGCACACGTATGTGGGGACCAGAGGGCCATGTTGATGTCTTCTATAACTTTCTATTAATTTTGTACAAGGTCTTCATTGAATTTTGCTTTGCTACAGATATACAACCCTGTTATTTTCTTCATATCCTTGGCATGTTCCCAACTGTCTTGGTTTTTAATCTATTATAGTGATATTTCTTCCATGCACAATCCCTAGCATAGTGTGCCAAGCATGGAGACCAGTGCTAGCATCACACATGAACACAAACACATGCACAAACAGATGGCATACATGTACCAGACCATGCTAACAAGAAAACACACATTAACGTTGACACAATGTTACTTTATTTAAACACTCAGAATAGTTGGCCTTAGAGTTAGCCTACATGAAACTTTATTATATGTCCACTACATTTGACAGAAGACTCATTTGTACAGAGTAAACTTATTTCCACAGTGATAACCACATTCCCCAATGTAAAACAAGGAGCAGTGAACATCTGAAGTTATAGAGATGTCTTCAAAGACAATTCCTAGAGTTTCGTATCTCTCAACTGGCTCTCTGTCACCTCCACCCTCCCAGAAAATAACTTTTTCCTGAGAATACTCACACATAAGAAAAAAGCTTCTCTTCTCAAAAAATAAAAAGATCATCAGCAACTTTTCAAATATTTAATTCATCTGTTTATTATTATTGTAAATTTTAGACAAATACATTTATATTAATAAAAAATTGATAAATTATGATGAATTCACTCATGCTCCCTTTCTCCTAAAGGAACAAATTCCAACCTTGAATATTTATTTCACAGCCACAGTTGGTGAAAGATTTCCAGGAGTTACGTATGACACTGGAGACCATGAACATGTTCAGTGCCAACCTGGGGTTTTTCTTCCTTCACCTCACCCAGATCTTGATCTTGGAACTCCTAGCATGGCTGATACTGTGTCATTTTGGCAATGGCTGGACTGTCACAATAGTCATTTCATTGCTCCTCACAGTTTCTCAGGTAAGCAGGTATCCTAATCCCAAGTGGTGGCCCTGAGAGAGGTTTAGATTCTTTCATCCCTCCCTTAGATTAGCATCAGCAGCTGTCTGTCACTCCTTGGCAAGCTACTCATGAAGTAAAACAGTTATCCACAAGTTATCTGGGCCCAAGCTCTCTCAATGGCAAGATGAGGATAATGAAAATAGAATTATTCTCAAATTATTCAACAAGCCAATTTGTGTATTACATAGCATGGTGTCAAGAATATGGTAGTAGTTCAATTAATGATAGTTGCTACGTGTTCACTCTGTGTTTCTTTTTAACCACAGTTTCAGTCCTCAACAATATACCATCTCACACTGATCAAACTATCAATATTTATTAATGCATAAATTGATTGTGTGTAAGAAATTTATATGTTCCCCACCCTTGATAAAAAAAAAAAAGTCCTCAAATAATGGAGAATCACTCTGCCAAAAACATACTAGGCAACAGAACAGGTCAAGTACCAATAAACATATGGTCTTGGAGCAGGAAAGGGAACATAATGCTCATTGGAATAATTGTGAAAAGTGACATAAACAATAAACAGTAATATATTTCCAGATTCCAGAACTTTTATTCCAATTTATTTCTTGGCAAGCAAACATTTTATTTTTTTATTTCTTAAAAAGTAACTTTTGTGAGCAAATATTTATTTGGTATTTAGCATAAGATGGCCTCTTCTTACTATGTAGATTTTACAACATTCTTAAGGGTTAGAAATTATTATCCCCAAGTACCAGACGGATCGTTTAGCCTCAGATCTACTGTGTAACTTGTCCAGAGTTATACAGCACATAACTGTTGAAGTTCCTAAATCTGCCTGATTCCGAAGTGCATGGCTTCCAGATTTTGGGAGCTGAGAGGAGAGTACACCAATCTGGAGGAACCAACCATACAAGTAGATGGAGATGAGAGAGGAAGTAACGTATGTGGGAAAGCGAAACTAGACTCAGACAGGTCAGGTGAGGTCTCCCACTGTCCTCATACAGACTCACAGATCACTGCTGGGCTTCGATACTCCTGCTCCTCTTCCCAACTTCTTGAACATTTTGTCTCTCCTAGGCTCAGAGTTCATTTTTGCAGCATGACACAGGACACCTTTCCATATTTAAGAAGTCCAAGTGGAACCACCTGATGCACAAATTTGTGATGTGCCACCTTAAGGTACAGGAAGTGTGATGAGGATTGTTGTATGTCATTCCATTGGCATATCTGCTTGTGTGCTTATATGTCTTATGTATGTATGTCTTACAAGTAAATATAAATGTACTACTCATATAGGTTATATATACTATATGTAACATACTATTTTAACATGTATAGCAAATTAGAATTTTAATTTTTAGGGGTAAAGTGCTTTTCTTTAGTAAACACTTATATTTTTCATTATTATGACAGATTATTTAACTAAATCCCTGTTGCCCTAAGGAACCACACAGAAGAATGTTGTGTCATATAAAATCATAAATGAGAATATTCTTAGAAGGGATACGAGCTTTTTGTGGTTAAGAACTGAGGCATTCAGTAGGTCTGATTAATCCTGAAAGTATTTAACTAAGGGAATACAAGAAGCAGAAAAGCAGACAAAAATAAAGAGAAATAGTCTAGTAAGGCCAGATGGTTCTATTAAAGAGGAAGGTTTCAAAACCTAGACTTCTACACAAAGAAAGCACCAATAATGACAGGCAGACTTATCCTTCAAGAAGCAGATATACAGTCCTACACAAGACCAAGAAGAGATTCCATATGTAGTAGGGATTCAGTAGATATTTGTTGAGTGAATGATTGAAGGAAAAGATGAACTAAGCTAATAGTACATCAGGATTAAGGCTTTTAGCCCTGACTCTGACGATGCTGACTGTAGCATCTTGAGTCAATCATGTCATCTCTGGACTTCAGTGTTCCCATCTAAAATACAAAATTGAAGCTACATCTCTGCTTTGTGATAATTTTCTAGAGTTTTGATTATGTGCTCTGGCCCAGAAAGGTGACAAAGTGCTCTAGGCTTTTTTCTCAACCAAGTACTTGCATCCAAAGCAGGGCCTGTTAGGAGAAGCTCCCAGCACTGACTCAGGTCTGCCTTATCTGTTCTTCCTTAACATAATGTTTCTTTAAGTTACTTAAAAAATAGTGATCTGGTTTCCCACTCCATAGCATCTTGGAAATAACCAACTAACAAGTGGATGAAGATAATGCTATAGCTAAGCTCTTGGAGAACAGTGAGCAATGGGAAGGACAGCAACAGATAAGGGTGGGTAAGGACACTCCTGGAATGATAGCTGGCCAGGTACTAGGTTCACTAGCAGTCTCTGTAGATTCCTGTCTCTTTTAATTCTCTGAAATGGAGATTATAGCAGCCTTGTTCCTCAGGGGGGATGAATTTTCAGTGGGGCTAACTATTGGAGCCAATGTCTACAAACATGTTAAGTGGAAAAATTCTTAAAACAGGCTGGAGTGGTATATCTATGTTCTGGCTATCATATGGAGGCATCTGAGGAAGTCTGTGTGAGTTCAAACATATTAGGCCTTACAGATGTTCTCATTCAATTTACTTGCAGTAGGGTCTGGATGTCAGCATATTCTAGAAGGTCACCAGGACTAAGAAATATTGCCCTAACAAAAAAGCTGTGTCCCCTGAGCTAGAGTGAGACCCTACCTCAAAACACCAAAAAGAAAAAAATGAAAGAAAAAAAAATCCAAAATCAGTAAGAAAAAATATTTAATGATGACAGTACTAAGAAGGTAGAGACATAGACCATAAATCACAGTTACTGGCTTGCAAGGAATTATACTTGCCTACTCTCATTAAACACATGGAGCCATAACAGCATGGGATTTGGAATTCCTATTGGGGATACATCTGGCCTTCAAAATGGTCAGAATAATAATTTTTTTATATTATGTAACAAGTTTTACTTAATCAGATAATTCCTATAGGAACACTATATTCCACCCACTACCAATCAGTGCTAAGTAAATACATTTTATGAATTCACTAAGAAATACTACAGAATAAAAGTAATCATTTCTTATGTCACTGTGAGATTCAGTAGTTGCCCTGCCCATATCCCCTCCCATGTGCTGAGAAGTCTGAAGAAATGTGAGAGTAATCTGCCCTAGAGGAAACTGGCAGTCTGGCAGTTGATTTAGTACCAATTATGTGGAATTCGTCCAATCAGCCCCACCCTTGCTGGATCTTTACAAAGTCAGTCTCTCTATTTAGCCAAAATTTAAACATATCTCTTCTGTGTCTACAGGAAGAATTGTGTACTAGTTGAAATGAATATAACCTTAATGATTTGTGAATATAATGAAAAAGTGGGAAATGATTCAAAAAGCATGCCAAGTCTACTTTGCCTTTTTGCAAACAGGGCCAATGATTCATGAGCAAAGTAAATACAGGCTTTGAATACATGCAGAAGAGGAAATTACCTGTGGGGAGGAAAGTGGGTAGGAAGAAGATGACAAAGAAAATTACAAGCAGCAATATCCCCGGCTTCTACAATCATTACAATTTAAAATTTCAAAACTTGAGTTACCATCAATTGTCCTAAACATAACCTGGAAAAAGGCAAGAGCATCAAAACTATTTGAAATTTTCCTTCACTGGTTATATGAGAATGTGTGTATGGGTGTGAATATGTGAATATGTGTGTATCCCTGTGCATATCTGTGTATGCATGCATGTGTATGCCTATGTGTGTATTCTGATCGTTGAAGTATATATAAATTAAAAAGCACATCAGCAAACAAAGTATGAGATGTCTTTGTGTTTTAGATTCTCATACAGTACCAGTGCAGAATTACTAATCTGAAAATTCAAATCTGAAGCACTTAAAAATCCAAACATTTTGAACATCAGTAAAATGCCAATACCATGAGACCTTGTTTCATCCACAAAATTTATTTAATATGCTGTATAAAATTACCTTCAGATTATATGGATCAGGTGCACATGAAACAAATTAATTTCATGTTTAAACTTGAGTCTCCTCTTCATGATAACCCATGCTATATGTGCAAATATCCCAAAATAAAAAAATTAAATTCTAGACACTTCTAGTCCCAAATATTTTAAATAAGAGACACTCAACTTATATTAAAATATATGGGTTCCAGGTATATTTTTCAAGCCTCCTTCTTTTATGGTCATTTTAGAAGCAGTAAGAATAAGTCATCATCCTAGAGATAATGGAGCACAACATTGGAACTTCATACCTTCATAGAAAAATTCAACCTACGCTGTCCTTCATTACAACAATCTTAAAATATTTGGTAGCTGGGGAGAGAGTCAACCTTCCTATAATTTTTTCAATAATGTCATCCATTTTACCAGATGATCCTAGTAGATGGCCAAGCAAGAATTTAAATTCAAGTTGGTTGCAATCCAAAGCATGAATACTTACTCCTGCACTGAAATAAGACCAAACTTGGAAACAAGAAATGACTTAGTTTTCCTTACATAGAACTATATGGGGAACCGAGAATGTAGTTGCTAATCCACTTACCCCTTCCCATAAAGTAGTCTCTCCTTTGTCTCTGGTAAGAGTGATTTTCAGACAGAGGGGTCCAGGTGGAACTGGTTGTTTAGATCACACCCATCATTACCCTGGACACTGTTCAAAGCTCTAGGGCTATGTGCTGTTAATATCTGTTCCCTGGCCTATTGTAAAACAAAACCTGTCTACCAAATTACCAATTACAACAGATCGTCATTGTCTAAAAGTGTACAGTCAGCTGGTGGAAAAGGACAAAATGTTGGCTCTGGTAGGACCTAATTAAAAAAAGAGAAACATTTCTTATCACACTCCATTTTGTTGTTTACTTGCTCCCATTAGAATGGGAACCTTGTTTTATCATGTCTGTCTTATCATCAAAAATGTCTAGCTTGGTATCTGATGATATGATAAACTTTAAAATAAACAACAAATCAGTGAATAAATGAGTGGACCTAAAACTTTAAGAGTGAGCAGGTATTGTGTGATCCAAAGGGGTCCAAAAAGGGACTGGAAAGCCAAAAGCCATATTTTGAAAGTGTTTGCCCTGGCAGTCATAAGATTTGAAAGAGTAATATGCACCAGAAGGGGAAACTCCACTGTGGAGATGGGAAGGAGTATTGGAGGTGAGAAGAGAAGTGCACATCCCACTCCTTTTGGTTGGGAGTGGGTGAAGATTTGCTCAGTCTATTAACAAAGCCTACAGAAGCGCCATGGAATAGGAGAACTAATGCTTACAGAATTTTCAGAAATATTAGTCCCTTTCTATGTGCATATGTTGACATCAGCATTCTTCATCAGAAGCTTCATTTGAATCTTCTAGTAGTCACATTTAAAAATTAAATGTGTATCTATAATATAATAATATTCAAATACTATCACATCTGTAATCAATGTAAAATGAATCAATGAGATATTTTGTATTCCCTTTTTTCTCATATATTTTATTTATTTTGCAAGCAAAGAAAGGAAATTGTAGTGCACAACCTCTTGCAACTGCAAATTAACTCCAAAGGCATGCACCACTTTGTGCATCTGTCTTCACACAGGTACTAGGGAGTCAAGCCAGGCTGTCAGACATTCCATGTAAGCACCTTTAACTGTTAAGCCATATCTCCAGCCCCCATGCATTCCTTTTTCATACTGAATCTTCAAAATTTATTTTGATACTTAATTCAGTTAGCCATTTGTATCTAGGACAGTGAAGATTTAGGACATGTGCAGACTACTTGTTAAGAGATAACAAATGTGTAGTAAAAAACTAACTACCACTGTATATTTTCCTGTCATGATTAATATAACTGAGAAGAAACCGAATGTCTTAATATGACAGCATTTTAGCTACAGCAACTCACATCTCTCTGACACATTCATGGAGGTGAATGTCATCATACTATCTTTTTTACGGATGCAATTGAGCCTCGGCGAGGATGGATGATTTGACAGCACTATTTGAGCAGTTACCTTCTTGTTGCTGGGACAAAACACCTGGCCAAAAAGCAGCTTGTGGAAGGAGAACATTTATTTCTGGCTTACAGTTTTCAGGAGAAGTTTCATCATGGTAGGGAAAGCATGGCAGGAGTAGACAGCCAGGCATCCCATTACCACAGCAGCAGGGAGAAATAGAAAGAGTGAGATAGCCATGGCAAGTGGGGATGGACTGTGACACTCCAAGCCCCATCTCAAGCAACAAACCTCCTCCCTCAAGGTTCCACTCCTCATGTGCTCCACTAACTGCAAATTAATTATGATGCTTAATCACAAGCACATGAGGCTATGGATGACTTTTACCTTCAAAGTATGACAATCACATAGCAGCATTTATATAGCTAGCATATGAAGCTGTGTAGATAAGCCTCCAAATCTTTCTATTAAAATTCTCAGACTTTGAGAGAGAGAAAATCAACAAGAGCAGAATCAGAGATAATGCAATCTTAGTACCAGCTAAATTCATTTTTATTCTCATTTATTGTTATATGAAAGCATTAAAGCCAGACATGCAATGATCCGAGCTGAGTCCCTAGGAGATAACTTCAGATCCATAATTCCATGAAATATTCATTGAAGTCAGATACCTAGGGCCACTTTTTTTTTCAAGCATTAATTAGAAGCTTGGTGCTAAGGCTTCTTTATGTGGGAAATAGAAATAATACTCTCAGTTCCACCTAACTTCAGAATTATTTTTAGACAAGAATCAAATAAATGAGGGATGGGAAAACATTCCATATCAGTAGAATATGTTCTCATTCTCAAGTATTGTTTTCATATGAACTTGTGTTCCTGAATCAGAGAGTTATTTCTTCATGAGCTTTGAGATCCATTTTCCAGTGAGCCATTCTGTGGTTATGCAGTTGGGTAAACTAGAGAAACTAACTCTTTTTTCACTTTGAGGAAGCATGCAGGAAAATATAGCAATGGGGTGTCTTTGGGGAGATGATCCTATTAAATAATGACCTCTCTTCTCTTTAGGGCATGTCAACAAACTGGTGGAATCACCGACATTTCCAACACCATGTAAAACCCAACATCTACCCCAAAGACCCAGATATTGATGTGGGCCCACTTTTTCTGGTTGGAGATACACAACCTGTCAAGGTAACCTAATTAGCCTGGGCATCAGGGAAAACATGATCCTGGAAAGATTTCCTAGAAAGGCTGTCATTCTTATCTTGGAAAGATCAAACTGGACAATCTGGCAACTCTTCTTTTAAGTCCAGATACATATCTGAAACAATGTCTATGGTTGTAGGAACAAAATAATCAGAGTCATGACGCTATGACCATAAAGGTCTTCCAGTCCAGCTTCCCATAGCAAGAGAGATAACCTGTTTGAGCAATCTCAATGACAGATTTCTGTGTAGTGTTTATCATTGCCTCTTACGCAACATAAGTCAGTCAAAAAGTGAAATCAGCGGAGATCAACTTTATTTTCTAAGGCAATAATATGGTGATAAGTTCACTGAGAGAAGTCAATGCATATAGTTAGTCCTCAACCATAAACAATGAAAAACCCAGTTAATTTAACTAATTCATTTTCATTTTGGTGCATTTAATTTATATGAACCAGATGGCTCAATGCCTTACAAGACTTAGTAATTTGGACTTAAAAGAAACAGAAGGGGGACGTCATGTCTAGAATTTCTCAGTTATTGATTCTTCTTTAAATTCTAACTGGAGAATTGATAAAAAAAAATACTACAGTTACTGAATTTTGTCAAAGAGACTACTCCTTAAACAAAAGAGATTAAAGGATCACCACAAAAGTTTCTCTCTCCTCCAGGAAAAAGACTGAATCCTAAGAGTCAGATACTTCCAGATTGCCAACTTCTTCTGGAAAAACAGGAGTGATAGAAAATAAAAGCCTATCTTATTCAGTTATTATCTGGACCTATTGCATACATAAACCAAAAATTGTGTAACTTTTTGAAACAGGTTTTCCTAGTTTGGGGAGACCTATCCTTCTGCCCCAACTATAATAGGAAAGTAAAGTTCTTGCTTATGTTTCTTAGTTGTTTTATATTACCACAAATGAGTTATTAATAATGTCACCAAAACACATTGAATTTTCCTTATGTTTCTAGAGTTCTTCACTCATCACTAGAGTTGTGATGTGTTACTTTCTCTGATGGGCCCCCAGAGCAAGGGACATTTGTCTCACTCAAAGTGATTGATGAAGCAGCCTGAGTCTCCTGACAGACCTTCCATGGAACTATACTGAGTGCATGTGCCATCCTTTCACAACCGTAGACATCCAACTTCTGCAGGCAGGCTGCCATTGCATCCATTCTTAGAACTTTCAAGTTACAGACATTTTAATTTAATACCATGGTATAGCACATTACTTAAAGTCATTTAAACTTTGGACCTCAGTACTTTCACATCTTATCTCTTGTCTAAAAGTCTTTTTCATGTCTTCTCCAAACAAAAATTTCTCAAAAACATTAATTAAACCTGTATCCTTTGATCATGGCTCCCATAACTTAACAATCCTTCTTCAGGGCAATATTCAGCCAGTCCTGTTAGATTTGTCATCTCCCAAGAATATTCTACCTGGCCCCTTCCTTTACTTAGCATGATTTAGATGTTTGAATATTTGGGAATATCAGCAAACTGATTTTAATATCTTATCACCATAATATTTTCTATTTGTGATAACAAAAGAAGACACAATTATCTAAATAAAGGAATAAATCTGTACAAAAAGAAAATATTACAAATAGGGGAAATAAAAGTCCAGACCTGCCTATGTTGTTAGAATTGTTTGCCATAGGGGAAAACATCAAGTGGATGTAAAATATCATTAATTCATCCAATACCTCAATAAATATTTATTTGTCATCAAAGTATGACCAAGATACAATCATTAATCCAATGCCTCTTTTCAAGTAGTTGCTGTAATTGTGGCCCAAGTTCAGGCCAGTTAAGTAAGGAAAAGCCTAGGAAATGAATCAAATTCTCATTAGTGAGTGGAATATAATAATCACATATGATGAGTAATTATATAGTATATGTAATATATATTATATATGCTATCATCATGTCTTACATACAGTAAATCACAATGTGAGGTCCATGATGAAAACACAAAAGAGAAAAGATGAAACAGACAGTAGGGAATATGTCCATATCTTTTATCACATGACCACTTAATAAATGTCATTAGATGTAGTAGTGGAGATGAAACCTACAGCTCAAGTAGAAACATAAGCACTCAGGTTAAGAACATAAAGAGCTCATCAGAAATTTACCTTTACAGTCTCCATTACATTTCATATAAGGGGAAGAAATTTCAAAATGATTTCCATGAGAGGTTTTTTTTTGCTTATTTTTTATTTATTTGAGAGTGATAGAGAGAAAGAGGCAGAGAGAGAGAGAGAGAATGGGTGTGCCAGGGCCTCCAGCTACTGCAAATGAACTCCAGACACATGTGCCCCCTTGTGCATCTGGCTAACGTGGGTCCTGGGGAATCAAACCTCAAACTGGGGTCCTTAGGCTTCACAGGCAAGCACTTAACCACTAAGCCATCTCTCCAGCCCCATGAGGATTTTTAAAAGTGCTTCTACTACCCATAGTAAATAGAATGCCCAATGTATACAAGAATTACCTAAGTCTAATTAAAGTAAAAAAAATAGATACCCAGTTTTAATTAAAGCATATCTTTTACTCATGTGGCAACTCTGGTTCTTCTAGTGCCTCGAGATTGAAAGACAATGAATACTAATTAGAGGACTGTTTCCACACAGGTTTTGCATGTACACACACACACACACACACACACACACACACACACACACACACTCAGTGTATTACATCCTTAGGTTTAATGACTGGAAGAATTGCTAGCTCTCATTTTACTTTTATTCTCTTTTCTTTTAGTATGGCAAGAAGAAAATCAAGTATATTGACTATGAAAAGCAGCACCTGTACTTCTACTGGGGTGAGCCTTCTAAAGCTACTTCCTTTTTGTCTTCCCCTTTCTTTACAGCAAGAATTTGTCAAGACAAGATAATGATGGGAATGCCCTCACAGTAACTAGCTCATAACTGTTTAGTTACTAAGAGAAGCAGTATGTCTTAATTTAGACTCACTGGTGGGAAAATCTGAGAAGGAAAATGGAAAACAAACAGGCATTTCTAACAGACATCTATCTCATGACACCAGGTGGTAGGCAGGGAAGATAAGAAACTCCCCAAGAAAGTGGAAAGGCAGAATGCCAATCAAGGAGTCATGTATCCTGGACTCTTGTATTGGTAACAATAAGCAATATCAATAGAAAAAAAATCAATGAAAATTACATATAGAAGACAGACAAAGGGGAAAAAATGCTAAAGCATTTACAGTTTGATGCAAGAAAAAGTAGACCCAAGAGTAAAAGTCATCCATCTAGAGGAAGAAAGCTCAGTGTGCCATGACCATCAAGCAGACATTACACACACGTCATGGATACAGATAGAGACATAGAGATAGTTACTATTGATGATACAGATATAAAGTCAATGCATTTTATGTCCTGAAAATAGCCATAAAATATGAGTCTCTCTCTCCCTCTCCCTCTCTCTCTCTCTCTCTCTCTCTCTCTCTCTCTCTCTCTCTCTCTCTCACACACACACACACACACACACACACACACGCACACACACACACACACATTGTCATGTTGTTAGAAAGCAATTGGCTCATCTGACTAATTCTGATACCAATAAATGAACATCATAAACACAGAGTTGTTGATGTTTATTAGCATCAAAGTCCTGATATCTTATAAAGAAAGTTTTTAAGTAACTCCTAAATCTACTCACCTAAAATATACTTGGATATATAGGAAATGAAATGAAAACAGAGAAGGAACTAGACACTACCTGTAGATCAGAGGTACTTAACTGAGGGGCAATTTTTTCTCCCCAGGCATTTGTCCATGTCTAGAAACACTTTTTATGGCTATATATGGGAAGGAGTCTTATTAGCATCCAGTAGGGAAGCTGGAAGGCTTTCAAAAATACTACACTGGGAATGGGGAAATAGTTCAATGGCTTAAGTGCTTGCCTCACAAGCATGAGGTTATGAGTTTTATTCCTAGAAGTTATGTAAAATGTCAGACCTTGTGTCATATGCCAGTAATTCCAAGACTGGGGAGGCAGAGACAGAAGGATCCCTGGAGCTCATTGGCCAACAAGTCTAGCCTAATTCCTTAGCTTCAGGCCAATGAGAGACCTTATCTCATAGGGGATTCCAATGTTCCTGAAGATGGTACCCGAGGTTGTCTTCTGTCCTCCTCACATGTATACATAACCTTCACATGAACATGGACTCACATCCACATGAAACACATACATATACATACAAACATACCACACATATACAAAACATATTTTTAAATTCTACAATGGCTATGAATACTCCCTCAAGACAAATAATTATCTAGCTCCCAATTTCTGTCAATGAGAGGCCCTGCTGCATATTTCATTTGCCAACACATGGCAACCAGTAATAATTTGTAATAAGCCAGTGGAGAATGGCTATTAAGTGAATTGTTTGAAAAGTGGAGATACTCATCACCTCTCCCTCTTTGACAACTTTCTGCTGTACTCACTAACAATTTTCAACTCACTTCTAACCCATGGTACACCATTTTTAAAGGTAGTTGATACCAGCCTAAAGAGATATGTAGTTTCATGCAAAAAAAAATTATTTTCTGATCTTTACTGAGCATTATGTCTTTCTCTGCCTTCTCTGTAGTGGTACAGGGTCCCCTTCACTTCCAAGGAATAAGGTGTAGATTCACTGCAGGACAACTGCCTTCCAAACCACACCCTTCCCTAGAGTTCATTGTGTCCCCATTCTCTGAATGCCAGCTTAGCCTCAAATGCAAATAAATCATGCTCAAACTATGACAGAGGAACAGTCAGGCACTGATTAAACATGAGTAGGCAAATTTTAAAAATATGTTTTATTTATTTGAGAGAGAAAAGGGCATATATAGAGAGAAAAAATAGGTATACAAGTGCCTCTAGCCACTAAAAACTCCAGATGCATGCAAGCCCTCCCTCCATCCGATCACTAGACAAATTTATTTAGGCTAATTAAATAGGAAAAAGAAACTTTAGTATAAGCTGAGCTTAGCTCTATTGAAATAAATGATGGTTAATGGGCTTCTGAAATGCCTGGGCATGCATGCTGAAGGACATATTGAAAGGCATTAGGAGGTAGAATGAGGGGGGATGAAATTGGCCCATATGATTAGGTTAGGTCATCTTTATCTGCAAGCCATTTTTCATTGGTGCTGAGCTCTGACTCTTTCACAGATACTGGGAGACAAGGGTCCCTATTCTTCTTGATGGTAACATTTAGAAGAAATGGTTCCCAGGCCTGTCAGTTGTAGAAGATAAACCTCACAGGGAGTGAACAATGGTTTACAATCATAGTTCTCTAAAATAAAGATGGAAGAGAGTATCAGGAGAGCCTCTTGTCAAGTGAATTGAACAAAGTAAATTCCTTTGGAGCATGAGGACCTGAGAGACATGGCTTTGAGAGGCTTGAAGCCATGGTAGTGATTGCTCAAGTTTCTTAAAATAGATATGGATGAAGTGATTTGTACTGACAGTGTGAAATCCTCACACATCTGGCTTGAGTTCTAGTTGAGAACAGGGTTCAAAGAACCCTAGCTAAAGTCTGGCCAAAGAACAAATCTGCTAAAGGCAAGGAGTCTATTAGATTGCTTTTTCTACTGTCTTCAAAGCCTTATAGTACTAACAGGATAGTAGGTAGGTATCTATCTGTTCAGGAAATGATAACATAGTATTCATATCTACTGTAACAACATATTTCAACAGGACCCAATACTAAGGATTTCATGCTGCTAAAGGGCTCTAGGACTTGGAAAGTTCTTAAAAGCTCACAACAGGAAATTGTAGAGGGAATGTTCCCATCAGTAAATGACTCAAGTCTTCAACACAGGAAACTTGAACTTGGAGCTACTACACAACTTCTTTCTTTGGTCCCTGAGGTGTGGAAATCCCAGTAGAGCCAAAGATGTGGTTGTGGATCCCCACCTTACAGGCCTTCTCATGGCCACCACTCTGAGAAGGGCATATATAGTATCAGCATCACATTGTTGGGATGAGTCTCCAGGCTAGACACAGTTTACGGGAGGAAGACGGGATTTATTTGAAGCTTACTGATCCAAGGGATGTTCCATCATGGCAAATAAGTGTGCTCCCTTTCAAAGGAGCAAGCAGAGAGAAAGAAATGCAAAAAGCAAGCAAGCAAACTGAAGAGCTCCAGGCCAAGCTCAAGCACTTTGCATATCTTTAGGCTGAAATTCAAATTCCACTCCCACACCTTAGAGGTGGACATTAGAATCCACCCACAGTGACATCTCCTCCAGACAATCTAAATTACAAACTTTAATAAAATCCTGAATATATTGAGTCCATCCATTAAAACAACAACATTCTACCCTTGGCCCTCAATAGATTCATACCCATCTCACATTATACATTGTCAAATTCAAAGGTATCCACAGTCTTTACCAACTTAAGGTAGTCCCTAGGCCCAAGTTTCATCTGAGATTTAAGGTTGTCTCTTTGCTGTGATTCCTGTAAAATTAAACAAGTCATGTATATTTTCAACATATAAACACACAGAGTAAAAATTTTTAATTATTATAAGCCATAGCAAGCAGAAACTGGAACAATGTAAATTTAATAGTCATTAAGCACACATCAAACATCTGTCAGTCTGATAATATAACCAGTAACTGACAGTCTTTGGATTTTGTAATTCCACTCCAGGACTGGGATGGGTAGCCAGGGAAAACTTTCATCCCAAACCAACTTCAGTGGTAGCCCTTGCACAATATATGTGTGTGTGTATATATATATATATATAATTTATATTTATATGTATATTTATATTGCCTGGTATATCCAAAACATCTTTGGGTCTACACTGCAAACCACAGTTTATCTTCCAATGGCTTTGTCAGCCTATCAGGGTCATCACACCCTGTCTCATGCTGCATTTCAGCAGTGGTTTCTGGAATTGTGGTTGTACTTCATGACCACTCCATGTATTTTTCATGCTTCCAAAACCAATACAAGTGTGCAGGACACAGCCGTATTCTTTTTTTTTTTTTTAATTTTTTATTTATTTATTTGAGAGCAACAGACACAGAGAGAAAGACAGATAGAGGGAGAGAGAGAGAATGGGCACGCCAGGGCTTCCAGCCTCTGCAAACGAAGTCCAGACGCGTGCGCCCCCTTGTGCATCTGGCTAACGTGGGACCTGGGGAACCGAGCCTCGAACCGGGGTCCTTAGGCTTCACAGGCAAGCGCTTAACCGCTAAGCCATCTCTCCAGCCCCACAGCCGTATTCTTAACTCAGGAACAAAATAACCTCAACCTTGAAGAGCAGGTTCCTTCTCTAGTCAACCCTTTTCCAAAAGAGTTTGCATTCCTATCATAGTCTTTCTGGGGTAAATCATCTCAGGTATTTTCTCCATTATTTTAATATAAATCAATTAGGATATATTCCTTAAGATTGCTAATAGGCTTGGCAATACCAGCTTCAGCAACCAGTCTCTGTGCCAGTAATTTTCAACTTGCTTGAGTTTTTTCCTACTTGAAATCTTAAAACACTCAGTCCCATATCTTTAGCCAGGCACATCAGTCCATTATAAATTTAACCATGATTAAACTCTCTGGGCCTGGGCAACAGAATTTAGCCAGCCCTTATGCCAGCAGCCCAGTTCGAACAAAGTCCTCGGAAGTCTTTCCTTTCTCTTAGAAAATTCATAAGCAAAACCTCCAAACACAGTTCTCTCTGAACTTAGCATTTCAAACTCTCATCAGAATAGTCCAGAATAGTACTTGACTTACCACTCTGGAAGGTGTCTTCAATTGCAAGTACCAAGTCTCCCATTCTTTTAGCACACAAATCCCAAAAGACCAAAATCTACATGGTCAGAGGTATCGTAGCACTCTACCCCACTCCTTGTTACCAATTCTGTAGTAGACAGCCTCATGTTTTTGGGAAAAACCTCCAGACCAGAAACAGTTTATGGAAAAAAAGAGAGATTTACTTAAAGCTTATAGATCTAGGGCAAGTTCCATAGTGACAAAAAAAAAAAAAAAAAATAGGGAGGAAAAAAAGCTACTAACAAAAAACAAATCACTTAGAAACTCCAAAGTCCAAACACTACGCATATCTTTAGGCTGAAATTCCAAATCCAAATCCACCCCTTAGAGCCAGACCCTAGGATCAACCCACAGTGTTACCTCCAGCCAGATGGTTGTAGATCTCAATTACAAACTTTAAAAAATCTTAAATATATTAGGAGTTATCCATTCAAACTTCCACAGCATGTAATAGCAATCAACATCTTCTGGCTTGCAGTGGGATCCCATTCTGCTCATTTGTCTGTCATCTTTTGGGTTCTTTTTTCAGTGGCTCTCCCCCTCCTCATGCCTGTGTATTTCAATCTCCAATCAATGCAAGTAATGTACCTTCGAAAGTATTGGGCGGTAAGTAATTTTGCTTGTTTTCTGGAACTAGACTGGCTAGAACAGGGAAAATTAAAGTGTTCAGTATTCTCCACGTACTGCTTCCTTGAGTGATAGGATGTAATATTCAGACAGTCCAAGAAAGAACTCCTGACCAGGAAGAGAATGTAAGAGAGTACATTCAGGGTATCTAACTCCAAAGTGCTTTTCTCTACAGGATATTGCCTGGGTCAGCACCTTTTACATTCGCTATTTCATCTCATTTGGCCCTTTCTATGGAATTTTCGGAACAGTGTTGCTCATATATTTGGTCAAGTAAGAATTTTTTTTTTTTTATTTCTATCTGCATGATGATCTTCTTGCACTCAATCAGAGTATTTGCGGCTAACAGATGATCCTGACATCATTTCCCACTCTCTGGAACTGAGAAGTTTTTTAAGCAACTTGCAAATGCAGTAGTTCAAACACTTGAACAAGACAAACTTTGCAAGAAGAACTTGTCCATTCCATTTTTACATACTCACTTGATTCCCAACTGAATCATTTCAGTTAATCTCCAAGGCCATGAAATTGTAATCTACCTTGACATCATGAGACTACCAAACACCATGATTGAAAAGGAATTATTTTAAGTTCTTTTATAACTAGAGATTTTCCCAAAACCAAAATTACTTGAAATTTATTTTGCCAAAATAGTCTTCTCTGACTTTTAAAAATGGGTTTTCTTTCCTTGTTTGATAATTTCATGCATGTATATAATGTATTTTGAACATATTTGCCCTGTTAACCCTCTCTTCTTCCCAAGTATTCCATTTCCTCCTTTCATGTTTTCAATTTTTTATCTTCCTTCTTTGTAATCCACTGACTCACCCACTGCTCGCATGATCATGGGTTAGGGTTCGTTTACTGAAGGATAGGAAGCTTAGCAGTGGCTACCCCACTAAAGAATATGAGTTCCCCTACCCCAGCAACCATTAGCTGCCAATTGCTCCTCTGGGAAGAGTGTGGTCTCATGAGCTCCTCTGCTATCCATGGCAGAATGTTGTTCGGCTCCATCTTGGACTGGTAACCGCAGCTGCTGTGTCTTCATGAGCATAATGGCTATGATGTGTCCAGAAGACAGCATTCCACAGCATTCTTCCTCTTCCTCCAACTCCTTCATTCTTTCATGTTCTCTTTCATACTGTTCTGAGCCTTGGAAGGGATGATAAAGCTGTCCTGTCTAGGGTTGAGCACACAATAGTCACTTAGTATTTTCTCTAGCTATGGGTCCCTGAATTAAACTTTGTCTACTAGAAACTTCTGTGAGGCAAGTTGTTCAGTTAGTACTAATCTATGGATATAAACATAAATATTTAGAAGGCATTTTGACAACCTCCCCATTTAGCATGACAATAGTACTGGCTTTTCTATGTAGTCCTTCCTCATTCAGTTGCATTATTATGTTAAGCCCTCACTAATTATAAAGATAATGACAGTTACTATGCATCAGAACCTTTGTCAAAGGTGTTACATGCATTATTTGATTTAACCTAATCCTCATACAACCCTACAATGAAGATAATTTCATCTGCATTTTTCTGCTAAGGAAACTCAGCTCTGAGAGATTAAATCACTTGCCTAAGGTGATAGAACAGGTAACAGCCAATACTGTTGCCAAGACAGAATCTGAACCCAGCTCTATTTGCTAACAAATCCCAGGCTGTCAATTACTTTGCATATTATAACCTTACAGAACCTGGTCTCATTTGTGTGGATTTATGTTTTGTTTTTTGCTATATTGAGAATTGAACCTAGTGCCTCTTCCATGCTTAGCAATCATTCAGTCCCTGATATCTTTTATTCTAGCACAAATGCTAAAACACTTTTTAGAGGCACTGCTCCTTTGAATCAGGAAGTAGGACAGATCATGTGATGAAGCGTTTGTGCATCAGTCCCAGTTAGAAACTATATGCAAGGGCTGGGAAGGCAGCTTAGTCAATAAAGTACTTGACTTACATGTATGAGGACCCATTTAAATTTTGGATATGTTGGTCTACTCCTGTAATCTCAGTTGGGGAGTCAGAGATAGGAATATTTCTGGAGCTCACTAGCTGGCCAGTTGAGCCTACTCAGAGTACTCCAGACCAGAGAGAGACCCTGTCTTAAAAAGTGATAGAGGGCTGGAGAGATGGCTTAGTGGTTAAGCACTTGCCTGTGAAGCCTAAGGACACCGGTTCAAGGCTCGGTTCCCCAGGTCCCACATTAGCCAGATGCACAAGGGGGTGCATGTGTCTGGAGTTCGTTTGCAGTGGCTGGAAGCCCTGGCTTGCCCATTCTCTCTCTCTCTCCCTCTATCTGTCTTTCTCTCTGTGTCTGTCACTCTCAAATAAATAAATTTTTAAAAAAAGTGATGGACAGCATACCTAAGGATAATACCCAAATATTGTTGTCTGGCTTCCACGTGTACACACACACACACATCTGAATGCATATTAACATATATACATGCATGCACACATACCACACTTATATATAACTACAAAAGCAAAACAAAAGTCAATGGCATTCAAAAAGGAAAATGAATGCCACCACTTTCCTGGAACCTTTCTTTTGTTTGGCCAGCTCAATCAGAGGTGATTCAAACCCAATGATTTTGCAACCAAGCACCCTAAAGAGTTGTCACTCACTTTTGTATTCTTCAAAAGGCTTATTGAAAGCCCCTGGATTGCATATGTTACCCAGATGAGCCACATACCAATGAAAATGAGCAAAGAGGAGAACCGGGACTGGCTCAGCACTCAGGTAAGGATGGAGTTCCTTCAAGAGTATCTTTCTGACTAGACTGGCCTAGAACCTGATTACTTCAAGTCATAACTTGCTTTCACAAAATGCTTCTAACAAGGCTAGTGCACTGAAGTGCTATGCATGTGACATAGGCACAATGATTAGTCTCACATAAGATGATAAAGCTGAGTCATGAAAAGGTTCTGTAACTTGTATATAGGCACACAACTGATATGTGGTAGATGCAGGTTCTAAACCTAAGCCCTTTGATACTAAAGCCTTTCCTAACCCAAAGGCCAGCTAATCACAGTCCAGGAGCCAAATCTGTTCCTACTACTTCTTATGTACATATAAAGTCTTATTGAAACACAGCCATGTTTATTCATTTACATGTTATCTATGACTACTATGCATTGAGTAACTACAATAAAATTAAAATATTTACTATCTGACACTTCATTTTAATTCCCCATATGGCATAGCCTTTCAAATGAAGTAAGACTCATAAATTATAGAGTCAACTGTACAACTGTAAGAACCCAGGAAGTTATGTGATTTCATTGTCTATATCAAGCAAAACAGCCCAGAGAAGGAACATAGCATGGTCAATGCAGAGCACTCTTGCCTCCCAAGCATAGGCCCTGTCCCTGTGGCACAGGAACAAGGAAATCCAGTCATGGTCTTGCTTCTCCAAGCTTATACTCAAGCTCAGAGGATGTCTTATCCATTATTGAAGAATGAATCTCAGACTTTTTGGTCATAAAAATATTTCTGTGCCTTTTCGTTTTCACTTGTGGTTTGTTAATCAATAGGGGTTAGATACTTTCAAAATATTTTTTAGATATTTACATTTAATTTTCTGTTCAATGCTTGCCAGTGCCACTGACCTATTGTTTATCTAAGTATTCAAACATTTCCTATTGGTTTTCAATGACTCATTGTAGAGTAGAGTTATTAGCACATGGTCTATAATATATATTATATACACTTTCCTACTTAGTTCTTAAACCTGTAATTTTATTATGGAAGGGATTAATTAATATTTCACCTTTTCTTACATGCAATACCTCTGATAAAACCTATTAAATATTTTTCACTCTCCTTATGTTGTTATGATTCTGCATGTAGTTATATGATAAACTAAATTAACATATTACCACATTATATTTATACCTAGTATATGAAGTTAGCAACACCTCTCAACTAACTGACTGGATTGCTGGACTTCCAACTATCATCATCTTACCTACAATGACTAAAAACAACAAAACACCACATTCTTTAATTAAAAATTATCTAGTTCTACCTTGAAAAAAACAAAAAGAAAGTTATTTAGAAGGCTGTAGATAGAGCTTAGTAGTTAAGGTACTTGCCTACAAAGCCTTAGGATCCAGGTTTGATTCCTCAATACCCATGTAAGCCAGATGCACAAGGTACTGCATGCATCTGTAATTTGTTTGCAGTGGCTCAAGGCCCTGGCATGCTTATTCTTTCTCTCTTTCTCTCTTTTCCTCCCTCTCTCTCTCTCTCTCTCTCTCTCTCTCTCTTTCTCTCTCTTTGTCTATCTCTCTCTCAAATAAATAAATAAAATATTTTTAAGTTATTAAAAACCTCAAAAAGCTTTGCCTTGACAGCTATAACTATTGCTATCTGTTATATTTTAATTAAAACTGAGAAATTTTAAAACATTGAATTATTAATTTTAAAATATAAGACTGAAACCAGCACATGTTAATATCAGAGGGATGATTTGGTCCAGTATTTGCATCGTAAAAAATTCCATTGTACATAAGTAAGAATGAGAATGAAAATAACAAATACCTTAGAATGCATTATAAAATAGCTTTTAACTTTGTTGATACTATTAAAATGACCCTAGAGCACCTCAAATTCTTGGAACAGCCACAGATGGATGCTCACGAAGGTCCCACTGACTAAAAGTAAACTATGAAAAGATATTGAAGAAAGTGACACATATATGGATCATTTATGTTGTTTAAGGATAATTTTATACAGTGCATAATGTAGTCTGATCATAATCCCCTTTCATTACCTTCTCTGGGTCCTCTTGCTCTTCCTTGCTTTTGGTTTTTTCTTCCTAAATAGACCCTCTTCTGCTCCTATGAATTTTTGTTTTTTTACCTTGGGTGTTGACTTGACTCTAAATGTAAGAGTGGAATTAGCATTACCTGCATGTATACAGGTAGGGGATATTTACCAAAGAAAGTATGTCATACCAGTGGATTTACTACTATATAAAATGTCTCCCACTCCCACAGCAACCATTACCTGCACTTAATTTGCAGTCAAAAAATGTATGCACTTCCTCTTAGAATAATGCCTTTTTAATATGCTTAAAATACAATGGATGAAAGTACAATGAACTGTATGTACTTGGAATCCACTCCTATGCATATCATCCTTGGCTAAGCTTTTGAATGCCTTCCTCTTCACTCATAATTCCTCAAGTCTACTCTGTAGAAACAGCAGCCTAACCCTACAGTCTCTATTACAATCTTTCAAACTCATCTCTACCCTTCCAAATCCTCATTCTTGACATCTTCTGTGTCCAGAAATTGACAAAATATTATGTACGCTTACAAATATATTGCCTTATATGTACTTCTTAGCAAAATATCTATCTTTTTAACTGACAATATCTTCAGAACTGGGACTGCATATGTTTTATATCCCTCATAATTTCTCTAAAAATAATAAGCACTCCATAGTACTTGTTGATGATTGACAAATAATATAGTGAAGCATTTCTTTGTTTACTATATGGCCTCACTTATAGCTAATATAAGCATTTTCATTGCAGATTGTGGCCACCTGCAATATTGAACAGTCCTTTTTTAATGATTGGTTCACTGGGCACCTGAACTTCCAAATTGAGCACCAGTAAGT
Source organism: Jaculus jaculus (assembly GCF_020740685.1). Classification (NCBI taxonomy): domain Eukaryota; kingdom Metazoa; phylum Chordata; class Mammalia; order Rodentia; family Dipodidae; genus Jaculus; species Jaculus jaculus. Next base: position 172,315,445 of record NC_059102.1, on the reverse strand, counting down.
GATGTATATGTTCCACAGTGGGTCAAGGGTAGTCCTTCATCACAACCTCCAATATAGATCTGCCTAGAACCTTTCAGATCAGAATCTCATATAGGAAAAACACTAACCAGAGTTCTCTAAAGTTATCATGTAGGGAGTTCATGTCAATGTTTGATGGGAAAGAAACAAGTGCAACCATTGTTTTCAGAGACATTGAGTCCTATAAATTGGTAGTTTGTGTGTGTGCACACATGTGCATGTAGGTTTGGTTTGCTAATGAAACATAAGAAGAATTATATCATCTGAGCAACCAAATTTTGTTGAAATTTAACTGTGACTCAATGAAACTCTGTCTTTAGAGCCAAAGTTATAAAATATTCAACAGTGAGATCTAGTTCCTTATGCAATTCCCCAATGAATCTGTAAATATGGATCAGATAGGTGTGCACACAGTAAAGAAATACAACAGTATAATTAATACCTAGGTAACTGATTCCTCCAGAATATTCAGAAAGACACTCTCCACATCTATTTTTCCAAAGCCATATCTTGGTGTCAGAGAAGGAATAAGCTCTTTTGCCTCTTCATGCAATGCCTTCATCCTTTCTTTTATATTAGTCTTTAAGTACCCCATCAAAAGAACAATCATATTTTATCAAAGAAATTGTTAAAATCCAAGAAGATATCCTGGTTGACTAGTGTCAAACCTTGAATAAGGCCCGTATCTCTTCTCTTATTCCAATCCCAGGACTTTCCCACATGTTGTCATGGCTAGACCTAAGGGAACCTATTTATGGAACAGGTATTAGATGGACAGAGACAGAGAGGCAGAGACAGAGTAGGGACAATCTCCTGCTCTCCAAGGTATTCAAAAATACTAGAAAATCCATACTTCATTTGACCTATTAAAAATAAGAACATAAAATGGAGCTAATATCTCTTCTTCTGTATGTTCCAAACATTTGACACCTACGTGGCTCAAAGGAGTGTCAGAGATAAGAGGAGAGTGTCTGGGAAGGAGGAGGTTTGGCTTCCCAAGAGAACTATGCAAGATGAAGGCTTGTCTGCACTGCTGATATAATTTAATGTGGAAATACAGGAAGCAAAACTCTGCAGGGTATAAGTCTCATTTTCCCTCTGTTTTTCCTAGTCTGTTTCCCACAATGCCACGCCACAATTATCATAAGGTGGCACCTCTGGTGAAGTCACTGTGTGCCAAGCATGGACTGCAATATGTGAATAAACCCATTTTGACGGCGTTTGGAGATATTGTCAGGTAATAACATAATCTATCCTGGCCCACAGCTGTAATTTCCACTTAGTCTCAGTCCCTAGATGTAGTGAATTACTCATCCAGTAACCATTCATTAAGAGCCACCTGTGAGCCCAGCATAAACACAGAACTCCACATAAAACAATACTAACAACCACCCAACCATGATACAGAAATACCAGTTACCTATTGGCTTCTTTGTACTTCATAAAGAGAATGCCTTTCTATCCTACATATTTTAAATTTCTTGAAATCAAGGCTATGTGTGACTTATTGTTGCATCCCCATAGAGCTATGCAAATGCCGCAGAGTTTATGTGGTGGGAGGAACCATCAAATCTTCTTATCTACTGTGCAGTCTTCAGTGCCTGCAGGATATAGGGGATAAAATGTGTGAATCAGGGCTGGAGAGATGGCTTAGCACTTAAGGCGCTTGTCTGTGAAGCCTAAGGACCCATGGTCAATCCATGGCCAGGCTTGATCTCCTCTTATTACTTTACTCTCCATGCTCTTCTCCTCCCTCTCTGCCCTTCAGATATATGGTCTAACTTGCAACATCTACAGAAATCTTCACACCTGTGCATCTCATCCCTTTACTATTTTTATTCTTCCAGGAACATTCTTCAAAATCACCACTTTTCTTCAAACCACCAATTTTCAATCACTTCCCAAGGACTGTCCCAACTTCTTTTCCTCATGTCAGTCTTTACTTGGCCTCCAAGACTGCACCCAGAATAAACTTACAGCAGTCACGATCTTAATCACAACCATAATTAGATAACTCAATGGGCAATCAATTATATGCACATGTCTCCTAAGATAGACCAGGAACTCCATGTGGTCAAGTCTCATAACTATCTTTTCCCAAAGCTTCAAAATATATCTTTCTCATTATAAAATAAGGCAGATAGATGAATAATGAATGAGTTTGTAGTTAAATATTTGGGTACAGAAGAGAATAAATGAAAACATAGCTCAAATCTCCATAATGGAAAGGCAAGTTCAAATGCTAAAACAATTCGGTGTATTTAATTCCCTCTCCTGATTAACAGAGAAAGTCATTTATCAAATATGGCTGGAAATGACATTGCCCCAAAGCAGACAAAGGAACCAATAAATGACTTAAATATAGATTCCTTTCCCACTGGGGTTTCACCTCCAGGTAATTGTGTTGACTTATCCTTCAGGGCCTTGAAGAAATCTGCATCCCTCTGGATGGACACTTATTATGAATGATGCCAAGCTGTGTGTTTAGCTACATCTCTGAAGAGGATTGGTGGCTGTTCAAGTGTTCTTCTGTACTTCACTGGCACTACTGGCATACCTAAGTTTGCCAAGAATGTGAATCCCATGGACATATCATAATCTCTTCCATGAAGGTCTTTCTGCAACCAGGAAGCAGAAGAAAAACAAGATGACTGGCCAAAGTAACAATCAGGAAATGGGAACCTATTGTTCCACTTTTTCATTAGGATCAAGGTCTTAGTTCTCCCAGTAGAACTTAGTGATATCATCTCAATGAGACACATAAGTTCAGAAACCAGATCAAATTTTTACAGCTTAAGTAGACACAGGAGGATATGAGCCAAAGGACAGGCATCTGATGAAGTCCTTTAGATATCAATGCAGTTGCTCTTAGAAGAGAATCATTAACTTAAGCAGTCCCTGTTGATGCACACATTTTGGCTTATTTCCTTTCAAATATGATAACTTTTTCTTTTAAGATTGATTATAACTAACATTAAATCTTCCAATATTTTCAGTCTTCACTTTGGATTTTTATTATTATGCCTACATGTGTCCAATTGATGTATGTATATGCTGTGTTTCCACAAGAAGAAATTAGAATTTCTGTAAAATTTCCTAAAAGAACTTTCCTTATGTCATCCCAATAGCAACTGAAAATTCAGTTCTATATTGAAAGGTCCTCATATATATGTGAAGAATAGATTATCCCTTGAAGATATGACTTAATTTCCTACTCCCTACCCAGCAGAGAAGAGAAAAGAGCTGAGTTTTTATAATAGAGATCATGGATTATATCCATAATCCATTTTTCCAAATTAAGCATTTTTGTCTGGTGAGTTTTATGAATAACTTTTACTTTATTATTAATATTTCAGTCTTGGTACATTGCATATTTCTGAAAATTTACCTACACCTTGTTAATCATTCAATTTGTTGGTATATAATTGCTTGTAGTGACCTTTTATGATCCTTTGTGTTTCTGTGATTTGCAAAAACAAAGACATAAATTAATAAATGAACACATTCAGTAACATACTTATCTGTGCTTTCATTTAGCTATACATGAGGGGCATGGCAAAGTCTTATCTTAATTTTGGGGCAAAAAGGTATGACAATAAGGGTCCTTTCCACAGCTTTCAGCAAATTAGCATCATTGGTTCATTGCTCTGTGGTTTGAAATTCCCCAGTGAGCATTTGTTCTCTCCAAATTCTGAACTGCACTCTTTGCGATTGATTATTTCTAATTGAACCCGGGGTGAAGAATCTCACATTAAATTACTCAACTGTTCCTGGGGACTGAGACACTCATGTCAAAGCCAAGAATATAAGGACTGGTTGTCTGGGAGCAACAGATGCTGGAATCATCTTGATGTCAAATACAGACTGTGGGCAGCAGATGAAAAACTCTTCTGACTTTGTTCCTCCTGCAGCTGGTGGATCTGTGGGTGACCTGCCTGGACTCAAGAGTGTATGTGGGGGAGGTGGCAAGCTTGGATTTCTCTGTATTAGCTGGCACACCTACTAAAGTTTCTCAAGTCTTGTTTATTCTCTGGGTCCTTGAAAATAGAAGCAACATCCATTGATGGAAAAACCTAATCACTTCAAAGGAAATCCTCACTAGTGTCAAAATGAGCCCACGTTGAAGTTTCATGCACAAAGAAATGATTACGTTGTAATTTGGAAGAAACCTGGAAGATGTCAACAGATAATGTAGAGAAAATGTAAAATTTGTATCACAAAAATATTGGTTGATAACCATCAAATCCTGGGTTTACCTTTGTTGAAAGATTTTGATTGTTACTTTGATCTTGCTTTATATTGATCTGTTCAGTTCTTCTATTCTTTATTTAATTTATTTATTTATTGAAGAGAGGGAAATAGAGAGAGAGAGAGGGTGTGTGTGCCAGGGCTTCCAGTCACTGCAAACAAACTCCAGATGCATGCGCCACCTTGTGCGCCTGGCTTACATAGGTCCTGGGGAATGGAACCGAGGTCCTTTGGCTTTGCAGACAAGCTCCTTAACTGCTAAGCCATCTCTCCAGACCCAGTCCTTCTATTCTTAATTCAGTCTTGCTAAAGTGAATATTTCAAGAAATATATTCACATCTTATTGGTTATCTACTTTGTTAGCATTTAATTGCTTGTAGTGCTCTATTTTGCTCCTTTAAGTTTCTGTGGTTTGCAAGAAGATAAAAACAAAAAAAGTATGATGTCTGGCAACTTTTAAGCATGTAGTGATGCAATAAAGGGAATCAGACACAAAAGTGAGCATTAGTGAGGGACGAAAGTTTAATAATACAGCTATAGCATCTTGAAGAGGCAAGATGGAAAGAGTGATCAGATAATCAGGTCAGGAGAAAAGACCTGTTGACCAAAGAATTGTGAAGCTTTACAAAAAGCCAGTGGGGGTGGGGAGATAGAGAAATGGCACAGAAGTTAAGGCACTTGCTTGCAATGCCGGATGTCCACGTTAAATTCTCTAATACCCATGTAAAACTAAATACACAAAGTGGCGCATGCATCTGGAGTTTGTTTGCAGCAGCAGGAAGCCCTAGTGGGCTCATTTCTTTCTCTCTCTCTCTTTCTCTCTCTCTCTCCTCTGTCTCTCCCTCTCTTTCTCTCTGTGTTTGCAAATAAATATTTTTTTTTTAAGTCAGTGGGGCTAAACCAGAGGGAGCAAGATCCAGGACTATACAAAGTTGAGAATTCATTGTCCTTATCATAAGAGCCACAGAGATCCACTGAGGGGTAAGGCGGTAACATAACTCTAGAGTCATTCAAGCCCGGCATGGTGGCACACGCCTTTAATCCCAGCACTCAGGAGGCAGAGGTAGGAGGATTGCCATGAGTTCAAGGCCACCCTGAGATGACAGAGTTAATTCCAGGTCAGGCTGGACCAGAGTGAGACCCTACCTCAAAAAACCAAAAAAATTAAAAAAAAAAAAAAGATAAAGAGTCATTCAGTTTAGAGTCAGGAGCCCTGGGCTTTGTTTTTTTTTTTTTTTTTTTTTTTGGTTTTTTTTTTTTTTTACATATATATCAGAGCCTTATAGTACAAGTGACCTATAGTATCAGTCACCTAAGTTCTCATTCAGTGCTCATTGAGATGAGAACTTGTTGAAACAACAGGCTTTGGTTACCTTTGCGGCACATTCTGAATAAGCAACAGAAATATAGTCAGTGTCTCACCATGTACACGTACTGGTCATCACAAGATGCTACTCAGAAACATTATCACTTAATTGATTAGTAATGCACTAAACAAAATGTACTCCATAGCTACAGACAACTGCATTTTTTCTTTTGCAATATTTTTCCATTTACAAAAAAATGCTAATATAATTTCTTCCAATCAGACATTGAGTATATAAGAAGCACTTCCATATTCTTATTTCAGTTAGCATATCTTCAAAGTTATTTCATATCATTGTTTATTACAGAATCCTTTCTTTACTAAGGCCAGATAATGTTGTATTGCAAGACATACCATATTTTATTCATTCATTTATTGATAAGCATTAAGATTGTTTCCACATCTTGGATGCAATAAATACTGACACAATCAAGATAGTAATATCACTTTGACAACCCACTTTTACTACTTTAGGATACATTCCCCTAAATAGAACTTTATAAAAATCTAACCAATAATTATACATATCTATCAAGGCATAAATACTACCATCTTCATGGATGTTGTTCCACTGCATGTGCATAGGATCCCTGTGGAACTGTTACAGCTTGAATGTGAAGTAGCCTACATTGGTTCAAGTGTTTGAGCACTTGGTCTCCAGCTACTTGGGAAGGTTGTGGAGCCTACAGAAGGTGCAGTCTCACTGGAGAAAGTGGGACACTTGTTTATAAGCCCACTTCCTGTTCACTCTTTGTACTTGCTGACTATGGGTGCAATGAGAACAGCTGCCTCCTGCTCCTGCTCCTGCTCCTATTCCTATGCCTTCTCCATCACAGTATACCTGGGACCTTAAGTCAAAATAAATTATTCATAGCTTCAGCTGATTTTTATCATGCATTTGGTCACAGGAACAAGAAAAGTAACTAATACAGGGAAAGCTATTATAATTAATCTCATTATATAGATGAACAACATGAAGCTTTGTAAGGATGAGGATAAGCAATCTGGCTGATTTCACAAATAGACATTGGTGATGTAGAGTTCAGATCTAGGAACACAGGACTCCACAAACAAAGCTTATTAGTCCCCATGTCAAGAAACCCAAAGTAAATGTGAATTGAGAAGCATTAAAAGAAATGGGCATCTTTAAAATATTTCTGATCATTTCCTTAGAGCTAATAAAAGTCACACAATGGGACTCCATCCTGTTCACTAGTTTGTGCCATCAGAAAAGGTCCTAGTAGAGTGGACCCAGGGGGAGCATAGGACAGACACCAGCAGCAGCCTAGAAAAGGTCCTTCTTGGCCAACTTCTACCCACAAACACTGAAAGACTACTCAGCCCTGGGCAATTTCAATCAGAAAGGCCCAAGCTAAGGTTTAAGCTCTAAGAAGGACATGGTCACTGTAAATATGGAAGAACAGGGGGTACCAAAATGGATTTAATATTTTGTGATGACATAATATGAATTCAACCATGAGAAAATTCACATTTACATGAGTCTATTTGGGTCCATTTTCCCAGTGCCCTATCTCCTCTAAAGCATAATTCTTCTTATAAAAATTAAGCATTGAGGATTGCCTGCTTTTAGCTGAGCATTAAGTAAAGGTTAAAGAATTAGCAGTCAGGTACCCAGATTCTAATTTCAGTTCATTAATTTTATACCATACAACAGACTTAGCTATATCACTTACATACTTCATATCTCAATCTCGACATTTGTAAGTGAGGTATGGTATATAATATTACTTGCCTATATACATCATAGCACAGTTGTAAGAACCAAATGAAATAAGGGAAATGGAATGTGGGGAACACCCTTAAATTCTGGTTATGGTAATTAGGGTTTTTCCCACCATAGCTTCACCAACATCAAAAAGGCAGTAGAGTTACACAGACCCACAAGAGAAAAAGACACTAAATTATTTTAACAATAAGGAGAGCAATTTCTTCAAATAAAAAGCTTATGAATCACAAATGAGAAAATGACTTTTCCTGTTGATACAAGTAACAACTGTGAGTCATCTCAACTCTATGTCTAATCCCCTAGAACAAGCATCTCAGGTTCAAAAGGTATAATAGAGCCAAGGTTCTAGTTACTCACCTTTCTGGGTAAGCATGTGAGAATATAATTAAACATATGAGACTACAGTTCTTGTAGGAATCTTCCCAAACATAATAACAGCATTAGTTGCCTAATCAGTGTATTATGAATAAGTTAACTATTTCCTTGCTAACTATCAACACTCCAGGTACAATTTTACAAGTATAGAAATGTACAGGAGCTGGGACTTAAATTATATGACAGCACGAATGTGCTTGGGCACTTTTTCTTTCTCAACATTTTTTATAAAGTATAAATCAGACAGCCACATTGAGAGTTCTATAGTGACTAGCTGTGTCACTTGATTTCAACATCAATATTTTAATAAACTTGTTTTATCACATATTTTTGCTCATCTGTCCTCTTCTGGATCTATCTGAATGCATTTTGTATTGAATTACCTCAAAGTAAACTTCCAGAAGTTTACTTTTAAAAATTAATCTCATGTTATGCATATAACAGGTTATATTTTTCTTCTTTGATAAACAAAGGAAAATATTGTGTAACAGCCTTATCTCAAAGGAAATATAATGTAGTTCCCTTTTCAATAAGATCAATTAACTCAGTAAAGAACAGACTTTCTGCACTATAGTGGCTTACTTCAATATGTCATTTTCATCAAAAGAAGGGTTGTGCCTCCATGTAATAAAGGCTACCTATGATAAACCTATAGTTCACATGGTACCAGATGGGGGATAAACTGAAAGCATCCCTTCTTATATCAGGAAGGATACAAGCATACTCACTACCTCTACTCTTATTCAATATAGTGCTTGAATTCCTAGAGGAAAAATATGGGATAAGAATGAAACAAAAGATATACAAGTAAGAAAGGAAGAAATTAAATTATTTCTATTTGCAAAAATATGGTCCTACTCCTAAAAGACCCTAAAGATTCCATAAAAAGAATTTACATCTGACAAACGCTTTCAGCAAAATGGAAAGATACAAAACAACATGCAAAAACTCAGTAGTATTTCTATATATCCATAGCAAATATGCCAAAGAAGAGACCACCTAAGCAATACATTCACAGTAGCCTCAAAACAATAGCTAGAAGTAGGCTGAACAAGATGTGAAAGGCCTCTACAACAAAACTTGAGAATACTGAAGAAAGAACATAAAGAAGCTACTAGACAACTGAAAGGCCTCTCACATCCACGGGGCTCAATTAATGTTGTAAAATGGCTCTGTTACCAAAAATCAACCTGCCAATTTGAAGAAATCTCCATTAAAGTTCAACATTCTTTACAAAAATATAAAGAACAATCCTAATGTTTATGTGGAAGTATAAAATATCCTGAATAGCCAAACTCATACTGGACAAAAAGAACCATGTTGGAGGTATCATATTACCTGGTTTTAAATTATACTATAAAGCCAAAGTAACAAAATGATATTGTACTGGCATAAAAAGAGATGTGTAGATCAATAAACAGAAAAGAGGACCCAGAAATAAACCCATGCGAAGGTACCAAAAGCATAGATTAAAGAGAAGACAGATTCTTCAGCAAGAGGTACTTGGAAACTGGGTATTCACATGCAAAAGTATGAAATTTCCATTGCACAAAAATTAACTCAAAATTCACTAGATCCCCAATTTGAGACAAGAAATGTAGAAACAACTACCAGAAAAGTTTGGAAAACACTTCAAAATACAGATATAGACAAACACTATCTAAAAAGCACTCTAATAATTTAAGAAATAAAATCAAGAATTGCCAAATACAACTGAATGAAACCCAAATACTTTTGTACAGCAAAGAAATGAATGAAATGAAGAGGCAACCTGAAGGATGATAGCTTTGCTAGATGCACATCTGACAAAAAATTATCTAGAATATATAATAAACACAAAATATATAAACTATCAAAAAACAATTTATCCTATCAATAACTGCACTGGTGAAATGAACAGATAGTTCCCAGAAGATGAAGTACAAATTGCCAATGAAGATGGGAAAAGAAGATCAACACCCTTAGCCATCAGAAAAATGCAATATAAACCCTATTGAGGCACAGTGTCACTACAGTCAGAAGGGCTATCACCAACCAATTCTGCGGAAGTTGTGGACAAGGAAAGGAACCCTTATATATTTTCAGCGGGGATGGAAGTTAACACAGCCTCTTTGAAAATTATCATGGAGATTACCAGAAACACTAAAAATAGAACTCTCATATGATCCAGAAAACTAGGAATCTAAGTTAGCATACAATGGAGATATCTATTCAGCATTTTTAAAATTTGTCACTAATCACAATAGCCAAATTATGGAATCAGTTTTGATTTACATTGATAGATAAAGTTGATAAATACAATTTGGTATGCATATACCTTGGAGTAGTTTTTAGCCAAATAAGAATAACAAAACTATGCCATTTAGGAAAATGGATAACAACTGGGGTCAAACCCTATAACTTTCATCTACTATACCACATTGAGGGGTCCACCCTATAAATGTTTACTCTGAAATGTCTACCAAGGAATTCATTAGAAATGCCAATTAAAATCTAATATTTCCCTCCTTGGAAACCTGTCATCAGTTTTTCATTATTTTCAGTCTTAACGACAACAAACTGAAAAATATCTGCACATAAATTTGTACCATACAGCTGGCATATACTTTTAATCCAAGCTTCTGGGAAGGTTGAAACAGGAGAATGACAAATTCAAGGTTAGCATTGGCTGTGTCAATAGTTAAAGACCAGTCTTGGCATCTTATCAAGATTTGATTCAAAGTAAAATTAAAAAGATTTGGGAATGTAACTAGCATTTATGAAGCTCTAGGTTTCAACCCCTGGATGAGAGAAATGGAGAAATTTGAACCATTTCAGAATGTCTATAGTAGGGTTAGACCTACTACTTAAATTAGCCCACCAAATTAAAAAAAAAAAAAATGCTAAGAACCACAACAGACAACAAACCATAATCTTGCCTTCAGCACTTCAGCATGGGATATTAATGAGTCAGAGTATCTGCAATGATGAAATGCCTGTCTCATCTGACAGGATTAGTCAGAACTGCAGAGCAATGTCTTTCCCATGTAAATTCATAGCAACTCTTGGGATCCATATGAGTTCTATTTGTAAATTGTAGCACCACAACTGTAAATGCAAAGATTTTCTTTAAAAGAAGCAATTACTGGCATGGTCGTGACACCTGCAATCCTAGCACTCAGGAGGCTGAGGCCACCCTGGGCTACATAAAGGCCAGCCAGAGCTAAATATCAAGAGCCTGTCCAAAAAAGAAAAAGAAACTAAATAATACACTCTGAGTAAAATATAATGTATTATATTATATTCTAAAAAGATTATTTTGCTAATGTTTTAAAGTTTGTCAATGTTCTTAAGAAATCAGAAAATTTACATATAGTTATGAAAGTTAAATAAAGTCTAAGAGTAAATAAAATGGTAAAGTGATCCTTCATGCCTCTCTGTCTGGGAACTTTGGTTGCTCTAGTGAATCTGACTACATTGAAAGATGAATGGATCAATATCTCGGCATAGCAGAATGCCCAGCACACAGATTGACACATTGGGGTCTTCTCCACAGAAAGACACATGTGTGAATTTCACATGTATCAGTTACTGTAATACTGAAATAATTTCAAGTCATTTGGCAAATAGTCATGACCTGAATTTCCACAGTCTCCTGTCCTACCCATAGACTCCTTCTGCAGGGTAATTTATACCTCTACCAATTCCAGAATGGGGGAGATAGAAATTTTCCATCCTGTTCTATGTATGAAGAAAATAGCTTATTTACAGAAAACAAATATCCTGTCCAAAATTAAATTTAAACGCTAGGTATTAGTTAGTTTGAGCTTGACCATTTCAATGCAGTTTACAAGACTTCATCATTAAGACTAGAAACCAAAGCTGTACAACTTCAAAACATAGTAGGAAAAACAAAAAAGTAATCTTTCCTTTCATTATAAAGCTGTTCAAACATTCCTGGTGATTGTTTCACAGAATCTAACTCTGAACCTGCAGGATCCAAAAGAATAACTCAGAAAGAAAGAAAGAGAGAGAGGGAGGGAGGGAAGGAGGGACAGGGAGGGAGGGAGAAAAGGAAGGAAAGAGAAAAGGAATGGAGGGAGGGAGGGAGGGAGGGAGGGAGGGAGGGAGGGAGGGAGGGAGGGAGGGAGGGAGGAAAGGAGGAAGGAAGGAAGGAAGGAAGGAAGGAAGGAAGGAAGGAAGGAAGGAAGGAAGGAAGGAAGGAAGGAAGGAAGGAAGGAAGGGGAGAGAGAAAAAGAGAGTGTGATAAGAAGGGAGGGAAGAAGGAAGAAAGAGAGAAAGAAGAAAAAATTCTCAGTAAGTGGAACTTTCAAATCCTATAGTTTGGGGCTGGGGAGATGTTTCAGTGTGTAAAATACTTCCTGTGTGGGTGTGAGGAGCAGAGTCTGGATCACCAGCACCCACTTAAATGCCCAGCAGGCATAGTTGCCCACCTGCATTCCCAGCCCCTTAGGGGTAGAGACAGGGAATGCTAGGACAAGCTGGCTAGCTAGACTAGTCAAAGATGGCAGTTCAAGTGAGTGATCCTTCTGCAGTTTATAAGGCTAAGAGCCACCAGAGAAGATATTCAGTGTGGACCTTTGGCCTCCACTTGTGTGCATGCATGCACACACATGCACGCAGATGCAAAAATACATGAACATGCAAAAAAAAAAAAAAAAAGGCTTGGATCTTTTGTTTAGTCAATGAAGGAAGGTCTTGCCTAAGTGATATGTCTCTTTATTTGTGAGACAAATATAGCTATCAACTCCCACCAAGAGAATCTGTGTTTCCATACATTTTTTTACTTTTTTAATCAGGAAGTGGACATAGCTGAAGAGACACACAAGTGAAACTTCCTTACATTCCATGGACAGTATCCAGCCATGGGAGTGCAATGACTTGACCCTAAGCCAATATACTATTTAACACTCCTACCCCATTGTGTGGTCACGAGCTTGCTTATTCCTCTCTAGACATGAGCTCTTTGATCCTCAGAGGATTACATTGAATTTTTTAAAATATAATGTATTGAAAGTGTCCATGTAATGCCTTGCTACTACATTAGCCTCCTAACTGCTCTATTTGCTGCTCAATTCCTGCCTCATCGGCTCCCTGATAGTGTTTGCTTGACGCCCTGGACCGTCCCACATACTTGCATGGTGTGCTTCTTTTCATACTCAGGACACCTCCCAATAAAGAAGTCTGTCCTGCGGTATTAACCCAATTTAGTCATACAATTCCTCACCCCCATTCCACTACTATGATCTGACATGTGTCCCCCAAATTCATTTGTTGAAATTTATTACTCAATGCAACTACATGTAGAGGTCCAGCTTTTTTGTATGTGTGGGAGGGTTCTGGTCATGAGGCCACCATAGTCAGGAATGGATTGATGCTGTGATATTAAGAGGTGGGGGAATGAGTTCTTTCCCTTCTACTTTCCCACCCTAAAGGAAGAGCCCGCCCTGCCATGCAATGTTCCATCTTAAAAGCAGAGACCAGGCCATGATCAGACACCAAGCCTGATGGCACCTGCAATTTAAACTTCTCAGCCTCAAAAACTATTAAAAGAATAAATTTCTGTGCTCTGTCAATTTCCCACTCTTATTTATTCTCTCATAGCAACACAAGATGAGCTAACATGTTCACCGTTATTGCATCTCACTCCCTAACAATCAACATGTCATCTCTTTCAGAATATGTAATGCCACCTGTGCTAAGCAAGTGATGCACCACTGACCTATACCATCGGATCTCACAACTCTCTCTTTCTCATTGCCAGATCCTCAATGTAGGCCAGTTCCAGGATCAACTGGATGCTCCAGGAATGGCTGAATGGATAGAGCACCTTCCATCTTTGGTAACAGTCTCTTGGTCATAGAGAACTCAAGAGGCATCAATCATTTTGGGCAATAGAAAAATCCAGTAAGGACTGGAGAGATGGCTTAGTGGTTAAGGTGCTTGCTTGGTAAGCCTAATAATTTCTGCTGCAATGTCCAGGTTCCACATAAGCCAGACCCACAGTGACACAAGTGTGCAAGGTCACACATGCGCACAAGGGGATGCATGCATCTAGAGTTCATTTGAGCAGCTGAAGGCCATTGCATGAAGTCCATTCTCTCTCTCAAATAAGTAATAAAGAAAGAAAATACCAGTAAAATTACGTCACTAAGCTAAAGGTGTCTCATATGTCTTCCCATATAACTGCTTAAACCATCAGGAAACAATTATTAGACCAAGAAATGGCTCCATCAAAAATGTTTTCCTTTGTTTATTTTAGAATTGAGAGCAAACTCAGAGTATAAGCTGAAATTAAGTGATCCAAAGATGCAAGAGCCAGGTGTTCAACTAAGCCTTGCATTCCTTGTGTAATAGAATGGCATAGTAATAAATGAGTAGGTATTTCAGGTAAAGGGATCAATGGGCTTTTATGCTGCCTCAAAGAAAGATGATTAGCTGTCAGAAAGGAAGTATTTGGGAGACCAGTTCGTCCTGCTCATCAAAGCTGTTAGACTTAATGTCAGACATCTATTTGTGTCCACAAGAGCTTGGCAAAAGCTCATCTCACCTCACCCTTGTGGACTTCGGTGGACCTTCCTTCAGATTGTTTAAGCAATAGGGGGGCAATAGGAGTAGGAGTTTTGCCCTTGCTTTAGGCTGCCTTAAACCTCACCTACTCTATGCAGTGCAAATGTTTACTATGAAATGTCTACTGAGAAATTTGTTGAAAGGGCCAATTGAGGTCAATCTTCATTTCCTTGGATGCCTCATAGCAGTTATTCACCATTTTCAGTTTTTACAAAGTCCTTTGTAAAGAGCTTTGTAATGTTCTTTCTGTTTAAATTACATTGAAACCTGGGTTTCTTATTGGTTGTGAAGTGAGAGTTGTTCATTTGCTTGCAGTGTCTTACCTGATTTTTCTGTATTTTTATTCCATCTTCCCAATCACAATTCAAGGGCAGCACCACCACTCACACAACTGATTAAAACAAGAGTCTAGGAGTCAAACTAAACTTCTCTCACTTCCCAAATTAACTCCAAAAGCAATTAATATAAACTCGATCTTCTTGAAGTAGCAAAGTTCCATTCTCCTCCCACTTATGCTGTAGCTAATCTGTGCCTCAAGCAGATGATCACATGAAGTGTCATAAACCATCTACCATCTCCTGACTTCTATGCTTGCTGCTGTAATATCTGTACTCTAAGCAGGAGCAACAATCTCCCTAATGCAGTTATTTGCCCTGTGTCACTTTCCACACCTACCCTATGATGTCTTCCTGTTGGATGTAAACTAATACCCAACTTCCTCTGCAAAGACCTTTCTTGGATTCCTGATTCAACATGCAAATGTGCAAGTTGTCTTCTTATCCTCAGAAAATACACAGCTCAGTCTGTTCTCCCATTTCAAAGATTTTGTACCATTTTTCCTTCAGTTGGGCTTGTTCTCCTCACTCTGCCAACTTCTGCACGAGGGTCTTTCTAACTGAAGTTAGGCCTCTTCACAATCACTATTCCCCAATAGTACATAAGTTTTCTTTAGAACTTATCTATAAAGTGATAGGTTTTACTGTTTATATCCTATATACTTTACTGCAGACAGTAGAATGCATATTCCACATGAGTTATATTCATTTATTCATGTTTCCCCCTCCTTTTTAATGCCTAGCATATAGTTGACGTGAGTAATGGCCATTGCTTTAACACAGAACAATTAACATACGTAGAACATTCAACATAGGACTACTAAATTTATGTTCTTTCTCAGGAACATTGAAGATTATGCTACTTTTATTCTTACCAAGTTTATCCCTTGCTTAGCCTGCTAAGTTCTTACATGCTAGACTCAAACTTCCATTTAAATTTAAATTCTACTTTCAACCAGTGTTGTCAGTGGAGCGTGGTCAAGTTACTTCATGTCTCTGAGTCTCAGATCCCTTATCTAAAAATTCTGATACTAACAGTGCTTATGACACAGGTTTGTTTACATATTAAAGCACTGAAGTGCATTGAAAAGTCTGTCACAGATCCCTTATCTGTATAAATCCTTTAATAATAGTGTCTTGAAATGTTAAACCTTTAATAAACATGTTATTATTATTGTTACTACTGCTACTACTACCACTGTAATTACTATTTTTAGTGTGTGTGTGTGTGTGTGTGTGTGTGTGTGTGTGTGTGTGTATCTGTCTGTCTGTCTATGGTAGTTATTACCAAAAAGTAAAAGTGATGGGTTTCTCAATCACAAACTAGGTCTTTTTCAGTCACCTTGGTTCCATGAACATGTGACACTAGTTCCAGACACCATACCAGGCATAACAGACACAGGTAAAAAGTCTGCTTGTCTTTGAGATGCAAAACATCCAGTGCACACAATTGTTTCACATCCGTCATGCATATAGAATCATCCCCACTAACTAAAGGAAGAAAAGAGAAAGAAATCTCAGTCACAAGGAGAGAGGGAGGAGCCAAGCACATCTCTCTTAATGACAAGTCAAAAACTGAGTATGGTTAACCAGAGGAAGAGTAAGTGGAGGAACACAGTTTCAGAGGGGATTGTGGGAAATGATGCAGTTTGAAGAGGAGCAGCACTGCTCTTCTTAGGAGTGGAGCAGACAGAAGTGGGACAGTTGTGAAGGGTCTTATGTAGAGGAGCCATGAAAGAATTTACTAAGGAAAGAGCATCACTAGCTGTGCAGGAAAGAAGCTGGATTTGCAGAAAATGGGACTGGTAAAAAGGAGGATGACTAAGAGATTGTTCCTATAATCCTGAGAAGAAATAAAAATGGGCTTGGAAAGTTAGGATCATATGAAAGAGAATTAAGTTGTATTTAGAGAGGAATTCAAAGACCACTTCTCGAAGCCCAAAAGTAAGGTCAGTGGGAAAGAATCATTGATCTCATTAGCTGTCAGACTGATAATTTTAATTATGTCTAAGGCACACTCTAAGACTTGGACAAAGAGCATTTTGAATGTATATAGCATTTTCAAATCTTTTTACACAGCATAATATAATGTCATCTTGAAAAGAAAAATGTCTGTCATTTGTGACAACATGAATAAGTCCAGAGGGCATTGTGGTAAATGACATAATCAGACACAGAAATACAAATATAACATGCTGTCACTTATATATGAAATCTATTAAAATTAAACCCAGAAGTAGAGAGTAGAATGATGGTTACCAGAGGCTAAAGATGGTAAATGGGAAAAATGAATGATAGTCAAAATACAAAGCAGGAGTGCCATAGAAAGAATAAATTCTATTGATCAGAATGGTAACTATAGTCTTCATTGCAATAATCATATGTTCCACAATTGCTGAAAGAATACATTTAACATTAACTACAAAGAAAGTATAAATGCAAGAGGTGATAGATGATGACTATGTTAAATATTTTAATGAAATTGTACATATATATATATATATATATATATATATAGAGAGAGAGAGAGAGAGAGAGAGAGAGAGAGAGAGAGAGAGATACATGAAAGTACATAAACCTCAAATTTTCCCCAGAACATTCAACCCAAATAAGATTTAACAAATATAAGGAAATTGTCAGAAATCAAAGACAAAGTATTATGTCAGCAGCAAGACAAGAGAACAACCATGTATGGGAAAACTTCCTATCAGTTTTTCAGTAGAACCTTTGCAAGCCAAAGCAATGGGACAAGACATGCAAAGTTCCCAGAGAAAAAAATGCATATCAAGAATACTTTACCTCACAATCTTGCTCTTCAGAAATGTATGAAATACTAAGACTTACCCAGACCAATTAAAAACTGATAAAGACCATCATTACTACACTTGTTTTACAAGAAATGTTAAAAAAGGTTTATTCAAACTGAAATAAAATTATGTTAATTAATGTGGTGATTTGAATTAGTTGTCCCTGTAAACTCATGTGTTCTGAATGCTCAGCCCTAGAGGGTGGCAATTTTGGAATTGGAACCTTGCTGGAGTTGGTTTATTGTTGGGTTGGGAGCAGGGTGTTATAGTCAGCTTTCCCTTTTCACTGTTCTGCTCACTCCCCTGCTGCTGTTTGCTGCTTACTGTGGGAGAGGTAATATCCAGATTCTGCTCATGCCATCATTTTTTTTCTGCTATCACGAAGCTTACTTTCAAAACTGTAAGCCAAAACAATTTTCCTCCCATCAGCTGCTTTTGGTCAGGTTCTTTGTGCCAGCAGCAAGAAGGTAATGACAATTGGTACAATATATATATATATATATATATATATATATATATATATATATATATATATATATATATATTTGGTACAATATATATATATTTGGTACAATATATATATATTTATATATATATAACACACTTGTTAAGGGTGTAGTATATAGTGATATTCAACATACTATATACTATAATGGTGGTCCTCAAATCACTTTTTACAGTAATATGTTAAATAACTACCAAATGTATTCATGGTATATAAAGACATAGAAATTTTATCAAACTACTTCCCTGATACCAAACCATGTAATGATACAATAAAAAAGGAAGATTAAAAGTCAATCTCCCTAATGAAGATGAATGTTAAAATGCATATATATATGTATGTATGTATATATATATATAATAGCTATATAAAATATATATAACATACTTGTTAAAGATGTAGTATATAGTGATATTCAATATATTGTACTATAATGGCGGTCCTCAAATCACTTTTTACAGTAATATGTTAAATAACTATCAAATTTATTCATGGTATATAAAGACATAGAAATTTTATCAAAACTACTTCCCTGATACAAACCATGTAATGATACAATAAAAAAGGAAGATTAAAAGTCAATCTCCCTAATAAAGATGGATGCTAAAATGCTTCTTTTAATATTTAGTTTATTTTTTATTGACAAAAAATTTTGTAGACAATAACCCATAGTAATTCCCTCCCTCCTCCCATTTGCCCCTTTGAAACTCCACTCTCCATCATATCCCCAACCCCTCAAATTCAGTCTCTCTTTTTTTGACATTTTTAATATATATTTTATTTTATTATTAGATATGTACATATTTTGTATGTAAACATAACATGTTGGTACCATCCTTTCCCTCCTCCCTGCCCCTTTTCTGAAAAGGCCTTACTAATTGGGGATGTTGGTCAACCCCTTGGGTATTGTGGGTCATGCATTATGGGGCAGCAGTCAGTTATGGGGGAGAGGCAATATCTCTGTGCAAAATGTCCCAACTTGTGGCTCTAACAATCTTTCTGCCCCCTCTTCTGCAAAATTCCCTGAGCCACGCTGGGAACATTTTAAGTCTACTTCAGTGTTGAGCA
This sequence comes from Jaculus jaculus, assembly GCF_020740685.1. Taxonomy (NCBI): domain Eukaryota; kingdom Metazoa; phylum Chordata; class Mammalia; order Rodentia; family Dipodidae; genus Jaculus; species Jaculus jaculus. Next base: position 172,296,406 of record NC_059102.1, on the reverse strand, counting down.
CCAAGGAGCATCTAGATGTCTGGCTTGGTAGGTGTTGAGTGTCCTCAGTATCTTTCTCCATTACCCTTGAAGTGATACCAGCTTAACTGAGAGAGCAGCATTCTTGGTCATTTCCCCAAGTCCTCTGTGGTTTCAGCTGGGACCAAGGTGAAGTGCACAGGGTCATTTATCTCCCCAGGCCCAGCTCCCATCTGAAAAAGAGAAGCAGATTCTCCAACAGAGAGTAAATTCAGAGCCAGTTAAATGGTATAACCTTTATTAATTTAGAGAGAATTATAAGGGCTTAGACATTTTTACAGTGTAATGTTAGTAGGAGCTTGACAATGGAAAGCAGAATCATTATCTGGATATGATTGTGACTAGTTTCCAAGTTCCAGATATGGTTTCCTTTCCACTGAGCAGATCTGTTAGCCAATTCAAGAGCAGTTGGTTACCCACCATGGCTGTGTGACACTATTGCACTTGTGTGAGTATCACATCCGGTTGTTTGCTTCTGAGTCACTTAGACTTTGAGTTGCTTGGACAGATTTGGCCACTTTCTCCTGGAGCTCATGTAGCAACTTCCAGCACTAGTTGGGCTAATTATCTGAGGACTGGCTCTCCTCTGGATTCCAATCAGGTCTCTCCATGGTCCCTGCTGACAATTGGTTTCTTCAGCAGTAGGGTCATACTATTATCCTCTGGTGGGTAATCAACTTCTCTGACAGCAGTCTGTTTTGTTTGTTTTAGGAGATCTAGTAGGTCTCTCTAATCAATAATTAATTGTGGATGTAGACCACATCCTGGTACAGGGAATTACAGGCCAGATCTAAGGGAAAAGAAAAAAGTAAAATCCAGAGAAGAAAGGGAAACAAGAGAAATTTGAGGTTAGGTTTCATCAAACTCTCTCCAGGTCCCTTCCATTCTAAAGTTTGTTTGAGGGTTCCACCTTTTAGTCTGTTTTCTAGGATATAGGATTCTATGGTACCAGTTCAATTTGGGTTCAGATTTTCTGTGTCCCCCACCCTTTCCCTTCCCTGAAGCCATGCCCTCCATATTGTCCAAGCCTCAAGATGCTATTCAGTTATGTCAGCAACTTGAGCTGGTCCAGGTTAGGAACTGAAGATGTGTGAGATCATGCGACACTTGCATTTCTGTGATTGTGTGAGTTGACTTAAAATTATCTGTTCCATATTCAACCATTTTCCTACAAATTTCAGTGTGTCATTTTTTCTTACTGCTGAGTAGAATTCCATTGTGAAGATATACCACATCTTGGTTATCCATTCATACAATGATGGGCACCTGGGTTGGTTCCAGGTTTTAGTTATTATGAATTGAGCAGCCATAAACATGGTTAAAAAGGTATCTCGGAACTGAGATGTGGAACTTTTAGGGTAAATCCTGTGGAAGAGACTAATGGTCTGCTGGTGTTGCAATCAGGTTTACATTGCTGGTAGAAACCACCTAATGAATAGTAGCCTGTGGGAAAAAGAGATTTATTTTGGCTTACAGGCTCAAGGGGAAGCTCCACAATGGCAGGGAAAACAACATGAACAGAGGGTGGACATCCCTCCCTGACCAACATAAGTTGGACCATAACAACAGGAGGGTGTACCAAACACTGGAAAGAGGATACTGGCTATAACACCCATAAGCCCACCCCCAACAATACATTCCCTCCAGCAGATGTTAATTCCCAAGTCTCCATCACCTGGGAATCTAGCATTCATAACACTTAAGTTTATTGGGGACACCTGAATAAAACCACCACATTCTGCCCCTGGCCTCCATAAATTGATATCTATACATGATATAAAATACAATGCATGCAGTATGAATTTAAGAGTCCCCATAGTTTTTATCAATTCCAATGATATTCATACATCCCCATAGTACAAGATCTTTTAACTGGGCCATAATACCAAAAAAAAAAAAAAATCCCCCAAGAAAACATAATGGCACACAATAAACATTCACACTGCAAAAGATGGCATTGGGCATAGCGGAAAAATGTTCAGCCAGTCCAAGATTTAAAACAATCAGGACAAACATGAAACTCTGTAGCTTCAAGTCCAACAACTCTAGTCAGTGACAAATCTCCAAGTCTGATAATTCAAACCAGCAACAAGTCTCTGGTATTCCAATTCCACCCCTCCAGCTAGGCTACTCATGGTCCTGGAAAACTTCATCTGGGGCCGGCAGGTCTCCTTGGCAGCCATCTTGTGGTATCTCCATTGGGTCTTCACTGTAACCCACAGTTCATCTTCACAGCTCCATCGGGTCTCCAAGCAGACATCCAGAAAACCTGCTTCACACTGCACATGGCTATTTCCAAAACACTTGACCATGTGCAAACTCAATGACCCTCTCTTTCCTGCATTTCTTATATTCCACACTGCTAGGTAGGGTGCCAATTTGTTAATCCAGGAGGAATAAAGCAGACTTTGTAGAACAGGACACTCCTTGAGCACACAGGTCCCATTAGAAGAGTCTACATTCTTCCTGTTGACTCAGTGCAGGTCAGCTGGCCCAATCTCAAAGGTTGTAATCTCTCGATTGTAGCTCTCAACAGGCAGCAGTTTTGGCCTAAAGATTTCTTTCTGTGCCATATACCTCTGCTCACACCAGTCCATTTTTATGCAAAGCAACCCTGCACAGCTTCTCAGGACACAGGCACAACAGCAAGCTTCTCACACAGACTGCTAGCCCGGTGCAAGCAAAGCTCTTTCTCATAAGCCAAACCTCACAGTCCATAGTTCTTACTGCATTCAGGCCCTGCAACTCACACCAGAATAGTCCATCAAGCTGTACTTACAGCACTGCAAGGTGTCTCTTGGGGCAAGATTTCAAATCCTTCCACATTCATCTTGAAAATCAGCTCCAAAAGGCCAAAGCCACTAAGTCAGGTATCTAGCAGAAACCCAATTTCTGGAACTACTTTACTGTTGCAGTCAGGTTCACATTACTGGTAGAAATCACCTAACTAAGAGCAGCTTGTGGGAAAAAGAGATTTATTTTGGCTTATAGGCTCAAGGGGAAACTCCACAATGGCAGGGAAAATGACAACATGAGCAGAGGGTGGACATCCCCCTTAGCCAATATAAGGTGAACCATAGCAACAAGAGAGTGTGCCAAACACTGGCAAGGGAACACTGGCTATAACAACTATAAGCTTGATCCCAACAATACACTCTGTCCAGCAGATGTTAATTCCCAAATCTCCATCACCTAGGAATCTAGCATTCAAAACTCCTAAGTTTATGGGGGACACCTGAATCAAACCACCACAGCTGGTAACTCTATATTCATCCTTTTCAGGTGTCTCCAAATTGATTTCCACAGTGGTTATACCAGCTTACATTCTCACCAACAGTGAATGAGAGTTCCTTTTTCTCCACAACCTTGCCAACATTTGTTTTCATTTGATTTTTTTAATGTTTGCTATCCTTACGGGGGTAAGGTGGAATCTCATAGTTGTTTTAATTTGCATTTCCCTAATGGTTAGGTATGTTGAACATTTTCTTAAGTGTGTGTTAGCCATTTGTAATTCTTCCCCTGAGAACTCCCTATTTAGATCTCTGCCCCACTTATGGAGTGGGTTGTTTCATTTGTTATTATTTAGTTTTATGACTTATTTGTAGATGCTAAATATTAGGCTTCTGTCAGTGGTATAGCTGGCAAAGACTTTCTCCCTTTCAATGGGTAATCTATATGCTCTGCTTATGGTATGTCTGTCTGTGAAAAAGCTTTTTAGCTTCATAAGATCCCATTGTTTGAGTGCTTGTTTAATTTTCTTGGCTACTAGAGTTTTGCTCAGGAAGTCTTTTCCCAGTCGTATATCATGGAGCATGCTTCCTATTTTTTATAACAGTATTTGAAATATTTCAGGTCTTATATTGAGGTTTTTAATCCATTTGGACTTGATTTTTGTGTATGGAGAAATGAGTGGGTCTAATTTCATTTTTCTACATATGGTCATCCAATTTGTCCAACGCCATTTGTTTAGGATGTTGTCTATTCTCCAGTCTATATTCTTGACACCTTTATCAAAGATCCATCAGCTGTAGTTACTTGACCTAAGGTCTGGGTCTTCAATTCTTTTCCATTGGTCTATGATTCTGTTTTTATGTCAGTATCATGCTGTTTTTGCAACTAAGACTTTGTAATATAGCTTTAGATCAGGTTTGGTGATATGACCAGAGGTGTTTCTTTTGCTGAGGATATGTGTGGATAACCGAGGCCTTCTGCCATTCCATATGAATTTTTAGATCATTTTTTTCAGTTTCTGTGAACAATGATGCTGGTATTTTTATTGGTATTGCATTAAATCTGTATATTGCTTTTGGTAGAATTGCCATTTCACAATATTAATTCTACCTACATTCCAAGGTCTTTAATTTTTTTGTTGCTGTTTAAAATGGGACAGTCACACTGAGTTTTTTCTCTGTTTATTTGTCTTTGCTTATAGAAAAGCTACTGTGCATTGATTTTGTACCCTGCCACTTTGCTAAATGAATTTATTACCTTTAGAAGTTTTTGGATGGAGACTTTTGAGTCATTCCTAAAAGAATGACAGACTTCTGTCAGAGTACTTGATGACCCACCAAAGGTCAGTGGTAAGACCCTATTGCTGAAGACTCCATATGCAGCTGACACGTAAAATGGAACAGCATGGCTGGAAGCCAGGAGAGAGTCAGTCCCCAGACAGTCAGCGTGTCTAGTGCCAGAAGGTGCTACATAGGCGACTGGGGAAAGTGACCAATATCTGTCCAAGCAACTCATGGTCTAACCTACTTAGCAACAAATAACCTGGTGTGACGCCCACACAAGTGCAATAGTGGCACACAGCCATAGTGGGGAACCAACTGCTCTTGATTTGGCTAACTGATTCCCTCAGTGGTACAGGACCCATAGCTGGAGCTGGGAAACAAGTCATAACCATATCCAAACATAAGCCCACTCTCCAGTAACAAGCTACCATCGATCTTAGGGTACAAGAGGGCCTACAACTATTAAACTCTCTATAAATAAAAGTAAGTGTTATCTCAATTTTCTGGGTGCTAACTTACTCTCTGTTGGAGAATCTGCTTCTCTTTTTCAGATATATGCAGATCCTAAGGAGAGAGCTGCCCCATCATACCTCAAAAGGGGCCCGACTGAAACTAAGGAAAATTGGCAAAACAAGCAAGGGTGCTGTTTTCCTGATGAACCGGATACCAGCACAAAGGGGAAGGTGACCAACACAGAAAAATCAACTCCTAACAAATCAGAGAGCCAGAGCCTCAGAAGGACCCCAACACCTCAGCACTGAAGCAGACCAAAACTGAACCCAACATGGCTCAGGGAAATTTTGAGGAAGAGGGGACAGAAAGAATGTCAGAGTCACATATTGGGTCATGATATGCAGAGACATTTATCGTACCAATAACTGTGGGCTAACTCCACAATGCACGACCCATTTACATCAACAAGGAGGGGCCATTGGGAGGGGGTAGGTCATGGATGAACCGAAACAATGGTACCAAACTGCCTGTATTTGCTGAAAAGAAAACTAATAAATTAAATATTTTAAAAAAATTATTTGGGCTTTAGAAGCTTTACATATAGCATTTATTGTGTAGATATATAAACTCTCCATGCCTATTCTTTCCAGTGTTTTCTTCTTCAAGAAGCGGTGTTGTGTTTCATCAAAGGGCTTCTATGAATCAGCTGAGATGATCATGTGGCTTTTATGGTTCAGTTTATTTACGTGGTGTGTTACATTGATAAATTTCCATATGTTAAATCATCCCTGCATTGCTGGGATGAAGCCAAAGTGATCAAGGTGGATAATGCTTTTTTTTTTTTTTTTTTTTTTTTTTTTTTTTTGGGTTTTCGAGGTAGGGTCTCACTCTGGTTCAGGCTGACCTGGAATTCACTCTGTAGTCTCAGGGTGGCCTTGAACTCCCAGCGATCCTCCTACCTCTGCCTCCCGAGTGCTGGGATTAAAGGCGTGCACCACCACGCCCGGCTGGATAATGCTTTTAATATGTTGTTGGGTTTAGTTTGCAAGGATTTTGTTCAGGATCTTTGCATCTGAGTTCATTAGAGATATAGGCCTATAATTTTCTTTCCTTATTGCATCATTGTCTGGTTTTGGAATTAGGGAGATGCTAGCTTAATAAGAGGAGTCAGGGAAGCTTCCCTGGTCTTGGATTATGTGGAATAGTTTGAGAAAATTTGGTTTCAGTTCTTCTATGAAGGTTTGATAGAATTCAGCTGAGAATTCAGCTGGTCCTGAATTTCTCTTTGAGGGGAGGTTTTTGATTAACTTTTCAATCTCCATAGATGTAATAGGTTTGTTTAGGAGAATAATCTGATCTGAATTAGGTTTGGGTAGGTGGTATGTGTATAGGAATTCACCCATTTCTTCCAGATTATTTAATTTTGTGGAGTAGAGGTTTTGAAAGTATGCCATGATGATTCTTTCAATTTCATGATGTTTGTAGTGATCTCTCCTTTTTCATTTCTGATATTTTTAGCTTGAGACTTCTCTTTTTTTGTGCTCGATCACTTTGGCCAGGGGTTTGTCAATCTTGCTTATTTTGTAAAGAATCAGCTCTTCCTTTCATTGATTTTTTAAATTGTTGTCTGAGTTTCCCATTCATTTATATCTGCTCTAATATTGATTATTTCTTTCCATCTGGAGCTCTATGGGTTGGCTATTTCTTGTTTCTCCAGCACCTTTAGGTGGACAGTCAGGTTATTGATTTGTGATCTCTCTGTCTTTATAATTAAGGCATTTAGGGATATGAATTTTCCCCTTATCACTGCCATAAGTTTTGGTAGGTAGTTTTTCATTATCATTTAAATCTAGGAATTTTAAAACTTCTTTTTTGATTGCTTTCATGACCCATTAATTGTATAAAAGTGTGTTGTTTAATCTCCAGAAGTTGGTGGCATTCTTGATGTCTCTTGTTGTTAATTTCTAGCTTTAAAGCATTATGATATGACATGGTGCAGGAAGTTACTTCAATTTTCCTGAGTTTATGAAGGCATGCTTTATGGCCTGATATATGGTCAATTTTGGAGAATGTTCCATGGGCTGCTGAGAAGAATGTATATTCCATAGACTTGGGGTGGAAAGTTCTGCTGATATTCTTTAGGTCTAGTTGATCTATGATATTGTTGAGCTCTATTATTTCCCTGTTGATTTTCTGCTTCAGTGATCTATTGATGACAGTGGAGTATTGAAGTTTCCAACTATGATGATGTTGATGTTTATTTCTGTTTTATTGACAAGTAGATTTTGTTATATAAACTGTTGTGCCCCCGTGTTTGGGACACATATGTTTATGATTGTCATGTGCTCACGTTGGATCATTCCCTTGATGAGTAAGAAATAACCTTGTTTGTCCTTTTTTTATTACATTTGCTTTGAAGTCTGTTTTATCAGATATTAATATAGCAACACCCACTTGTTTTTTATTTCCATTTGCTTGGACTATCATTTTCCAAACTTTCACCCTGAGGAGGTGTCTATCTTTAGTGGTGAGGTGGGTTTCTTGAAAACAGCAGATAGAAGGGTCCAGTCTTTTAATTCATCCTGATAGCCTGTGTCTTGTGATGGATGAGTTAAGACCATTAATATTTAAGGTTATTACTATAAAGTTAGAATTAATCCCTGCCATGGTAAGGTGTTTTATGTGGTTTGGTGCTTACTTGTGTTGTGTACTGTTTTGATCCTGGTCTTTGGTTATTTTGGTTATTTTAATTTGGTTATTGTGACCTTCTTGTTGGCTCCTGAGATTGGTTGTTTGACTGTCCTGTGTGAAGTATTCCCTCTAGTATTCTCTGTATGTTTGGCTTTGTGTTCTTATATACATAGTTGACTTTTTTTCATGGAAAACTTTTCTTTCACCATCTACTATGAGGGATACTTTTGCTGGGTAAAGTAGGTTGGGTTGGAAGCCATAGATTTTCAGACTTTTAAGTGTTCCATTCCAGGCCCTTTCTGGCTTTCATGGTTTCCATTGAGAAATCTGATGTGATTCTGATGGTATTGCCTTTGTGCATTGTGAATTGCTTCTCTCTTGATTTTAACACTCTCTCTTTGCTTTCATTGTTAAGGGTTTTAATTATGATGTGTCTTGGAGAGTTTCTTCTTTGATCCTGTGTGTTTGGTGTTCTGTGGATTCTTGTATCTTTTGATGGGCCTCTGTTTTGCAATATTCAGAAAATTTTCTTCACTAATTTTGTTGAGTATGTTTTCTATGCCTCCAGTCTGGATTTCCTCTCCTTCTGTTATGTCCATGATCTGAATGTTTGGTTGGTTTAGAGTGTTCCACAGTTCCTTTGTATTCTGTTCACTTGATTTTTTGAACTTAGCCTCCCAGCCAATTTCTTCTGTCCTATCTACCAGGTCAGAGGTTCTATCTTGCACATGAGTAATTCCATATTAGTAAGGTGGTGAGTAGTTCTAGAGAGGTTTTCATAAATTCTATTTGATTTTTGTTTTCTGTTGTCATGTTTTGTATAGTGTCCATCTCCTTTTTGAGGTATGATTTCAATTTGAATTTTGATTTTCTTGATGCTTCTTATAATTCATTCTTGCATTTGATCAAATCTTCATTAAGCTTATTCAACTGGTTGTTGAGGTCTTCCATTTCTTGCCTTACCTTCAATTTATTCATATCTCTTTGGAGGGTTCTAACATTTTCTCCCATCAAGTTAAGCCTACTGTGAAAAGCTGAATGCTTTAGGAGATGATTCTGTTCAATTTCATTAATATGATTATTGGTTCTTTGATAGTTGCTTCAAAATCATCATTTTTTTTAATGAGGGTCTCATTGATTGTTGTGTTTTCATTTTGGGAATGAATTTCTGTTGATTTCTCTATGATTTCATTGGAGGCTTCCATAGTAGGATGAGGCATCCTTGGTGGAGATCTGTTTTCTGATTTTCATTGGCTTTTTTGCATTGTTGTCTACCCATTTTAACAAGTCTTTATTTTATTGAGGAGGAACCAAATTTGTGTCCTTTGTCCTGTTCACCTTCTGCTCAGGTGAACAGGGATGTTGGTACCTAGTGTCCAGTCAGATTACCAAAGCAAAAGGCCACTTTCCACAGCTCACATAGGAGTAAGGCCTCCCTCACCAAGGCACAATGGGACATTCCAGGACCAGGGGACTAGGATGAGTAAGGGAACAGGAATCTGGCCTACTTCATTCTGAGCCCTCCAGGATAACCTAGACTGGGGAGGTGGGAGAAGCCCACACACTGACTGCACAGGGAACTTGGACCTGGGCTGTAGGAGGGGGCCAGAAATGGGTCCAGCCTACTCGCTCCAGACCACTGCACCTGCCCTCACACAGTTTTCACAGGAAAATCAGACCCAGGCAGTGGAAGGGGCCAGAAATGGGTCTGACCTACTCACTCCAGACCATTATGCCAGCCCACACCCTAACTGTACAGGGAACTCAGACCTGGGCTGTGGGCAGGGAGAGAAATGGGTCCAGCTTATTCACTCCAGACCAGAGCACTTAGCCACATACTGACTGCACAGGGAACTCAGACTTGGGCTTTGGGAGGGGAGAGAAATGGGTCCAGACCACTCACTCCAGACCACAGCACCTGGCCACACAGTGACTGCACAAGAAGCTCAGACCCGGGCTGTCTTTTTCTTTTGATATTTTCCTCCTATTATGATGGTCTTATGTAGGTAGTGTCAGGCACTGTGAGGTCATAGATTTCCAGGCCATTTTGTGTCTGGAGGAGCATGTTATAAGGAGTCCTATCCTCCCTTTAGCTCTTACATTCTTTCCACCACCTCTTTCACAATTGGCCCTGAGCCTTGGAAGATGTGATAAAGATATTTTAGTGCTGAACACTACTCTGTCACTTCTCAGTACCATGGTGCCTTCTGAGTCATCCAAAGGTCACTGCCATCTGAAAAGAGAAGCTTGTCTAACCAAAAGTGAGAGTATCATTAATATATGGGTATGAACAGAAACTCAACAGGGAAGAAAGAGAGCTTAACAAATCCATAGATCACTTAGACCTAACAGACATCTACAGAACTTTCCATCCCAAATCCACAGACTACACATTCTTCTCAGCAGTCCATGGAACGTTCTCTAAAATAGGCCATATGCTGGGTCACAAAGCCTGCCTCCACATATTTAGAAGGATTGCCATAATTCCCTGCATGATATCAGATCCCAATGCTATATTGCTAGAAATTAACAACAAAAGACCCACCAAGAATCCCAACGGCACCTGGAAAATGAATAACACATTTTAAATAATAAATAGATAGTGGATGAAATAAAAAATGAAATTACAAAATTTCTATAATTGAATGAAAATGAGAACACACTTATGGGACACAATGAAGGCGGTCCTCAGGGGAAAATTCATAGCACTCAATGCCTTCATAAAAAAGACAGAAAGATCCCAAATCAATAACCTAGCCATCCACCTAAAGACATTGGAAAAGCAAGAAAAATCCAACCCAAAGAGCTCCAGAAGGAAAGAAATAATTAAAAACAGAGCAGAAATTAATGAATTGGAAACTAAGATAACAATTAAGACAACTGACAAAACAAAGAGCTGGTTCTTTGAAAAAATAAACAAGATTGACAAACCCCTGGCCAATTTGATCAAGGAAAAAAAAAAAAAGAAATGCTTCGAATTAACAAAATTCAAAATGAAAAAGGAGAGATCACAACAGACATAAGTGAAATTGGGAGAATCATCAGGAAGTATTTCAAAAACCACTACTCCACAAAACTGGATAATGTGGAGGAGATGGATCAAGCTACCATCAATCGTGGGCTACAAGAGGGCCTATACCTATTAAATTCTCTATTAAAAAAGTAAGGGGGCTGGAGAGATGGCTTAGCGGTTAAGCGCTTGCCTGTGAAGCCTAAGGACCCCGGTTCGAGGCTCGGTTCCCCAGGTCCCACGTTAGCCAGATGCACAAGGGGGCGCATGTGTCTGGAGTTCGTTTGCAGTGGCTGGAAGCCCTGGCATGCCCATTCTCTCTCTCCCCCTCTATCTGTCTTTCTCTCTGTGTCTGTTGCTCTCAAATAAAAATAAATAAAAAAAAAATAAAAAAGTAAGGGTTATCTCATTTGTCTGGTGATAACTTACTCTCTGTTGGAGAATCTGCTTCTCTTTTTCAGATAGATGTAGTTCCTAAGGAGAGAGCCACCCTATCATACCTCAAAAGTACCCGGGCTGAAACTAAGAATAATTGGCAAAACAAGCAAGGGTGCTGTTTTCTTGATGAACTGGGTACCAGCACAGAGTGAAGGAGATCAACACAGAGAAAAATCAACTCCTACCAAATCAGAGATCCAGAGACCCAGAGGCCCCCAACACCTCATCACTGAAGCAGACCAAAACTGAACCCAACATGGCTCAGGGAAATTTTGTGGAAGAGAGCCTGGAAAGAATGTCAGAGCCACATGTTGGGTCATGATATGCAGAGACATTTATCCTACCCATAACTGTGGGCTAACTCCACAATGCATGACCCATATACCTCAATAAGGAGGGGCTAAGGGGAGGGGGTAGGTCACGGATGAACCTAATAATGGTACTAAACTGACTGTATTCGCTAAGTAAAAAACTAATTAATAAAAAAAGAAGTTATAAATAAAAAATTAAAAAATGTTTTAGACATTTAAGGGTTTTTTGTGCTTCCCAAGTGAAGTTTTGGATTTTTTTTTTATTTCCATAAAGAATGCTATTGGAATTTTGATAGGTATTGCATTAAGTGGGTAGATTGCTTTTGGTAAGATTGTCATTTTCACAATATTTATTCTTCCAGTCTAAAAATATGGGATGTCGTTCCATTTCCTTCTGCAATTTCTCACTTGAGTGTTTTAAAGTTTTCATTGTAGAGATGCTTCACTTCTTTGGTTAGGTTTATTCCAAAGTATTTTTTTGTATGCAATTGTGAATGGGGTGATTCTCTGATTTCTTCCTCTGTGTGTTTGTTGTTAGCATATAGGAAGGTTACAAACTTTTGTGTGTTTATTTTGCATCCTGCTGTGTGTCTATAGGTGTTTATCATCTCTAACAGTTTTCTGGTAGAGTCTTTAGGATCCTTTATGTATAGAATCATGTAATCTGCAAATAGTGATAACTTGCTCTCTTCCTTTCCAATTTGTATCCTTTTTGATATGTGTGTCTTGCCTTATTGCTGTGACTAATACTCACAGTACTATATTTAATAAAAATATGGACAGTGGACACCCTTGTCTTGTTCCAGATTTTAGTGAAAAGCTTCAAGTTTTTCCCCAGTTAATATTATGTTGACTGTAGGTTTGTCATAAATAGTCTTTATCATGGTGAGGTATGTTCCTTCTATTCCCAGTCCCTGTAGGACTTTTATCATGAAGGGATATTAGATATTGTCAAATGTTTTTTCTGCATCTAATAAGATGATCATGTGATTTTTGTCCTTTAGTCCATTTATATAATGTATTATGTTATCAACTTATGTATGTTGAACCATCCCTGCAGCTCTGGGATAAAGCCTAATTGGTCAGGATGAATGATCTTTCTGATATATTCTTGTATTCTGTATGCTATTATTTTGTTGAGATTTTTGCATCTATGTTCATGAAGAAGATTGGTCTGTAATTTCCCTTTTTTTGTTCTGCCTTTATAGGGTTTTGGTATCAGGGTGATGCTGGCTTAAAATTCTTAATAACTCCATTCAGCAGCCCATATTAAAAATCATTCTCTATGGCTAAGTAGGCTTCATTCCAATGATACAAGTAGGATTCAACATGGGCAATACAATATGTGGAATGCAACATATAAGTAAATTCAAGGATAGAAATCACATGATCCTTTCAATAGATGTAGAAAGCTTTCAACAATTCATCAGCCCTTGATAGTAAAGCCCTAAAGAATTTAGAAATAGAAGGGACATATTTTGATACAATAAAGGCTAAGTATGACACACCTATTGCCAAAATTGTACTAAATATAAAACAAGTCAACATTTCCTCTAAAATCAAGAATTAGATATGTATGTTTACTTTATAACCTTATTTCAATATAATGTTCAAAGTTAGCTATAGAAATAGGAAAAGAAAAAGAAAGAATCAGGATACAAATAAGAAAGGAAGGGGCTGGAGAGATGGCTTAGTGGTTAAGCGCTCGCCTATGAAGCCTATGGACCCCGGTTCGAGGCTCCGTTCCCCAGGTCCCACGTTAGCCAGATGCACAAGGGGGCGCACGCACACATCTGGAGTTCGTTTGCAGTGGCTGGGAACCCTGGCGCGCCCATTCTCTCTCTCTCCCTCTATCTGTCTTTCTCTCTCTGTGTCTGTCGCTCTCAAATAAATAAATAAAAAGTGAACAAAAAAAAAATTAAAAAAAAAAAAAAGAAAGGAAGATCTCAGTTCCTATTAGCCAATCATATAATGCTATACTTAAAACACCCTTCAGTTTCCATCTCTTATAACTCCAACTCTTAGAACTGATCAACACTTTTGTCAAGGTATCAGATTATAAAATCAGCATCCAAAACTCAGTTGTTTTCTTATATTGTAAAAATACATATACTATCAAAAGTCATCTATAGATTCAACACAATACCTATGATATTCTAATTATGGTCTTCACAGAAATGGAAAAAGCTATCCTTAAACTCATGTAGTAGCATAAGAGATCCTGAACAGACAAAGAAATCTTCAGCAAAACAAACAATGCTAGAGCTATCACACGTGACCTCAAATTATATCTCAGAGCCACGGTAGCAAAATGGTATGGTCTTAACTCAAAAACAGATATGTAAGATGATAGAATAGGACAGAAGACCAAGAAATGAACCCACTCAACTACAACTACCTGATATTTGACAAATAGCCTCTTCAACAAATAATACTGGGAAAACTAAATATATACATGTAGTTGAAATTATGTTCCTATCTCTCACTCCATGCAAAGGCCAATTCAAAACTGACCAAAGACCTTAATATAGACCTGAAAATATTAAACTGCTACAGGAAAGAACTTCAAGGCACATCAATCAGAACTTATTAAAAAGCTCTCCAACAACTCAATAAATAAAACCAAGAATTGGCAAATGGTACTGAATGAAATGTAAAAAGATTCAGCCCAGAAATGAATCATTTAATGACTGAAAACAGTAAACAGCATTAAAAAAAAATACCAGCTATACATCTGACAAGTGAGCAAATTCTAAAACATGCAAAGAGCTTGGAAAAGTATATATCATGAAACAAAACAAGTCAATCACTAAATCGGTTTAATAAAATTAATAGGCAGCTCTCAAAAGATGAAGTACAATTGGCTAATAAACATGAAAAACTGCTGCCTATCCTTCAGCATAAGGAATATGGAAATTAAAAGAACACTTATATTTGATGTCACCACAGTCAGAATAGAAACCATCAAGAAACTCAACAACAAATTGAAGAGAGCATGTAGGGTATGGGAAGGAACCCTTATGCACTGTTGGTGAAAATGCAAATTAGTGAAGTCACTATGGAAATCATTATAGAGTCTTAAAACAACTAAAAATAGGCCTCTTACATGATCTTGCCATTTCACTCCTGGAAAGGTACCAAAAGAAATATAAGTCAGTACTCTATCTCTGCACCATACAGAGACTCTTGCACATCTGTGTTGATTTTATTATCCATGTTTATTATTAGCAGCACTATTTACAATAGCCATGTTATGGAATCAGCCTATGTGTACATCAACAGATGAATGGATAATAAAATATAGCTCATCTACACAATGGAGTTTTGTTCATCCATAATCAAGAATGACATTATATTGCTTGCAATAAAATGAATGTAACTGGAGATAAGCATATTGTGCAAAATAAGCCAGCCTCAGACAAATATGGCATGTTTGCTCTTGTAGGTCAATCCTAAATTGACACAACCAAGATCTTGATTGGTTCTTGAGCCCAGGAGCACTGCTGACTCAGGAAGAGCCCTGTCCATTAGGGCTAAGCCAGGAAAAGTTAAAGAAGAATCATCAGTTTGATTTTTTTTTAATTTTTTAATTAGTTTTCTATTCAACAAATACAGGCAGTTTGGTACCATTATTAGGCTCATCCGTGACCTACCCCCTCCCAAATAGCCCCTCCTTGTGGATGTATATGGGTCGTGCATTCTGGAGTTAGCCCACAGTTATTGGTACGATAAATGTCTCTGCATATCATGACCTAACATGTGACTCTGACATTCTTTCCGCCCCCTCTTCCACAAAATTTCCCTGAGCCATGTTGGGTTCATTTTTGGTCTGCTTCAGTGCTGAGGTATGGGGGGCCTCTGAGGCTCTGGCTCTCTGATTTGGTAGGAGTTGATTTTTCTGTGTTGTTCTCCTTCCCCCTCGTGCTGGTATCTGGTTCACCAGGAAAACAGCACCCTTGCTTGTTTTGCCAATGGTGGCTCTCTCCTTAGGATCTGCATCTATCTGAAGAAGAGAAGCAGAATCTCCAACGGAGAGTAAGTTAGCACCAGGACAAATGAGATAACCCTTACTTTTTTAATACAGAGTTTAATAGGGTACAAGAGGTCCTACATCAGTTTGAATTTTATTGCCACATTGGATAAGACTGACCAGACTGGAGGTCAAGTCACTCCAGGCAAACAGAGTAGAGTCTTATTTTTATTATCTATCTCTGATTGATTGCCTAAAGACAATTACCTTGCTCCTAATCCAAATAAGTATATTTATGGACTATCCAATGGGAGATAACTTTGATGCCTGATAAGATGGTTTAGAGAAGAGGAGGTTCAGTAGAAGGGGAATGGGACATAAAAGGAGGTAATAGGGAATGATGATGAAAATACATTATGTACATATATGAAATTGTCAATAAAAAGCTTAAAAATAAATAAAAGTAGCTTAGAATACAAAGGCCTGTAGCAAGCTTAGGTTCTTATTTCCTCCTTGAGGTGTGCAGTTCGGATGACCTGTCAGAATCAGAAGAGGGAGATGAATGCATAAATGAATATCTGTGCTTTATAAGTCTTTCTTCTTTTAATTAAACCCATCAAGTTAATGGAAAGAATTTCATAGACATGTTATAGTGCTCCAAAGTAATATATAATTGCAATAATCATAAAATTGTGGATGTAATTTCAATAACGTTTAAACATTTATACAGAAGTATACTAAATAGAATCCATACAGTTCTCCTATTCTTCTGAAAAAAAGGCAGATATGACCAGGTTGTTGGTTTACACGTTTAATCCCAGCAGTGAGGATGCTGTGGCAGGTGAATCACCATGAGTTCAAGCTCCAGGGCACAGTGAGGTAGAATGAGACCCTGCCTCAAAAACAAAACAAAACAAAAGAAGTAAACTATGGCACATATGCATACTTATTATATATTATTATATATCTTATGTACATATGTGTACATAAGTTATAATGACATCCTGCCTCAAAAACAAAACAAAAGAAGTAAAGCATGGTATACATGCATACTTATTATATATATTATCATAGGTCTTATGTACATATGTGAATATGTATATACATACATATATATATATATATATATATATATAGAGAGAGAGAGAGAGAGAGAGAGAGAGAGAGAGAGAGAGAGAACATCATATGATTTTAGAAATACTCTTCCCTCCCACCATGGTTTATTGCTATGCCAATGATCATAATGTTAAATTTTCTCTAGTTGAGCCACCATCTAAGATATCTTTGCTTTCCTCTATTCCTTTGGTATTAAGAAACAAATATATCTTCAACTGTTGGAGAATAAATCATTTAATGTTTAATTTCCCACCTACTGACTGCATCCTTAATCCAAACATCTGAAATTACAGTACTCTGTATTTAGCATTCCTTTACATGCCTTCTGCAATGCTGACTTAGTGATTTTGAATTGCTAAAGTTTATGCTTACCTTTCCAGTTCACCATCCGTTTCTGGGGATAGAGCCTCACTGTAACCCAGGCTGGTTTTGAACTCACAGTGATTCCAGCTTCCCCAGTGTTTCCCCAGGGATTTCAGGCATGAGCTATGACACCCAACCTCTCCAACTATTTTTAAAGATAACTTTGCCAGATATAATTGTCTTGATTATTAGTTATTTACTTTCAGAGCTTGAAATGCTTCTCTTTGTGCTTTCCTGGTTCTTATGTTATTCAGTTATATGCAAGAGTTATTGTCACACTGGTTGTTTTTCTGTTTACTTCCTCAACTGTTGAAATATTTTGTTTAAAACTTGGAAATTAGGGCTTGAGATATTGCTTACTCGTTAAAGTGCTTGCTTGTAAAGCCTAAGGATCCAGGTTCAATTTCCAAGTACCCACAAAAGCCAGATGCAGAAGGTGGTATATACATCTGGAGTTCATTTGCAGTAGCTAGAGCCCCGGGCATGCTCATTCTCTCTCTCTCTCTCTCTCTCTCTCTCTCTCTCTCTCTCTGTTTCTCTCTCTCTCTCATTCTCTCTCATAAATATGTTTAAAGCTTGGAAACTGAAGTTTAGCTATATTGGTCATTTTTTATTATTATTTACATCCTGGGTGAGAAGTATTTATTTATTTGAGAACAATAGACAGAGAGGGAAAGAGGCAGAGAGAGAGAGAGAATGGGTGCTCCAGGGCCTCCAGCCACTGCAAATGAACTCCAGATGAGTGCGCCCCCTTGTTCATCTGGCTAACGTGGGTCCTGAAGAATCGAGCCTCAAACCGGGGTCCTTAGGCTTCACAGGCAAGCGCTTAACCACTAAACCATCTCCTCAGCCCAAGAAGTTTTGAAAAATGATTTTTCTGTAATTTTGGAACATTAATATCCCTTTCACATTGAATTATGTGTCCATTATGATCGTTAGCATATTCCCAAGAGGTGCTATGTGTAGAAGAATAAATTATAAAATGCAAGCCAGGGTAAGCTATGCTAACCTTTCTTTACAAAGTAGAAAATCTACTTCAGTGATGAGGTCTTGGGAGCCTCTGTGTCTCTGGATATCTGGTTTTGTAAAAGTTAATTGTTCTCTGTGTCTATCTCCTTGTGCTGGTACCAGGTTCACCCAGAAAACAGGACTCTGGCTTGTTTCCCCAATTATTCTGTTTCAGCTGGGGCCCTTTTGAGGTATGTTGGTGTGGTTCTCTTCTTAGCATCTGCATCTGTCTGAAAAAGAGAAGCAAATTCTCTGATGGAGAGTAAAGTTAGCACCAGATAAATGGGATAACGCTTGTCTCAGGGAAATTTGCAGAAGAGGGGGTGGAAAGATGTCAGAGCCACACATTGGGTCATAATACACAGAGACATTGTCTTCTACTCATAACTGATGACTAACCCCACAATGCATGACCCATATTCCACAACAAGGAGGGTCCCTGAAAAGGGTGTAGGTCAGAGAGGAGGCTAATAATGGTACCAACTTGACTGTATTCACTGAATACAAAACAAATATATATTTTTTTAATCTAACATATAGCTAGGAAAAGAATTTGGTCTCCTATATTGCACATTTGCAGCCTAGAGAGCCTGAAGTTCTTAGTTTTCTTTTCTTTTCTTTTTTTCTTTTTTCTTTTTCTTTCTTTCTTTCTCTTTCTTTCTTTTTCTTTTTTTTTTTTTTTTTTTAAGTACGGTCTTTCTCTAGGCCAGGCTATGTAGTCTTAAGGTGACCTTGAGCTCAATGCAGTCCTACCTCTGCTACTGGAGCACTGGGATTAAAGGCATGCACCACCATGCCTGGTGAAATTCTTATTTATTATCATATACAGTATACATAAGAAATTACTTATTTTCAGAATGATCATTCAAAACAGTTACTTAGAGTTCTTGTGAGATATCTCAGGCACTTAGTCTAATAGATTGTGGATCATGTTTTCTTGTGCATAGAATAAATGGAATTGTAATGCTCTACTGAAGCTCTAATTAGGCATTACCTTCCATATGTGAATTCTAACTTCTGCAAATGAACTCCAGATGCATGCACCACTTTGCGCATCTGATTTTCCATGCATACTGGGGTATTGAACCCCAGTGGCTAAACTTTGCAGGCAAGTGCCTTAACTGCTAAGCAATCCCTCTAGTCACCCCTCACCCAGTGTTTATTTGCAAGAATAGAGAAAGAATGGGCATATGCCAGGGCCTCTTGCCACTACAAACATACTCCAGATACATGTAACATTTTGTGTATCTGGATTTATGTGGGTACTTGGGAATCAAACTTGGGCTGTTAGGCTTTGCAAGCAAACACCTTTAACCACTGAGCCATTCTCCAGCCCTTATTTGTATTTTTAACTAAGTATGTTCATGTATGTGTGTTTGTGTGCAGTTGTATGTGCATGTGGAGATCAGAGGTCAGCCCAGGAGGTCTTCCTAAGGAAGTCTGACCACATTTTTTTAATTTTTAATTATTTTTTTGAAACAGGGTGTCTCCTTGAACTGTCCAGTAAGCCCCAGGGATCCCCCTGTCTGCCTCACTGGGATTATCAATCTGCACTACAACATTGTTTTTTGGGGGTTCTGAGACTCCCACTCAGGTCTTCATGCTTGTGAGGCAAACACTTCGCCGACTGAGATATATCCTCAGCCCTATTTGTATTTTTAAAAATAACAACTGAAAAGAACCAGGGGAGGCGGGGGTAATGTTCCAGTCTTCAGGTGGGAGAGGATGCACCAGGACCCCAGCATGGGGGGTGAGCACTGTCCTGTTACAGATCCCCACAGGAAGGAAGCACGATGATGAGGGTGTAGCCATGGAGCAATAGAGTCTATAGTGAGCGGGAGAGCTTGTGCTCTATTCAAACAAATACTAACTCCAACATAAAACACACCTCAGGTGGCCTTTGGTGTGCAGACCACACAGTGTGGCCTCTGAGGAGCCAGTACTCTGGGAGAGTTGGGAAACTTGTTACTTGGAGGCCATCTCCTCTGTCTGTAGGTTGTGCTTCTAGATTCAGCATCTGATGAGCAATAAGAAGTCCAAGGGCAAAGTCGTTTGTGCAACACATTTTGATCAGCTTCTCTGTGCTAGGTACTGGGGACTGGGCATAAGTTGGACAAAGGTCTCTGTCACAGCCTGGACACTGATGTGGCTTTGTTTGGGGAATTTATTCCAATCCCCACCAGTCTGTTTGACAGCTAGGGCTCCTGAAGTGTATGGACTCCTGGTAAGCAGAGCTCAGAGACTTGGAAAGGCAGCTGCAGGAGTCCTCAGCTGAGAGCTTTGGAAACTAAGTACGAGCAGGGCTGTACAGCCCTGACTAACCAAGTGAGGGGGTGGGTCCAATTAAAGCAGCAACAGCAGGAACTTAATAAGCAGGAGCACACCCCATTGGAGAGGATGGAAT
The DNA here is from genome assembly GCF_020740685.1 of Jaculus jaculus. Classification (NCBI taxonomy): domain Eukaryota; kingdom Metazoa; phylum Chordata; class Mammalia; order Rodentia; family Dipodidae; genus Jaculus; species Jaculus jaculus. The sequence goes on along the minus strand of NC_059102.1, from coordinate 172,276,110 downwards.
GTTTTCTGAACATTGAAATGTTTTATGTTTATAGCATCAAAAATATTCAATGTAAGTTCTAGGTCTTAAACCAGTTGTCTGCAGCTATGTTGGTAAATTTGAGTCAGTTCTCTCAATAGCTCTCTCATTTCTGTACAACTTGCAAAGACAGTGGTACTTTGAGAGGAATCACTGAACTTCTACAGACTGCTGGGCAGAGAAAAAATTATATTTTGTGGGCAATACATTCTGTCACAACTGCTTAAGTTGGTCAGTCTAGCACAAAAACAGCCATGAAAAATAAGTTATAAATTAATTTCTTATAGTCCAATAAAACCTTGGTTATAAGTCTGCACCACATTTTTTATATGGGTTTTGAGACTCCCACTCAGGCCACGTTTGGCTCATATGTCATAGTTTTCCAGCATTAGCCTTAATCACAAATATGAAAAAAATAATTCTTAAGTATCTTGGGATAGTTTCAAACTCTAAAATTTATTTTTGAATATTAATGCATCCACTGACATGTTTTTCCTTTCAAATTTTTATATCACACACCACTGAAATACTTACTATAATTATTTAATGGTCATTGAAATAGTAATTCAAATATAATGCTAATTGTCCTGAAAGATATAGGGCACCTTTACTCCCTGGGGAGATATTCAGCTCCTCTTAGAGGCCTTCTAGACACCCAGAAAATTCCTCAGCTTTCCATATTACTCAAGTGTTCATAGCAAACCAGTTCTATGAAAGGAGAGACTCATTTCATTTTCTTTTGTAAGAAGAAGGTACTGAGCTTGGTGGCACACATCTTTACTCCCAGCACTCAGGAGGCAGAGGTAGGAAGATCACTTTGAGTTTGAAGACAGCCTAGAACTACATAGTGAATTCCAGGTTAGCCTGAGACCCTACCTCAAAAAAAAAAAAAGAAGAAGAAGAAAAAGAAGAAGAAGAAGAAGAGGAAGAGGAAGAGGGAGAAGGAGAAGGAGGAGGAGGAAGAGGAGGAGGAGGAGAAGGAGGAGGAGGAGGAAGAGGAGGAGGAGGAGGAAGAGAAGAAGAAGAAGAGGAAGAAGAAGAAAGGTGATAAAGTATTGGTAGTGTTTCTGATACTGATAATTTCATTCATACCCAACCAAATGTCTAGATATTTGGGGGGGAGCTATGTACCCAGCACCCTTCCAAACATATTATTATTAAGTAATTATTAGGATGATTGACATAATCTTAAAGTTCTCTGAAAACATGAAACAAACATTCCCATCTACAATCTAACAATGCCACAATTTGCAGTTACTGCACAGAAATCCTTGGATTCATTTTCCTTCCTTGTCGGGGAGCCTGGGGCAGAGGATGACAAATTAAAGTTTCACGCTCACAGTAAGACCCAAACCCACACAAGACAAGGTAAAGTGTATAAGGCAGGACTCCTCCTAAACTAACTAAACCTAGGAGAAAAATTTGAAAAAGCTACAAAAAATAGAGAACTGAAGGGGAGCTGGGTGTTACTTGGGTGGGAGAGAAACAAGAGCACACAGCAGTTCTCTTGAGTGGCATTATGAAGCCCTGCATAAGGCTCCTCTCCATGGAAGTTCAGTAGTGCTGCTGGACCGGAGTGTTTGCTCGTCCACATTAGTGTGGTAGACTTCTATTCCTCTCACCATGGTCATTTCACTCAAGGACATCATGCCAAGTGTTCTTCAAGCTGGACTGAAACAAGGTAATACAGATACTGACAATGCTCTTCACCCCAGAACTTCGCAAATTAAGAAGATATGCAATTTCTAGTGAAGACCATAATAATTAAAAATTACAAATCTATGCATGACAAATTATTACCTGATTTAATAACATTATAAGTGAGCCTAAATCATTTTCAGCTTTTCAACCACTTTTGGAAAAAACCAAACCAAGGTGCTCACAAGGGCTGCTTACAATTCTCCAATCAGACCCTTTCCCTTCAGTTACCAAGCAAATAAGCCACAGTCAATTCCTCATTTTACAGAGAAGAAAGGGAGGCTAAAGTGGCTTATGTGCCTTGTTATGTCAAAATAATGGAAAATAAGGAACAGGACCTTGTCACTTAACCCATACACACACACACACACACATACACACCATGGAAACTAGAAGTGAGACAATGAAAAAGAAAGTGACTAGAAGAGGAGAAGAGTAAGGGAGGAGTAAGGACTAAATGTAATTGTATATGCAATATTGGAATGAAAATGTCTTGATTAACCTATCACTATGTACAATGAATATAATACCAATTAATATAGATGGGTATATTCTTTTCTCTTGTCATTGGGAGGGTACACCGTGCATGGGACGTCACTACCTACTTTAAGGGAGAGGTCTCAAAATCCTTCCCATGTTTTATGACATGCTTTAGGAGAGAAGTAAGAAGAGAGTGACCTTCTGCTTCTGCAACACACTCAAACTCTTTCAGTTTCAGATGCTCCAAACCACTGTGTGCCATGCTACCGCATGTATTAGTGATGTGTTTCCTAGAGTTTTGTTCATCTTTAATACCACAGCTTTAAGAGGATTGCTGCTACAATTAAAAATACTGACAAAATAGGAAATTGGAATGTTTAACAAAATATCTGTGAAGAATTTTTTTCTCATTGAATTATATGCTATCTATTTTAGAAAGGATTGAAAACTAAGTCTGAAAAATGAAATGGCCATGAAAATTACAAAATGATCTTATACTGTGTAAGTTATTTGTATGCATTATGCTCAGAATTATACATAAATTATTTGTTTCAACTTAGATTATATTCTGCATACTTTTATAAAACTAATAAATGTACTGATTAAAAAAGTATAAGGCAACGGGCATTTGAAGAATAGTTTTACATGCAATTAAAGTCAAGTGGTTATCAGCCAAGACTATAAAAATAAGAGGCTTTATATAAACATCACAATAATTAAAAAGCAAAGCCATACCTTAGATACACAAAACTAAGGAAGTAAACCAGAGCACATAACTAGAAAATCACCAAATCCTACAGGAAGGGGGAGCTAAAGAACCACAAAGTAATCAGAAAAAAAAAATTAACAAAACTGCAAGCCCTATACTATTGATAATTACTTTAAGTGAAAATGGGCTCAATTCTCCAATCAAAGACACAGATTAACTAAACTGAAAAATAAGACCCAGGGTACAGAGTTGGCTCAGTGGATAAAGCACTTGCTGCACAAACATGAGGACCAGAGTTTGGGTCCCCATCACCCCCTGTAATGCCAGGTGGGCATAGCCTCCCACCTAGAACTTCAGGACTCAGAAGGTAAAGACAGAGAATTGCTGGAACAAGCTGACTAGTTAGACTAGTGGAAATGGTGAGCTCTGCATTCAACTGAGAGGTCCTGCCTCAATAAAGAAGGTAGCTTCTGGTCTCTGCCCACATATGCACACATGTTTATGTGCACCCACTCACATGTACACACATAAAACACAAGCAAACAAAAAAGGTGCACAAAACTCATTTGAGCTTTCAGCATTCATGCAACTGAAACAGAAGACATGGACATGTGATACTTTGTGCAAATACAAGTCAAATAGAAAGCAAAGGTACCTTACCAGACAAATGGACTTTCAAGTCAAATGCTACAGCAGGAAGTTCATTCTATAATGATAAACAGTTCAATTCATCAAGAGACTATAACAACTTAAAGATCACTTAAATACAGAAGGCACGTTTTAATAAATGTGAGAGAAGAGATGAACTGCAACAGCAGGCTATGGCATCATCCATCACCAAGACCTGCAAAGTGAAGCTTTGGTGTGATAGCACCTCACACCTGAACTGTGAAAATATGAAAGAGAACTACCTTCACAAGAAAATGAGCCCGTATGTGAGAGTTAGAATAAATTAATCCTTGTTAATTCAGTGAGAATATGAATTAGTTCATTAAATCAATTAATTAAGTGAAATTATGAATGGTCACAGCCATTATGGAAAATGGTGATGGAGGTTTATCTAAATAATAAAAAATAGAATTGCATTATGATCCAATGATCTCATCTCTGGGCATGTAGATAAAGAAAATAAATTTAGTATCTTAAAGAAATAGCTCAATTCATCAGTTTGTTGTGACTTTATAATAAGGAAGCAAAAGAAACAACACGTCTATAAACAAACAGAGAAGGAGATACGATTTTTTTTTTGAAAGTCATCAAACAATCTAGAAGCTCTGTAAGCAGAATGAGAACTGAGAGCCATGCTGAGGCAGTTCATAATCATCAAAATTCAAAGAAAGAGAAGTATCTTGAAAGCTCTGATGGAGAGCTGACTCACCACAAGTCAGAATTCTCAGCATGATTAACAGCCAGTTTCTCCTCCAAAACCATGCAGACCATAAAGGTGATGTTTTTAAGACCTTAAAAAAAAAGCCAAGAAGTTTACATACAGAAAAACTCTCTTGGAAACAAAGGATAGATTAAAGTTTTCGGGGATAAACACTAAAAGAGTTTATCATGAATAGAACCAACCTACTGAGTGTGCTAAAAAGAGCCACAAAGGCTAAAATAAACCAGAAACTTGAAGCCACGTACAGAAACAAATACCTAGAACTGGGAACCAGGTCTGAATCCTATGGAGACAAAGATCATGCTCTCCAATGATAAGCTCTCAGTAGTCTTTGGCTAAAAGAGGGGCTACATCCATCAAACTCTCCATAAATTAATAACGCTTATCCCAACTTAACCTATGCTGACTTTTCACCATTCACGTCTCAGACAAGGCCCAGGAAAAACCACAAAGGAAGTGAGGAGACAAGCAAGAGTGCTGCTTCCACGGTGAGCCTGACAAGCACTGCCAGGGTGAAGGAGACACACCCTGAGGACACACAACACCTACTAAAGCAGAGATCCAGAGGCTCCTAAGAGCTCATCGCTGAAGTAGACTAAAAACACAAGCAAGGCTCAGGGAATTTTGTGGAAGAGGGGGTGGAAAGATTGTAAGAGTCATAGGTTGGAGTGTCATGCCTAGAGGCACTGCCTCCCCCCAATAAATGACTGTTGCTCCCAGTAAGCATAACTCACAGCCTCATGGGAAATACCAGCAACCTCAATGAGGAGGGGCCCCTGTGGAATGGGGTCCAGGAGGGAAAAGATGATACCAACACATGATGTGTCCATGCAAAATATGTTCTTAATAATAAAAAAAATGGTCATCACATGGGTAAATGCAAGAACGGGTATTGAGCTGAGCGTCTTTGCACATGCCTGTGCTCATAGCACTTGGGAGATTAAGGAAGGACGGCTGTGAGTTGGAAGCCAGTAACTAAGTATGTAGTTTTCTAGTATTTTTTTTTTTTTTACCTGCAAAAGAAATAAAGAGAGGGAGAGGAAGTAACTGAGTATGACTGCACCAAGTACATACACTAATTTGTAAATATGACTATGTGAGTACTGGGTAATCTAACCCAGGTCAGGAGGCTTTGCAAGCAAGTGCTTTTAATTGCAGAGCCATCTCATCAACTCACAAGTGTGCAGTTTTTATAAAGGAATGGACAGCATCATCCCAGGCTTATATATAAACTCACATCTTACTCATTGACTTACCCAAAGCAACATACACTCCCAGAAATGCTATTTATAGATTAAATGTTCTGTGCAGGTACAGCATGTTAGATGTTTTCTCTTGCATTTTAGTGTGTCTTTTCTGTATTTAAATATACTTTCATACACAGATAACTTACATAATTCCCTGTGGTATTTGGTAGAGTCATATCAGATGCATGTGTCTAGCTTAGGAGCCTAGGTATGTGACAAGCTCCATCAGTTAATTGGTATAACTATACTCTGATATTTGCACCACAAAATCAACTAATGACATATCTGTCAACTTTAAATGTAAATTTTTCGTGTAGAATGCCTGAAGTCAACAATTTGGCTGAAAAAAATTGAAGGGAACAAAACTCATGTTAAGTATTCATATCACATAATACAATGAGGGATAATACAAGAAGACTTTCAGAATTGGCATAACTGTGCATTATTTTGATGGTAGTGATAACTTAATGAAGCAGAAGGATGAACTTGTTTACATGTATGTAACAGTTTTAAAGAAAATATTAATGAAGATAATTATATTTTAATTCACACTAGATTATAATGTATTTAAGATATTAATGTGAGGCTTGGGTAAATAACTAAGAAAATAGTTTTTAAATATAGAAAAGGTAACAAGGTATTTGAATAATGAAAGTACAAAAACTACAATTTTTAAAATAAATAAAAAATGTAATGTTTATTATTATTATTAACAAAATGGTTTGTATGGATACATCATATGTTTGTACCCTCTCTTCCCTCGTTCCTGGCCCCATGCCATTGGGAACGCTCCTCAGTGTGGTTGCAGGTATTCCCCATAGGGTTGTAGTTTATGTGTTGTGGGAGCAGCAGTCAGTTGTTTTTGTGGGGAGGCAATGCCTCTGGGCATGACATGTCAATTTATGGCTCTTACAATTTTTCAGACCACTCTTCCACAAAATTCCCTGAGCCATGGTGGGTGAGTTTTAAGTCTACTTCAGTGATGAGCTCTTAGGAGCCTCTGGATCTCTACTTTGGTAGGTATTGAGTATCCTCGTCATCTGTCTCCTTCACCCTGGTGCTGATTATCAGGAACAGAATGGAAGCAATGCTCTTGCTCATCTCCCCAATTCCTCTGTGGATTTAGCTGTGGCTTGGCTGAAGTGCAATAGGTAGTTTATCTTTTCCTGTTTTACTACATTCTGAAAAAGAGCAGATTCTCTAATGAAGAGTGAAATCAGTATAGAAAAACTACAAGTTTTAAAAAGGCAGTAATGAGCAAAATTAAAAATGGAAGAGTATAATATATACAAAATTTCAGAATCAAATCTTTATCAATAATCAGCTTCAATTGAAATGGATTAAATTTTTCAATAACAAGAAAAGGTTTGGCAGAATGGGTTAGGATCAGAAAAATAGCTGGGTATGGTGGCGCACACCTTTAATCCCAATACTCAGGAGGCTGAGGTAGGAGGAATGTCATGAGTTTGAGGCCACCCTGAGACTACCAGGTCATCCTGAGCTAGAGTAAGACCCTGTCTTGAAAAAATAATAATAATAATAATAATAATAATAATGAAATAAAAAGAAAAAGAAAAACTTCTACAATCTATTCATATGTAGAAAATGTTCTAAGTCACAGAGATAAATTCTGTGAAGTTTTATATATAAGAGATAAGTACACAAAAAATAGTGTTGCATAATAAATAATCTCACAGAAGTAGAAGGCATGCTTCATTTACAAAAGCTTCAAAGTTAAAATAATTAATAGTAAATTTTTGCAAAGACATATAAAATTTCTACCAAAACTATAACATATTGGTGATAGAAATTAAATAAGATTTTAAAATGACATCTTGTATTTGTGAATTGGACAACCAAATATTGTTAAAATATCCTTACTATCCATAGTGGTCTATAACTGTAAGGCAGTGCCAAAAAAAATTCCAAACATCTTTTTTCCAGAAATAGAAAAGCTAATACAAAGATGCATCTAGAATTCCAAGTTCCCTGCTAGGGTTTGGACGCAAATGTCCTCCATGGGCTTGCGTGTTTCTGTACTTTGTGACAAGCTAGTGTTGCTATCCTGGCATTGGTAAAGCTTTCAGATGTAGAGCCTGACTAGAGGAAGTGGATCACTGGGGATACACCCTGAGATTTTAGCCAGACATCACTTTCTGTCCTCTCTGCTTCCTGGTCCTATGAGATTTGAGCAAGCCACTTCATGCACCTGCCCCACAGCCATAAGGTATTCCTACCTTCATGCCTTCTCTCCTATGATGGACTGTAGCCTCAAACCATGAGCCGAAATAAATCCTCCTTCCCTTAAGTTGCTTCATGCCAGGTATTTGGTTGGGGAAACCAGGAAAGAACTAACACAGAAAGTACAGTGTGGGGTTGTTTCCATAAATACAACATGGCTATGTGTGGTTCTTAGGCTTTTGAAACTTGCTGAAGCAATGTTAAAGTTTTAACTGAAAGGTAAAGAAGACACAAATTCTAGGAGAAAAATTTGTGTCATTCTGGTGAGAGTTTAGAAGACCAGAATGCTATAAAAATGCTGGCAGTAGAGGCCAGACTCATGATGTTTCAGAGGGGAATTGGGACTCTATAGGAATTGTGCTGGCAGGTCTGACAGCATTCTACCCATATCCTTAAAATTCGAGTAAGCATAAGTTCAATGTAATGTACTAATTTGCTTAGCAAAGGAACTTTTAAAACATCAACCAGCTCAGCCCATATTTACAGTGAGAGCAAGTAAAATACAGACCATGAGCATATGAGAAATAAAAAGGTTAGAGAGGGCTGGAGAGATGGCTTAGTGGTTAAGCGCTTGCCTGTGAAGCCTAAGGACCCCGGTTCGAGGCTCGGTTCCCCAGGTCCCACGTTAGCCAGATGCACAAGGGGGCGCACGCGTCTGGAGTTCGTTTGCAGAGGCTGGAAGCCCTGGCGCGCCCATTCTCTCTCTCTCCCTCTATCTGTCTTTCTCTCTGTGTCTGTCACTCTCAAATAAATAAAATTAAAAAAAAAAAAGGTTAGAGAACTTGATAAAGCTGAGGATAGAACTGAGTGACCACAATTATTAAAAAGAGTATTACCACCAAGGAGATTCCATGACTTTTAACAGACTGAGTACAAAAAGTGCCTGGAAGATAAGACCTTATCCATCCAGAGCTTCAGAAAGCAACAATGCAAACTCTTTTGAAAAGTTTTCATTGGAGAAGATAGTCTGAACAAGAAAGCCTCCAGGTATCCTTCTTTTTTTATTAATTAGTTTTGTACTCAGTGAATACAATCAAGATGGTGCCATTGTTAGGCTCATCCATGTCCTGACTATCTGGGGACTGACTCTGTTCCAGCCATATCATGTAAAACTTCCTTCACAGGCCCATGTGTTTGAATACTTGCTCCTCAACTGGTAACTAACAACAACAAAAACAAAAAGCAATTGTAGGGTTCTAAAACATACAAAATGAAGTGTAACATAGATTTATAGAGTAAAACATTAACTAAGACTAAAATACAACATATTCATTCATCATAACAACAAACAATAATAAAAGATTTTACCAGTGTATTAACTAAAGTTTAGAGAAAGAGAAATTCTAGATTGCACAGGAATAACAAAGCGCCAGACTGCCAATAGTTATGAAAATGTATAGTGATCACGCCTTCAGATTTGGTGATACAGCTAAATATCTGTTAAGTCCTGAGGTATTTTTCCATGTATGAAGGCTAACAGTTATTAGCATTTATAATAGTAAAATACTAAGAAAGATCCAAGTGCCTGATGATGGGGCAAAGACTCAGATTAAATAGATTTGGGAATTTATCTTCCAATAAAACATGATACAACCACTAAGGGGAATGAGGCCTCTGTTTCTTACCTGAATATCAAGTAAAAGTGCAACCTGCAAAACAAGTTGAAAAACACTGTCATTTGTAATAGAATGAAGCATATAAATATCAATGTTTTCAAGCACAATAAAGAGCTTGTATCTGGAAGAATAACAAGATACAGTGTGACAGTGGTGATCTCTAAGAATGGATACAAGAGTCTAGAAATTCATTGAAGAAGGATGTGAGCTTTACTCTTTGTATTTTTGTATTTCCACATAATATCTGTGCATAGGATTTGTTATTCACCAAAAGAAAAAAATTGAAAGTCCAGATACAAGTAGTGACACCAATAGGAAGGGAGGCAAGAAGGAACAAACAGAGGGAGAAAGGAAGAAAAGAGGGATGAAGTAAGGGAGGGAAGGATGGAAGGAGGGAGAGAGAGAAGGAGAGAGGGAAGGAGGGAGAAGGAAAGTTGATATACGTGGGCAGATCTCAAAAAACTCTACACCTATTAAATTTCTCTAAAATAATAATGTTTATCCCATTTATCTGGTTCTGACTTCACTCTCCATTGTATAATTTGCTTCTCTTTTTCAGATACATGCAGATCCTGAAGAGAGAATCAACCTGTAACACCCAGCTGAAACCATAGAGTAATTGGGGAAATGAGCAAGAGTGCTTCTTTCTTATGAACCTGGTACCAGCACAAAGGTGAAGGAGATAGACATGGAGAACACACAACCTCCTACCAAACTATTTATCCAGAGACACAGAGGCTCCCAAGTCCTCATCACTGAACCAGACATAAAATGAACCCAACATGGCTTAGGAAAATTCACAGAAGAGAGTGGAAAGATTGTTAGAGCCACATGTTGGAACATTTTACACAGAGACATTGCCTCTTACCCATAACTGTTGGCTAACCCCACAATGCACAACCCATATTCCCCAACAAGGCAGGTCCCTGCAGAGGGGGGAGGACAGAGAGGAGACTAACGATGGTACCAACATGGCTGTATACACACTGTATGCATAACTAATAATATTTTTTTAAACTAAAAAATAAATAATTAAATAAAAGTCAAGCACAGAGCACTCTAATAGCAGTGAAACAAAACAAAATTTTTATTCCCTTTGGGAAGCTTAGGTTTTTTCCTCTGGGAATAGCCAATAAACCCTATTTCTCTGATGATCCCATCCATAAGCCTTGAAGCGTCAGATTATCCAGACAGAATCCTGGTCTCGTGGGTCCCAGCAGCTAGCTCCCTGATGGGAGGAACACACAGGATTTGCTGGCTAAGTACATTCACCAGCTGCAGAAAAAGAATCTGGAGACAACCTCACTCTAAGTAAAACAACGTGAATCCAATCCTCTCTTCATCTGTGCATTGCAGTAGCAGGAGCAGGAATCTGCAAAGCAAGAGTGTCAGGGGCAGAGCCATGCATGGATATTCACTTCAGGCAGGAAGGACGTACTTCAGCACTGGTGATGTAACTGAATGGAGTGAGGGAAAGTTGGGATAGCACAGTTCTGGAGAACCATACTCCATTTGCTGTCAGTGGTTACAGCTTACATATTTCACTATCACTACAAAGTCAGGATGTGACTATTACTACAATGTGTGTGATGTGTGTGCCTATCATGTACACATGCGGTCAATTCATGTAAAGACTGTGATAACTGATACACATACCTCATATCCCATGCAGACTTTCCCCTCACTCCCCACATCCGTCCACTTTGCACTTCTAACCCTTGACATTCAATAATTTGTATCATGTCTCTACAATTTTTCTATTTTCAAAATGTAATCCAACTGAAATTATGCAAATTGTGAACTTCAGCAGTAAGCTTTTTTTTTCAATGTGCAAAGTGTCATTGATGCTTATCCACGTCATTACATTTATCATTGGTCAAGCTTCCTTATTTCTAAGTACTATTCCCCACACAATGCCACATATGATGGCACACACACTACGGTTATATAACACCTGCTTAACCAGTTGTTATGGAGCATTTGGGTTGTATACACTTAGATGTTATTACAAATGAAATTGTTATGAAAGTGTGTTTATTATTGTGTTTTCTGTGGTCATAAGACATGTGTAATCATACCATGAAAGAGAAAAAAAGCAGTGCTATATGTTAAGTATAGTTGTATCTATCATGCTCATAATTTGTTTTCCCCAATGGCTAAATTATATTGGAAACATTTTATATATTTATTTGTGATTTATATGGAACTCTGTGGAAATGTCTGTTCATGAATTTACAATTTTTTTAAATTTTCAGTTTTAAAATTCTTTAATACCCCCAGAAAAATCTATTGCTACAAATATTATCTCACACTGTAGCATGCCTTTGCATTCTCTTAACCAATTCTTTGGTAGAATAAAAGTCTATATTTTTATAGGGTTCAATTTTTTTATTTACTTTTATATATTTAGCTTTTGGTGTCAAGGTTTTTCACTGAGCCTTGGGACCTAAATTCCCAACTAAAAGGTTCATGGTTTGATAGTTTCACTTGCCAATATGACCTGTTTTGAGCTAAATTCTTGTTTTATTTTTTATCTTTTTTTATTAAGTAAGAACTTTGGATGGACAATCATATGTTGGTACCATCATTTCCCTCCTCTCTGTGCCCACCCCACTGAGAGCCCTCCTCAGTGGCATTGCTGGTATTCACCATGGAGTTGTGGGTTATGAGTCGTGAGAGCCAGTCAGTCATTGTGCAGGTAGAGGACAATACCTCTGGATAGTCCCTCCCACCTTGTGGCTCTTACATTCTTTCTGCTGTCTCTTCTGAAAAATTTCCTGAGCAATGGTGAGTGTGTTTTAAGTCTGCTTTAATGTTGTGCTCTCAGCAGCTTTTGGATTTCTGCTTTGTAATGTTTTTCAGTATTCTCAATGTCCGTGCCCTTCACTCTGGCTCAGATTGTCAGGCTCTCCATGGAAGCACCACTCTTTTGAGTTAAGTTCCTATACAAGACATAATTTATTTCATTATTTTTCCTATGAATGGTCAAATGCTCCAGAGTCATTTATTAAGAAAAAAAAACTATGCTATTGGACAGTTTTTGCATCATTGTAAAACTCAATGGGTTATGCCTATATCTGCTTTGGAGTTCTTAATTTTGCTCTATCTATACATCTGTCCTTTCACCAATATTACTGTTGACTACATGATAAATCTGATTCCTGTCAAGTGGATGGATCCACACTTTGCTCTTTTCAGAATTGATTTATATAGTCTAACAATGTTCTCATCTTTATAAATTTTCAAATATCCTGGTCTATATCTAGAAAAATGTGCAAAACTTGTTGGCACTTGTGTTACTTAAGTTTGTATCAATTGCAGTAGAAATGATATCATATTTTATTGAGCCTTCTAACCCATGAACATAGTTTGTCTGTTAACTTAAATCTTTGAGCTTATTAGTTTTTTTTATAATTTTCAACATATTAATCCTATGCAAAATTTGCTAGATTTAAGCTTATAATTTCAGTTTTAGATGACTGTAAATTACATATTCATATGCAGCCTCTCCCATGCTGATACAAAAGCTCTATTGATGTCTTCTTACGTGTGTGTGTGTGTGTGTGTGTGTGTGTGTGTGTGTGTGTATTCTGCAACTTTTTTTTTTTTTTTTTTTTGCTTTTTCAAGGTAGGGTCTCACTCTAACCCAGGCCAACCTGGAATTCACTATGTAGTCTCAGGGTGGCCTCAAACTCACAGTGATCCTCCTACCTCTGCCTCTGCTGGGATTAAAGGTGTGTGCCACCCCACCCTGCAGTTCCGCAACTTTTGAATTCACTTATAATTAATCCCTTGGGGTCTTGTAGACTATCATGCTCCATACAAAAAAAGACAATTGTAATTTCTTTCTTTCTGAAATGTAGGACTTTCATTCCTTCTCTTATTCCACTGAACAAAACTCCCAAAGTCATGATGTAGTATGTCATTGTGGGTGTGCTTATGGGTAAGTGGTGTGGGGTGTGTGAGTGTGTGTGTGTGTGTGTGTGTGTGTGTGTGTGTGTGTGTGGTGGTGGTGGTGGTGGTGGTGGTGGCGGCTAGAGAACAAGTTTCCGGCAGGTCCTTGCCTTCCATCTCATTATGAGGCAGGGCCTCGCTCTCCTTTTCTGAGCACCTACTCTGTGCCCAACACTGCACTAGAAACAATGGAGAGTAAGATACTAAGAGATGCTGTCACCCTCTAGGAGTTTACAATCTAGAGACAGAAGGAAGATGCACAGGCGACGCATGCAGCATGTGACACTCACAAAATGTGCAACCCAGGGACTGTATAATGGCTAAATGGTCTCTGAGGGTGGCTGAGAGTAGACTCTCCAATTGAGGCAGAGGAACGAAACCTTGGATGGGCAGCAGAGATACAGTTGGATACCTAAAGACAAAAATGGGAACCTCACTTCCATTAGAGCAGGGGCCAGTGTTCAACTGCCAGTACTGGAGTGTCTAGACACAGGGGTTGGATTGGCAGGAAGTGGGAAACACCCCAAGTCCTCTCCTTACAGGAAGGCCTGGGTAGGGGTTCTTGGACTCTTCTGTCTGCTTCCATCCCCTGGCACCCACCCACCCAAGACCATCTCCCCCTTCCAATTTTCTCTCCTGGGAAAGAAAGCCTGATCATCCCTGCAAATATTCTTTCTTAAGACAAGGAAGTTGTTTTATTACTGTTTTCTGAGATTTTCTTAAAATCATCAATAAGTGTCAAATTTTATCAAGTTCTTTTGTCCATACCCATGTATGTTCTTGTGGTTATCTTTTAGTAGGTTGTAAATACGATAAATTACAGCTACTGATTTTCATATAATGAGCCAGGCTGTCACTACTGTATAACCCCATTTGACCATGGTAGACAATTAATTTTTGTAAGAAGAAAATCTTGCTTCTACAGTCACAGAAGATACTAGTCAGACTTACCTCTCGGTATTATCTTTACTGGGTGCTGCTACAAGTTGGGAAGTATTCTTTCCACATAAAGTTTATGCTTTCCCTATATTTTCATGAGTTCTTCAGTGATTATTGAGGGAAAGCTTTAAGATTATAAACTTGCTTTTCTTTATGGCTACATGGGATATTCATTTTGTAACTTAAACAAAGGCCATCACTGTGTCTGCAAACAGGGACAGTTTGGCCTGCCCTTCCTTGGTTGATTTCATATCAAGTTAGTCATGGTAGTCTTTGTTTCTCAAGGAAGGTTCCCTTTCCTCCTGCCTTGTCAAATTTGTGCATGCAGAAGTGTTTCAGAAGCTTTGCTTATTCACATAATGTCTTGTGAATCTGAAATGATACACCCTGGGAGGATTCCTGGTTTGATAATTTATAATGTTTCCTGTTTGTCTTTGTCAGACCTATTAGAACATTGTCAGTTTTATCTATTGTTTCATGAAATCTACTGTCTATTTCAATGACATTTTATCTCTGCTTTTCCTCATTTCTATTTCACTGGTGTGTTCTCTGAACTTTATTTTTCCCTTGGTGTGCTTTCTTTAGGATAACCTTGTTATTTTTCTGGTTTCTTGAGATGAAACCTTAGCTAATTGAGTTGAAATTTTTTTCTTGTGTAATGATATAAGCATTGAGTAATATGCATAGTCCTTTAAATATGATTTTAGTTGTATCTAAAAATGTTGATGCATTGTTTTTTTGTTTTCATTCAGCTCAATATTTTTATTTGCTTTGAGACTTTCTTTTTGACTCATGTACTGTTTTAAACAGTTCTTTCTTTTGCCATTTTATATACTTCTTGTTCTATTTCCTTTATCTATATTTCCTTTATCTATAGTTTGATTTCTTTGTGCTCATGTGACACTCACTATTTGAGTCAAATATTTTAATTCATGCAGAATTCTTATGGCCTCATACATCTTCTAAATTAACATGTATTTCTGTATCATAAAACTGCATATTCTATTCTATTAGAATTTGCTATCACTGTCAAGCATCTACCCTGCTTGATGATGCCATCTTTGCTGAATCTCTTTTTCCTGAATTTCTATCTACTTGTTCTAGCAACAAATTCTTCAAAAATAAGAGTGGATTACCTTGTGCTTCCTCCCATTTTAGCTGATTTTTGTTAAGATTATGGCTTTCTTGTTTCTTGCTCACATTTTTAGGATTGCTATTTTCTCTTGTTGGCTTACTTCTTGGCTTAATCACTATGAAATATTCCTCTTTGTGATAACTTTCATTACAGTGAAATCTATTAGATATGACATTAACATAGTTATCTTCCCATGCTTTTATTAATGTTTTGAATGAATATATGTCTTTTCTTTCTTTTTATGTTTGACCCACAAATATTATTATATATAAAGTGAGTTTCTTTGTTTACTAATTGCAAGTTTGACTATATGAACATATTGCAAATTCATTATAGCTCCATTAGGTTATACTCTCATATCCCATCTTTCCTGCCCCCATTCCACTGAGGGCTCTCCTCAGTGGAGTTATTGGTATTCTTCTTAGTAGTAGTATTTAATAGCATAACATTTGTCTGTCATCCCTGAAAAACTTTCCCTTTGTTGGTATTAAAGGAAAAAGTCTCAAGAACTTGTGAAACATGAAAATAGCATATATATATATATTCCATACCTCCATTCTCCTTGAGTTTCCTAAATTAGTATTGAGAATGTAAAAAAAAATTAATTTTCTTTGATGTGGTTTATATTTACATGAAGGTAATATTTAAGATAGCTATCTTAAATATAGGAGACATAGGGAGATAAAGAAGTAACTTTTGTGTACCACTTCAATAGGTCAAATGTATCAGCAAGTATGTACCTATAATATAATATCTACAGTAACCACTAAAAGGCCTATGCAAAGACATACACTAAAAACTACAGAGCAAAATTCTAAGGAAAAGTTGAAGTAATCTATGAAAAGCGGGAAATAAAAACTGAAATGGAAAAGGAAAACAAACAAGTCATAATATCAAATAGCAGACTTAAGCGTTTGTATATTAATGACAACATAAGAGGTATCATTTTTAAATGATAGCAGTCAAGAAATTATACTGCAAAAGTTAGAGTTAAAGAACAACTTTATAAATTTAATAGCTAGATTTCTTCTCACTTCCAGCCATACCCATGGACAACCATAATAAGGAATTAAGAGTGTGTCATTTTTCAATTTCTCCTGTAAGTAGAGAGAAAGAAGGCAAGAGATGTTGAGAATGAGAGGGAAAATGGGAGTTTAATAGCTAAAATGTGTGACCTTCTAAGTATTCTATATCTTATTTTCTCTTTTAACAATAAAGACATTGACAACTTTCCATTAGAGATAGAGTATATGTACATATATGACATTTTGACTATATATTGAAACATAATGTGATTCTACAGTCATTAACTAGACACACTTCCAAACTTCTTTGCAAATATTTTTGCAGCACTCATAATGAAATTCTGAGCATGTTCTATGAATCCATTTTTCAGAGGAAAACAGTGAGGCAGAAGCAGTTTGTGTGCTTTGATATTATGAACTAGAGGGACAAGGGTTTAAACCCAGGGCTACCTGCTTACTGTTATGAAAGGAGAATGAAGTGAAGCTTCAACAGCACCAAGACTAATAAGTGTCTCTTGAGCATAGTGTAAACATTCTGGGACCATTGTCATCTAGCATTTAGTCGACTGGGAAACTTCCCTATCATACAAGAAATGAAATAATGCATATTGAATCAACCCACTTAAAATCCATATATTGTGTCTATGAAATAAGGAGGGGGAACTTGTCCTTTGTTCTTGAAAAAGGTTACTATAATTTTATACCATTTTATCTGGATTTGGGATGATTAATGTAACACTGAAAAGATAAATAACATCATCCAATCAAGATTGCACTTCAATGACACCCCAATCTAGTCTGGCTGTGTCTGGTAATTGCTATTCTTTACAAGGTAGAATCTACCTTGAAAATACATCATCTTGCCCAATTTTGTACAGATTTAACTGAAGAAAAAAACTTTCTAGAAATTATTTCTTCTTAGCCCTCACTAAAATTGAATAGAATGAAGACAGTGTTGTCTTCCTCTTTACTTGCATAATATTTTATAGTACTTTCTCAAGAATTTAAAATAACCATGCTGAAGAGATGGCTCAGTGATTAACAAGTACTTCCCTTGCAAGCATGATGGATAGATGGAGACTGAGGGACCACTCGAGTCCCATCCCCAAAACCCTCATAAACAATGGGTATGGCCATGATTTCTGTAACCCAGTCCCTTGAGAGGAGAAAGCAGAGAACTGTGGAATCTTGCATAAGCAAAAAATAAAATGCCAAAACCTCAAGAATCAGTATTAGTCCCAGCTCAAATGAGAATGGACAGAAGAGCCATGGAGTATGATACCTGACATTCTGCTCTAGGCACTTCAGACAAGAGTAGAGTATCCACCACAGGAGAGCACACCCCATCACAGGCAAGTTCACAGCGCAACACACACACACATGCGCTCGTGCATGCACACAAAAAGAAGGAATAACTGAAAGGAAAGCATCAAAGAAGTCAATATGAATAACTGACTTAGTTTGACATATTGCATCCCTAAAGGTACAGTCCTCCTACCATCCCCTCTTAGGAGACTTAGCTCTGCATAGAGTTACTAATAAAAGAGCAATGGAGTATTCTACTGATGTGCTGGGTACATATATTTTTGGTCTGTGGTTTGCTTTCTTTATGATGTAAAATATCATTATATACATATGAGGAAAAACAAACCACAGGTCTAGCCATGATATAATTCAAAATTAAGTACAGCAGTTAATTTTCATAACCTTGGATTGGGGATGTAACTCACTTGTAAAATGTTTGCCTACCATATATGAAAACCTGGGCTTAATACTTACCAATGCCAATTTTTAAAAATGCCTTATATAACCTTCAATAATTAATTTCTATTTATAGTCCATGAAAGTTACAATTGTGTGTGTGTTTGACTGGCTGTGACTTTGTAAGGTGGTTCTTTGGCTTGTAGTTTCTGCTTCCTCTAAGTGACCTTTATTTCTTTCTTCATTCCTCAGGTATCAAGTGAGCCTATGGTAGAAGTTCACATTGATAAGGAAGCTCTGGTGTCTTATGTAAGATACTAGCATGTAAGTTGTAACCAAAAGTTACACCTAAAATCGCTTCTCAGAAGGCATTGAACTTGATATTAGCAAAAAGACCAAGAAACAATACAGAAGGCTATAAACTAACCTTCTAATTGCTCTAATACTCCCTTCAGCCATCTGATGTTGTACCTGTTAATATTAGCTTTGAAGGATTCTGAAGTATAAATCTAGTTGACTCCTAGCTTCCTCTACTGCTGGCTCAGAAATTAATCCAATATATGTTCTAGTTTGAAACTTGTACTGATGTTATAAGATCTTTTGTAGCTGAGTTTTAATGAACTAATATGCACCCATGTATGAAATGAAATTAGAAGCAAAACTGTCTGGAGGAAAAGTGGGGATTAATGGAGCAGAGATGGGAAAGAAAGTGGAGACTTGGGATATGAAGGAGAATATGTTCAATGTACAATATATACTTACTTATATAGAAATGTCCTCATGTAACACAAGTTTGGGTTCAATGAATTATACAATGACATTTAAACTCATAAGTCTGAATCAATATCATTATTAAAGGAGAGGTTTAGTCATCACAATTGTTGATTTGTAATGAAAGCAAATTTGACCCTCTTTTCTTTTCCCTAGAATTTCATGCTCCACCTTCTGCTGCAGGGTGATCTGATAAGAATTTCCTCACCAAGTGCAGCTCTTCCACCTTGAATCTACCAACCTATAGAACAGCAATCCTAATAAATATATGTTTCTATATAGATGAACAAATTCTGATGTTCTACTTAGGAACACAAAACAGACTGACACAAGATCTGATCCACAGTCATTCCAGAAATAGCCCAGAGTAGAGAGTACACTGTAGTAGTGTGGTAACCAGACTTAAATAAGCACAACATGGCCAATTTTCTAACATCAGTTAAATAATTAATGCTTTTAAAAACATGTCTTATGTACTATTAGATCACATTCCTCTACCTAGTATGTTTTCATTTAAAAAAGAACTACTAACTCAAATACATAGGCAATGTGTTGACAGCTTATCACATGTGTAGAACAATTATTTATTAAACAACATAAGCCACTTGTGAATATTTTTATGAACATCTTAAATAAAAAGGGTGATGCACAGAAGAAGAACCTTTTAATTTCAAGAAGCCACACGATTTCCCTCTTTTCTTATTCCTTCTCTACAGATAGTTCTCCACAGAGTTGACAGCCATGACACAAGGAAATGACACTGAAGTCACTGATTTCAATCTCCTGGGATTTGGTGTCCGACATGAGATTCAATGTGTCCTCTTCGTTGTATTTCTTGTGATCTATGTGACATCCATGATGGGGAATACTGGGATAATACTACTCATCAACACTGATTCCAGACTTCAAACACCCATGTACTTTTTCTTACAACATTTGGCTTTTGTTGATATCTGTTACACATCTGCCATCACACCAAAGATGCTGCAAAACTTTGTGATGCAAAATAAATCAATAACTTATGGGGGGTGTTTAATGCAACTGTTTATTTATGCAGTATTTGCCACCAGTGACTGTTACCTTCTGGCCGTAATGGCCGTGGACCGTTATGTCGCCATCTGTAAGCCTCTTCGCTATCCCACAATCATGTCCCGCAAAGTCTGTATCCAGTTGGTGGCTGGTTCCTATCTCATGGGCTCAATAAATTCCTCCGTCCACACAGGCTTTACCTTTTCACTGTCATACTGTAAGTCGAACACTATCAATCACTTTTTCTGTGATGCCGTCCCCATTATCATCCTTTCATGTTCCAACAATGATATTAACTTCATGCTAATTTTGATATTTGTGGGATTCAACCTCATGTTCACTGTGTTAATTGTCATCTTCTCCTACATATACATCATGGCCACCATCCTAAAGATGCCTTCGAATGCAAGCAGGAAGAAAGCCTTCTCCACATGTGCTTCCCACCTGACAGCAGTCACCCTTTTCTATGGAACCCTTGCTTACATGTACCTGCAGCCTCCTTCAGATAACTCTGAGGAGAGTATGAAGGTGGCCTCTGTGTTTTATGGCATTGTGAATCCCATGTTGAACCCTCTGATCTATAGCTTGAGAAACAAGGAGGTCAAAGAAGGTCTTAAAGCAGTATGCAAAAAGTTCTTTAGATTGGATCAAAATTATTAAAATGTAGCACAACAAAGCCTCCAGTAGAGATATGTTAGTATAATTTAATAATTTTGAGGTTGAAAACATGTCTGGCTCTTAACTTAATACTACTCCTATCAGTACATAAGATCTTAGAATGTTGGAAAAGCCTAATAATTACTGCTGGCAGTAATTAGAATTTTATTGGAGGGATATTTCATTTGAAAAACTTGCAAATCTTATGGTAAAGTTTTTATATGTATTATCTAAAAATTAAGCAGCATATATAAAAATTAAAAATTATTGTTTCAAATGTTTTAATAGATAATAATGCTCAGCTTATATAATCCATATTAAAGCATATAATCAATCTTGATATTAAGAAGTATTCTACATTACCTACAGTGAGGTTCTTTATGAAGGCAGTTCTAATTATTGTCCAAATATTAATATAAATAAATGTGTTATTTTAATAATCATCTTGCAAGTCAAGGAATGTTTTCTAATGTGTATATTCCAATATGTGTTATATTCTTATGTCACTAGCCATTTTATTCTTGTTGCAACTCCATCTTACCTGTGGAAAAGGAACTCCCACACATATCTTCTACTACCAAGTCCAGTAGAGATAATCTAGAAGTGGGTATCTAAAGGCAGCCATTCACTTATAAAAATATGTCAAGGGGCTGGGGAGATGACTCAAAGATTAAACCTGACAGCTTGAAAACTAGCCACCGTGGATCAACTCCCCAGCACTCATGTAAACTAGGATGCAAAATGGTCATACATCTGTGATTTCATCATGCCTATAACCATGGGAACAGGACCTGAGAAATGCAAAAGACTAACACAGACATCTCAAAATTATCTACCATTATGCACCATGGTGTGCAGACCCCTACATATATACACACAAAAAAATAAATAAATATTTTAAAGGTCAGTCATTTTTGCTCAAACTAACAATAACTACAAAAACTCAGTGAGAACTGAAATGGAGGCCCAGATCTCTCTTTAAGTCAAGAAGTGTTAGTACAAAAACTTTAGTAGATAGGCATATCATATTTCACACTATGACAGAAATAGCCATTTTCATAATATATCACTCCCTTGTGTGTTTGTCCTCAGAGAAAATTATTTTTCAGCTAAACCCTAATTGGGAATGATTAATCATGCCATAAATTTATGCATGAAAAACATTCAAGCTGAATCTGTGTTAGGACAAAGACTATATATATTTGTCTAACTACTCTGTTCACAGCATTAATTTATTGACAGGAACTTTATTGATACTCATTAAAATAGTTGTTGAATCAATGAACAACATGAATGTATACTACCTACCTTCCAGCTCAAAGGACTGTTCTCAAAGGGGCTAAAGCTTCATAAGGACTTTTCAGGAGCAGTAGCCTTCATGGAACAGTACCAAAGAGGTTTGAGTTATCAGTGAGCTTTGAAAGTCAATAATGGGCAAAGAGAGTCAACTTTACTTCAAAAATAAAATATGAATCTATAAAGAAAATAATATGGTTTTATACATCTAGTCGAAATAGGGTAAAAACCTAATTCAAGGTGTGGACAATTTTCCTGACTGAGAAATATCATTGTGTCCTCTTGACTGAGAAAGCAATAGAAAGTTCTCTAACCCCACTGAGAAGGGAGCCATCCTCATGATTTAATAATCTCCTGAAACTGTTATGATATTATGGGATTCAGCATTTAAATATTGGGGACCACGAACTCCAAATTCATAATAACTAAGCTCATAAAAATCACATTTTCCTCAAAAGTAAACACATTCAGCCCATTTTTTAAAATCCCAAAGTTCCATCACCATTATGAAATGTAAACTACAAAACATTGTCTTAGTATTATCTAGATATGGATTGTATTCATGGTGTGATTTTCCAAGGCAAATTTCTACTCCAGATGTAAACTTTTAAAAATATTTTTAGTTATTTATTTGCAATAAGAGAGAGAGAGAGAGGAATGGATATGTCAGGTCCTCTTGCCACTGCAAATAAGCTCCAAAAACACCCAGTCTCCACCTATTTCCAAGATCCAAAGCTTCTTCCACATGTTTAGATATTTGGAACATGGCCATTCAATCCCACTTTCTCTCTTGGGAACTTGAGCAGGCTATAACAGAAGATTATCAGCAGAGTGTCTTATGAATAAAAAGATTACTTCTCACAGATCTGGAAACTAAAGGGCTGAGATGATGGGATCAGTATGATGAAGCTCTCCTAAGGGTACATGTCTGTGCTGCAAACAGAAGCTTTTCTCTGCAGACTTACACTGCATGGTGTAAGCACCCTTGATCCATTTACATGAACGCAAATAAAATATTAGGACTCTGCTCCAATGACCTCATCTAAACTTACTAATTTCCCAAAGGTGCCATATCTTAATACGAGCACATTGTTGGGTAGAATTTTAACATAGGAAATGAAGAAGAAGCTGGGCCATAAGGGTGATTGAGAAGACCCACAAATTGATAATTAGTATATAAAAATGGATGTCGCTGGGGGAAATACCCCTTTTGGATAGTGTCTAAAGTACAATCAGTTTTGTGGCCAATATTCCTTCATACTCCATGTTTTCTTTTTGGAAACTTTTCTTTCTTTCTTTTTTTTTTTTTTTGAGAAAGAGAGAGAATTGGCAACCTAAGACCTCAGCCACTGCAATTGAGCTCCAGACACTGCACCACCTAGTGGGCACGTGTGACCTTGTGTTTACCTCAATATTGTGCATCTGGCTTATGCAGGATCTGGAGAGTCAAACATGGGTTCTTAGGCTTTTCAGGCAAGCACCTTAACTACTAAGCCATCTCCCCAGGCCCTGGAAACTTTTTGAAAGGTGTCATCTTAGGCAGTACAGAAAGAAACTGAAATATAGAAGGAGAAAGTGAAGATGGAAAGAAATTACTGAGCTCTTTTAGACCCAAGAAAACTAGAGATCAATTTGGCAGGGAACATTAATGAGCTCTGCAAAATATCTCTCCAAAACTTTCCCTCCTAGCAGAAGGTTTGCCAAGGTTCTTTTCTCCATATGTCTAAATGACTGACAAATTCCTATATTAAAGCAAAGGAAATCATCTTTTGTTCTACTAGCTGCTGATCACCTTCCTCAGACATTAGCCATGGTACAGGGAACTTAAATCCAGCCTACCATCTTTTACCACTAATTTCCCTTCATTCAGTTGTGAGCTCTTCAAAAAACCCAGACCTGCCCCATGTTTCAAAACCCACAACTGGGGCTGGAGAGATGGCTTAGCGGTTAAGCGCTTGCCTGTGAAGCCTAAGGACCCAGGTTGGAGGTTCGGTTCCCCAGGTTAGCCAGATGCACAAGGGGGTGCACGCGTCTGGAGTTCATTTGCAGTGGCTGGAAGCCCTGGACACACCCATTCTCTCTCTCTCCCTCTATCAGTCTTTCTCTCTGTGTCTGTCGCTCTCAAATAAATAAATAAAAAATGGACAAAAAACATTTTGTTTTAAAACCCACAACTGAAAAATAAAAGTAACTTTAAAAGCCATAGGCACCAAATCAAACTCTGCATATCAATTAAATTAAACATTTAACCCTAGTGTATTTATAACCAAACAAACACAGAGTCTCTTACTTCACAGATGGTTACTAGAAGTATTCTGATGATATAACATACAAGTGGAACAAATGTTGTCTTTGCCTAAACTGAATTTTAAAATGCATGATGTTTAATGAAGGCAAAAAGAAATAAGGGTAAAACTTTTAAATAAATAAACGATGGTTTGTGTAAAATTACAAAACATGTCTCTGCCACACTATATGCCCTGAAGTTTAAAGTCAGATTTATTTTCACAGCAGATAGCTAAGTCTTTACTGATTATATAACAGGGAATTTGTCTGCAGTTAAACAGGGGTCCTTAGAAAATATGAAAGGGATTCAACACAATTCATCACAAGAAAACTCATCGTTTAAAACATGAAATAAATTGGGAAAAAAAGGATTTTCCTCTCTAAAAATGAAAAGAAGCTGTAGCAATGAATAAAAGACTCCCTCTAGAAAACTTAGTTCACGTCAGTCAAAAAACAGCAGTGAAGATTGTTTATCCAATTCCATCCATCCCCTGAGACCTCAGACTCTCACGGGATTGAGTGCTGAAGCCACAAACCCCAGGTACAAACTCCCTGACGGGAAGGAAACAAAGACCTTGGGGTGATCACCTGCACCAGCTTCATCAAGAAACCCTGGAGGTGCCTGTCATGTAAGTAAAACAACACAGGTTTGACCAGAGGCAATGGGAACATCAGCTGCATCACTAGTGTGGACAAGAAGCAGCTCAGTGAAGGGTCAGAGGCAGAGTCCCACACACTGGCCCTCAAACAAAGAGGGCAAACTGCATCACTGGTGACAGGATGAAGTGCTGGGAGGGGTTTGAATCTGGCTTGAGTGATACCTGGGAAGGAGCATGAATGAACACATAACTGAATAGATCAACCAACCAATATTATGTGCCTTTAATAAGCATTTTCATGTGTTATCATAATCATTTGGGGTGTATCCCTTCAATGTCTGCTCCCGTGCTGATTGGTCATAAATTTTCCCATTCAGCCCTTATACAACTGCAATACAGTCTCTATGTTTAGTTATTAATGTTGTTTTATATTTATTAGTACTCAGATTTACAGAATGTTGTAAAGATTGTGTCTTCCAAGAACCAGTTCTCCCAGTATTCAGTCCATGGTCATGTCTACATAATGACACTGTTACACAAACCCAGGATTTTGATATTGCAGAGCATTTGCATTGTCCATGCTTGCAAGTAAATCAAAATGTTAAGTTGTAAGGGGTACTTTTTGCCTATTTTGATGTGAGTGGAAGTTTTGTGTGAGCAAAATTGTAAAGTTTTCTTAGGAGTAGAGGGACTGACTATACAGTTATATATTTTTTAAAATTTTATTTATTTATTTATTTGAGAGCGACAGATACAGAGAGAAAGACAGATAGAGGGAGAGAGAGAGAATGGGCGCGCCAGGGCTTCCAGCCTCTGCAAACGAACTCCAGACGCGTGCGCCCCCTTGTGCATCTGGCTAACGTGGGACCTGGGGAACCGAGCCTCGAACCGGGGTCCTTAGGCTTCACAGGCAAGCACTTAACCGCTAAGCCATCTCTCCAGCCCATAGTTATATTTGTAACATACTACCAAATTACTTCACAAAGTAATTATATCATTTTACATTCCTACCAGAAATCTATGAAACATCCATAGCTCTGCAAGCATTTGATATCAACATGGCTTTCATGTTATGAACTATGATGCCTGTGTAGTGATATTTCACCATGGTTAGTGTGCTAGCCCAGCATTTTCCTAATAGCAAACTGTTCTGACAGCTTTTCCTATGTTCATTTCCCATCCATATAGTCCTCTAATGAAATAACCACTTATATATTTTATTAATACTCTAATTTGTTTTCTTTCATTCTGGGGATGATAATTTTTCTTTCCTCTATATACAAGCTTTTGCCAGGTGAATCATATGAAAATATTATCTTCCACCCTGTGGCTTTCTATCCCCTTAATCAGGTCTTTAATAAAGTAAAAAATCCTAATTTTGAGAAGGTTTACTTTTATATATCTCTTTACTTTGAACATCAGGTCTAAGAATTCTTCCCTAGGCAATAGTACAAAAAAAGTCCTCCTATGCCACCTTTGCAAAGCTCCATGGCTACATTTTTGCACTTGAATACATGGTATATTTTGATTTAACATTTATATAAGGAATAGGGTATGGGCTAAATGCATCTTGTCCTCCCAATGAAAGCAACATGCTCTAGCACTATGTCCTCATATTGATGACTTTTGCACTTTTATCAAAAATAGTTGGCTGTTTGTTCCTCTCTGTACCGCTCCTTGGTGCCTGATTCTGCTTTCTGTCTGTCTCTCCCATCACCAAAGTGGTAGTGTGATGGGTATAGTGATGTCAAGCGGAGGGATACATGAGCTTTTTACCTTTTTTAAATTTATGTAGCTATTCTAACAACTTTTGCCTCCTGTATCAATTTTATAATAATTATGTTTCCACATAAAATATTTTTTCAGTAACGAGAAGAGATGCGTCACACCTTTTACCAGCCTGGGAAGACCAGTGTTTCTTTTGTATTGAGTCTTGCATGCTATGAACACAGCGTACTTTTATTTAGTTCTTTGATTTGTCAGTGTTTGATAATTTTCTACAGACTGGTCACAAGAAGATTTTTGTCAGATTTATACGCTTAAGCATTTCATTTTCCAGTGATTGTTAAAGATATACTTTAATTCCTGATTCTATGTCCATGGATAGTCTTGCACTCCTATTAGTACAGAGGTTTTGGGGGTTGACTTAGTTTATGTTCTATTGACAATATCTATACATATACAAAATGTAAGATGATTAAAATTTCCTCCAACAATATCCTACATCCTCCCTTCCCATCCCCTGCCACTGAGCACCCTCTTTTTTCTAACTAGTCCTTCTCCCAATTTTTTTTTTCACTACATTTTTTCTGATGTTCTCAGGAGGTCAGAGTCAGTTCTTTCCTTATATGCCATGGATTTTTCATTAGTATGACCCTGTCAGTTGTTGATCATATTCCCATCAGGTAATAGTTTCACAATTTTTATTGGGACATTTTATTCTAGAAATTTCTAAATTCACATATTAATTCTAGAATATTTCTTGGAAGTTTCAGTGATCATGTCCTTTGAAAACAGGAACAGTGTTTTCTCCCTTCTTGAAACATATTACTATCATTTTTTATTAAACTGAGGAAGTTTTTTCTATGTCTAATATTAGGTTTATTTATCATCATGAATAGGTATTAAATTTTGTCAAAAGTGTTTTCTTCACAAACTTACACGGCAGTTTTATTTTCTTGTATTGATTGTGAATATGTTGGGTTATGTTGTTTGATTTTCATATTCATCAACCCAGAGTTCAAAATATAGTAAACCCCACTCAGTGATGGTATGCAATTATATATTTGTCAGAATTATGTTTGCTAATAGATTATTTAAAATCTTATTTCTATGTTCATGTGAGTTATTGGGCAACTTATCCTTTTTACTGCTACCTGTTTCTGGTGTTTGAATGTCCAGATTTCACAAGACAAGTTATAAAATGGCCTTTCAACATAGCATTTAATTATTCCTAAATTTTGGTAAATTCTCCAGCAATTTTTGAGAGTAAGATATTAAAATTGTGGATTCACTTTCTTCCTGGCTACTATGGCTATTCAAGTAACTTCATCTTAGTTGAAACACATTAGTTCAATTCAAGGAATTTTGTAATTTTTATTTAAGTTGTTAAAATCATATAGGTAGAATATTTCTAATAATTTTCTTATCACTTCTAAGTCTAAAGAGACACAGCTTACTTTTTCTGGATTAATAAACTGGATCTTCTCTCCTTTTACTTTGTCATACCAACTATTTTTTATTGATATTGTCCTATTTCTTTTTCTCTCTGAAATTTCATTGATTTCTATTTGTTGCTTTGGATTTTCATTTCTTTTATTTCCTTTACATTAATTTGGTCTCTTTAAATGCTACCTTAAACAACTAATTTGAGACTTTATCTCTTTTCAAATGTAAAAATTCAGTTCTAGGCATTACCGTCTCCTCACTAGACTAAACACATCTCAAAATTTTGCTGTGAAGTTGGGTCGATGACTCAATGATTAAAAGTGCTTGCTGCATAAGCATGAGAATTTGAGTTGAGTCCCCAGAGCCCACACAAAATGCAGGATATGGCTACACATAACTGTAATATCAGCACTAGGAGAGAGGAGAGACAGAGGGATGACTGAGACTTGCTGACCAGTCAGTCTAACTAAAAATGACCAGCTCCAGGTTCAGTGAAATATGCTTTCTCAAGAAAATAGCATGGAAAAGTGATAGAGGAGGACATCCAATGTCTTTCTGTGGCTTGCATATGGGGCACAACCACCTGTACCCACAAATGCATATGCATACATATGTATACATGTGAACAAACATTGATGTATTTTGTTGTCATTCTGTTTAATATTTTTATTTCCCTTGAGATTTTCTCATTAACACATATTTTAGTTACAAATGACTTCTTTCTTTTGACTGCTTAAGGATAGTTTCTTATTATTTCTTATTTACAACTATACTTAGTTATTTTACTGTTTTCAGGTGACACTCGATATCATAGAGTGGGATTCATTCACATTTAGTCAAATTATACAATATTTCACATATAAACATATGAAATAATGCAACCATGTGTCTAGCCAAGATGTGGTACAAAATGAAAACCATAGCTAGTGTTTAATATACTCATCTATCTTTCCTTAGTTACATTTCTACCAACTCCCTGTGTAAGTAATGTGTGTGTGTGTGTGTGTGTGGTGTGTGTAAGATGATCCTTCTCCCTTACTGTTTCTGCTCCCTTCATGTGGTCTTTGTCTTTCTTTGTTCTTCACTTATCAGGAAATGCTCACTTATAAGGCCAGGCAGCTCTGGTGTCTTAGGTGATCTGCTGGACTGTAAAATGTAAGCAAAAGTTAGAACCTATAGATGGCTTCTCAGAGAACTCTGAACTGGCCATAACTGTTTCAGTATGGTCCATCAGTCCAATCAGAGTTGAACTATTAATGTCATTTACTGTTCCTTTTTTTTAAATTTTTTTATTTATTTATTTGAGAGTGACAGACACAGAGAGAAAGACAGATAGAGGGAGAGAGAGAGAATGGGCGCGCCAGGGCTTCCAGCCTCTGCAAACGAATTCCAGATGCATGCGCCCACTTGTGCATCTGGCTAACGTGGGACCTGGGGAACTGAGCCTCGAACCGGGGTCCTTAGGCTTCACAGGCAAGCGCTTAACCGCTAAGCCATCTCTCCAGCCCTACTGTTCCTTTTAAGGATCTTCAGAGTAAATCAAGTCAGTTACAAGTTTTCCCTATCACTTGCTCAATATTAGATCTTCTAGAGTCTCATAAATCAGTAATCAATCATGAATCTACCTTTGAAATGGAAGCATACCATTATTACTGCTTCATACATTGATGCCTTTTAATATAACTGTGGGCTAACTCCACAATGCATGACCCATATACATCAACAAGGAGGGACAAGAGGGAGGGGCAGGACATGGACGGGCCTAACAATGGTACCAAATTGACTATATTCACTAAGTACAATACTAATTAACAAAATATAAATAAATTATAAAAAAGCATTGTATTTTATTACTGTAATAACATCTGTTTAAAATAAGACAATAACAGAGAAAAAAAATCCCTAGGACTCAAAAGCACAAACTGACAGAACTCTCGGTTGTAACATCCAGGGGAAGAAGTGTGCTGCAAGGGCAGAGCAACTGTAGATTCAAAGCATCTCTCAAAGTATAGCTGTTAGAAACTTGTTCCAGTGATAAACGATTACATTATGAAGGATCTCCTTATATGCCAAATGTATGGCTTTATTACAGCAGAAAATTACTTATCATTAGATTAAATAATTTTCCATGAATGTAGTTTGGGCCTTCTCTTGACCTCAGTCCTTCTGGCCTTTCCATCTTTCACCATGAAATGATCTAAGATGAAGACCCTTACTTGACACAGCCCCTCATTTGTGAGTCTTTGTTATGGAGACAAAAGTAAAGAATGAAGAGACACATAAGAATATTTTATCTAAGGAAAGACTTACTTTCTTTTCTCTGCTCTTTTCAGAATCTGGGCAGCCATGACACAAAAAAATGGCTCCAAAGTCACTGAATTCTACCTCCTGGGATTTGGTGTCCAACTTGAGTTTCAGTGTGTCCTCTTCATTGTATTTCTTGTGATCTATGTGACATCCATGGTGGGGAATACTGGGATAATCCTACTCATCAACACTGATTCCAGACTTCAAACACCCATGTACTTTTTCTTACAACATTTGGCTTTTGTTGATATCTGTTACACATCTGCCATCACACCAAAGATGCTGCAAAACTTTGTGATGCAAAATAAATCCATAACTTATGGGGGGTGTTTAATGCAATTGTTTATTTATGCAGTATTTGCCACCAGTGACTGTTACCTTCTGGCCGTAATGGCCGTGGACCGTTATATCGCCATCTGTAAGCCTCTTCGCTATCCCACAATCATGTCCCGCAAAGTCTGTATCCAGTTGGTGGCTGGTTCCTATCTCATGGGCTCAATAAATTCCTCTGTTCACACAGGCTTTACCTTTTCACTGTCCTTTTGCAAATCAAATATCAATCACTTTTTCTGTGATATTCCCCCAATTGTCACTATCGCATGTTCCAACAATGATATTAACTTCATGCTAATTTTGATATTTGTGGGATTCAACCTCATGTTCACTGTGTTAATTGTCATCTTCTCCTACATATACATCATGGCCGCCATCCTAAAGATGCCTTCGAATGCAGGCAGGAAGAAAACCTTCTCCACATGTGCTTCCCACCTGACAGCAGTCACCCTTTTCTATGGAACCCTTGCTTACATGTACCTGCAGCCTCCTTCAGATAACTCTGAGGAGAATATGAAGGTGGCCTCTGTGTTTTATGGCATTGTGATTCCCATGTTGAACCCTCTGATCTATAGCTTGAGAAACAAGGAGGTCAAAGATGCTATACGAGTTACAGGGAAAAGGTGCTTTAGATTAGATCTAAATTAGTAAACTTAAGTATATCATATTACCCAGCAGAGATGTGTTACCACAATTGAAATTTGTGTAGAATATCCTTAAGACCCCATCATCATTCATTTAATAATTCTTAAACTGACACCAATATTCAGCTTTTAAACCTTGGCTATTCCTATCTTTACCTATGATCTTAAAATATGTGAAAAATCCTAATACTTGTACAGAGACTCTTTTTTCTCCCAATGGAATATCATTTGCAAACACTACACAGTTTTTAAGAGAAGCATTTATGGATATTATAAAATCATTAAGAGGCATAAGCCTTACAAAATATTATTTCATATGTTTTTAAATATATTTAAGTACATAAGCAAATGTACTTGTATATTGTTATCATGAAAATTAAAATGAACGATTCTCACAATTTAAAAAATTCCCTTAATTGTCTAAAGGGGGATTCTTTTTTAAAAAAAAGTTTAAATCATTGCAATAATCTCAAGGTTAAATAAAAGTAACCTACTTACAAAGTATCATATGACTCAAGGCATCCTTTGTACCTGATATGTTACACATGTGTTAATATCCCTGGTACCTGAAACAAGTTGTTTCTGTCATTGGTCATCTTCTTCATTCTCACAGGATCATTTCTTGCCTGGGAAAGGGAACTACTGGAAGCATTTCCTATTTCTCTTTCTAATAGGGTCAATGTAAAAGTAAATGAATCTAAAATACTACCAATAAGCAGTCATTTGCAGTAGGCATATGAATCTCTTACTCAAATAGCTTTAAACTACAGGAACTCAGTGAGATTCTAGTGGAAAAGGCTGAGAGCCCTTTGAGTCAAAAAATAACAATTAGAAAAGCTGTTTACACAGATTGTCCCTTACATCAGAAGAAGTTGACAGCCATTTTCAAGACCCTCTGCAAAGCAGGTTTCTTTTCAGAGCAAATTGGATTTTAGCTGACATTCTTATCAAGATATGATCCTTCCTTACATTATGCATGAGAAATTCTCAGGTTGAATCTTTGCTGAGGTGAAAGATTCATCATGTACCCCAGGGTCTACTGCTCTTCAGTAATTTATTACATGACCATTACTTCAGTTTCTGAATGAGTGGACACAGCATGCACACCAATAACTTGAGTGGGATAGTTTCAAAATGTGAACTTCTTGAAAGACACATAATATTCTGCCTCTTGCCCTCCCCAAAAAAATCAATCCCTTTTCACATGCAAAATCTTTTCAATCTACTTCCAGTCCCAAGGAGGTTGCTGCTTATCAGCTTAAGTCTAAAGTCCAAATTACGAGCTATGTGTGATTTTCATGAACATGAGGAACTAGTCATTTTTTACTGCAAAAATACAATGGTAAGACAGGCAAAGGACAGATATACCTATTCTAAAAAGGAGAAATATAAAAGAAAGAGACAAGATGTCAAAGTAAATACAGAACTTAAAAAAAAAAATGACTTCTGAGGTCCCATAGGTCAAGGATAATCCCTTCTTCCCATACATGGAACCCCAGTCCCTCTTGGGATAAAACAAAACCATCTTCTATACCCACAGTGTGAGCCTTCCACTGGAGTACCCTTACCATTCATATTTCTACCAATATTCTATTTATTGTTTTGTAGGCAATTTCCAAGAACAAAGCAACTTTCTCCATATCCTTTATTTTCTCTCCGAGTCCTCATGTAAATCATTTCTGAATACTTGTTCACAGAAATCTAATCTTTTTCTACCAGCATCTCAAACTTCATCCACCTTTTACCAATACCCACATATAAGATTGCTTTTATATTTTTAGGTATCTATAACAGATGCACTTCATCTGTGTAAAGATTTGGAGAATTTGAGCTGCTATGGCAAATTACCATAGGTTGGGTCGTTTCTAAGCAACAGAAATTTATTTCTCACAAGTTATGAAAACATTATTTCTCATAAGTCTGGAGGCTGGAAGCTTGAAATCAGGGTATCAGCATGATTAGGCTCTGATAAGTTTCACTTTTGATTCACAGACTGAAAACTTCTTGTGATCTCCTTATGAGCAGTCATGACTGAGGGGAATGGAGTTCTCTTGTGGCTTTTACAGATACAAATCCCAGTAATTACATCCCCAACCTTATGACCTACACACCTCACAAAACTTATGTAACCTCCCAAAGAATCCACTTTCTAATAATTACATGTAAGAAATGACTCCATCTCAGAGTGAGACCCTACCTCGAAAAACCAAAAAAAAAAAAAAGAAATGACTCCATCAGATCAACTGAGGAGTCCATAACAACTAAGTCCTTTGAGATTCTCTAGGGAATTGCTAAATTTAGGGATGATTAGAGAAACCCCCAAATTAAAAGCCAGTTAGCATATAGAACGATGTACATGGGGGCTACTAACCTTTTGAATGGCCTATCAAATATGAGTTCTGAAGGGACTGTTCCCTCATACTATGACTTTGGCTAATCTCTTTGAAAGTGAGCACCCTAGTCAGCAGAGAAGGAAGCAGAAAGAGTAAGATGAAGATGGTGCAAGCCCAAGTGAATTACTCTGCCTTGTTTGTGATAAATTCCACGAGGAGCTTTGCTAACCTGTGAAGAACGTCCTTCAGAATTGTTTCTCTACTGGACACTAGGAAAAGATATTTATTCAATTCCCCTTGTCTCTGGATAACAGTTTATAAAGGTTGCCATCTCCATACACCTGCAATGATTCTGATGATTAATTTTCCATGGTGTGTGAGATATTCCTGTACTGAAGAAGAAAGATGCCACAAGATATAGATGGGCCAGTCATGGGCAGACAACACTGTCAACCACAAGGTACAGGAATCAAGTTCTGATGAATGTTGTACCTGACACAGACTTCTGCTGCTCCCGGTTACACAGGTCTACACACTGCTACTTAAGTAAAAGGTTGTGAAGAGGTTTAGGGAAAATGTCTTCCTAATGAATGTTATATGTGTGGTTGACACTTTTGACAATTTACCCTTCTTTTGAGCTATTTTCTTGCTTTATAATATAATGCCTGGAGCTATAAGCATGTTGGTGTATACCCTGGTAGACAAATTCTCTATGTTTGTTTTTTTTTTTGTTGTTGTTGTTGTTGTTGTTGTTGTTAAAAAGTAGGTACTTTTGTGGTTTCTCAAAGTACCACATGGGATGGGACTGAGACAGAATGGAATGTAAACACTGGACTCAAGGAAGACCCACACTCAGAGAGGAGCTTGAGGACTGGGAGGAAATGATATTCTGCTGAGACAGCAAAGGACTTAGAATATAAAACAGGTGGGTAGGGAGAGAGAGAGCAAGGTAATGTGGGAGAGAGGAGGAAGCAATTTCCTATTTTAATGCATGTCCCCTTTAATAAGCTAGAGAGCAGGAGCATTTAGGAAAAAGACCAAAGGACAGATCTACCCACCAGTCTGGCCCGACATTCTGTACATAATTGTAGCACAAACTTGTCCAGGACAGTAAAAAGAGCCCCTCCATCATCAACAATCAGGCAATGTGGTGACAGGCCAGGCCCAAAATGGACAGGAAAGGGAACCCAGCTTCAGCCATTAAGAGGAGTATGAAGTGGGGGCAAGAGTAGGGAAATAAATAAAATAATCTTGATTCCTATGTTAGTGTGAAAATATGCCCCCATAGACTCTTTTGTGTTAAATAAAACTTGTAACTTGGATCTCCAGCTGCCTGGCTGGAGGAAGTATCCCTGGGGGTAAATCCTGGAGTACAGCCCTACGACTCACTGGGGACAGATCTGAATTCCAGCCAAAAGGTGTGCAGTGCAGTATGAACTCTTGAAAATTTTTATGCTTGCTGCTTTTGGATGTTTGCTGGATGGTTTCTCTCTCTGCTTGGATTTATGAATGGAATCCAGCTTCCTCCACCATCAAAGGAACTTTCCCTGGATCTGTAAGCTTGAAATAAATCCCTTCTTCCCATAAACTGTGTCTGGTTTGCATGTTCACCCTAGCATAATTGAGCTGACTACTACAACTCCCAAACTATTGTTTTACAAGAAAAGTACATCTGTTTTTTAAGTCAAAGAAAGTTTGTCTTTCTTTTACTAGCACTTAAGCATTCCTTACTGAGTCTGTGGTCCCATGGTAAGGAAAACAGAGTTTCAATGCACCAGCACTTTTAGAGTAACGTCCCTTCATTGAATTGTCACTCAATAAAATCAGGCTGGGAAAATAACTCAGTAAGTCAAGTTCTTCCCTGTCAAACCTGAGAAAACTTGCCATGTGTTGGGGAGGCACTATAATCCCTGAGGTTTGCTGGCCAGCCAGTCTATATAGCCTCACTGATGAACTCCACATTCACTGAGATACCCTGTCTCAAAAAAAAAAAGTAGATATTGTTCCTGTGGATGAAAGGACAGTATCTGTGGTTGTCATCTGGTCTCCACACACATGTGCACACATACACACACAGACATACACTTGCATGCTTAAGCACAGTTCACACAGATATGTATCACACACATTTGAACATGCACATATACAAGCACATACAAGAACAAACACACATACATTATAAAAAGGGCCTGGGTGATGGTTCAGTGGGTAAAATGCTAATAAAACAAGCATAAGAACCTAATATCAGACCCTCAATACTTCATAAAACTGTGTGTGTGCATGCGTGTGTGTGTGTGTGTGTATGTGTGTGTGTGTGTGTGTGTGTGTGTGTGTGTGTGTGTGTAATGCCAACTCTATGGAGGCAAAGACAAGAAACAGGGAATTCCTAGGAATTGTTGGATAACTAGACTAGTCAAGTCAGTGAGCTCTGGGCTCAGTGAGACATCCTAGTGCAGGGAATAAAGTGTAAAGTAACTGAAGTGGGCACCTGATGTCAACCTCCAGTATCTATATGCTCGCCTGCACCCATGTACATTTGAACACACTGCTTTTCTATTGTTTGCATATTATCAAGCCCCATACAATTCTAGGCACCAAAGACTGGGATAAGCATCCCTGAGTTAGCAACATTCACAGAAACTCAACAAGACTTTCAGTGGAGGTCAGAAATGCTTTGCATCAAGGAGAGAACTGTTGGCAGAGAGGCTGCAGTGCCCAGATTGAACCTCATGAGCATCACAATGGTGTGGCGGCAGCAAAGGAAAGCATCTCTAGCCATTTTCACTGTACGCTACAGACCTATAGGTTCTTACTGGGAGTAACTTGGTTTTCAGCTAACACCAATCAAAATATGACTTGTCCCGTCATAGATTTATATGTGGGAAACATTCCCATTGAATGTGTTAAGACAATGGGTGTATTAATTTAAGCCTAGTATGAACTAATGTTATGAATTTGTTAGGCACTCACTAAACAAGTTAACAAGTAATGCACACAAACAAGTATGTATCCGTTCAGTGAAAAGGCATACCACCAGCTGTGCAATGCAGCACACTGTCCTGGAAGCCCATGTTCTATGAGGACTTGCCAGGCTACAGCTGCTTCTTGCATGGCTACAAAGCCTCAAATCTTTAGATTTTAAAACAATAACAAGCAAGGAGGATTCTCTCATCACCGTCTAAATATAGACTTGAGGAAAGAAACATGGTATCAAACAGTTTAGGATTAGGATGACATGAAGAACAGATTAGTTACATACATGAAAAGGTAAAGAATTCACATGAATTCTGTATGTATGTTCAATGCTGTGGACAAAATACATTGTTCATTTCTTACTCCTTTCTGAAAGACCTGTAATCTTCTGGGAAAATATCATGGCAACCGATAGAGTATATCCCAGGTCCTATCATGGTGAAGGTGGCATGTTTCTTAATTTTGCTTCCTAGAAAGTGGTTTTGAGTGAGGGTTATGTATTTGGGGTGTGGAGTAAAGAATTAGGCTAGCTAAAGATAAGTCTAGCCTCTGCCCTTATACTAGAAAGTATTGCTAAACCAAGCAGACATCTTTCATGACAGGAATGCAGTGCTTGCCTGGAGGCTGTAACTGATGGATGGTCCAACAAAGTGATTTGCTGTGGGAGTATTGGGGATATGTCACACCACAAAAGAATCAAAGACTGAAGGCATTAGCTGGTTCTCCAGTAATTTCCAAGATCTAAATTTTCAAGCCACAACATAATTCTTATCTATAAAATCCAAGGTAAACTTCCTGGCTTGACAATTCTCCACGAATTGACCAAGTTGAAAGAGTAACACCTTCCAGAAGAAGATGTAATTTGCACATCTGTCTCTCCAGTCTTTGCCCTAAGCATTTTTTCTTTGGCTGATTCTAATTTTTATCTTTTTGCTATAATAAAGCTGTATTTGTATAGTATTTTCACGATGTCTTAGTTTTTTCTATAACAACATATTATTGATATGGTGCTCCATAAACAAGAGAAATCCATGTCTCAGAGAGCTGATGCTAGAAGTCTGATAGTAGGTTCCATCAGGGTTGGTTCTGATAAAGGTTTTCTTTTTGGTCTCAGACTGCCAACTTCCCATTAAATCCTGACACAACAGAGAGGAAAGGGAGGGAACAGCATCTCCTTTGACACATGAGTGCAAATTCTGTTCATTATGGCCCCAACCTTACAACTGCATCCAATCATAACCACCTCCCAGACACTCCACCTATTAATGCCATCATATTGGTGAGGCATGGGGCTCAACATTCAGTGCACGGCACAATAGTTGTATGAAATATCCTCATGAACTACAAAATCTGAGAGTGATTATGCAAGCCCAAATTTTGTGGCCAATTAGTATAAAAGGAGTGTGGTCATGGGCAATACTGAAATTTTGCATGCTGAAATAGCATCAATTTTGCGTGAACTGTTCTCTCTCCTGTGCAGTCTATTGAACTTCGTGAAGGTATTAATTCTAAAACCTCAGAGAGCAACAGAATAGTGAGTAAGGTATACTTATAGAAAAAAATCCAGGCATGGGTAACTTACTTAGCTAGATTATACCTTGGCAAACTGAAACTCAATCCTACAAGGGACCATTAAAGGACTACACATAATATCTCTCAGAACTGTTCCTCTGTGGAACAAAAACTTGAGGCATTTGTCCCATCTCCATCTATGTTACCTAAAGGTTTGTCAATACAGTTAACGTCCACACACATATGCTCACCAAGATGAGTAAACTTCTGTCATGTAAGAGATATTCGTGAGTCAAGAGATAAAGGGATACTAAAGAGGACAGAACATTTTGTGACAGAAAAAAAAAAATTCTGCTCCACATGAACTAAAATAAAGTGGCTGAGGAGGTATGAATTTCTACAACTGCTTATTCTACAGGTTTAACCAATAATCTTTGTGTACAAAACTTCCAGGGGTGAAAAGCCTTTGTTTTCATAGTTAAGTCTATGTATTTGCCACCTCACCTTCATTGCCTTCCCCAACACTGACTTTGAAAATAAATGTGATACTTGTAACTATAATGGATATGTGGAATGATGAGGCAGCCAGCATATAAGAAATACTAAGTGAATGTTGGGGTGCTGGTCTTGACTCCTAACTTCTGTTATAAAGGAAAAACAAGTCCAAATAAGTTGCCTTGTCTTCTCCAAGCAGTTGGATACATCCCTAACTGAGACACTGTCATGTAATAAGCAATATTGAATTTTAATTCATGAGTTTTTAACATTAACTCCTTTTCTATTTCTCATTAAGCATTGCTCCTTTCAGGTTGATGAAGTTGGAGGGTTAACAATGACAATTCAAAATCTCTTTACTTGAGTATTCTGATGTTGCAAAGGATCACTCTGTCTATGTGTAGAATTGTGTTCAGAAATATGTAAATTTATATACACTAAAGAAAGAATGAATCAAGAATAAATAAATAAAGAAAGAAATGGTGGCCAATGTGACATAA
Organism: Jaculus jaculus; assembly: GCF_020740685.1. Classification (NCBI taxonomy): domain Eukaryota; kingdom Metazoa; phylum Chordata; class Mammalia; order Rodentia; family Dipodidae; genus Jaculus; species Jaculus jaculus. Next base: position 172,237,054 of record NC_059102.1, on the reverse strand, counting down.
TATCTTCAGAAGGCTTCATCTCTAATGTCATTCTGTGTATCTTAAATTAACACATCGTTTTCAGGAGCCCAAGTGACACTATATCTAGACTTAAACAGTGTCTTAGACCTGTGGTTGAAAATATGTTCACCTTGATATAGAACAAGAAAAATGAGTAATTCTTACTAACAATGTGACTGTTACAACAACATCCATAATTAAAATAACAGAAAGAAATAACATCTCTAGAATATTTTTCCATCAAGAAACAACTTGTGAAAATTGTTTATCCAAACATCCACCTCAGCCCTGGAACCTCAGATTCTCAAGAGAATGAATTTTGATCCCTGAGGTCCCAGCTATAAACTCCCTCATGGGGAGAAAACACTCAGAGAGGCCTTGGTGTTTTCAACCTGCTCCAGATGGGGAAGGAGAAGCTGAAGATGACGGTGGTGTAAGAAAACAAAGCCAATGATGTTCCCAACATCTTTTGTACAACATTGCAGCCTGTTCAGGTAAAGGTGTAGAAAGGGTCTGAGCTCAAGGTCCAGAATATTCCATGTGCAACACAAGGATAGCTGACTGGAAGAGTAAATGAGTTCTCTGGATGCAGTATTTGCATGTGCCAACTAATCACTGAGCAACCATTCAACCCACCCTGTGCTGGGAACTTTATGTGTGGCACCACACAACTAGAAAGGGGGCTTTTAATATTTTCTTTTCCACTTCCTTTTTAAAACAATCAAAGCTGTTCTAAAATGAAAAATGTCCTATAATCCTAACTAGCATTTGAGAAGCAGAGACAGGAGGATCATAAATTAGAGGCCAGCCTCTTTTACATCCTTGTTCCAAACAATCAGAGCTATATAGCAAGACCCCGCCTCAAAAAAAAAGTAAATAAACAAATGAGTAAATTGGTCAAATAAATAAAAAGGTGAGTGTGGTGGTTTGATTCAGATGTCCCTCACAAACTTTTGTGTTCTAAATGCTAGGTCCCTAGCAGGTGTAAATTTGGGAGTAGAATCCTCTCGGAGGTGAAGTATTGCTGGGGATGGGCTTATGGATAGCATAGCTTCCCCTTGCCAGTGTTTGACATACTCCCCCGCTACTGTTGTCCACCTGATGTTGGCCAGGAGGTGATGTCCACCCTCTGCTCATGCCATCATTTTCCCTGCCTTCATGGAACTTCTCCCTTGAGTCTGTGAGCCAAAATAAACCTTTTGTTCCCACAAGCTGCTCTTGATCAGGTGTTTTCTTCCAGTAGAAAGCTAACTTCAACGGTGAGGAAATAATTTTATCAGTTTACTTCATATTCTCTCTCCCTCCCCAAAAAAATAATTATCAAAAGAGATTTTCTTTCTTCTGTAAGCATCCTTAGATATTTTCTAAAATTTTACATTAGATTAAGTTATGACAAATATTTATATATCCAAGATAATAATCTCTGAAATTAATGTATGTTGAATGCAAATTAACCAGATGAAATTTGGAACCAGGATCCAATCTTTTCTCTTTTATAATGGTGTGATTCTTTTATACTAGAGGTGAATTTTCTATTTTTATGATTTGTGCTTTACATCTGTCTAAATATTATTCCATATAGCTGTCACATATATTCAGCATTGTTTTATTCTCATAACTTTAACACTTAAACCTATAATCAGTTTGGAACAATTTTTGTAAATCATAGGTTGAAATTCAATGTTACTTTTCATATGTATAAACATTTCTAGTACCACGGGGCACTATTTTTCATGGATCTAAGTTCTGAGGTTCTCATACACCAAGCTTCCATAGGTTAATATGCCTGTTTATGATATGTTCTTCTCAGTTTCATTGATTTGTTATTCTATCCTTAAGCCAGTTCCACACTGTCTATAATTATTGTTTTACAATATCTTCTGGTGGCAGCTAGGCAAGTTGGTCCCCTACCTGGTTTTCCTTTAGAATTCCACATAGAATTTTCAACTAGAACAAAAAAAAATTTCGAGTATATGACTGGAACTACATATAATTTATAAACTACTATGAGTGAAATAAGATGTAATTATACAATATTAAGTTTTTGTCCATGAAACTGATATGTTTCAGTCTTTTTTAAATCTTTGGAAAAAGTTTCATGTGGGTATTCTATGTTGATCATTACTATAGACACATTTTTTGAGACAAGCCCAAAAGGAATGGCTTATTTTTAATTTTTATTAGCTATGTACACAATATGTATACAGACATGTTGGTACCATTGTTAAGTCTCCTCCCTGTCCTCCCCCCTCTGCAATGACCTGCCTCATTGGGAATGTGGATATGCATTGTGGGGATAGCCATCAGTTATGGGTAAAAGACAATGTCTCTGAGCATAATGGCCCAACATGTGGCTCTTACAATCTTCCCACCCCCTCTTCCACGAATTTCCCTGAGCCATGTTGGGTTCAGTTTAGGTCTACTTCAGCAGTGAGGTCTTGAGCACCTCTGTGTCTCTAGATATCTGGTTTGGTAGGAGGTGAGTGTTCTCTGTGTCTAGCTTCTTCACCTTTGTGGTGGTACCAGGTTCACCAAGAAAGCAGCACTCTTGCTCAAAGCCCCAACTGCTCTTGGTTTCAGCTGGGGCCCTGATGAAGTGTGATGGACTGATTTTCTCAAGATCTGCGTCCATCAGAAAAGAGAAACAAATTCTCTAATGGAGAGTGAAGTCAGCACCAGATAAATTAGATAACCATTATTATTTTAGAGAAAATTTAATAGGTGTAGGCCCTCTTATAGCCCACGATTGATAATTGATAATTGATAACTGATAATGGAGAGCAGGCTCAATTTTTGTATATTCTGACTTGTTTCACAGTTACAGCTATGGGTTCTGTTCCACTGAGTGGAGTCCATTAGCCAAATCAAGAGCAGCTAGTTACCCACCATGTCTATGCACCACTATTGCACTTGTGTGAGCACCACATCGGTTGTTTGCTGCTGAGTAGCTTAGACCACGAGTTGCTTGGACAAATGGTCATTTTCCCCCAGTCACTCATATAGCACTTTCTGGCACTAGATGATCTAACTGTGTGGGGACTGACTCACTTCCAGATTCCAGCCAGGTCATTCCATGTTCCATACCAATAGCATATGGTGTCTTTGGCAGTAGGGTCTTACCATTAACCTTTGGTGGGTCATCAAGCACTCTCACAGAAATCTGTCTTCTTTTGGTAAACCTTGTAGTTCTCTCTAATCAACGGCTCACTGTGGATGTTAACTACATGCTGGTACTGGGAGTTATAGGCCAGCACCAAGGAAAAGAAGGAAGAAAAAGATAGGTAATATAAAAGAGATGGAAACACGAGAGACAAGAGAGAGAGAAAAAGAAACAGGAGAAGATTAAGGTTATTCTTTATCATACCATCTCCAGGGCCCTGTCATTCAGGTGTTCCTTCTGTACCCAAATGGCAATGACACCATAAAATTCTACTTCCTAAAAGACAGACTAAGTTGTTGAACCTTCATCAAGACTGACTTTTTTTTTTACCAAAGAGAGACAATTGGCATGCCAGGGCCTCCAGCCACTGTAATCAAACTCCAGGTGGTGTGCCACAATGTGCACATGTGCAACCTTGCATGCGTGCTTCAGCTTGTGTGTCTGGCTTACATGGGATCTGAAGAGTAGAACATGAGTCCATAGGCTTCACAGGCTAGTGCTTTTAACAATAACCCATCTTTCCTGCCCTAGACATATTTTTCATTAAGAACAAACTTTGTATGGATACATCATGTGTTTGTATCATCTTTTCCCTCCTCTCTGCCCCCATTCCAATGGGGGCACTACTCAGTGGGGTTGCTGGTATTCCCCATGGGGTTGTGAGTTATCCACTGTGGGAGCAGCAGTCAGTTACTGGAGGGAGGTAATGCCTCTTGGCATGACATCCCAACCTGTGGCTCTTACACTCCTCAAAATTCTCTGAGCCTTTGTGGGTGTGTTTTAAGTCTACTTCAGTGATGAGCTCTTAACATTCTCTGGATTTCTGCTTTGGTATGTGTTTAGTTAGTGAGGGGTTCTAGAAAGTTTTTGAAAAGTTCTACTTGATTTTTGTTTTCTGTTCTGTTTTTCTGCATTGTATCCATCTCTTTTTTGAGGTAAGATTCCAGGTGGAGGTCTGATTTTCTTTCTTTCTTTTTTTTCTCCCCCCCACCCCAGGTACAGTCTCATTCTAGCCCAGGCTGATCTGGAAATTACTAGGTTGTCTCAAGGTAGCCTCAAACTCATTATAATCCTCCTGCCTCTGCCTCTGATTTTTCTTGATGCTTCCTTGGTTTTGCTCTTGTATTTGATCATGAGTTCATTGAGCTTAATTAGCTGACTCACCTTCCACACATTTATCTTTATACATTCAATAAATTTATCTCTCTTTTGAGGCCTCTCTGGCTTTCTTCAATTTAGTGACAAAAGTTGTGTGATCTAAGAGATAATTCTGCTAAATTTCATTTATTGTTGGTTTGTTTTTTTGTTTGTTTTTTTTTTTTTTTTGATGTTTTCTTCCAGTTCAGCAATTTCCTTGTTCAGGGTTGCACAGTTTGCTGTGTTTTCATTTTAGGATTCAATTTCTGTTGTTTTCATGGGAGGCTTCCATTGTGGGACTAGACATCCTTGATGGAGATCTCTCAGTTTTCTCACTTTCATCAGTGTTTTCACATTGTAGTCTACCCATCTCAGGATAAAAGTCATATTTTATTGAAGAGGAAGCATGTATTTGTCCTTGTAGGGTCTTCAGTGAGTGTTCTAAGTGAGAACTGGATTGAAGTAGGGTAGGCTGATAAGAGCAGATGCATGGATTGTGGAGGTTGCAAGTGTATCAGGGGTCCCTGGGGACCTGGGAGCTCAGGCCTAGTCACTCCACTTGCATGTACTCTTCAGCACATGGGAACCTGGAGTTGGGGAAACCACAGACTGGGGAGCTAAAGGCCAGTTCTCACAGTTGCCTGTGAAGCCTCTGGGTCAGGTGAATATGGAATTAAGGACCCAGGGGCAAGTCAATCAGGCAGTGAAAGCAAAAGGCTGGCTTCTGCAGCAGGCAGGTAGAGTCCAGGCTGCCCCAAGCCATCAGCAGTGGTTCTGGGACCAGGGAGCTGAGTGGTGGGCAATGAACCTGGGTCTCTGGCCTATTCACTTAATGCATGCACCCTTCAATGCAGGGGATCTGGGTGTTGAAGACCCAGGGGCAGGTTAATCAGGAAAGCAGAGAAAAAGGCTGGTTTCTGCAGCACACACACAGAGTCCAGGCTGCCCCAAACCAGTATCAGGGGTACCTGGGCCAGGTAACTGGGAGGTGGGGAACTAACAGAGAGTTCTGGCCTACTCACTCCACGCACATCCTCTACCACAGGGGATCTGGACTATACACATATTTTATAACAAACAGGCTTTTGATACACGAGCCTATTATCTAGTGACTTTACTAGTCTCACTAATAGTTTATCTGATGACTCTCAGATTTTTCTATACAGACAATTACATCACATAAAAATTTTATTAATCCTAACATTAGGAACAATGGCTCTTCCTTTATAATCTCAATATCTTTCATTTATTTTGCATGTCTTCTTGCTCTATCTAGGACTTCAGACAATATATTCAGTTCATTGAATAATTTCAGTCATTTTTATTATTGGTTCATTTTTAGGCACTGCTTCACATGACTAATTAGTAATGGTTCTGTTCTGTACAGCAATGTAGTAGAAAACATTTACTCAGTAGCATCCCCTTTCTATTTCAATTTTGCTAATGTTCTCCTATAGAAATTGATTGATTTATACCAAATAACCTTTGGTACCTTCTGGGACTGTGATAAGGACAACAGTTCTTCAGTATGTCAGCCACATGTTCTCTCATATACAGACCCAAGCCTGTAATATTCACATATATATATATATATATATATGGAGAGAGAGAGAGAAAGAACACAAATGTGGGCAAAGCCTAAAAACCTAGAAAGGTGACCAAGACAGGGTAACAGGAGACAATGAGAAGGAGCATGGGGAACAGCAAAAAGTCATATATGCCACATTTCAGAAAAGACAGAAGCAGGATTCAAAGGTGAATGGGTGGTAGGAGAGATGAGGGAGAAAGAATGAACTAAAGTAAATCATATTTTTAAATGTCATGATGATACTTGAAATCTGTATGCTAATTAAGAATTTTAAAAGTTAAAGTCATAAAAATATGTTGATAAGGTAAAATGTATAAACCGTGCAATGTCAAATTTTTTTTTTCATTCTTGGGATAAATGTAACTTGATTGATTTTTAAAAATGTTGTCTTTTGAGCAGGCATGGTGGTTTATGCCTATAATCCCAGTATTGGGGAATCGTGATCTATGTAGATTCTGCAAGTTTGAGACCAGTCTAGTCTATATAGGGAGTTTCAGGCTAGCCAGACCCTGTCTTTAAAAAAAAAAATGCTTTTTCAAGCTGGAAAGATGGCTTAGAAGTTAAGAAACTTGCCTGCAAAACCAAAGGACCAAGATTCAATTCCCCAGGACCCACGTAAACTGTATGTACAAGGTGGCACATATATCTGGAGTCTGTTCACAGTGGCTGCAGGCCCTGGCACACCCATTGCCCTTTTTGTCTCTCACTCCTTTCTCTCTCTCTCTCAAATAAGCAAATAAAATTTTTTTAAATTCTTTTTCTCTACTTTTGATGTTTTTTTCCTGCAAGGAGGACTCTGATTGATGTAAGTGAGCTGCGTCTCCATTTCATGGATTCCTTCCTAGAAAAGAAGAATGACATGTTTGATGTGTGACTCTGAAGAGAGCACCCTGGCCCTCTTTGTCCCCCATCCTTATCCTCCAGAGTGCATCAACCCTATTAAAGGCCATGTCCCTGAACTCCCAAGGAGCTCTCCTACAGACTTCAGACATGTTTAGCTGCCAAAACTGGCAGGATGGGTAAACTAAAAGATTTACAAACCTTATGATGCTCATTGACAAAAAAAGAAAATTACTCTGAGCCTTCATCCAGCTGTCTAAAGATGGTACTGTGTCTTCCATATAAACTTTTCTTATATATCTATTTAAAAGCCTAGAAGGAGCAGAGAATTTACTGATGTCTGCTTTGATCTCTGCAATCATTTAACACATAGGTGTGTATTTTAGATGCTTCCTTCAATATTCATTCATAAATGAGAGAATTCCAATTTTACTACCTCATATTTTGGTGTTAAGGTTAGGTGAACTTCATGAGATGCATTGGAGAATTATTTTTGGCAATTTTGAAAAGATTATATTTTACCAAAATTAATTATTCCATAAGTATTTTGTAGATCTTTCTGTAACATAAATGAACCACATTTTTGAGAGCAGATATTAAAATAGAAAGTCAAATTTATTAAGGCAATAATATAATACTATCTTTTTAAATTTTTTAATATTTTTAATTTATTTATTCATTAGGGAGAGAGAAAGAAGTAGATGCAAAGAGAGAGAATGAGGCTGGAGAGATAGATTGGCAGTTAAGACATTTGCCTGTAAAGCCTAAGGACATAGGTTCAATTCCTAGAACCCACATAAACTAAATGCAGATGGTGGTGCCATATCTGGAGTTCATTTGCATTAGTTAGAGGCGCTTGCACTCCCATTTTCTCTCTCTGTTTCCCTCTCCCTACTTCTCTCTTTAATAAATAAATAAACATTTTAAAAAGAGATATAATGGGCATGCCAGGGCCTCCAGCCACTGCAAAACAACTCTAGATGCATGTGCCACCTTGTGCATCTGGCTTTATGTGGGTATTGGGGAACTGAACCTGGGCCCTTTGGCTTTTCTGGCAAGTGCCTTAACTGCCAATCCATCTATACAACTCTGCTTTTATGTTTCCAGTGCATAAATGCAAGTGTACACGTGCATACACACACATACATGCACATGCATGCACATGCACACACACACACACACACACACACACACACACACACACACACACAATCTCTCTCTAGACTCTAAGCCAATATTGATGGACATTGAGAAATGAACACTGAGGAAACAAAATCGCATGTATCAAACATGGGACAAATTATGATGGTGCAACCAACATCATGTACTGTTAACAATTCAAGGTAAGAAAGAAAACTAGGTCTATTAATGCATTCAGCTCTCCAAGAGAAATGAGCCTGAGAGAGTAATAGACTTTATTAATTTTTCCAAGGAACAACACACAAGGCAAGAGACAATCAATTATTAAGTTTTTTCATAAGAAAAGACAGAGAAAATGGTCAATTCTTATTTCAGATTTGACTATTTCTGCCTCATAAAGAATAAAGTAGACAAAGTTATAGAGAACAGAATGTGAGAAAAATCTTTGTCAATAACTGAAGAGCGATTCAAAAATAGTTTAAATAGAAAGCACCTATAAACCAACTCAGTCAAAAACCTTGCCATAAAACAAAAACAAGCAATTTAATAAAAAAGTAAAATGCCAAGTATATAGGAATATTGGGAAATGAACATATTATTCTGTAGCTAGGGAAAGCATGAAAACTTTATATTTTCCTAGACAAAAAAAAATGTATTTTTTTAAAAATACCCATTTCATAAGCCAGCCAATTAGTCTGCTTATCTGAATTTGTTTCTGCAGAAATTTAGAAACAGCTGGCAACAATGCTGCCACCTTATGAGCCCGAAGGACAACTGAGGCCATTAAGATCCCTCAAAATGGTAACCATATGCCAGGTGTGATAGTGCATGCCTTTAATCCCAGCACGTGGGAGGCTGAAGTAAAAGAATCGCTGTTTGAAGCCAGTCTGAGACTACATAGTTAATTCCAGATCACCCTGGCCTAGAGCAAGACCTTACCTCAAATAAAAAAGAAAAAATGGCTACAATATACTGTTGAAGTGTTTTCATAAGACTTAATTAAAATTTTACTGTAACTTGTTCTAAGCTTAATCAAGCTTGAAAAGGTTAATGAATTACATTTCAAAATGCCAATTTCACAAGGAAGTGAGGACATAGTAACCTGCATACACAATAAGTAGTAATGAACACTGGTGCATCCATTATGTAAAATGTACAATCGTTGGCCAATTAAATATGTGTAGTGCACCTTCAAACTCAATGATTTTTGTCTCCTAGGAACATGTCACAGAGAAAGGTTCAGAGTTAACTATTTGCACTAGAAGCAAGCTGTCAGTCTGCTCATCACTATCACTGGCAGGGGCGTCAGGTGAATGACAAGAGAGGAATGTAAAACACACGTACTAAAGCAGATTATGGACCAGCATCTCTGTGCTATCCGCCTGGGATAAGGTAAGTAGAGGAAGTAAACCTGAATACTTAAGACAATTAAATGATCCTAATAATGATACTTTGGTACTACTTTTCATAATATTTTGAAAAATAATTTTATTTTTTTAAATATTTTTTATTTTTATTTATTTATTTGAGAGCGACAGACAGAGAGAGGAAGAGATACAGAGAGAATGGGCGGGCCAGGGCCTCCAGCCACTGCAAACGAACTCCAGACGCATGCGCCCCCTTGTGCATCTGGCTAACGTGGGTCCTGGGGAATCGAGCCTTGAACCAGGGTCCTTAGGCTTCACAGGCAAGCGTTTAACCACTAAGCCATCTCTCCAGCCTGAAAAATAATTTTAAAAATAATCAATTCCACAGATAGTTTGATAAGTAAGATTATGTGACCATGAGTCGATGATCCTGAAAGCAGAATTAATAAAGAGAGGAAAGGGAGAAAATGAGAGGATGGAAACAAGTTAGAGTAAGACTATATACAACTATATGGGAAGGCTGAGATTGTCAAGTACAATAACTAATATGGGTAAATAATATTTTAATAAAACCATAAAGCATAATGGGAAATATAACTGAATAAAATAAGCATAATTTTATATCCCCTATTTAGTATATTAATGAAATGTTAATTAGTAGTTAAGAATACAGCCACAGATCAATACTAATTTCTTAAAAATATCAGTGAAAAAAAGAAAAAATAATCAGTGAAATTAAATTGAGTACCACAGTTCAGCCTTTGAATTCCAAGCCAATTATGTGACAGGAGCTACTTTGTACCCACTGAAAAACCAAATGTTACAACAATTCCAAATCCACAATTAGCTCAAGATTCACAATGTTCTTACTTTCACTTTTATTGTTTCCTTGCCCTTTTTAGGTGATATTTAATTTTTACTAATCATGGGACAAAATGCCACTGAGGTGACTGAATTTGTCCTCCTGGGATTTGCTGGTCAACACAAGTTTTGGCATGTTCTCTTCATAGTATTTCTAGTGATATATATTGCCACCTTAGTTGGGAATATTGGTATGATTCTACTTATCAAAATTGAATCTTCCCTGCACACTCCTATGTACTTTTTCCTCCAGCACTTGGCTTTTGTTGATCTCTGTTATTCCTCTGCTATCACTCCCAAGATGCTGCAGAATTTTGTAAGTACAAGACCATCCATCTCCTTCAGAGGCTGCATAGTACAGTTACTAGTCTATGGTACTTTTGTGACCAGTGACTGCTTCATCTTGGCAGCTATGGCTGTGGACCGCTATGTGGCTATCTGTAACCCACTGCGGTACCCAGTCATCATGTCCCAGAGACTCTGTGTTCTGCTACTGATTGGTTCATATGCAATGGGCTTCCTAAATGCTTCTGTAAATACAAGTCTCACTTTCTTATCAAATTTTTGCTACTCCAATGTAATTAATCACTTTTTCTGTGATGTGCCTCCAATACTTGCCCTGTCATGCTCCAGTATTGACTTTAACATCACGGTACTGACACTCTTTGTGGGCTTCAACTTGACATTAACTGTGTCAGTTGTCATCTTTTCATACACATATATCCTGGCTGCCATCCTGAGGATGTCCTCTGCTGCAGGGAGAAAAAAAGCTTTCTCCACATGTGCCTCCCACATGACCACAGTCACCATCTTCTACGGAACTCTCTCCTATATGTATGTGCTGCACGGGACCAATAAGTCTCAAGAGCAGGAGAAAGTGTCATCTGTTTTTTATGGTGTTATGATTCCTATGTTAAACCCCTTAATCTACAGCCTGAGAAACCAAGATGTAATAGAAGCCCTGAAACATGTAGCAAACAAATCTCTCTAGCAGTAAATGTGGTTGCCTTATAAATATGGTTCTACAAGCACTCTACCAGTGAGCTACATCCACTGTCACAATAATGAACCTTCTGGTTTTGTATCTCTTAAAGAAAGGCATCTGAGTAAGATAATGATGCTGCTTTTGTATGTTTTATAAGCCTCTTTGAAACACAGGTTATATGAAACAAAAATATAATAAGGAGAAGAGCACAATAAAAGCTGTCTAAGTTCCTTCATCAATTAGACTACAGAGTCAGTAGGTGCATCATATTTAGCCTTCTGTGCTTTTCCTATGTTCTTTTGAGAATAAGATGGCTTTCATTGTTTATCTCCACCTGCCAATGCTATTGTGAAAATTTGATATACCACTTCTTTAGGTGATGGATACAGAAGAGTGAGAGAGAAAGGTTATAGAGGAAACTCTCATGGATGTTGGGGCATTAGGACTAAATTCCATTCTTCCCATATTGTTTTATTAATAATTCTGAAATTGGACAGTGAGGTGGGTCTGTCAGTTGTGTAGCTAGCTGCCTTACAAGCATGAAGGCTTGTTTTTGGATTACAAGCACCCACATAAAAGCTAGGTATATCTGCAACCCCAGTAATAGGGAGGCTAGGGCAACAGGGACATCCCTGGGACTTTCTTTATAGATAGTCTAGCCACATCACTGAGCACCAAGTTCAGTGTGAGATCTTGTCTCAAAAAAGGTAGAGATAAATTGATGACAACTTTGACCTCTGACTTCTAATGCACATACATGCATGGGAACATGCTCATGAAAACATACATTCAAACACAAAAAATAAATAAAATAATAAAAATAATTTGGAAATTGACACGGGAATCAGGAATATCAGGTACATCTCACTTTTTTACTGCTAAACATGAGTGAGTCTCCTGCTTGAAGCTCTTTAATGGTGTGCTTGTTAGAAAAATAAAAGACAATGCAGAATAGGCTCATCTGCCCTAAACAGATGCATTATGCTCCTCAATCTCAAAACACAATGAGGAAAGATACAGGAAACATAAATCTATAAATCAAATTAAACTCAAAATACATTTTTTATTAAGTAGAACTTCGTATGGACACACCATTCCCCTCCTCCCTGCCCCCACTCCACTGAGGGCCCTCATTTGAATAGCTGGTCTTCACATGGAATTGTAGGTTATGAGTTGACTAAGTGTTGTAGTCAGGAGGGTCTCATTGCTGGTAGAAATCACCCAACCAGAGCAGCTTGTGGAGGATAAAATAGGTTATTTTGGCTTACAGGCTTGAGGGGAAGCTCCACAATGGCAGGGGGAAATGATGGCATGAGCAGAGGGTGGACATCACCCCCTGACCAACATAAGGTGGACAATGGAAACAGAGAGTGTGCCAAACTCTGGCATGGGGAAATTGGCTATAACACACATGAGCCTGCCTCAAACAATATACTCCATCCAGGATGCATTAATTCCCAAATTTCCATCAGCCTGGAACCTAGCATTCAGAACACTTAAGTTTATGGGGGACACCTGCACCAAACCACCACATTCTGCCCCTGGCCCCATAAACTAAAATAACCGTACACGATGTAAAATGCAATGATTAATCTAACTTTAAAACTCCCCATAATTTTCATCAGTTCCAATGATGTTCATACATCTCCATAGTCCAAGATCTTTTTTTTTTAATTTTTTTTGGTTCATTTTTTATTTATTTATTTGAGAGCGACAGACATAGAGAGAAAGACACATAGAGGGAAAGAGAGAGAATGGGCGCGCCAGGGCTTCCAGCCACTGCAAACGAACTCCAGACGTGTGCGCCCCCTTGTGCATCTAGCTAACGTGGGACCTGGGGAACTGAGCCTCGAACCGGGGTCCTTAGGCTTCACAGGCAAGCGCTTAACCACTAAGCCATCTCTCCAGCCCAGTCCAAGATCTTTTAACTGAGCCATAATACCAAAAAATAACCTCAAAAAAAGCCATAATGGCACAGAATAAACATTCATACTGCAAAAGATGGCATTGGGCATAGCAAAGAAACATTCAGCCAATACAAGATTTAAAACAACCAGGACAAAGATCAAACTGTAACTCTAAGTCCAAATCTGGCCAGTGACAAATCTCCAAGTCTGATAATTGGCACCAGCAACAGGTAACTGGCATTCCAATTCTGCCCCTCCAGCTAGGCTACTCACAGTCCTGGAAAACTTCATCAGGGCTGGCAGCTTTCCTTAGCAGCCATCTTGTGGTCCCAGCATCTCCACTGGTTCTTCACTGCAATCCACAGTTCATTCTCGTGGCCCCATGGGGTCTCTATGCCTACATCCAGCAAACCTGCTTCACACTGTTCATGGCTATTTCCAAAACACAAGACCATGATGCAAACATAATGACCCCCTTTCCAGAATTTCTTATACTCCACAATACCAGGTAGGGTAAAAATTTATTAATCCAGGGGATAATGAAGCAGACTTTGAAGAACAGGACCTTCCTTGAGCACACAGACCCCTTCAAAAGAGTCTACATTCTTCCTATTGCCCCAATGCAGGTCAGCTGACCCAATATCAAAGGTTACAATCTCTCAATTGCAGCTGTATGGGCAACAGTTTACCCAAATATTTTTCTTTCTGTGCCATATTCTTCCAATCAAACCAGTTCATCTCTATGCAAAGGAACCCTGCACAATTTCTCAGGACCCATGCATGACAGCAAGCTTCCCACACAAATTACCAGTCCAGTCTAGGCAAAGTTCTTTTTCACCCTCATAAGCCAAACCTCACAGTCCATAGTTCTTACTTCATTTAGGTTTTTCAACTCTGATTAGAATAGTCCATCAAGCTGTACTTACAGCACTTCAATGAGTCTCTTAGGCCAAGGTTTCAAATTCTTCCACATTCCTCTTGAAAATCAGCTCCAAAAGGCCAAAGCCACACAGTCAGGTGTCTAGCAGCAACTCCACTTCTGATAGCACTTTACAGTTGCAGTCAGGTTCACATTGCTGGTAGAAATCACCCAACCAAGAGCAGCTTTGGGGGGGAAAATGGATTTTTTTCAGTTTACAGACTCAAGGGGAAGCTCCATGATAGCAGGGAAAATGATAGCATGAGCAGAGGGTGGACATCACCCTCTGTCCGACATAAAGTAGACAATAGAAACAGGAGAGTGTGCCAAGCACTGGCTTGAGGTAACTGGCTATAATGCCCATAAGCTTTCCCCCAACAATATGCTCCCTCTAGGAGGTGTTAATTCCCAAATCTCTATCAGCTGGTAACCTAGCATTCAGAACACCTAATCAAACCACCGCACTGAGGATACTCAAAACACACCAAAGCAAAAATTCAAAATAAGAATTTTTTGAAAAAAATATGGATTATTCTATATACAAGACAGGATATATTTATCCATTTGTGTCCTCTATTAAATAAAAGCAATATTATAATTTTCCACATGACAGAAAGCTAAAACTCCCTTTCTACTTCTTCCATATATCATTAGTTACTTAAAGACTAGGGAGGAATTTGTGGGAGGGTAATCAGGATGGTATTCTCTGCCATTCACAATGTTTCCAGAAGGTTCAGATTCACAGACTAAACCATGGGATAGTCAGCCAGACATAGCTCAAACATGCCAATGGAACAAAGATGGTGCAGTCATGGAGTAGGACGCATTACAGGAGAGAAATCTCAACATTCATAAACTCTGGTCTTACATAGCACTATTGGTATTATACTCCTTCTCACGCCATTGAGAGAAAAATTAATTCCACTTCGAAGTGTAAGCAAAAGTTCTTTAGAAAAGAAGGATATCTTCCTCTTCATCCATGTTGTTCATCTCTGTTGCAAACAAGTGCACAGTTTCACTATCATGATATGCCTCTTCAAACAAATATTCTTCTGTGTAACAGCCAAAAACACCTTTACTCAGAAGAAGTAGACTGAACAGAAACATACATTATGCATGGGGAAGTTGTGTTCCAAATGATCTCTCTTTATAGTCATAAAGTAAAAACTGAGCCAGACAAGTGCTTAAAATAAATGCAATAATAGTAATAGCCAAATAGCCCATGACTAACCAAATTGAGAAAGAAAAGTATTTTAAATAATTGTAAAATGATTTCACATAATATGTAACATTAATAAAATTCATGTAGGAATTCCATTTTGTTTTAAAAGACTCACATGTCAATCGTGCTTAAAACTGAAAAATAAAACAGTTTGTTATGATTCTGCAACACTCTAGTAACAATGGCATCATCAAAAATTCACATGATAACTAATACTGGTGAAGGTGTAAGGAAAGAAGAATTCTCATTCACTGTTGGCAGAAGGAAAAACTTATACACTCACTATGGAAATCAGTATGGAGGCTCCTCAAAAATCTAAAACTAGGGCTGGAAATATTGCATAGTGGTTAAGGTGCTTGCCTGCAAAGCCAAAGGACCCAAGTTTAGTCTCCAGGGCTCATGTAAGCCAGATGCACAAGGAGTGGAAAAACCATGAGCAAAGAACCCCACCACCACCACCACCAAAAAAGAAAAAGAAAAAGAACACTGCAGGCTATTGCAAAAACTCTTAGATACTCACCTAAATGGTAAGACCCTATTGGTAAAGACCACTCCAGCTGCAGTCACAATACATGTAGAGACCATGCTAGAGCTGAGACGAATGCCAGCTCCCTGCTTGCTGACTCCCATAGTACTGGAAAGCACTATGTGAGCTGCTGTCAACAATAGTGTGACTGGCCGGGTACAGTGGCACACGCCTTTAATCCCAGCACTTGGGAGGCAGAGGTTGGTGGATCGCCATGAGTTCAAGGCCACCCTGAGACTACATAGTGAGTTCCAGGTCAGCCTGGACTAGAGTGAGACCCTACCTCAAAAACCCAAGAAGAGCCGGGCATGGTGGCGCATGCCTTTAATCCCAGCACTCGGGAGGCAGAGGTAGGAGGATTGCTATGAGTTCGAAGCCACCCTGAAACTCCATAGTGAATTCCAGGTCAGCCTGGGCTAGAGTAAGACTCTACCCCAAAAAAACAACAACAACAAAAAAAATCCAAGAAGAAAAAAATAATAGTGTGACCAAGTAATGTAAATTACAATATCAACCAACCAGGCAAGATGTGCCCAATGGTGCTATAGTGACAATGTAGGCTATGGGGATAATCAATGACTCTGTAATTGGATATGAGGCCCACTCACTCAATGAAAGGGAAATCATGCCTGGTACTAAGAGACAAGTCAGAAGCATGTGGTTTGGAAGTTCATAGGCCCTTGAGGGAAGCTTGCACTGTTCTTTGGCTAATAGGAGAGGTTATACCTATCAAAAAGTCATCTAAATGTCTATTTTCTCCATCTTTGCTGATCTCACTTTTGGCTACATAATAACCTTTTTGCAAATGGAAACAAATACTAGGGAGACACAACAAGGTAAAAAGATGCCAACTGTCTATCATGAGATTAATCATCCTCCAGAGCCCAAGAAACATTAAAAAGGAAGTGAGGAACTAAATATAAGTGCTTTTCTCACAGCTAGTGTGAGAACCTCCTCCAGGGAGATGGAGGTAGACACTGAAGAGACTCAAAATTAATCAAAGCATGTTAGAGGCTTATGATGCCAACACTAAATGAGCTATTCCCCCATGGTTCAAAGAACAGTGCAGCAAAGAGGGCAGAAAGAACGTAAGAGCTATAAGGTGACAAGGTGTATGTTGAAGCATTGTCCCCACACAGAGACTAGTGCATTCATGACACTACAGTGATTGCAGGTAACTCCGCTGAGGTGGGACCTCAGTGGAATGAAGGCGGGAGAGAAGGGACATAAAAGCATAACCTAATGGGAATATCACCAATTATAATATGTTCGTATATTGAAGTTCTCAATAAAAAATGGAGAAGATGTGGCTGACTGGTAAAACTCTTGCCTACCATGTACAAGGCTCTGGGTTCAACCCCCAACATTGAAAATCAGATTCAGAAATTGACAAAAGAGGGCTAGAGAGATTGTTCAACGGTAAAAGGTACTTTTTTGCAAAGCCTTTCTACATAGGTTCAATTCCTCAGTACCCACATAAAGCCCTATTTATAAAGTCACACATATGTCTAGAGTTCACTTGTGGTGGCAAGAGTCACTTTGCACACTAATTCATTCTCTCTCTCTCTCTCTCTCTCTCTCTCTCTCTTTCCTCTCTCTCATAAATAAATAAAAATATTTTTGGAAAGTTAAAACACACAATGTGGAGTACCAAAACATCAGGTAAAAGATCAGTAAAGTGAAATATCTGATGCTCCACTTCCCCCACCACAGGAGAGCCACCCCCACTGCAGGTGAGCATATGGATTCATACATACATGCACATTGCACATACATGTACAAACACCACAGCACACTAAACCACACCACATTACACACACACACATATAAAATTAAAAACAAGCTGGGCGTGGTGGTGCACGCCTTTAATCCCAGCACTCAGGAGGCAGAGGTAGGAGGATTGCCATGAGTTCAAGGCCGCCCTGAGACTACAGAGTTAATTCCAGGTCAGCCTGGACCAGAGTGAGACCCTACCTCGAAAAACCAAAAAAAAAAAAAATTAAAAACAAATTGAATGGCTCAAGAGATTGCTTGGTGGTTAAGGCACTTGCTTGTGAAGCCTAAGGACCAATATTCAATTACCTAGAACCCACATAAGCCAGAAGCACATAGTGGTGCATTCATCTGGAGATCATTTGCTGTATCTAGAGGCTATATCATGACATTCTCTCTCACTCTCTCTCTCTCTCTCTCTCTCTCTCTCTCTCTCTCTCCCTCTCTTTCTCTCTCTTAAATAAATAAGTAAACAACTTAATAAATAAATAAATAACATTTTTTTGGTTTTTTTTTGGTTTTTCAAGGTAGGGTCTCACTCTAGCCCAGGCTGACCTGGAATTTACTTGGTAGTCTCAGAGTAGCCTCGAACTCATGGCAATCCTCCTACCTCTGCCTCCCAAGTGCTGGGATTAAAGGTGTGCACCACCTTGCCCAGCATAAATAAACTTTTAAAGAGACACATAGGGCAAAGGAATAGAATAGAGGATCCAAATATCAATCTATGCAACATGCAACTAAAGCACATGATTTTTGACAAAGATGCCAAAAAATATTCATTGGGGAACAGACAGTGCCTTCAATAAAATAGCACTGGAAAATTATATTTATATGTAGAATAAGGAAGCTAGACCCTTATCTTTCACCCTGCACAAAAAAAAAAAAAAAACTCAACTTGAAATGGATCAAGATCTCAACATAAGATCCAAAACCATAAAATTGCTAGAGGAAAAAGTATGAAAATATTTACACGATATAGGCATAGGTAAAGTTTTTCTGAGATAGTCTCCAGAAGCTGATAAAATCAAACCAACAACTGACAAATGAACCACATGAAACTAGAAAGCTCTTGTACATCACGGGAAATAGTGAGTTGAGTGAAGAGTCCACCTACAGAATGGGCAAAAGCCTTTGGCAGCTATGTATCTCACAAAGGATTAGTATCTAGAATATACAAAGAACTCAAAAGACTGAGCATCAGGAAACAAAAACAAAACATGAGTGATGGAACTACATAGAGTGTTCTCAAATGAAGCAATAAAAAATGGATATTTTTGAAGTGTTCAACATCCTTAGACACTAGGGATATGCAAATTAAAACTACATTGAGATTCTATTTCAATCTGGCCATAATGGCTAGCATCAAAAAAAGAATTACAAATACTATATAGGGTATGGAGAAATCCGTACTCTTTTTCACTGTTTGTGGGAACACAAGCTAGTGCAATCATTATGGAAAGCAGTGTAGCGGTTTCTCAAAAAGCCAAAAATATAGCTACCTTGTGACTCAGCTATACCAGTCCTAACCATATACCCTAAAGGTTCTGCATTCTATTTCAAAAATACTTGCTCATCCAGGCTTATGCTTCTTTATTCACAACAGCTGCAAAAATGGAATCAGTCCATGGGTTCATAAGCTAATGAATGGATTATGAAGATATGGTAAATAGAAACAATGGAGTTTTATTCAACTATAAAGAAAAGTGGAATTATGAAATTTGCAGGAAAAATGGATGGAACCAGAAAAGGTCTTAGTGAGTGAGGTTACGTGGCCTCACAAACACTACATGTTCCCTCTCATATGTAGACTCCAGCTTTGAAGATCTACATTAATGGCTACAAATCAGTATGTTTGTAGAGGCAAAGAAGCTATAAAGGGGTTCTGGGGGTAGGTTTGTGTTTTGGTTTTTTTGGAGGTAGGGTCTCACTCTAGCTCAAGCTGACCTGGAATTCACTATGTAATCTCAGCGTGACCTAAAACTCACAGTGATCCTCCTACCTCTGCCTCCCAAGTGTGAAATTAAAAAGGTGCACCACCACGCCTGACTGGGGTAGCTTTTTTGATATTATAGTAGATGTGGGACATGATAGCAAAGGAGAATGAGTAATACAGGGGAGGATGAATGAGAGAGAAAAGGAGGCAGTAGAGGATGAATTAAAACTATGAAATGTGAATAAGCCATATGGAAAGATACTATTTGGTAAGCCAATTGAAATATAAAATATAACTCTTTTAAAGTGTTTGAACAAAATCCCCCCATGTAGATAGATAAAGCTCTTCTCAGAAGCCACAGATTATTAATTGCAAATTCCAGTGCCTGGAATAACATTCCTCAATTGTTGGTAAGGGAGACTAAAGAGGTTCATAAAGCTATATGGTCTATTGCCATTATTCTTGATTGCCCAACACACTGGATGATACATCCCTATTGCTGAAGACTCCATACATTTCAGGTGCAAGACATAGAAAAAACTGAGTTGAGTGGAGCTGAAAGCTTCTGCCTTGCCAGGTACCTTTCTTCATGTCAAATGGTGCTATACAAGTTGCTGGAGGTGAAAACCCATCAACAGTCCTACCTAGATATGGACCTTGTATATTTCTCAACAGACCTGCCAGGCAAAATATTCCCACTGATAGAATGGTGCCTTGAATGTTATGGGAGTAACCAACTTTCTTATTATATTTGAGGCCCACTCCACAAAAGGGATTTCATACCTACTACTGAAAACCTGGTCAAAAAAGCCTATGGCTAGGGACATAGGCCTTGGTGGGAAACCTACTATGGTTATTATGCTAAATGGAAAGCATGTGAATATGCCTTTGGAATATTTATATTTGGGATGAGGGGATAGCTAAGTGGTTAACAATACTTGCTGGAAAAATCTACAGTACTGGATTCAATTCCCTTGTACCTACATAAAGCCCAATGCACAAGTACCCATAACTCTCTCTACTTATGTATTATCTATCTATCTATCATCTGTCTATCTCTTTCATAAATAAATAATAATATTAACTATCTATATTTATTCTCATAGATTAGTATTGCCTGAAGCCTGGGTCTAGCAGTTTCTTACAACAATGAACAGTAGTCAATGCAAAAATGCACAGTTGGCAAAATTTCCATGAATAAGTGACTGCTGTGTGCTCATCCTCAATCAGGACAACCAAATTACTCCCTCCAAGGCTCAGGGAACCTAGTAAAAGAGGGGAAGGCAGTAATAAAAGAGTATGAGGAGGGGGAAGAGGGCCATGAAATATTGTCTTCTGGCTATGAAATGGCCATCGCATCCATGAACTCAGCACATCTGTGGCTTCTTTTACAAAATGGAGTCTACCCATACTTCTCCACTGATGGGAGAAGGGTACATGAGACTCCACACCTCCCGGAGTAGCTACTGGTTTCTGGGAGAGGGGAGTCAGAATCATCAGATGATATCCACTGGCAAGTTGCCCATTGTATGGTAAATAACAATCCAACCATAATCATGAAAACAACCCTAATTTAATTCATTGGGTAAAAAAGAAAGGCATGAAAGATATATGTGTATGAATGGGAAAGAAATAATGTAAACTGATGAACCTTTCTCTTTGGAAAGTAGTGAGGTAATAATTTACAAAGTCCATACCCTGTTGTCAGATTCTTCTTTCCAAAACATATTTTAATACAAAAGATATTCCAGTTTGAACAATAATATTTATGACTTCATTGTTATATTAGTAAAAGACTGATCACAGTATAAATGCCTACCAGTGATGAGAGAGAAGCTGAGTAAACATTCAAAGATGTAGCTATTCAATAAGATATAATACAACCACTATAAAGGTTACAGATAAAGGAGAGATGGTTTAGTGGTTAGGGCACATGCCGGCAAAGCCTAAAGACCCAAGGCTTGATTGTCTAGGTCCCACATAAGCCATATACAGATGGAGACACATGTATCTGGAGCTTATTTTCAGTGACTAGAGGCCCTGGCGCACCCATTATCTCTCGCATGCTCTCTCTTGCTCTCTCCCCTCCTCTCTGCTCTAATAAAAAAAAAAAAAATCTCTATTTTTAAAAAGTTACAGATGTAGCTCAATAATAGAACACTTGCCTGGCATGTACTAACAAAGCCTTGGGTTTGATCCCCAGCACTGAAAATAAAACCAAGTCTTCCCTGCCTATGTTGTCATAGAGAGATCACTAAGAAATATCAGGTAGAATGTAACAGCAAAACAAGGATGTGAAGAATATTTTCCTGTATAAAATACTAGCATGTGTTAGAAAACATGTCAGTGTTGTTACCTGGAAGAATAACAAATTCTTTTGGTGATGCTGATCTCAAGAAAAGAAAGAGATTAGAATTGTATCAAGAAAGGGATGGGGATATGGTTCACACTTCATGAGTTTACTCACTCCTGAATTGTTTTTTAACTTATTTGTTTATTTATTTGAGAGCGACAGGTAGAGAAACAGGCAGAGAGAGAGAATGGCCGCACCAGGGCCTCCAGCCACAGAAAACGAACTCCAGACGTGTGCGCCCCCTTATGCATCTGGTAAGGTGGGTCCTGGAGAATAGTCTAACTGGGATTCTTAGCTTCACAGGCAAGTGCTTAACTACTAAGCCATCTCTCCAGCCTTACTCCTGAGTTTTTACCATTTGAATATCTTTTTATTATGTCACCCTAGGGATCAAACTCAGGTCCTCATGCTTACATGGAAAGTGTTCTTACTCTCTGAGATAGTTTCCCTTCCCCCTGGCTTCTTATTTGCTAAAATTATAACAATTGAAGTCGAGCAGGCAGGAAGGGAGAGAAGGATGGAAATATACATGACAGTCAAGGTAATATTCAAATAATCTTACTTAACAGGGCAGATTTCAGACTTCAAACACCAATTTAAATATTACTTACTCATTTATTTGAAAAAGACAGATGAGAGAGAGAGAGAATGTGTGTGTGTCAAGCCCTCTTTCCTCTGCAAATTCCAGATGCATGCACCATTTTGGCTTTACACAGGTACTGGGAAATTGAACCTGGGCCACGAGACTTTGCAAGCAAGTGCCTTTAACCACTTAGCCATATCTCCAGCCCCTATTTCCTTTTTCTTTTTTTTTTAACAACATTTAGCTTTTCTGATATCTTTTATATAACTGCTATCACTCCCAAAGTTGCTGCAAAAATTCCTATTAGCAGACAAATTCACATCAGCTGGAGGATGCGTAAAGCAATTGATGGTTGCTGCAACATTTGGGGCCAATAATGATTACTCACAGGCAGTAATGGTAATGGACCATTAAGTGGTCATGTATGAGTTTCCCAAGTACCCTATATTGTTGACCATCCTGCATCCACTTGGTAGTTGGGTCATATCACATGGGATCACTAAATGCCTTTACACAAACAGGCTATATTATAACTCTTCACAGAGCTTCTGAAAGTCCAACATCATCAGTGAGTTTTCCAATGATAATTTTTACTCGACCACTAGCATTTTACTCACTATATTTGTGGAATTTAACTTGATTTTCACGGTGTTGGCCATTAACTTGTCCCATATGTACCCTACGGCCACCCTTCTGAAGATGTCTTCACTTCCAGGGACAAAGAAAACCTTTTCCCTCCTGACAGCAGTCATCATTTTCTATAGAACCCTCACTTACATGTGCTGCTTTTGGATTATTCTCTTTCCCATGTTAAATATACTCATCTGTTGACAAAATTACCAGGAATAAGTGATAATTTTGTGTTCAGCCCTAAATATGACATCTAAACTACACTCTCCAAGGCTCAGGGAAGCCCACTGAAGAGTGAGCACTCAATGGGAAGTGCAGCTGTGGAATGCTGTCTTTTGAATACAAGTCCACCATGCTCATGGAGTCATGAATAGGAAAGCAGATGGGTTTTCCTATTCATTATTGTGCCTACTAATATCCCACATACAGGAGGAAGAGGTCACATACGGGTGATGGAAACCCCACTCCTCCCAAAGTAGCAACAACTGATTGCTGGGAAAAGGTAAGTCATGTCTTTGAGGGAGGTGTAGCCACTTGAGGATTGCCCACTCTCCAATAAATAACTTCCCACCCATGATTTGCTCAAAGCACCCTAATTTAAATCAATGGATCAAAAAATAAAATAAGGGCTTGAGAGGTGGCTTAACAGTAAGGTGCTTGCCTGCAAAGCCAAAGGACCCAGGTTTGGTTCCCTAGGAACCATGTGAGCCAGATGCACAAGGTGGCACATGTGTCTGGAATTCATTTGCAGTGGCAGAAGGCCCTGGTATACCCGTTCTCCCCCCCCCCACCACCCTCTCTCTCTTTCTCTTTCTCTCTCTCTCTTCTCAATCAAATAAATAAAAAGAAAATAAATATAGTTAAGAAGGCACGGAAGTAGGGTGGGAATCAAATGGGAAGAAATATTTTTTCTGAGAAAGGAAGGAGTAAGACAGAAGGTAATTGAGGGAATGGACCAAAATACATAGTATACATATATGAAATTGTCAAAAATATTTTCAATCATAACAGAAAAAATACCCTCATCTGTAACTTGAGAGGCAAGGAAGTAAAACAAGTATTAAAATTGATAAAGGGATAAGGCTCTTTTTGTTTGTTGGTTGGTTGGTTGGTTGGTTGGTTGGTTGGTTGGTTGGTTGGTTGGTTTTTCAAGGTAGGGTCTTGCTCTAGCCCAGGCTGACCTGGAATTCATACACTATATAGTCTCAGGGTGGCCTGAACTCTTGGTGCTCATTTGACCTCTGCTTCCTGAGTGCTGGAATCAAAGGCATGCACCACCACACCCAGCTAAGGTTCTTTCTTTTGGGGGAGGTGTTTTAAATTTCCTTCCTTTTTTTCTTTTAGTTATGTACATACTCAGTGTATGCAGTTATGTTGGTACCATCATTAGTCTCCTTCCTGTCTTCCCCCCTTCAAAGGGACCCTCCTCATTGGGGATTGTGGGTCATGCATTGTGTGGGTAGCCATCAGTTATGGAGAAAAGAAAAAGTCTCTGTGCATAATGTCCCAATTTGTAGCTCTAACAATCTTTCCACCCCCTCATCTGTGAATTTCCCTGAGCCATGTTGGGTTCATTTTAGGTCTACTTCAGTGATGAGGTTTTTTATAAATATATATACATATAAATTCAGCACATCAAAGTACCCAGGATAGATGTTCTACCACAATTTAATATTTGTAAAGTAAGGAACATGTTCACACCTCAAATCAATTCTACTTCCTTCAATAGATAAAGCCTTAAAATATGGGAAACTTAATAGGAACATCTCCTAGGACTAACAAATTCTTCCCCCCCAAAACATGGATGATACTGATGTAGTCTTAAAGCCTCTGACTTTATTTTATCAAGTGCAGAAAAAGACACACCCTGCATAAAGATGTATATCCACAGTTGAGATGCCTAATGATATAGGAAATGTTGTAACATCCTTCTCTCTGTTTAATGGGTAATTTCTTCCTCTACTGACTTCTTAATGGTGGTGTGATTCATCTTACCACCAGGGGAAAGGAATGGCCCTGCCAATACAGGCATGAAAAGGTAAGGAAAACACCTTGCCCAATACTGGATTCCCAATACCCATAATATTCTCAGCATGTCATCACTGTCCAATCAATGAATAAATAAATGGGCAAATGAACACATAGAAAGATCAGGATCTAAACAGAGCCCGTTCAAAGAAGTGGGAAGCAGCAGCCTGCAGTCTAGCATAGTTGTTTCTGGGATGAAAGTGAGTGAGCAGCCACAGCTCTGCCAAGCCTATTGAGAGGGGAACTGTATATAACTACACCAAACTATGTTATTATAAATAAGCCCGTAGAATGAAATTTTAAAGAGCATTTCAGAAGCCTAGAGTGGAAAAGCAACAGATTTCAAGTGAGTAAATCTGTAAATCTAGTCGCTCAGATTCTCAGTCTTGATGTTGTTAGTAAAGTCTATTTTTTCCGTGGGTGTGTGTGTGTGTGTGTGTGTGTGTGTGTGTGTGTGTGTGTGTATTGTAATGTGTGTGTGTGGAGGCTGGAATTTGATGTTAGTTATCTTTCTCAATTGCTCTTCTCCTTATTTTTTGAGACAGGATTTCTCACTGATCCTGGAGCTCACCAATTTGACTAGATTAGTTAACCAGCAAGTCTCACAAATCCTCCAGTCTCCACCTCCCCAGTACTGGAATTGTAGGCATGCTCCTCCATGCTCAGTTTTTATATAGATGCTGTTGATCAGAAGTCAGGATCTCACGTTTGTGCAACCCCTTTACCCACTAATCCACTTCCTTGGCCTCATTTTAACAGCACACAGCTTATAGGACCAGATGTGGATCCACCTTAGTTGTGGCAGCAACTGACAAGGGACCTCTGACAAGTGTCTGTTTTGTTCCTGTTAATATTGCTCTTTGTTTTTAAGGTCAAGATGTAGGTGGTAATAGAAGAAACAGCAATATAAGTATCTAATGATCTAGGCAAACTATGAACACTGAAAAAGGCATGGCCGGAGCTGTTATTTAACACTGAGGACTGGTGGGAAGTTCAAGCAGTGCATGAGAGGGCTTTCCATCATCATTCCACACTGTGGTTGTTGGCATGTGAATATATTTCCCCCATAACCAGTGGTATTTAAACATTCTGCTGGTGTTGTTTTGTTTGCTACCCTTGTTTCTCTCTGAATGTTTGGAAGTAAGCAGCTTCTTTTGCCATTGATGGAACTTCCCCTGGCTCTGTAAACTTGAAATAAATCCCTTCCTCTCACAAACTCTGTCTCATTGGATGCTCATCCCAGCATTGCGGAGCCAACTATAACACGCACCAAACATGTCCACATTGGATTAAACCTCTATGGTACAGAAATGGCTTGAATGGGTCCCCTAACAGTTCATGTGCTTAAAATTTGGTCCCCAATTTGAAGAAGTTAAAAAATAATGTGACCTTTAAGGGGAAGAGTTTAATGAGAGGCCACTGGGGGTACTGTACTCCACAGGGATTAGTGTAGTTCTCAGGAGACCCTAGTTAGTTCTCCCTAGAGGGTTATAACAAGTCAAGACTGACCTTTCCTCACTCTTTGGCTTCCTGAATTGCCATGTGGTCATGTTATCACTCCATTTCACCCACATGCTCCCACCATGATGCCACTGGCTATGATGTGATGAAGCCCAGCATCAAACATAACTTCAACTCCCTCTGTCTTCATAGCACTCCCAAATTGTGCCCATAGCCTTTCTCTTAAGAGTCAACTCTAGACCAGGCAAGGTGGCCCATGCCTTTAATCCCAGCACTCAAGACGTAAAAGGATCACTGTGAGTTCAAAGCCACCCTGAGACTGCATAGTGAATTTCAGGTCAGCCTGGGCTAGAGTGAGACCATATCTCAGGAAAAAAAAAAAAAAAAAAAAAGGTGGGGGAGTTAACTCTAGAACATTTATAAGTACATGATAAAGCAATGAAAGGCAAAGTTGGTGTTTTATACCAACATTTTAAGGCCCTCAAAACAGTTCTAATGAGGAGTCTGCTGCCCTGTTGAATGGGGCTGAAGCTCTGATCTGGAGAATGACAGAGCACATGAACTATATTACAATACCCAACATTGGGAGAAATGGGACATATGGGAACTATACATCAGCTATGTAAGAAGTGTGTAACGTTTGACTAGGTCCCAATAAAAACTCAGATGACCTTTCTGGGATGGCAGCACAGGCATATGACCACATGTTGCTGTCAGAAGAAACCATTCATGAAAATAATGAAGGCTTTAAATTTGGATCCTCCCAATCCTGTTTCTCTTTGTTTGTTGGTTTAATGTTTTCTGGCTAGTAATTCTCTACTTATAGTGTTTTTCTGATGTCATAATTTATTTGATTCTTCTAATAAGTTGCCAAAGACATCTTAGTCAAATAAATAAATTTATGTGGCTATTTATTTATTTGACAATTTTATATGTAGATATAATATATTTGACCATATTCACCCTCCATTGGCCTATCACCCCCTCCCCTCCTACTGAACCCCTTCTTCCTCCCAGATAGCCCCCTCCTACTTAAATCTTATTTTCTAACCTAATTAGTGCTCGCATGAATGTGTGTGGGTGTTATTTTCTGGAACATGGGCAACATGTGTCACCACAAATGAAGAAAATGTCTTCTCCTCCCCTAGAAACCAGTAAATATCAATAGACCCTCAAGAAGGGACAGTGCCTTATGAGCCTCATCCCTATGCATGGTAGAATGCACATGAATCCAATCTTGGAAAGTCTTGAACTCTATAGTTTTCTGCGTAAAATAAATTTATTTCTCAAAGTTCTTCATATCGAAATTTTATTTGTCATATTTCTAAAACTGGAACCATTCCACTTCAAAAACTCACAAATTCATATCCTTGTCCCATGTAAAATATTCTATCTCAACAGCCTCAGGGGGCTTACTTAATTTTAGAATTAACTCCAAACTCTGTGATGTCATGTAGATATCATCTAACTCAGCTAAAAGTGACATTGAATTACAATTAATGCTCAATCATGGTTCTTTTCTAATGATAAACTTGTATAACAGACTTCTGGGTAAGATGGTGGCTTAGGAGCCATGCCAAACCAGCCTAGGGAGGGATTTAAGCAGAACCCCAGCAGAATATACTCTTCTTCTGAAAAGTGAAGGAGTATAGGTTATTCTTAGACACAGTGGAGCCAGGGACACCAACACCCACCAGAAAGGAGGAAAATGGCCAGAGTCCCGCTGAGGTGATGGCAGCTGGCAATCTGCATGCACCTGCCCGGGGCAGTCCCACCAGGTGCACCAGGCAGCGGACAGCAGCAGCAGAGACCAAGCAACAGATTTTTCAAGTCCATCAGCCTTCTTGCAAAGTTAAATCTGAAGGAAAGACAGCTGAGATCAACTAAAGAGCTACTGAAAGTGCAAGCAACTCCAGAAGTCTGAACTCTCCCATTCCCCAGCATCAGAACCGCTAAACTCCAGCATTGGGCCCCCAGTGGCAGCACAGCCAGCAGAGCTGATCAAAGGTACATCTGCACAGCATGACTTGGAGGTATGGAGGTAAGCACTCAGCATTGGTGAGATTGGAAGCCACCCCAAAAGGTAACAAGGCCGACAGACAAAAATAAATAAAATAAAACAGATACACAGTCCTGCAAGAGCTAATCTCTCTTTCCTTTGTCAGAGCAGATTACGCAGTATATATTCTTGGTTGGCTTTACCATTTTCAAATAACCTGTATTTGGGGGTTGAATTTTATTGCCTTTGGTGCTTTCATATATATACAGGGCCTTTGGTTTTTGCTTCTGTCTTTACTGGGGGCAAGGTCTGACAAAATCCAGATTGACCTATATCCCAATTCAGAAAAGAAATCTCTACCTCCCAGCTAACAAGATTAAGGGTGTAGAACAACATACACCCTTAGGGATTTTAGCTTTATATGACTATCTGTTTGTTTTAATACCCACAATTGCCTACTTTGTGCTGGTTTTTATTAATTGTGTATGTTACTCGGCTGAAGTTGAGAATTTACCAGTAAATTATTCCACCAAGTCCACTGGAATACTTGCTTATCAAGCAAGCTCAACACCTAGAATTACTTCTGTAGCTTGATTGGCAGACAAGAGCTGCACCTGGCACCTTGAACTAATATCCTGAGGGTATATAGAGGTGGATTGGCAAGTCTGGAAACACTGAAGATAAGTAGAAAACCCAAGCATCAAATGAATTCAGGATGCAAAAGTCGCTACAATATCATACAAGAGACTTAAAGAATCAAGATAATACAGTCCCACCCAAAACTATAAATCCATCAAAAATGATCACTAATGAGACTGTTTTAGATGAAATGCCTGACAAAGATTTCACGAAAATTATAGTATCAATGCTCAAAGAATTCAGAGAAGAAATGAAGGGAATCAAAGAAGAAAACAAACTTCTGAAAGAGAACACAGAAAACCAGCTTAATGAAATAAACAAGTCATTACAAGACATGAGTAAAAAAATAGACATACTGAAAAAAAAAAAACAGGCTAAAATCCTGGCTCTGAAGAATACATTCAATGAAATTTAAAAAAAAAACTCTGTGGAAAGTCTCACCAGTAGAATGGATGAAGGAGAGAACAGAATATCTAAATTAGAAGACCAGGTAGCAGATCTAATACAGTCCAACAAAGAGAAAGACCAGCTAATAGCAAGATATGAATGAGAATTTCAACATATCTGAGACACTATGAAAAGATCAAACATAAGAATTCAGGGTGTAACAGAAGGAGAAGACTTTCAATCCAGAGGCTTAGTAGGTGTTTTCAACAAAATCATAGAAGAAAATTTTCCTCAAATTGGGAAGGAAATGCCAATCCAGATACAAGAAGCTTTTGGAACACCAAGCAGACAAAATCTGGAAAGAACCTCTCGTTGCCACATTGTAATTAAACTCCTAAACCCACAAACCAAAGAAAATATGTTGAAAGCAGTTAGAGACAAGAAGCAAGTCACCTGCAAAGGCAAGCCCATCAGAATAACTGCAGATTATTCAACACAAACTTTAAAAGCCTGAATGGCTTGGAATGATGTATTCCAAGTTCTGAATGATAACAACTGTTAACCAAGATTATTTATCCTGCAAATCTATCTATCCAAATTGATGGAGAAATAAGGACATACCACAATAAAAACAGGCAACTAAACCAGCCCTACAGAAAATACTTGAAGGAATTCTTAATGCTGAAGAGAAAGCTAAACACATGCAGGAGGAAATAGGAAAAAAATAAACCACACTCAAATAACAGTTAAAACAAACATGTGAGCTGGAGAGATGGTTTAGTGGTTAAGCACTTG
The DNA here is from genome assembly GCF_020740685.1 of Jaculus jaculus. Lineage (NCBI taxonomy): Eukaryota > Metazoa > Chordata > Mammalia > Rodentia > Dipodidae > Jaculus > Jaculus jaculus. The sequence goes on along the minus strand of NC_059102.1, from coordinate 172,206,821 downwards.
CCTGTGAAGCCTAAGGACCCCTGTTCGAGGCTCCATTCACCAGGACCCACATTAGCCAGATGCACAAGGGGGCACATGCATCTGGAGTTAGTTTGCAGTGGCTGGAGACCCTGGCATGCCCATTCTCTCTCTCTCTTATCTGCCTCTTTCTCTCTCTGTCACTTTCAAATAAATAATTAATTAATTTTAAAAAAACATGTAAAGGGGAAACAGGAAACACTACAAAATAAGAAAAATGGTGAGAATAAATGCATACTTTTCAATAATAACTCTTAATACCAATGGCCTTAATGCACCATCAAAAGGACACAGGCTTGCAGACTGGATTAAAAGGCAGGATCCTGCCATTTATTGCCTCTAGGAAACTCATCTCTCAATAAAAATTAGACACCACATTAGGGTAAAAGGATGGAAAATGGTATTTCAAGCAAATGGGCCGAGGAAAAAGCAGGGGTTGCTATCCTAATATCTGACTAGATAGACTTCAAACCAACATTAGTGAAGAAAGATAAAGAAGGTCATATTATACTGATTAAAGGAAGACTCCAGCAGGAGGACATTACAATCCTAATAGTATATGCACCTAACATGGGGGCTCCCAGTTTCATCAAAAAAAAACCACTATTAGACTTAAGGTCACACATAAGATCAAATGCAACTGTAGTGGGAGACTTCAATACCCCACTCTCATCAATTGACAGGTCATCCCAGCAAAAAAAAAGTGAACAGAGAGACATCTGAATTAAATGATGCCATGGAACAAATGGACCTAACAGATATCTACAAAACATTCCTTCCAAATGCTGCAGAATATAAATTTTTCTCAGCAGCATATGGAACATTCTCTAAAATAGACCATATATTAGGACACAAAGCAAATCTCCACAATTATAGGAAAATTGAAATAATCTCTTGTACTCTGACCACAATGGGATTAAACTGCAAATCAGCAACAAGAAAAGCTACAGAGCACACAGAAATTCATGGAGACTAAACAGTACACTATTGAATGATCAGTGAGTCATTGAAGAAATCAAAATGGAAATCAATAAATTCACAGAATCAAATGATGATGATAATACAACATACCAAAACCTTTGGGACATAATGAAGACAGTCCTAAGAAGCAAATTTAGAGCTCTAAGTGCCTATATTAAGAAATTACAGAGTTCACAAATAAACAATTTAATGCTCCACCTTAATGCCTTGGACAAAGAAGAAAAAGGCAAACAAAAAATCAGCAGACAGAAAGAAATAATAAAAATTAGAGCAGAAATTAATGAAATAGAAACCAAAACAACAATCCAAAGAATCAACAAAACAAAGAGTTGGTTCTTTGAAAGGATAAACAAGATTGATAAGCCCTTAACAAATTTGGCCAGAAGAGAGAAGAGACAAAATTTAATAAAGTTAGAGATGAAAAAGGCACTATTTCAACAGATGCCAAAGAAATTCAGACAATTATAAGGACATACTTTAAGAATATATGTGCCTCTAAATTTGAAAATCTGAAATGAATGATTTCCTTGAGTCATATGACCTACTAAAATTAAATCAAGATGAGATAAACATTTAAATAGACCTACAACAAGTACAGAGATCCAAGCATTTATAAAAAGTCCCCCAACTAGCCTGGACCAAAGTAAGACCCTACCTCGAAAAACCAAAAAATAAAATAAAATAAAATAAAAGTCCCCCAACTAAAAAAAGTGCAGGCTCAGATAGATTCACTGGAGAATTTTGCCAGACCTTCATGAAAGAACTAACACCACTGCTTCTCAAACTTTTCCATAAAATAGAAAAGGAAGGAATTCTACCCAATTCCTTCTATGAAGCCAGCATAACCCTCATATCAAAACCAGGCAAAGACAGAACAAAAAAAGAAAATTACAGACCAATCTCCCTCATGAACATAGATGAAAAATTCTGAACAAAATATTGGCAAACAGAACACAAGAATATATCAAAAAAATTATTCACCCCAACCAAATTGGCTTTATCCCAGGGATGCAGGGGTGATTCAACATAGGCAAATCAATAAATGTAATACATTATATAAATGGTCTGGAGGACAAAAATCACATGATCATCTCAATAGATGTCCAAAAGGCATTTGACAAAATCCCACATCCTTTAATGGCAAAAGTATTACAGGAAGTGAGATTAGAAGGAACATATCTCAACATAATAAAAGCTATTTATTACAAACCTACAGCCAACATAATACTAAGTGGTGAAAAACTCGAAGCTTTCTCACTAAATTCAGAAACAAACCAAGGGTGTCCACTGTCCCCACTTTTATTTAATATAGTACTGGAAGTCTTAGCTATAGCAATAAGGCAAGAAGCACTCATAAAAGGGATACAAATTGGAAAGGAAGAGATCAAATTATCACTATTTGCAGATGATATGATTCTATACATAAAAGATCCTAAAAACTTTACCAGCAAACTCTTAGAGCTGATAAACACTTTTAGCAATTTAGCAGGATACAAAATAAATACACACAAATCAGTAGCTTTCCTATATACTAACAACAAATGTGAGGAGAATGAAATCAGGGAATCTCTCCTATTCACAGTTACCTCAAAAAATAAATGAATAAATAAAGTACCTTGAAATAAACTTAACTAAGGAAGTGAAGGCACTCTACAATGAGAACTTTAAAACACTCAAGCGAGAAATTGGAGAAGACACAGGAAATGGAAAGATATCCCATGTTCTTGGATTGGAAGAATCAACATTGTGAAAGTGTCAATCTTACCAAAAGCAATCTACACATTTAATGCAATCCCCATTAAAGTTCCAATGGCATTCTTCACAAGAATAGAAAAAAAAAATCTAAATTTCATTTGGAAGCACAAAAAAATCTTGAATAGCCAAAACAATTTTGAGCAACAAAAATAAGGCTGGTGGTATCACCATACCTGATTTTAATCTACATTACAAAGCCATACTAACAAAAACAGCATGGTATTGGCACAAAGACAAACATGTAGATAAATGAAACAGAATAGAGGACCCAGATGTTAATCCAGGCAGCTACAGCAATCTGATTTTTTACAAAAATGCCAAAAAATATATTCATAGGAGAAAAGACAGCCTTTTCAACCAGTGGTGCTGGGAAAACTGGATATCTATATGTAGAAAGATGAAAGTAGATCCTTGTCTTTTCCCATGCACAAGAATCAAATCCAACTGGATCAGAGGCCTTAATATCAGACCTGAAACTCTGAAATTGCTAGAGAAAAAGGTAGGGGAAACCCTTCAACATATTGGCATAGGTAATGACTTTCTGAATATAACCCCAATTTTACAGAAACTAAAACCACTAATCAACTACTGGGCTCTCACAAAATTACGAAGCTTTTGTATAGCAAAGGACGCTGTGAATAGAGCAAAGAGACAACCTACAGAATGGGAGAAAAATTTTGCCAGTTGCACATCTGATAGAGGATTAATATCCAGAATATACAAAGAACTCAAAAAACAGAACAAAAAGATATCAAACAACCCAATCAAAAAAATGGGCTATGGAAGTAAATAGAGAGTTCTCACCAGAAGAAATACAAATGGCATATAAATAACTAAAAAACTTTTCTACATCCTTAGCCATCAGGGAAATGCAAATTAAAACTACCTCGTGATTCCATCTCTCCCCCGTCAGAATGGCTACCATCAAGAAAACAAATGACAATAAATGTTGGCAAGGTTGTGGTAAAAGGGGAACACTTCTGCACTGTTGGTGGGAATGTAATCTGGTACAGCCATTGTGGAAATCAGTGTGCATGTTCTTGAGACACCTAAAAATAGATTTGATATATGATCCAGCTATAGCACTCCTAGGCATATATCCTAATGACTATTCTCACTACCTTAGAGATACTTGCACAACCACATTTATTGCTGCTCTATTCACATTAGCTAGGAAATGTAACCAGCCTAGATGTCCCTCCACAGATGAATGGATAACAAAGATGTGGGACATCTACACAATGGAGGTCTATTCAGCAGTAAAGAAAAGTGAAATTATGAAATCTGCAGGGAAATGGATGGATCTGGAAAGAATTATACTGAGTGAGATATCCCAGGCCCAAAAAGCCAAATGTCACATATTCACTCTTATATGTGGATCCTAGCTACAAATGTATAGCTTTTTTGGTGATCTGGAACCAATAATCAGTAGCAGAGGCCCATAAGCTAGAAAAAGGTTATAAGGGAGGGAGGAGAGTGAAGGTCTTAAGAGGATGGTATTGTAAATATATAAGAAGAAGAACAGATTACAGGGAGGGGAAAGGCCTAAGTGAGGTCAGGGTAAGAGATCATATAAAAGAAAGATGGGGGAAGGTGGGTCAATCAAAATTCAAGATATTCTGAATAAGATATATGAAAATCTACTTTTTAAAATAATGGCACATCCAGAAGCCACAGATTGTTACTAGAAATTTTTCAGTGCTTGGCATGGGATACCTCCCATTGTGTCATTTGCCAGGGAGGTCTGTGTTGCCTCTAAAACATTACAGCCTACTGCCAAGGCCCTTGGTTCCCCATGAGAAAGAGATGGTAAGACTGTATTGCTGAATATGTCATCTGCCTGAGCAGCAAAGTCACTGAGAAACCAAGCTGGCGCTGAGCAGAAAACCTTCTCCCTGTAGCCCAGCCAACTGAAAGCTGGAAAAAGCTGCACTGTATGCAGTCTTATTGGAGATAGAAGTCATCAGCAGTGAAAACAGTGGACACTGGAAACCTCAAGTTTGGACAGACAGGCCAAATGTCTAAAAGAGTGCAATAGTGGCATGTCTGCTCTGGGGAAACAAACTGCTCTCTAATTGGACTGAAGGCCCGCTCTATGGGAGGGAATACGTGCCTGGTACTGAAAACCTAATGAAAAGCCTATGGCAGGGGAGGTCAGGCGCTGCTGTGTCTCCCGTGCTCAGAGCGGTTGGAGAAAGGGTAATACCACCGCTAGGGCTCTACCAGCCAGCTCACCCCCACAATTCCTCTACACAAAATCAATATTCTTTCTATAAACCAATAATGAACCTGCCAACAAAAAAAGTGAGGGTAAGTCCCATTCTCAATAGTTTCAAAATAATATAGCACCTAAGACTGAAACTAAACAAGGATATGAAAATTTTCTATAAGAATGTTAAAACACTGAAGAAAAAATTGAATGCACTAGGAGATAGAAAGAGCATTCATATTCATGAATTAGCAGATTACCTATTGTATAATAGTTATAATTCCAAAGCAATTACAGATAAAACATGATTGTTATCACCATCCCAATAGCATTCTTCACAGAATTTTAAAAATCTTAAAATTCATATGAAAGCACAAAAGATCCAAATAGCCCAAGCAACCCTAAGCAAAAAGTATGATGCAGGAGGTATCAAAATATATGATCTCAGCTGGTTGTGGCGGTGCAGTTGGTGCACTCAGGAGGCAGAGGTAGAAGGATCGCCATGAGTTTGAGGCCACCTGAAACTACATAGTGAATTCTAGATCAACCTGGGCTAGAGTGAGACTCTACCTCAAAAAGGGAAATAAAATATGTAAATCTCAAATTATGTTACAGAACCATACCAACAAAAATAACATAGTAATGGCACAATAATAGACATGTGGACTAGTAGAATACAATAAAGGACCAAAAATAAACTCACACTGTTACAGCCACCTAACTTTTGACAAATGTGTCAAAAGCATACATTGGAGAAAAGACAGCCTCTTTAACAAATGGTGCTCAGAAGACTAGATTTCTACATTGAAGCTTAAAATTAGCTCCATAGGGCTGGAGAGATGGCTTAGCGGTTAAGCGCTTGCCTGTGAAGCCTAAGGACCCCGGTTCAAGGGTCGGTTCCCCAGGTCCCACGTTAGCCAGATGCATAAGGGGGCGCACGCGTCTGGAGTTCGTTTGCAGAGGCTGGAAGCCCTGGCACACCCATTCTCTCTCTCTCCCTCTATCTGTCTTTCTCTCTGTGTCTGTCACTCTCAAATAAATAAATAAATAAATTTTTAAAAAAGAAAAAAAATTAGCTCCAAAATTATCAACTTGCACAAAACTCAATTCAAAATGGATCAAAGACTGTAATATAAGACTTGAAACTTTGAACTGCTAGATAAAACATAAGTGAACCACTTCAAGATATACACACAAGCAAGGACTTGCTGAAAGGATTCAAAAAGCACTGTAAATAATCCCAAGAAATGACAAATGGGATTACATGAAATTACAATATTTTCCACAGATAAAAAGCCATAGTCACCAAAGTTAAGAAATAGCCTACATAATAAGAGAGAAGAATCCCCAATCACACATCAAACAGCAGATTGGCAACTAGAATACATAAAGAACTATAAAAGATAGAAACCAAAAATAAAACTTCTAATCAATAAATGTGCTAATAAGCTACATAAACAGTTTTTAAAAAGGAAATACAAATAACTAATAAGTACTTGATAAATTGACCACGTCCTTAGCCATCACAGAAGTGCAAAACAAAACTGCTTTGATTCCAGGAGTGATGGTGCACACGTTTAATCCTGCACTCAGGAGGCAGAGGTAGGAGGATTGCTGAGAGTTCAAAGTCATCCTGAGACTACATAGTGAATTCCAAGTCAGCCTGGGCTAGAAGAAGACACTACCTTGAAAAAAAACACCTGCTTTGATATTCCATCCCACCCCATTCCCATTCACTATAACTATCATCAAGAAACAAATGACTCAAATGCTGGATAGTTCTGGAGTAACACTTATGCAAAGTTATGCAGCCACTTATAAAAATCAGTATGAACATATCTCAACAAACAAAGTATAACTACCTTAAGACCCAGCTATCCCATCCTTGGGTATATTCTTAAAGGCCCCTGTAATGGTTTGATTTGGGTGTTTCCCATAAACTTCTGAAGGCTAGGTTCCCAGCTGATGGAGATTTGGGAATTAATGCCTCCTGGAGGGAGCGGATTGTCGGGAGTGGGCTTATATTATGGGTGTTATAGCCAGTTTCCCCCAAGCTAGTGTTTGGCACACTCTCCTGTTGCTATTTTACATTGGCCAGGGGGTGATGTCCACACTCTGCTCATGCCATTGTTTTCCCCTGCCATTGTGGAGCTTCCCCTCTAGCCTGTAAGCCAAAATAAACCTCTTTTTCCCCCAAGCTGCTGTTGGTTGGGTGAATTTTACCAGCAATGCAAATCTGACTGCAACAGCTCCTAAGTCAGTAAGTCAATATTTATTGTCGCACTATTCATAATAGCCCAGTTATGAAATTTGCATAGGCGTTCATTAGCAGATAAATAAAATATTTATGTATAAATAAAATTATGTATAAATAAAATATTTTATGTGTATACATATATGTACACACACACACATATATATATGAATTTTATTCAGGCAAAAAGAAATATAAATCATGGAATTTCTAGGAAATTTGATGGAACTGGAAATCATTATGTGAAGCAAAGTAAGTCAAATTCAGAAATAGAAATATCACATTTCTGCTCATTTTATAGCTGAGATTTAAAATAATATACATGGAGCCAGTTGTGGTGGTGCATGCGTTTAATCCCAGAACTTAGGAGGCAGAGGTAGGAAGATCGCCGTGAGTTCAAGGCCACCCTGAGACTACATAGTGATTTCCATGTCAGCCTGGGCCAGAGTGAGACCCTACCTTAAAAAAAAATTATTACATACATGGGTTTATGTGTGTGGTTTATAAGCCTAGGAAAGCTACCATGAGATGAGAGGAAGAGACCTTAAGAGGAAGAGGATAAAGGAGTGCATGTGGCATGAAAGCACAAAGAAGGAATATTTAGGGAAAAAATGAAACCAACCACAGGGGAGCAGGGGACATGAGGGAGGATGTTGAGGAAGGGAGTGAATCAAAGCAAACTATAGTGATACATGCTATGAAGATGCCGTAGTGAAACCCTTTACTTTGTATACTAACTTTTAAAAAATAAATTTAAAACAATTCAGTCTCAGGCCTATGATTATGGCTCTTTGGGTAAAAACTTTTGCTACACAAGCATGGTTATCTAAGTTGGAAGATGGATATAGGGATAAATGTCTGCAATCCCAGCCATCCTGTGGCAAAATGGGAGGCAGAGAAAGAAAAATCCCAGGAACCTCACAGACCAGATTGCCTGGAGCACCCAGCAGGAAACAAGAAAAGACCTTACATCAAACAAGGTGGCAGGCAAGGATCAACACCTGCAGTTGTCCTCTGACATCCACATGCATGCTGTAGCACATGTGTGCCTACAATACTTGTGAGCACACCACACACACACACGAGATAATTTTTAAAACAGACTCAGAAAACAAAACCACATTTCCCCTCATTTGTGGATCCTAGGTTTTATGTGAAACACAAAATCATTACCATATATATATGACATGAAAATAGAAATGATATTAGAGGAAGGAAGGGGACTGGCAGGAAGTAGGGAGGATGGAGAAGGAATAGCATCATGAACAAATTAAAGTACATGATGGACTTGAATGGAAATGCCTTCATGAAGCCCATGTCTATACATGAAATACGTCAATAAACTTCTTGAAGATAATGTGATGTCTGGATCTATAGCAGACCTGTTGAACTATGAGGTAATCAGCTTCTCAGAAAGACAATGAAATCATGCCGGTATGAATCTTAATCCCATGTTTGAATTCATTTTTTAGTAAACTTACTGGTAACAAGAAAAATGAACTACAAGTGAACATAGGTTCTCAATATCATTCCCAATAGGAAAAAGGCAGCTATTATCTAAAAAGACACTGTTTTAAAAAGTAGAAGTATCTATTAAAATAAACATGAAAACAAATTGACCCTTGAGAAAACTTAAACTTCCTCCAACATAAAATAACACGTGAGCATTATTTTTTCCCAATTGTACCCTAGCCCCTGGAATCTTAGATCCCAAGAGAGTGAGAGTGATCCCTTAGGCTTCAACTATAAACTCCTGATGGAAAATAACAAAACAGGAAGACCTTTGTGGGCAATCCGCCTGCATCAGCTGCACAAAGTAAATCTGGAAGCAACTTGAGGGTAAATAACAAAATGCAAAGTATTCTTATTTTTATTTATTTATTTGAGAAAGAGAGAAACAAGATGGGCACACCAGAGCCTTCAGGCACTGCAAACAAACTCCGGAGGCATGTGCCACCTTGTGCATCTGGCTCATATGGGTACTGGAGAATTGAGTCTGGGTCCTGTGGCTTGCAGGCTAGTGCCTTAACCACAAAACCATGTCTCCAGCCCCAAAGTACATTTTGTAATATTAGCTAGGCATCACTGCAGTCTTTATAGGTAATGTTATGGCAAAAGGTCAGGGTTCAAGTTCCAGCATGTTTTGAATAAGACAAAGATGTAATAGAAATGAAGAAAGTGAATTGAGCCAAGAGTTTGCTGGAAAAAAAAAAAAAACATGGATGAATGAATGAACAAATGACTGAATTAATGAACAGAAGATGCTCTTCATGTATTATTGTGATAGGATGTCTCATTTCTCATTTCTTGGGTATGTGAGATGATGTGGAGATCTGAGGCTAATCTTGGACATCACTCTTCACCTTCCACCTTGTTTGAGGCGGTCTCATGTGTGCCACTGTGTAATCCAGGCCTGCTGGCCTGTGAGCTTCAAGATATCCTCCTATCTCAGCCCCCAGCTCACTACAGGAGCACTAAGATCACAGATGCAAGCTACCATGTTCAGTTTTAATGTGGGTTCTGGAAATTTGGGCTCAGGTCTCTCACACTCCCATGGCAAGCACTTTCCCTACTGAGACATCTCTGTAATCCAGGATATCTGATAAATGCTCTTTCAGTATTGGGCCTGTGCCAGATGGTTTATATAAATGAGTGCATTGTCATTATGGTATCAGAATCCTAGTCATAGGCTTGGACCTATTCTAGCTCCTTCTGACAAATGCTTTTATCCACTGGATGCAATCCTCCCTAAAAGATTTGTGTTTCATCTATATTCTCACAACTTTACAAGAAATGCTAATTTATACAAACTCACTGACCCTCAGCACTTACTAAATGTGAGATGGAATTGTTTCTTATTCCATCACTATGGTTACCACTGTGCTTGTTTCCCAAGATATTGGAAAGAGCCAGGGCCATCCACACTGGCAGCAGGCTGTTTGTTACCCTCCCACCACCAGAAGTATGCACTTACTTAAAACTGACCACCTCATGCTTGGAACTAACTACAGCTCTACTTGTGTTGCTGTCAAGTAACTCAGTTTTGATGTATTGGGGATGTAGTTTTCCCTTTTAGGACAGATTCATGTTGCTATGTGATATTCAATATATATATGTACTTTTTTAAATAATGGAAATTGCTTGTTCCCATTTGCTGGTATTCCTTTCTTGTAAAAAGATTTGGGTAAATGAAGCCTCCTTCTCTCCATTTTCTGCACTCATTTCCAGGAAGGTGAGATGAAGGATCTGACTGGTGAGTCTGACATTATGTGCTCTGCTTCTCTTATGATGTGCAAAGACATGACCTGCCATTGCTTCTGCAACTGTAAGGGATGCCTGAATACTCACTGTAATTTGTTAGCATGTACTAACTTGCTTAACAGTTCAGTTTCCTCCCAGTGTCAACGATGATATTATGGTCTCCATAGATAAAGTCTTTTGCAAGTAAGCCCCTTTAACTTCTGAGCTTTCTAACCACCTTTCCTCCTCTTTTTATTAACTTGTACAAAAATACTGGACCAGAACAGACTGAGACTCTTTTAGGATATGAACACTTGACACTCTTGTATAATCACGTCCATAGAGACCTCTACATGGCTATGAACTATGGTGACTAGAGCATAACACAAGAGGAAAATAAAGATAGCTTAGTATAAAAGTAAGCTCGAATATTTAAATTAAAATATAAAGAATGCAATTAAATAAAAGAGTATCTTTGTTAATGGACTTATGACATACCAGTTTGTCCCTTAGTAATATAGCAATTGATCCTTAGAAATTTCTCCAAACTGTAGATAAAATTTGTTTAGTTAAGCTGTCAGGTTTAAGCCTTTGAAGCCAAAGTCAGTTGTGTCCCAGAAAACATTCTTGTTTTCTTATGAAATCAGATATTAAAGAATAAGCTAGAGCATCACAACGATTGTAGCATCTTTTGTTCTTTCTTTGCAACTTTTCAGCCAATATTTAATTTTTCCTAACTATGGAAGAAAATAATGTCACTGAAGTGACCGAATTCATTCTTCTGGAATTTGCTGGTCAGCACATCCTGTTTGTAATATTTCTTATGTGGTCACACTAGAGGGTAGCATTGGAATGATCCTGCTCATCAAGATTGATTCATTCCTTTATACTTCCATGTACTTTTTCCTACAATACTTAGCCTTTGTGGATTTTTGCTATACCTCGCTATCACTCTCAAGATGCTTCAAAGCTTCATGGAGACAAAACTGTCCATCTCCTTCATAGGGTATATTGCTGCATCTGGGAGACTATGGCTATGGACCACTACAAGGCCATCTGTAACCCACTGCTGTACCAGGTCATCATGACCCAGAGACTCTGCATTCTGCTGCTGGTTGGTTCATATGCCATGGGCTTCTGTAGTGGTTTGATTCAGATGTCCCCCATAAACTTAGGTGTTTTGAATGCTAGGTTCCCACCTGATGGAGATTTGGGAATTAATGCCTCCTGCAGGGAGTGAATTGTTGGGAGTGGGCTTATATTATGGGTGTTGTAGCCAGTTTCCCCTTGCCAGTGTTTGGCACAATCTCCTGTTGCTGTTGTCCACCTTATGTTGGCCAGGGGGTGATGTTCACCCTCTGCTCATGCCATCATTTTCCCCTGCCATTATGGAGGTTCCCCTCCAGCCTGTAAGCCAAAATAAACCTCTTTTTCCCAGAAGCTGTTCTTGGTTGGGTGATTTCTACCAGCAATGCGAACCGGACTGCACCAGCTTCCCAGTTGCTTCTGTTAATGTGAGTTCTACTTTCTCCTTGAACTTTTGCAGAGCCAATGCAGTTAATCACATTTTATGTGATAAACCTCCAATTCTTGCCCTATCATGCCCCAGTGTTCCCTTCAATACCATGCTTCTGACGGCCGTTGTCGGTTTTAACTTGATGGGCACTGTGTTAGTTTTCATCTTCTCCTGCATATACATTCTGGCTGCCATCCTCAGGATGTCCTCTAATGCAGGAAGGATAAAAGCCTTCTCTGCATGTGCCTCTCGCATGACCACAGGCACCATCTTCTATGGGGCTCTCTCCTATATGTATCTACCTCATTACACCAGGTAGTCTCAAGAACAGGAAAGGGCAGTCTCTGTGTTTTATGGCATAATTATTCCCATGTTAAACACCTAATCTGCAACCTGAGAAACCAATATGTGATATAAGCCTTTAAGAAAACAGGAAAGAAATACTCATAATTTGAACCTCATTTATTTTTACTTTTTATTGAGAACTTTAACATATAAACATATTCCAATTTAATCATATTTCCAATGGGTTATATTCCTATGCTTCATTTCCCACTTCCCTATTCCAATGAAGGCCCTTTTCAGTAGAGTTATCAGTAATTATTCATGGGTCATGAATGCATGCATCAGTAAGTCTCTGTGAAGGGAACAATGCCTCAGAGTACAACTTCCCATGCTATACTCTGACATTCTTTCCAACTCCTCTTCCTCCATGTTCCCTGAGGCCTAGAGGGCATATAAGTCTCTTTTAGTGTTGAATTCTCACCAGCCTCTGATTCTCTCTTCTGATTTTTGAATCTTCTTGATCCACCATCTCCCCGGAGGAAGGTGAACCTCAAATTCTAACTCAACTTGGTTTATCGAGCAAACTATCAGTGCTTTCTCATTTGTCAACCTCAGAAGATGTGGTGTATGCTGAGACACAAAGGCATTACTTAATTACATCCGTAACATTTGAAAGATATGGAAAAATAACTAAAATGATTAAATTAACTTCTAATTCATGTGTCTTTTAATGAAATTAACTTCTAATGCATGTGGAAGCCATCAAGAAAAAGTGTCTTTAAGAAGATTTTGTTCATTTTTATTAGCTTTTATTGAAATATGTGCTGTGGTGGTTTGAGGCAAATGTCCCCCGTAGGCTCATGTGTTTTGAATATTTGCTTTCCATTTGGTATGAATTTGGGAAAGTTGTGGGTGGACCCTTTGAGAAGTGGACCCTTCGTGGAAGAGGCGGTCACTGTGGTGGGTTAGTCCAGCCAATGAGTTTTCAGAGCTGGCTTACTCTGACTACTTCCTTCCTGCTGATATGTGACAAGATGTGTCTGCTCTGTCATGCCATGATGAAACTTCCCTGCAAAACCGTAAGCTAGCCCTCTTTCAGCGAGCCCTGCAGCAGATCCAGCACCTTGGGCCGCGTGCTTCGTGGGCAGAGGAAGAGCGCTCCACGGCAGCGCTGTGCACTTCGCTGAGCAGCGAGGCTACATCAAAGGCATTGAGAAGGGCACAGCTCACGACCCTCCCCTCGTGAAGGTGGGCTTCCGGGACCCCTACCGGCTTAAGAAGCAGACAGAGCTGTTTATCGTGCGGTGGGCATCCATACGGGGCAGTTCGTGTACTGTGGCTAGAAAGCCCAGCTCGATATCGGCGGTGCTTTTCCTGCGGGCACCATGCCGGAAGGCACTGTTGTGTGCTGTCTGGAGGAGGAGCCTGGGCAGGGCTCGCTGGCTCGGGGGGGGCCGGGAGCTATGCCACCGTCATCCCACAACCCCGAGACCACGAAGACCCGAGTAAAACTGCCTTCCGGGTCCAAGAAGGTCATTTCTTTGGCCAACAGAGCTGTAGTCGGTGAGGTGGCCGAATTGGCAAACCCATCTTAAAGGCTGGCAGAACCTACCACAAGTACAAGACAAAGAGGAACTGCTGGCCACGAGTAAGGGGTGTGGCCGTGAATCCTGTGGAGCATCCCTTCGGAGCTGGTAACCACCACCATGTCAGAAAACCCTCTACCATCCGCGGAGATGCCCCTGCTGAACGAAAAGGTCTCATTGCTGCCCACCGCACTGGGCGACTACGTGGAGCCAAGTCTGTGCAGGAGAAAGAGAACTAGGACTGAGGGACTCAATAAACTTTGTCCTTTGGCTAAACAAACAAACAACAACAACAAAAAAAAAAAACATAAGCTGAAATAAACTCTCCTCTCATTAGCTGCATTTAGTTGTGTGTTTTGTCCCAGGAAATGGGAAGCTAACTGCAACGCATGCCATCAGAAAAGAAGAGTAAAGTAAATCAAAGAGAAATACCCAAATTATTTGCCTTAATACTCTCATTAATTAGAATATAAAGTGTACCAAGAAGTAATTATCTTCTCTTGAAAGATATTGTTAATCTTCGTATTTCTCTATGCTACTGTATTTGATATGACAATATAAATTTGAGACATTTCTTTGAACAATATGTGCAGAAAAGAAGATGAGGACAGAATGTACAATGGAGTAAGTCCTCCCAGATATTGGGATGTTGGAGAACAGTATCCCTCTTTCCCTAGTAGCTCCTGTCAGGAATCAGAAAACTGACACAGGAGTCAGGAAGATAGGGATGCATATTAATTTTGTCATTAGTAAATACAAATTGAATTTCTAAGCTAAGTCCCAATATAGATTTGATGCTTTAAAGCAAATTAATTAACCAGAAAAATTTATGTTTGTATCTCTCAATCTCAAAAAAATTAGGAAGATAGATTTAAACCTAGAAGTCAGATATATAGTAAATGTTCTTACTATTTGGAAAAACAAACTAGAATTTGATAGAATAGGCATCAAAACTAGAGACACCAGCGATGTCAACAAAAACGCTGACGTTATTTATCCCAACCTCTTTCTCTGTATCTGCTAACCCACAGGAAGGAGTGGGTGGGAGGAGCAAAGGTGGAGTTCACTATCTTTCCCAATGTTTATAGAAGATTCAGACCCATGAGCGAAGGCAGGAACACTGGGATGGTCATCCTGTCACAATGCAAACAATGCCAAGAGGAACCAGGTGGGAGTGGTCCATGGATCCAGGTGTGTTCTGGGAGAGAAAACTTCCAGGCAGAAAACTTTGAGTTTACAATACTTGGCAGTGTGAGTGTAAAAGGTCTCCCATTGCTTCATGTGTTTGTGATTAAGCTTCAATCTCAATCCTTGATTATACAATGGCTTCACTGCTCTGTGAACAAACTAAACCCCACTGAGTTATGCATTTTAAATGGTAAAATTGCAAGATATGAAAACTATACATTCATAAAGGTATTTTTTTCACTATTCCCAAATGCATAGAAATGAAGAATGAAGCTGGTTACCATGGGGGAGGAGTACTTTAGGTAAAGGGGAGCTGTAGGAATTATGATACAAAACAGCCCATGTAAGATGAACTTATCTAGGGATCTAATGCATAACATGAAAATAACATGGAATTGTGCAAAACATTTTTATTAAATAAGTAGATTTTGCTTTGTCACAAGGGGAAGATAATTGATATGTTAATCTATTTCATGACACAGCTATTTTACTATCTTATCATCACATAGGATCATATTTAAACCCTCAGGTATGCACAATAAAATTGACTCAAATAAAATAAAATAGAGCAAAACAGAAAAATCAGTGAGAAAAACCAAAAATAAAACTTCTAAAGACATTAGAACAAAGAAAAAAAAATAACACTCAAACAATTATTACAATGGAAACCGATGGTGACATGTCACACAGAGAGAGAGAGACAGAATAAAAGAGAGAGATTGGATGCAATCAACTATAGACCATGTATTTACAAATGAAATAATTAGTGATCTTGAAATAGCAATATAAAGCATCCAAAATGAAAGAAAATAATCAAAAATGGTAAATAAACATTTACTCTTTCACAGTAGCTGTGAAACAATTTCAATCAGAGTCTGAGGAACAGAAATAAGATGGACATAATTTTTTTGAAAAATAATGAATTTTCTGTTAGTTTGGGCAAAACTATAAGTGTATGGCTTGAAGAATCATAAGAAACCCCAAACACGAAAATATGCAGAAATGTATAGCAAGATACATCATAACACTCAAATTGTGAAATAATGAATTTTTACTATATGTAGACAAGTCACAAATAGCACAAGTAAATGTTACAAGCAGATATTGTGACAAATAATGCCAGTGATGAGACAATGGTACATGTTAAAGCAATGAAAACAGTTCATATTCATCTTTAATACACACTTCTGATTCTGAAACACTCTTGAAAAGTACCCAGATAATTTTAAATCTCTTTCATTTTTATTTAAGTTGCTGTCTAGATAACTTACAACACCTCAGCACTGAAGCAGACCAAAAATGAACCCAACATGGCTCAGGGAAATTTTACGGAAGAGGGGGCGGAAAGAATGTCAGAGTCACGTGTTGGGTCATGATTTGCAGAGACATTTATCATACCAATAACTGGGGGCTAACTCCACAATGCAAGACCCATTTTCATTAACAAGGAGGGTCTAATGGGAGGGGGTAGATCACAGATGAGCCTAAATAATGGTACCAAACTGCCTGTATTTACTGAAAAGAAAACTAATAAATTAAATTTAAAAAAAAAGAAAGATAGAAGGATAGGCATTAATAACAGATCACATATCTGTGAACATATAAAATACATTGAATTGAACTATATGTGTAGCTTAAATAGATGAATTGTGTAATGTGTGAATTATATACTAGTAAAGCTATTAAAAACTAAAAAAATATTGAGAATTCTTAAATTCATAAGTAGTATATATAGTCTTTAATGTGTATGCCACTAACCCACCATGATTAAAGCATTCTAACACTTTAGTGTACCACCCTGCATATGCCCCCAGCACCCTCTAATCACTCATATTACAAACTGTCCCCAAGAGAGCATATTGCATAAATTTTGACTTGAATTAAAATTCTCTTATTCTCTAATGAAGGTTTACCAGGCTCTGGTTCTCTGTGTATCCAAGGAATTTGAAAGAGCCATGGGCAGTAATAAGAGCAGATGTCATGCCACATACACAAGTCATGTTCTGACTTTGGCTTAGGTATTGAGAACTGCTTCTTCTAAAGTTGTTGATGTTAACAGAAAAAAAAAAACATCTTAATGAAGATAAGTTACTGTTTTCTCATTTACAGGTGATTTCTTAAATTTGCCACCTCTAGTCAGAGGTACTAGGCAGACTGAAGCCATCACTCAGAGCCATACAGGTAGAAGGAGTGGAGTCTCTTCCAGAAGCTTGGACATTTCTGTGACAGGACATGAGGATTTAACATCATAACCTCAGTAAAGCTTTTCATATAATTGTGGTTTGGAAAAGGTTGTTCAGTAGATGCAAAGTTACAATTAGACAAGAAGAATCATTTCTGTTCTATCAGCACACGAGGGTGACTACAGTTAATCACATGGTAGTATTTCAAAATGTTGGGAAGAAAGGCAAAGAATATACTTGCCACTAAGAAATGATAAGATCACAGGAGAGCAGATGTGCTCACTGTTCTGATTAATTAATGTGAATTCCTTTGCAGAGGCAGGAGGCTCTGGCACACCCATCCACTCTCTCTTTCTCTTTCTCTCTCTCTCTCTCTCTCTCTCTCTCTCTCATAGGTAAATAATTTTTTAAAGTTTATCCTTCTCAGGTTTAACCTGCCCTACATAGGCTATTTTTTCACTAAAAATAAGTAACATTATACCTACAATTGTAGGGAACTGTGTTAAAAGCTTTACCCATTTTTCTTCTTTCTATTGGGTGACACAAGGTTCAGAATAATTTTAAAGGTATAGGGTTGTACACATTGCCTCATTCACCCACTCCCTATCTTGTTCACAAAATAAAAATTAAAAGCATAACATATAATCTATAAGATTTCTATTTAGAATTTATACAATTACTTAAAATTTTAAGAAACTTTAACCCAAAGTGATTCTGTCAGATGCAAATTTTTAAGAGAAATTTTGATTCTGAAAGATCCTTTAAGTAATGACTATTCACTTTTTGTTTGAGGTAAAATATTTTGGAAAATACCATCACAGATTATCTGGAATTGATAGCTTTGATCTGGATAACCAAGATGACTCCATCAGATAATGATAACTGAGAAGTATGTGACTCTCATCCTAGTAAAATTTTGCATTTTCTACTAAATATTAACTAGACCTGAAAAGAGAAACAGAATTACTATAGGCTAATATTTGTATAAGCTTCCTGTATGTCAGCATAGACACAATGGATTGATTCCATAGAAATCTTTCTCCTGGATAGCAGACTAAATGATACAACCCTCAACAGGAGTATGCAGGGATCGCCTGGTAGGAAGGGCTCTGGAGAGGGTGGGATGAAGCCTAACCCTAACATTTGGCCCTGACTTGTAACTCCCAGTGCTACAAATTGGTGACAACTCTCCTTCAGTTGTTGATTATAATGGCCTATGAGGTCTCCAAAACAAGACAGGTTTCTGTCAAAGCACTTGATTACCTACCTGAAGTAAAAGACCCTATTGCTGAAGATACCACATGCTACTTACCCAGAACATAGATAGATCTGGTTGGAATCTAGAAGGAAGCCAGTTCCCAGATGGTCAGTCCATACAGTGCTAAAAAATGCTACATGAGCTGCTGGAAGAAAATGGCCAGCAACCTTGTGTGCTACTAGGGAACACTGCTATACAAAAGCACCCAGCCTGAAAAGATGGACACGCCTGTGCAATAGTGGCACCCAGCCTATGTGGGGAGCCAGTGGCTCTCCAATTGGCTAAGTGATTCACTCAGTGGAAGGGAACCCATAACTGGAACTAGGAATCAAGTCAGAATCCTATGAATTGAAGTTTGACCAAGAAATCGCTACTTCAGTTTATAAGAAAACAATAGTCCCTGTTGTAGATTATAAAACTCAATACAGATAAACATTACTCAACATATTAAACAAGTATTAATTGTCTGTTACTATAACAAAATACCCAAAGCTATATATACTTTGCACAAAAAAAGAGCTAATATATTTCACAGTTATAGAAGTTCAAGTGCATGGCGCTTGCACCATTGTGAGGGTTAATATTGTCAATGAAAGGATCTAGAATCACCCAGGACACACATCTTTGAGACAGTTTCTATATTGGGTTAACTGAGGTGGGAAGAGCCACCCTAAATGTGAGTGGCACCATCCCATGGGCTGGGGCTATGGGCTGAATAAAATAAAGTATACTGAATACCTACCAACTTTCATTTCTTTCTGCTTCCTGATGGTGGACATGACTTCACCACAGTGACAGACTGTATCCCTAAAACTTTGATCCACAGACCATCTCTTCCATATTTATGTTGCTCTTACCAAATACTTGACAAGAGAATTAACTATTACAGTTGGCATGGCTGTGGCAAGCATGTGGTGGCAAACATCACCACAGTGGAAGTACATACAGACAGAAGCAATAGTCAGTGTGCAGATCAGGAGCCAGGCTCTCTGTCACAACAATGCACTTCTGGGAGAATTAACTCAAGGTCCCACAAGAACTACCTTAACACCTTAAGGGGGCAATGTGCCCAGTAACCTAATCCATTCCTAACTTGTCCCCACCATCATCTCTTAACACCATCATGCAGAAGACCAAGTTTCCAACATAAGAACCTTGTGAGGACACACAGCATTTATACCACAGCAAACCTAACAGCCACACAACTCAGTATAGTCAGGACTTCAACTTAGTTTCAGAGCCTGGTCTCTTAACAAAAATAGTGTATTTTAGTGACTATAAGTAGCTTAACTGGCCTATGTCTCTAAATATTATATCACTTTTTCCCACACTTTCAATAATGGTATAATTTTTATAGAATACAATGAGGTACATAGTTTAGTGAGTGGCTACATCTTCTTAGTGCTGGCTCAAAGATCGTGGACTTTATAACAGAGCTATGGTAAAATTGTGTCCTATATTTCCATTGTATTTCTGCAGGCCCAGCGCCAACAAGCCACTTTCTCTTGTAATAAACCCTCAGGCTTTGATCCTAATAACAACATTTACATCATCTAGACAATCACCGCCTCTGCAGTTTAAGTTGAATACTGCACTGTCTGTCTCATCTGACCATCATACTCTCTGTGTGTATAACCCAGCTGCTGCAGCTACCAAGGAGGAAAAGGGAGTTTCCTACTTGTGGCTGATAACAATTGGTACCATTTTTATAGACCTCTCTCTTATGTATACTAGCAGCCTAATTCTAATAACACACAGGGGACATCCAAGTGACCTCTTTTTTCTTAGTATTGTGATTCATATGTTGAACACTCCATCCAGACTGCAAGAAACAAAAAGGTAATGTAAGTGCAGCAGAAAGATTTATAAATCTGCCCTTAATTTCTAATACTAGGTGTATAGAAACACCCAAGTGAAGCTCTTAAAAGTGTTATTTATCCAGAACAGTTTTTCCAGTAGCACCAAAAAGGCATTGAGATTTCTAAAGTTCTAATTTACATAAAAATTTATCAAATTTCACAGAGATGGATTTGTCTGGAGAGGCAACATATCCCTTCTGCCTGATGAAACAGGCCCTCTCCCTGATGACTGTTCTTTACAAAAAGCATAAAAATTAGCAATCAGCCTGTCACAGCAGCACCATTCAAAGAGGGTTTGAAAATCAGCTAGGGCAATATTAATCCAGGACAAGCTTCTTCAACTCAAAAGGAAATTTGAGAGTAGGAAAGGGAACTTCTTGCATATTGAAAAACAGAGAAGAGCCACAAAGTCATCAGAGGTAGACTGAAGGGCAATAAAACATTAGGGCTCCAGAGAACAGGGTGGGGAAAAGAGGCTTCAAAGGAGAAGGATAGGAAAGCAGCAGATGTTAAGTGATAAGAAAGTCAAAGGAGGAATAGCCATGTCAGAAGGTATAGTGGGGTAGGGGCAGGAGAATGGGGGACAAAAGAAGGAGGGTTAAATAAAACCAAACGAAGTAAATAATAATTTTTTTTAAAGGCTGGAGAGATGGCTTAGCAGTTAAGGTACTTGCCTGCAAATTTTTCCCAGAACCCATGTAAACCAGATGCACAAGGTGGCACATGCTTCTGGAGTTCGTTTTCAGTGGCTAGAGGCCCTGTTATGCTGATTCTCTCCCTATCTCTCTATCATAAATAAATAAAAATAAAAACTGACAATATATAACTGAGCCATAAAGTAAAAAAAGAAGAAAAGAAATTATTAGGTAGATTCTTAGGAAAGTATAACACTGAGAAGAAATTCCAACGATAGTATGTGCTCCATACTCTACCCAGATCCTGTAAGTATTAAGTACTGGACTGTCACATCATTCAGCAACAAACATAAGATCTAAAGCCACTGGGGATGCACACAGAAATGGAAGGAGAGTTAGGTTGCCTGGTACCCTGGCCACCATGGTGGGGTAAGCTTCCATCATGAAGGCTTCCATTTGCCTCTCCCTCTGATAGTAATTCTAGCCCCATCCTGTCAACCACTGGCATGGGCTGACAAAACAAAGGGAAATCTCTCTTACTCCAGCATTACAAAATCTGATAGCTATGTCAATTCAGAGACTTAGCTCAGCATTTCCCAAATAAAAATACAGAGGTTTTGTTCTCACTAAATTATTCCATGGTCAAGAAATGATGGAAGTTCTGAGGTGATCAGAACCAGATTGATACTCTCTCTCTCTCTCTTTCTCTCTCTGTCTCTCTCTCTTTCTCTCTCTCTCTCTCTTCCTTTCCATATATTTTTACTTGTAAATATTATGAATGTGCACATTACAAAAATCTATAGAATATTGATTATTTCTCAATTTACTTGGTCACAAAACACCTCTCAACCTATTGACCATTTTCTTCTGTCTTAATTCTAAAATAATTTTGTATTTATGATGTAAAGTTAACTTCATGTGTATATTTAATATGGCAAGGAAAATAGTCATTGCATTCTTGGCAACTTGTTCAGTCTTTCTATCTGTTGATGTTCTATCTATATAACATAATAAAAAGGAAATCAAAAGTTTAGAACTAGTATTCCTTATGATCTGAAGTAACATTTAAAACACAGGCTAATACTTTTCTAAAAGTAATGAGGAGTATAGGAGTGGGTAGACTGTAGAAACTATTCTTGGTCTTTAGTATTCTTTCTTCACTTTCCCCACAATACATTATAGCAGCCATTTAGGTAGTATTAACATTGTACCTGGTGACATAAGTGCTTAGAGATGAAGGAAAGTATAAAAGATAATATAGATGACTTATAGGTGAACATTTCACCATCTTACTTAAGAAAATTAAGCATATATGAGTTTTATCTGCATAGGGTCCTGGAACAAATTCTCCATGAATGTGAAAGGGCTATACTTATAAAACACTATTTGATGAATGTTTTCACTTACTAAACAGAATACAATATTTGATCATAAATAATTAATGGTAAACTTAATCATAAATGTAAATACCTTGATGGTTTTCAGTAGGATATATGTTGTTGAACCTGTTGGAGTTGTGGGTTTGAAAAATCTTTAAAAAGTATTTTATGGCTAAGGCTGGCCATTTCACAAGATTCTTATTTTAATGGAATCCCAGTCCTTGAAAACAATATCCATGCCACTATTTACTAACTTTTGAATTCATCCACATTCTTCTGTGTCTGAAGAAAACACCTTGTAAACACATTCTGGGATCTCAGCTCATGTTTACTCAAAGTGTGCAAGTAAAGTTCAGATGTGGAGCTTCAGTTCCAGGAATAGTAGGAATACTCCTACCCATCACCCTGTCTTTAATCACTACTTCTTGGGGGATAACACCTGTGAAATTGAAAGAAGCAGAAATTTTATTTGTTGGATAGCCTTCTTGGACTGTCATACAAAGCACCACAAACTCTGTGGTTTAAATAACAGAAATGTACTGTGCCACGGTTGTACAGCACAGAAGTCTGAAACCAAGGTATGCACAAGCTTGTTCCTCCTGAGTGCTGTGAGGGAAGGATTTGCCTCAGCTTCTCTCTCTCCTTGGCTTACAAATGGCTGCCTTCATGTTCACATAGTGTTTTCCTTACAAACACACCTGTATCCAAATTTCCCTTTTTTTGCAATAACATCAGTTATATTGGATTAAGGTTCATCCTAATGACTTTAACCAATTGCTTTTAGAAAAACCTTACCCACAAATAAGGCTACATTTCGAGAGACTGAAGGTTATCATCTTCAGCATCGCAAATTTTGGCAAAAATACAATAAAACCCATAACACTATCTGTAGTAAAAGGTGGCTACCTGTTCAGAATAGTAAGAATTTTGTAACTATCTAAGACTAAGAAAAAAATGGATTATTTTATTCAGTCTTAGCCTCTTGGTAGATGAAACTCTAGGTGGTGGTTTGGTCTGTCATGGCATTTTAGAGCTACTGAAATTACGTTTTATTCTGGACATGATGCCTCTAATACCCTTCTAATAGTGATGCTCTCTGAGGGCTTGGAAGATGGCACTTACTCTGCAAGCCTTCCAACCAGAGTTCAGATCCTCAACATGCACATAAAGCCAGAAGCACAATGGTGCATGCATCTTTAATCCCAGCATGCCTATGGCAATGGGACACAGTGTTATTAGTCAGGGTTCTCTAGAGGAACAGAATTGCTAGAATGAATTACATTGAAAAGAGAATTTATTGGATTAGCTTACAGTAGTCCAATTGCAGTTGCAGGCCTGAGAATCAAGGAACCTGGTAGCTGCTCAGTCCATGTGGCAAGATGCCTCAGCAGTCCCAGTCTGACACCGAGGCCTGGAGGCTTCCTGAGGAGCAGCTGGTTTTCAATCCACCTGGGTCCTTCAGTTGATGCTGGTCTTCAGTCTGGGCTGGTCTTCAGTCCATGCTGGAAGACAGCAAGCAGCTCTGGCAGCCAAGTAGAAGGAAAGAAGGGGGCTCTTTTTACCCAGAGCTTCCTTATACAAAGCACCCCTCTGAGAAGGGCCACCCACTCAGGGGAAGGGCTCACTCTGGGGGAAGGACTTCCTCCTTCATTTAATTCTTCCTGGAAGTACCCTCAGAGAATCACCTGAAAGGGATTTCTGTGGATTACTAAACAGATCAAGTTAACACAAACTAAACCATCATAAATCCACCCCTTGTCAACTTGACACCAAACCATAACTCCTTAAATCATATTTAATTTACAAATGAAAACAGTAACATGCTCATAATTCCATGTAACATGGTATAACTATCCCACGTAGAACTGGAAATGCAAAATCTTCCACCCAACACAAAGCAAGGTTCCCTGAGGAATGCTTAGTCTCTAATATAATAGGTCTAACATAAATTCAACAAGTTAGCTACTGATATAATCTTAATATTGGTGTAGATATGTACAAACACTCTGTATCAAGGTAGGACAGAAACATTGCAATTGCAGTCCTCATTTCTGTAACTGGTCATGTAGCCTTAGCTTGTATTTGTAACTACCATCTTCTACTATTCTGTATTTCCTCCTCCTTCAGCAAGCACCTCAGCATGTCTTGGTTCTTCATCTGGAGGGGTGACCCACATCTTCATTACTGAAGGCTCTGGGCCATTTATCACACTACCTTGATTGGGTTGTTGCAGCTGTCCATTGACTTTGATAACATGGCATGGTAACATTAAGAGACACCCTAAAGGATCTCCTGCACTCCAGACAAATTCTTCCTTACCTTTATAGTGGAGGAGCAGTCCAATTTCCCCCTGGTAGTCTGGAACAATCACACTGCTAACACTGTAACTCTTTCTCAGCCTGTTGACTGGAGGGAATCAGAAGCCCAAAGTGGCCAGGGGGAAGTCTTAGCTTCCAGTTCAATGGAATGTTCTTTGTGCCTCCTTTATTTTGACTTACAGACTCTAGGGGAAGCTTCATAATGGCAGGGGAAATGATGGCATGAGCAGAAGGTGGACATCACCCCCTGGCCAATATGAGGTGGAAAATAGCAACAGGAGAGTGTGCCAAATACTGACAAGGGGGAGCTCACTATAACACATATAAGCCTGCCCCCAACAATACACTGGATCCAAGAGGTGTTAATTCCCAAATTCCACCAGCCTGGAACCTAGTATTCAGAACACCTAAGTTTATGGAGGGCACCTGAATCAAACCACCACAGACAGAGACAGGGGAATCATGAAGATGGTAGGCCAGTTTGTTAGGCCTTCCCAGCACCAAATAACATGAGACCCTGTCTTAAATAAATGGAAGAAGTGGACCAACATCCCAAGACTGTTCTCTGACCTTCACATGTGTGCCTTGGCACACATGCACTCACACACGCACGTGTGTGCGCACGCACACACACACACACACATCACACACATATAAATGAAGAGTTTTCTGTGTCATAAATCAACATTAGAGAACTGGATAGTACTCATATTTAGTAACTTCTCATAAGTATGACTTGAACACAAGAAAATTACAAAAAGGCAAGAGACGTTTGTCATAAAAACTATATTTCGCTGGGCGTAGTGGCGCATGCCTTTAATCCCAGCACTCAGGAGGCAGAGGTAGGAGGATTGCTGTGAGTTCAAGGCCACCCTGAGACTCCATAGTGAATTCTAGGTCAGCCTGGGCTAGAGTGAGACCCTACCTCCAAAAACCAAAAATAAAATAAAAATAAAAATAAAAACTATATTTCAACCTTAATCAGAGCATCCAATCACACCAAATCCAAAAAATAAACTCCCTCATAATTTCTAACACGCTGCTGTTATCTATTGTGTACATGAAAACACCAGGTTTTCAAGGAATGAACTGGTAATTAAAGGTGGGGCTTATATTTGAACCTAGGTATGCAACTCTCCAAAGCTTACTATCTTACCAAACAATGCTGCAGCCCATGTTATTCTGTGCCATAGGAGCCCAAGATTATATAAATCCCTAGGGCCTTCTATCGTCTGTCCTCCCTTAGTCATTGAATCTTTTCATGGCTGCCCCAGTTAGTCACCAGAGCTTGATATTTCCAGACACTTTCTGAAGATTAAGCTAGTATTCAGAAATGGGACCTGGGACCTTTTTTTTTTTTTTTTATAGGACTCTTTCTTCCACAGATGATTGCAAGAACTCCTTATACGTCACTAGGAATTGTTGTTCCAGATGTCTTTCATAAACTCAGAAAACTTAAAGCCACCTGCTTCCCAAGAGTTAAGTAATTTCTCAAAGTAGTCCCAAAAGAAACCAAAAACCCCTTCACCTTTGTCAGTGTAAGGAAACATTTTTTCTAGTAGATAGCAGCCCAGGGAATCACAAGCTTGAGGACTCTGGATCCCAGATCATTCCTTCTCCACATGCTCATTTCCTTGAGCTCATGATCCCAGAATAAGCATGTTCCCAGTCTTCAAAGTTATCTTGCCAGAGCTTCCCCCTTGATGGTAGAACTGCCTTTACCAGTTTCCTCCAGTTAGGAAGTCCAGTGCCCTTGCCTCCCTACCACCACTTCCCCTACAACTCCAACCATTAATGAAGAAACACCCTGCATCCTGCCAAGGAAAACATTGGTAATTATTTTTACAGAGATGTGTGTTCTTATCCTTAACATCACCTGGTGAATGTGATAGGTTAAAAAAACTCAATATCTCCCAATAAATTAGAATCAAGCAATTGAGCAAGGATCTTCTACTTGACTACTTTCCATCCAAATGTTTCTCCTTCAACTCAAAATTAAGATAATCACTTCCTTGTTTTAATGTCTGCAGCACAGATACATAAAGTGCCCCAAAGTTACAAAGTATTTTCAGACATATTATATTATCTGACCCTCACAGCAGTTCTATGAACCCTCTGAGTATTGTTAGCTCCTGACAGAGAGTAAAATGGTATTAAGAATGGTCAAAATATTTCTCTAGATTCCTCAGCCAGGAATCACAAGCTAAGATGAGCATTCACATTGTGTGTATTTCTATTTTCCTTCTGCTATATCCCATTTCTCTGACTTAATAAGCTTATACAATTTTCATTTTTTATGACACTGAAGAAAACCTCTTTGACACTATCTACTTAATTTTCAGAAATTCATCTCTTCTGCAGAGGGTTTATTTAATTTTTGACAATTTTTATATATGTATATAATACGTTTTGATGATAATCCCTTCCTGTTACCTTCTCTTGTTCCTCCTCCCCATCCTCCTTCTACTGAGCCTATTCTTCTTCCCAACTACTCCTTCTTTTATTTTCATGTCTTTTTTTCTCTTATGTGTGTTTGTGACTCCCTGAGTTTAGTTAGGGTTGTCTGCATAAGCATGTGTAACATACCAGTGGCTACACCTCTACATAAAATGTCCCCTGTCCCCTGTTCACCCAGCAACCATTGGCTATGAGTAACTTCTCAAGAAGGGATGGGACCTCATGCCCTCCTCTACCATCTATATCAAAATGTTGTTGGGCCCAATACTTTGCAGGTCTTGGGCAGGTAACAAATAAATAAATGTTTCTGAGATAGATGCTCTGTGCCATCTCCTGACCTACTTAGGAGCCCAGTGTTGAACAAGAAAGACATTTCTTTGCACATAGCTCAGCCATGCATCATAGGATTCAACAAGTTCAGAACCCACATGAAGATACCAAAACTATTTGGCAAAGGAGACATTCACAAGTAGAGAATAAAAGTCCTTTCATAGTATAGTAAAAAGAAGTCAGAGTTTCATTCCTGGAAGTGCCCATTAGGAAGACTTTTGGGTACCTAGAGAAGTGGTTCAAAGGCTAAAGTGAGCCATCCTAAAGAGGATGCCAAACCTGCTGTCTGCAGCAGCTGAATTTGTGTTGATTACTTCATTGAGAGAACATTTTTATCTTCCTTTTAATGTGTGAAATTGCCAGACTGGGGCAGACATAGTTCCTGCTGGGTCATGTTTTTACAACTTATTCATAGCCACAATGAAAGCCAGAGCCAGTCTGACTGACACAGATAAAGTCTGTCTGCAGTGCCCCAAATCAATATCTGGGCTCCTTGTCAACCAAGCCCATCTCTAAATCTCACAGGACCTCCATCTCTTATCTGTATCATGAGAGCTATGGTAACTGATCAGAAATGATTCTTAGAAGGACTAAGTGAAAATGTAGTCAAATGAAATATGAAACCTTTTCAGAGCCCCTCTTGAAGGACTGTCTTGAGATTTTCCTGTGCTTGAAATGATGTTTTTAGAGAAATAAGGAAGTTGTTTGAAGGACAGGATTTGCTTTTGTAAGAATCCATTCTTTGGAGATAATTTTTTATGTAGCACATTAAAATTTGTGGATGTTAGTTAAGTATCTATAGTTCTTTGAATATAAAATATCCCCCACGCCCCCAGTTGGTGGTTCTGTTTGAGGTTATAGAATCTTTAGGAGGTGGAGCTTTGCTGAAAAAGTGTGTCACTGGGGGTGGACTTTGAGAGGTTATAGCATACTTTGCTTGCTATTTCTCTCTCACACTCTTGCTCTCTTTTCCCCGTCCCTCCATACATCTCCCTGCTGATATGACAATGTAACACTGACTTTCTGCTCCTGCTACATCTTCTCCACCATGAAAGACTCTACCCTTTGGAATTTTAATAAACTCTTTCCTGCCTTAAATTGCTCCTGATTGGGTATTTTATCCTGGTAATGAGAAAGTAACTGATACAGTATCCTTATTTGTCTGTATGTGCTTGTTTATTTGTTTGACTGACTGATTGATCTTGAGAGGCAAAACTGAATAGCTAAATTAAACAAAAATTAGAAGCTTCACATTGATCTGTTTGTGGCAGGGCTTACTAATTATCCATTATTATCTACTGTTCCCTTCTTCCTTTAGTACTATGATTGGATATGGTTTAAGTGTATACTCCAAGGGCTCACAGGCAGAAGTTGGGACCTTGGGATGGTGATATTGGGGTGGTAGAACTTTTATGATGTGGAGCTTAATGAAAAGTAATTATGTCTCTGCAGGTGCTGCCTTCCAAGGGGTTGGCCACAGTTCTTCTGGAACTCTAATGACATTTTTATGGAAAGAATTGTTGTAAAAGAATGAAACTAGCTATCTCCTCCCTCTGGCTTTTCGTCATTTTAACATCTCTAAAATTGAGATATATCTTATCTATGTGATAAAGTATTTAGTTTCACTGTTTCATTGGAATATTTTTCCTTAGTGACATAAAGTACCAATGTAGAATTAATTAACAGCAGATTAAATTCAACCATGAGTATCCTAGTTTTGAAGTACTGTTGTTGCTGGGGAAAAAAAAAAAAAAACTGTAAATCTAGGGATATAGTCTGTGGGTAAAGTGCTTATTGTGCATAAGGACCTGAGTTTGGCTCCCCATAACCCCCATAAAAGTTGAGTATGATAGTGTGTAACTAAAATCCTGGTGCTGGGGAAACAGAGTCAGGATTACCAAGAGCTTACTTGCTAGGAGTAAGTATCAGGTTCAGTGAGAAACCCTGTCTCAAAAAAAGAAAAAGGTGGAGGGCTGGAGAGATGGCTTAGCAGTTAAGACATTTGCCTGTGAAGCCAAAGGACCCAAGTTCAACTCCCCAGGACCCACATAACCCAGATGCTCAAAGTGGCACATGTGTCTGGAGTTCATTCACAATGGCACATCCATTCTCTTTCTCTCTCTCATAAATAAAATTAAATTAAATTTAAAATTTTTTTAATTAAATTTAAAAAAATAAGGTGGAGAGCAACTGAGAAAGACACCCAATGCCAACCTCTGGCCTCCACATGTATGACACACATGTCCATGTGCAGCTACACCCACACACAAATGAATATACAAGTATACTCACCATGCACATAAAAAGCCAAGCCTTAGCCTGACTCATATGGATCCATGACCTATGAAATCTGCACCATCGCAAGCAGAGGTAGGTGGTCCAATGTCAACTACACATGCAACCATAGAGAACAAAGGACTGGGGAAACCTGGGACACAATATGAGGGAATCTTCTTCAGAGATGAGGATCAGAAAACTTCAGATGGGTTCAGATGGACCAGAGTCCATCACTGCTGTAAACCCATGTGTTTCTTATTCATCCTTTTCTTAAAGGTAGTTTTTATTACAGTTAGTTCTTCTGCCATGACAAGGAAGCTGCCATCTTCTCCTAGTGATATGGCATGGGTCCGTGCATAAATGGATCTATGCCTCTTTGCTGCATGGATCAATCTGATCTTGCTATCAAAAAGCAGTGTCCCCTACTTACACAAGACCAACAAAATAGGAGGAAAAGATGATGACATCAAAATAAAAGACACTGATTGAGAGAGGGAGGGGATATGATGGAGAGTGGAGTTTCAAAGAGGAAAATGCGGGGAGAGAAGGAATTACCACAGGATATTGTTGACAATCATGAAAGTTGTTAATTACAAAAAATTAAAAAAAGAAAGAAAATAAAAGCAGTGCCCCTATCCAAGATTCTGTTCCAGGTGTACCACTTAATGAAAGGAAGTGTTCTATGTGACATATAGAGCAATTTCCGGATGTCTATGAGGACACTTCCAAAAGAAATTGGCATCTTAATAGACTAAGAAAAGATTCCCTCACAAGTGTGAGTAGGTAACATTCATAATAGTGAAACCTGAACTAAACAAAAAGACACAAAGGAAGTAGGGCTGGGTAGATGGTGTAGTGGGTAAGACCGCTTGCCATGCAAACATGAAAGCCAGAGAGTACCTGAGTTCCATCCCAGAGCCCAAGTAAAAAGCTTAGAGTGGACACACGCACCTATAACCCCAGTCCTGAAGGAACAGAAGAAGAGACAGAGATAGAAGAATTGATGCCGGTCGGTCATAACAAATCAGCAACTCCAGTTTAATGAGAAGCTCCAATTCATGAAAACAACATAAGGGGTTTGAAGCTGTTAAACTTACAGGGAAATGGATGGAATTAGAAAGAATTATACTAAGAGAAGTAACCCTAGCCAAAGACAAATTCACATGTTTTCTCTCATATGTGGATACTAACTTTTAATGTTTGTATGTATCTAAATAAGGGGAATTGAGATGGAATGTGGGCTAGTCCACATAGGAGGTCACAAAAGGGAAATAAGAGGGGACAAGGAGGAAAGGACAACGGGAAACGTAGTATGAAAGCAGAAAGGAGGCTAAGGTGAAGGGAGGTCACAGCAGAGAGAGAGAAAGAAAAGAGAGGAAGGAAGCATTTTATTTTTGTTTAAAGACGTCATAATAAACCCTAATTCTTTGTATGCTAATAAATAAATTTTAAAAAATTTTAAAAGGGTGTCTGGAGAGATTGCTTGACAGTTAAGGTACTTACATGCAAAGCCTAAGGACCCAGGTTAAATTCCTCAGTACTCATGTAAAGCCAGATGCACAAAGTGGCACATGTACCTGGAGTTCATTTACAGTGGCTAGAGGCCCTGGCATGCCCATTTTCCTCTCCCCTCCTTGGAAATAAATAAATAAATAAAAATATTTTATGGTATTAAAAAATAAAAATAACATAGAATAGTGATACAGGAGGTCATCTGACATTTGTTTCTGGCCTGCATACCCATGCATACATGCATGCACACCACCACAAACATGCACATTAAAAAAAAAAAAAGCAGGGCAAATTCACTCTCTCTGCTTAAGTTGGAGCACCCACTTCCTCGTTTTCTTAGACACCAGTGCCTGGTTTTCAGAGCTTCTAGACTCAGTACTGTGCTCTTGGCTTCCCTTGTCCTCATCCTTGTGGTTTGGACTGAAAGTGTACCGTTGGATTCCTGAGCCTTTATTTCACAGGTGGAATATCATAACACTATTTGACCTCCATAATCTCGTGAGAAATCACTCATTACAAACCTCTTTTCATACTTTTTATATATCTAATTAGTTCTGCTTCTCTGGAGAACCCTTGCTAGCATAATCTCTTAGCTATCCACCCAAATCATTCACTCATCAAACAAATAATTTTACGTCTGTGCACTGTTTTAGGTACTTAAAGCAATCAATGATCTTTGAATCACTGCCTTTTGGAAGTTATACCCTAGCAGAGGGAGGCAAACATTAAATACTAAAGGTAATAAATAAAATACATAAAAGATGTGTTTCTGTATTTTAAGATGAAAAGTAGGCTAAAGATAATCACAAGTTTGGGGCAGTGGGGTGGGAGTTACAAGAGTAAATAGTTATAAAGGTAAATTTTATTGAAAAGGTAACATTTAAGCAAAAGAATTGAAGAAAATGAAGTAGTTGGAGAAGATATTGCTATCTAGAGAAAAAAAAAAATCCAGGCATAGTAAATAAGACAAATGACCCAAGACAAAAGCATTTGTATTTGTTTTGGAAACATCGCTTGCCCTGTGACCAGAATGGAATGAGCAAGGGGGAATGTGAGTTAATGACAGGCAAGATCATGAGTCTTGAAAATCATAAGGACACTGGTTTTCCCTGAAGACCTCTAAGGAATTATTCAGGATTTTGAGCAGATAAGGAACAAAATCTGATTTATGTTTTATCAAGATTACTCGACGTAATTCACTCAAGCAGCCAAACATTCCAAGGACTGAAATTTGCTTCCATTGCAGTTTGATCCAGAGGCTCAAATAATTCTATTCAGGCCTAGTTTCTTTGCACCTCTGATCTCAGCTTCCAATGAGAGGTTTTACTCTGTGTGGTTATCGTCAGCATCTATATGGCCCTACTCCAGGCAGCAAATGGCTGGAACAGCCTCCAAGCCTTGTACTATCAAACCCAATAAAGGCAAGAAAGCATTTCTTTCCAGAAGCCTCAGTAAATATCTCCTTAGTGCTCATCAATTCTGTGTGGGTTTTGTGGCCCTTTCTATACTCATCACATAGGGTGGGGATAATTACCACATGGTCCAGAATCTGGAGATGGGACCGATCCTACCCAACCACAAAACAGAGTGCACAGACTGAGTATCATAGAGGAAGTATAGATGCTGATGCCTGAAAGAGAGAGGTTGTACATTGAACCCTAACTGATAGATGCTCACTCATTTAGAGAAAGATTCCTATACCCATTACCTTAATATGAGGTACATAACAACTGGATAAATAGAAATGTGAGGCAAGTGGCTTATGTCAAATAGAGGCCAATTGTTAAGGAAAGGATCTGGGAGAAAAAAATTAAACTTGAGTGTTAGACTTGATTCTGCCACAAGAAGATCAGTTTCATCCCCAGAGATCCTAAGATCCAATTCTACCACTAAACTAATGTGTACAGCAACACATTTCTCCATCGTGATTCTTCACTACAAAAAAAAAAAAAATAGAAGCTGTGGTTCTAAATTATGAGAGCTATCCAGCTATGACCTAGTATGATTCCTTCTCCATCCTTGATTATGAGTGTCTTTCCTCTTCTATCTAAGGTCCTGTGGTAACCATGGCATCCTATATTCTGGAGACATTGCTGATCCTACCTTTGTGAAGTTCTGCTCCAGCTCTTAATGCCAATCATCCACTGACTGCCCCAAGGAAGCAATAAAAGGCCCTTTGTTATGGGATGACTTTTTCACTTTGACTGAAGCCTTCTAAAACTAAACTAACACTTGATTTTTTTAGAATGGAAAACAATTTAGGTTCATTTTTATCAAGTCATTGAAGGAGTCTCTCCAAAAACATGCCCTACACTCAGCGGTCCTGCCATACACTCAGGACTATAACAATTAGAGAAATCTAGGTTTGAAGAAACCAAACTCAGAGCCCAGTAGTCATGTAATATACTAGGAATGAATATGTTGAGAATTTTTATGGATATTTGCAATTCCTCTTTGATATAGAGCCCTGAGGTAGATCTAAAGTCATTTCCCTAAAGCAAGCATGGAGAAAATTATGCAGAATAACCAGCTATGCCTCCAAAATGATGCCTTGTCCAATGTGACAGAGACAGAATATGATGAAAGAATGGAGCAGATGTGGTAGGGACCTTCATCTCAGCTCATTTTTACAATATCTTCTTGAGTTTCAGCTTTGACCTTCAACTGAATCACCTCACAATATACTCTATTCTTCCTCTGGGCCTCTAGCCATATGATTCCTCCTCTTGAAATATCCTTTTTTCCCATCCACACTCTGTTGTCTCCATCATCCTTTCCTTTACAGGTTGTCTCCAATAGGAAGTCTTTATTGTCTCTTATGTAAACTATATGAAGCACCTATGAGCTTCTTCGGCAACTTACGTTGGCTTACAGTAGGGTAATGGCTAGACAGCATCCTTCTAAGAAAGTTGCTGCTCAAACCATGCATACTCACAAATGCTGTGTGACTCCAAGCTTCACTTTGGACCTTGCTGAGAATTGGGTCTGGATAGTGCCTACCCAAATGATAATACTCTGTGATAATGCCCAACATCATCAAGAACGTTTCAAGTCCTTTAAGTACCTATTGTGGGCAACCTCTAAGATGGCCTCCAGTGAATCCTATCGCCCTTGTGGTGGTGTATATGCCACGTGCCATGTGTAATCTTCTCCCTTTGATCCCATGAATGTAAATAGAAGTTAGTCAGTCCTCTGCCTCACTCTCTTTGACCCTCTCCACTCTCCTTCCTCTCTCCCTCTCCCTCTCTTTCTCCTACCCTCTATCCTTTCTCTCCTTTCTGAGGGAAGCCAGCTGACATGTGTAAGCAGCCCTATGCGAATTACCCTAGCCCCCAGAGGCGAGGAACTCATGCTTACAACCACAAGCCCTCAAGGAATCCTACCAAGAACTATCTGAGTAAGCTTGAAAGAGAATCCTTTTTCAACATTCTTTACATGAGATTACAGCCCTAGATCAAATTTAGAAAGTAGCCTACAAGAGAAATTGAACCAGAAACATTCAGCTAAGCCACATATGAATTTTTGTTTTTGTTTTTGTTTTGTTTTGTTTTTCAATGCTGGGGTCTGAACCCAGAGTTTTACATATGTTAAGCAGTTGCTCTACTCCTGAGCCACATCCTCAGCCCCACATCTGAATTCTTAACCCACAGGATTATAAATGTTATTTATCATAACCTACTAAGTATTGAATAATCTCTTTCAGAGCACTGTGACTTATATAGAAAAAATAAAAATTATTTTATTTGGGGGAGGATGCCTGTTTTGGAAGGATCTTATTCTTTCTTTCCCAATGTCTGTCCCTCATATAGTTGTAGGCCACTTTTTGGCATTTTTTATTCTTCAATAGTATTTTCAACCATATGTTGGTACATATAAAGTTAGGCTCAGAATTTGATGATTCCAAAGAATCATGGATTTCTTTTCTAAGAAATTATGTGGAAATCCATACTTCAAATAAGGTTTTCCCATTAAAATATAACCCTTATATCATTTATATGTGTATATATTTAGAGCTAATGATTTTATTGCTGGCTCTAACTACAAACAAATGCATGGTTCTTATTAATAAGATTGCACTTATGAGAACAAAGTCTCACCAAGCCTATTCAAATATCCTAAAACAGCTGGAAGTAAAGCCTGTTATAAAACCAGGAAACTCCCAAGGGAATCATTTGTGTACATTAGCTGACATTTTAACATCCTTTTCAACTATTCATCATGTTCTCCCACAAGTCCCAGCATGACCACCAGTGGTGAGTGGCTTCAGATGCTAGAAAGCAGGGGCTCCACCCTGCAGGAATGCTCCCTAGGGTGATTCTACCTCTTAAAGGTCACAGCTGCTGCTGCAGGAAGAAATGCTATTGTCATTAACAGTGACTCTGTTAATATTTTATCAAAGTCCTGCAGGGCTTCCTTCTGTGTCTGAATCCCTGTTGGCTTGGTTTGACATTATGTCAGGTCACTTCAACATTCAGATTCTAAAAACTAGCCAAGAATTATCTCAGTTAAATCACTGAAAGCATGTATCTAACTATCTGCTACATGTAGTAGGAATTGTAGTGAAGGGAAGGATACAAAATGACTAAAACACAAGAAAATGCCTACAAATTCAGAATCTCTACACCCTTAAGAAATGGTGCAGAACAGTTTTCTATGGTTTGGCTGCATCCTCCATAAAAGCCTTTGTTGGAAACTTAATTCCCAGTGCAACAATGATATAAAGTTGGACCCAGTAGGTATATTCAGGTCATGAGGACCCCACCATCATGAATATCCTTATTATTAAATGGCTTGAGCCTATGAGTTAGATATTTCATTAACTCATAGTTAGTGTGTGTGCACATGCACGTGTGTGTGTGTGAGTGCACACATGTGCTCTTTTGACCTTATGCCTCTTGCCATTGCAAGAAGGCCTTGCCAGATGCAGGCTTCTTGACCTTGGACTTCTCAGTTTTAGACCCTACTCAGCTTCAAGTGTTTCATTGCCAAACAGACTTAGATAAGGTTCTATGCTCAAAGACCTCAAAAACACTGGAATAAAGTACAAAAAATATGCTCCTCTGTTGCAGCTCCACCACTAGATATGGCATGTGCAAGATGTTTCTTCTATTAGCCATCTGATCTGTATGTAGCACAGCCTGTGGAGGCAAAGTTCTAGGGTGGCCTCTCGAGACTTCTGCCCCATGGTGTACATACCCTGTATAATCCTCTCACAGAGGGAACTATGTACATCGTGGGATTTTTCTACATCATGTATGCAGCAAAATTTATAGCTATAAAGTCCCAAACTGCTTGACTTTTATTCAAAAGGGACATTATTTGTCTTTTTTAATATTTTTATTTATTTATTTGAGAGAGAGAATGGGCATACCAGGGCCTCCAACCAGTGCAAACGTACTCCAGATGCATGCACCCCCTTGTGCATCTGGCTTATGTGGGTACTGGGGAATCAAACTTGTGTTCTTAGGCTTCGCAGACATGTGCCTTAACCACTAAGCCATCTCTCCAGACCAACATTATTTGTCTTAATGACATGACAGCCCTCTGGAGCCAGACTCATTTTAGAATCCCAGCTCTACTATTTATTATCTAGGCAGGTAACTTGAATTTTACAAGTTATATGAACCTTAAAGTTATTTGTACATTAGATGTCTGTTTCCCTCATGTAAAATAGCAATGATAAGAACAGTCCTCAATTCTTGAGGTTATGAGAATTGAATGAGTTCAGCAGAGTTGAGACACTTAGAATATTGGCTGGCAGTTTGTATTCAATAAGCATTGTCATTATTATTCTTTTATTCATTTAGCACTTATTTGTTGAGTATATTCCAAGACCTATGTTAGGTGCTAGAGGTGCACAGATGTATGTACCTAAATTTCTTTCATAGAGAAGCTCAATTCAGATACTTTTTTTTTCATTGCAAATAAGATGAACAAATGCCATGGGAAACCAGAAGAGGGAGCCCGACATTGGAAGAATGAGGGAGAGTTCACTGAGAAGGAATATTTAAACTGCCTTCAGCTGAAAAGCCATGAAAACTAGAAAGACAAAGAAAAATTGAGCAAAAAAAAAAAAAGATAGAGAAACAGAGAAGAAAGAAGGTTGGAAGGTCAGAAGGATGGAAGGAAAATTTAAAGCAACTATATCCTGAGAACATTGTGCCAAGTAGAAAAACAGAAGATTCTTACAACAGTTCATAATTTCTATGGCATACAGATACACACAAAACAGCTTATATCTAAAAAAAATACCCACAAAAAAGGATTTTTATGAAGCACATTGAGAGGGAATGGAGAATCAGGATTCATAAGCACAAATAAATTTAGAGAAAGCAAGATAATGCATATCCAATGGTGATAAGAAACCATGAATTGAAAGCCAGAGAGGAAAGTAAGGAAGTAAGGACCAAGCGAGGAAGAAAGAGATCAAACAGGGAATGTGTGAAAATTTACTGACAATGTATTGACCTGAAATCCAGGGAGGGTATTTTCACATTATTTGATCTAGCTTCTCAAACATCAGGTTTGAGCCAGTGTACACATGCCTATGCACAGATTAAATGTGCAGAGGGGCACAGAGCACATGGACCATCAAACACGGGGACGGTTTAGGGCTACACTTGCCTCCCTGCCCCCTTCCAGTTAGCCATAAGCACAGCTGTATGTTAGCACCACTCATGCTCTCTGCAGGGGACCTTCATGTAGGGCGCAGCTGTACAACCCTGATACCTTTCCAGGAGTGGCAATTCCTTTTATGTGGCCTCCAGAAAAAACTGAACACAGGCTCTGATAGTATCCACAAAATGAGAGCATAAAAATGCATACAGTGTAAATGGTGAGAGCATCCCTATGGACAACTCCAAGAGCTCTAATCCCCAGAGCAGGAAAGTGGCCATCTTGAGACAGGAAACACACCTGAATTCCCTGGGGCTTGGTATGCTCTCCGCTTACAAAAATGGATAACATACCATCAGCTTCAAAATGAATTTCTACAGTGATGCTCTTGGAATGTCCAGCTCATCATGTAAACCTAACATCAATTTCTTTTCCCTGTGGGTCAAGCACTGCTTCTCATTCCATGCCCCAGAAGCTTCATGAAGAAGCAATGTTCTCAACTTTGAGGAATGGTAGGTAGGTATTAACTTGCAAAAAAGGAGAAGAGGGAGGGCATGGAAGATGAGATACAGGGACATTAAAAGAGACAAGTATAATCAAAACAGTCTTTTTGAACTTTACACTGTTCAAAAATTTTTTTAAACTTTAACTTTTACATTTAACGGGTCTCATGCTCTCCCATCCATGAAGTCATGGGCCTCTGTGGTAATCCCGCAGGCTTGCTATTAAAAGCATAAATAGTACTGGAGGAGGAGGAACAAAGAAACATTTCCTGGCAAGGATAGAAAAGTTTAATTCATGGTAGGGATACCATGCACAGCTACTTACCAAAAGATAAAGCATTTTTTACAATTTCCATTATTATAATTATTGATGTTTTAATTGTACAGCTTAATAAGAATCTCTACTTTCAAAAGTGTACACTTTATGTCCATCCATCCTCCTCTGCCTATCCTTGGCTCCTCTCTCTCTCTCTCTCTCTGTCTCTCTCTCTCTCTCTCTCTCTCTCCCTTTTCTCATCCCTAATAGTCACAGAGAAAACATTTTTAAATTTAAAGAGCACAGCAGGCTAGTGGAGCATCAGTATTAATACCACAGACTCTGCACTCTGCAGCTAGACAAATGCAACTGGATTCCAGCCAGCCAGAGACTTTGGTAAAATCTATTAACTATTCTACTCTTGTTTCCCAATTTGAAAAAATGAATTTAATAACAAAGTCGCATTAGACAGTTACTAGTAAGGGAAAATACTTGCAACACACTTTCCAAAATGTCCATCACAAGTAAGTGTTCAATAAATAGAAGCTATTATTCACCCATATGTTCAACAAACCCTACCACATACTTATTTTGAAATGCTGCTCCACACAAAAGGTCTAATAGTAAGCAAATGGTACTGCCTTCATGAAATATAACTTCTAGTGTGACATAATAGCAGTAATGAAACATCGCCAAAATAAATATTAATTGAGAAAAGTACTTACTGTGTGTAATGAAATTTCACAATATCTGAAAGTTATAAGACTGTTTCTATGGGAAATTTAGTCAATCAGGTTATTAAAAATTTATCTGTGAAAGCAAATTTGGGGTTAATATCAGAAAAATAAACAGATGCGAACATAGGAACACTCTTAGGAAAAAGATCAGCCATGTAAATGTTCTGGTAGGAGAAAGCATGGTGTATTCTGGGAGATGAACAATGACTGTGGCTGAAGGATTGAGATAGAAAGAGTATATCAGGATGAAGCTTGAGGGAGAGGGTGTGTGGGAAGGAGCAGCACTTCAAAGCCACAGTGAGAATCAATGAGAAGCCACCAAGACATGTTCATTCTATTGGTGCTGCTCATCATGTGATCATAACTCTAAATATGGCTCTTGATACTTGTATGGTGAATCAATGAG
The DNA here is from genome assembly GCF_020740685.1 of Jaculus jaculus. Lineage (NCBI taxonomy): Eukaryota > Metazoa > Chordata > Mammalia > Rodentia > Dipodidae > Jaculus > Jaculus jaculus. The sequence continues at coordinate 172,167,064 of NC_059102.1, read as the reverse complement.
AAGGAAAAGCTGAATGCATGCTGGAAAAACTGTTTTGCAAATTACAGTTGTCCAGGGTATAAATAGTGATGGCTTGGGATAGCAATGGAGGAAAAGACACGCAATGAAGCAGTCTTTCTAGTTAATGTACAGAATCAGCAAGATGTCAGATGTATTCAGTTTGAAGGGAAGGAAAAGAAGGCAGCAAGGATGCCTCGTAGTTTCTAGAAGTGCTTATCACATGAGGATATCCTAGTCAGAGGGAAAGAGATGAATATATCTGTACCTAGGTAGATGCATAGTGCTGATGCATGTGTTGGAGCTCTGACAGAGGTCAGGTACATGTATTTAATAGTCATTGTCATCTAGGCACCATCAGTAAGATCATGTAGAGTGAGGTAAAGAGACAGATGAGTTGTGAAATTTTTGTTGCTTTAGGGGTTGTTGTTTTGATCAGTTTTGGAGGGTTTTGTTTTTTTCTTTTTGGTAAAATTGTTTGTTTTATTTGTTTTGTATGTTGATTTTGATGCTTTGAGACAGGTTCTTAAGTGGTCCAAGGTGACCTTGAATTCCCAATGAACACCTTGAACTTCTGATCCTCGGGTCTCTATCTCCCAAGGGCTGGAATTACAGTGTGTACTACCATCCCCAGCTTTAGAATAAGTTTTGCTGTTGTTGTACTTCTTCTTAAGACAATTTAGGGGATTTAGGAGCAACATAATGATTAGATAGTGGAGAGAAAGCCAACAAAAAAAGATAGAAAAGGAATGTTTTAAAGTTAAAAAAAAAAAAAAACAGAAGATGTAAACTAACCAGAAGCCAGGGAAAGAAAGAGTTTGAAGAAGACAAGGATGTTTATCAAAATGTTCTAAGAATTATGTAGATGAAGTGTCATAAAGCCTATTTGTTATTCAACTGTTTAAAATTGTACATCATTCATCAAGTCCAAAAAATTGTCAAGACTTAAAAGTTTGAATCACTTGCCTAAGACTATGCAGCCTGGAGGTAGTGGACAGGGCTTCAAGCCCAAAGCAAAGCCTTTCCCGTGGAGGCACTCTTGACCTCCTCAGCTATTCCCTTGAGTGTTAGATTTAGCAGCTCTTCTGCATGGCATGAACTCATAAAATTATAAGAAGTTTATGCTGAAAACCAAATATCTATCTTCTTCTAGTAGCCACACATCTCAGTAGAAGAAAACTTTGTGTTATCTTGTATGTCCCTAATGGTGGAGGGAACACCAAAGGAGGCATGATAAGAGAAGTAAGAAAGTGACAGTATATGCAGTGTCTTAAACCAAGGGTAGCTGTGATTGGATCCAGAGCCTAGGCTGAAAATAAGAACATCTGGGAAATGTGGTAGAACTTCTGATGACAGAGTTCTGTTCTAGAGATGCTACAGAGAAATCTTTAAATTGAAAGAAGAAACAAACAATACAAAGTAACAATTCTGAGTTCAATTTAGTGGCTGTTAGTCAAACCCATCCCCAACCCAATCTGGAAGGCTCTAAGACTGAGCATTTGGTCTAACTGTATCACAGTATCATATGCCTTCCTTTCAATTCTCAGATGCTCTTGCTCTCCTACCTTAGGACCATAAGAGTGCCTTGTGGTCTTTATCCCTGTTCATATCAGGCACCTCAGGAAGACAGATTCCTCCCTCACTCCCACCCATTAATCAACCAATTCTGATAGGCATCTGTGATGATATGTCTCCCATAGGGCATGTGTTTGAACACTTGGTCCCCAGCTGGTGGTGCTATTTGGGAATGTTGGTGAACTTGCTGGAGGAACTGGGTCACTAGCGAGGAAGGGATTTAATGTGTTTTAGCCAAGCCCCACTTTCTGCTTCCCAACTAAAGGTGCAATGTGACCAGCCACCGCACTGCTTGTGCTACCATGTCCTCACCTCCATGATGGAAGTTATCCTCTCAAACCATAAGGCAAAATGACTCTTTTCTTCCATAATCTGCTTCTTGACAGAAAAGGCAAGGAAGGATTCTGGTCTGCAGGTTTTAGAAGGAGTGGATTAGTCAGTTCCAACTGATATAATAAAATACGTTGGATTTGGTGGACAGCTAAAACAGTAGAAAGAATTGTCTCACAGCTCTAGAGGCTAGTAGCTAGTGTAAAGATCTGGTAGGGTTTATTTCTTCTGACAGTCCTCTTGCTGGTTTGCAGATGGGTGAACAGAGAATTCTCTGGGATCCTTCCTCATAAAGACACTAACCCTATTTGGCTTCATCTTTATGAACCTTAGTCATCTCATCAAGTCTATTTCCAAATGTAGTCATATTAAAAGTTTTTATTTCATCATATGGATGGGGAAAAAACAAGTCATTTCATAATGGAAATGCAGCACTATGCATGCTTTAAATTGGGGTATCTATCCTCTAGAATTATGTAAAATATAGTTTCTTCTTTTTTAAACCACCCATGGTTTTTGTTCTTACAGCCCTGCTAAACTAATATAGTCTGACAAATGCTCAAAGAGTTTTTGGCGCATGTTAACTATTCCATACATGTGATATGTCACTATTACAACTTAGACACATTTCAACCCAAGACCTCAAGTAAAATCATCAGTAGTTTCTTTTCTTCATTTCTCAGTTTTTCTTTTCATTATACTGCTGAAGTCTCGGGTCAACTCTCTGTCCTACTGGCCCTGGGAAATTCATCTTTATAAGCTACTATCTCAGCAGCACCAGAAAAAGATTATGACTTCTAGTTAGGCTGACCATTTCCTTCTTAGTAGGGCCAAAGCTCTTATGACTGAATCCCATTGGCCCAGAGACAGTCACATGCTTATCCCTAAGCCAGTGTATCTAGAAGGATCAGTACTTTAAGCAGATATACCCTCTGCCATGACCAGGGTCAAAGCTCCACTTAAGCCATATGATCTCAGAATGAAGAAGGTGGTTTAGAAACATAAAATTTGGCTTTAGAACCAAAACAGATAGCAGAATGTTTGAGGAGGCATAAATCCTAAGATTTCAGCAAACTGAACTTTATAAACATCTCTAAAATTCCCACTATATTCATGATGCTATTCTAGGAAGAATTATTGGCTATAGTAGCTAGAAACGGATTCAAGATTTGTTCAACAGGATTGGTTACCTTAAACAGAAAACAAATCTCCTGGCATGTTTCAGTTGGTAAAGAGAAGTCCAGAAATAAAACTTGGGAAGAATGATGCAGAGGATCCATGCCAAGACTTTACCAAGGAACAGTGGATCTCCTCACAACTCTTCTTTGCATCTTGACAAGCAGTGAAAACCTGCTACCTGCTTACTTAGGATCTCCTTCAAACAAGTAGAGTGTTTGAGTTTCAATTTGACAAAGAAATTTTCATGATAGCTTCCTACTTAATACCAGTGAGGAAGTGGTCATAAACAGCCAAAGAGGCCTGCCTTCTTCTAAACCCTCTGTCAAGGCAAAGAATGACTTTTTTTAAAGGCACCCCATGTTCTTGTCAGAGTGACAGGATGAAGCCCATCAGAATGTCGTTTACTTGGAAAGAATCGAGGAAAGCTCCAGCTCCATGGGAGAGAGAAGGATCAGAAATAAAGTGGGGTGATTTCAACAGAATAGAAAGGCAAGAGTTGGAGTAGGTAAAGAACTATAAGGGAAATGATAACATGAGCAAATGCATGCAGATAAACTAAAAGCGGGCAAATAAAACAAGCAAAATGTTTCAAAATTCAAGAAACTTGTTTCAAGTAGCATCTCAGAGCCTCAAAAAAAATCTTTAAAAATAGATGTTACCCAACAACCACTTAAGGCTAGAAATAAAGGAAAACATTCCCACGCCAACTCTGCGCTCTAAATAGAAACTAAAAAGACACAAAAATACCCAAGCCACTATGGCAGCCTGACTTGAAGATTTTTATGGAACAAAAGGCTGTGTGGGCCCCTGAAGGCCTCCCTCATCCTCCTCCCTACAGAATTGTTCTGCCTCTCTGGAGAAGACACTGCTGGGGGATGGGAGATAGGGAGAGCTCAATGGAAGCTCTCTAGAGCTGAAGTCATCCTCAAATCTGTACCCAGGGAAGTGGGTTCTTCCCAGGAACAATGAAAATAAGTAAATAAAAATTCTCACCAACATTGATTGAGCATTTATGATGACTAGAGCTTCACATAGGTTAAACCATTCTCTCACTACTCTGGCTAAAATAAGGGTTACATACATCATATTCTTCCTAAATTAATAATGCTTATTCCATTTAAACTATGCTGACTTCAGTCTCCATTGGAAAATCTGTTCTTTTTCAGAAGGTAGCAAGACCCAAGGAGATAAACTACCCCTCACACTTCAGCCAAGCCACAGCTGAAACCACAGAGAAATTGGGGAGACAAGCAAGAGTGCTGCTTCCATGCTGAACCTGACAATCAGCACCAGGGTGAAGGAGACAGACCCTGAGGATACTCAACACTTACCAAAGCAGAAATACAAAGGCTCCTAAGACCTCAGCACTGATGTAGACTTGAAACTCACCCACCATGGCTCAGGAAATTTTGTGGAAGATGGGGCAGAAAGATTGTAAGAGTCACAGGTTGAGACATCATACCCAGAGGCAATCCTGACCCTCCTCCACAAAAATAACTGACTACTGTTCCCACAATACATAACCCACAATCCCATAGGAAATACCTGCAACCCCACTGAGGAGGGTCCTCAGCAGAATGGGGGCAGGGATGAGAGAAAAGAGGGTACCAACACATGATGTATCTATACAAAATATGTTGTGAAGAAGGAAGAGGAGGAGAAGAAAAAGAAAATGATGGTCTAATTCCCCCTTTTTAGATGAAGAAACTAAGGTAGAGAAAGGTTAATTTATTTGCACAAGGTCAGTTAGAGTGTCCGTTCCCTCATTTCCCTGTCACCCTGTGGCAGATAGTTATTGAAATATCTACAGCTGTTTTTCTTTTTTTTTTTTTTTCAGGTTTGTAGAGGCTGGTGGGGAGGGGAGCAAAGAAAGATAAGACAGGAAGAGCTAATAAATAATTGCATTGAGTCAAATTTAATCACACTCATAAACACTCTGCAGATGCTAGAAAATCAAAACAAACAAAATCTATTAGGTAAATGTACAACATGATTAGCATATGTGAGCACCTTGATTCAATTCTCAGTACTGAAAAGCACACACACACAAGTTTTATGGGTCTTTCTCAGAGTCATCTATTGCAAAAGGAGATCAGTGACTGGCAAGCTGCCAATTCCATGATAAATGATCTTCCATCCATGATCATGTAAGCAATCTTAATTTAACTCAATGAATGCATTAAAATAAAAAGACATGAAAGTAAGATGGGGGTTCATGGGGAAGAAGTGTTAATGGGAGGGGAAGAAGAGAGCATAATTGTGAAAAATAAGATTAAACTACACTATATGCATATATGAAATTGTCATTAACGGAAAATAGATGAATACTTATTCAAAGGAGGTTGAGACAGATTAGCTGCAAAAACTGATTCCACCTGAGAACTCAGTACTCCTCTGAGTGATCTTTCCACCTTCCACACAGTCTGAAAATACTTTCAAATGGTTAATATCTTACTTATTTGTTTATGAGAGAGAGAGAGAGAGAGAGAGAGAGAGGCAAATGGAGATGTGAATGAGAGGGACAGAATGAGCACACCAAGTCCTCTAGCTGCTGCATATGAACTCCAGATGCATGAGCCATCTTGTGCACATGGCTGATGTGGATACTGAAGAATTGAACCTGGGTTCTTTGGCTTTGAAGGCAAGTGTCTTAACCACTAAGCCATCTCTCCAGCCCAGAAATGGTTAATATGTTTAAACTTTTCAAAAGAGCTACACAAAGAAAACAAGTCCACATAGAAAAAAACTAGAAGGGGAGATATCAAGATGTTAGTAGGGCTCTGGATGATAGAACCATTTTTACCACATCTATTTTTTCTAATTTCCAACTGCTATATAATAAATGCATAACCTGTATGACCTTTTTAGAAATAAGATTTATGTTTTATTAATATATTTTATATCATTGATATTGGATTTAGGACATCAAATCACTTTTTTTAAGTTTTTAGGGATGGAGAGATTTCTCAGTGGTTAAGGCACTTGCCTGCAAAGCCTAATGACCCAGGTTTGAAACCCTAGTACCCACCTAAAGCCAGATGCACAAAGTGATGCATGCATCTTGAGTTTGTTTGCAGCAGCTGGAGGCCCTGTCATGCCATTCTCTCTGTCTCTCTCTCTCTCTCTCTCTTTCTCTCTCTCTGTCCTTGCAAATAATTTTTTATTTTAATTAATTCATCTACTGACAAATTATATGCAACTACACAATGTGTTTTGATCACATTCCTCCCTTTACCTTCTCCTGTCCCTCTCTCACTCCTGCAAAACCCTTTCTTCTTTCCAACTAGTTTCATTTTTTTATTTTTATAAACAATTTTATGCATATACATGATGCATCTTGATCACAATTCCTTCATATTACCTTCTCTTGATGCACTTCCCATCCTCCTTCTGATGAACCCCTTTTTCTCTACCCTGGTTTCTTTACTGACGCTACACAACTGAACTTCCAGGCAAGATGACCCCACTGGTGCAACAGTGGCAAAACTGCTATGAGGGTAACAAACTGTTTTCTGATTGAATTTGAAGCCTGATCCATGGGAAGCAATTGAAGCCTGGTACTAACCTAGTCAAGAGTCTGTGGCTGGGAGGTTCTGAATCCTAGGGGAAAAGCTAATACTGTTGTTTTGCTTAATGGACATGTTGTACCCATCAAACTGTCTTTTTCTCCTGCAGCAGACTGCATAGTACCTTATAGCACTGTGAAAGTTAGCCAGCAGGGAGGAAGTTCAGTTCCAGCTTGATTTCTCAGTGCCCTGTGACCAAACCATGTAGCATCGTCAGCAACAGTCTTACCATCTAGTTCGGATGGGAAACTAAGAGATCGGCAAGAGCCTACATTATTTTGAAGGACTCAGGGGCGTCCCTAACCAACAATTCATAGGGAAGGTTTTTTCTACTCCTGGTACTAGGATTTCTGTTTATGGACCTGTGACTTCTGGGGATAGCGTTACATACCTACGTAGAGTACTACCATACAACTTGTCTCTTTTACTGGTATGTATGAAACTATCTTACAAAGAAGTAAATTTTGCACTGGAGAAGTGGTTCAGCAGTTAAAAGCACTTGCTTACAAAGCTTGATGACCAGTTCCATTCAGCATTACCCACAAAAGCCAGATGCACAAAGGGGCACATGCATCTGGAGTGAGGTCATGGTGGCAAAAAGCCCTAACATGACCATTCTCACTCTTCCTCTTCTCTCTCACTCATAAATAAATAAATATTTAATTAATTATTTTTCACTCATAAGTAAATATTTATTTATTTATTTATTTATTTTAAAAGAATTAAGTTTCCATATGGCTTTTTCATCTCTCCTTAATCTTGGTTACTGCCCCCCATCCCTTCTTAAACATCTCCAATTCCAGTATTCCCTCACCCTAGTTTCATATGGCATGTGTTCTACTATCCTTCACTTAATCCTCTCCCCTACCCTGATGGCCACTTGCTAGCTTCCTGTGATTAAATCGTTTTTATTTTATAGTTTTCCTGGCTTCTTACTTTAGACAAAATAATAGATAAATGGGGAAAAAATAAGCATACTGGAAAATGGAAAAAAATGTGATATTTGATAACTACTTTGTGAAGGATTATAGTTGTAGACATAGAATTTCTTGACTATCACTCTTGGATCAAACGAAGAAGAGTGACAGCTTTTGGTGACTTAATAAGGACTGTTTTCAGTCCTCTCATGATTTATATGAATTTCACTAGGAAGAAGAAGGTCATGGGCTGGAGAGATGGCTTAGCGGTTAAGCACTTGCCTGTGAAACCTAAGGACCCCGGTTCGAGGCTCGGTTCCCCAGGTCCCACGTTAGCCAGATGCACAGGGGGGTGCACGCGTCTGGAGTTCGTTTGCAGAGGCTGGAAGCCCTGGCGCGCCCATTCTCTCTCTCTCCCTCTATCTGTCTTTCTTTCTGTGTCTGTCGCTCTCAAATAAATAAATAAATAATTTTAAAAAATATTAAAAAAAAAAAAGAAGGTCAGGAAAACAGAGCATGCCTGCATCCTGGGAGTGTGGTAACAAGAGAATGATGCTTAAGTCTTACAGCTGTCCAGCACTGACCCATTTTCAAAGCCCATTTATAATAATTAGCAATTGGAAAAAGCCCAAATGGGCAACAATAGGGGAAAAGCTAAACAAACAGTGGTCAATTGACTCAGATGGACTACCTCATATACAGAGACAATAGTGAGCTTGTAGACTGAGTTGATTCTGGAAATGTTTATATGACCTCATGTTAACTAAGAAGAAGTGAAATGTGAATTATTGTCTTGGGACTAGAACAAAACATTTTTAAAAACCCATTATCACATTAGCATCTTGGAGAATATGGAAAAGTGAGGGTTTCATTTTCTGTTGAAGAAAAGAGCTGACACCAAGTTCTGGCTCCTCCAGAAGCTAGCTAGCTAGAATAAAAAAGATAAAGGAGATCCCTGTTTACATAGATCATGTAGTTCTGTCCTCAAAATCTTTCAAAATCCTGAGTTGAGGAATGAACTTCCATGTTGCAAGGAGAACATGTGCAAAAAATTTATTTGTGTCTCATTAATTTCTACCCTGGTGTTCCTTATTCCTTCTCATCTACTGACTTTTGGTTTGGCTTATTCTTTTTCCAAGGTCCTAAGGTTTATCATTAATTTATTTAAAATATCTCTGGTTTCTTAATATAAGTCCTTAGAGCTATAAACTTCCCTCTTAGGATTGTCTTACTTGCATCCCATAGCTTTGGGTATATTGTGTTTTCAATATCATTTGATTGTAGCATTTTTTAATTTCCTTCTTCGTTTCTTCTTGACACAATCTTTAATGTTTGCTTTACCAATTTATACAAATTTTAATTTTATTGTTGAGAGACAGTTTTTCTCAAATTGTTTATGTGTTTTCATGTGTGGGATTGTGGACACACATGTGCCACTGTGCACATGTGGAGATCAGGAGACAATTTTCACATGTTGGTCCTCACCTTTCACTTCCTCTGAGACAGGGTTTCACATGGTTTTCCATAACTTTCACCAGGCTAGCAGGACCTCACGCTTGTGAGGATCCTCCTAGCTCCACCTGTCTCTTCACACATATGTGTAGCTGTGGTTAGAATGGACAATAGCAGGGTCTGGAGAGATTGCTCAGTGGTTAAGGAGCTTGCCTAATTACTTGGCTTTAGTTCCCCAGTACTCATATAAAGCCAGATCCATAAAAGCAGCACGTATATTTGGAGTTCATTTTCAGTGGCTAAAGGCATTGATGCACCTATTTTCTCGTTCTCTCTTTCCTTGCAAATTAATTAATTAACTAATGGCTGGAAAGATGGCTTAACAGTTAAAGCACTTGCCTGATAAGCCTAAGAACTCATGTTCAAATCTGCAGATCCCATGCAACCAGACACTCAGTGATGCAAGAGCACAATGCTGCACAAGCACACAAAGGGCGCATGCATCTGGAGTTCACTTGCAGCAGCTAAAGGCCCTGGCACGCCCATTCTCCCTCTCTCTCTCTCTCTCTCTCTCTCTCTCTCTCTCTCTCTCTCTCTCTCTCTCTCTGTCTCTCTTTCTCTCTCTCCCACTTTCTACCTATCTCAAATATCTCAAAATAAAAAGGAAAAAATTAAAAAGAAAGGACTGGGGTAGCATCCAGCTTTATTTAAGTATGCACATATGTATGTTTTTTAAATTTTACTTTTATTAGCTTACAAAGAAGCTTTATTATAGTGTTTCCAAACAATTTTTTGTTTCTTTCTCCCTCCCCCTCCTGCCTTATATCCTTCCTCCAGTTTAGCCTTCTTTCTGCTTTCACAGTACATGGTTCCTTTGATTCTTTCTCTCAGTCTCATCACCTCTCATTCCCTTCTCATGGTATTGTATCTCAAATCATAGGCTGTATGTGAGACTGTATGTGTACAGCTTTGATGTGAGACTGAGTACTGGTGTTCAGCTTTTTATACAAGTGTTAGGGTTCTAAACTTATAGAATCATACTTGCACAGCAAGAACTTTATCCACTGAGCCATCTCCCTATCTCCCCAGCCCCTTGAACATTCTTTTCATCCCAGTTAAACCTGAAGTTTAAACAGAGTTTCCCAATTTTGTTTTCATTTTAAATTCAGTTTGCAGTCTGTATTATATATTAAGTTCATTATCACTAATATTAAAACTCAGATGTTTCTCACTTTCTATTGAAATCTAATAAACTATGAGTCAAGCATTATGTTCAAAGTTTGTACACCAGCTGCCTTGGCTTTGTTCTATAGATAGCATTCTATCTCAGAGATGCAGGGGAGAGTAAACTCAGGTGTACGTAAAGCTGCAACATAGGGCCTGACACACCACTTGCTCTCAATACATGTTTACTAAGTTTTACTCTGGGTGCTAGCATGCAGATAATGAAAAGAAAGATGGTGTATAGAGGATACTATTTAGAAAGGAGAACTATGCTTGCCTATAAGGAAGATTCTGCTGTCAAGCCACAGGATTCCTAATCTTGCTTGTCATGAGTTTTTCAGTCCCGCCTCAAGTAGTGTGCCTCAAGATGGCCTGATTCGCAAATTCATGATGGTCAAGAATCCAAGGAGTCAAACTTTCTGAGATCATGAAGTGAAAATCTCAAATCATTTTGTCAGCTACAAGTTATATTTGAACATACCAAGATGAAAGTTGGTAAAGAGAAAGTATAAGACCTTCCACTCCCATCCCAAAAGCCAATTGCCTGTAAACAGTTTGGAGTAGATATAACTTACTCTACAATGACTGGGAAGAATGTAAGGTGGTTTTTTTCTTTGTTTTTATCAGAAGTGCACTATGATAATTTGACTCCACAAACAGCTAATATGATTGTGGGTACGTTTATACAATTATAATATTTAGAATTAAAGACAAGGACGCATTGATAATTTATGATTAGTTCTCCTTATCTTACTATAAGGAAAATATGAGCAGAATATGCTGTGAGCTTGGAAATGACCAATGAAAGAACTCCCCACTTCAATATCTGCAATATTGTTCAAAATATCTTTCTGGGGTTACAATAGGAAGCAGCAAATGCTTCTACTTATGGATGAAGAATTGACATTTATTGTATAGACTACCAAGTAATATGGCAAGGTAGAAAGTAAGACCAGTTGACTGGATATATGGGAAACTTCTATACATCAGAGCTTTCCATAGATGAGTCATATTGATGTACAACAAGTTCATCTTCAGAGGAGGTGTTCAAGTATAATCTAGAGAATCATTTGGTGGAAATGGAATGTTCCTTAGAACTCTTTCTGATGTGTCCATGGAGGTGGATGTGCATAGTTTCCTCCCTTGTTCATTCTCCTGGGACCAGACCTTCAGTGTGCACATATGCTTGCAAATAATAACCTAAACCAAAATATAAATTAGGAAAGATTGTTTCAGAGAGCAAAGAGTAAATACTACACTGAAGTGTAGACAGCCTCAGGTTCGAGGCAGTAACTAAGTAAACCATGAATTTGGCACTGAGTTCCTAGTTGCCAAAATGAAAACAGGAACTGCAAACAGTGGTTTGGTGTTCATTGGAAGAAGAAAACATTTCAGGGGCTGGAGAAATGAGATGGCTCAGCAGTTCAAGTGCTTGTTTACAAAGCCTGAAAGCTGATTTTCCAGTACCTACATAAAGCCAGATGAACAAAGTCTTCCATGTGTCTGTAGTTCATTTGCAGTACCACTTAGGCCCTGGCATTTCCCTTCTCTCTCTCTCCCTCCCTCTCTTTCTCCTTGCAAATAAAAAAAAACTATCTTTAAAATAAATAAAACACTTCAGATTTTAAGAGAAATGAACTTTATCCTTGAGCTTAGCTCAAGCACAATTTGCTCTTGGAGAGGAGGGGCACTGATGATGGTGGTTTGAGTGTGAAATACCCACACAGCCTCATGTATCTGTGATTAGCCCTCATACTCAGTTCCTAATTGATGGCAAATTGGGAGGTGGAGCCTTACTGGAGGAGGTGTGTTCCTTGGGGTGGACCTTGGGATGTTACAGTCCAGCTCCCCTCGCCAGAGCCGGCTCACTCATGTTGCCACGTCCCAGCTGCTGTGACAGGATGTGACACCCAGCCTCTACTCTGCCATGCCATGATGAAACTTCCCCTGAAAGCTGTAAGCCCGAAACAAACCCTTTACTCCTACAAGCTGCTTCTGGTAAGGAGTTCTGTCCCAACAATGAGAAGGTAACTGCTACTCTGATCAATGTCATAGACAATGCCCTTAACAAAATTCCTCAAGCAGATAGGATAGAATGGACCTTGAAGCTTTTTTGTGATAGGATTCCTATGAGGAAACTAAGGGTGCAATCCAACAACACAATACCATAAAACACTGCTCTCCAAATTAAGAAGATGTGCATTGAATTTTTATTATCCTGATAGATGTAAAATTTAATGCCTAAGTGATATTTTATTTCTCTGCAGTGGTGGGGATTGGACCCAGGGCCTCATGCATGCTTGGCAAGCACTCTGTCACTGAGCTATAGCCCTAGCACCCTAAATAAGTTACTGTTTTTGTTTTTGCATATGGATATATATGCGTGTGCATGATGTATGTTGTATGTGTATTCACACATGTGTGAGCATATGTGTGTGCATGTGTACACTTACACATGGAGACCAGAGGTTAAATGAGGTGTCTTCCTCAACTCTTGCCACCTTATTTGTTAAGATAGGGCATGTCACTTGATCCCAGAGCTCACTGATTTGGCTAATCTTGATACCCAGCTTGTCCAGGGATCTCTCTTCTCTGCTTTGAAAACACAGGGATTACAGGTGGGTAACCATGCCCACTTGGCACTTACATGTGTGCTAACTCAGACCCTCACACTAGGTGCAGCAAACACTTTACCGACTGAGCCATCTCCCCAGAACCATGATATTTTTGTTACATGTTCATAGTGTGTATGATGTGGCATGCATGTGGCGTGGCACCCCATGCATATGCCTGCAGGGGCCACAGGATAACACTGGATGCTCTCCTCCATCATGCACCAGCCTCTGTTACCTTGAGATGGAGTCTCACACTGATTCTGGAACTTGTCATTGCCCATGAGCCCCAGGAATCATTTGTCTCTGCTTCCAACAGGGGTTACAGAAGTACGTGACAATGCCGAGCTGTTGATGTGGATGCTGAGGGATCAAACTCTCATGGTCTCGGCCTTCATGCTTATGCAGGAAGTGCACTTTACCACTGAGCCATCTCCACAGCCCCATACATTTTTATAACTGAATGAATGACCTGGTTTTCAGACAACCCTTTATAAGTTGTATTTCTCTAAAACAAATAGAGCTTGCATTTTTGGGATAAGGAGATTTCCTTCAGTTGACAAGCATTTGCCTTTTGCTTTAACTCTTTTTCTTTTAATGCCCAGCACATGTGCAAGCTTGTCCCTGCCTCCTGGGCTGTTTCCCCTTTCCAGGCTCTTACCTATCTACATCTACAGCTCGCTTTTCTCTTTGTGGTGCTAGACAGCCAGTATGACATGTATCCTCCCACTGGGAACTAAATTAAGATATCAAAATCTTGTCACATTTGGAGACCTAATAATCACTGGTTGTTTGCTACACTATTCATCTGGATGAATTCAAAATTCTCCTCAAGTTCCCATTAACAGTCACAATCAGTTTCAAAAACCGGGAGCTTGACATAAAAAGAGAAGTGCAGCACAAGGGCTTCATAAGACTGAAACTAAGATGTAATGCCATGAGGATAGTTGATGCTCCCCTTTGGTGCTCTACTGACCACTGTGAATGAGCACAATTCAACAGATAAACCATCTGGGCTAAGGAGGAACTCAGTAACAGCCTAGAAGTCCCTCATGCAAGCTGGTCTCAGCCACAATGGACACCTTTCTCCTAGGTCCCATTGCCTGTTCCTGATACAAAAGTTGCCCTCCTTCATTTTACCTGCTCATTATCTGCTTCCCCCAACTTGAAGGTGAATTCATTTGAGCGTAAAGACCTTGTCTATCTTTCCATCTCCTGACCTGGAGCAATGTCTTACACAGTGAGTGGATGCTTGCTGGGATGAATGAAGAAGTATACAGCTTTGATATTTCTCCACTGGTGTGGTAATGAGCAATAATCATTTTGTCCTACAGGTTTTTGCTTCTTCATTTTTAAAAAGAGGAATTTGGACACATGTGTCATAGATATTTGACTATCAATAAGAATGTAATCTAGGGATGGAGAGATTGCTCAATGGTTAAGGCACTTGCCTGAAAAGCCTAACCACCTGGGTTCAATTCCCCAATATGTACATAAAGCCAGGTGCACAAAGTGGTGCATGCACCCAAAGTTCATTTGCAGTGGCTGGAGGCTCTGGCATGCCCATTATCTTTGTCTCTCTTCTCTATCTCTCTCTGCTTATAAAGAAATAAGTGAAAATACTTTAGAAATACTCATACATATCTTCCCTTTTTCTATAGAGAGCTACCTGAGCACATGGTTGTCAACAGTTGGGTGGCCACATGGCCAAGTTTTTGTCATGAAATGTGTGTGTGTGTTCTTCATACTGGAGCCTTTAAGACAGCACATGTACATCCTCATCATTCTCTCTTCTGACTTTCTGCCAACAGAGCAAAACAGCCACTTGGATTCCACTGTGTAGGTAATTAAGACATGCAGCTGGGTGACAGAGCTCTCTAGTTAGTCTGGATAATGGGATGTGATGAGCCCAACTTCTCACTCCCTGAGAAGTGAAAATTAGCCCCTGCATTGTGGGGTCTCTTTGTTACCCCTAATGAATGCAACTAAAATAATCCCTAAGGACCCACTCCAGCTCTGAAGGGATGGACTTGTGCCTGGTAGCATTGTGTTTAGCACTTCATTTGAGAAACCTGTATTCTCAGGGAGTCTCATCATATTAAATGGATGCACTTAACCTTTAATCTTCTCTAAAGATTTTTCTCTATGAATGTGGATGTGTGTTTCCTGGAGATAAAATTAAATTTGCACTTATACCAGCCAGATGGAATGAGGATCAGCTTCTGAATCACAAAAAGAGTGGTCCTCATAGTCCCCTATATCACTATCATCTCTGTGGGTCCTGCCACAAATCAGAGTTTAAGCACCCTTTGTGCTTCAAAAAGTGAGGCAGCATTCCAGGAATGGTAGATGGGATGTACAGACAGCCCACAAAATTTTTAACTTAATAACTATGTTATTTTGATGTGTATTTAATATACTATTAATTTATGATAAATGACTGTACTTACTCAAGCAATATAGGTTTCCTCAAAAGGAAATCTATGTCAATAAAAAGCCCATTTAAAAGAAAAATACCTAGCTTAGGAAATGACAAGACTGGGAAGATGATATGCAAATGATTGAACCTAGAAACTCAACACTGACTGCAAGGTAGGCCGAGAAGATTCATAGTCACTATATAGTGATGACCCTGAAGGTGGAGCTGGCCAACCTAATCAATACACTCACCAAATCATCTAGATGACAATGAGAGCCTAAACAACTAAAAGTCAATATTTTTATCAGTTTCAAAATATTTCCTCATGGGGAAAAAGAAAGGGGTGATGAAATAGATATGGCACAAAAACAAAGAAGGGAACCAGGCAGAGGGGAGCAGAGAGAAGAAAATGAAAACGTAGAGTGACACATATATGGAAAAATAACATAACAAGGTCCTGGGAGATGTCTTGATGGATAAAGTGCTTGCTGTGTAAGCCTTAGGACCTGGGTTTGGAGTCCCCACACTCACATAAATACCAGGTGTACTGGTTGGATTCAGGAGTCCCCCATAAACTTAAATGTTCTGAATGCTAGGTTCCTAGCTGATAGAGTTTTGGGAATTAACACTTCCTGGAGGCAGTATATTGTTGAGGGTGGGCTTATGGGTGTTAGAGCCAGTTTCCCCTTGCCAGTATTTGGCACACTCTCCTGTTCCTGTTGTCCACCATATGTAGGCCAGGAGGTGATGTCCACTCTCTGCTTATGCCATTGTTTTCCCGTGCCATCATGGAGCTTCCCCTTGAGCCTGTAAACCAAAATAAATCTCTTTTTCCCATAAGCTGCTCTTGGTTGGGTGATTTCTACCAGCAATGTGAACTTGACTGCAACAGTAAAGTGGTACCAAGGAGTGGGATTGCTGCTAGACACCTAACTGTGTGACTTTGGCCTTTTGGAGCTGATTTTCAAGAATAATGTGGAAGGATTTGAAACCCTGGCCTAAGAGACTCATTGCAGTGCTATAAATACAGCTTAATGCACTATTCTAATCAGAGGTGAAAGACCTGAATGAAGTAAGAACTATGGACTGTGAGGTTTGGCTTATGAGGATGAGAAAGAGCTTTGTTTGGACTGGGCTAGCAGTTTGTGTGAGAAACTTGATAAACCCATGTCCTGAGAAGTTGTGCAGGGTTGCTTTGCATAGAAATGAACTGTCATGAGCAGAGGGATATGGCACAGGAAAAAAAAAGTCTTTGGGTGAACTGCTGCCCATTCAGCTTCAATTGAGAGATTATAGCCTTTGAGATTGGGCCAGCTGACCTGAACTGGGGCAACAGGAAGAATGTAGACTTTTTGAAGGGACCTGAGTGCTCAAGGAGTGTTCTATTCTTCAAAGTCTGCTTTATTTCCCCCCTGGATCAACAAATTGGCACTCTATACCTAGTATCGTGAGGTATAAGAAATGCAGGAAAGGGAGGGTCATTGAGTTTGCAACATGGTGTTGTGTTTTGGAAATGGCCATAGGCAGTGTGAAGCAGGTTTGCTGGATGCCTGCATGGAGAATCGACGGACCCATGAGAATGAACCATGGATTGCAGTGAAGACCCAGTGGAGATGCCAGGACCATGAGATGGCTGCTAAGGAAAGCTGCTGGCCCTGATGAAGTTTTCCAGTACTATGAGTACACTAGCTGGAGAGGCAGAATTGGAATCTAGAGACTTGTTGCTAATTAGAATTATCAGACTTGGAGACTTATCACTAGCTAGAGGTGTTGGACTTGGAGCTACAGAGTTTGGTGTTTGCCCTGTTTAAATCATGTATTACTTGAGTATTTCTTTACATTGCCCAATGTCATATTTTGCAGTATGAATGTTTATTCTGTGCTATTATGGGTTTTTTGAGGGGTTTTTTTTTTTGGTATTATGGCTCAGTTAAAAGATCTTGGACTATGGGGATGTTTGAGCATCATTGGTATTGATAAAAACTATGGGGGCTTTTAAAGTTGGGTGAATGCATTGCATTTTACATCATGTATAGTTATCAGTTTAGAGGGGCCCAGGGCAGAATGTGGTAGTGTGATTCAGGTGTCTCCCATAAACTTAGGTGTTCTGAAATGCTAGGTTCACAGCTGATGGAGATTTGGGAATTAATGCCTCCTGGAGGTGGTGTATTGTTGGGGGTGGACTTATGGGGGTTATAGCCAGTTTCCCCTTACCAGTGTTTGGCACACTCTCCTGTTCCTGATGTCCAACTTACGTCAGCCAGGGGGTGATGTCCACCCTCTACTCATGCCACTGTTTTCCCCTACAATCGTGGAGCTACCCCTTGAGCATGTCAGCCAAAATAAACCTCTTTTTCCCACAAGCTGCACTTGGTTGGGTGATCTCTACCAGTAGTGCGAACCTGACTGCTACACAAGGTCTGATGACGTGTGCCTATCAACCTAGTGCGGTGAGGCACGGACAAAAGGATCTCCATGACTTGCTGGCTAGCTAGTTTAGCCAAACCAGTGAGTTTCCAATTCAATGAGTCTCAGTCTCAAAAAAAAATAAGCTGGAGAAATGAAGAGACGCTGGATGTGAATCTCTAGACTCTAACAAGCCTATTCACACATGCTTGTGCACACACACACACACACACACACACACACACACATCCCACATATGCACACACAAAATATAATGAAACCTATTGTTTTGAATAATAACCTAAAAATTAATAAAAAATACATTTCTTCCTGTTCATTATCTCTTTTCATCTCAAAGTTGAATGTACTAAAATAATCATATTAAAACAAGTAGAAAATCAAGAGTTCTATTTTTTAAAAGATTGACTGTGTGTTGTGTTTGTAAACTTAGCACTCGTAGAGGAGAAAGACCTGAGGGGTTTATAATCTCAAACCTAATCATTCATAAACTGCAGGCCACCTGTTTGACAGTCATTGCAAGCATTCTGGGTAGCTACAATAGGTCAGGCACAGGTCTAGTGAGCAGACTTTACCTCTTAATGAGAGAATGTTAAGATTTGCATTTTTGTTTCTCCCTAAAACTCATATATGAGACCTAGTCTCCAGTGTCATAGAGTTAGGCTATAGGGCCTTTACAATTGAGCCATGAGGACTTTGCCTCATAAATGAAATTAGTATACTTATGAAAGAGACCCCAGAGAGCTATCTAACCCCAGCTACCTTACAAGGACAAATTACTTTCCATTCTTGGATAAACCTGATCAAACACCAAATCTGATAGCACCTTGATCCTGGACTTCCTAACATCACACACCATGATAAATATGTCTCTGTATTTTATAAGTTACACAGTGTATAACAGAGAAACACAGCAAACATAAATTTATTACAGAATTGTGTTCTATAAAAACAAGTGGAACATTATAAAATATAGAGATCAGAGTGGGCTTCATGGAGGGGGTGACATTTAACAAATACTTGAATTTAACAAATACTTGAAGGAGGTAAGTACTTCAACCAGTCTGTGTGTCCGGGGTAAAAAAAAAAAAAAAAAAAAAAAAAAGTCCATCAGAGAGGACTGACTTAGGACTTCCTAATACCAAAATATACCTGGTGTGTGTTCAAGAAACTGCAAGGAAGTTGGTGTGGTTGGAACAGAATAATCCAGGGGACAGTTTCATGAAATGAGGCCAGGGAGGAAGAGCAGAGTTCAGATCACATAGGCCATTGTGTAATAACTTCATGTTTAGCCTGAGTGAAATGAAAATAATTGCAGGAGTATTTTGAACACAAGAGTAATATGAACTAATTCATTCTTTAAAAGAAATGCTCTGGCTACTTTGTTAAGATAAATCATATTGTTTGTTTTTATCATTTTGATTGATTGATTGATTTGAGAGAGAGAGATACAGAAATAGGCAGGTAGAGAGAGAAAGAGAGAGAATGGGCATGCCAGGGGCTCTAGCCATTGTTAACGAACTCCAAAGCATGCATCCCCCTTGTGTATCTAGCTTATGTGGGTCCTGGAGACTTGAACCTGGGACCTTTGGCTTTGCAGGTAAGCACCTTAACTGCTAAGCCATCTCTCCAGCCCATATTTTTTGAATATTTATTTATTTGAGAGAAAGATAGAATGGGTGTGCCAGGGGATTTTTTTGGCATTGGAAACTCCAAGCACATGCACCACTTTGTGCATCTGACTTTACATGGACACCAGATAACTGGATGTTGGTTGGGCAGCTTTGCAAGCAAGGACCTTTAACTGTTGATCCATCTCCCCAGCCATCAATCATATATTTCATATTAGAAATTATATTTTTGGTTTTTTCATGATGTAGGGTCTTGCTATAGCCCAGTCTGATTTGGAACTCACTATGTAGTCTCAGGGTGGCCTGGAACTCATGGTTACCCTTTTACCTTGGCCTCCCAAGTGCTGGGATTACAGGCGTGCACCACCATGCCCAGTCATAAATTAGATTTTTATCTCTAAAGGACAAATTTTTATTGTAAAAAAAACTGTTTTTAATATATATTGCTTCTGGGCTGGAGAGATGGCTTAGCAGTTAAGCGCTTGCCTGTGAAGCCTAAGGACCCCGGTTCGAGGCTCGGTTCCCCAGGTCCCACGTTAGCCAGATGCACAAGGGGGCACATGCGTCTGGAGTTCATTTGCAGAGGCTGGAAGCCCTGGTGTGCCCATTCTCTCTCTCTCCCTCTATCTGTCTTTCTTTCTGTGTCTGTTGCTCTCAAATAAATAAATAAATAATTTTAAAAAAAATATATATATATATATATTGCTTCTATTTTCCTAAATATAATGTATAATACATTCATTAGAAATATATAAACATATATATTAGAGAACTTCTATTGAATACTTGTCCAATAATTCTGTGATCTTATTATTCCTGAGTTTACTCTATTGATGTATGTTAACTCTTATTATGGTCATATTTTCCTATTATAAGAAAAATATTATTTTGTACTTATGGAGGAGGACATCCTGAATAATTTTTATTTCCATTCTAAAATTATGACATTTATTTTTGTGGTACTGATTAATTTTGTGCTACTTTAAAAGTTCCTGAGCTTTGTGATTGTTTTTGCACATGTACATGTTCATTTGTGTATGGGTGCTCGTATGTGTACATTTGTGTGGTCAGAAATTTACGTCAGATGCCTGCCGGTATCATTCTCTTCCTTATTAATTGAGACAAAGTTCTGTCACTTGAACCCAGAGCTCACAGATCCAGCCAGTCTAGCTATCCCAGGAACCTCTGTCATCACCTCCCCATGGAAGAAACTGCAGGCACTGCATTTGCACACCTAGCATTCCTATGGGTGCTGGAGATCCAACTCTGGTCCTCATGCTTGTGGGGCACACGTTTTTACCCATGGAGCCATCTCCCAGTCCCCTAAGTTTTGATCTAAGTCAGGTCACTTAAATGATTCAATCATAGTTGTTATAGAGTGGTGAGGAGAAGCTAGTCAATGGCACAGTGTTACAGTAAAGGAAGAAACAAGTTCTTGGTAGAGGGACTACAGTTCATAGCAATGAACTACACATTTCAAAGTTAGCTAGAAGAGAGGGTTTTGAAAGTTCTCATCACAACACTGATGGTGATCATTAAACAAGGAGCACATGTCCCAAAACAGCATACACCCCCACTAAATATGAACAAATATTGTGAATCAATTTCAATATTTTTAAAATAAACAGTTTAACCCCATTAAATTTTATTAAATGAGACTAAAACAGCCTTTGAACAAAGACTGACACTACCCAGCAAACTGAGATGACTCCCAAAACCTACTTATTAGCAGATATGTTCCTTCTCCAGGGTGAAAATGTGAACCGGTCCTGGACTTATGTGACCTAGTACTGTTCTGTCTGTCCTTTAAAAGTCATTCTTCTCAAGGCCCAGGTTGTGTCTGCACACGTCACCAGAACTTAGCTAGAAATGTAAGGAGAATCTTCAGATTCCCCAAGTTCTCTCCACCTCTGTGTGCTTGTGTTTATATGCATGCATTCAATAACATGTATGCAAGGGTCTGATTTCCTTTCCAGCACTCTGTCCTGTGAGTTCAAGTATGTGGGGCTCCCTAAATTCTCTCTATGAGTGCATGTGTGTGTTATGTGCATATATGTGTGCATTTGTGTGTGTGAGTTCAGATACTTGCATGCTATAGTGCTGTGAAGGTCAAAGGACTATTCAGATGTTGGTCTTCACTGTCCACCTTGCTTGAGGCAGGGTCTCTTTTGTTACTTACTGCTGCTTTTACCAGGCTAGCTGGCCCATGAGCTTCTGGGATTCTCCTGTCTCCACCTCACATCTCCCATAGGAAACTGGAATGAAGGACAGCTCTTGTGTAGGTTCTGGTGTAACAGTCACTTTCTTGTTTCTGAGACAAAACACCTGACCAGAAGCAGCTTATTGAAGGAAAGATTTCTTTCTGGCAGACAGCTGGACACTACATCTTCACATTGGCAGAAAGAAAACAGCAAGAGCTCAAAAGCATCAAGTAGGGCTAGACTATACTATAATACTCCAAGCCCCCCCCCCACTCCAAGAAACACACTTTCTCCAACAAGACTCCATTTCTCAAAGGTTCCACAAATTTCTCAAACATCACCTTCAACCAGGGATCAAGCATTCAAAGACATGAAGCTATTGGGGGCATTCCATATTCAAACCACCACATCTGGGGATCCTAATTCCAGTCATCACACTTGCACAGCAAATACTTTTACCCACTGAGCCATCTCCTCAGCCCACTCCCTAAATTCTTAACTCTCTCTTTAATGTAGTAAGGTCATCAATTATGTTTGAATTCCACCTTCTGACATTGTGCACTAGGAACTCCAGGCATTAAGCTGAAACACTGATAGGGCTTACTTCTCCCAGGGCTTATTATTCTGTGCTGTCTATTTTCCAAAGTCCAAAAATTATTGTATTGTTTTCTCAAGGCAAACAGTGTCCTAAACTATATTGACATATCAAAATATGTGAGACTGAAAATTTTATAAGGAAAAGGGGTTCATTTTCTCACAGTTCTGGAGTCTGGGAAGTCCAAAATCAAAGCAGCAATAAGTTCAATTTTCTGGTGAGAACTGCTAGCTGCTTCTAAGATGTCCATCAGCGTGTTTCTGCACCCTGCAAAGGAGAGGAACACTGTGGCTTCATGTGGCAGATGGACAGGAAGTGAAGCCAGTGCTAAGACCTTTTGCAAGGGTCTAAATTTTATTCACAAGGGAGGAGCCTTTGTGGCCTCATTATCTCTTAAAAGCTCTTCCTCCTTATCCCATCACATTGGGCACTAACTCTGAACACCTTCATCATTTTGGAAGAGACACATTCAAACCATAGCAGAGAATAAACACAGTTCCTGTTATTCAAAAGTTCAATTTTAAATGTACTAAATCAAGATATATCTTGCATCCAAGTGGGACTTGCTAATGCACACTAACTAGTTTATGACTCAGTAGGTTCAGAATAGAGCCTAAAAACTTTCATTTCTAGCAAGTTTCCAGGTGATGCTATGCTCTTAGCTACGACCCGGTGCTGCAGTTTCACCCCATCCTATAGTTGTCCAGTGTTCTGTTTATAAATACTTTCTCCCTGCTAGTACAAATTTCTTCCCCTCTTGGGTCAGAGTTTGGAGCAGTCTATATCTAAAACCTGTGGTACCAGGCTTTCCTGGCTGCTCTTTCTACTTTGCCTCCCCAGCCTTCCCCCACATCTCTGAACTGGAACATTCTATACACTGGAAACTGGTTGTTACAGCTTAATGTCTGGGGAGCTTCCAGTGTACATCCACTACACTGACTATGCATGGTCTCTTAGCATCCTCTGGTACCTTTGCACATGCCATGTTCTCTTTCTGGAATGTTCTCCTTCCCCATGGTCTGCAAGGAAGAGTTGAAGTCATCTTTCCACATCAGGTTTGCCATCATTTATCTGGGAAAGCTTTCTGGGCACTTCTTTTCTCTTCCTGCTCCTGTCAACACTGCAGTACTTAACACAAAGTTTTCCAACAACTCATTTACTTATCTACCTTCCTCAATATACATGAATTTTTCAAGAAGAATTTTTTATTAAATTATTCTTAGTTCATTCCTGCTAGCTTTCAGCTTTGTTTCAAATTAAATGGCTCCTAGGGATTTTATTTTGTTTTCTGAACATCCCAGCCTGGCCTTGAACCCATGATCCTCCTGCCTCAGTCTCCTAGATGAAGTATTTCCTAGATACTTCAATGCTCATCTTCCCAAGAACATTTTGCTTAAATAAGAGTAACTCTGCTTGCACTACCAGCATTTAGGAGGCAGCATTCACTAACACCACAGCATGGTTTCTCACAAGCAAGAACAGTAAGCCTCCCTCATGATTTTCAAAAGTCCCTTGACTAAAACTAAAACCTTTTTCATCATTGTGTGCACATAAAATTTTTACACTATTTTAACATATAATTAATTACCTAGAAACTTCCAGGTAAATGAAGAAAGAGGTAGCTTTTGTTTTGCTGAGGAATTAACAGAGAAACTTTTACCATTTGGAGAAATTAACAACACTCTCATTGTCCTGACTTTTCAATACATAAAAATAATATTGATCTGCCTTAGTACATGGTATATTCCTAGCAGAGTGCAAAGTATCTAGCTATTTTATTATACTTCTACAGAAGCTGAACTTGTGCATTTAAATCTTAAGTGTTATTTTTAAATTATTTTCCTTTTAAGTTTTATTCCTTTAGAGTTAGAAATATGTGGTGTGCTAGCCAGTTAGCTCAGTTGTCAAGAGTCAGAAACATGCCTTGGTTTTGCTTTTAAAATATGTTTACTAGGGCCTGGGGAGATGGCTCAGCATTAAGAGTACTTGGCACAAAAGTAAGGGCCTGAAAGGGCCTTAGAGAGCCTGAAACCGCTTGCTTCCATTTCCCAGGACACATATAAACAGCTGGACAGGGCCACAGATGCCTGGAATCCCAGCCCTGTGGGGAGCAGAGACTGGAGAATTGCTTGTGACTGTGAAAACTGCAGCTGGATTCAGGGAGAGACCTTTTCTCAAGTAAATATGCAGATGAGCAATAGTGAAAGGTCCCCCAACACTCTCCTCTGGTCTTGGGGATTTTGCTCTAGAACATCACTCGCATCTTCTGAAATTCCACCCCAGCTTCTTTGACTTCACCTCTAGCTACATGGGCTTCCAGTGGCTTCTGAGCAATCCACGCTTTGGGGGTTTTGTTTGGTTGGTTGGTTGGCTTGTGTGCTTTTTTTTTAAGAAGTCAATCAATTGAGTTCCAATCACTTCTAAAATGCTGTAGGTGGCTGGTCTTAACCATGGGTATCATAATTAATTTTTCTAAACCTCCATGTTTTCCATCTGCATCATAAAAGCAATCATAGTTACCTCTCAAGAAATAAATAAATTACCACACTTAGAGCAGTGCCTAGACCTTAGTAAAGGTTCAATAAATAATTCTTATTACAATAGTTATGATTATTTGTCATTCCTTATACCTATAGTACTCTAGTGGATAGTCAATAAAATTTTGGTGAATGGCCTTATTTGCTTTTACTTTCCCTCAATGGGGAAAAACTTATCACTAAGGAAGAATCTCTAATGGATGAATTCTTAGTTACAGAGTAAACCAGTCAGTCTACTAGGAAAGTGCATTATAATGTATCTTCTAGTCACATCATGAGAACAATTCTTCCTACCAACCCAGCCTGAGCTACTTGGCCACTTATAATTAATCTCTGTGGCCCAGACATCAGATGAAGGAAAAGTAGAACAATGGAGATGGTTTCTCTGAGCTTGTGCCAGAATATAGATAATCCTTTTAAATGGGAATTTTTAGACTGTGTGGGAAGGAATGCTTCAAATTTGCTCCAATTTAAAAAAAGCACTGGTATTGGATGGGTGCCAAGGACTATGGCACTAATGGAGAAAGAAATAAGCTTTTTCATCCCCCCCCCCACAAAAAAATGGACAGAGATAGCAAGCAGTGCTGAAACACACACACACACACACACACACACACACATCCGCACATGTGCACACATGCACACACACCTGCAATTAGATACATAAACGCAAAGGAAGAACAGATCAGGCAGGATGTAGTCTATCACAAAATGAACAAAAATGGAGATTTTCCTATTTCTACCCACATCAAAATTAGCATAATAAGATTGGTTCTGATTATTCGGCTACAAAGCTCTTCAAAATAATAATTGATATATTTTTACTATGAATTTTTTTTTACTCAGTTACCTGGAAAAGACAACTGGAAATTGGTAACGTGTAAGTAATTTCTGCATTACTTTAAAATGTGGCCTAGATTTTCAGGAACTTGGGTCAAATTTTACAAAGGGACCCTGAGTGATGATTTTTCTCTGCTACTTCCTGTGGTCAAAAGTCACCTAGGCAACATATTCTATAGTCACCATTACAAGTTTGTTAAGAATGAGTTTTCTGGGAAACACATTTAGAAGATGATGAATTTCTCAGATGTCCTCTACCAGCAGTTCAGCTGATTAGTAACACAAAGTGTAGGTGTCAAGATTACCCAAAAAGAGCACGGCCAGTTGGTTTTGTTTAGTTTCTTGTTATTAAAATTCAATTTCTTCTAGTCAAATGTAATATATTATTAATTTGTGGTTCCTTTTTGCTGACCTCAGACTCATTATGTAGCTGAGGATGACCTTGAAGATCTCATTCTCCTGTCTTCACCTCCCAAATGTTAGGATTGCACGCCCATGCCACCCTGCCTGGTTTGGGGGAACTGAAGTTCAAACCCAGAGCCTCATGCAGGCTAGGCAAGCACTCTACCACCTAAGAAACATCACCAAACTACCTGTTCTTCTTACTTGGTAGATATAAAGCATTATTATTATGAGCACTAAATATACACTGGCTCTGAATCTCACCACACTCCCTATTTGGACTCTGTGCCTGTCCCCACTCTGCTTGCTGCATCTCCTTACAGAAGAGCTAAGAAAAAGTCTCAGAATGAAATAAGTTTGAGGTCTCAAATAAAAAGTCCTACCACACAGTACTTGCTGGCCTCATGAGCCTTCCACATCCCCTCATACTTTGGTCTCTCTTCATAACACCAGCTCCAGCTCTTTGTTCTCTTTCTCTAGCCATATGACTGAGGCTCACAATATTTTTCTTGTCTACAAGTATTTCCCCATAGATAGAACTTTCCCTGGATCTTTAAGCTGAAATAACTCCCATCCTCTCCTAAACTGTACCAGGTTTGGATATATATGCCAGTAACATGAAGCTGACTACAACAATAGGATTGGAATCTGAATTCATTCCCTGTGTATATTGGTTAATTTTTTGTTGCTAGAGCAAAATACTTGACCTGAAGCAATTTATGGAATGAAAGGTTTTATTTCAGTTTACAGTTTCAAAGGGAAGTGTTCATCATGACAGGGAAAGCATGTCAGGAGCAGACAGCCTGTGCCACATCTTCACATCAGCAGGGAGAAATTACAGAGAACCAGCGGGGCCTGACTATAATATCTCGAAGCCCAGGCCCAGGTGACACATTTCCTCCAGAAAGGCTCTTTTTCTGATAGTTTCCACAACCTTCCAGGACAATGCCACCAGCTTGGGATTGAGTATTCAAATACCTGAGTCTATGTGGGACATTTTACATTCAAGCCACCCTACTGTGGTTCCTGACCCTGAGCACTTTAGCTCTGGAACCATACTTCCCCCTAAAGTCTGTTTTTACTCTCACAATCCCTTCCTTCCTTTCTTCATCTGCTCATTCAGCAATTCTACCTTGAGTATCGGCAATACTCCAGACTCTCAGAGTCTATGGGGAAGAAAATATTATGACAAATAAGTCAAAAATAAACACTGGATGGTATGCAGACTTGTAATGAATACTCAGAAGACAAATAAAGCTGGCATAAGGGATCTGATGGCAAGAGGAGAAGACCACTTCTGGCAATTGGAGTAGGGCACCTGCAGGCACCTGTTTCAGGACATGGGCTTGGCAATATCATGTGCCACGGTAAATTTTTAGGAATATAAAGATTTTTAAATTATGATTGTGTGCTAAATACAACATGCACTACATAAATTTTCTAATTTGCCTTCTATCACTTTTATTTACCTAAATATATTTCATCACTTCATCAACTACTCGTTCAGTATTATTTACACTAGGATGTTCCAGGCCAAGTTCTAAGTCCTTTACATATATCCTAAGTGAAGTGATGAGGAAGGCATCATTATCCCTTGCGGTGGTTTGAATGTAAAATGTCTTCAGTAGATTCATGTGCTTAGGTACTTAATCCCTGGAGGGCAGCATTGTTTGAGAAGGTTGTGAGAACTTTACTTTGCTGAAGGCAGTGTATCACCAAGGGTGGGCCTTGATGTGTTACAGTCCAGCCCTACTTGCTGTTCTCACTCTTTCTCTGCTTCCTCTCTGCCAGTGTGACAATGTGACAACAGTTTTCCTGCTCTTGCCATGATTTCTTTGCCATGGCAGATGGAGTGCCATCCATGCCAACCAGAGCTTGCAGTGCAGTTCATTATATCTCAGTGGATCAGGAAGCGATAGCACTGGACAGAAATGGTGAAGATGGGGTGTGAGAGCAGCAGAAGGCTGGCACAAAAGTTGCTGGCTGCTGATCTAGGCCTCTTCATGGTGCTCAGGCCGGGCTTCATTCCCTTGGAGCGTGACTGTGCAGAGGGAGAGAGCATGAGCACACCCTTGTGGTAGGGGGCTGGAAACCTATTCTGCTGCTGGCCAGAGTAGCCAGACCCTGGCATTTATCTACTGGCTCAAAACTCTCTGTTCTGCAGAGTTTTGTTTTGTTTTATAGTTTTACCACTTAAAAGGATTACATATTGGTGTGTGATATGTGTGTATCTCTAACTGAAGCCTAATTTTTCTTGGCATCCTCAAATATTCATGTGCTGGAAACTTAATCCCTACATTCTTTGTGAGGTAATTAGGATCAGATGAGGTCACGGGATAAGGTTCCTATGATAGTATTGGTGGTTTTATAAGAAGAAAAGTGATCCAAACTGCACATTGTTTAATCATGTGATGCCTTCCTCCATGTTATCATACAGCAACATTAGGTCTGAGCAGACTAAAGACTGAGCAGCCTTGGGAGCCATGCTCTTACACTTCCAGCCTGCAGAACTATAGGAAATCAATTTCTATCTTTAAAAATTATCAATTCAGTGATACTTTATTTATAGCAATAGAAAATGGACTTGTAGACTGGAGATGGCTTAGTGGCTAAGGTGCTTGCCTGTAAAGCCTGAGGACCCAGGTTTGATTCCTCCTGAACCTACATAAACTAGATGCACATGGTGGTGCACACATCTGGAGTTCATTTTCAGTGGTTAGATGCCCTGACGCACCCATTCTGTCTCTATCTCTCTTCCTCCCCTCTTATAAATAAATAAAAATAAAAGGTTTTAGTAATTTATTTAAGAGGCAGAGAGAGAGTGGAGTACACCAGGGCCTCCAGCCACTGCAAACAAACTCCAGCTGCATGTACCCCTTGTCCATCTGGCTTATGTAGGCCCTAGAGAATTGAACCAGGATCCTTTGGCTTTGCAGGAAAATGCCTTAACTGATAAGCTATCTCTCTAGTCCCTAAAAGTTTAAAAAAAAAAAAAAAGTAAAGAAAATGAGGATGTCCAAGTAAGATGGTGGCATAGGAGTCATGGCAAACCAGCCTAGGGAGCAATTTAAGCAAAACCACAGCAAAATTACACCCTCTGGAAACCATAGCAAAATGCACCTTCTGAAAAGTGAAGGTGTTATTATTGGCCACAGTGGAAGAGCAGGAGAGGCCAAGACCTACCAGAAAGGAGGAAACCTGCCAGAATCCCTCCAAGGTGCTTGCAGCCCGGATCCATGCACCTGCCGGCCCAGCCCTGAGATGCCCAGCAGAGACCAAACGAGGGGATTTTCCAATCACATCAGCCTCCTCACAAAGACAAGAAACCAGAAGAGGAGACAGCAGAGACCAGCTGAAGATTTGCTGAAGAAGATACATCTGAGACCAGCTGAGCAGTTCCACTACAACTCCAGGCTTCCGGCATTCTCCCATCCTCCAACAGTCAGAAATGTGAACCTCTGGAGTGCATTCAGCCCCCAGTGGGAGGATACCCAGCACAGCTTATCAGAACACCAGACCCACAGCACAACACAGAGGGATCAAGGTGGACACTCAGCATAGTGACACTGGAGACCACCCCAAAAAGTAACAAGGATGACTGACCAAAAACAGCAGGTACATAGGCCTGCAGTGGAAGTGCTAATCTTCCTTTCCATGTGAGGGCAGGTTATGGGTTACATATTCTTGGTTGGCTTTGCCATTCTCAAGTAAGCTCTATTTGGGGGTTGACAATTGTTATCTTCTATACTTTTGGATTTATAGGGCCTTTGTCTTTTTCTTCTGTAATTATTGTGGGAAGGATCTGATTCAGACCCAGGCTGACCTGGAACCCAACTCAGAACAGAAATCTCAACTTCCCAGCTGACAGGGTTAAGGGTGTAGAGCAACACACACCCTTAGGGATTGTGGCCTCATAAGGTTATCTGTTTGTTTCAATCCTTACACTTGCATACTTTGTGCTGGTTTTCTTGAATGTGTATATTACTCAGTTGAAATTTAGAATTTACCAGTAAATCATTCTACCCAGCCCATTATGATAAATGAATAGCAGGCAAACTCAACACCTAGGATTACTTCTGTTGTTGAACTGGAGTACAAGAGATACAATTGGCACTTTCGCACCCTGGAGGTATAAAAAGTTGTATTTCCATGTCTAAGAACACTGCAGATAATTAGAAAACACAAGCATCAAACCAACTCAGGAAGCAAAAATTGCTACATTGTAATACAAGAAACCCAAAGAATCAAGACAATAAAATCCCACCAAAAATCATAAATCCATCAAAAATGGCCCCCAATGAGACTGTTTTAGATGAAATGCCTGACAAAGATTTCACAAAATAATAATAATTTCATCTATACTGAAAGGAATCAAAGAAGACAAAGGAATTAAAGAAGAAAACAAACTCCTGAAGGAATTCCAACAGAACACAGGAATCAGCTTAATTAAATAAGGAGGTTATTACAAGATATGAGTAAGGATATAGAAATACTGAAGAAAAACCAGGCAGAAATACTAGTACTGAAAAATGCGGTCTGTCAAATAAAAAAAAAATTCTGTGGAAAGTCTCACCAGTAAAATGGATGAAGGAGAGGACAGGATATCTAAATTAGAAGACCAGGTGGCAGACCTAATACAGTCCAACAAAGAGAATGGCAAGCTAATAGGAAGGTATGAATGAAAATTTCAAGATATCAGGGATACTATGAAAAGATCAAACATAAGAATTCAAGGTATAGTAGAAGGATAATAATTTCACTCCAAAGGCATAGTAGACATTTTCAACAAAGTCATAGAAGAAAATTTGCTCCAAATTGGAAAAGAAATGCAATGCAGATACAGGAATTTTCTAGAACACCAAAGAGACAAATCCTGGAAAGATCCTCTCTTCACCATGTTATAATTCAACCACTGAACATGTAAACCAAGGAAAATATATTGAAAGCAGTTAGAAAGAAAAAAAAAAAGTCACCTATAAAGGCAAGTCTATCAGGAGATTACTCAACATAAACTTTAAAATAATAATAATAATAATAAAAACTTTAAACTTTAATAACATAAACTTTAAAATAATAATAATAATAATCAGCAGATTACTCAACATAAACTTTAAAAGCCTTAAGGGTTTGGAATGATGTATTCCAAATTCTGAAAGATAACATCTGTCAACAAAGATTACTTTATCCTGCAAAGCTATGTATCCAAATTGATGGAGAGATAAGGGCATTCCACAACAAAAAAAAAAAAAGGCTAAAAGAATTTATGACTACTAAGCCAGCTCGACAGAAAATACTTGAAGGAATCCTTCATGCTGAAGAGAAAGCAAAGCACACACATGAAGAAACAGGGAAAAAAAAAAAAAAAACCATACTCAAATAACGTCAAAGCAAGGGAGTAAAGGGAAAACAGGAAGCACTATGAAACAAGAAGAATGGTGAGAATAAATACATACATTTCAATAGTAACTCAATATCAATGGCCTCAATGCCCCAAGCAAAAGACACAAGCTTTCAGACTGAATTAAAAGGCAGAAACCTACCATTTTTTTGCATCCAGAAAACTCATCATAAGATAGACACTGTCTTAGGGTGAAAGCATGGAAAATGACATTTTAAGCAAATTGATTTAGGAAACAAGCAAGTGTTGCTATGCTAATATAAGACAGGATAGACTTCAAACCAACATTAGTGAAGAAAGATAAAGAAGTTCACTTTATACTGATTAAAGGAACACTCTAACAGGAGGACATCACAATCCTAAACGTATGTGCACCTAACATGGGGGCTCCTAATTTCATCAAACACTATTAGACCTAAGGTCACAGATAACACCAAACACAATTATAGTGGGTGAGTTCAATACCCCACTCTCATCAATTGACATGTCATCCCAGCAAAAGTATGAACAGAGAAATCTGGATTAAATAATGTTAAATGATGGAACAAATGGACCTAACAGATATCTACAGAACAGTTCATCCAAATATTGCAGAATATACATTTTCTCAGCAGCACATAGAACATTCTCTAAAATAGTCCATATATTAGGACACATAGCAAATTAACAAATCCAGGAAAATTGAAATAATAGTTTGTACTCTATCTGACCACAATGTGATTAAACTACAAATCAACACCTTGAAAAACTGCAGAGCATACACAAATTCTTGGAGACTAAACAGTACACTATTCAGTGATGAATGGGTCATTGAAAAAAAAACAAACAGGAAATTAATAAATTCATAAACCAAATGATGATGAGAATAAAACATACCAAAACCTTTGGGACACAATAAAGGCAGACATAAGAAAGAATTTATAGCTCTAAGTGCCTATATGAAGAAATTAGAGAGTTCACAAGTAAACAATTTAATGTTTCACCTGAAGGCCTTAGAAAAAGAAGAACAAGGCAAACCAAAAATCAGTAGATGGAAAGAAATAATAAAGATTTTTGATAAAAACGACAAAAATCATGCATTACAAAAAAGACAACCTCTTTAACAAATGGTGGTGGAAAAACTGGATATCTGTATGTAGAAGGATGAAAATAGATCCTTATCTCTCTCCATGCACAATAATCAAGTCCAAGTGGATCCAAGACCTTAATATCACACCTGAAACTCTGGAACTACTAGAGGAAAATGTAGGAAAAATCCTTCAACATATTAGTATATGCAATGACTATTTTTAATATAACCCCAGTTGCTCATGACATAAACTAATCAACCAATGAGACCTCATGAAATTTCAAGGCCTCTGTACAGCAAAGGACACTGTAAATACAGCAAAGAGACAACTTACAGAATGGAAGAAAATCTTTGCCAGCTATACGTCTGACAGAGGATTAATATCTAGGATATACAAAGAACTCAGAAAACTAAATAAAACTAAATAATAAGAAATCAAATAAGAGGACAGGGAGAAGACTAGCAATGGTACCAATGTAACTGTGCACATAACTAATAAAAAATGGGCTAAGGCCAAGTTGGAACATCACACACAGAGACATTGCCTCTTCTCCATAAATGATAGCTGCCCCCACAATGCCCGACCCACAACCCCCATGGGGATAACTGGCATCCCCAGCTAGGAGAGTCCCTTTGGAGGGGGGCCAGGGATGAGGGTAAGGATGTTATCTACATATGCTGTTTACATACTGAGTATGTCCATAACTAATAAAACGTTTTAAAAATTAAAAAATGGAGCATCTCATTTTTAAACTAAAATTAATCTTCTTGCCTTGACAAAAGGTGTTAAGCAACTAGAGAGTTTTTAAAAAAAGAAATACAGATGGCATGTAAACATGTAAAAGAAAAAAAAGTTCTACATCCTTAGCTATAAGAGAAATGCAAATTAAAACTACTTTCAGATTCCATCTCACTCCTGTCAGAATGGATACTATCAAGAAAACAAATGACAATAAATGTTGGTGAGGATGCAGAAAAAGAAGAACACTTCTACCCTATTGGTGGGAATATAATCTGATACAACTATTATGGAAATCAGTGTGGAGGTTCCTGAGACAGCTAAAAATAGATTTACCATATGATCCAGCTATACCACTCCTAGGCATATATCCCAAGGACTTTTCTCAATACCTTAGAGATACTTGCTCACCTATGTTTACTGCTGCTCTATCCACAGTACAGACTCTTAGTTTCCCGCCAGGAATGGATTATAAGACCCTGTTGCTGAAGACTGCACATGCCTGGGCTGCAAGGTCACTGAGAAATCAAACTGGGGTGGAGCTAAAAACCTTCACCCTATAGACCAGCTGATAGAAAACCGGGAAAAGCTGCACTGTGTGCAGCCTTATTGGAGACAGAAGCCATCAGTGGTGAAAACAGTGGACACTGCAAGCCTCAAGTTTGGCCAGCCAGGCCAAATGAACCAACAGGTACAATAGCAGCATGTCTGTTATGGGGGAAACCAACAGCTCTTTAATTGGACTGGAGATCTGCTCAATGGGAGGGAATATATGTCTGGTACTGAAAACCTAATCAAAAGCCTATGGTGGGGGAGGTCATGAGCATTAGGAGTGTAATTCCTGCTCTTGTCTGGCTAAATGTACATATTATGCTCACCAAACTTCCCTGTAAGCATTTTACGTGATGTTCACACCCATATATTAATGCTACTCTCACTTCTGGTTAGAGAAGGTTTTCTTTTCAAATGGTGGTGACCAGTGGAATGATCCAAAAAGCATAGTGTTGAGAAGACATGATGGAGGAATTTTCAACACTGAAATGTCTCAATCACACCCTCCAAGGTTCAGGGTCCATTGTGGAAGAGGTGGCGGAAAGAATGTTAGAGCTGAAGGAAGGGTAGGGCTCCTTACAATGCAATCCACAAGACATAAATTGGTCTTGATATCCATGACCTCACAGTGCCTAGCACTATCTTCACAAGATTCTCATAATAGGAGGAAAAGATGATGACATCAAAATAAAAGAGACTAATGGAGAGAGGAAGGGGCTATGATGGATGTGTATTTGTGAAGGGGAAAGTCGGGGCAGGGAGGAAATTATCATGGTTTACTGCCTGTAAGTATAGAAACTGTCAATAAAAAGGAAGAAGAGAAAATGAACTTGTGTACTTTTGCCCATGGTCAGTGAACTTTATTTAATTTATGCACACACCTGAACCATCATTTATTCCTGTGTGCATATGTGGATTTGTGTCTATCATTCTGGGAGAATTAAGCAGACAAAAGAATTAGGAAGAAGAGGAAAAAGATATAAAATCAAGAAAAGTTGTGCAAAATGATATAAGAATCAGAGAAGGAAAAAAAAAAAGGAAAGGCATACAGAGAACTTCTGGGACACCATGCAGGGATTTGCACCATTGTGAAGCACCAAGTAACTCATGATCAAAGAACCCAGGAGGCTCTGCACACAAGGCTGAGTCTCCCATCAGTAAACCTGGAGTTCTCCAAGGGAGTGTAGACCAGAGTCTCTCAGAACTGTGTCACTCAGAGCAGCCAGGGTGGGCCTGAGCAGCCAGAACCCATAAAGTCACCTCTGGCCGTAGGCAGCTTGGAGCTCTGCTCCATACTACCATTTCCTAAAGCATGGAAAAAGGGCTGTGTGGTCACTGTAGGAAATTCTATATTGTGTTCTCCTTTGTGGATAACTCACAATATGCATTGTCATCACAATGGCGGGGAGAAGCCCAAAGTGCAAAGAATAGAGTGGGACACCTTTAACTCTGCTTAGGATGTCCAGTATCAGACAACGCCACTGTTTAACTTAAGCCATTATAACCAATTAAACAAGGCCATAGATTGGCTGTTATCACCCCCACCCCACTAGGTGAGTGTTCTTTCTGTATGAGAAGTGTTAGTTCTCCTACCAGCTGACACGTACACTCCAGCAGAAATAGTGTCTGCATGTCGACGGCCTTTTTCCAAGCCAAGCAACAGACTCCCATAAGCTCAACCAGCATGCCCTCGCTGGCCTAGCCTCCTTCGACCCAACACTTGCCTCTCACCAAGAAGTATGCAGCTGGAGATCAGCTCATTGTAACTTGTATGTTAGTGCATGGGCAAATGTGGGTTTAATTATCAAGAGTCAGAGCTATAGCATAAAGGGCTAAAACTTAATTGTTGGAATTGTGAGTAATTTTGTAAGGCTGCTGTGTCTAGACAGTGTGTCATTTGGAACAGATCACAGCTCCCTTAACAGGCATCAGCTTTCTCTATAAACTGAGAAATTTAGTTGGGATAATGGCCTGAGTTATGGCCCCTCCTGCCCCCCAAAATTTGACATAGCAAAGTCCTAACCCTTAGTACCTGAGAATGTGAATGATTATATTTTCAGATATGGGACATTTACAAAGGTGATAAGGTTAAATGAAGTGTTATAGGCAGGCCCTGATCCAATGTAACTCATATCCTTATGTTAAAAGATAGTTAGGGTAAGATGGCTTACTGGATAAAGTACTTACTGCAAAGCCCAAGGAAACAGGTTCAACTCCTTAGGAGCCATATAAGCCAGATGCACAAGGTGGCGCTTGCATCCAGAGTTTGTTTACAGAGGCTAGAGGCCCTGCTGCACCCATTCTCTCGCTTTCTCTCCTTTCTATCTACCTATTTCTCACTCTCAAATCAGAGAGCCAGAGCCTCAGAGGCCCCCAACACCTCAGCACTGAAGCAGACCAAAAATGAACCCAACATGGCTCAGGGAAATCTTGCGGAAGAGGGGGCGGAAAGAATGTCAGAGTTACATGTTGGGTCATGATTTTCAGAGACATTTATCATACTAATAACTGGGGGCTAACTCCACAATGCACGACCCATTTTCAATAATAAGGAGGGTCTAATGGGAGGGGGTAGATCACAGATGAGCCTAAATAATGGTACCAAACTGCCTGTATTTACTGAAAAGAAAACTAATAAATTAAATTAAAAATAAATAAATAAATAAATAAATAAATAAATAAATAAATAGAAGTAAAAAAAATATTTAAGTACTTAGAAGGGCTGGGGAGATGACTCAGTTGGAGGAGGGCTTGACATGTAAGCATGAAGGCCTGAGTTCGGATTCCCAGCACCCACACAAACATCAAGTATGGCATCATGTGCCTGGAGTCACGGCATGGGGGAAATAGAGACAAGAGGATCCCAGACTTGATAACTAGCCCACCTTGCTTAATCAGTGATCTCTGAGTTCACTGAGAGACCCTGACTCAAAAATAAACAAGGTGAAGTGATTGCAGAAAAATACTCAGTGTTGACCTCTGGCCTCAACCTGCACATGCAATATGCACACTCACCTACACACACACACGTATTCACACATATAAACATGAAGGCACCCATGGGTACCTTCACCTTGCACTTCTGGAACCAGAATGGTAAGAAAATAATTTTTTGTTGCTAAAATTATCAGGCTATCATGTTTTGATTTAGCAGTCCTAAAAATTAATTCAGATGGGAAAACGCTACAGACCAATCATTTACTTGACTATACAACAGTCATTTCTTCCTATTTTCTTACAACATAGCCCACTTCTAGTCAAAGTTTACCCTTATGTGGCACAGAGAAAGATGATTGTATCCCAGCTCACAGGACACTGACTAATTTGAGCAGCTGTGTACAGTCTTTTCCTGTCCTGAGTGAATGATTGCCTTAGAAACAGGTCTATGACCAAATCTGATGACAAGGACTGAGGAGAATGTCTCAGTGGTTCTGGGAGGTTTTGTCCCTCCTTATGGAGAGACACAGCAAATATGGTCTCTTGTTCCTGTAGAAATTTCTGTCTAGCTAGGACACCTGAAATATCGGCAGCTATTTTGTGGCCTAACAGGAAGCCAGCCTAAAAGCTGACAATTTCCCAAGGATGGCAAAAAGGAGAAATGAGTGATGACACCTCTCACTACTATCTTAAGCAACTCTTCAGCACATCCCACTTTAGGACTCCCAGTGGTGGCAGATTAAAAAAAATTCTTTCTATTTAAGCCAGACAGAGGAGTTTTCTGTTGCTGCAGCTGAAGGCTTGCAGCCAGACTCACTCCATGACCCTCTGCAGTCCTGTGATTTCCTGGAAGTCATGAGCCTAAGGTTGCTAGCCACAGACGACATGTGAAGGGCAAGCTTGCTTGTAACAATTCTAATATGCAGTGAGATACTCTAACATAATAAGATATATGTTTAGTTTTCATCCCACATTCCTGACACAGAGTTCCTAACATCCTTGATCATCTCTTTGGTGGCAGGGGTACCAATGCAGCTTTAGTTACAACATATTTGGTCTTTGACTCTAGTTCCTGATACAGGGCCCCTACATCGCTTGCAACTTAGAAGCATCTTTTTTTTTTTCTAATAAGCAGCCCTTGGAGGACTATTGGATGAGAGATGGTCATCAGAAAGACCAAGCCATGAATAGAATCTTGGGCTTTTAATCCCATTCCCTATCCTCCATAGAGAGGCTGGAAAGTTGACTCTGTCCATGTGCTAAAGGCACAAAAAAAAAAAAAAAGTATCTAGGGCTGGAGAGATGGCTTACTGGTTAATGTGGTTGCCTGTAAAGCCTAAGATTCCTGGTTCAATTCTCCAGTACCCATGTAAGCCAGATGCACAAGGTGGCACATGGATCTGGAGTTCATTTGCGGTGCCTGTAGGCCCTGGCAGGCCCATTCACTTTCTCTCTCGCGCCCTTTCTCTCTCTCTCTCTCTCTCTCTCTCTCTCTCTCTCTCTCTCTCTCTCTCTCAGATAAATAAATATAAATAAAATATTTTTTAAAAGCACCTAAGTATGTGGTTCAGAAGACTTCTAGGTGGCACCCTCCACTTATAGCACAAAAGCAGAACAGTCCTTGCACTCAGGACACAGCAGACTTGCCCACATTCACCTCTTCATCTGACTGTTCACTTGTATTGTGTCCTTTATAATAAACCAATAAATGTGTGTGTCTGTGATCCATCATAGAACATTACCAAGCCCAAGAAGAAGTTTGTGAGGACCTCCTGTATGTAACAGGCAATGGGGAGATCAGAAAGCCTGGACTTGTGATTGGCACCTGAAGTTGAGGTAGTTTTGGGAGAGTAACTACCTAACCTGGAAATCTGGCACTAAATCCAGATCCAAGGTGCCATATATGAATGTAGGATATGCTCAGAGTGTCCCGAGAGTAGAGAAATTGATTGGTGTGGAAGCAAAACCCACATATCTGGTACTAGAAGTTCCAGAAATACAGAAAATTGAATGAGTACACAATGAAGCATGATTTGTTTTCCCTGTCCATTTAAAGACTTTCTTTTGTCTTATGTAAAGAAAGGACAGAAGGAGGTTAAAGAACTTGGTCAAAGCCATTCTAAGAGGACAGCATGTAGAACCTGTGTGACCTGGGATCCTTGCTCTGACTTATTGTGTACCTAAAACTGAGAGAAAATGTTCAATCAGCCCTAGAGGACATAGGGAATGAAAACCTCAATTTTAGATAACTATCTTTTTAGAATCACTTAAAGTTGTTTGTATTCCAAATTGCTGAAAAAATTTTTAAAGTGGTGGTAAGTAATGGATCTAGTGTTACAGAAGGAGTGCTTCTACCCAGGTGACCCCCAGCTACACTTTGCCACCTTTTCTTAAAGTAGTGCAATTTTCCCAGAGAAAACGAAATCACACATTGGGATTTTCTTCAATAGGCTAAAGGCATTTTATAATCTCTCTCACTCTCTCTCTCTCCGTCTAATCTTTCTCTCTTTTTCTCTCTCTCTCTGTTCTTCTTTCCTGTCAGTTTAACTTTTGGGATTCTTGGGGAATTTTTCTCTATTCAACAGAAAAATAAAATGACAAAAGCCTTCTGTAAAGAAAAGAGGATAGAATATAAAAAAACACAATGATATATCATGAAGTACAAGTAATTAGCTTGAGATATAACAAAAAGCATTTAAATAGTCCTGAAGAGGTACTGCCTGGCCAGAAGGGTAAGAGACCTTGACAGTGTTTAAGAAAGCTCATGATGGAGCACAGTTTTCAAAATGTTCTAGAACTTTTAGGTGTAGCTTTCCTTTACTGTGGAGGAACAAGATGAGCTATTGTCCAGTTGTTTGGTTACAGAAAATCTCTCAAAGTAACTCAAAAAAGAGTTCACTGGAAGAACTTATAAGTAGCATCTAGAAGCCAAAATCAAATCATTCATTGGTTAGGAAGACAGCACGGTGGGTAAAGAGTTTGCCGCA
Organism: Jaculus jaculus; assembly: GCF_020740685.1. Lineage (NCBI taxonomy): Eukaryota > Metazoa > Chordata > Mammalia > Rodentia > Dipodidae > Jaculus > Jaculus jaculus. The sequence continues at coordinate 172,127,481 of NC_059102.1, read as the reverse complement.
ATCCCCAGAACCCATGTAAAATGCCAGCCCTGTTGGTGCACATCTGTAAGTCCAGCACTGGGGAGGCAGATGCAGGGAACTCCTAAGGCCCATGGGCTAGCTATTGTAGCTGAATAGATGAGCTCTATGTTAAACAAGACCCTGTTTCAAAGAATAAAGTGGAGAGTGACTGAGGGAGACCCCATAAGTCCACCTCTGGCTCCTACATAAATGTGCCTTACACAATGTGCCTCCACACACGTGAGCACATATATATCCACCACACACATGCACACGTGATAAAAACCATTCAGAAGCCATCGTTCCTGTTCATTCTTCCTCCTCACCTATGTTGCTGTTTTTGTTGTTGCTTTCCTTCTCTTCCTTCTTCTCACTCTGTCACTACATGATCATTCTAGTTCTGTCTAATTCATTCTCTCCACAAATGAACTTTCCTGTTCTGTACTTGTTTTTTCTACTTCTCTCACTGTGGTCCCTTCAGATCTCAGTTCTACATCATCTGAGAAGGTCAAAATCCACAGCAAGTTGAACAAGTATATTATCTAATGCCAAAATTTCTGGGAAGGGCATGATTGGGTTGGTTTTCCTGAGTGTGGAGTTTGACTCCTTGACCCAGTGCAAGAGTGCGTGATGAGAACATGGCAGAGTCCTTCTCTGCTTGCGTGGACAGCGCCACAGAGCAGAAAGCCTGCTCAGCATAAATGAGAAGCGGTAAGAGCTCCAAAAGCTTTCTGCTGCCCATGAGCATGAGCACCTTCCTCTGCCACATGACTCTCCAGGGAGCTTAATGATGGTATTGTTCTGCCCAGCCCTCTATTTCTCAAACACAATAAAAACAGGCAAAAAGATTGAATAAGGGGAGGCACCTGGCCCTGTTTCTCAGTGACGGAAGTTGGACGCTAGGGTGGCGTTTCCCCCCAGGAAAAATAGTAGTGGGTGTGGTATATTATCTTCTACTAAAGCAAGGAAACACAGTTTCAGCAGTTTCCTGGACACTCGCAGTCAACTAATTAGCACTTTCACTTATCAGTCTCCACTGAGTCTCAAGATCAACCTTCAGTCTCAGATATAGTCGTTTAAATTTGACAAACACGCACACTCCACACTCCACACTCCGCACTCCCAGGTAGCATGAGGGGAGCAGCACTGCTTAGGCCACTCACCTAAGTCTACTGCAAACCCTGGATACAGACAAAACCTTTTAAAATGAAGAGGCCACTGTGGCACCCTGCCCCAAGATCTTCACTGAATCCCTCTATTAACAGGACACAGGGGACCTTGTCATGGCCCACGAGACCCCGTACGATCCAGCCCTGCAAACCTTACCTTCTGTCCCACACCACTCTGGCAAACCTAGTCCACCCTGCTGTCCTCACTGGGCTGTGAGTATTTCCCTGAGGCGCAGTGCGCTGTTTTGTTCTGCTCTTGGACTACCTGTAGCTAAACTGCTGCCCCTGTGGTGGCACTAAGACACCCAAAGGGCGCATGGGTTCCTGTGAAGGACAGATGGCAGTCAGTGATGCCAGGCCTGTCTTCAAAAAGCTGAAAAGAAGTTTGAGACTCTAAAGGTGAAGGAAACAAAGTAGAGGGTAATTGAGGCTGACACAAATGGCATTGCAGGTAGCCTTGGTGCAGTAAGGGGTCTGGTTGATCACTATCTCACTGCTTCTACAAGGGGTTCTAGAGACTTTGTTATTGCCATAGTCACCTGAGAAGAGCAACTTGGCTCCCATAGTGATTGCTCCTGCTCCAGGGTGCAGCCCCTCCATCACTGGATTATCACTGCCATTTGGAGTGATCTCATCCTTGTGTGATTTGTTCTTGGAGGCTCGCAGTTGTTTGAGAACAGTGGCTTCAGTCCTTTCCATAAGGATGTTTATCAACCAGTCCAGTCACTCCTAGAATCCAAGGTATATGCCAAAGAGAGTACTCAATGGGAGATCATTGAAGAGAGGCAACAGAAAGCAAGGGAGGGAAAGACCAGAGTAAGCCAGGCCCAGGATGGGCTCCTCGCTACTGCGCTGAATTTCACCGCCCAGCTTACAAAGAGTTCCTACAAAGGCAGGCGATGTTTAGACAACGCAAGCTTCTGCCACAGGCTTCAAGGCTTCCTAAGCCTTTTACACAGAAAAACCTCATGATCCTCACATCACCCCTGTTAGGTAAACAGCTCTTATCCCCATTTACAAAAGGAAAGGATGGAAGGGAAAGCAGTGAAGTGTCATGGGAAAATGCCAGTAGGTCTCTGCATCCACCAGGGAGAGAATTCTGTCCTTGCAAGAGGACTCATTCCTAGGCAGCAGAGAAGCAGGTAAACACGGGCTAGTGGGCTCTGTAGTCCCTCTCACAAGCTGGAGGGGATCCACTGCGAGCAGCCAGCCGGTGCCCCCACTCCCTGCTCCTCCTTTCCACAACACAAACATCATTTTATTCCCTGGAGCCAGCAGCCTGACGCCAGCTCAGCTTCCTTCTGGCCCTTGTCTCTGTCCTATATCTGAGGAGACAGTGAATAATCCTTCCTTTCTTTCTGGAGCTTGTTGCCTTCAAGGTATTTATAGACTGCTCCTGGCCCCGCTGAGGCATCTTTTCTCTTCTGTTTAAATTTAGCTCCCTTTGTCTTCCTCCCTGACTTATCTGCTGGGGCTGCCTGGGTTTCCTCTGCTGCCTTTGTTCTCTGTGTTTGTTCCCCATCTTCTTTCATCTGCTGAGCGGAAAACAACCTCTCCACCAGAAGAGTTTCTCTAAAGTCTTATGTAACTTTCTCTTCCACACTGAGACCTCTCCCGCACTCCTCTCTGCCCACTTTCCACTTTCTCTTGCAGCAGCCTCCACCTTGATCTTCTCTCAATCTGGCCCATTTGTACAGAGGGAAATGGAGTTAGGCCAAGTTGCAGAGCCAGAACCAAGGACTTCCCAATCCTCTGGCTAAAGCCGTGTGTGTGTGTGTGTGTGTGTGTGTGTGTGTGTGTGTGTGTGTACGCATGATGCACACAAGTGTATGCATGTTCGTGTGTAGGGGCACACACACCTGTGACGGCCACAGGCTGAAGTTCATTGTCTTCCTTGGTCACCCTCATACTTGCTCAGGAAGTGCAGTTGACCACCGAGCCCTCTTTCCAGCCCTGGACTTTTAAACAATGGTACCTAGCGCAAATTTTTCTGAGGCAGATGTGCCACCTTTTGTGCTACAAAGGCACTAGTACAAATTCTTAAACCCACGTGTGGGCAGGAACTGGGGAGAGAGTCCAGTTGCACAAGCCTGGGGACTTGAGCTCCAACCCCAGCACCCACATACAGGGCCAAGCGCAGCTGCACATGCCACAACCCCGACACCGAGAGGGGTAAAGACAAGAGGGTCACTGGGGCTCCTTGGTCAGAAAGTCTGCCCGAAAAACTGAGCCTTAGGTTCAGTTAGAGACTCTGCCACAGGGAACAATAGAGGAGGACGCCTGACATGTTCCTTTGGTTTCTGCAAGCACGCACAGGTGAGCTTACATGTGTACTCAATGTGCTTACAGTGCCCACACACACACCGGAAAAGTGTGAGCAAAACAGAATGCACCGGGCTGGAGAGATGGTGTAGCGGGTAAGCACTTGCCTGTGAAGCCTAAGGACCCCAGTTTGAGGCTGGATTCCTCAGGACTCATGTTAGCCAGATGCACAAGGGGGCGCACATATCTGGAGTTCGTTTGCAGAGGCTGGAGGCCCTGGTGCGCCCATACTCACTCTCTCTCTCTCTCTCTCTCTCTCTCTCTCTCTCTCTCTTTCTCTCTCGGCCTCTTTCTCTCTGTGTCACTCTCAAAAAAATAAATAAAAATATACAAAAAAAAATTTTTAAAAATAGAATGCACCAATCTCTGCTACAAATCACTGTATATCTCACCCTCCCTTTTCCCCATCACCTCCTTCAACATGGCTCATAAATCAAATGGCCCTTCACATTCCACTGATCATCTCCATGGTGCTCAGTACTACATCATTTTTACTCCTCTGCAGTTCCTAACATTGGATCCTGAACTGAGCACAGCAGGGCTTTGCCTCTTACTCCAGCTCTTATTTCCTGTCTGTTCTTTCTTCGTGCTTGACTAGACTGAGTTTCAAAAGTGCCTCCAGGGAGATGTGCAGTGTCAGTCAGAGCAAGCTAGGTTGTACAAACAAAGAATATTAAAATCATAGTAGTTTGAATGTCAAAGGCTCACTGCTTACTGTGCAATAAACCCACTGTAGCTCAGTGAAGGACTTTGCTCTGAGCTACTCAGGACACCACTGTTTGAAATGTTGCCATCACCAATGCAGAGGGAGAGTATAGCATTTAAACCTTTTCCTCAGAAGTAGCACTCATATCCTTTCCACTCACATATCATACAGGGCCATATCTAATTTCAAATGAGGGCTGGAAGAATGGCTTGGCAGATAAGGCTCTTGCAAGCAAAGCCAAAGGACACAGGGTCAATTCTCCAATACCCAAGTAAGCCAGACACACAAAGTGGTGCATGCATCTGGAGTTCGTTTGCAGGCCCTGACACATCCATCCTCTCTCTCTCTCTCTCTCTCTCTCTCTCTCTCTCTCTCTCTCTCTCTCTCTTTCCCTCTTTTTAATAAATAAATAAATAAAATATTTAATTTCAAATGAAGTAAAGAAATGCCACATTTCCCTGCACCTAGATGTGAAAAGAGAGAAATATTTGGTGAACATAACTGAGTCCTACTTACAGTACTGCCATTTGAAAGAAGGTTTTAAAACTACTTCTAAGGGTTGGGGAAACAGCACTGTGGCTAAAGTCCTCACTGCTCAACCTTATTGTCTGAGTCTGATCCTGAGACCCCATGTAAAAAGCCAGAAACAGTGGCAGGATTCTATAATTCCACATTCTGAAGGCCGACGGGAGGCACAGACAGGAGCTCACAGTGAATGTAAGCCAGAAGAACACCACCAGCAGGAGTTGGAGAGAAACCCCGACTCAAATGAGGTGGAACTGCAAGGTTTGGCCCAGAGGTTGTTTTCTGGCATCCACATGTGTGCCGTGGCATGCACACACCAGTACGCATGTGCACACACACACACGCACTGGTAAATAAGTAGTAAACATTTAAAACTACTTCTATCCAGCGGTGGTGTGCTCACTAGTTTACTCGATTTACAATAATGACTGGGGAAAGCTCTGGAGTGAGGAACCTGAGCATAGAAACTATGCCCTGCCTTGATGCACCTGTGGCTGGTCGAGGAAACATCCACAGGCCTGTGGAAATAACTCAGAAACAAGGGTACTCACAGGAAGCACCCCAGGCGAGTGCAGTAGAGCACTCAGGACAGAGACGGTGGTAGACACAAAGGCAGGACCTGAGCAAACCCCTGAGTGAGGGGAAAGACGGACTTGCACAGGGAAGGGAAGGATCCTTCCTCTTTTCTCCCCCACACAAGGAGCCACATTGCACATCCCAAGTTCAATCTCTCCGCCTCATTGTGACAACAGTGGTAGATCAAAGTGCCCAACAAGTACGGTTTCCTGAGAAACTTGGTCTATGCTTGCGCACAGGATGTAGGCAAGGACAAACACACATCACATTCAAAGCTACCTGTCCGTCTATGGCTCCAAGCCCAGACAGAGTCTCATTGCTCAGATTCAAGCTTTACCTCCTCAAGTTGCCTGCTGTGTGCTCTTTGGACAAAGTGTTGACCGATTCATGCCTGTCTTGCCATCAGTGAAAGACAGGTGCCAGTAGCACCTACTTCAAGGGGATAAACTGAACTTTAAGACAAGCAGCGCAGCAAGAGTAGGCTGAGCACACACATGCGTCCATCATTTCTGCTTCAGCTCGCTTCCTTGGCCTGGTCGCTGCCTGGCTTGCTCTGGGGCATTGATTAAGACTGCTCTTCACTGTCCTTGGAATGAAATCTCATTTACACAAAAACACTAGGCCCATGAAAGTGGGCTCCGTGCTCTCAAGGGCAAGTTTAAGTCTGCCTGAGACCCAGTCAGCATTCCTCCTCTGTCTCATCACCAGTCAATTTGTTGTCAATCCATTTTCATGTCTCCCCCAACCCAAAATACTCTGTGGACTTCAAGCCACAGTCACATTTTCACAGGATTTGCTACAAAATACAAACCCCACGGGAAGAACTTCTGTTATGCACTGTGAGAGGGAAATTCCCTAAGAGATGAGTAAACTGAAAGGCAAAAACACCTCTTCATTTCATTTAATCCTGTATTTCCTGGGTTAAATTTTGCCCACAATAACTTCAGTTTACCTCTTACATGCTTTTAAAAAATATTCTGCAAAGACAAGAACTATTTCTTATTCATCCACTTACCCAAAGAAATGAAGATAATGGTTGGCAAATAATAGGCAAGAGAAAAGAGTCAATACATTGAAATGGATTTATGTAACCTTAGGAAAAAATATTTCCTCCCCATGGACTAAGAATTACTAAGAGCCTTTCTGTCCTCGGTTTCTAGCCGATCCTTGGTTAGATGTATTATCTCACCTTCTGCCTGGTCATTATTTAGCCTCATTATTTTACTTGACATGGGAACAAAAGCAAAACAGTCAAACCCCATGAGCAAAAAGCCAGCATAATCTCATCAAAGCTGACATGTACACCAGCCACTGCTCAGGGTGCTTTGTGGAGGACATTAATGCACCGAGCTGAAGCAAGCTCATTAGATAAGAAGCACTATCCCATTTGACGACATTGAGGCACAGAGAGACTAAGCCATTGCTTAAGTAACTCGAGCGAGCTGACAGAGGTGAAATTTAAATTCTAGTCATTTGGCTCCAAACCTACCTATACTCCTACCCACTGAGTGACGGTGCCTTCAGGGTGGCATGGGATGCATGGATTCAGAGGCTGGCCCACATGGTGTTGTGGTAGAGACTGAAAAACGTTCTGCCACTCTGTTTACATTCTTATTGATTCAGCTTTCATTTCTCTAATATTCTGATTCGATGTTTCATGAAAGCCTGCAGGGAATAGTAATATTCCATGTATGTAATTTCACCTGCCATATTATATCCATTATCAGATGTGGATTTTCACACAAGCCAACTAAGTATACAGAGAAAAAAATTGCTATGCTGATTTTTTGTTTGTTTGTTTTTCTTTTTTGAGGTAGGGTTTTGCTCTAGTTCAGGCTGACCTGGAATTCACTATGTAGTCTCAAGGTGGCCCGGAACACATAGCGAGCCTCCTACCTCTGCCTCCCAAATGCTGGGATTAAAGGTGTATGCCACTGCACCCAGCATGAATATTCTTATTTTTATTTTATTTATTTATTTTAGAGAGAGAAAGAGGCATATGTAGAGAGAATGGGCCTTCCAAGGCCACTAGCCACTGCAAACAAACTCCAGACATATGTGCTGGAACCCACTATGCTCAGGAAATACTTCAGACAGATCAGAGCTTGGGTGCATGTTGGAGCCCTGAGGAAGGATCATTAACACAGGTCAGAATGAAGAATTGCAAAGAACATTTTCCAAGCAGAGGGAATGTGTGCAGAGAATAGTAGTGCTTCCTAAGTGAGGGAAAGTGCCAAGAGTAGAGGCGAGAAGACAAGGCATGGCCTGATATAGATGGACCCTAAAAGACTGAGGATGTAGCTCAGAGGTACAGTACTTAGATGGACCCTAAAGTCAGATGAAGCCATTAAACTAACTCTCAGGCAGTGAGAGAACTATAAATGTCAGATGATGCAGTTTCCCTTATGAGCCAGAAATTAGGCTTTGTTGTCTTGATTTATCATGACTCCTCCCAAGTACTCAGAAACTAATTCAGAAATTCTCATTAATGTTAGAAAGGAAGGCAACCAGCCCACTCACAAAAAAAAAAAAAAAAAAAAAATGCTTTCCTTGATCAGAAAGGTAGCCATGGCTTAAGGAGTGGGGACACCCTGCCATGGAGTCAGCCTTCCCACAGGAGCGGGCAGACGACTCCACCCCATGCCTGCAGCCTAGAAGGCTGGTAGAGACAGATCCTAGAGACAGACTCTGTCCTTTCCCTTCCGTGTGCTTCTGTGTGAAAGAAACATGACTGCTCATCCCAAGGTCATTAGTAATGAAGTCAGTCTCCCCATATGAAAAAACTGAATGAAGTATTAAGCATCATGTACACAAGACACAAGACCGACTCTCTGAGCCCTAATCCCCTCCAAGTCTGGGGAAGTTGTGCCAGATGCTATGCACAAAGCTGGCACAGGGAGGCAGTATGAGTTCACAGTGAAACTCAGCCCAGACATCTTGAACCAGATGGGAACAAATAAGGAAAGTATACTCAGGTAACAAACGTGGAAAGGCTGCGGTGAGCTTGGACAACATTTGGTAGAACTTTGTTCCTATAAGAGTCTGTCTCTAGAAAGTACCCTAAGCCATGAATCTAATCTTCCCAATATTATAAATGCATTTAACAGGCAAATGTTTATGAATGTTCGTTTCCCTGGATTGGCACTTAATACACACTTTTGCCTGGCGCCAACCTGTTTTCTCAGTTTCTCATTGTGGCATTCCTTCCTCCACAAACTGTTCAGGCCAGCCTTCTTCCTCTCCACACTGGTGCTACTTTCCACAGCTGGAACGCTTATTCCAAAAGCCTCTCCTATACCATCGCCAGCCAGCGTGCCAGAATTAAGCAGCTCTCTTTCATTTCTTCACCTCTCCCTTCACTTTCTCTTTTCTGTACCCATACCCAACAAAATCATTTTCTGTTCCTCTCCAACACTGACAACCACCTCCTTTAGGTGGCTTTAGGTGGCAATCGTTTGTATATATGGCTAAAACTCTACTTCAATGTTTCCATATACTCTTCTGAATAAGGGCCTTGCTCTGCTCAGAGTGGCTACTCAATGCATGTATCAAAAAAAATTTTTTGAGAATAGCCATTGATGTCCCTTCACATAATGTGAGCTTTGGGTTTACAATCTCAAAAATCTTTAAGATGAGCTAGAGAGTGATTAACTGAATTATAGTTTTATCTATACTGCATAAAATGACTCAATTCTTTAACAGAATGGTAAATGCATATCTGTGGCAGTATGGAGAAATTCCAGATATATAGCTTTTAAAATAAATTGTAAAATTAAGGGATAACTATTTAATTGTACAGTGGTATGACTCCATTTAGGAGAAAAGCAACATTTTATATGCATGCACATACATATACATGCATGAAAAGCTCTGTAAAAATATGCAAGAAATACCAGCAGTCAACTCAGAGAAGAAGGATTGGGGTGAGAAAAAGAAGATGAATGCCTTCATTGTAATCTAACTCCTATATTGTTTGCAAATGATTCATTCATTCCACAACTATTAATTTAAGGCACTGGGGTACTTGGATATCTGCAAAGGACTCCTCTATAATAAGTGAACTACTTTAGATTAAACGATAATGGGTAAGAACTTCATCCTTCCTTCTTGCTGAAAACAATGATAAAATTGGGCAAAATATAGGTAGAAATATTTCCAGGCATATGCAATGATAGGAGCTCATACTGTGATCCTTGAGAGGTGTGACGTCACTGGCTCTGACTGTGCTCTTCCTTCCTAGTGCAAGGAGAGAGGCCTAAAAGGGGAATGGTCAATCGCTGCTAGTAAGAAGGTAGATTAGATGATGTGGGCAGCAGAAGCTTCTAGAATTTACAAACAGATAGTTGTGTTAAGGGAGCACCCCAGACTTTTCTCTGGGGATCACAAAGCATTCTCAGTGGCAGATGTGGGCCCCCATACGTGCAAAACAAGACTCTATAAAGCAAAGATAGTCTGAGGAAGGGTAGAATTCAGTATAGATTCTAGTATAAAAGAAACTTGCTGAAACTTCATGGATTGAGTTAACAATTCAACAAAAACAAAAAAACATGAGGTAGACTCTTCCTAAAAAAAAAAAAAAAGAATAAAATCAATCTTGGCAGGGCCAAATAAATTCACTAGGAATTTGATCTGCTACAACGTAACTAGCTTCACATAAAAGAAAGTTGTGCTATACAAACTTTCTACAGTGTGTTGTCTAAAAGGGTCAACGTGTCAATTGATAAATTATTACATATGAGTAAAACAGGACTATGTGGACTAAAATCAAGAAAAAACAGTTCATGGGCTGGAGAGATGGCTTAGCGGTTAAGCGCTTGCCTGTGCAGCCTAAGGATCCCGGTTCGAGGCTCGATTCCCCAGGTCCCACTTTAGCCAGATGCACATGAGGGTGCACGCGTCTGGAGTTCATTTGCAGTGGCTGGAGGCTCTGGCACGTCCATTCTCTCTCTTCTCTCCCTATCTGCCTCTTTCTCTGTCTGTCACTATCAAATAAATAAAAATTTAAAAAATTTAAAAAAAGAAAAAACAGTTCAGAAAGTTTCCAAGATGTCCTAAATGTTGAAACTTAGCAAATAAGGACTTTAAAATAATCATTATTATGTCCAAGGGCTTAAATGGGAAGATGAGCATAATTTGTAAGAGGGAATCACACTGGAGTGGAAAACATTAAAATTGAAATTCTGGATTTAAGAGATGGATTAGTGGTTAAGAATGCTTTCCATGCATACATGAGAGGGTAGGGGGCCAGAGACCACATCCGTTCGATTCCCAGCACCCATGTAAAGAGCTGGGTGCAGCCATACACAATGGAAACCCCAGTCCTGTGAGTAGCAGGGACCAAAGAATCACTGTGGCTCAAAAACACATCAAGCTTGGAATCAGTAAGAAACCCTATCTCAAGGAGGTAAGCAGATGAGCAACCGAGGAGAGACACCCAATCTGTGTTCCCTTCAGGCCTTTGCACTCAGGCACAGAGTACCTGCATCTGCACGCATGTCCATATGCAACACATACTACACACATGGAGGCACCAAAAAAAAATCTAAGAAAGAAAGGTAAGGTACAATAATAGACATAAAAAACACCGGAATAGAGAAAACAACTTTTTTTTTTTTTTTTTTTGGTTTTTCGAGGTAGGGTCTCACTCTAGCCCAGGCTGACCTGGAATTCACTATGTAGTCTCAGGGTGGCCTCGAACTCACAGTGATCCTCCTACCTCTGCCTCCCAAGTGCTGGGATTAAAGGTGTGCGCCACCATGCCCAGCGAGAAAACAACTTCTTAAGTGTAGAGAATTGTATTAACCTATGGGCGGACAGCAAGCTGACTAGTATGTTTGTAATCTGAGGACAGAGAAAGAAATGGGAGGAGATTAATCGTATCTCAAACTTGAATTTTAAAACAACTTATAAACACAAGCAATTCAGTCATCACACATCTGTGTCAATTCAAATAAAATGTGCTTAAAAGTTAAAGATGCCAAGAAAAATCTGGAGCTGGAGAGATGGCTTATTGGCTAAGGTGCTTTCCTGCAAAGCCAAAGGATCCAGGTTCAAGTCCCCAGGAACCACATAAGCCAGATGCATAGGTGGTACATGCACCTAGAGTTAGTTTGCAAATGCTAGACGCCCTGGCATACTCATTCTCTCCCTCTTCTCCCTCTTTCCCTCTCCCTCAAATAAATGAATAAACAAAAATAAAATATAAAAAAGGAAAAATCTGCCAGGAGTGGTGGCACACACCTTTAATCCCAGCAGAGATAGGAGAATCACTGAGTTTGAAGCCAGCCTGGGACAGGTGAATGATTTCCAGGTCAGCCTGGACTAGAGTGAGACCCTACTTCAAAAAAAAGAAAGAAAGAGGGGCGGATCTTCAAAACAGACAAATAAACCATACAAGAATAATAATATAAATTATTGTTCATAATAAACAACAGGAGCAAGACAAAGGAATAGCAACTTCAAAATGCAAGAAGAAAAGGAAAGGTCACATCACTTATACAATTGTGGGCCATACCAACATGCTTTTTAAAATAATTATTTTTATTATTGCAAACTGGATAGTATGAACATATTGCATATTGGTCATATTCCCATCAGGTTGTACTCTTATGTTCCCTCTCCCCTGCCCCCATTCTGCTGAAGATCCAAGTATTGTTGGTATTTAGTCATGAATGTACCAGTCAGTCTCAGTGAGAGGTACAATGTCTCAGTATGCACCTTCCTATGCTGTGGCTCTTACAATCTTCCTGCCCCTCTTCCACAATGGCTCCTGAGCCTTGGTGGGTATGTTACAAGTCTCCTTTAAAGTTGATCGCTCAGCAGCATCAGATTTTCTGCTTTGATGACTTTTGAGTCTCCTTGAGTTATGTTTTGGTGAACATCATGTGAGAACTTTCATTGATAACAGATTTTCGGCATATGGAATGCTAAGAAAAAATTATTCTGGCTAAAAACAGTTATACCGAGTGCAAATGTGGGTCTGCAGGGAATTAGTATTTTACTGTGGGGTAAATTTTATGTATGTGTTTATCATATAAATCAGTCATAGAACAGATATGGGTGGAATTGGCCTGGCTCGTGTGTTTTGCATGAAGTAATGAAATACTAATTAAAGGTAAATTTGAAGGGCTAATGATGTTTGTATCTCCCAGAAAAGTGTTAAAATAAAATCCAAAGAGTTATAGTTTAAAAGTCAATAAAGGGGTAAGGGAGATGGCTCAGCAATTAAAGGCACTTGCTTGCACAGCCTACTGGCCCAGGTTCAATTCCTCAATACCCACATAAAGCCAGAAGCACAAAGTGATGCATGCATCTGAAGTTTGCTCCCAGTGGCAAGAAGCTAGGGAGAGAGCCTCTCTCTCTCTCTCTCTCTCTCTATCTATCTATCTATCTAGCTAGCTAGCTATCTCCTCATAACTAAGTATTTTAAGTCAACAGAGAAATGAAAATAAACCAATAAAAAATATTTGATTTGGGGCTGGAGAGATGGCTTAGCAAGTAAGGTATTTGTCTATGAAGCCTAAGGACCCAGGTTCAATTTCCTAGAGCCCACAGAAGCCTGATGTACATGGTGGTGCATGTGTCTGTAGTTTGTTTGCAGTGGCTAGAGGCCCTAGTGCACCCATTCTCTCCCTCTCTCTCTCTCTCTCTCCCTCTTTCTCTCTCCCTTACTCTTTCTTTTTCTCTAATAAATAAATAAAAATAAACCTCACAACTTTAAAAAACATTTAATTTCCTCAAAAAGGTAAGTATGGAAGAAAATATGACCAATAAATGAGACAAATAGAAACAAATCCTAACAGGGTAGATATAAAACCAACAAAATCATTAATTATTCTAAATATAAGCAGACCAAACTCTCCAACTTGGCAGAATGAGAGGGCAGTAAATACGTTCTCCAAAAAGCAATCATAAATACTAAAAACAAAGTTCTCAAAACAACAGCTGAAGAGCTCTGGAACATAACCAAAGATACAACAAACAAACTTGAACTATGAGTATGAGCTGTGGGAATCCATGGTTTGAGTTTGGGGACCTACTTCCATCCTCCGCTGAGCCCTGTCCAGCTTGGTCAGGGAGGTGGATCTAGCCCAGTGGTAATGGACATAGAAACCACCAACTTCGCTGTGTAGTGGGGATTCCCTTGGCTTGGAAAGAATGTTTAAAAATCCACAACCACCACTGTTGTCAGTAAAACAAGGTGAGCTGGAAAAGCCCGAGGCTCTAATAACCTAAGATCAGAATCCTGGTTGAAGCAAGCAATAGGTTGAAAGACTAACCAAAAAGGTAACAAAGAGATCCAAGAAATAGCAACGTCCTAAAGGGGCTTGACAAACACTCCATATAATTTCTGGTTGACAAGGACGTAAAGTACATGGGAAGACAAGATACAAGACTTGAAAATGTCTGAATTTGGATGTGCCTCCCCGGCCCGGCCCCAGCACCACCATTCTGATAGCAGACTGTGTGGGGGCCTTGCTTGACTCAGGTATGTGGCAGGCTGAATACTTTCACCCTGCCTCCCTACCTTACGAAAATGCCCAAGTCCTAGTCCCACACCCTGCAACTATATTACCTTATAGGAACTTTGCAATGTGATTACAGCTAAGGACCTTGAGATGGAAATGATCTTGATTTAACCAGGCAGGCTCAATCTAATTACATGATTCTCTAAAAGCACAGAATGTTTTCATCTGAGTCAGAGATGTGATATGAGCAGAGCTTGACCTACCCTGATGGCTGTGAAGACAGGAAGTAGGCCACGAGCTGAGGACTGCAAGAGTCTCATAGAAATTAGAAGAGCAAGGAAATATATTTGCCACCTTTAGCCTCCAGAACAGAATACAACCTTGAAGATGCCATGATCTTAGCACAGTGTGACCTTCGGAGATCTTATGACCTGCTGTAAGATAATACACTTAACCTCATTTAACCATGTGAAAATTAAACACTGCAGCAACAACCACAACAAAAAACTAATGCAAGGTATTTGAACACAACCTGTGAATAAACCTTGGCTGCCTACTAAACTAAGAGCAAACAAAAGCAACCCTTTAGAAGCCAGGCTTAAAATCAAACAGGAATTTTAAAAACCAAAGAGACATGTCAGCAGCCACACACCCCCAGGATCAGCTGCTAAAACAAACAAGCTGGAGTGACACCTGGAAGAAATCACAGCCCAGGGGGGCTGCCACAGGTTTATACCTAAATTAGCTTGTTTTTAACAATGCTAAAAAAAAAAAAAAGAAAAAGAAAGAAAGAAACATTGTAAAACAAGCAAATAAATAGGAAAGTCAAGGCGAGAGCTGAAACTCAGTTGGTAGGGTGCTTACCCAACATGTGCAAAGCCCTGGGTTCAATTCCCAACACTGCATAAAGTGGGAATGGTAGGTCATGCTTGTAATCCCAGCTCCTGGGAGGTGGAAGCAGAAGGCGTTCAAGATCAGCCTTGGCTACATAGGGAGTTTTAGGCCAGCCTGGAATACATGTGACTCTATCTCAAAAAAAAAAAAAAAAAGTAGAAAAAAGAAAAGAAAAGGAAAAACAGAAATAGGAAAGTATGGTGTATATTCAGTATACTCAGGATATTCAGGAAAGAACTCATTCCGCAGGAATGGTCTCTAAATGGGCTTATATTTAGTTGCAAAAGTTATTCAAATAAGAATATTCAAAGAACTACAAAAAACAATGTTTAGGGCCAGGGAGATGGCTCTGGGTCAAGCACTTGCTTTACAAGCATGAGAATCTAAAGCCACATGAAGCTGGGTGAGAAGAGGCAGGGAAGGCTGAGCCCAGCTGCTGGGCTGGCTAGCCTAGGCACACAGTAGGTAAATAAACTAAAAAAAAACTCAAACTAAGTGAAAGGTGAAGACCGACACCCAAACTTATTCTCTGACCTGCACACATGCACTCACATGAACATACATCTACAAGCACAACATACACCTACCCACACAACCATATGTATTCACAGAGATTTTTTTAAAAGCAAGATTTTGTTGTTACAGTTTGAAGGGATAAGGTCTATCACAATGGAGAAGGATGGCCGCAGGAGCATGAGGTAGCTGGCCACATTGCATCCAGAGTCAGGAAGCAGAGTGGTGAATGTTGGGATTTGGACCACTTCCTCCTTTTTAGTCAGTCCGAGACAGCAACCCATTGAATGGTGTCACTCTTATTCAAGGCGGATCATCCCCCTCAATTAACCCAGTCTACATCCTGGGTTGAATTGGCAAAATTAGCCATCACATGGTCCATCCAAGCATGTACTAGCATAGCACAGCACCCAGATTTATTAAACTACACAGAAGTATAATAGTCCACAGGAAAGGACTTAACTAGGCAGAAAAAAATGTATTTGAATAAATAATGGATAAAATCTCCTAGTGAATGTCAATCATGATAAATACAAAGAAATTCACACCTAAAACATTTCTATGTCCCATATATTTACTATTTTAAAATAACTTTGTTGGGCTGGAAATATTGCTTAGTGGTTAAGGCACTTGCCTGCAAAGCCGGTGGATCCATGTTGGACTCTCCAGATTCCACATTAGCCAGATGCACAAAGGTAAGGCAAGTACAAGGTCACACATGCCCACTAGGTGGCACAAGAGTCTGGAGTTCAATTGTAGTGACTGAGGTCCTAGTGTGCCAGTTCCCTCCCCCCTCCCTCTCAAAAAAATTATATATATATATATATATATATATATATATATATATATATATATATCTCATGATATATATATATCATTCTTACCTCAGACAGGAGACTAGGGGCAATTAGGACAGACACAAGGTGACTACTTGGGAGTCAGTTAGGTGGATAAAAACAGATGAATTTAGGATGGGCTTTTTTTTTAATTTGATGAAGGATTGCACTAGGCTGGGAGAGCAGGGGAGAAATCAAACGCTCAGTTTTGGAGCTTGAGAAAATGGGTGGATGGGGATGCTCTTTGCCAAGAAGGGAGCAATGGAGAAAAGAATAAAATTATGCAGGGGTAAGAGGGAAGTGGGCACTGAATCAAGGGTCTTGTTTGAGCTCCATGTGACTCATGACCCTTCTTAGACTTCTTAAATGATTTATAGATCTAGCCAACAATATAAAGATGACCAAGACTTAATTCTCATCCTCTGGAAATTCACAAATCTACTAGGGGAGAAGAACATGTAACATAAGGAAAACCACATTTATTTAAACATATATATTAGGTAGGCACAGGATGATATGTAAGTAGAATAAACAGACTGGCATAGACATCCAGAAAGGCTCCATGGAGCTCAAATTCTAGGTATGGGTGAACTTGAATGAGCCACACCACAGCGTAGATTGATTCCAGGCAAAGGGAGAAACTCTAGCATTGTGCCACACTTAGGTTGGTTAAGAAGACTAGTGTTGCTAAACTTTAGCATGTGTCGCAGTAGAACTATGCAAGGTCCTTAAAAATAGGTAGGAATCAGATTTCAAATACTTTGAAGGCAGGCTGGGGTGATGGGCTTTATCTGGTGTCCTAAGTTAGGGAGACAGAAAAGACAGTTAAGCATAAAAGTGACTTTATTAGAGATACAAGTTACAGCCACCCTGGCAACAGTATTTAAGAAGAAATGATGACGGATCACAGACTGGAGAGGAGAAAGAAACAAAGCAGAAGCCAGTTTAGAGATTAGCCTACAGTGCAGGTAGAGGGTAAGAGAGGACCAACGGAAGGCACACAGGGTGAAAACAAGGGATGAAACCATGGAGCATGGTGATAGGGCGTGGAGAGTGATTTGGATGTGGGGAAAGAAGTCTGAGATAACACTGAGATTGAGCACTAGGGTTGAGAAAAATCATTGTGCCATGAACCAAGATAAGGGGCCTGGTAGAGGGGAGAGGAGGAGAGAGATAAGGTGAGTTTGGGTTTGGTCATGTTTATTTGGAGGTGCCAGCAAAAGGGCATTGGTTTTGAAGTAGACGTGATCAGTCAATAGATGGACATTTTCACCCATGCTCTGGTGACAGACCTAACCTCAAAGTAAAGTTCTGGAAGTCTTTAACACCAGTATTAATAGTTAATTGAGTACAGCTGAGTTAAGTCCTTTAAGTAATTGTCTCATTTCCTCCTTCCTGACAGCCTCATGAAGGGAACAGTATTACTGCCACATCACAAATGAGAGACTGGAGCCTGGGAGGTAGCCCAGTTAGTGAATGCTGAAGACCTGAGTTTGATTCAGAGAACCCATGTAAGAAAAGTTTGGCATGAGTAGTACATGGCGAAAGCCTAGTATTAAAGTCACTGACTCTGGCCAGTAAATCTAAGGACCAGAATAGAGTTGCCCCTGACATTGAGCTATTGGTCAGGGAGGTCCAAGTGGTCCCTAAAACAATCCTGGACATTGCAAAAGCACTTGGTTACCTGACAGAGTTAAAGGGTTAAAAAAAAAAAAAAAATGTTGCTGAAGACACCATAGGCTACTTTCTGTCACGGGACACTGAGACCACGTGGGAACAGAGAGGAAACCCAGTCTTCTCTTAGCAGAACCTCATAGCATGGGAGAATGCCATGGAAGCTGCTGGGGGATGAATATCACCAACAGCATGAATAAGCAGGGGACCCTGAAAGCCACAAAACTGACCAGCAGGACAAGAAGTACATACCTAACCTTTCTCCTGGACAGCAGAATAAATGATACAACCTTTAACAGGAGTAAGCATGGATTTCTGTAAGAAGAGCCCTGGAGAGGGTGGGATAAAGCCTAACCCTAAAACATTTGGCTCTATCTTATAACTCCCAGTACCAGAAATTTGTTGCAACCCACATTAAGCTGTTGATAAGAGAGGCTTCTGTCAAAGCACTTAATTACCCACCTGAGGTGAAAGACCCTGTTGCCGAAGACACCACATGCTGCTCACACAGAACATCAAGAGATCAGCTGGAATCTGGAAGGAAGCCAGTTCCCAGATGCTCCGCTCATGTACTGCTGGGAAGTGCTACGTAAGCTACTGGGGGAAATGGCAACAACTTTGTGTGGTAGCAGGGGGCACTGCCATAGAAAACCAGCCAGCCTGGCAAGATGGGCACGCCCATGCAATAGTGGCACCTAGGTGGATAACTATGGCTCTCTGATTGGCTAAGAGAGCTGTTCAGTGGAAAGGGACTCATAGCTGGAGCTGGGAACCAAGTCAGAATCCTTTGGAGACCAAGATCATGGACTCCAATGAGAAGTTCCATTAGTCTTCAGTCAAAAGAGAGGGTACACCCATCAAAATCTCTATTAATTTACAATGCTTATCCCGTCGAACCTATGCTGACCTCACTCTCCTTCAGAGAATCTTTTTTGTTTTTCAGGAGGCAGCGAGAACCAAGGAGATCAACCATTCCTCACACATCAGCCAGGGCCCAGGTGAGAAACAGGAGTTGGCGAGATGAGCAAGAGCGCTGCTTCCGTGGCGAGCCTGACAACCAGCGCCAGGGCCCCTGACGGACACTGAGGATGTACAAAATGCGCCAAAGAGGAATCCAGACCCTGCTGAGAGCACAACACTAAAACAGACTTAAAACACACCTACTACAGCTCAGGAAATTGTGTGGAAGAGGGGCAGAAAGATTGTAAGAGCCAAAGAGTAGAAGGGAATGTTCAGAGGCATTTGACCACCCCCCCCCCACCCACACACACACACACAGTGACTGCTGTTCTCACATCTCATAACCCATAACCACATAACTCTCTGGATAAGTAGAGTGGGCGTACACATCAAGAAGTCTCTCAAACCACTATACACACCCCTCTAAAGCAAAGCTGCTCTCACTCTTTGTTGGAGACTCTGCTTTATTTTACAATAGCAAAGAATAATGGGGAGATCCAAGATCTACCAGTATGACAAGTAAAGATACCCAACTGCCTACCAGAAGACATGCCACCTACACCACAGCAACTAGGGTCTGGGGGAGTTGGAAAGGAAGCAGTGACATGAACGTCGCTCCTACTTCTACCTTGACAATCAACTCCAAGGAAATAGCAACAGACACAGTGGTTAATCAAAACACATCAAAGCATAAACCCAGAAGGTGCAATGAACTTAGTACTAAATCAGACTGCTAACAGACATGCCAAGAAGCAGGAGACATTGCAGAAGAGGAGTAGGAAGTAGGAAGATTGTAAGAGCCACAGTGAGGATAGAAATTTCCTGAAGCACACCCCCTCACCCACCCAGAATTTGACTGAGGTTTTAATTATACTACACTGAATACCAATAGTCCCACTGAGGAGAACCCTCAGGGGAAGTGGATCAAAGGAAGAGTTACATATAAGACTGTAACCTTTGTTAGAAAGAAAGAAAAAGAAAGAAAGAAAGAAAGAAAGAAAGAAAGAAAGAAAGAAAGAAAGATGGAAAGAAAGAAAGAAAGATGGAAAGAAGAAAGCAAGCAAGCAAGCTGGTCATGATAGCCTGTACTTTCAATTCCAATGATGGGGAGATGGAGCCAGGATGATCCCTGGGGCTTGCTGTCCAGCAAGTTTAGGCTGCATGGCAAGTTCCAGGCCAGTGAGAGACCCTGTCTCAAAAAAAAAAAAAAAAAAAAAAGCCAGGCATGGTGACACACACCTTTAATCCCAGCACTTGGGAGGCAGAGGTAAGAGGATCACCCTGAGTTTGAGGCCACCCTGAGAATCCCGAATGAATTCCAGGTGAGCCTGGACTACAATGAAACCCTACCTCAAAAACAAACAAACAAACAAAAAAAAAACCAGGTAGATGGAGCTTGAGAAACAAAGCAGGTGTTGCCGTCTGGCCTCTACACACATGCATGTTCAGCTGTACACAAGGGTACTTGCACATATATGAACACATACATATACCACACAAATAAGGAAATTCAAACTCAGGGAATTTAAGATCCTTGATCAAGAATATGCACAAATTTTCCGGGTGTGGTGGCACACGCCTTTAATCCCAGCACTGGGGAGGCAGAGGTAGGAGGATCACGGAGAGTTCGAGGCCACCCTGAGACTCCATAGTGAATTCCAGGTCAGCCTGGGCTAAAGTGAAACCCTACTTCAAAAAAACAAAAAGAGAGAGAGAGGGATTTGGGCCAGTGCAGCCCTATATGATGAAACCAAAGGAAAGAAGAGGAGATCTGGGGCTTAAGGATGCTGCTCACCAACTGCTATAATGTCGATTGAACATCAGGGCCAAGAAGACCTTCCAGGTCACGTGGTCTCATTATCCAAGCTCCCAATAGCAGTAGCTGAAGCCCAGAGAAGAGAATGGACTTACTCGAGGAAACAGTGTGTTAGACAATCAGAGGTAGAAAGTGGGTCCTCTGACCAGCCCAGTACTTTTTCCACCACACCCTGAGTCTCACCTTGAGGAAGCCCCAACAGGCTTTCTCTTAGGCTTGACAAAACCTATGCTCTGTGGATCTGTATGCTATGACCTCTCCACCTCTCCAACTCACTATAGCATCTCCCTCTTTGTCCTAATGCAGTCCCTCAAGCCAAGCACTCTCAGCTAGCTCCAGGGCCTTGTGTTTTCTAGACATTCTGCCTATGAAGCTCTCCCTTAGGAAATTTCATAACCACTTCAAACCCACTTTGCCCAGGCAACCAGAAAGAACCACCTATCACTTGGTGGTATTGTGCACAACCCTATTTTCTCCATGGGAGTATTGTCTCTTGCAAAGCACTTTACTCTTTGACTGTGAATATTCAGTCTCTATGTACCAGAATGTGTAGTAACCCACCCTAGATTTCCAACACTTAATATGGATGTATTTGTTGTACATAGAGGGTGTACATCGAGTTGGGTTTAATACAGACAATTTATTTTAAGAACCTCTGTCTCATTGCCTTTTGTCTCCACCACAACTTCTTCCCCTTGTGCTAATCTCCGCCCTTCCCCTAACCTCCTTCCCCTTGGAACACATTTTGGAATGCAAATGCTGAATGGACAAAGTTAGGAAGGAAAAAGAGGGAGGGAGGGAGGAAAGAAGGAAGGAAGGAAGTAAGAAAGGAAGAAAGGAGGAAAGGAAAAGGGGAATAAGATTATGTCAAACACTACAGAGAGGCTTGAGGCTGGAAACTATAAATAGAGACCTCCATTCATTCTCTCTCTCCCTCTCTCTCTCTCTCTCTCTCTCTCTCTCTCTCTCTCTCTCTCCCCGTCTCTCTCTCTCCTCATCCACCCCCTCTGTTTCTTGTCTGCTTCATCCCTGTTTAATGCCCGCATCCCTTACTCCTGGGCCATTGCTCACTCAGGCCTTTATCTCCTCTCTGCTCCTCTCCTTCTATCATCCAGCTCCCAAAAGCCTTTTCATCTTCCTTATCCCCTTATCGCACCTCTGCCCCCCACAGCTCAACAGTGTCTGCTTCCCTGTGGCTCTCCAGTCACTTATCAGGGTGTCTCTCTCCATCACTGTCTCCTTATCGACTTATCCCCTCACCCTCATATGCACTATGATTTTTTTTTTCACTTCTGAATAGAGGCCACAGGAGACGGAAAAACTCGAGGCTTACGTTCCAGGCTGTGATAGGCAGGCTGAAGGAGTGAGTGGCAGGGCCTGAAAGTTGGGGAGAACAATTTGTGGGAGCCAAACTCCTGACTTCACATCCACCAGCTTTGGAATCTGCCCTGAATAGGATTCTGTCTCTGGAGCTTGAACCGTTTTTCCACTACATACTTACTGGGAGACACCAGGCAAAGGGCTTTCACTTCCCTAAACCTTATCTGCATGACAAGGCTTAAGCACACCTCCCTCTGAGGACAACTGGAGGCAGAGCAGGGATTGTGGGGCACGCTGTAGAGGCCTTGCAGC
This sequence comes from Jaculus jaculus, assembly GCF_020740685.1. NCBI lineage: Eukaryota > Metazoa > Chordata > Mammalia > Rodentia > Dipodidae > Jaculus > Jaculus jaculus. The sequence continues at coordinate 172,105,390 of NC_059102.1, read as the reverse complement.
AGGCTACCCAAGAGAACTCCTTTTCAGTCTCCACCAACCCTTCGAGGGAAAGCTTGTAAGAGCTGACTTATCGGTGGAACAGAGGCATCTTTCCCAAAGTCACAAGATCTACTCCAACAGATCCTTAGTAGGTCTCCCGTTCTTCTCCACACAGCAAAGTGGCTCTCAACAGCAGAGGAAGTTCTTGACAACCCCCACCCTGCAATTGTCTACCCTGATCCTCAATTCCATAGCCAAATGCAGCCTGCAGCAGCCTTCCTCTTGCCTGTAACATCTGCTTTGCTCCCAGGACAAAGGGTGAAAGCAAGAACTGAGTCCCTCTAAAGAAATGGGAGGGCCAAACTTTCCATCAGGACCTCAGGAAATGACTTCAGCAGCCCCACTTGGCCAGTATTCTGGTGTTAATCATTTTGTCACACCCAACAACTCATTGCCACCTCCTGAGCGCTGCTTTCCCTGACTATAATTAGGGATGTCACCTGGGTGTTGCTGTTGAAAATGACACCAAGTGCCCTTCACACACCTGCTCTGGGAGGCATGGCAGCCTTGGGCTAGCTGCGGCAGCTTGCCCCAGCGGGAGGTGTGGGTGTCATTACACTGCATAATGGAGCAACAGGCAGCTGGAGCTGCTGCAGGCCACACTGCTGGGACCAATGTCGAGTCCCTAGAGGGAAAAATGTCCTTTGTATCATCAACTAAAGCCAGAGCCTTTATTGTTTAAGTCTAGTCTGGCCTTCAATTTATAATCTACCTACCTCAGCCTGTGGCCTGAATGCTGGAATGACAGTCCCATACCACAGCTTTCAGCCGCTTTCAGCCACCTTACCTTTTTGTTTTGCATGTGTATATGGGTGTAGAGTATTTCATGGGATAGTGTGTGTGATATGTGTATACGCGTGTGTGCGCAGGTTGAACACACCCCATGCACCTTGCTGCAGAAGCTAGAGGAAACACTGGGTGTCCTCTGATCACTCAACCACGGATTTCTTTCCTGAAGACAAGGTCCACTCCTCAATCAAAGGACATTCAGCAAGCCCCGAGATTTTCTAGACTCCACCCCTCACAGACTGGGGTCACCAGTGTGACTATGCTCATTTTTTAGATTCTGGGAAGTTGAAAATGGGTTCCCCAGCCCAAGAGGCCCTCAGGCTTAAGTGGTAAGCACACTTAACTAACTGCTGAGCCATCTCTCAAGCCCCTATCTTATCTTTTAAATCAGAAAACTAAGGCCTAGAGTTAGGAACTATTTCATCAAAAATTGCATAGCACCAGCTCACTGGCATGAAAACCCATCTTCTGCCTCACTAGCCTGTGTTCCCTCCTCACCACATTTAAGATAGTCACTTATAACACAGATGTGGAAGGTTTTGATGTAAAATATCCCCCATGGACTCGTGTTTGAATACTTAATCCTCAGTTGGTGGCCCTGTTCTAGAAGGTTATGGAACCTTTAGGAGGTGTATATAGCCCTGTTGGAGTACGTGTGCCACTGGGGGCAGGCACTGGGGTGGTCTAGCCCAGCTCCACTCGCTCTCTCTACTCATCCCTGGTAATGTGATGATGTGACTTCAGCTTTCTGCTTCTGCCATCCTTTCCCTACCACAACAGACTCCCCCTTGAAATGTAAGCCAAAGTAAACTGTTTCCTTCCTTAAGCTGCTTCTGATTATTTTGTCCCAGCAACAAGAAAGGAGTCCTTTGTCTCCACTCAGGAAATATCTAGCAATATCAGGAGAGATTTTTGGTTATCTCTCCCAGGATAGTTGGAAGCAAAGGATGCTACCAAATACCTTGTTCTAACAATGCATAGGAAAACTCTCTCAGAAAAGACTTTCTATGCCCAGAATGTCCACAGTGCCAAGACTGGGAGACACTGGGGTCAATGCCACAGGAACTTATGGCTACCAATCACTTTAGATGTTCTTTTACAACTGCATTCTTTGGTAATGTTGGAGTTGGTCTATAAACCAAGCCACAGTTTACTGACGGTGCTGGCTCTCATGGGGTCTTTTGTGGTCCCATGGCTCCTAAGGAAAATATTTCCTGGAGTTTCCCAAATTCTGTGCCCTTGCTTAAGCTGTCACCTCTGTCCAAGAGACTCTACTTTGTCCTATCTCCCTCTGCCACATCCCCTCATCCATCCAGTCCTATTCAGTACCACTGTCTCTAGGAAGGCTCCCCTTCTTTCTCTCATTGTGAGTCATTCCCAGTCTCTAAGACCCAACAATGCTTCATTAATACACTCTGACACATAGAAGAGCGGTTTTTGTTTTAGAGTTGGAAAACAATTTAATTCAGGGTCAAGTGGGTGGACTCTCAAGTCTGATGTCCTGAGTTCCAATTCCAACCACTTTATTTGCTATTTGTACAACTTTAAACAAATCCTCTAAGCCTCACATTCCTTGTCTATAAAACAGAGCCTGTAATAGTGCCTGCCTCATGGGCCTGCATTGACTATATCATTAGTCAATCCATGCATTATACTTAACATCATGACACATGGCTTCTGTGTAAGGAATGTAAATGACAGGCTAGAGAGATGACTTAGCAGGTAAGAGCACTTCCGGTGCAAGCATGAGGGCCTGAGGAGGCCTGAAACCCCACTCAGGTTCAATCCCTAGGAACCACATGAACAACCCAGTCTCACAGGAGAACAAAAACTCATGAATCCCTGCAACTTGAAAAACATAAATAAACTCTGAGACTGTGGCTCAAGTAAGCACTGGCAGAAGAATAATGGAGTAGGATACCCGAGATTTCCCTGCAGCCACTGCAGGTGAGCGCATGGGGTTCTGCATGGGCACGTACACACGCATACAGCACACTCACACAGACAGGAGACTGGGAACAAGGAAGGGAGGGAAGGAGGGAGGGGGAAGAAAAATGTGAATTATCATCATTAATATGACTATATAAGGACTATATTATGGACTCCTTCAAAAAAACTGTACAATTCCTGACCCCACCATGTTCTCTAAAATAGGACCTTAGGGAAGGAAGGAAGGAAGAAAGGAAGGGAGGGAGGAAGGCAAGGAGTTAATATCAGTCTGGGTCATTCATTCTCAGTGAGGGCAATATCACCTCCAATCTTCCTTAAGTGTAAAGCACAGCAAAAAAAAAAAAAAAAAAAATGTAGATATGGGATATATAGTACTCAAACAGATACACATATATTGGTGGCAATAAATTCATGAAGGGGAGAAGATCAGGAAAAAATTGTTCCTGCAGTATTGATAAGCAGTTGAAACATGGTTCTAGGTTATTCATGCTTTATACAAAATCATCATACAGCACCAAACCATACACTATTAAATGATTGATAACACATGTGTGGCTCTGCATGCTTAACCCTATGTGTGATTTTCCCAGGGAAGCCTCAAGCCTGAGTCCCTGAGTCTGTATTTTTGCATTGCAGTTAAGTAGGTGGAAACCCTGAGGCCTAGCAATCCCTTTAGACAGGATCTGAGTTACACAGCTGTGAAATAAGACAGCAACACCAACTCCCTCCCAAGCTCATCATCTCCAAATGCCACATAAAATCCTTTCTCAGACAGCCCCTTGTTCACTCACGGACCAATGTCCAGGCCTTGCTTTGAGATTACACTGGTATTCTCAGGGCTTTGAGAAGACAATGATGACTGGTAATTAATTGCAAGACAATTCATTTTCTCTGCGCTAGACACCTTCATTAATTCATACACTACTCCTAGCAGCTTTCAAATGCAGATATTCTTTTGTATGTGTGTATATGTGTACATTGCTTGTGTGCATGTTCATGAGTGATCACAACAAAGTGACTAAACCGCAGGCTTCCCTGTCATCCTTATGTCTCAACGTAAGGGCTCAGGGGTCCTCCAAATGTCAGCATGCTGTACTTCTGGTCTCTGACAGTCTGCCCACCCGCACCCAGGTCTGGAATACAGCAAAAATGAGACAGTGCACAAGAAATGAAAGAGGGGGAAGTGGGGTCTGGAGAGAAAAGGCAAATGAGAAAAGGAGACAGGAAGGGTCTGAAGGAGAAAAAAGGGAAGACAAGAGGAAGGAAACAGGAACAAAGAGCAGAGGTTCAGATGCTGGAGCGAGGGGAGAAGGGAACAACTGAGCTGAGCTATTTTTATGAACCTGAGAGCTGCTGATTTACATGTTTTGAATCTCTTTGCATATTGAGGTCAGAAGGTTCCAACTTCTCATATGAGAAGGAATAGGAACTCATTAGTACAACTTTCTGGAAGGCTCTTCAAGCTCACTGTTCCCTGTTCTTCCCAGATGGATGGGGAGGGGTGGCAAGATCCAATCAATCAATCCAACAACCCATCATGGAACTGTGGCCAGCCAGACACCAGAACCATGTTCTCTTCACCACATCTCTCCGTCAGGGTTCAGATCCTCTAGGGCCTTAGTCTCCTCATCCATAAAGGGAAGTTAGTGGGCTAGAGGCTCTGGAAGGACCCAAATGAACTCCTGACAAATGTGCTTATAAATGCATTCATAGAATAAGCCTGTATCTCAGAAGGTTGGAGAGGGTAATGATTATTAACTGGGCATCTCGAAGAATTATACTTTATTCTGAAACTTTGGTTGTAAAAAAAAAAAAAAAGGAATGAAGGTAGGGAGACAAGAAGGTAGGAAGGGAGAGAAGGAAGTTGTGCCTTCTCAAGTTAACTCAAGCCCTTGCCACTTGAGTTGTTCTCACAATTCCCTTTGAAGAAAGTAATCATAGACTCCTCATTCATATGTTTTCACAAAGTTAACATTTACAAGCAAATAACTAAGATTTTTCTTGGCTATTTACCATCAACTATGATATTGGGGTCAGAGCTATGATTTGAAGCCAGAGTAGTCTGAGTCTATAGGTCTGTATTTCACTCTCAATTATTTCACTATACAAATCCAACAAATAAATCGAGCGAAAAAGGAAAGCTCTGTCTCCTCTCTCTCTGTCTCACTCGTCTTTATTTCTTTCTCTCTCCTTCCCTCCCTCCCTCTATCCCCCTCACCCTTTTCTTGGCACACCTGTTCCACTATCCAGGCACAAACAGTTTAGGGCATGCTATTAGCATACACACAGTCTTAGCATAGCAGGAAGTGCATTTGATTCTATGTAACTTCTCAGTTCAAGTCTCTCCATCAACAGAATGGGTGGTAGTCTGCATTGCTAAGTTCCAGTTCTCCAGCGGCAGTATGCTTTGCTCAGTCACTGGGCTGACTACCTTTGAGTGACCTCTCAAGTTCCCACCCCATCCACCCAGGCATGATTTGGAGACCCAGGGACAAAGAGAACTAACAGGAAAATTAGCAGCCATGGCTTAACAAGAGGAACTGGAAAGATTGTGACAGGGAGATTCTTTAAGGGAGTTCACTCTAAAAGACACTGATCTCATCTCAGGGAAGCCTTTGATAAAAGCAGGAGACAAGCTGGGTGTGGTGGTGCAAGCCTCTAATCCCAGTACTTGGGAAGCAGAGGTAGGAGGATCACTGTGAGTTCAAAGCCACCCTGAGAATACAGAGTGAATTCCAGGTCAGCCTGGACTAGAGTGAGAGCCTACCTCAAAAAAACAATAAGAAAAAAAAAATGTAGGAGGCAGTGTCTGCCCTCAGCCAAAGGGGAGAACAAGTAGTGAAGATAGAATAACGTCAATAGGAAGAATAGGTGACTACCCCCAAAAGAAGACAGAAAGAGCCTAGGAGTCCTTGCTGGAAAAAACCTTCATTGCCTGTCGTGTGCCTGAAGAAGCATCATTAGAAATTCCTGTGGTGGGCTGGCACCTAATTCAGCTCATTAAGTGTAATGCTTGCATGGCATGCATAAGGACCCAAGTTCAATTCCCAGAACCCACATAAAAAGGCATTTGTTATAGCAGAGACAGGCAGATCCTTGAAGCTTACAAGGTAGCCCATCTGGCCTACTTGGTGAAGTCCATAAGGGAGAGACTCTATTTCAAAAACGCAAATTTAAAAATGTATATGGAATTCCTGAGGAACAACACCCAAGGTTGCCCTCTGGCCTTCATACAGGCACACACACATACATGCACACACTGAAGAAAAAGCCCTGTGAAACCTGGATTGGGTCACTTAGCTTCACCCCCCTGTGAGCAGCATGATGAGTGACCCTCGACATTTTGCACTGGTGAGAGAGTAGGGAAGTTATTAGGTGATTATGAGAATGTGCATGGATGTCCTACACATGCTGATGGCTACCTCCACTTCTCCTACAAATAACTAAAACATCTGGACACATGGATACCCAGATAAACACTATCTTCACCAGTCTTAATTACAGCTAGCTGGAGACAAACACTTCAGTCCAGAACAGTGAATTATGAGCAGTAGTTAGGGTTCATGCCCTTAAAAGGGAAGAAGAATGCTCTCCTTGCTTACCGGAAGGTTCATGTGGCAATGGGAGCTGAATCAGACTCATAGCCATGAGAAAGAAGATGCATCTTGAAGAGGGATAGAACCAGCTAGGGCCATGCTCCCTGAGCCACCAGGCTCATGATCACACTGATATTTTCACATGGTTGAAACATAGTCACTTCTTGTAGAGTAGGAGTATTTGGCTTTTAGCATGACAGTGTTTCCTGGCCTCCGTTAATGGTGCCTCTTGTACGCATGCCTATGTCATTTGGTAAGCACAGCTTGGGGCCTTCCTAGAGCAGGAGAGGAAGGACTTGAGCCAAATACCCTAGGGAAAGTTTCATCCCAGTTTAAAGCCCTACCTTCACTGCTCTACCTCTGCTCTGAAGACTTGATTTTCTGATCATGAAAATAGGATTCATAGCTTGACAGAGTTTAAAGGCCTTTTGGGGAACAGGAAGCATTCTAAGAGATTGATAAAACATTGGCATGTGCTGAACATTCCAAGTCAGAGTCAGAACACTAAGTATTTTCAATGCTCAGCTTGCACAGTGGTTTGTTTTGGAGAGACTTGCACTCCATATCAGCCTTCTCTTCATCATATAGCCCACTAACAGAGGTGTCTCACACTCAGGGCATTTGGACAATGAAGGTAAAAATATCTATCCAGAATGATTCAAAGGAGAAAGCAGGCCCAAGGGAGGAAACACAGCCTGCACACTCATAATTTCAGTTCACTCTTCAAAGCCAAGTCCTGCAACCATCCCCGTGCTTCCAGTCAGGCTGAATAACTAAAGCCCCAGAGACATGTACATTCTTGGCTTTTCCCAAACTGTGAAAAAGAAGTAATTGATCTCCCTTTGTCTTTCCCAGTAATCAGAAGAGAACAGAGAGAACCAATGCTCTATCAAACCAGACATATAATGGTGGAGGATTGTATGCCATGAAGATTTAGGGAATAATTCTGAAACCAGCAATGAGTGCTGCACAATCAGTGCAAGACAGGGGATTGGTAGGTGCTCAGTAGGTAAAGCGCTTGCTGCACAAATATGAGAGCATGAGTTTGAGTCCCCAGCACATATGTAAAATGCCAGGTATGGTTGTACATGCTTGTAATCCCAGCACTGGAGAGACAGAGACAGGAAATTCCTGAAGCTTAGTGGCTACCAAGTCTAGCTGAATTTGTGAGCTCTACATTCAACAACAGACCCTTCCTTAAGGAATAAAATGGAAAGCAATTAAGGCAGATTCCACATGTCCACCTCTAGCCTTCACAAACAAGCATACCCACGTGCCCATACACCTCACACAGATGTGCACCACACACATTCCAACACACGTACACAACAACAACAACAAAAGAAAAGAAAGGGAAAGCCCACTCTAAATCTACCTCGTTCTCTCAAAGAATAAAAGTGAAGATGAACGAGACTCCAGGGAGGGACACCAGAGGCAAGGGAATTTTCTTTCCCACAGCAGAACTATCACCACTGACATCGTAGATTTTTAACAATGTCTGTGATTAGGTGGACAAGGAAGAGCTGACACTATTAGGAAAGTCATGAACAAGATATGGCCTCATCACCGTCCTCTGGAGATCAGCTGTTGAAGAGGGGAAAATGGTAAATTCCAAGGTGAGACAGCTCAAGAGCAGGATCACCTACAGTAGTCTGCTTTTGCTATCTTCCCTCATTTCATACTCTCTTGCAAGAGACCATGTTGTTTTCTTTCCACCTGAACCCAGTTGATGTCTCCAGAAACACAGTTTATCTTATTACACACCAATGCCACTCCATTGTTATTGCAACGAGACAGGACCCTGCTTCCTGTCCTTACCATCTGGCCACCTGCTCCATTTCTTAGTAGTGCCTCCTAAAAATATTCTTCTCCAGTATTCCCTGAAAAGTTATCAGATGAAAAAAAAAAATCAAAGCAAATCTGCCTAAATTGGCTTTTTAGCAAAAGATAGCTTATGATGGACAGTAGAATAGAAAATGAAAAGTCTTAAAGACAGACAAACTTAGAATAATAATAATGATAAATTTTTTGTTCCTGTGGCTAACACATATTATTACCATGTACTGTCCACTCTTCTATTCACTTTACATGGATTGTCTCATTTAATCTTCCTAGTCCTCTAAGTTAGGTAGCATTATCATTCCTACTTCACAGATAAGGAAACTGAGATAATTTAGCCAAGAAACAGCAGTCAGTTTATTTATCCATTTGCCCAATTCCTTCAGCCAACAGGTATTGAACCCCTTCCTTCTCCCTGCCCTTGCTGCTTACTGTAACCTCGGGCAAAGCACAGCCTTTTTTCCTCCAATGCCTGATCTTTAAACTGCTTCTGAATAAACATGCATGTCTTCCCCATCTCTCCCACACTCAGTTCAGACAGATTCAGACATAAGAGACATAAGGTGAAGAAAAGAAGAAAGACACAACTTGAGAGCAGAAGAAATGAGAAGTGCAGCCTGGTTGTCTTGAGGACAGATGACACAAACACACAAACAGAAAAGGCTGCCTGGCAGATACTGGCATTCAGAGAAAGCTGATGAGACGACAGACACTCAACCAAATCTCATGGTCCCAGCGTTGCGGCTCTGGGCTCTGGGCTCTGACAAGAGCTAGAAAAGATGGCCAGTTGTCAAAAATTTGCGAAGTCCTTAACTCCAGCATAGACAGACATTCATACGGATGAATGGATAGATAGATAGATAGATAGATAGATAGATAGATAGATAGATAGATAGATAGATAGATAGATAGATCGTCAGATAAATTAGACTAAAACACTATTCCAGATGCCTATCTACATTATTCCTCTGAGGAGGTGGAAAAACAGTCTGATACAGGCATTAATCTCCTGGCAGAAAATAGTCATACAAACCCTGCTCTGGTCAGAATGGCTCCTTAGCTTGTTCTAGGCTGAACAGGGGCATAAATTACTCCATCCAAGGAAAGCTTAGCTCATGTAAAATGGTGCCTTCCTTCCCTTTCCCACTTCTGAGCTCAATGTAGAGCTGAAGAGCTGACAGTCATCTCTCTGGTCTTCTCCATTATCATGACTATTATCATTAGTATTTGTTCAGTAATTACTTTGTAGCAGGCATGTTTCAAAAGGCTTCATTCATGTCTGTTTTCCATAAGGCTGTCACAACAGCCATACACATTCATAGAGTCCACCCACCATTTTGCTCCACTCTCTCTTTTACCACAGCACCCTTGCAGGCCTCATGTTTCAGACAGGGATGGCTAAAAAAACATAACCTCGCCTCCCTTGTACTTTAATAAAGTGCGAAACAAAGTTTTGTTGTGTAAACCTACTGAGAACTCAGGGTTAATGAGAATTGTGTTTACACATGCAGAGAATTTATAATCCTTCCTGATATGCAGTAAGCACTCCATAAAGTCCAGCTGCTGTTAACACAATCCCTAACCAGCTGACCACAGATACAGAGCCCCAGAGGCTGGGCCTTGCTGAGGTTGGCATTCATTCCTCCAATGTGAACGTTCACTTGACAGAGCAAGGACTGGATGGCTCAATATTTGCAAAGGGTTCTACTGGTTTCTTTAAGAATTAAACAACAACCCAGACTCCTGTGAGCTAGAAAATATCTTAAAGGTCGTTCTCCCTGGGCTTAACTCCTTTCTCCCACATTCACACTGAGGGTTCTTCCAGCCTCAGGTGACTACCCCAGTGAGATCTGATGCTTTGTACTTGCCTGAATGCATCTCCAGCAGCACCTGGCCTGGGCGGTGCTTCTTCCTGGCACAGACATCAACAGCCCAACCACATAAGACCCATCAGGCTTGGTAACAAACCAAACTCCTGATATCCGAGCACCTATCGAGGCAAAGAAAAGAGGATTGCAAGTTCCAGGACAGCATCCTCTAAATGGTGAGACCCTACCTCAAAAAAAAAAAAAAAAAGGCATGATTCATTCATCCATCTCTTCAGTTCATCCAGCAAACCGACATGAAGGGGCTGAGGAAATGGCTCAGCAGATAAATGCTTGCCACACAAGTGTGAGGGCCTGAGCTCAGATCCACAGACACTATGGAAAGCCAATAGCTCTATCTCCCATCTGCAATCCCAGTGCGCCTACAGCAAGATAGGAGCCAGAGATAGAAGAATTTCAGAATTTTGTAAACAGACAGCCTGGTGAACTCATAGGAAAACAAGAGACCCTGACTCTAGCAAGCTGAGGCTGTCCTCTGACCTCCGTGTATGTGCTATGACACATGGATGCTTAGCCTCACATACACACACAAGAGTTTTAAAAAATAGATGTTGACTTTAATCCCAGCACTCAGGAGGCAGAGGTAGGAGGACTGCCCTGAGTTAGAGGGCACCCTGATAGTACATAGTGAAATCTAGGTCAGCCTGAGCTAGAATGAGACCCTACCTGGAAAATAAAAAAAAAAAGAAAAGAAAGATATTCACTCTTGCCTTGTGCCTGGTCTCACTGCTCACTAGTAACCTCAGGCAAGTCTCTTATGCTGAACATCCAGTGTCTCATTTATAAAATTAGAGATGGGTCTGGGAAGGAAGCTGAGTCAGTAAAGCACTTGCCGAGGAGCTGAGTTCAGTTCCCCTTACTCACATAAAGCTGCAGGGCATGGTGATGTGCACCTATAACCCCAGTGCTGTGGAAGCAGAGAGAGGGATATCCCTGAGGCTTGCTGGCCAGCCAGTCTAGCCTGTTAAGTTCCAGGCCAGTGACCTTGTCTCAGAAAACAAAACAAAACAGGTGGACAGCGTCCCTGAAAATGAAGGACAGCAGAGGTTGTCCTCTGACTTCAACATGCCTGCACACACATAAATGAACACACATGCATGTATACTCCCCCACACATGTACCCCCCAAAAAGAAGAAAAAGAAAGAAAGAAATAAAAAAGTGTGGTTCTTTCATCCACTCATCTAATTGATTCAGCAAACAGATATTGAACCCGTACATTTCACCAGACTCTGCTGCTTACTGTGACCTCACACAGGTCAGTTACTTTTCCTCTCCAAAGCCTCATCTATAACATCAGAGTAACGAGAGCAGCTAATCGGGACTGTTTTCTTAAATTAAATAAGGTGCACCGGGTATATCCCACAGAGCCTAGTGCACAGTGAGAACTCAACGAATGTTAGGTTTCACTGTCACCTCTGTAGTGGTTGCAAAGTGTTGGGAAAAAGAGAAATCAAGCCAGTTAGTATAGGTCTGAGAAGTACTGCAAAAGAGAAGGTACGGGGTGCTGCAAAAACGGATGGCTCTGTACTTGTTTTGATTACTGTATATCAAGAGACCTCTTTGCAATGCAGGAACATGCAGTTGGCTATTCAGGGACCCTCATGGAGCTGCTGGCGGAGGAGGCACCAGAACCAGGAAAATGAGGCACAGCTCAGAGTGAAATGCAAATGGTGATCCAGGGGCAGGTTATGATGGTGCTTGGGACCACGTACAGAGCAGTCACCACAGTGTAAAGGAAATGGGAAGGATGAGCATGGTGGGTAAAAAACAGACAAGTCAGAAATGTCTTGTGTCACCTTCAAGCCTCCCCACAGGGAAGAAAGCACAGCCGATTGCTGCAGGACAGCAGATGTGATGGAAACCAGGCTCCTGGGAGCTGTCTGCAAACTGGAATCTTGCTATGGACCACAGCTTCCCCCAGTGCTAACAGAGGGGGAAGGGCACCAGGAATGAATGAACCAGCCCCCACCCTACCTCCTGCATCAGGGCCTAGTCTCACTATGACGTCAGACCAGCCAAATGGAGCTGAGGGAATGGGAGGTGATGGGCCCAGGCCCTCCCAGCACGTAGCCAGAGCCTCCTTGGTTGTTGGTTTATGTGGTCTCATCGCTTTTTTTTTTTTTTTTTTCAGAGAAAAGCCTGGGAGGAAGGCTTTCATCACTCTATTCATGCTGTTTGCCTGCTGGTTCATTGATTGCCCTTCATATGCTCTGGCAGTGGCTGGGATGTGACTTGGGGAGGAAAGGCAGCCCTAGAGTGAGTAGCAGAGTCACCCAGGTAGTCTATCACCTACCCCTGCTTAATTTACAGTAAAATAGAAAACACTTCCTCCCTGCGAAATGGCAATGATTCCTACAGAACCCTACTTAAACTATGGGAGTTCTTCCCTGATTGGGATATTTTTAATGTTTAAGAAAACAAGGCTTCCTTTCTCCTTTAAGGAGCTAAATCTGGGGCCTGGGGAGATGGGTCAGCTGGGTAAGGGTAAGAGTGCTCGCCACACAAGCATGAGGACCTGAGCTTAATGCCCAGCACCCATGTAAAATCTGAGCATGACAATACATGCCTATAACTCCAGTCCTGTGGGGAGCCGAGACAGGAGAATCTCTGGTGCTCACCAGTCAGCTAGTTAGTCTGGCCAAAAACAGAAGCTTGGGGTTCAGGAAGAGACTCCATCTCAAGTAAATAAGATGGAAGAGTGATAGCGGAAGACACCTAACATTCTCCTCTGTTCTGCATACATGTGCATGGGATGCATGCATCTGCACATGTGTACACACCATACAACCATACATGCACACCACACCACAACACATGCTACACACACACACACACACACACACACACACACACACACACACACACGGCAACAACAACATAAAAAAGAAAAGGTGAAATCATGTTGAGGAGATAGTTCAGTGGGTAGTGCTTGCTGCACAAACATGACGACCTTAGTTTGGAACCACAGCACCCACATAAAAAATCTGGGTATGAAGGTGCACAACTGTAATCCCAGCATGGGAGAAAGAGACAGGTGAATCCCAGGAGCTGGCCAGAAAGCTCTGGGTTCAACAAGAGACTCTGGCTAAAGACATTAAGAAGTCTGGGAGATTGCTCAGTGGTTAAAGGCTCTTGCTTCCAGTCTGCTGGCCAGAGTTCAATTTCCTAGCACACAAATAAAGCCAAACACATAAAGTAGTGAATGTGTCTGGTGGTAATTTAGAGCAGCAAGAGACCCTGGTGTGCATGCATGCACACGTGTGTGCACACACACAATTATTTTTTTTTAATTTTAGAGACAGAAAAAGAGAGAGACAGAATTGGCAAGCCAAGGCCTCAGCCACTAAAATTGAACTCCAGACACCTGCACTGCCTAGTGGGCATTGTGAACTTGCACTTGCCTCACCTGGGATCTTAAGAGTAAAATATGGGTGCTTAGGCCTCACAGTCAAGTGCCTTAATCGCTAAACCATCTTTCCAGCCCACAAATATTTTTTTTTAAAGAAATTGAGGTAAAGAAAAAAGAAAGATGCCCAAACATTGACCTCTGACCTCTAGGCTCCACATCCACAGGCATTGTACACCCACATACACATTCACTCATATAACTATTCAGGAGCCAAATCATTACATTACTACAGCAGCCCTGAGTGGTGCCTAGGAAAGTAGAGGAGAGGGTAGTGATGAGAGAGTTTACCCATAAACCAACACTCAGCTTCTCCCCAGCATCCACACAGAGGACCAGGGCTCCATTAGCATATTTCAATGAGTGACAACAATGGCCCCCATCGGCTGCCCAGTGTGATTCAGTACTTCCACCAACCTAACTGGGTGGGGTGGTGGAAAAAAATATCCATTTCTATGATATATATTCCATTTAACCTTTAGTAAGCCACAGCATCTCTCTGAGCCTCGGTTCTCTCATCTGCATAATGACCTGATGGAATTACAGGGGAGATCGGATAAGATTACCATATATCTGGCAGTACTAAGCCCATTGTAAGCACTCCGAACCAGCAACTACTAAAATTCTATCATGTACCTGTGACTGACTGTAGAAGACTTTTCCTTTCTAAAGATAAGAAAGGACCCAAGTGTAATGACACAGCTGGTAAAATTCTACTTAGTAACCCCTGGAAGCATGACAGACTCGTCTTTGTGTCTCTCCATGTTACTGCTTCCTTAGATTTACGACTTCCCCTTCCATATTCCAATTATCACCATAGCATCAAAACTGGCAGAGAGGTGAGCTGCAAAATAGACATTTAACAGGTGCCCTTGCTTCCAGAGGGGTCCAGAGCATGGAGAAAGTGAAACATTTTGTCAGTGACTCAGTGGAGAGCTCATTTGCAAGCAGAGCTAAAATGAGAAGTGCCACCTTCACCAGCGAGGCCAGAGTGCCCATGCCTGCTAACCTGGAGAAGTGGGAATTGCAAGTAGCAAACAAAAAATCACACTGCCACTTGGAAACCTGCCAATTGCTACAATTAGGATAGAAATAATCAAAAAAGTAAGTCAGGTGTGAATCAAATGCTCTGGTGCTGCATGGAGGAATGGAATCATGTTGTCAACCACTCTTCTTCCTGAGCAGCCCCCCACACTGGATTCTAGGACATGGTTCCTTCTTAAACTCACCTGTCATTTCCAGCCATACCTGCCCCCACTGCCCCCAACCATGCTCTGGCTTTCCCTTCTTTTCTGAAGCCCTAGAGCCTGGTCCTGGCTCTCTGCTTCCACTGTCCTATGGAAGGTATCCCAGCTCTCCTTCTACTCCAAGCTTACTACAGAAAACATTAAGCTAACCTCTCTAACTCCAACGCAGCATCAAATCTTCCACGGCTCACAGACCACCTTCTTTTGCACACCTTCAGATAAACCAGTCAATCAGCATTCAACTCCACCAGCAAACATCGAATGAGAATCTGTGGTGTGCCACACATCAAACTGGGTGCTAGACATGTGGAAGGGGAGCTTGCATACCCATAGGCAGTCAATTGGAAAGAAAAAAAATAAGTTAGTAAATCTTAAAAATTTGAAACTATGGGACCTGAGAAAGTGGCTCAGAAGTTAAAGGCACTTGCTTTCAACGCCTGATGGCCTTAGTTCTATACCCCAATAACCATGTAAAACTGGATACATGTCTGGTATTTGTTTGCAGTGGCAAGAGACACTAGTGTGCCTACATACACACATAGATATGCAAGTGTGCACAAATATGTAAATAAATGAATATTTGAAAGTGTGGGAAATATTAAGAATAGGACACAAGCTAAACTAAAAACAATTAGGGATGGGAAGGAAAAGTCGTATTTTTTACAAAGTAAGTCTACTCTGCAACAGCAGTACTGAAGCCAAGCCCCAAAAGGTAACCAGCAGGTACCTTCTTACTAACAGCTTTGACATGTAGCAAGGATATGAAATGGAGGGTCTCTATTTTGTTGGTTGCCAAGCAAAGGTTTAAAAATAGAGAGATAGTAGCCAAGCACCATGAGAGAAGGTATCTATCAGCCAGACATCCAACTAATTACCTAAATTGTTCCAACCCTGACATTTGTCACCAAGCCTCTCCTTAGAGGTATGCAAGTAGGAAAATAATGACAAGAAAGTTATTTTGTAATTACCCAGCATGAATTATGACTCAAAGAGGCTATTTCCAATGGGTACTTTAGAGTAATTTAGTTCAACATTATTTGAGTTTAATTTAGTACAACATTATTGATGCAGAAAATCTCTGGGACCAGACTCAAAGAGAAGGCCTCCCTATCAGTCTGTCTGTGGACATCAATTTCATTAAGCCCCAAATGCCTTCTTTGTAATGGAAGGGGCAAGAACCCCTGCTTTGGGGGTTGTTCAATGGGTAAAGTGCTTTCCACACAAGCATAAGGACCTGAGTTTGATCCCCCAGCATCACATAAAAGACAGAAATCATATCATGTACTGCAATCTCAGCTGGGGACACAGAGACATAAGACTTCCTATGGTTTCATAGCTAGCTAGTCTAGCCAAATCAGTGGGCTCTAAGTGCAGCGAGAGACCCTTTCTCAAAGAATAAAGTGGAGAGTGATTGAAGAAAAAAT
Source organism: Jaculus jaculus (assembly GCF_020740685.1). Taxonomy (NCBI): domain Eukaryota; kingdom Metazoa; phylum Chordata; class Mammalia; order Rodentia; family Dipodidae; genus Jaculus; species Jaculus jaculus. The sequence goes on along the minus strand of NC_059102.1, from coordinate 172,089,213 downwards.
ACTCAATGTCAACCTCTGGCACCCATATATATACAAACACACATGTTTACATACCACACACACACACACACACACACACACATTCCTGCTTTACCAGATTCACAAGCAAGTTGGAGAAATCCAGTAAATGTATGTAGAAAGGCTTTGTGAGCTAAAAGACTTCATAAGAGGTAGCTTTTCATGCCTTCCTTGACTTGAAGGATTCCTTTCCCTTTGATTACCAGTGACAAAATAAAATAATTTGAACTAGTTTAGGGAAGAAAACAACATAATAAAAATAAAAAACAAAATAACAAAAATATAACTAGGATTTGCTAGTTTTAGGTATAATTTGGTTCAGCAGCTCAAACACTATCTCCTGAATCCCAAACACTCTCTGTCTTTTACTCTTCCCTATGCTGGCCCCCTGGACAGGCCATCATGATCACTTCCAGTTGCCCTAGACTTACATCCTCCTAGGCTCAAACTCTTGAGATAGGAGAACAAATCATTGTTCCTCTCTCTTTCTTTCCCTCCCTCCCTTCCCCCTTCCCTCCCTCTCTCTTCTTTACCATCCTTCCGTCTCCCTCTCCCTCTCATTCTCCCTCTCAATAAACCATGTCTCCATAACATGCCTAACCCTTAAATAAGAAGTGCACAGACCTTGGGGGGCGGCGGTGTAGTGTAGTGGTAGAGTGCTTGCCTACCATTCACAAGAACCTAGGTTCAATCCCAGCTCCAGAAGTTTAAAAGGAAGAGGAGGAGAAGGAGCAGGAAGAAAAACCACATGGCCTAAAAATTAGGGGGAGATGGATTTCTAGAGAAAGAAAAATATGAAAGGAGGATGGAAAACAAAAATACCCCCGTAGCCTGAATCCCTTCACTAGAAAACTCCCAAGTCCGAATTCAGTAAATAAGGAGAAAGTCAAGACAGGTGCAGGTACAAGCTGCTTGAGAATTAAGTCCTATAGAAATTCAATGTTAAACCTTCTCTCCTCCCTCTTCCTGAATATCTCCTTCCCTTTCAGACTACTCTGCTGCTCCGCCAGGCAGCCACTGCAGCCTGGGAACACCTGGGCTGTGAATCTCACCCACTTTTATAAGCCTGTGCACTATCCATGAATCAACAATTCTATTTTCTTTTTTTCCTGGCTGGCTTCTCTCCTGCACCATAGTTTTGGCTTAGGTTTTCTCTTTGGTATCAATATATGTAAAAGATGCAGAAGACATATAAAACCATGATGATTGCTTTAAAAACAAAGTGGTAGGGGCTAGGGTCGTGGGGTAAGCTTCACAGGGAAGAATTATAACAAATCTTAAGTAATAATTAGGACTTTGCTAGAACAACAATGAAAGAAGCTCATTCTGAGCATGAATATTGAGATTCAAAAACCATTTTATGAATACTGAAATACAAAACTATGTTGATTTGTCTTTTGAAGAAATAAAACTCTTTTCTCAACCCAGAAGTTACATGCCAGTGGCCCATAGACATATTGGAATGGAAAATGTGTTACACTTGGCCCACAATGAATTTTGTGAAACTTAAAATAGTTGCCAACGCTTAAAAAATGGTGAGATTTTTTTTTTTTTTTTTTTTTTACCTAAGGACCCAGATTTCCAGCTGCTCTGGAAAACTCAGGAGCTCTGGCAGTCCTTGACCTGAGTTCAGGGATAACAGTCTGCATGGAGCCACACCTGTCTTCCTTAACCAGAGCAGGAGCCACATGACCTATGGCCTTGTTCCTTGCTTACCTGTTCGCATGCCTGGCACCTGTGGCCATTGAAGCTTATAATTCTTTTTGCTGCTGTTGCTATCAATTTTTTCTTTATTAGTTATGTACATACTCAGTGTGTAAACAACACATGATGATATCATCATTAGCCTCCTCCCTGTCCTCCCCCCTCTGCAGGGACCCTCCTCATTGGGGAATGTGTGTCATGCAGTGTGGGGATAGCCATCAGTTATGGGTAAGAGGCAATGTCTCTGTGCATAATGACCCAACATGTTGCTCTAACATTTTTTCCGGCCCCCTTCCATGAATTTCCCTGAACATGTTGGGTTCATTTTAGGTCTACTTCAGCGATGAGGTCTTGGGTGCCTCTGTGTCTCTGGATATCTGGTTTGGTAGGTGTTGAGTGTTCTCTATATCTCTCTCCTTCGCACTTGTGCTGATATCAGGCTCACCAAGAAAGCAGCACTCTTGTTTATTTCCCCAATTACTCTATGGTTTCAAATGGGGCCCTGGTGAGGTGTGATGGGCTGATTCTCTCCTCAGGTTCTGTATCCATCTGAAAAGGGGAAACAGAACCTCCAACAGAGAGTGAAGTCAGCACTAGATAAATGGGATAACCATTATTATTTTAGAGAGAATTGAATAGGAGTAGGCCCTCTTGTAGCCCAAGATTGGTGGGAGCTTGATAGTGGAGAGTAAACTCATTTTTTTGTATATGATTCTGACTTGTTTTGCAGCTCCAGCTATGGGTTCCATTCCACTGAGCATATCTACTAGCCAGTTCAAGAGCAGTCAGTTACCCACCATGGCTGTGTGCCACTATTGCACTTGGATGAGCATCACGTCAGGTTGTTTGCTGCTGATAGCTTAGACCATGAGTTGCTTGGACATATGTTGGCCATTTTTCGCCAGTTGCTCATGTAGCACCTTCTGGCAGTAGACAAGATAACTGTCCAGGACTGACTCTCTTCCATATTCCATCCAGGTCGCTCCATGTTACAAACCTACAGCATATGGTGTCTTTGGCAGTATGGTCTTACTGTTAACCTTTGGTGGGCAATCAAGTGCTCTGACAGAAATCTGTGTTCTTTCTGGGAAACCTTGTAGGTCTCTCTGATCAACAGCTCATTGTGGATGTTAACAGCAATCTGGTACTGGGAGTTACAGGCCAGCTCCAAGGGAAAAGAAGGAAGAAAAAGATAGGTAATATAAAAAAGAAAGAGAGAAGAGAGGGACAGAGAGAGAGAGAAACAGGAGAAGATTAAGGTTAGTCTTCATACTCTCTCCAGGGCACTTTGATTTAGATCTTCTCTCTAAGGACCCGATAAAGGTTCAACCTTTTAGTCTGTCTTTTAGGATATAGGATGTTATTGTACCAGTTCCATTTGGGTCAAGTTTTGTGACACCCCCCCCACCACCTCCCCTTCCATCCCACCCTCCCTATTGCCGGGTCCTCGAAATGCGTATTAGGTATGTCAGCATCTCAGGCAGACCCATGTTAGGAGCCACAGATGAGTGAGACCATGCAACAAGTACCTTTCTGTGATTGGTGAGTTCACTGAGAATGAACTATTCCAAGCTCAACCATTTTTCTTCAAATTTCATTATGTCATTTTTTCTTACTGCTGTGTAGAATTCCATTGTGTAAATATACCACATCTTGGTTATCCATTCATCTAATGATGGACATCTGGGTTGATTCCAGTTCTTAGAGATTATGAATTGAGAGTTGAGCAGCTATAAACATGAGGTAGAGTCTTGCTCTAGCCCAGACCAACCTGGAACTCACTATGTAATCTCAGACTAGCCTTAAACTCATGGTGATTCTCCTACCTCCATTTCTTGACTGCTAGGATTAAAGGCATGTACCAACCATGCCCAGCAGTTTTTTTTTCTTTTTTATATATTTTAATGTTAATTTATTTATTTTAAAGAGAGAGAGAGAAATTGAGTGCACCAGGGCCTCCAGCCACTGCAAATGAACTCCAGACACATACGTTATCCTTTACGTCTTCTGGAATCAAACCTGTGTCCTTTGATTTTTTTTTTCAGGCAAGTGCCCTAACAATTAAGCAACTCTACAGCCCTGGAGCTTATAATTCTTTTGACACAGAAACTAACCATTCATTCTCCAGATCAATCCTGATTATTATCACATTAAATATATGGAGTATCACATTTATTATAACAGTATAATCTGATTTAGAAATTCCCACATGAAGTCTAAACACTCAATGCACGCTAGATTGATCTCAACCACTTTTCTCAATTTTGTTGATGAAATCTTTTTTTTTTTAATTTTTTTATTTGGAAGTGAGAAAATAAGCAATCTGGGGCCTCTAGCTACTGCAAATGAACTCCAGACATATATGCCACCATGTGCACCTGGCTTACATGGGTACTGGGGAATCAAACCTGGATCCTTAGGCTTTGTAGTCAAGCACCTTAACTGCTAAGCCATCTTTCTAGCCTTTGTTGACCAACTTTTGAGACAGAAAAAAAAAAAAAACGTCAACAGTGAATGTTCACCATCTCCTAACCCATCCTTTCCTGTGACTACATATTCTTAATATACATTATCCCAACAAGTTCTACACTCCCCCAGTGTCAAACTTCCCTAGATCTTCATGGTCTACCTTGGAGGGAGGCCTTGTCCCCTAGGTGAACCACCGTGGTTTTCATTAAGCTGCCCCTCCTTTCCCAGGGTTCTGCAGAGGAGCGTATTTATTCCTACCTGGCTCGCTCTTTGCACCTGCCATGTTTCTCTCCAGCACATTTCTTTTTGATTGTCTGTTTACATGGCTGCCTCCTCTACGCCCACCCCAGACGGAGAGTCTTGAAAGCAGAAGCTGTGACTGATTCATCTTTGCATATTCAGTGCCTTTCTGTATACCTTGGCAAATATCAGACACTCAATAAATTCTTGCTAAGTGAATGAAGAAAGGAACAAACACATGGAGAACAACTTGGCACCCATTCGTGGAATGTCACATCTTGGCAATTGTAATGAAAGAACATCATTCCATTGAAGCTTTTCTGTCTATAAGGACTTGCCCTTCCTATGAATCCCTGTAGAAGTATTTTCTGATAGGTTCTAGATGACTGATGAGAGGAAGCATGCTTGAGGAAAGTCATATCTCGTGGGCATGGGCAGAGAGCTATTTACAGAGATGGCCTCAGTGCTGGTCGCCGACATTCCTCACTCCTGCAATTACAGGCCCCAAACAGCAACCTTCTACAGCCCAGCTCCCAACTCTTCTCCAGTCCAGGCAGACAAATATTAACTCCACAGTTGGGACACCCCAAGCAGAAATCTGGGATAAACTTCAGCTTTTCACTTAGCTCCAGCCACACCAGGGGCATTTGTCATTCCTACCTCAGGGCCCTTCTTCTTTCCACTCTCTCTGCTTCTAATACCCTTCACCTGTGTGTTTTCAGGACTCATTTTCTTGCTTAATTCAGACCAAAGACCACTCAAATCCTCCTCTGATCACCAAGTGAAAACACCGAAGTGTTTTCCACTTCTTGCCAATTCTGCTATATAAAGGAGATGTCGAAATAAGGGAATTGGAGACTAGAGAGAGATAGGAGTTAATGTCATCAAGACTCTACCTCTCTTCTGTATCTCTTGTCCTTGTTTCTGCTTCGTTCCATTGTCTCCTACCCGAAGGCAACCAAGACCCATGAGTCACATTCTTCACAATGACAATTGACAGGAGAAGGGCATTTTGTGCCCTTCCCAAGAGAATATTGTGGGTGGTCTATCCCATTCCTCACCACAGTGAGAAGACATGGTCATGTCTAGGTCCTGCTCCAAGATTGCCTTGCTGAGGCCTTTTTGGTTTGCTTCATTCTCCAACCTGTCACTGTGACCAGAACAAGAAATATTCATGTGCCCAGGCCCGGGTCACATGCTAAGAACAGGGAAAGCTCCATCTGAACCACATGATTGAGACTGGATGGAAAATCAAGATGTGGGCTGGATATAGCTCATTGGCAGAGTTTCTGCCTAGAAAATCAAGATGTAATATGTCTCCATGACAGAGAGGGCCACATGGATCCTGAGCACACAGGTGTAGCCTCTTTGTTCCCAAAGCACTTGTTCTCATCCTTTCTTTAGATCCACTAAATTGCCACAGCAGTTCTGTATGAATGTCCAAGTGCTGGAGAGATGGCTCAGTCACAAAAGTGCAAGCATGAAGGTCTGAGTTTGATTCCCAGAACTCACGTAAAAATAGCCAACATGGGAGTATGTGTTTATAATCCCAGTGCAGGGGAGGCTGAGAGAAGCACATCCTGGGGCTTTCTGGCAAGGAAGTTTAGCCAAGTTGGTGAGCTCTAGGCCAAAGACACACACTATCTAAAAAGAGGTGCTCAAACTTTCTGAGGAACAACATCCAAGGTTGTCCTCTGACTTCCACAAGCAAGCACACATACATGGACCCAAACACACACACACACACACACATACACACACACACACGCACACACACACTTTACAAAAAATGAAAATAGAAGCCAGGCATGGTGGTATACACCTTTAATGCCAGCACTCAGGAGGCAGAGTTAGGAGGATCACTGTACGTTCAAGTCTAACCAGAGACTACATAATGAGTTCCAGGTCAGCCTGGGCTAGAGTGAGATCCAAAAAAGAAAGGAAGAAAGTAATAAAATAGTAAACTTCATGTTGTGGTCACTTTGGTCAATAACAGAATAACAGCCTCAGTAGCATATATTTTTCACAGGATGATATAATAACTCAGAAAAGTATTTGGACTCAAGCCAGCACCACAGTAAGAGGAAGTGTTGCTAGTGGTCATGTTGGGGTCCTGCTCCAGGATTGCTTCTGATAGTGAGTCAGTAAAAGGAACATGAGACTTTAGGGCTGGAGAGATGGCTCAGACACTTTGCAGGCACTTGCCTGCAAAGCCTATCTGGGTTCAAATCCACAGTACCCCAGTACCCATGTAAGGCCAGACACAAAAATGACACATCTGGAGTTCCAGCAGTGGCTAGAGGTCCTGGTGCACCCATTCTCTCTCCCTCCCTCCCTCCCTTCCTCCATTCTCTCTCTCTTTCTCTCTCTCTCTCTCTCTTTCTCTATGTGTGTATGTGCATGTGTGTATGTGTGTTTCTCTTCTCTCTGACTCTCTCTGCTTGCAAATAAAATAAATTTGTAAAGCACAAAACAACATTAGACTCTAGGTGTCAACTCTAGGCCCGTTTCCACTGGTTCAAGCTCCTATTCCTCTGTCCTCAGCCACCAGACAGGTGAAGTGAGGAAACCAGAAGAGTTTGTTATTATGATCCTGGCCGCTTGGAAAAGGAAGGCAGCACACTGTAGCACATGAAGAGGGCTGCTTAGCCAATGCCACAAAAACCTGGAAAGCAGAGCCAGCCAGATGGCAGAGACAAGGAGCAGCCAATGGGAAGGGAGTTTGCAGCCAGCATGGCAGATGCCAGGAGGCTAAAGCTATTCTGGGATGTAGGCAGTGACTGCTCCATCACCCCAGTCCTGCCAGTCCCTACTTCTGTACAGCAGTGAAGATGTCTCCGCCACCCTCCTCCATGTTACTGATGTAGGAACTGGGGCCTGAGACCAGAGCCAAATGGTCAGACCAAAGGCAATCAGTAAAGAAAAGAAAATGACTAAACATCGTCTCTAAATATGGCAAATGCTTAGTCATTGTCCTGATTGGAACTCTACAGTCACCACACCCACTCAGAACACTTCTGGCACAATTGTCCCATGTTAATAGATGAAGAAGCTAAGGCGAGGGAGGAGGTATGGTCCCCCCCCCACACACACACACACAAGAACCTATAGCAGCATGAAGGGCAGATGGGCATCACGTGGTGTATCAGTTCAGAACTCCTTCACTTGAGCTGCCTACCATCATTCCTCGGATCATCATCCTTCCACCTATGGAGCATGTTGTGCCTGGGCCTCCCTGGCCTGATCGGGTCTTGCCCTCTTGCCCACATTTCTTGCTGAAGTTGCAATCGTGTTTCCCACTACAAGCCCTCATTCCTGTGGTAATGCACCGTTTCAGTGTATCCTTGCCCTCCCCACCCAGCTGTCTTGGGTGAATGGACTCAAAGCCTGAGCTAACCCAAAGAATCCAGGCCCTGCCTCTTCCCATAGCCTCTTTCAATACACTAAGCCAACATGCCTCTCAGGTAAAATATCTTGGCACCAAGGTTCTTCCCAAAGAGATAGCAAAACAAAAAAAAATGCATAAGAAAGAAATTCTTTTCTGTTTTTAATAGATCTCAACCTTCTTTGCACTGTCCCTACCTTTTCTACCTGAGTAGACAACAAAATTTCATTCAGTTCCATCTTGCCCTCAGTGTAGAGCTTTGTGATAAGGACACAGATTCCGCATATGCCAGTTATGCCTCAGTCAGAAGACATTCTGCCATTGCCTATGATCTGAACATGCCTCCTTTCAGCTGCCAGTGTCCCATCTGGAAAATGGGTTTGGTGATGCAACCTCAGAGGGTTTGGCAACGTGAGGGATTTGGCTCTGTGCCTGGGATACAGTGAGTACTTGGTGTCCTTTAGTCCCAGGCTGATGGAAATGTCCACACAACACAGAATGAAAATGGACACTGCTGCAGCCCACCACTTCGCCTGCTCCTCCCAACTCCTCAAGCCTGCTTCCCCAGAAGGCCTTCTTGGGCGGCTGTCCTCTGCACCACTTTCCCTTTGGAAACATGTGCATCTCCATTTCCCATCCACTCGTGCTGACTTCAGCACCATGATAACAATTCTGAGTTGGTATTAGAATTGTCTCCTCATCTAAAGCCACAAACTTCTGTGATGCAGAGCCAATGAGTTGTCATCTCCCTCTGGCAGGGCACACGCCAGGGCCAGACTTGAAATGTTATCAGTTGAGTTGGTGGAAAGTTGGTAACTGTGTGTGAAGAATACAGATTGAATATAGATGGGAGCAAAGCCATCAAAATAGAATCTTCTGTCTCTTTCGTGCTTGCTCGCTCTCTTCTCTTTCATGTTTATGTTGTATGCATGCATATTTTGCATTATCAGTGCATGTGTGTATGCACATGCATGCGTATGCACACAGGTCAGAGGTCAAAATTGGGTTCTTCCTTAATCAATCCCCACCTTATTTTTTTTTTTTTCAAGGTAGGGTCTTACTCTGGCCCAAGCTGAAGTGGGATTCACTATGGAGTCTCAGGGTGGCCTCAAACTCACAGCAATCCTCCTACCTCTGCCTCCTGAGTGCTGGGATTAATGGCATGTGCCATTAATGGCTCCCCACATTGTTTTTTTAAACAAGATCTCTCACTGAACCCAGAGCTCACTGGGCAGCAAGCCCTAAAGATCTTCCTGTCTCCACCTCCCCAGCACTAGGATTACAAGCATGCACCAACATTCCAGGCTTTTACATGGGTGTAGGGGAAGTGAGCGAGATCTTCATGCTTGTGTAGCAAGCACTTTACCATCTGAGCCATCTCCCCAGCCCCATCCACCTCATGTCCTTTTTTGTCTCTTTTTTTGTCCTACAGAGTAGGGTCTCTCTCTAGCCCAAGCTGACCTGGAATTCACTCTGGAGTCCCAGGGTGGCCTTGAACCCACTACAACCCTCCTACCTCTGCCTCCCAAGTGCTTGGACTAAAGGCTGCACCACCACGCCCAGCTTCTACCGCTTCTCTTGCTCCTTCAATTCTTTGAGGCTTTAAGATGTTTATTACCCAAAGAAGGAAACATTAGCAGCACATGCTCAGAGTGCTAGATAGTTTAGCAAACCTCTGAGTGAGGAAGTGCTCTTTTCCATCTCCACAGATGAGTACCAAGGCTCAGAGAGGTTAGGAAACTAACCCATGCTCATGCAGTGATAAGGAGCAGCCATGACTTTCTGTGGCACAGTGGACACTCCCCTCTCCACCAGCTGCCAAACCACAGCAGACTCAACAATCCTTCCCCTTTATCAAATGCTCCCCAATGGCTGCCTTGTTCTATGTATGCTTTTGTTATTATTCAAATGTGAAATGTCCTCACTTGGCCCCAGCTGGTGGCACTTTTGAGGAGGCTGAGGAACCTTTGGGATGGGAGGCATGCCTGGCAGAGATGGGTCATCAGAGGTGTGCCTCTGAGGGTACAGCCTGGCCCACTTGTGGTCATGCTCTGTGATTCCCGTTCTGCCACGATGTGAGAAGCACATCCACAGGATCCCACCACCACCGGCCAGCATCTCTGCCATGGTGAACTTTATCCTCCAAAACCATAAACAAATATAAGTCCTCCCCCCATGAAGTTTTTCCTGTCAGTGTCACAGCACCAAGAAAAGTACAGTTTTCCTAATACCCTTACCAAAACAGTTAAGAAACCCAAGTGACTAAAAAGGCAGCTCTACCAAATCTCACAGTCTGTCCTGCAGCCCAGCTCCTTCCAATGTGTGAATGCTCAGCCCTTCCCTGTTGTTTTTAAACAACGGGCTTTGGTGGTCAAACTTTGGAGAAGGAGGACAGGGCTGAGAAGACAGTGAGCTTTATACTGTTATTGTCTAGGGGCTAGACACTGATTAAAGAACTAAAAGGCAGGGCTGGAGAGATGGCTTAGTGGTTAAGCACTTGCCTGTGAAGCCTAAGGACCCTGGTTCGAGGCTCGATTCCCCAGGACCCACGTTAGCCAGATGCACAAGGGGGCGCACACATCTGGAATTCGTCTGCAGTGGCTGGAAGCCCTGGCATGCCCATTATCTCTCTCTCTCTCTCTCTCTCTCTCTCTCTCTGCCTTGTTCTCTGTCTGTCGCTCTCAAATAAATAAATAAACCAAAAAAAAATTTAAAGAAAGAACTAAAAAGCAAGAAATGGTAGAAATTTAAAGACATGGAAAAGCTTATCAATGCAAAAATTAGAAGTAGGGAAATATAGACCAGGTTCTAGAGCCAGAGTCTGTCACCCCAGTAGGACATACATTTTTATTGAGTGAGCCTTCACACCCCTGTGTCCTGATTGGTCAGCCTAAACAAAGATCAGAGCACTTATTGGTCCATTATTTGTCTCCAACTTTGTGTATCTTAGACATGTCCAGACAACCCCACCAAACAAGTCCTCTGGTGAGAAAATTTACCCACACCTCCTTTTTCTCAGGGAAGAAGAGACAGGAAGTAAGCTGCCCTCTCCACCAACTTGGAACATAGCAGGAAAAGAAAATAGAAGTTTACCTAAGGTCTCCTCTTCCCTATATATCTACCTAGCAGAGGAAGCTACCTAACTCTTATGATCTTTCAATACCTCTCCAGAAAAATGATAGGCATCCTCTCCATTTTTCAGTTTATATGGGAGTGTTCTGCTTTGAACTCTGAGTGGTAACCAAAAATAATTCTTTCTATTTAATAAAGATAATGTTGGCTTGGAACATTGGGAAGAAAATGACCCAGATATAAATTTCTTTTCTGCAAGATATAAGCTGTTTTGGGGGGGAGACTGGGGTTTTTTTTTTTGACAAGTTACTTAATTCATTTCCTCCTAACTTTTCTCATACTTAGGTTTCATAGTTGTGTTCATCACTTTTCTCATTGCTCAACAAAATATCTCACAAAAGCGACTTAAGAAAGGGTTTTCTTGGCTCACAGGTCAAGGGACTGTAGTCCACCACGGCAGGGAAGGCATCGCGGCATGCTGGTCATGTCATTACTTCAGTCAGGAAACAGAGATGGTTGAATGCTGGTGCCCAGCTTCTCTCCCCTTGGCATTCGGTCCAGGGCCCCAACCCATGAAATGGTCCTGCCCACAGCTAAGGGGGTCTACCCATCTAATCAACCTAACCTAAGAATTCCCTCACAGACATATGCAGAGGTTTGTCTCCTAAGTGATTCTAGACCCAATCAGGTTGACAATAAAAATTAAGCATGAAGAATACTACAGGGACTTTAGCATCCAGTATAAAGTGCATATTTAATGAGTCAATGGTCATAAGCTTTTCCACATAGCTGTGTTGCTTTCACCAAATTGTCTGATGTATCTGAGCCTCACTTGCTTTCCATCTACAGTATTGTGATTTTAGAAGGAAAACCAAGGGGGGAAAAAACACTTTCCTTTACAGGGCTGCCCTAAGAATGAGAAGAAATAGTCTGCATAATCTTATGCCTGGCATGAAAGGGTGTTCAATAACGTTAGCCATGCACTGATGGCCCCAAACAGGCATGAAGATGGCAGAGCTGAAGTTCCAATTCAAATCTTGTGTCTCCAATTCAGCCACGCCTGGGCAAGAGTGAACATAATAAGGAAAGGAAGAAGTCAGCCACAGTGGTCTCACCAGGGCAGGCAGGAAACAAGTCACTCTATATGTGGTAGATTTTCTGTGCCTGCTCCAGGAGATAGATGACACACCTGTTTCCACATGGTCAGGTAAGAGAATCTGGGTCCTGGTGGTGGCAATGGCCTCAATACCCCAGGGTATTGCCAGGAAAAAACTCCAGCTGACAAGACATAAATGGTAACCATCTTATAAATACGCCCAGAAGGAAACCTGACACTCTCCACAATTCCTGCTCCTCATCTCCTCTTCCTTAGACACCAAAGCTCTCTCCTTCCCCACCCCTCCCCCCAAAAATCCCTCCCTTCATCCTCTTCTCACACTCCTCAGCATGCCTGGGAGAAGGTGTTCACCCTGTCTGAATGTGTCAGAGGCATGATTTGGAGTCTGTGGCTGGCCACCAGCACTCATGAATCTAGCTAGAGAGTCAAGGAAATACAGGCCCCTCTGGGCAGCATCAGAATTGCCCAATATCTGCTCGTCCACCATAGCACCTGGTCCCTGGCAGCCAACATTTCACTTTCTGCTTCTATTGATGACATTTTTGGCACACAATTTATCACATTTTACTTATCATGAATTTATTAATGGACACTTAGGTGGATTTGATATCTTGCTTATTGTGAATAGAGTTGCAATGGTTATGGGAATAAAGATAATACTTCAATAATCTTATTTAGTTCCCTTAGGATAGCTTTGCTTTTTTGAGTGGTGGTGTGTGTGTGCGCACACATGTGAATATGGGCAGGTTCATATCACAAATGCATGTGGTGGTGAGAGGACAACCTTGCCCTCCACCTTGTTTGAGGCAGGGTCTCTCATTGTTCACCACGCTGTGTTAACCAGGCTAGCTGGCCCAAGAGCTTCTGGACAGTTCTCCTGTCTCCTACCATAGACAGGTACTCTGGAATTACAAACGCTAGCTCTTCAGTGTCCAGCTCTACATGCATTTCGATGACCCAAGCTCACATTGTACAGCAAGCCCTTGGCCCACTAAGCCACCTCCCCAGCTCAAGGACAGCCTTGCTTTTCGTGTTCGTTTTGTGAAGAATTTTGTAGCTTTTCCATGGTTTCAGGTCTTCCTGTCCTGCCCCCACCCTTCCCAAGCAGGGCCCTTGTCTGTGTTTCTGAGCTACATCTACATCTGGTGCCTGATACATAACAGGGACTCCATAAACATTTGATGACCAGCTTATGAAAAAGCCTCTTTCTGACCTCCCTTAGGTAAGACAAAAGTGAGGCTCATAGCCAGCTGCTCCCCAGTCCCTCCATTACAGATTCCAGGAATACAGGCCAAGCAGTCAGCCCTCAATTTAACAAGTACCGTTTCCTCTTAGCTCTGGAATATCAGGAAGATGATTAAACCTCTACTCTTGTACCTTGATTTGTTTTTCTCCATAGCATTTATCATCCAGCAAATAGTTGTGTGTTTTTGTGTGTTTGTGATGAAAAAGGAAGTAAGCACTTTGTTTTGTTCATGACTAAACAGGATGAGCTAAAATATTTAACATTTAGACATCATGGACACTGACCAATCAGAATGGATATTGGCTCCATGTACTGTCCAGGGTTATGTGGTGTATAGCGCAATGTAATTTGGCTATACTCCAGTGCCTATGATGAGTTTGCTGTTTAGTAGTGTTCAATAAATATGTGTTTAAGGGGGTGGGAAACACAAATCTAGACCCAAATGGCAATGGTACCATAAAATTCTACATCCTAAAAGGCAGACCAAATGGCTGAACCTTCACCAGGCCCTTAGAGGGAACACCTGAGCCACAAGACACTGGAGAGGGTATAATGAAGACTGACCTTAATCTTCTACAGCTTCTCTCTCTCTCTCTCTCTCTCTCTCTCTCTCTCTCTCTCTCTCTCTCTCTCTCTCTCCTCTCTAACTCTTTTATATTAGTTATCTTTTTCTTCTTTTTCTTAGTGGGCACTGACCTGTAAGTCCCAGTACCAGCATGTGGCTATCATCCACAATGAGCTTTTGATCAGAGAGACCTACAAGGTTTCCTAAAAGAAATACAGATTTCTGTCAGAGTACTTGATGACCCACCAAAGGTTAGTGGTAAGACCCTACTGCTGAAGGCACCTTATGTGGTTGAGAGTAAAATGGAATGGCATGGCTGGAAGCTGGAAGTGAGTCTGTCCCCAGACAGTCAGTGCGTCTAGTGCCAGAAGGTGCTACATCAGCCACGGGGGGAAAATGACCAATATCTGTCCAAGCAACTCATGGTCTAACCTACTTAGCCACAAATAACCTGTGGTGATGCCCACACAAGTGCAATAGTGGCACACAGCCATGGTGGGGAACCAACTGCTCTTGATTTGGCTAACTGATCCCCTCAGTGGCACAGGACCCATAGCTGGAGCTGGGAAACAAGTCAGAACCATATCCAAACATAAGCCCACTTTCCATTATCAAGCTACCATCAATTGTGGACTACAAGAGGGCCTACACCTATTCTCTATAAAAAGTAAGGGTTATCTCATTTGTCTGGTGCTAACTTACTCTCTGTTGGAGTATCTGCTTCTCTTTTTCAGATAGATGTAGATCCTAAGGAGAGAGCCACCCCATCATACCTCAAAAGGGCCCTGGCTAAATCTAAGAATAATTAGCGAAACAAGCAGGGGTGCTGTTTTCTTGGTGAACCGGCTACCAGCACAAGGGTGAAGGAGATCAACACAGAGAAAAATCAACTCCTACCAAGTCAGAGATTCAGAGACTCAGAGGCCCCCAACACCTCATCACTGAAGCAGACCAAAAATGAATCCAACATGACTCAGGGAAATTTTGTAGAAGAGGGGGCAGAAGGAATGTCAGAACCAAATGTTGGGTCATGATATGCAGAGACATTTATCCTACCTATAACTATGGGCTAACTCCACAATGCACGACCCATGCAGCTCAACAAGGAGGGGACAAGGGATGGGGGTAGGTCACAGATGAGCCTAATAATGGTACCAAACTGACTGTATTCACTGAGTACAAAACTAATTAATTTTTTAAAATTAAAATAAATAAATAAATATGTGTTTAATAGATGGGTGAAATTAAGTCACCCTCTCTATACCCTCCTGGAAAAGATCGGTATACTATGGTTACCAGCATATACATTGGTTACTCTTTGTTCTCACAGAGATCTTCTCCAGTCAGCTTAGAGATAGTCCTTTTCTCTAGTCCCAGCCTCTTCTCATCTGCAGTCAAGATGAACTGCCCATTCATGTCCCAAAAGTAACAGCATCTGCTATTCCTCCCTCCTACTATGATAGAAAGTGGATGTAAATGCTAAGTTTGTAGTTCATCCCTTTAACTCATTTCTCTTTATTCTAGCAGCACAGAAACTTGTCTGTCATATCTGCCAGTGGGGAACAGTACTGCCACTACATAGACGTTTGGCCCGCAGAGCTTGCCAAGGCTCCCAGAGAAGGGAAGCGCCCAGCAGGCACAGCTGGCCTGATGCTTGAGAGTGAGACACCCACTGCTGCAGCAAATGCTGCTGACAGTTCTGATCACTATGTCTCAAAAATGGAGAGCACAATAGTGAAGAAAAACGCTGTACCTGCCCACAAATTACTCATAGTCTAGCAATGGAGACATATAAACAATCACATTGAGAACTCCTGGCTAAAGAGAGGGAAGAGAGGTAGAATTGCATCTTCTTACAAATTTGTCTTTTCTCCTATAAAATTAACTTCTTGGCAAAATACTTAGCAACTCGAGTTTTATGCCAGTGGATACAATTCTAAGTCATGTATCTCCTGGGGTGTGCAGGGCAGTGGCCATTGCTTTAGGAAAGACTTGGCCAAGACAATACTGGTGATGAAAGGTGATTCCTTCCACCCACTCATTTCCCATCTGTCCTTCATGCCATGCCCCCACAAGAGGGGTGGGTACCAAGGCTGGGTAGGCACACACACTACCCACCACATTATATGTGAATGCACTTTACCTTGAGATAATCATACTCATGAGAGTTTGTTGTTTATGCTTCCAAGATATCTACATCCACCCTCCCTATGCTCTTTCCTATGTACACACTCAGTAGAACAATTAACACACACTCATGTACACACATATACCATTTTATACCCATATAAGTATAGAAACTTTAGCTCATGTGTGAAAACACTTTTATATAAACACACACACACACACACACTCATTCACATGAACATGAAATTGTGAAGAACGTCAACATCAACTGCCATTCACAAAGGCAGGGACAGGATACATCAAAATGTGTAAGTATTGGAAGAGGTATCCAGGAGCCAAAAATACTTTTTTTAAAAAGACTAAGAACTGATCACAAGTTAAAAGGATAACGTGGGACTAGAAATTTCAGTCATTAAAATCTTTTCCTGAGTTTGCTTTCTAGTACACACATAAAATGGACATGGTGGCATACACTGCAGTCCCAGCAGTGGTGAGGTAGAAATGAAGAACCCTGGAGCTCACTGGCCAGCTAGTCATGCCTAATTGGTGAGTTCCAGGCAAGCCTGAGACCCTGTCACACAAAGTAGATGATGGGGCTGGAGAGATGACTTGGCCGGTTATGGCACTTGCCTGCAAAGCCAAAGGACCTAAGTTGGACTCCCCAGTATCCATGTAAAGCCAGATGCACAAGATGTCGCATACATCTGGAGTTCATTTGCAGTGGCTAGAGGCCCTTGTACATCCATTCTCTCTTCCTCTTTCTCCCTTTCTCTCTCTCTCCCTATTCTTCTTTTTTCCCTCTCAAACAATTACATAAAAAATTGTAGGAGGTGCTTTTAAAAAAAAGTAGATAAACACTGGAGGAATGACAACAGAGGTTGTCCTCTGGCCTCTCCATACACACATACACTCATGCATGTTTACATGCACCCAAACACAGACATGTGCATGCTACACAAAATAATTAATTGATAAATAGATAGATAAATGACAGAGAGATGATGGATACACAGATGATAGATACATTGATAGATGATAGATAGCATGGGTCTTGCCTGAAGAACAGTGTCTTTATTAAGAGTGGTCCTATGCTCACCTCTACTAACTCTCTCCCCTAATAATAATAATAATAATAATAATAATAATAACTGCTGTTGATATTGATAATAATAAAAGCTGTTGAGAGTTGACTTTGCTAGGCTATGCTGTGTTTTATGTGGGTCATTTAATTCATCACTCTCAGTCAAGTACTTATTACTACTATTACTCTAAAGTTCTTACTGGTCACCACTATGATATGTGGCTTCCCACCCTGTAATGCTGCCTCCCAAGGTAAAGAAAAGGTCATAATGAGTTAGCCACAAAGAGCATCCAATCCCCTTTCTATGGTGATACATCTAAAAGTGGAGACAGCAGTGGTTCATTCACTCAGCTTTAATAAATGTCAGAGAACTGTGCCAG
The DNA here is from genome assembly GCF_020740685.1 of Jaculus jaculus. Lineage (NCBI taxonomy): Eukaryota > Metazoa > Chordata > Mammalia > Rodentia > Dipodidae > Jaculus > Jaculus jaculus. The sequence goes on along the minus strand of NC_059102.1, from coordinate 172,071,809 downwards.
GCACTGTGTTTCTAGAATGCAACCCTGTAAGGTGAAAAAAAAAAAAAAAAAAAGATCAGACCATGATGGAGATGATGAAATGATGATACCAAGGCTCAGAGCATGAAGACAGTGAGCCATGAAATAAGTGGGGGCTGACTGTTGCTCAGTGTTATTTCATCACAGGATACTGTGTTTTAGTGCGTTTCGTTCGTCAGAAAACTAATGCTTTTCTCATGGGGGTTTCTTTTTGATTTGTTTTTTTTTTTTCTTTTTTTTGGTGTGTGGAGGAGTGTGTGTCATGTATACACAGTATGTACCTCGTACACCTGTGGGCAGAGACCAAAGGAAAGTGGCAGGTGTCCTCTCTAGTTTTTCTGCCTTATTTCCCTAAAACGGAGTCTCTCTCTGAACCAGAAGCTCCCCATTTTTTAACCAGACTTGCTTACCAGAGAGCCCCAGGAAACTTCTTGTCTATGCTCTGCTCTGTGCTGGAGTTACAGGCATGTTCATCCACACCCAGATTTGTACATGGGTGTTGTGAATTGATTGGACTCAGGTCCTTGAGCTTGCACAGCAAGAACTCTTACCCACTGAGCCCTCTCCCCAGCCCACTGGTGTTTCCTTTATCTCAATAAAATGCTTACTCATAGTTCTGCAGATCAGAAGTCCTAACCCAGCATAGCCTGATTTGATACCCAGGGGATCACACAGCGGTCATCAAGCTATGGGCCACCATCTCATGTGAAGCTACCTAAGGTTGGTCATCTTCCATAGCTGTCCAGGTAGTTGACAGGATTCAGACCCCTGAAGTTGTAGGACTGAGCTTCCCATGTCCTTGCTGACTGCTGGGCAGGAATCAGTCTTAGTGGCAAGAGTTGACTTTATAATTCTTTTTTTTTTTAAATTTTTTGTTTATTTTTATTTATTTATTTGAAAGCAACAGAGAAAGAAAGAGGCAAATAGAGAGAAATAGAGAGAATGGGCGCTCCAGGGCTTCCAGCCACTGCAAACGAACTCCAGATACATGTGCCCCCTTGTGCATCTGGCTAACGTGGGTCCTGGGAAATCGAGCCTCAAACTGGGGTCCTTAGGCTTCACAGGCAAGCACTTAACCACTAAGCCATCTCTCCAGCCCAACTTTATAATTCTTTGTGTGTCTCTTTCCTTTCTCCCTGCTAGCAATAGGAAAATATACCCCTAGCCAAAGACCCTTTCAGAAAGGTCCAGGTCTGCTGGTAGTGTGAACCACCTGCTGGAAGTAGGGTAAATGTGTTTTTGTGTGTGTATATGTGTGTATATAGGTGTGCACATGTGGAGGCCAGAGCACAACCACGGGGTGTTGGTCCTTTCCCTCCACCTGGTTTGAGACAGGGACTGTCTCGTTTTCCACACAGGAAAGATCACATTCTCCTGATCCTGCCTCCCTTTTCCACAGGCACATTGTGCCATGTTTGCATTCAGCTTCAAAAGGATTCTGGGAAATCAAAATTCTAGTTATTAGGCTTACAGAACAAGTGCCTTTAACCTCTAAGCTCTCTCCCTAGCCCCTCATATCAACTTTTAAACTATATTAAAGCCATTGAGTGATTGTGCAACATAATTTTAAATCTTCTAGTTAAGCAAATCTCTCATCAATATACTTAAGCATTTCCCAACAGTAACATCAACATCTAGGTTTTCTTTTTTGTTTGTTTGTTTGTTTGTTTGTTTGTTTTGTTTAGTTTTTGAGACAGGGTCTCATGTGTCCTAGGCCAGTCTCAAACTCACTATGTAGACAAGGATGTCCTGGAACCTCTGAACTCTTGTCTCCACCTTCCAAGCACTGAGTTACAGGCATGCTCCACTATACCCTACTTATGCAGAGGATCAAACATGGGTCCTTGGATATGATAGGCCAACATTCCACCAACTGAGCTTCATCCCCAGCACCATCATCACCATCTTAATATCAGCATCTATGCATTTGTGACTGGTTTTTCCCAAATGGCTTACACTACCAGCTCACCAGAGTCTGTGAAATGCTTCTTTAAATTGTGATAGCCTAGAAAAAGTCATCTTTCCTATTTTTAAACTTTCCCAACAATGTGAGATATCAGTTTTTATTTCTTTCTCTACCATCATTCTCCTAATGTTTCATACTTTTCCATGAATAAATTTTTTATACACTAGATTAAATTAATTTTGATGTTTAATGGTTTTCTGTCATTGTCACAACCAATTAATGAGGCATTCAGAAAATTGTAATAATGAAAATTATTTTTCAACTAATTTTATTTACTACAACTTCTTGATTGATTTCTGTGCATTTTCACAATAGAGTAAATTTGTTTTTGCTTTGATGCAGAGTCTAATGTAGCTTAGGTTAGCCTTTGTGGTGGTTTGATTCAGGTGTCCCCCATAAACTTAGGTGTTCTGAATGCAAGGTTCCCAGCTGATAGAAATTTGGGAATTAACACTTCCTGGAAGCAGTGTATTGTTGGGGGTGGGCTTATGGGTGTCATAGCCAGTTTCCCCATGTCAGTGTTTCGCATACTCTCCTGTCCCTGTTGTCCACCTGATGTTGGCCAAGGGGTGATGTCCACCCTCTGCTCATGCCATGATTTTCCCTGCCATCATGGAGCTTCCCCCTTGAGCCTGTAAGCCAAAAATAAACCTCTTTTTCCTAAAAGCTGCTCTTGGTCAGATGATTTCTGCCAGCAATGTGAACCTGACTGCAACAGTAAAGTGTAATTGAGGAGTGGGATTGCTGCTAGACACCTGACTGTGTGGCTTTGGCCTTTTGGAGCTGATTTTTCAAGAGGGATGTGGGAGGATTTGAAACCTTGACCTAAGAGATGCCTTGCAGTGCTGTAAGTACAGCTTGATTGACTATTCTGGTCAACCTCAGACCTGAATACAGGAAGAACTGTGGACTGTGAGGTTTGACTTATGAGGGTGAGAAAGAGCTTTGCTTGGACTGGGCTAAAGGCAGTTTGTGCTTGCATTTATGCCCATGTCCTGAGAAGTGGTGCAGGGTTGCTTTGCATAGAAATGAACTGGTGTGAGCAGAGGGACATGACACAGAAAAAAATGAAACCTTTAGGCCTAAACTGCTGCCTGCTCACCTGCAAATTGTTTGAGAGATTATAATCTTTGAGATTGGGCCAGCCAACCTGCACTGGGACAAAAGAAACAATGTAGACTTTTTTTGTTGTTTTTTGGGTTTTTTTGAGGTAGGGTCTCACTCTAGCCCAGGCTGACCTGGAATTCACTATGGAGTCTCAGGGTGACCTCCAACTCACAGCCTCTGCCTCCTGAGTGCTGGGATTAAAGGCATGCACCACCACACCCAGTTTGTAGACTCTTTTGAAGGGGCCTGAGTGCTCAAGGAGTGTCCTGTTCTTCAACGTCTGCTTTATTCCCCCCTGCATTAACAAATTGGCACCCTACTTGGTATTGTGGAGTATAACAAATGCAGGAAAGTGAGGGCCATTCAATTTGCAACACAGTCTTGTGTTTTGAAAATGGCCATGGGCAGTGTGAAGCAGGTTTGCTGGATGCCTGCTTAGAGACCCAATGGAGCTAAGAGGATGAACCATGAATTGCAGTGGAGACCCAGTGGAGATGCTGGGACCATGAGATGGCTGCTAATGAGAGCTGCCAGCCAGATGATGTTTTCCAGGACTATGAGTAGACTAGCTGGAGGGACAGGATTGGAATGCCAGAGACTTGTTGCTGGTTAGAATTATCGGACTTGGAGATTTGTCACTGGCTAGAGTTGTTGGACTTGAAGCTACAGATTTTGATGTTTGCCCTGGTTGTTTAAATCTTGTATTGGCTGAATGTTTCTTTGCTATGCCCAATGCCACCTTTTGCAGTGTGAATGTTTATTTTTTGCTATTATGGGTTTTGAGGGATTTTCTTTTTCTTTTTTTTTTTATTATAGCTACGTTAAAAGACCTTAGACTATGGAGATATATGAACATCATTTGGATTGATTAAAAACTATGGGGACTTTTAAAGCTGGACTGAATGCATTGCATTTTACATCATGGATATTTATCAGTTTATGGGGGGCAGGGGCAGAATGTGGTGGTTTGATTCAGGCGTCCCCCATAAAGTTAGGTGTTCTGAATGCAAGCTTCCCAGAGGATGGAGATTTGGGAATTAATACTTCCTGGAGGCAGTGTATTGTTGGGGGTGGGCTTATGGGTGTTATAGCCAGTTTCCCCAAACTAGTGAGTGGCACATTCTCCTGTTGCTATTGTCTACCTTATGCTGGCCAGGGGGTGATGTCCACCCTCTGCTCATGCCATCATTTTCCCCTGCCATCATGGAGCTTCCCCTCGAGCCTATAAGCCAAATAAACCTATTTTTCCCACAAGCTGCTCTTGGTTGGGTGATTTCTGCCAGCAATGTGAACCTGACTGCAACAGCCTTGAACTCAATACATAATCAAGGATGACCTTGAAGTTTCAATCCCCTGCCTGTACCTCTCAAGTGTTGGAATTACTGGTATGCACTGCCGCACAAAGTTTATGCAGTGCTAAGGACTGAACTCAACCCCTCATGAATGGCAGGTAAACACTCTACCAACGGCCCAACCCTCCCATGAGAGAAAATTTTCAACAGTCCAGAGTTTTCACAACTTGTGAGAGACCCTGAAAAGACATGACATGTCATAATTCAAGATTTTTTCAGCTGTGCTCCCATGACAAGTCTGCTTTACAGGAGAACATCACTTTGCAAAGGGAAATAGCTAACCCAGGCCAGTGTCTCAACATGGACTTGTTACTACTTATATGTGGAATACTCTCATAAAGGGAGACAAGTGACATTTCTTTGTATAAAAACATAACGAGGCTGGAGGGATTGCACAATGGTTAAGAGCACTTCCTATGCAAGCATAAGGGCCTGAGGAGGCCTGAGAGATTGCCTGCCTTCACTTCTCAGACCCACATAAACAGCTGGGTGTGGCCACACATGCCCCTAGTCCCCTATGGGAGCAGAGACCAGAAGATCACCACAACTCATGAAAACATAGCAAGCTCTGGGACCAGTAGGAGTCTCCAGCTCAAGTAAAAATGAACAGATGGAAGAGTGATGGCATCTAGCATGAGCTCCAGCTGCCACAGGTGAGCACACCCCTCCACAGGTGAGTGCACAAGACACCACATAGGCACATACCTGTGCATACACTATACACACACACACACACACACACACACACACACACAGAGATACAGTAAAAAATACTAATGCTGAGCATGATGAGGCACACCTGTAATCCAGTGCTGTGGAGATAGACACCAAAGAATCCCTGAGGGATTGCTGGCTAGCTTTTCTAGCCAAATCAAAGAGCTTTGGGCTCAATGAGAGACTGTGTCTTAGAAAGTAAGGTGGCAAGTGATTGAAGGAGACCCCACCATTGACCTCTGCCATCTGCAAACATGAGCACATACATACCTGTGCATCTACAAACATACACATCAACATACCTATGAGCACATATACACACCACATATATGTACCCCGCAGATAAATATAAGCAAAATAATAATAACCTCTATATACATCATTGTTGAGGCTACAATGAAGACACTTAAGCAAAGGACAGACTTTAATAAACTTTAGTTCAGTATCTCCCAAGCCATGCCCCACTGGAAACTATCCCCAACATTAATAGATCTGGCAAAGAAAATAAAAAAGTAAACAGACAGGAGAGGAGGAAGAAGGGAAGAAGCAAAGTGATGCAGAAAAGATAAAGAAGAGAGATAAAAGAAATAGAGAGCCAAGATGAGTTTAGGAAATGCTGGACATTATGTGCTCTTCACTCCCCAGTGCTCCGGCATCCAGACTGGCCATGACTGTACATTAAAGCCTCTGAATAATCTCCCAGAAAATACGTTCATTTCATGTATCCTACAGTTTAGTGCACTGTTTCTCAAACTTATCTGAGGACAAACTTTCTTTTTTCCCATGGCACATCTTGTACTATGAAACACCAGTGTGGGGCTCACAGAATCCCACAATGAGTAAGAGAATGATTAAAAGTAAACGATAATTGGAAATATTTACACTTCACTGAGCCTCACATTTAAAAAAGATATCACATGCTATCATAATGTTCTCAAATTGGGGTTTCCTGTAGGGTTTGCAATCTATCTCATGAAAGAATGAATGCATTTGAATCCAGCAAATATATTACCTTTCTTCATTTCCCTTTTTATTTGTTTTCCTTTCTGCACAACTATCCGGCCGTGTTTTCCTCTGCGTCTTGAGTATTTGTTCACTTAACAAACCTAACTGTAGTGCTCATCATCGTGCCAGGGGTCAGGCGCCATTACTGCTGTCCCTGTTTCAGAGACAGGAAAACCAAGGCTTCCAATAGTAATGAACAGTCTTGCCTACACCCTATTTTTTAATCTATTGCCAATTTTTATATATGTATGTAGTGTAATGTCATCATAATCCCCCACTACCTTCTCTCTACCTCAGTCCCCACCCCTTTCCACTGAACCCCTTCTTCTTCCCAACCAACTAGTCCATCTTTTGTATTGATGCCTCTTTTTTTTCCTTGTGTGTGGGTGAGACCCACTGAGTTTAAATAGGATTGACTGCATAGGCACAATGCAGGAGGAAAGAATATAAGAGCCAAAAGGTGGAGAGGAGTGCTGTGTGATGCTGTCATCCAGGCATGGCATGGCAACTGAATTCAGGACTCACAGTGACTGTCACAAGATCCACACAATAATGGGTCCATCAACATGCCATCATAGTTGATGGAAGAGGGCTTGAAGACCTCATGCTTCCCTTGAAGAGTTGCAGACAGTTAATGGAAGCTAGGTGCGGTAAGGAGGTTTCCTGCAGTGGTACAGCAACCTGTAGGACCCAAGTGCTTCAAGTAAATAATCTCCTACGTTTTATTAGGTAGAAAGTTTGTACAGATACATAGTGTGTTAGTACCATCATTTATCTTCTCCCTGCCCCCATTGTGCTGAGGGCCCTCCTCAGTGGGACTGCTGGTATTGCCCCTGGAGTTGTAGGCTTTGAGATGTGAGAGCAGCAGCCATTGTTGGTGGAGGGGAGCAAGGCCTCTTCCCTTCCACGCTGTGGATCTTACAAGCTCTCTGGCCCTTCTTCAGCAGAATTCCCTAAGCCGCATTGGGCGTGTTTTAAATCTACTTTAGTGTTGTGCTTTCAGCAGCTTCTAGGTTTCTGTTTTAGTGTGTTTTGAGCATCCTCTGTGTCTGCCTCCATTACCCTGGCACTGGTTGTCAGACTCACTATTGAAGCAGCACTCTTTCTCTTAATTTGATTTATTAGTTTTCTTTTCAGCAAATACAGGCAGTTTGGTACCATTGTTTAGGGTCATCCATGATCTACCCCCTCCCAATGGCCCCTTCTTGTTGATGTAAATGGGTCATGCATTGTGGCCTTAGCCCACAGTTATTGGTACGATAAATGTCTCTGCATATCATGACCCAACATGTGACTCTGACATTCTTTCCGCCCCCTCTTCCGCAAAATTTCCCTGAGCCATGTTGGGTTCATTTTTTGTCTACTTCAGTGCTGAGGTGTTGGGGGCCTCTGAGGCTCTGGCTCTCTGATTTGGTAGGAGTTGATTTTTCTCTGTGTTGGTCTCCTTCCCCTTTGTGCTGGTATCTGGTTCATCAGGAAAACAGCACCCTTGCTTGTTTTGCCAATTTTCCTTAGTTTCAGTCGGGCCCCTTTTGAGGTATGATGGGGCAGCTCTCTCCTTAGGATCTGCATCTATCTGCAAAAGAGAAGCAGATTCTCCAATGGAAAGTAAGTTAGCACCCAGAAAATTGAGATAACACTTTTTTGATAGAGAGTTTAATAAGTGTAGGCCCTCTTGTACCCAATGATTGATGGTAGCTTGATATTGGAGAGTGGGCTTATGTTTGGATATGGTTCTGACTTGTTTCCCAGCTCAAGCTAAAGGTCCCATACCACTGAGGGGATCAGTTAGACAAATCAAGAGCAGCTGGTTCCCCACCGTGGCTGTGTGCCACTATTGCACTTGTGTGGGCATCACACCAGGTTATTTGTTGCTAAGTAGGTTAGTCCATGAGTTGCTTGGACAGATATTGGTCATTTCCCCCAGGTGCCCATATAGCACTTTCTCGCACTAGAGACACTGACTGTCTGGGACTGACTCTCTCCTGGTTTCCAGCCATGCCATTCCATTTTACGTGTCAGCTGAAGCAGCACTCTTAATCATCTTGCCAGTTGCTCTGTGGTTTCACCTGGGCCCAGGATGATGTGTGAGTGGTGGTTCACCTCCTCGGTTCTCACTGCCTTCTGAACAAGAAAAACAGATTCTCCAACAGAGACTGAGGTCAGCATAGGTTCAATGTGATAAGCACTGTTAAGGTTTTCTACATCCTATTTTGAAAGGAAACTATCACTTAAATTTTTTCTTCATCATATTACTGCTTTCAATTGTGAATAAGAACCTCATATCATGTAAAGTATGAAAATTTTGTTTTGTTTTGTTTTTTTAATGCACCTTTCTTAGCCTTTTGTAATTACCTTTCATGATTATCTCCAGTGATATAATTATGTTTTCAACCATATTTCAGTCAATAAAGTATGACACTACCTTTGGCTTCCTAAGTCCTCCAGCCCTCAATTACAGCTGGATTAAGATAAATATTATATATCTAAACTCAAAAAATAAGATTTAACAATCATTCCTTTAAGCTGGAGGAGAAACATTTAGCTCAGTCAATCCAGAGCATAAATATCTTTAAACTATTTACCACAGTGCTCTGCACTAGATATTGTAGAACATGAAAGATTCAAAATGTGCATCCTGTGAGACAGTGCAGTGAAAGCTGACTCTCTACAGAAAGAAGAACCACATTAGGGAAGAAAAAGCCCATGACCATGAGAACCATGTAAATGCCCAGAAAACTGGATAAATTCACATTTGTTCTTTGTTACTCTCTGGTAGTTTCCCCAAACCCCAATATATTATTTAAATGAAAGAGGCCCCAGGTCAGGGGATGGAAAGAAGAGTCAATGTCAACCCATGAAGGAGTTGTCTGCATCCATCTTTTAAAAAAAATATTTAATTTAATTTTGTTTATTTATTAGAGAAAGAGAGATAGAGAATGGGTGTACCAGGGCCTCTAGCCATTCCAAATGAACTCCAGACATGTACCACCATGTGCATCTGGCTTGAGTGAGTTCTAAGGATTGAACCTGGGTGCTTAGGCTTCACAGGCAAGCACCTTAACCACTAAACCATCTCTCCAGCCCTACATCCATCTTTTTGCAACTATAAGCCCACCATCTGGCCAATTACCCAGCACATGGTAAATATTCAAAAAGTATTTTTGTAAAAGAAGAAAAGGGAGGCTAGAGAGAGTGTTCAGTCTGTAAGGTGTTTACTTGCCATGCAAGTTTGAACACCTGAATCAGATCCCCAACATTCACACTAAAATGCCAGACTGGAAACTTGTAAACCTACACTGGGGAGACAGAGACAGGAGCATCCCTGTGGGCAGACAGTCTAGCCTACGTGGTGAGCTTCCAAGCTAATGGACTGTGTTCCTGAAGAAAAATACCTGCATTTGTCCTCTGGCCTCCATATGCACAGCACAAACTTACATCTGGACATAGACATGCAGAATGAAAGGAAGATGGGCATGATGTCTGTATTCCCAGCAGCATTCAGGAGCCTGGGGCAGGAGGAGTGTGTGTTCAAGGCCAGCCTCCACTACATAGCAAGACTCTATTGAGAGAGAAAACAGAAGGAAGAGAAGAGAGGAGTGGAGGGGAGGAGAGGAGATAAATAAGCCAGTTTTCTGCTCAATACAACTAGTCAAGCCAATTTCTCAGATACAGGATAGCAATAGACTGTCAATAAGTGGGCAAGGGGAAAAGGTCCTGGGAACACTGGCCCTCATGAACTCCGCATGGGCTGCATTCAGATGAAAAGCTTGAACAAGACAACAGAAGGAATCCCTGCTACCTGCAGAAGAAAACAGGACCATTTCTTTGCTCACCAACTCCTTCCCTAGAGACAGATCCAAGTGTCTGGAAAGCCCCAGGTATTCTCACCTGAACAAAGCAACTGACAACATCTCAGGGTCTCTTCAACCTGAAGCCAGGAGGAAACTGGTCTACTCCAGCCAAAGTTCCTAGCCCCAAAGAGTTTTTAGGGTCAGGACTTAGGGATAATGAAGGAGCAGAGGAAATGTCTCACCTGTAGTTCTTCCTGACAAGCCTTCAGCTAGTCACGTGATCCTGGAGACCAAATGACACTCAGGCCTGGGGAAATAGATGGTATATAGTGACATCCCATCAACTACGTAAGTGTTGCCACATGCATTTCTCCTTTTTCTTTCTATCCCTTTTCATGTCTTCATTCTTCACCCTATTTTGCCTTTCCCCATTCCACTAAACCTCTCTCTTCTTCCCCGTTAGCGTCTGATACCCTTAAATTTTTCCTCTTTCAAGATTCCTGACACATGCCCTGCCCCTCTCCAACCACTCCTGCTGAGCCATTCTTCCCCTAAACCTCTGTTCCTGGGCGTCTGCCCTCCTCTCCGTTTCTTCCCCTAGCCCTATCCTTAGAATTCTATGGATGACTATGAATTCCGTGGAGTACTTCACTCGCTCTCTCTCCTTTTGGTGGGGTCTACAGCCAGTTCTGTTGTTCAGAGATGTGGAGGCAGTTGCTAAGAGACAGTGAAACGTCATTACCTGGCCCTCGAGGAAAAAAAGAGGGAGCGAAAAAGGGAGAGGTGGGGGGATAGCGGGAGGGAGAGCAGGGAGAGGAGGAGGAGGAGGGAAGACCTGGCGGAAGCCTCACACCGCAGCAGCCTCGGCACCAGCTGAGTTTCAGAAAGAAGCATTCGGATTCTGTGAACTTTCTTCTAAGCATCCTCTTTCAGATTCTCCTTCAGGGTAAAAGAGGGGGCACAGGGACCACAGGACAGGAAACTGCAGAAGATGCTGGCCTGGGATCCAGAGACGGAAGCGGAGAGCCGGGGGAGGGGAAGAGCCTGGTAGGCAATCTGTTCCGAAGCAAGCAAGCAAGGGAGTGGGGATTCCACGATGAGGGAGGGAGAGTCATATCTGCTGAAGACTGATGGCTGTGTCCTTGGAACGGAGTGAGTAGACTGACTGAGGGCCCGTAAGAGTGTAACAGGAGACCTCTGGGCTTAGAAAAATTAGTCTGTGTAAAGAGGTGCTTGGGTGGATTCCCAGTGGGTGAGATTGAGGTTGGAAGCCATAGAGAAAGAGGGTGGGGACAGAGGCAGGGCTGGAGAAAGGGGTGGGGGAGGACAAGTGAGGACAGCAGGTGGATAAGGAAGAAGCCAGACCACTGAGGGTAAGCGTGGTAGGTAGTGGAGAGAGGCTCCAGGTGGTCCGAGGTTCTCTGTCCTTTTGCTTGAACCAAGTGTGGGTGTGGGTTTAAACCAACCGGGTGCAGGGAGCCGGAGAGTAGAATGTTTATGGAAAAGGATGCTGGGATTAGAGATGTGTAGTGAAATGAAAGATGCTGGGGATACACCAGGAAGGGGGCTCTACGGCAATGTGTGTGTGTGTGTGTGTGTGTGTGTGTGTGTGTGTGTGTGTGTGTAGAAAGAAGCTGGAAGGAAAACTAAAGAGGTGTAACTCGTTTGTGTGTGTGAGTGTGTGTGTGTGTGTGTGTGTGTGTGTGTGTAAGAGAGAGATGCTGAAAGTGCTGGAGAGGGCTGAACAAGCGACCAGAACGTGGATGTGTGTTTTTCTTAAGGAGTTGTTCAGGGTGGGGTGTTTGATGCTGATGACAGCGGAGCTATGAGCTGTGGAAGAAAATGCATGTAACCCAGAACAGAAATCTGAGAGGATAATTTCAGGTCAGGTTGGAATGGTTCGGGGGGGGGGGGCATGAGGCTGGGATCTGAGCCCACCAGGGTTCTCATCTGTATGATGATAAACAGAACTTTGTAGTTGGGGGGTCAAAGAAGAGTGGGGGATACGTGGGGTGCGACAAAGAATCGAAATAAGGGGACAAGGATGCAGGGGCACTAGATTTCTCTGTCTAAATCCATGTCTTGTTGATAGAGTGAATCCTGCCTCCACCTGCTCATTACAAAGGTACTCTGAGAGAGGTGCCAGCTTGGAGAAGTAGACAAGCTCGCCTAGCTGAATCCTGAATTGTACCTCTAGTACTCATGGCTTTCTCCAGCTTTGGTGACCCAGTCTGTGGGTGTCACTCAAAGCCCATCCCTCCCGGGAGTACAAAGAGGATTCCTGGGAGTTCCAGCAGCCACTGACACTGAGGACTCGGGTTTCAGGAAGCCCATGGAGACCTACCCCCAGGCTCCCTTCCTAAAGCTCCCAGCCCAAGTCCTCGCCGAACTCATGCCCACTGGACCACGAGGAGAAATAGCTTCTGAGACCTCAGATGCTGGAGACCCAGATGCAGATCTGACATCCTAATTAGTCCCAGACCCAGGACCAGGCTTAAGTTTTCTTAGAAGAAGTGCCAGGATCTTTAAAGGGCACCTTTCATCTCCTTCACATCCTCCCTCCCAACCCTCAGACACAGTGCCAAGAGGAAGCATCCAGCAGGTATGGGTGACAGGGCACAAAAGATCTGCAGGGAGCCTTCCAGGACCTTGTAGCAGCTGCTCCAGCCCCTTTCTTTCCCCGTTTCTCTCTCAAGCTTTGATGGTCCTTTCACACTCCAGGAGACCTCAACTGGGTTTCTTACTCCCCAAGCTCCAGCAAGGAGCTTCCCGTGGATCTCAGGAAGCTCCTGGGTGCTTAGAGACTTCTAGAGAAGGCTTGAGCCATGAGAGCATTCTTCCAGGAGCCTCACCTTCAGAACTCAGGCCTCTTGTGGAGCTGCTTTCCTGAGCATTGATTGCTGGACCAGGAACACAGCCCCTCATGGGTTCCGTGCAGCACTGCTATTGCCAGCAGCTGAAGATGGGTGACACCTGGGCCCAGCTTCCCTGGCCTGGGCCTCCCCACCCAGCCTTGCTACTGTTCTCCCTTCTCTTGGTAGCTGAGGTGATGCACTCCAATGCAGGTAGCAGCTGCCCAGTCCTTTGTACGTGCCATAACCAGGTGGTGGACTGCAGCAACCAGCGGCTGTTCTCTGTGCCCCCTGACCTGCCCATGGACACCCGAAACCTCAGCCTGGCCCACAACCGCATTGCAGCTGTACCGCCTGGCTATCTCACATGCTATGTGGAGCTCCGCGTGCTGGATTTGCGCAACAACTCCTTGGTGGAGCTGCCCCCGGGGCTTTTCCTCCATGCCAAGCGCTTGGCACATCTGGATCTGAGCTACAACAACCTTAGCCACATACCCGCTGACATGTTTCAGGAGGCCCATGGGCTCATGCACATCGACCTGAGCCACAACCCATGGTTGCGTAGGGTGCACCCCCAGGCCTTCCAAGGCCTTGTGCAGCTCAGAGACCTGGACCTCAGCTTTGGTGGCCTGGCTTTCCTCAGCCTCGAAGCCCTTGAGGGTCTTCCCGGGCTGGTGACCCTGCAGATTGGGGGCAACCCATGGGTATGCGGTTGTACCATGGAGCCCCTGCTGAAATGGCTAAGAAATAGGATCCAGCGCTGTACCGCGGGTAAGAGAGGTGGCGGGACTGAGCCACCAAGGGGAGGGCTTCCATAAGCTAACAGTCCAACAAAAGGGAGAGACTTAAGAGTTCGTAGGCACTTTCTATGTGTCTTCATCATTGTACACCTGCTCTTTGTCAACAAGCATTTTTTTGGATACTTAAGTTGCATGCCAGGAGACCCTTTCTTAATGAGACACATGCCCTCTTATCTATATGGTATGTATGACCTAAAGAGGAAGACACAGTCAACATGTGGGAGCAGCCAATCAGTGGCCTGCTGGTTTGAAAGGACCTTGACATACATTAGTTCACTGACCTGCCCCTGCCATATTTATTTTCCTCATTTTACAAGTAAGAATCTGAAATTTGGAATCATGAAAAGGCTTTTCCAGAGTCTCTTATTTAGAAAGTGGTAATACCATAGATAAAACTCACACTTATTTGACTTCTAAGCCTGTTCCCTTCTAAGTATTATTGTAAATGCTGGGAAATCTCTGAAAGGAACTATAATGATTCATCCTGTTTATTTTAGTACTTACTATCTTCCAGGCCTTATTCTAAGCATATTTCATGTTTTATCATCTTATCCTCACAGGAACCCTAAGAAGGAGGAAACAGACACACAGAAAATTTTAGTAGCTCACCAAAAGCCACCCAACTACTAAATGTTGGGCTCAGGATTCAAACCCTAGCAGTATGGTTATCCTTTCATCTACATATTGTCAAGAGTCAGGACTGGGGCTAAGAGCTTAAGTTTTGGGCCAGTCATTTGGGCCTTGGTAGAGTCTTCTTGGTTTGCACATGAGCTGAGGAGCTTGGAGGAAGGGTTGACATGTGGAAATATAACTAGCCCAAACAGAGACTGGGGCCGGACCTGAGTCACACAGGTTTGATGGGTGTGGCACTGTCCTCAGGTGATGCTGCCCAAGCCTAGCCTAGAGGCAGCAAAGTCAGGCACTGACTCCAGCTGTCAGCTGTCTCGGGTGACAGTACTGAACCTTCTTGGCCCAGGCACCGAGAATCAGAATAATGGGGATTTCTAGGGATCCTTAAGAAGAGTTCTGTAGATCCTGGGCTGAGGATGCTCAGCAAAAACGCAGTGCTGAATGAGGCAGAAGTGAGAGGGCTGAGTGGGGAGCCCAAAACCAAAATAGCTTAGGAGGGTACTGTGGGTCACGATTCCAGTGTTTCCACAAAGCTGTGGGAGGAAGTTCTGTGGTTCCAAAGTAGCTGGAGGCTGAGATGGGGTGACGATTGAGATGGGGTGATGACGGGGCCAGGAGGGAGAGGCTGCTTGGAGCCATCTCCCCACCACCCCAACCTTTCTACAAGCTGTGCCCCCCCCCTCTTACCACTAATAACAGAATGGAGCTTCAGGCAGCTCAGCTCCAATCACATAAGGACTCTTTTGGGATTTTTCTGCTGGTTTGTGGAAGCCCTGACTTCCACAGTCAGGAGAGGGTCCCCATTTCCCATTGGTGCAAACTCAGGCATTTAGTGAGCACGTGTTCCATACTGCCACAATCACCAATTTTCCTCTCGGAGGCAAAGCCTTGCAAGGGTTGTAAACTAGGTGATGTCATCTCTTAGGTCTCTTCCCATGGCTTTCCCCCTTTTTGTATGGGATTCTCACTATTACCTAAACCTTGAGGAAAATTCAAATGTACCTTCAAGGGACTGTATGAGATAATCTAACTTTGAGATTGGTCTCTCAAGAATTCAGAACTTTGTCAGTCCGTAGCCTCTCAGCTCTCATCCAATGTGTCACTACTAATGACCCCCAGAGTCTCCTCTAGGTGGACTCCATCACCCCATCCTCACTGTCTCACTTCTACTCCACTTACATACACAATCAATTTTATAGGTCAACTTCTTCTTCTTTCCAAAGGACAGCTGCTTGCAGGTCAACTCCACACAGGCAGGACCAGTGATCCTATGTAAACAGACTGTGGGGTCAACTCAACCCAGGACTTGGGAAAGGTTCCATCCTCCCCTTCCCCCAAAAATATGACCACACACACATTTCTAAGAATAATGATTTCACCCATCTGTCAAAAGGATCAATCTAGTTTTATTCTTTGCTCTTAAAAGCTACATAATGAATTCATAGCATTTATGTATCCTATACTATATATGTTGTAATTTTTAAAATTTCACATTGAGGGCTAGAGATATGGCTCAGCAGTTAAGACACTTGCCTGAAGACTAACAACCCAGGTTTGATTCCCTAGTACTCATGTTAAGCCAGATGCACAAATTGGCATATACATCTGGAGTTTGTTTGTAGCTGCTAGAAATCCTGGTGTGCCAAAAACATCACATTGACTCTCTTAGAAGATTTAGATTGGATCATACTTTTCCTATAAAGATAAAGCAAAGCATTGAAGAGAGAAAGGGGAAGGCTTGTCCAAAGTAAGAGCTCAATTAGTATTGATTTTCTGAACAAAAGCATGACTGATTTCTTTGAAGCCACTGCCCAGCACTGTAGGGTAGAGATGCCCCCGCACACCACTCTTATTTCCAAGCCAGCCTAAGGAAAGATCACTGACAAACATCATGCATTTACAGGTGTGACCCTGGAAGAATAAGGTGGTTCCTCAAGGCCAGAGAGAGCAGCCATTCCCTCTTCCAGAAGCCTGAGCTCAGAGTATGACTCCCTAGTAGTCTGCTGAGAGATGCATCTATGGCCATTTTTGAAATTTTATGTTTGCTTAATGCATATTATGTGACAGGAAACTACCATATATGTTTTACTCGTTGAATTCTGACTACATGTTCAGAATGTGGATACTATTATATTATCCTCATTTGACAGGTAAAGAAAATGACACAGAAAGATTAAATATCCACAATCACAGAACTAAAAAGATGCACACTTGGGATTATAGCTCCAGGACCCACACTCTTCTTTTTATTTTCTGGTTTTTATTTTGTTGTTGTTTGTTTGTTACTTTTATTTATTTATTTGAGAGCAATAGAGAGAGAAAGAGGCAGATAGAGAATACACATGCCAGGGCCTCCAGCCCCTGCAAACGAACTCCAGATGCATGCACCACCTTGTGCATCTGGTTTATGTGGATCCTGGGGAATTGAACCTCAAACCAGGGTCCTTAGTCTTCACAGGCAAGCACTTAACTGCTAAGCCATCTTTCCGGCCCCCTTTCTTTTCTTTTTTAATGTTTATTATTATTAACAACATATTTCATATGGATACATCATGTGGGTACACTCGTTTCCTCATCCCTGCCCTCATTCCATTGGGGACACTCCTCAGTGGGGTTGCAGGTATTCCCCATGGGGCTACAGTTTATGCATTGCAGAGCCCACACTCCTGGCCTTCTTCCCTGTGCATGTGGAGAAGTGTCATGGGTTAGTAGCAAGATAACAAGGCTTTGGACTTGGATGGAGTCTCGTATTTAGTGATGAAAGATTCACTGGACTCCTACTGTAGATGGGATGCTGTTCTGATGCTGATGGTAGAGAAGCTTGTCTTTAAGAAGACAATACAGATAATAAACAGCCAGAGATTATGCCATAGGGAAAATTAATCAAAGTATGATGAGGACCCTAGGGGAAAGTAATGTGGGGGTGATACTTCATATAGAATGACTTGAGAAGACCTCACTAAGAATGTGGCACTTAATAAAATCCCAAAGGAAATGAGAGAGGGACAAACACACAGATACCCCTTCCCATCTAAGCGAGGATTTGCTTGGGGCCCCAGAAGAATGGCATGTGTGTCTAGACTGTAGTAAGTAAAAAGCAGAATGCAAGAGCTGGGGAATTGTCCCTGAAGCCCACAGAAAGGCCCGTAGCTTTCCCTGTGTGCAAAGATGGGAAGCTGGGGAAGGTGTTGACTTAAAAGTGACATGACTGACTTCAGGCTGGCAAGGATCATTCAGACAAGCGAGCTGGCATGGCTCGGGCCCAGAAGCCCAAAATCCAGTAGGGAGGCTATTGTGAGAGATTATATTTTGTGGTAAGGAGATAGCTCACCCGGTAAAGCACTTGCCACACAAGCATGAAGACTGGGATTTGGATCCCCAACACGCATGTAAAGTACAGCATGGCAGCACATGCTAATCATCCCAGCACTGGGGAGACGGAGAACGGAGGACCCCTGGGCTTTGCTGGCTATCTAACCTAACTGAATTGGAGATCTTCCAGCTCAGTGAAGGGCCCTGTCTCAAAAGTTAGGTAGAGAGTGGTTGAATAAGATAATAGACATTAGGGCTGGAGAGATGGCTTAACGGTTAAGCATTTGCCTGTGAAGCCTAAGGACCCAGGTTCGAGGCTCGGTTCCCCAGGTCCCACGTTAGCCAGATGCACAAGGGGGCGCACGCGTCTGGAGTTCATTTGCAGAGGCTGGAAGCCCTGGCGCGCCCATTCTCTCTCTCTCCCTCTATCTGTCTTTCTCTCTGTGTCTGTCGCTCTCAAATAAATAAATAAAATAAAAAATTAAAAAAAAAAAGATAATAGACATTGACCTCTGGCCTCCACACACACAGATGCCCACACATATACAAACATACACACACACACACACACACACACACACACACACACTAAAAGATAGAGACTGCAAGTGTCCCACAAAATACTCATTGGTAGTAGTTGTAAGACTTTCATCAAATTACTAAGCAATGATTTTTCACTTCTGTAAAAATGGGTGTAAAAATGTCATGAGGATTATTCAGGAGACAAGAGAAGATAAATAAATTAGGGGCACATGGCAAAAATTCAGTGACTCTTTCTCCTGGGAGGGTTGGGAGCCTCTCCCTTCAGTTCTGTATTTCTCACAGGGGCCTCACCTTGCCCGGGTTCTGTGTTGCAGATTCTCAGCTGGCTGAATGTCGGGGCCCTCCTGAAGTCGAGGGTGCCCCTCTCTTCTCACTCACTGAGGAGAGCTTCAAGGCCTGCCACCTGACTCTGACCCTGGATGATTACCTCTTCATCGCATTCGTGGGCTTCGTGGTCTCCATTGCTTCTGTGGCCACCAACTTCCTCCTGGGCATCACAGCCAACTGCTGCCACCGCTGGAGCAAAGCCAGTGAAGAGGAAGAAATTTGACATTGGTGCCTCTCATCCCTCCATGCTGCCAAATGCTATTGCTGCTGACCACTGGACACCCGCTCTGGCTGCCAACTCCAGATCCATGGTATCCTGGCCACCTCCATTATAGCTCTAACAAGGTTGGCAAACTAACTTTGTCTGAGCATCTATCATCCACTTTGGCCCAGGCACTGTGCTAAAAGGTGGGAATGGAACACAGAACAAACCCAGTCCTTGCCCTGGAGGTACTTACTTCTAGTAAAGGGGAGATATTCCATATGATCCTTTTGTGACAATATGTCAGTGATCTGAACATATACTTAGGGAAGCCTAGAAGAGGGTCTGTCAGCTCTGCCTCAGAGACCTCAAGAAGAATTACAAAAATGAAGTGGTTTTGAACTGGGTCATCAAAAAAAAGCCTGCTTTTTTAAGTGGACAAAGAGGGGTGGACATTAGCAAATGATAGAATCCAATGTGCAGAGTGAACAGTGAACTATTCCTCGTGGCATACGTGTTTCGAGGGGAAGCACAGAACCAAAAGTTTCCCTCCGACATTTAATCTCCCTGTTGCCAATCACTGCCTCCTGAGAATGAGAATGCCTCCAGCCTAGCCCTTTAGCTTCCTCCCACCAATAGCTACGGGGTAGGACCACCTCCCAGTGACTGCCCCTGTGCTGTGCCCCAACTGTAGCTTACTGGTGAGGTCCCAGGTACCAGGCTAAGGGTGATCACCGCCAGTGCCGTTGCTCCTACCCCCATCTACTGCCTCTCATGCAAGCATTGTCTTCAAAAAGCAGGGCAAGAGGCTCCATGATGGCACCTGGGACTCCAACTATGTGTGACTGTTCTTGCCACAGTGCTCCCACCCAGGGATCTTACCACGAAATGCACTGTGGGCCACAAATCCTAGCATGACAGTACCCAGAAAAGAATGACAAAGCTACCACCTTCATGACCACAGGAAGACGTTCATTTTCTTCTAAGCAAGTCATCCATTTGAGCAGAACAGTGGAAGAGCTGCCAATCCCTGAGCACTTGCCAACATCAAGCATTGTGACCAGGCTCTCTCCTCAACAATTCCCTTGAGCGCACAGACACACACACACACACACACACACACACACACACACACACACACGCCAGTCTTTTCAGGGGAACACTGTTGTTCCCATTGTACAGAAGGAGTCATTTAGCCTTGGAGAGGATAAAGCAACTGCTATTTCATGGACACAATAAAATCTGTATTCTTTTAATTCCCCCATCCAAGTTGGGGAGAATCCTTCTGAAGTATATAAATTCAAATTCAAGTCATGCTGATGAAATTTCTGATAAAGTCCATGCATTCCTCTGGGCACTTTTATATCTTCTGTCTTGCTTATTTTCACTCTTACTGCCTGGTAGATCTCACTTTGTAGCTGAATTAACTGTAAGGAGCTAGGTAACTTATTCAATGTTATCTGGATACACTCTACAAAGAAGGTGATAGCCAACTCCCTTCAGGGAACTTACACAGTCAATCAAAACACAAATAATATGGCTGGGGATGTAGTTCAGTGGTAGAGTGCTTGCTTAGAATCAGCAAGCCCTTGGGTTCAATCCTCAACACCACAAAAAAAACAAAATTAAGAAAAAAAATCAAGTGACTGTGCATGAAGCATAATTATCAACACCATTGTCATTGTCTTCATCTTTACCATCCATCTCATCAGTGTCACCATGATCTCTCCTGTCTTGTTCCACACTGGAAGGTACAGAAAGTGCTTTTGTATTATTCTCCAGGTCCAATCCTGTGTGGGAGACAAGCCAAACATCAGCAATGCTCTTGTACAAATGGTAAAGTCAAAGCTCAAGGTATTTTAGGATTTGGGGCTAAGTGGCAGGATTGGGTTCCATTCTCAGTTTCCCTTCTATTTCCAGTGCTTTCCCAGGTACTGGGGGAGATAGGGACTCAGTGGCCTACATTGTGGGGCCCCACAATTCATCAGTCATGAGCATGCTAGCAGATAAGATAAGCTCACTGAAAGGCAGGGAAAGCCAGGTATGCCCAAATTGAGATATGCACATGGCAAGACCATGTCAGCCCCTAAAATACAGGCAACATCTCAACAGAAGACTCCTTCTTTACAATGTGTAAATAAAGCATTAGAATCAGTGGCCATGGTGGCTAACATATTTTAACATATATATAGTCTTTGGGAAGCTCCTATCACAGCCCTGATGTGTAGTATTGCAGGAGAACTCCAGGAAGTTCTGTTGAACTCCATAGAAAGTGGGGGGTTCTTAAAGTACAGTCCAATGTATTAGCTAGGCTGGCTAGGGCAAATTTGAAAACAATGCCTTTGTACCTTGGTCCCAACCCCCACGCAAGCTTCCATTGTCCATCCTCCAGGCAGTCCTGAAGTGAATGAAGAAGAATGTTTCACCTTCTCTGCACTGAGCTAGTCAGCCAAAAGTTCTCTGAAGCTTGAATGCGTGTCTCTTGACTCTTGCTTGTATCATTTGGACTGAGCTCTGCTCCTGTGACATCTGAAGCAGAAATGTGCCCTGCGCTCTCCTATTCCCCTGTGCCCAAGGATGGTGGACTCCAGCTATCTTCCAGTGGACAACCTAAACAATACTTGGAAAGGAACTTTTAGAAGTAATACTCCTGATCAAATAGTTCAGCTTTCCATACAGGAACACCATGTTCATCTATAATAATCTCTTGAGTACTATTGTTTGCTGAATTATAGTTAATATATTCCAAGATAGGGACCTTTTCTCTGTTTTAGAACCAGGTGAAACACCAAATGCCCCTTGAGATCAAGTGTCCTTTCTAATGGGACAATTTGATCTCCATTAAGGCAAAGACTTCTGAGCAAGAGATATGACCTTTAAAAAAATGTTTCTCCAGCTTCTAGAAGGCCCTTGGTTAACTAAAAGCACAATGAGGGAAGCAATAGACCTCTGTAATAGCAAGGAATTCTCCCACCACCATCACTCGTGTATTCAGGCCATTAGAGCTCAGTGTTGAGAAATAATCTAGAAATCTTGGTCACAACTGTTCATACATCCTGGTAATCACAACCCCATTATGATGTTCCCACAAGGTTTTGTTCAGTTTGTTCCATGCTGGGTAATTATATATATATATGATGGTGCATCTCTGTGTTGATATAGCTGTCTGTGAGGTTCTACTTGTACTGGTTATCTGCTGATTTGGGGAATGCCCCCATAGTATTTCAGTTTAATTCATTTACACAGTCCACTTAGGTTTCTGGCTGTTGCATTATTTAATGGGCAAAAATGGGACTCTACCAAGCTGCTCAGAAAATATGAAAAGAGAAAACTCTATGGTTGAAATACTCTACTGAAAACCTGACTCTTCCCTGATTCCCTTCACCCTTGCTCCCTGAGAGACTTGTCCCCTCACAAAAGCTTCTCTAATGCTGAGCCTGAAAATATCGAGGTCTAACTAAACAACACAACTATGAAGGTCAAGGTCTGCCCAAGGAAATTCTTCTTTAGAATAGACCCCACATTTTTACCATACCACTCTGGACCAATTCCCTCTAATTATTCTCAGACAAACTCACATTTCTTTTTCCATTTTTACCAGGCTTCCTTGTGGGACTTTGAAGAAATAAGTCCCCCAAAGATACCATAAAGTTTCATGGCCCATCTCAAAGACCTGATGTATAGAACTTGAAAAGAACAGAGCAGGTCTTCAACCACTGGGAAAGACCAACCACCCCATTTTCACCATAGACATATTTGCTGACATTCCTTCTAGTGGTAGAAGAACATAAGGAGATGTTTATGTTCATTTGTCAAAAAGACACCTCGAAAACTAGAGAAACTGTTGCTCTCAAAACAAACAGAAGCCAGGGAGACCAGTAACAAGGTCCTTTTGTAAAGTATCATATTGGCCATAACACTCACAGGACAGTTGGACCCATGGAGCTCTCCATTTTCCTAAGCGCTGTCCTGCAGAGTGGTGGTGTCTGGTGGTGGGAGGGTTAGGGAGGTGGCAGGGGTTCAAGGGAAGATGTCAACCTTTGTATGGAGATGATTTTATAACCATGCACTTTTGTAACTGTGAAGAATTTTTCATAAATGTACATTAATAATAAAGAATGTATAGTTTAACAAAATTTTCTAAAGAGTTGTGAAAGGGAGGAAGAGGGAGGGAGAGAAACAGTGAAGGAGAGACAGAAAGGAGCTAGGCAGAACCAAAAGAATGTGTGCCAAAATGTACACACAAAAGGTTTATGGGGAGAGAATAGATGGGAATAATTAGAAGATATGCCAGCCACAGAGGGGCATGTGTGGGAGTAAAAAGACACCTCGCAGAAGCATATTTCTACCAGGCAAAAAAAAAAAAAATAGTATGCATGTGTCTATATGCACATGCCCGTGTGTAGGCATATGTTGGTATCTCAAATTACACAAGGTGGAGAGCATATGTTTTGATACATGTTGGTGTTTGCAGTTTGGGTCATCCACAATACATGCCAAGGCAGTGGGTGTGCCTGCCTAATTAACATCACTAAGAAATATGGGCCAGGGAGATAGTCTGTCCCAACAACATGGGCAAAAGGGGACACTAATTTGGGCAAGCAGGTAGTCCAGGCATCTACAAGCATGGCCTGTGGGATGGACAAGCCTATCACTGGTATAAATTCAATTTCTATCCTCATGGGCTACTTTTTAAAAAGGAAAGGTTTCTAAACTCCCTTGGCCTTGCAAGTGTTGCCTACACACCATCATAAATGAGATGGGTAGGCAGTCCACCTTGGGAACAAAGACTGAAAAGGAGACAAGCCACTTCTGCAAGTACAGTGGCTGCCATGTTTCTTCTAATGTCATAAGTAGAAAATGGCTCTCAGCAGGAAGTCAATCCAAATAGAAAGTAACTATAGGTAGCAAGTGGTTCCTTCTTCCAAGAGGGGTAAAATCTCTATATTCTTCCTACTGCAATGGCAACAAGGCACAGAAAAATGCTTCATTCGTAGAGGATGGCTGCTAAAGGGGACAGAAATGCTGGCTAAAAATATTCAGAGAAGCAGAAAACATCCCACTTGAGTAGTAGATTGGAGGAAAGCAAAACTTTTCTTTGAAAAATAAATAATTAATAAACTATACTAAACAAAGGGCAAAATCAAAACAAAGTTTTTAAATAAGCAGACATCTCACAGAAGGCTAGGCTTAGCAAACCTCATTCAACTGTCCCTAATGCCAAGCATATAGATAGCAATTGATGGTGTTGGTGATATTTCCTGAGCATTTGCTATGTGCCAGCTCCTGTGCTAAGTATTATATGAGGATTTATTCATTTAATTCTCTCCAAATGTCAAGATAAAAGCCAGGTGTGATGTTTCACACTGTAATCCTAGCACTCGGAGGACCAGGAAAGAAGGATCACAGGTGTAAGGCCCACCTGAGCTACAAAGAAAGATCACATCTCAAAACAAAAAAGTAAGTCCTGTTAGTACAACCACATTATAGATAGAGGAACTGAGATACAGGCAGATTAATATGTGCATGAAATTGTACAGAAAATAAGAATAGATCTGGGTTTAGACAGTGATATTGAGTGTAGCTTACTACCTTCATAGAATTTTTTAAAAAGTAGTGCATTAATAAAAGTTCCTGTCTCAATCAGAAGTAAGCTTTTGGTCACAAAGACCCTCTATAATTATTGTCCCTTCAGTATGCATGTAAGATTGATTCCAAGAAACCTGTTGCATGCCAAAATCCACGTTGCTCAACCCCATATATTAAAATGGCATAGCATTTGCGTATATGCTATGTACATCCTCCTTACCTTAAATAATCTCTAGATTACTTATAATACCTAATATATTGCAATGTTACATAGTTATTATGCCGTTTTGTCAAAGGGATGGTGAAAGGCAAAATCTATACAATATTCAATACAAATGCAGTTCTTTTTTTTTTTTTTTTTTTTTTAGTATTTTCAATCCTTGGTTAGTTGGATCCATGGATGCTGAACCTACAGATAGGAAACGTCAACTGTACTTAGAAGAAGAAAATTAAGAGTAATGGGTAAAGCCAACATATCTTGTCTGGTCTACTGCATGTCATTTTAGTAACTGCATTGGTCAAGGTAGGCTAATGCTGTAACAGGTGATCCCAAAATCTCAACAAAATAAAGATCTGTTCACTAAGGTTAGTTCACACAGTAAAGGAATATTTTATGCTCCTCTCACATGTCAGAGGCTGTGTTCCACATGGTGAAGCAGGGAACCAAGCTCCTTCCTCTTGCGGCTCTGCTCTGTTTGAGGCCTCCATCAGACCCTCTGCGGGTGGATTTGGAAGAGGCCACTGGGCATCAGTTCCAACCATAACTTCTTCTGACTTCAAGGAAATAAACTGTGCACCTGCTTAGAAGGCAAGCAAAAAGGCTCTAGTCTCTCACATGGACTGCAATCACTAAATACCTGTGTAAGCCCCCCATGCTGAAAATCACCAGTGACCTTATTCTCATCATTAGATCTCCTAGGAGTCTGGTGACCTATGAACTACAAAGGAAGGTTATTTGCTCCTCTCCTACCCCTGCTCTACACAAACCCAATATACAATGGTGACATGGCAAATTCAAACCACCATTTGGAAAGGGGGTAATCACACTGAGGTCACTATGATCCACTGCTGGAAGAGTATATTGAAGGCCTAGGGTTACTCAGCTTTTGAAGCCAGCCTCCTGCTGGTACAAGCATCCCAGCCTGAAATCTAGTTCAGGTCTCCATAGTTAAAAGCTTTCTTGAAAATATATCCATGCTTTTTAAGCAATTTGCTTTTCTTTAAAACGTAGTAAATTTCTGTTCTAAGTATTTTTCCCATGTTACAATACACTTAACAAAGTTCTTTCCCAAAAGGTGTTCTGAGGTCTGCTTGTTTTGCTTCTGCTGCATTCTTGCCTCTGCTGCACATCAACTTTACAACTATCTGAGGCAACATAAGAGAAGGCCGCTTTTTTACTCTTAGCTCCTTCCGCTTGGCTAACTTGCTTGAGTGGAATATTTTCAAGGGTGGGGGGTGGAGCTTGTTGCTCAAGTTCCTTTTTCAATTTTACCTCTTATTTAGTTCAAGAAGCAGTCAGACTTTTTTAATGTTTTAATGCTCCCAGTTTTTCACTTTATCTCTCATCTTTTTCATCTCAACTTTGTCTTTATTCACAACATTTATTGGTGCGTTTTAAAACAAACTAAAGCATTTAGAAGCCTGATTTGGATCCATTTGATCTGAGACCAAAAATGTTATTAGAAATGTAGTTACACAACAGGAACTTCATGAAGATAATTAACCAGCTTGTTGAAAATAGTCATTGTGATGAGAGGTAAGGAGAGAGATTGGGGAAGGGCTACTAAGCTAAACAGGGGGCTGATAGCATTGGGACTTCAGAAAATCTACCAGAAATCCCTACTGGAGGTATGACTCTGTGACTGGGATGACTGGTGATTGAAAGGTGATTATGAGGTAGCTGGAAGGGGAAAATAATTGCTGTGTTGTTTTGATGTCCATTCCATTCAATTCACTGGTCACGGAGGGGAGAAAAATCACAAAGAGATTGTATTGCTGTTGTTGGGTTTGGTTGTATGAAAGAGAACATCACTGTAGTGCTGTCTGGCCTGGAGCTCACCACATAGACCAGACTGGCCTCAAATTTGCAGCCATCCTTCTGCCTTTGCTTCCCAAGTGTCAGGATTCCAGGTGTGTGCCACCATGGCCAGCGATAAAGAGAATTGTTTTTTTCATGTCACTGTGTTAGGGTTGCAAGAAGCAAAGAACACAGGGGCTGAGGAGATGGCTCAGTGGGTAAAGAGCTTGCTACACAAGCATGAGGGCATGAGTTCAGATCTCCAGGACCCACATGAATGCTGGGCATGTCTGGCAACCTGTCTATAATCTCAGCACTGAGGAAGGGCAGACACCCAGGGGATCCTCCCCCAGAGCAAGCTGGCTGGCTAGCTAGACTAGACCAACCAGTGAGCTCTTCGTTCAAGTGAGAGACCCTGCCTCAGTAAATGAAATGGAGAGCAATAGAGGAAGATACCAACACCCACACCCACACCCACACATGCACACATGCATGCACACACATAGATACCATCATGTGTCTCTCCAGCTTTTCACTTAGCTCATGGAAACATTCAAGAAGACACAGCATAAAGTTCTAGAAAATACATGCTAATGTGACTGATTGTTTTTACAATACTTGGGATTCTGTTTCTATAGCTAAGCTAGAATTCAAAAGAGGTCCCTTATGCATAAATTAAAACCCCAAGCTGTCTGAATAGTTGATATAGGGAAACCCTGGCTAAACATTAGAGCCCCCTATGCAGAAATCACACGAGTCTTCATCCGTTCAAGTACCTTGATCATAGTCTCCTTGTGTTGGTCATATATTTCTAAATATCTGGTGGTAAGCAAAATAATGCTCCTGACCTTTTGTGCCTCCTTTCTTTTATTTTTTAATTTATTTATTTGAGAGAGAGAGAAAGAGGCAGAGAGATGAGGAGAGACAATGGTCATGCCCTGGCCTCCAGCCACTGCAAATGAACTCTAGACGCTTGCGCCCCTTGTGCATCTGACTAACTTGGGCCCTGCGGAATCGAACCAAGGTCCTTTGGCTTTGCAGGCAAATGCCTTAACTGCTAAGCCATCTTTCCTACCCGTGTGCCTTCTTTCTATATAGGGTTGGGATAAGAATGTGGGGAATAGAACAAATCAGACAATAAACAAAAAGAAATAATTTGAGATAGTGACAGTTGCTACAAAGAAGAAAAGAAGGTTGGAGTTGTTGAAGGAGAGGTCTAGTTCAAGTAGGTTTTGTTTGCCCTGGTCAGGTGTGACATTTTGTGTAAATGCAATTATAAACTACTGTAAGGGGCTGAAGAGATTGCTTAGTGATTAAGGCACTTGCCTGTGAAGCCTAAAGACCCAGGTTCGATTCTCCAGTACCCATATAAGCCAGATGCGCAAGGTGGCTCATGTGTCTGTAGACTGTTTGCAGCAGCTAGAAGCCTTAGTATGCCCATCCTCTCTGTCCCTCTCTCTCTTTAAAATAAATATTTATTTTATTTCAAATAAATATTTATTATAAATAAAATATTTTAAACTACTGGAGAGTTTTTAGTAGGGTAATAACATTACCTGGTCATATTTTTCCAAGACCATTCAGGATGCTTTATGGAAAAAATGTTCACAGGTGACAAGGAATGTAAGCTAGGTTACCAGAGAGGGGCCTTTTGTGTGAGTCCAGGGAGAAGATGTTCTAAATAGATGATGTGTTTGAGGAGACTTTGTGGATGTATTTGAAGGCAGAGCAATGGGACTTAATGAAACCCTGGATATTGAGAGAAAAGACAATAAAATAAGTTTTTAAATCTCCCAGTTTTTCTTTGTTTTGACCTCATCTTCAATTATGCTCAGCCAGAACCAAATGATTTTATTCTGTTTTTGAAAAAAATGATTCAAGCAGATAGTCAACAATCAGAAAGCCAACAAATTCTGAGGAGTAACTTGGGGGAGAGAGGAGACAGATATGCAAACAAATTCATAACGTTAGGAAACAGCCAAACCTGAGGGCTCAGTGATGAGGGTAGAAAAATCTGAACAGACAGAAAACAGTCTGCAACTTCACTCTAATGGTACCAGTGGGTCTAAAGCAGAGAACTGGAGCAGCATTTTCAGTAGGGATAGATTTGTACCCACAGTGACGTGCCAGAAGCACATCATCAATCTAAAATTGTTTTATGGAAGGAAGGTATAACACCTCTGGGCTGTGAACAAGAAAGAAAACACAGGAAACAAATAATATTTGAGATGGTTACAATTAGGTTTGGAGTAGGAATATTGCATAGAACCATGAAAGAGAAATGGGAGGAAGCAGCTTGTTCTCAGCTGAGGAATGACAGGTGATGACAGCGAGCTGGGTCTCTCCAGATGACGCTCATCCCGCGGATACACAAAACTGTCATTACTGTGCACTTACAAATTGCACCACAAGCAGCACCAAATGCTCTACTTGTAATTTCTCGCTGATGCTTCACTGCCACCCTGGGAGATAGTTACTACTGAGAAACACTGCCCTACAGAGCCACACTGCCTAGGTTTTCATGACATCTGGCTCAAACTCAGGTCCTCACGCTTGCTTACTGGGTGTGCTGTCTTCCCAGCACTGCCGTTTGCCAGTTATGTGACCTTGAGCTGGCGACGTCATTTGAGTGCCTGATCCAGTTTATCTGATGGTAAGTTTCGTAGAATATGTGTGGTGGTTTGACTTGAATGCCCTCCCATAGGTTTGTGTGTTTAACCCTTAATCCTCAGGTTTGGCACTACTCAAGACAGTGGTAGAACCTTTAAGAGGTAGGGGCTTGCCGAAAGAAGTGAGTCACTGGGAGTGGACCTAGGTGCTCCTCTCTCTCTTTATCTATCTCTCTTTTCCCGTCCCTCTCTCCCACCCATATCCTCCTACTGATGGGACAATGAGATGCCAGCCTCATGCTCGTGCACTCCCTGCCATGAGGGCCTACTTAGGATAATTCCTAGCAAACAGTGATACTCAGTCAGTGGTACTGACTGTAACTATCCACCCTTTCATAAGAAAGAGCTACAAGCTGAGAGGTGTGTAAATTTACCCAACATCAAAGAGCTCCACCTCTGTCCTTAAGACTCGGTGTTCTAAACCACTGTCATATTACAGATAGGTCATGCTGGCGACCTGTCCCAAAACCCAAGATCAACAGAGCCATGCCTCTAGTATTCATGCCCCTGAGCAGTCTAATGCCACACTGTTAGGCTGAACCCCAGGGTAGATGTGAAGCTGAGTCAATTCTAGATCTGGCCTTGGCTACTTCTGCACTGTGTTCCTGGGAGCCCTGAGCTACCATGCAGTAAGTTTGATCCATAGAGTGTATTCTGTCCACATGAAAGTCCTTTGTGGGGGCTGGGAAGACAGCACACTCAGTAAAGTGCTTGCTATGCAATCATGAGGACCTGAGTTTGAGCCAGATGTCATGAAAAATAACCGAGTGTGGTGGCACACACATATGATTCCAGCTCTAGGAGGCAAAGTCAAGTGGAATTCTAGGTCTGGCTCACTGGCCAGCCAGTCTAGTCTAATTGGAAAGCTCCAGACCAGTGAAAGACCCTATCTCCAAAGAAAAATGTGGATGACACTTAAGGAACACCATCTAAGCTTGTCCTCTGGCCTCCACATGCATGCATACATAAGTTCACACACATGCAGAGAGAGAGAAAGTCCTGTGGAGAAAAAGAAAATTTTTCAGCCATTCTCTCTCTCGGAGGAGGGTACTTAATAGGTTGGTATTGTATATATGTAAGTACAATGATTGAGATGGGGAGGTAATATGATGGAGAATGGAATTTCAAAGGGGAAACGGTGGGGGGGAGGGTATTACCATGGGATATTTTTTATAATCATGGAAAATGTTAATAAAAATTGTGAAAAGAAAATAAAATTTCAACTGGGGCTGGAGGGATTGCTTAGTGGTTAAGGCGTTTGCCTGCAAAGCCAAAGGACCCAGGTTTGATTCCCCAGGACCCACGTGAGCCAGATGCACATGGGGGTGCATGTGTCTGGAGTTCATTTGCAGTGGCTGGAGGCCCTGGCAAGCCCATTCTCTCTCTCTCTCTCTCCCTCTCTCTCTCTCTCTCTCTCTCTCTCTCTCTCTTTCTCTGTCAAATAAATAAATTAATCTCTTGAACAAATTCAAAAAAAAAAAATCTCAGCCATGTGCCAGCTGAGCTCAGCTTTCTCACCATAACTTTAAGACACCAAGCATATTAGCAATGTAGCTTGAACGTTCCACATGCAGCCATCCTCTGACTGCAGCCCATAGAAGATCCCAATATAAACAGCAAAAGAACTGTCCAGATAAGCTATCATTTACCTACTGTTTAAACTTCTATACCTAGGATTACTTGTTCAGCAATAACATGCAATTTAAGCACTAGCCTATACAGAAGATACTTACTGGAAACAAAAATGTGTCAGCAACATAAGGCTTAAATCCACTGATTATCACATTTTAGAGGCCAGCTGTGCAGAGAGTAACTACTCATCCTGGAGTACAGCTATGCAAGTTCAAGTCCAGCCTCTGTCACTTACAAGCAAAATGTTACCTAAGACCCCAACAGTAGTGGGACCCTCCCTGGTAATACTGTATGAGGAATGCAATGATATGATCCCTATTCAAGGGCTGGGACCTTAGAACAGTACCTCACACATACAAAGAACACAAAACTAGCCAGTGTTTTTTTCATTATTATTCAGAACATGTCTACAGACTTATTCTAGATGGAGTTAAGTTGGTCAGTGTAAAGAATGGATGAATGCATGCCTTCTGCTTCTGACTTTTCCTTGTTGTTTGCATGTGTATGTGTAGTATTGTGGTATATGTGTGACATACGCATATGTGTTTGCACATGTATGCACCACATGTGCAGGTACAGAGGCCAGAGAACAGCATCAGGTATCCTCGGCTTTTCAGGCACATTGGCTGCCCAGAGAGTTCTGGCAATTCTCTGGTCTCAGCCTCCCACAGGACTGGGGTTATAGGCATGTGTCACCATGCCCAGCTGTTTACATGGGTACTGGGAAATCGAGATTAGGAAAAACTTGGTCTTTTGCAGGCCCTCATGCTTGCACAGTAGGTGCTTTTCTCCAGTGAGGCATCTTTCCAGACCTGCTTCTGCTTTCTCTCAGAACGATGCTGCTGGAACTCCTGGACACTTTTCCTTTGCCTTAGGAAATTCCAGTGCTGTTGTATAGATTGTTAAGAAAATTTGATAAGGACTACAAAAATTAAGAAAAGAGAAAATAACAACCTCTCTCATATGGGTCTTGAAGGATACTGACATCTCAAGCTACTGCTGCAAAATAGCATTGTCACAAAGAAAGGCATCATGACAGGTACTTTTTCCATGAGGAAAAGTCATTTTCAACTTGGGTATAAAGTAGTATGTCACCTCTTCTATGCAACTAAGTTTGAAAGCCTGTCTCACCCTACAATAGTGGAAGGTGTTGAGCTACCAGAAACGATGAAGCTGCTAGGGATGCAGCTCAGTGGTGAAGTGCTTGTCTAGAAATGATGAACGCCCAGAAGTAATGCAGCAGCAGACAAGGCAACCACTGGGGCAATACTGAGTCCTGGAGTCACAAGGGAGAGAGCAAGTGTAAAACCCAGCCATGGCTTTGATAAGCAGATAAAGTAAAACTTCCTTAGAAATAAAAGGAACTTCTAAGGGTTCCTTTAAACAACCATCAATTACAAAGTCCTTCAAGACAGAAATAGACACTCCAACAACATATCAGGAGATAAGAGCAATAGGGAACACCCAGTAGACAAGGCAGACTGGAGAGAATAGAACTGCCAGGCATCAAGATAAAAGGTTATCAGCAGGTCTTTGGTAGAAGTGAGCACTGGTCTTTATGCCAAATGTAGCTCCTACTCTGCTTCATTGAAGATGTTCAGTCCACTGGAAAACTGTTGTTCCTTCTTTCCATAGAGAACCTCCTCTTGTGCCATTTTTGACAAACAAACTTCTAAATCTGTATGAGCCCTACCTTGTTATTTGAATCAGGATCTTCTGCTGCTCAGAATTGGCAAAACTAAAGAAGCAGCCTACTCCTCCAATTCCTCCTTAAATAACTTATTTATTTCTGTCTGAAAGTGCTACGAGCTACTCAAGGAGACTGGTAGTTACAAAAGGCAGCTACAGTGTTGTAGAACTGAAGAGATATATAAGCAGAATTGAAGAGATATATTCATTCAAAAAGTGTTTGTTGATGTCCTAGTGTGAAGCAGAGAAGTGTTTAGGCACATGAAGGATCACCAGAGACCAAAGACACCAGAGGGGCCCACTTCACCTGTGTCTACAGCATATATCACATGACTGAATATGTACAGATTTTTCCACAATTGTCTAGTAAACAACACTTATCTTGCCACTAGTTACAAGTCAGTTGGCCTGTCTAGGGTTTGTATGTCACCTCTTGTTTAAGTGAGTTAGAGCAGCACTTCTCAAGATTTTCCATGTAAAACCCTCCCCTGTGAATCTTGTTAAGGCATGGATTCTCAGTCATTGAGGAGAGACTGGAAATGGCGTTGCTGACACACCTCTAGCATCACTGGTCCATGGACCACACTGAAGTGATATCTCTCAAGGAAAGATTCAGGACTCAACGCAGGAGTCCTCCAACTCTATTATTTACAGTACAGATAACAGCAGAGACTCTGCAGAGAGGAGAAAATCACAGAAAGATGAGAGTAGGGGGCTTGGCATGGATCCAGAAGGCTGATAGAGGCTTCTCCCTTCAGCCAGCAGGAAAAGTCTACTCCTTTGTCACAATGTACAAACAAAGCTTGTGGTGTCTGTAAAAAGAATCAGTAATAATTTTGCTGGCTCCAACATCTCTATCTCTTAATAATTCTTCCTGTTTTTCTCAGACTGATCCAAGAGAATGAGAAAACAACCCTAGTGAAGGTCAGCTTAGGTCAGAGGGGCCTCTGGAGAGGGCTTCTGTCAGCCCACACCAAGGTAAAGGAGGAAGATGATGGCTGACTCCCCACCACAATCTAGTTCTAGCTCTACTCTCTACTCTACTCTCTTCTCTCCTTGAGAAGCCCAAGTCAGTACCAGTTTATTAGCACTCTTTCAATTCCACTAATATGCACTACAGCTGCCAAGGTGCCAAGGTGCTAGGTGCCCAGTTGATGTCAGATGAAATACTGTCAAGGCCATCTAGTTAGTTGCTCAAGGTCTGATAGGGGACAAAACAATGCAAAATGCAATCAAAGACATAGAAATTCATAAATACTACAAAATATTAGAACAAAAAATTAGAGAAATATGATATAAATTCCTTCAAAGGCATCAAACAAAGGCATGAGGATGGAAACATGAGGAACCTAAAGATGGGTGTGGGCTCCTTAATGAACATGGAAATGGAAACATTCCAAGTAGGAGAAAAGTCAGAGAGAAGGCACAGAGGGGGTGGAAGAGACTGAGTATTCGGAGTGGAATCCAGTGTAATAGAACAAAGGTATTTGTGAGAGAAGCCCACTGTGAAATGACTGAAATGTTTAATCTGGATTTTGTAGGTCGTTGAACCTCTCTTGCTCATTTTTAACATCTGACAGAATCTCTTCTCCATCTATACACACATACTTCCTTGGCCTATCTTAAAAGCCTTCAGGGGCTGGAGAGATGGCTTAGTAGTTAAGGTGCAGACCTGAAAAGCCAAAGGACCCAGGTTCAATCCCCAGGACCTATGTAAGCCAGATGCACAAGGTGGGTACATGTCTGGAGGTTTGTTTTTTTTTTCAGTATCTTGAGGCTCTGGCATGTCCATTCTCTCTCTTTATTTCCCCCCTCCCTCCTCCCTCCCTCTCTCTCTCTCTCTCTCTCTCTCTCTCTCTCTCTCTCTCTCTTTCTCACAAATAAATAATATAGAAAAACTTTCAGGCTGGGAAGATGGCTCAGTGAGTAAAGTCCTCACCACAGAAGTATGAAGATCTTGAGTTCAGCTCCCAGAACCAACATAAATGTCAGGTGTTGTGAGGTGTATATGTAATCCCAGCATTGCAGATAGGGATGCCATGGGATTCACTATCTAGTTAGACTAGCTGAATCACAGAGCACTAGGTTCAGGAAGAGATCCTGTGTCAAAGAATAAGCTGGACAGCTACTAAGGAACACTCCTTGCCATTGGCCTCTAGGACACATACACACATGCACACACACCAACAGCTTCATGTGCCTATATACATATGAACATGCAAACACACACACACACACACACCATACAAAAAAAAAAAATCATACCCTCAGAAATGGCACCATGTTTATCTTCCACAATTCATTATCCAACAAAGTTTTTAACTGAGGCTTGACCTACCATACAAGACAATGGAAACAGAGCAGGGAGCAAGACAGACACATCCCATAAAGTCGATGCATACTCCATTTTATGCTGCTGTTACAGAATGCCACAGAATGAATAATTTATAATGGCCAGAAAGCCATTTCTCATACCACAGAGACTATGAAGTCCAGTATCCAGGGTCTCTCATTGGGTGAGGGCTTCTGCACTGAGTCACCCCATGGTGGAAGGACAAGAGAACCACGTGAGAGTGAGCAAAAAGGAGCCAAGCCTGCCTCTAAGGCAATAACATCAAACCACTCATGAGGGAGGGGTCCTCATGACCTAATTTTATCATAAAGGTCTT
This sequence comes from Jaculus jaculus, assembly GCF_020740685.1. Classification (NCBI taxonomy): domain Eukaryota; kingdom Metazoa; phylum Chordata; class Mammalia; order Rodentia; family Dipodidae; genus Jaculus; species Jaculus jaculus. The sequence goes on along the minus strand of NC_059102.1, from coordinate 172,036,922 downwards.
AATTCTCAACTGTGTTGCATTGGGTACTCAATCCCCAGCACATAACTTTGTTAGACATGTGCAAGAAGCAGCAACAGGGTGAACAGTAAGTGAGAGAGTACAAAGAACATCAGAACAGGGGGTCTCGAGTACAAATACGAGCTGCTTGTTGTGAAGAGATTTCATGTCTCTAGCCCCCAGTCTCCACCTCTTTGGTGGGGACAATTTTACTTCCCCACAGTGTTACAGGAGAAATTACCTTTGGGGAAAGAACTTCACACTGTGTTGGTCACACTTGAGAAATGCATTTTCCATTTGTTCTTCGTTTATTCACCATGAAGAGAAGAGGCTGAATACCCAGTCAACAGGGTCCCTTTCAGCTCTATTCTGCTTGGATAATTCCAAGACTATGAGGCACCTGTAACTGTGCCCACTGACCAGGGTCCTGGCTCATCCCACTGAGGGAGGCTCCATCTCTTCTCTAGCAAGAAGCTTCACAGAGTAGCCTGAAATGAGGCCATTGGAAACAAACAGACATTGTTAATCAGGCAGCTGCCTCTCTAGATGTGGCGCCAGTAGGCTGGGCAATGTTCTGGCTGTTTGGTTCTCCCTATCAGCTTCCCCACCATTCTAACAACCCGTTGTCATGACAGTGGACCCCAAGAAATACCTAGGAGTGTCCAGAGATGAAGATAAAGGTTCTGTTGACCTCAATCAATCTGACTCAGACCTGCTGATTTGAGAGTTCTGCAGTGAAAGATAGCAATTTGAACACTTTTATCTATACTAGATAATATATCAAGTGCTTTCATCCATTGCCTCATTTCATACTCACAATGGCACTAGGAAATTAGGATCCTCCCTCCCACTGAACCAAACAAGAAATTGAGGCTCAGAGAGGTGAACTCCAATGTCACACAGGCAGTAAGTGTTAAATACAGGATACAGTTGTGCTCCTGGTTACATGAATGATTTCAAAGATCCCACACAATCCCACTTAGCATAGCTTTCCCAACCTTCTGAGCCACCCCAAACTGGTGGCTTTTTCTACTTGCCTGACTATTCCTGGGGGCTCAAAGGGACAGCTCCAGAGAACCGAGTCTCCAAGGAACAAAACCAGGTCACAATACATTTACATATTCTGGATCACCCTAATGAAACCTCAATTTCAAATGTTCTGCCTATTTTTCTCAAAAAAAAAATAAAGGAAATGAAAATATGTTGGCCTCTAAATTATCATATTCTCAAGAGATCATTCACATCTGCAAGCAGCACAGTATTTGATAACATCGGTCAGACCCTGCCACTACATTTGGGTCTGAAGAGACTGTCCCAGTCCTTGAGCACAAGCTAGCAAATGTGAGCACTAGCTGTAGCTGTTGCCCTCTGCACAACCAAAAGGGGAGCTAAAGGAGAGCAACACTTTCAGTCTTTCAGTAAACCTGGTGGCAAAAGAACAAGTTGGCATTCCTAGTTCGGCCACTTTCTACTCCCCACACCCACAGCTGCTGATACCCTGAGCCAAAGCACTGGGAGCTTGTGACATGGGAAAATCCAGCTGGCCTCTCTGGCCCCAGACATCTGGAGTCCCTAACCCCAGCAGCCAGCCCAGAGAGCAGCCAGCCAGCCAGTGTAAGGATGCTTGGGAAAGCATGTGGAGGGATCTCTGCCAAGTTATCTGCCTCCTGAACAAACACATGTCCCACTATCTAAGGGTCAACAGAGCTATGTTTATATATGCCCAAACGATTCCACTGATTAATTAATTAACTCTCTGGGTGGCCTTTGGCTGACGCCTTTGCCCTCGGTGTCCTATCTATAAAATAATGTACGAGTTAGATGAGATGATTTTTAAGGTTACTTCCTTCTCTGCCTCTTTATGATTCTGTGCTCCTAATGAAAAAGATGACTTGGCTCCGATACTGTCTTGCACTGCCAGCACGGGAAAGTCCCTCCTTATTTCAGGGCCTCAGTATCCTTAGATGAGGGAGAGTAGACCAGATGATCCCTGAGATTTCCACATCCCTGTCCTCTCAAAAACAAAGAAACGTCTTTGGCATAACCTCTCCCTTATCACCTGCATGCACCCTAGAACCAAACCCTGTCCCTTAAAACCTGGCCCCATCCTAGCCCGTATGCCACTTGTTAGTTAAACACATGCTCATCTCCCACCTGTACCATAGCAATCTCCTCCTAACAGGTCCAATAGCATCCACTGCCTCCTCCCAATCCATTATCCCAAGACACACAGGGTATCATTTCTTTGAAAGAAAATCTGGGGCTGGAGAGATGGCTAGGCAAACAAAGACACTTGCTCAGACTGGTTTCAATTCCCCATTTCCACATAAAGCCAAATGCACAATGTGGAACATGCATCAGGAGTTCATTTGCAGTGACAAGAGGCTCTGGCATTCTCTGTCTCTCTCTCTCTCTCTCTCTCTCTCTCTCTCTCGCTCGCTCGCTCGCTCTCTCTCTCGCTCGCTCTCGCTCTCGCTCTCCTCCCAACTGGTAGGTTCCCATTGTGTCTAACAAAAAGAACAACGGTCTTAATACAGCCTGGACGATCCACAGGCCTAACCAGGGCCAAGAACTCTGCATCATGTCATACCTTCCCTTTCTGCACACAAGTCACCTGGATTCCTTTTGCCTCCACAATGGACAAAGGTGTCTGGCCTTAATCTTTGTTCATGTCATTCCCTTGCCTGGAGTACTGATCTGTTCCCTCTCTATGCCACCTCACCCTTCAGTTAGTGGGTTGCTTCCCTTCCCTTGGTCTTACAGGCTCAGGAATACTCCCTGGAACTTGCTAGGCTAGCTCATATTCCCAAGTTAGAATCTCCCATAATACCATTTCCTGCAAAGCATTCTCACTCATTTCTGTGTGTGCATTCTGTGATGAGACACTTGTTTTCTCTTCTCCTCACCCTGTCATCTGCACTTCATAAATATACCCAAGACGGGCAGATGGGGCTGTATGTGCTGCCCTTAGGAAGCCTTATGATCAGGACGGCATCTCTTCCAACAAACTCTGGCAAACACCAACACTAACATGCACTGAGCTAACCATTGAAGCTTCTCAGGGGACACCTAGCTGATGCCTAGAGAGCTCTGCCCAAGGTGAGCATGTGATTTGAAGTCAACTGTAAGCTATATTCGAGGTTCACTCCAGCAGGGGGTGCACAGAAGTCCATCCTATAGCTCTCAGTCGCCTGCTACCTCCCAGTCAGGAGGCAGCACAAAGTATGGGACCCAGCACAACAGACTGGATGGTGAGGTGATCCCGTGTTTATGCATGGAAAGACAAGGTGGCTTAGATAGATCCTTCATGGGAAATACCTAAAGTGCATTTTCTCCTACGCCCTGACACCCAGTGAAAGCACTGATCATTGAAGTATGAATGTAGCCTCCTCTTCCAGGATGAGTTCCTGTACCTCCCCAGCCACACTAACAGCCCTACATCTTTGCCTCTAGCCCCCCTGGGCAATCCTTTAGCTTGGTGGACAACTGTGTATTTCTACATCTGTCTCCCCGACCAGGCTATGTGTTGCCCAACAAAAGTAACCTAATCTTTTATCATTTATCATCCTTTATCCCCAGCGTCCAATGCCTAGAAAACTTACTTGGGGAAAGGGAAGACTGTCATTTTATATTACTAACTCCCATAGAGGAAACACTGCAGGGCCCCCGAGGACACGGACACGTCATTTTCTGGCAAAGCCAGAAATATAATACAGTTCTCTTACACTGGGCTGATATATTTCCCTAGAAAAGGCACTTTAGGGACAGGCCTTTGCTATTACTCCATGGGCTAGGGCCTCCAAGGACCTCTGGGCATGCTGATTACCCCATTTTAAGGAGGACCCCCAAAGTAAGATCTCAGGATTCTTCCAGGGGAAAGAGATGTTAGTTGCTGTATCCTCTGCCCAGCTGTACAGCCTGATCCTATCCAGTCCTAGAGCTCATGAGAAATGCAGGTTATGGTCCCTCTCTCTACCCTTTGCCCCACCCAAGTGTTTCTGAGAATCTGCTTGGATTTAACAAGCATGTTATCATTTGGTCATTCAATCCCAGATCATAAGCTTCTTGCAGATGGAGAGCGATCTTATATTTGGATCATAAAAATGTATTATGCGCAAAGGCAATTAGGGTTCATCTTTTTCTAGATTTTCTGTTTGTACCTTGGAAAACATTACACCTGATTTCTATAGGGCAAAAGTGGCATTCCCAGGACACCCGTGAATGACTGGCAGAGCTAGGGATCTTGCTCCCCTGCATCTCATGCACACTCTGCTCCATTTCCCTGGACTCTGACCCCAACTAGAAGTCCCCTTGGAACTCTCTGACTTGGAAGCTGAGCAGGTCCTTGAGGTCCATTCACTGAGGAGAAGCAGCATACCAGGATGCAAACCACAAATCAGCTTGTGCCACTTCCCATTTCGCACGACCATTCAGATGAGTTCATCCTTCTGAATGTGGTCTTCAAAGCCCCAGACCTCTGGTTTACTCTCCTGCCATAGACTCTAAGAGTTGAGCTCCACCCCCTCACTTAGCATTCTCCAGCTCTTCTCACCTACTTGCCATTTCTCACTGGAGGCTGCTCCCCACCAACCACCTTTCCCAACTAATCAACTCCTGCTCATACTTTTGCTGAATGTCCATCCTCCTCCTCCTCCAGGAAGTCTTCCCTGGTGATCTCCCACTCCCCACGCAACCTCCAAAGCACTTGGGGCTCCTGAACTGCTGTTGAGCTCACTGCATTTGCATATGATCTCTGTGAACTCCCCAGGGTCTGAGCTCATCTGTATCCATCATCACTGTGTTTTTACTGCCAATCTCTCATCAGCACTTCAACAAATACTGTGGGGAGGATTTGGTTAGCAGATAAGGACTACTCCTTTTCACTTGTCCTACTGCTTGACCCAGTGGGACCACAGAAGCTGCTGAACATGGACCCAGTAGATAGCTATAGCCACAGCAGGGCCAGTGGGGGGCAGCCTGAGCAATGGGAAAAGTTCCAACAATCTATGTAAGGGAGCCAGGAGTCAGCCTCCATATCTTCCAGGACACATGTTGAAGAGGAAGTCTTCATCCTCCTGTGATCCCTAGCTGCTACTTCCTTAGCCTCCTCAGGACTAAGAGCCCAATGGGCAGGGGAGCCTAGCAATGGGGCTGCCACACGCTCCCACCCCCAGCAGTATCCTGTCCCTTCTTCTTCTAACAGGATGTTATTGTAGAGTGCAGGGCTGTTGTTGTCAGGAGATGGGCTTTCCTGAGCTCATTTAAGGTCCTATGTCCTTTCTCCAGGACCACCCACCCCTCCCCCGCTTTTCCTCTGTCTCCAGTCAACACTGAGAGAAAGAAGTCCAAGGCACCTCCAGGCAGATCAGGACAGTTTCTCCCTTCACCCTTGCTTGGCTCCTGCACGAGGCTGGCTGATGAGGGCCGTCACAGGTGGCTCCCATTTGAACGTCTATGTATTGAGGTGTTGTTGCTCATGGATTTATCCAACCATCCCAACAACCATGTAGGATAGGTCTTATTATTTTCTGCAGTTTTGCAGGACAGAAAGCTGAGGCTTAGAGAGGTTTTTAAAAAATGTGTCTAAGTATCTGGGTATGGTGGTGCTTGTGGAAAATTCCAGAACTCAGGAGTCTGAGGAAGATGAATATGAACTCAAGGCCAACCTAGAAACACACCAAGACCCTTTCTCAAAAAAAAAGAAAAGAAAAAGAAAAGAAATTTTTCATGTGCCCAAGGTCAAACAGCAAGAAGAAAAGAGAAAAAGGCTGTGTGCACGTCTGCCTGACTCTGGTACCCTTCTCACATGCCAGTCCCTTGCTGCCTGCCTGACCACTAGCTGTGTAAGTGAAGAACCGCAGTGAGCTAAGGAGACAAGGCCTTCCCAAGAGTAAGCATTGCCCTAGAAGGAATCTAGAGGCCACAGGATCTTTCCTCCCTCCTGGGAAAGAACTAGAACTAAGATGGGAAGCTGAGATAACACCCATCTTGTGTTTGCTCAGGCCTTAACTAAATCCCAGCATTTCCACCCATGGAGGGGAGAAGCAGTTGGCTCCTTGTCACTCATGGGACTATGCAGATGAAAGAACAATAATCAAAACTTGAGAGTAACAAGTTGAATTTCTCTTGAGAGATGCTGGGTGGGACAGAGACAAAATGTGACCTTCAAAAGACCACAGTGTCTTCAACATGCTACTTGCTGGGTAATAACACCTTCCAGGGGCCACCAGTGCAGTGGTTCCACAAAAGAAAATGCCTTATAAAATGAGCATAGGGCTTCATGAAGAAGGCTCAGTCAGCAAAATACTTGTCACATAAGTGTGATGACCTGAATTTACCCACGTAAATGTCATGCATGGTGGTTTACACCTATAATACTAGCACTGAAGACATGGAGATCAGGGATCCTCAGGGAAAGCTAGATAGCTGGAGAAGCAGAATCAGTGAGCTCTGGGCTCACCTGTCACAAAAGACACTGTGGAGAGTGAATGAGGAGACACCCAACATTGACCTCTGGCCTCTGTGCACACACATACACACACAAACACCTATACACACATGTGTACCCACACACGTAAACACATGCATATATGGCATATACATGCAGAAAAATAAAAACTTAAGATAAAATGAAACATACAAAATGTCCTATTCTGAAAGAAAGAAGTCCTATTCTGTTATATGGATTTTCTTTTCTTTTTCCTGTTTGTGTGATGTCTTAGGGTGACAGTTTGGGGGCCAGTTACTAGTTATGAGACCACAGGTTAGTATGTATTTTAATGACACCAAAGTTCTACTTGAATTAATTGGCATGTGTATTGAAGAGAGAGAATATCTGCCTCCTTTGTTTACTGAAGGGATTAAACACACTAGTATGTAAACACAATACAGTGCATTTACTGTTGGTAAATGGCAGCTGGTATTTTGTTACAAAGCATCATGCATGTTTTCTCTCTCTCAAGTATAGATAAATAAAATATAATAATAAATTTTTTTGAGAGACAGAGAGAATAGGTGGGCCAGGGCCACCAGCCACTGCAAACAAACTCCAGGCAAATGTGGCACCTTGTGCATCTGGCTTATGTGGGTTCTGGGGAATCAAACCTGGGTCTTTTGGCTTTGCAAGCAAGTGCCTTGACCTCTAAGCCATCTCTCCAGCCCAGTAAAACATTTTTTAAGGAAGGAATATGAGTGTTGTTCTCACTGCTAGCCAGAGGAACTTCCTAATGGAGATGGCCATAGGCACTGAGGAAACTCAAAACCAAACAAAGCTGAAAATAAGAGGTTAAGCACTAAACAAGACACCTCTGTCACACTCTCCAAGACTTGGGGAATATTTCAGAAAAGGAGGGAGAAAGAATGTAAACACCACAGAGTGGAAAGGAGTACTTTTGGAAACTGTCATACAGATGTAAATTGACCAATGCTTTCATGACTTCATAGTGGTTGTTGTTACTCCCACACGACCTGAACAATTCTGAGCCCATCAATATTTTAACATAGTAGACAGAGGAGGACAAACAGAATGTGGTCTCAAACAGACAAGGACTACTTGGAAAGACAAGAATGTTCGATGGAATAAGGTGCGGGAAGAGGGTAATAGGACAGTGTGTTCAGTACAGTATGTTCATGTATTAAAACTAACAATAAAAAATAAACATCCTCAGGCTGGAGGGATGGGTTAGCAGTTAAAGCAAAGCCAAAGGATGTTGGGTCTAGTCCCCAGGATCCACGTTAGCCAGACGCTCAAGGGGATGCATGCATCTGGAGTTCGTTTGCAGTGGCTGGGAGGCCCTGGCATGCCCATTCTCTCTCTCTCTCCCTCCCTCCCCCCCCCCATCTCTCTCTTTCTTTCTTTCTCTCTCCATCAAAATAAATAAAAATAGGCAAGGCAGGGTGGCCCATGCCTTCAATCCCAGCACTCGGGAGGCAGAGGTAGGAGGATCACCATGAGTTCAAGGCCACCCTGAGACTACAGAGTGAATTCAAGATCAGCCTGGGCTAGAGTGAAACCCTACCTCGAAAAGCCAAAAAGAAAATAAATAAATAAATAAATATTAAAAGTATCCTCTCAGAATAAGGACCTGGTAGAAAGAAGAGACCTACTTGTAATAGCATTGTCTTTGTTCCTATTTTCTTTGCAAACTTATACGGCACATATCTGATGCCTGTAAGACCACATAGAGTCCTTTACCTATAGCTCGTCAGTCACCACCACATCCCTAGGATATAGATATCCTTATTATTCTCACTTTAAGATGAAGGAAACTGGAGCTGCAGAGATGGCTCAGTGGTTAATAGTGTTTCCCATACAAGCATGAGGGTCTGAGACTATCTGAGATCAAATCACAGCTGAGCATGGCCACACATGCCTGTAATTCCAGTCCTGTGGAAAGCAAAGACAGAGACTCACTGGGATGTGTGAAAACTTCAGCTCTGGATTCAGAGAGGGACTCCATCTCAAGGAAATATATGGATGAGTGATATAGGAGGACACCCAATGTTCCCCTCTGGCTTCTTCACATTGCTGCACACGCACACGCACACACACACACACACACACACACACACACACACACACCCCACATACCACATATGCACATGCAAAAATATCAACTGTGAGAATTTGGTGGGTTGCCCTTGCTCCCACACACTTGGTGGCATGGTTTGAACACAAGAGCTTATTCTCCTAAACACCCGCTCAAATCCAAAGACCAGTGCCATCACTGTCTGTCTGAGAGGAGTAGCTTAGAATTCTTGAATTTCTACTTTGTTGACTCATAGAATTAAACAAGACCTACCTTATAAGACTCTTGCAGTGATTGGAGACTTGTGACTACAGCCCCAACATAATATGTGGCCAGTTAGGCACCCAATTCTCTTATCTCTAGTCTACCTAAATGTCTCCCAAACTTATTTGACCTAAGGATTACTTGTTGTGCTTATAAAAGCAGATTTCTGAGACCTTCCCCAGACAGCGTGAATCTGAATTCTTAGGGAAGGGTCATAGCAATCCCTATTTTAGAAATCCCACACAATTATTGACCTTATAATGAGATAAATTGGAACTTGGGGAACCAGTACTGGCTACTCATGAGAATCACTAGGATGAACTTTAGTAAACTCCTAATGCCAGGCTTTCCCTCCAGACCCATGAACTTACACTCTTGGGAATGAACCTAGTAGGAATCATAACATAAGCACGCAGGTGACTCCCATGTGTAACCAGGATGGAGAACCACTTCTCTCAAGCCAACGCTATCTAACCTCTGACCAATGTGGCGAGCACCAGCCACAATTAGCTACCGAAATGTGCCAGTGCTCCAGTTAATGGTTTCTGGGAGAAGAGGAGACATTGTTCTTCAGTGATGTAGCCCCTAGTAAGTTTCCCAGTAAATAAACCTTCACCCATGCTCATGCAAGCAACCCTGATTAAACTCAGTGAGTCGCAAAGAAAATAAAGGAAAGAGAAAAGAAAACGAAGACTGAGCTACAGTAGAAGGGGAACTAGTTGGGAAGAGAGGAGGTTCAGTAGGAAAGGGACAAGAGCGTGTAATCATGGTAGATGTGAATATGACCAAAATACATTATGTACATACATAAGATTGTAAAATGATAAATTTTTAAGTAGAAATGTGTCAATGTTACCGAAGAACTAAAAATGTAATATTGAGTTTTAAGACATATACATGTGAATTTTCACAGCCTGTGTGATAAGTAGCTACTGGGCTACAGTCTATTTGAGGTACATACTGGCCATCTAGATAACAGTAGACCCTGAAAAATGAAAACAAGAAGAACCCTCCTTACTTCATAAAAATGACAAGGGGTGTCCCTCCCTGGAAAATTTCCTAGGAAATCACTGTTTTCATGGGCTCCAAGACAATTGGTCCCTGTGGCCTGTTCCCTTTGGTAAGTCTCCCACCTGGCCCCTTTCTTGGCTCAGCTGAAGAAGAAAAACACCCATCTATCTCCCAGCTTCCAAAAGGAACCTTGAAGTGGCAGGAAAAGCGGGGTGGGGAGGCAGGCTGAGGTGGCTGGCTTCTATTGAAAAGATGATTTCCTCTTCAAAATAAGCCCCATCCTCCAATGGTGCAGACAGGGCAAAGGTTGTGACTGATATTGTATTGCTGGATATTAAACAGCCACCAAGGTCACCGGGCACCTGGCAGGCACATCCTGACAGACAACTCTTAATCAAACTCACCCCTGCCCCTAGGAACCTTAAAGAACTAGAAGGGAAAGCTAGGAAGGCAGCTGTCCTAATGACCAGGGGTTCCCCCTCCCCCACAATACTCCCTGCTCCTCCCAACCACAAGCTCCTAAAGGTGATGGATGTTTGTGAGCTAAGTGGACAGGCAGAAGCACTAGGAGCAGACCACCCAGACAACAACACAGGAAGCCTGATTGGATTTCATCTCCCTGGTGTGAGCTTACTCCCCAGTGGCAAGCTGTGCTTCCCAACCAAATGTTTCCATGCAGTCACCACAGCTATTGACTTTTTCTTCCTTGGAAACACAGCAGCACTGTCAAAGGGTATCTTACTTCAGCTCCATTAGGATGAAGGGACCTCAGAGTAGGAGCAGGGAGGTCATAGGAAGCTGCAGTGGCTTCACCCCAAAGCAGAGATAGTGACACCCGCAAGACATGATACACAAACAAAGCCAGAGGATACAGCTAAGTAACCTACAGAAGGTAGCTTCCCTGTGCTCATTCCCTAGAATACCTTCATCTTTCTTTTACCCTTTTCCTAAATTTCTCCTTTTTTACAGTTTTTTTAAAACTTTTATTTATGTATTTGCAAGCAGAGAGTGATAGAAAGGAGACAGTGAGAAATAATAGGCATGCCAGGACCTCCAGCCACTGCAAACGCCAGATGCATGTGCATGTGGCTTTACATGGGTACTGGGTAACCAAACCCCAGGTCGTTAGACTCTGTAGGCAAGCACTTTCAATGCTGAGCCATCTCTCCAACCCCTAAATTTCTCTTGATAATTGCAATGCTTTAGTGACCACTGACACTTGTGGATTAATTTAGTACTTTAAGAAAATCCCTCAAATGCCCTAATAGCCTGCCAAGTCCTAATGAGCCAACATCATGGGATTAAATTCCCCATCTGGAGTCAGGTGATGCTGAGGTGTTTGTGGTTTAATGACTGAGCATTCATGCCAAAGGTGAACCTAGAGGACTCTAAATCCTAGAAAACATGCTCCCTCACTCAAAGGACTCCTAACATTACTATAAGCAGGTTTCCTAGCACATATTTGTTCTGAAAAATAGCACTTATGATCTTCAGAACAAGCTGGTAAGCATGTGGAAGTTTTTAATCATTCCCTTACAGATGAGAAAACTGAGGTTCTTAGAGTTGAAATGTCTTTGTCACATTCCAGGACAAGGCAAGCCACAGGAGCTTCTTTTTGACTTAGCATGCACACTTTGCATGCAAAACTCACATAATAAGATTTGGTGAGTATTATTGTTTGCCCAAACTGCATGCCCTTTCCAACAGGAGGTAAAGAGGGTAAATTTTTCAAACAAACAACCTGTGATTAAGTACCAGATACAGGTGTTCAGAGAAACCAGATATTAATATGCACTTGGCAATCCAAGGAACTATATGCATCCTTTGAGGATCTTGATAATAAATGTGGGCTAGGAAAAGTTCATAGCATCTTGAGTCAAGCTGAAAAGGGGAAAGACCCATATAGGGAGGGATAAACAGGCTGAGCAGACGGTGCACATAGTTAGGTTCAAGGCTAGGGCTACTGGAGTCAGGATACATGCTTGATCAATTTATGCAGCTCAGGTAAGAAGCCCTGGTGAGGCTGAAGTCAGCAAGGTGGGGTTGCTGCCCTGGGGGAACCTACAACAACAAGGACTGCTGGGAGGATATCCAGGAGCAGGGACGATCCTGGCCGACTCAGATACTAAAGACCCTTGAGTGGTGGTCCTGGGAGACTTGGGGTTGCCCTGCAGGTGATGAGTCCAGGAGAGCAGTCTCTCTTCCTTTGGACCTGGGTCCTTGAAATCCTACTCAGGTGTCAGGACCACAGCCTGCCGTGGTCCTCCTCCAGCTCTCTCCCCTCCTGCCGACCTAAAGCTCCATTATTCTATAATCAATTCAGTGAAGCAGGGAAAGGGCCAATAAATCTTGGGCACATCCCTTCTGCCCCTCCCCGAGCCTTCGCTCCTCTTCTTTGTCTGCAGATGAACCTTCACACCGAGGCTGGAGCTTCCTGCTCTCTCCCTCCTGACCCCTCCTCTGGTCCCTGATCAAGTGGGCTCTGTGGTTTCCATGGAAACCTAACAGCCAGAGGTCTCTCCTAAGAACTCTGTGCCACCATTCGGGACGAAGGAGACTCTGTGAAAGTGAGAAAAATGGCTTATAAATGTCTTGCCACTCCTGCCTGGATCCAGTTTAGGGGAAGAAGGGTGAAGTTTTCTGATTTCCACTTCAAAGGGATTTTGTTGTTAAGCCTGCATCTGATCTAGCTGCCAGAAACACACACAGAGAGACACACACACACCATATATAGCTACTCAGAAACACTCTCACATAGCCACACACAGATTCACTCTCATACACTCACACACACTCATTCACATTCATAGACACATACACCCCCCCCAAATATGCTTACATGCATTTATAATACATATGCCCGCACATACTAAAACATACATACCTAATGCACAAACACACATACTACATACTCGCACAGACACACACAAACATATGCATTTCTATGCAAATACATGCCTACATGTATGCACAAACTCACATATACAAACACTTACTCTCCCAACCCACCTGCCCCAGGACAGCTGGGCTCCATCCACTAAGAAAACAAAGCTCCTGTAATGCACTTAAAATAACTCCTGCCAATTCCCAGGATGTAAATCCTCTTCTGGTGACCTCTGAGAGCTTCTGCCCCTGAGCAGTCCACAACCCCCAGCACTCTGTCCCTCAGGCCCCTGCCTCAAGTCTTACAGACTGAAAACTTGTCTCTTGCCTCTGTAAGCACCTGGTGACAGGAGAATAACAGATGCTGCTGCACACTGGAAGGAGAAGCCATGCAGGCTACCCCATGAGACCCCAGGAGAAGCCATCAATCCAGCTCATATGGGCAAAGGACAGTGAGCAGGTGATAAGTGGATAAAAGCACTTCACTTCCTGCTGGAGTGGGTCCCAGCTTGGGCTCCTGGACCCCTAGGAATGGATTCATTTTGGAGACAGGTCCTCCAAATAGTAGTCTTATTGGCAAAACTCTGGAAGGGGTTGAACAAGTCTGAGTGGCCCAGGTGAAGGGCAGCATCCAGCCTCTGCCCCTGGGATGGATTGCAGCCATTGCAGGTAATCTAAAATGCTGGTGGACAATTGCAGGGGTTTTTTTTTTTTTTTAGCTTAATTTTTTTTGTAAATAGGGTAAGCTAAGGATTAGTTTACAAAGATCACAGTCTGCTTAGGAGACTGTATATTTATAAGCATGCAGGTCCTTGGTGGGTAAACACAGAGGATCATTGGCTAAAATCCCATAATTCAATACCTTAGGTCAGATCTATTCAAGCACTATGAAATCAGTCTTTATCTCTTGCTTGTATCAATTCTCTACTCAGTGGAAAGAAATAAGAGACCCTTCTCTTCCTCTGGGTCTCACCCTGGCTCGGGGAATGCCACTTACATCATTTATCCCACAACTGAGATTAGAAACTTGGTGAGTGGCCTTAGGATCTACCTCCACTGAACCTCTAACCTGAATCTTCCAATTTCAATTGCCCTAGGAAAAAAGCTCTAAATTTAGTCTGTACAATGGACATAATAAAACTGTACCTCCCTCCAAGGTAGTTGCAGAGATTATGACATAGCAGATATTACAATGCCTAGTAGAAGTTGAGTTGATCCTTATAGCCCCTTTAGTGTGCAGGACAGAGGTGAAACCACATGAACCAGGGCCTCCATCAACATATTGTTTAGCTCATGGAGGCTTATATATGAACATTAATGCTTACTCTTTCTAACAAGTTCTTTCATATTCATGAAAATTATAAAATCATGAAAAATTTTGAACCCATAGATAAAATGCTAAAATGCTTATTTTTTCAGCACAAAGACAAAAGCAGAGCTGGCAAATGAGAAAAAAAAAGCATCACCATATGAAAATAATTTACTAAGCAATTTGACCCCCACATGTACCTTCAGACAACAGAGGCAGAAGTAAAATTCTATCACTGTCAACTAACTATAACATACTGTGTGAAGCAATCCTAAGGGCCCGGATCCCACCCACCTGTGTTCATATCCCAGCTATAGCTTTCTGGCTAGTGTTTCCTATTTAGCAATTTAGTTCATCCTTCTAAGCCTCTGTTTTCTTGTACTGCTAAATGGGGCTAATCACAAAATCAACTACATGGGTAAAGTGCGTGAAGGAATCTGGCCTCAACCAACTGTTACCACTGCTGCTGCTGTTTTTGTTATTATCAGCAATATAATGTTACTACTAGCAATGCCAGATGAGTTTATAATAAATAGATCATAAAATATCACCGGACAGCAGTGAAAGATGGTTGGAAAAAAAAAAAAAAAACAGCAATGGGTCCTCAGAAACCCATTTGCCCTTTCTGGGGATTTGCTGCATAAAGTAGAAATGGGGAAATAAAACTTGAAGATCCTTTGTTATTCGATGACTTCAAGATGCCCACAGGAACAAACACATGAAATGCACCATCAGGAAGGCCAAGGCTCCATACCTCACCATCTCAGAGGGCTCCCTGCTCACCTTGGTTCCCTGCATGCCAAACTTTTTTTCTCCCCAGGAAAAATTCCTACTGATTCTCTCCATGCCTTCACCTCCTCTTAGGGAAACAGAAGTTCCTGAAGACCAGAGGGAAGGTCAGAGGGCTACACCCGCCTGGCCAGAAGCCACCAGCAGCTTCCTGCCAGGAGTCTTCTGTGAGCTACCACCTACCCTAGGGAAACCCAAATAAAGTTACCTCTCTACCAGAGAGCATTTTTCCCTTTAAGGAGAGGTTGTGCTTAGATCTCAGAAAGTATTTATGGCTTAATGAAGCTTTTATTCAGCCTTTTATGGGCACACCATCAAAGGTCCACCCTGTTGTATCTGTGAGTGCTGTCATGAGCAGACCTGGAACTGTATCCTCTATAATTTACTGTATTCAACTTTACTTTTTTCCTTTCCCTGTTTCCCTTCTTCCAACCCCCAAACTCATACAAATTCATGTTCCTTTCTATGGACAATGGGCAATATCATTACAATCTAACCTCATCCATCTTTTCAAAATAACTGTCATGGTTGAATACATTTCAACCTCAGGAAGTAAATGTTTAAAGAAGAGACCAGGACTAGAGAGGTGGGTCAGTGGTTAAAGTACATTTCTACACAAGTCTGATGGCCAGAGTTCAGAGCCTCAGAACCCACGTTAAGTCGGATGTAGTGGCACATGCTTCTGTAATCCCAATGCGCCTACAGCAATGGGAGGCAAGGTCAGAACCATCCAGAAGCTTGTGGGCCAGCTAGCCTGGTGTTCTCAGTGGCAAGACTAGAGATACTCTGTCTCAAACAATATGGAGGGCAAAAATCAACATCCCAAATGTGCTCTGACCTACACCTACGCGCACGCACACCACAACAACAGCCTATAAACCAGCAGTAAAGTTACTACTGCTATTCGGATGCTCAGAGGCATTCTAGGGCCCACTGAAGGTCCATCCACTAGTGAGCACAGACTGACATTCCATCTAAATTCTCTGAGTCCAAAGCTATCTGTATCCCACCTCCCACCACACCATTGCTCAAAACTCAAGACAGGAATTTCTGGTATTCCTGGGAGATTGAAGAGATCTGCAGCGTGAGACAGAATCTTTCACACCCTGCAGTGCAGATCCCTGAACTTCCTTCTCCTAAAAGGAGCCTGTGTTCTGGATCCTGACCTGAGGAGGCTCTGGTTCAGGGTCTATATGACTGAGGTTTCAGGTAAGGCTCCTTTGCCCCAAAACACATTCTATGCCAATAAAAATTAACCATATTTCAGCTTCCCATTCAAAAAGGAGAATGCCTGTGACTTTCCAGACATTTGGAAAAAGGAAGACGAGAGACTTTTCAGGCAGTAGGTAAAATTTCTGATACAACATTAAATAGATATAAGGATAGACAGATGATTGATAGACAGATGATAGATAGATAGATAGATAGATAGATAGATAGATAGATAGATAGATAGATAGAAAAATGGGTAGATAATAGTGATAGATGATAGATAGATAGATAGATAGATAGATAGATAGATAGATAGGTTTGTAAAGAGATACAGTGTTCTATAGAGGAATATACATAGTGTATTTTCATGGCCTAAGTTCTATGTCAATTAGAAACCATGCGGTGGGACTCAGGAATGAGGGTGGGGGAACTAGCATGGCTCTTACCCTCATAGCAAATGTGATTTTTAGTTCTGGTATGGCCACACACACTGGCTACGTGACCTGAGTAAATTGTCCAACATTTTCAGAGCTTCTGTTTCCTCTTCTACAAAATGGAGAAGTTGCTATCTCTATTTAGAGTTATTCAAAAGATAAGAGATTGTTTGTGCAAAATATATTTAATTGTGCAATGAGAGTGGTTCAACAAATAGAATTATTATGGTTTTCATTTAAAATAGTCATTGTGATAAGAAGCTGTACACAACATCCAACCATACGTACGCCCAAGCTGAATGGGAGACATCCTTATCTCTCAAAGCACATCTTGAAAAACTCTAAAGTCCAGGGTTGTTCCAAGTCAAAGATCTGTAGATCATCGAAAAAAAGCAGCTGTTTTGGCCTTCCAGAATCAGTCATCTGCTTTAAAAGTTTTCACCTACAACCCATGCTTACCAGGTGAGGCCAGATGGAGACCCTGAGCAAGGTTCATTGAGCCCTGACACACTCCTTCAGCCTTGCCTCCCACGCTTCCAATCCGAAGCCTCGCTGGTCAGTACAGCATTCCATGGTTTTGATAGTAGCTTCTACTACTTAAAGCATCTTCCTTGCCCTCTACCTGAAGACTTATATTTTTAAAAATATATCAATAAGATAAATAAGACTGCCCACCATGAGACAGGGCCCAGGAGAAATTGCACAGGAAGCATCAACATGAGTACTGATCTTACTGCTAGCCTGACAAACAATCCCAGGGTGAAGGTGAAAAAACACGATGATCAATCAAAACCTATCAAAGCAAAAATTCTGAAGCTGCAGAGAGCTCAACACTAAATCAGACTGCCAGCAGGCCTCTATGGCTCAGGGAACATTGCTGAAGAGGATACAGAAAGACTACAAAAGCCATAGAGGAAGTAGGAATATCCTGAGGTACAGTCCCTCAGGTAACCAACAGGAACTGACAGGCCTTCATGACCACACAGTGAATACTGGAACCTCACTGAGGAGGACCCCCAGGGTAACTGAAGCAGGGGTGAGGAGATAAAAGAGTATAAACTGTTATACTATGTATAAAATAGTGAAAATAAATCTCCCTGACTTTAAGTAATCTTCCCACAATCCAAGCACAACTTTCCAAGTTATGAGCAGGAATCAACTTCTCCATCCTCCTGGGCTGGGTCATCAATAGACACTGCACTTGCCATTCATGCCCATGTGAAAATTCACTTTAAAAGAAAACAACTAGAGGAACCAAGAGCTGGATGGGACCTGCTTTCTAGCTGAGGGGAGGGGGAAAAAATGGAGAGTCTCCAAGGTCTCAGAGACAGCAGTGGTGGAAGATCTGGAAAGCCAAACCCAGTCCAGGTAGTACATCATTAATACAAGCAAGCAGGTCCCTAGTTCATCATGCAAGGATGGCTCCTTCCCGAAGCCCAGTTATTCAGAGATTCTGTGATGTACCTAATATCCTTTATCAAACTTATTTTCTTCATAAATAGCTAGAAGAGGTATTATTGTTTGCATTGAAGATACCCGAAGGATGAAAACCTCCTGCCTGCCAATCCAGCAAGACAAATAGGATCAGACTGATCATACCTCACAGCAGTCTGGGACTTCATGGACCTGGAACACACAGGACAGAAAATAAATGTGTACCAAAGTAAAATGAAGCTAACATGTCCTTATTCCCCAGTTGCATGCTGGGCCTAGCACTAGACAAAGAGAAGTGATGGTCCCCTGCCCCATACATTGAATGCCCTGGCAGGGCAGTGGACTGTCTTTGTGACTCAGAAACTAGCTCTCTAGATCATTCCTCAGAAGGAGCTTCCAGAAATTGCTGGAACAATGGTAGCATCACTAGAAAGAAGTCTGTCACCTCCCACAGAAGTGACTTTGAGGGACAACATATTTTTGAATTTATAATTTTGGAAAGTTTGCTAAAGCATTGCTTCCATTATAGACTACAGCAGAAAGCACTGAGTCAGGAAAGCAGAATCTATTTCTGATGCTATCACCAACCTCCCACATGTTCGAGTTATTTCTCTTTTCTGGGCCTCAGTTTCCCTGCCTATAAAAGTCAAGGACTGACCTGTTCTCCAATGTTCCTTCCAAGCTATTTCTCCCAAAAAAGCTGATTTCTATAACATGAGTGCCATTCAGCCATGGTGCCTAGGCACAATACTGATGGAGTCAGCTAATCTAGGGCCTGAACAAGGCTGCTCACCTAGGACTAAAATTCTGTTTATGGGTCTGAGAAGATGGCTCAGTGGGTAAAATGCTTGCCATGCAAATGTGAGGACCTATATTCAGATCCCCAAAAGCCAGGCATGGGAAAGGTAGACATAAGGGAATCCCTAGAGCTTGCTCTAAACTCAGTCAGAGACCCTGTCTCAAAGAAACAGGTAGAGAGCAATTGAGGAAGACTCCCAGCGTTGGCTTTTGGCCTTGACACACACATGCATACATGTGCACATACACCTGTATACAGGCATGTGCTCGCACACATATCCTATATACACACCAATCCAGTTCGCAGCCCCAAAACTGCATTCTAGAGTTGGTCTCTTTCTACTAGAGGAAGGGCATTTTGTCCTAACTTGTAATAAAATGTCATATGGACTGGCCATGTCCCTGATCTTGGCTATTTCCTACTATTGCCCAGCTCCTCAATGCAAACACTCCCTTCATTATTTCTCCTCCTCTGCAGATTTTAGACGCTGAAGACAATCAAACCCACCGCCTTCTCCCTATAGAAACCCAAAACTGCAGCATCTGTATATGTATATGCGACTCAACCAGTCACTTGTTCTGGTTCCTTAATGACTTCCACCACCCAATAAACTTTTTATCCACTACAAGGCAGCCACTTACACAGCCATCAAAGCACAGCCTTGACATGACATAAATCTGTGTTTCCACATTCTTTTCTCTGACCTGTACTTCCCATCCTTCCTGCTCATGTGCTCTACTATCCCATCACATTTCTTGTCCCTTATCTTGACCACCCATTGATCCTTCACATGTCCACACAGCCACCTCCTGTCTTAGCTTCCTTCCTTACACAAATTGTCCTACTTTATTCTTGCAAACAGCCACGACACCTTCTAATCTCTTTCCTCTGCCACCACCACTTTGCAAAACTCCAACATTTGCTCAGCACCATCTCTGTGCCCATCATTTGCAGCTAAGAGCTGCCAGAGAAAAATCACACAACCTGGCTAAGTGATTTCACTTTCAACTCATGGACACAAATTTCATATGAAGAGTCAGTACCTAGTAATTTTGCTTTTTCATTCCCCAAAATAAATTCAAGTTCTTCAAAACTTTCTTTTATCATATCTCTCTCTCCCTCTCTCTCTCTCTCTTTCTCTCTCTCGCTCTCTCTCTCGACTGTGGGTGCAGTGTGACCAGATGCCTCAGTCTTCCACCATGATGTCTTCATGTCTTTCTTGCTATGATTGCCTATAGGCTCAAACTGTGAGTCAAAATAAACACTTCCTGCCTTCCTTAAGTTTCTTTTGTCGGGTATTTTGTCACAGAAAGAAAAGTAACTAATACAAAGGACCACCTTCAGTTCTAATGCCTGAGATTCCATCCATTAGAATTTTCAGAATCATAGAATGTCAATCCACAAGGATGGCCATTCAGAATTGCATTTTGCCACTTCGGCTACCCAGAGCACTGCATGGGGAAGATCCTGAGGCCTAGGGCTATAATCAAACAGGAAAAACCATCTCCTGGATCTTGAATGCCCCTCAATGCCCATGTGTTAAAGACTTAGTTGGGAGGTGGTTGAACCCTTGGGAAGGGCTCTTTGTGGGAGGCCCTTAAGCTACTGGAAGTGTGACCATGAAAGAGGTTGTGGGACCCAGATCCACCATCTTTCCCTCTTGCTCCTGGGCCCATGGTGAAAGTGCTACATGCCCCCACCATGATGCTCTGCCTCTCCAGAGGCCCAAAGAGATGGAGACAATTGATCATGAAGCTTTAAAACTGTAAGTCTAAATGAACCTCTTCTCTTTATAAGTCAATAAGAAGGAGGTTGCTATAATCACTAACTGAGGTCTTTATGACCCCACAGTGAATACCATAATCCCACCTAGAAGGGCCCCAAGGGTAACAGAAGTTGGGGCAAGAGGATAAAAGAGTATAACTTGTTAATATATATATATATATATATATATATATATATATATATATATATATGTATAATTAATAAAATTAAAGGAGGTTGCTGTCCAATGTTGTTCAACCTCTTCGTGTTAGAAAGGGAAGTAAGGTTTGAACAGATGCCATGGCTTTCCAGGAGACAGCTATAAGAAACACTGCTGAGGAAAGAGCTTGCCTCCTTGGACCATCAGTGTAGAATTATTTCAAGCTGCTTTTTCTATTGACCTAAACAGAGGGACTGAAACCCATACATATTTGAAAGGCTATGGAGATTGTGAATTTTAAAATTTAAACTATTTATGCAATATACTATTTTTGATCTTCCTTTTCTAAGTAACTTCTGACCAGATTAATTTTATATGCAAACTTCTGTCAAATGTTTCTAGTTTTATTTTTTGTTACAACCACAATAAGAAAATATTTTAAATACAAGGATAATTACCAACCAACCCCCACACTCCCCAAGTTGAGCATTCCTTTCTCCCACCAGCCCTCATTTTAAATTCAGAGATCCTCCAAGCCCTCTGAAGTACAAAGGAGTTCATTAAATCACTTTTCCTTGAAACAAGAGACACAAAAATGGAGAATGGAAGAAAATTAAAGTCAGTTAACTACTTTGATTTTGTTAGCTATTGATTGCCACTGAAAACATCCTCATGTAGCCTTCAGAGAAATTCTATGTAGTAACTACTTTCATTTTCTATTTTAAAGATTATATTAAAAATGATTAAAGCTGTTGCCCACTTATGCATGTTTTGCCCCAGATCTTTTATTGTTTTTTTTTTTAAATCACAGAAAGAGAGCATGAGAGAGAGAGAGAACTGGCACGCCAGGGCCTCCAACCATTGCAATAAAACTCCAGATGTGTGCCATCTTATTTGCATGTGCAACCTTGCACACTTGCATCACCTTGTGTGTCTGGCTAATATGGGACCTGGAGAGTCACACATGTGTCCTTAGGCTTCATAGGCGAGCACCTTAACTAGTTAGCCATCTCTCCAGCCTTGCTCCAGATCTTTGTTCCACTGAGTATAGCCCATGGATCAACAGTTACTACCATTGCTAAGGTTCCATGAAAAAAAGAATGTTCAGCATACTGTCCAGGACTATGGAGTCAGAATTGGATTTTTTTTTAAGCAGGAAGGAATAGCACATTTTTATTTTGATATCAACAGTGCTCTAAGAATCTGTATTTTTAACAATACCCTTCAGGGATTCTTACACACACACACAAAACTTTTGACAGCAGTTGTACACATGACATAGCCCAATAAGCAATTAATTGGGATTCAAGTTAAATCTCACCAAATTCTAATAGAACAAGACTTAGAGACACAGACTTCATGGTTTTGAAGGCAGTTTAAGTCATCTTGACACAAATTGCACTCACCAAACCCATAATGATTGTCTATTATTCTAAGTAGCCCTTGCAAAACCATGTATCAGAGAGTAAAAAGGCTACTGGGTGAGATAAAAAATAAAATTTAATTAAAAAAAAAAAGCAGACCAACTTGGAACTCAAAAGACCCAAGTCAACCAACCCAACCACTATTTAGCAATATCATTCATGATATCATGTACCCTGCCAGACCCTCACTTCCTCCACTAGTGAAATAGAAGGATTGGAACAAACCTTCCCAGCTCAATAATTCTGGATTTTTGCTCATGCTAGCACATTGTTCTATCTACAGTCCTGACATGATCATAGGCCACTTCCTCCAGCCTGGAGGTCTGCCTCAATTTATCCCTGTGGTAATTGCTGTGTAGCTTTTCTCAAACATAAAAATAAATTATTATTAGCGCACAAAATACCACCACCTTCCAGAAGCTCCAACAGCCTAGCAGCACCTCCACTCAAGAGCTCATTGCCAGCTGATCCTGAGATGCTTGAGGGCTTCCAGGTCTGCCGCCGGAAACCCTCTCGCCACCACCTTAGCGTGTCCATTTTCCTAAGGGCAAAGGTTACATTCTTCAATCCTGGGACACTGGGGTGGTAATTCCCAGACTCTGGGTCACTGTGTCCTGCTACTAAATTCTTCCATTCACAAAGACACCAGACACAGCACACCTACAGTGAAGCCAGAAGCCACTTTATCCCCACCATACAGGAAGTCCTCGTGAACTGATGGATGCAGTCCAGACCCAGAAGAGAGACTGCCAAATCTTCCTGGATGCCCATAACTCTGGCCCAGTTTTTCTCAGGGACCGGAAGAGAAGTTATCCCTGAGTGTTTTCGTCAAGGGGGAAGTCCAACATTTTGTTTTCTTTTCTATTAGTGTTTCTCCACTATCAGGAGAGTCCTTCCTCCATGAACAGTGAATATCTAAACATGGATTCCTAGCAGCTGGGTGACTCAGGCTCAGCTGCAGGTGACATTGCTATCTTCCCCAGGAAGCCAACTAGCCTTGCACACAATCACCCAGCCAAGGAAGTGAGAAGACACAATTTCCAGCATAAACACCAAACTGGCTGCTGCAACACCATGATTTGAGGATTCCTACTAGAAAATTATCTAGGGCTGGAGGGATGGCTTAGCGGTTAAGGTGTTTGCCTACAAAGCCAAAAGGACCCAGGTCCGATTCCCCAGGACCCACATAAGCCAGATGCACACAGTGGCACCTGGATCTGGAGTTTGTTTGCAATGGCTGGAGGCCCTGGCTCACCAATTCTCTCTCTCTCTCTCTCTCTCTCTCTCTCTCTCTCTCTCTCTCTCTCTCCCTCCTTCCCTCCCTCCCTCCCTCTCCCTCTCCCTCTCCCTCTCCCTCTCCCTCTCTCCCTCTCTCCCTCCTTTTCTCTCTCCCTCCCTCTCTCTCTCTCTCTCTCTCTCACACACACACACACACACAAATAAATAAATTCATAAACTTTTAAAGAATTATCTGGTACCCCTATGACAAGGATGAATGGAAGCTACTTCACCATGCACTCTGTGATGGAACAGAGGGCAAAGCCCATGAGGAAATGTGCAAAATGGAGGAGCTGGGGCTAAACACAGGAGCAAATCTGAATATTGCAAAGTTTGTGATTTTTTTTTTTTTTTTTTTGACATCCAATTGCTCAACCCTTGTGGATATTTGATTTTATCTTTCAGGCAAGGAAACAAAGAAACTTTGTTCTAAGAAATGGTGTTTTCCCCATCTACTCAACAACTTCTCTTAGAATCAAACATATCATCTGACTCTCTTCTAGTAGAAATTGTATGTTAGATCTTAGTGTTTGGCCAGGTGGGGTGGTATACACCTTTAATCTCAGGACTTGGGAGGCAGAGGTAGGAGGTTACCCTGAGACTACATAGTGAATTCCACATCAGCCTGAGCTAGAGTGAGACCCTACTTTGAAAAACAAACAAACAAACAAAGAAATAGATTTTAGTGTTTTGGGGGTAGAGAGATGGCTCAGCAGCATTCGCCTGTAAAGCATAAGGACCCAGGTTCAATTCTCCAGTACCTACGTAAAGCCAAGTTTGTAGATGGGTGTGGAGGTTTTTGCAATGTCTAGAGGCCCTGTCATTCCCATTCTCTCTCTCCCACCCTCTCTCCCTCCCTCTCTCTCTCTCTCTCTCTCTCTCTCTCTCTCTCTCATAAGTAAATAAATAAATAAAAAGAGGAAATTATCTCAAGTGCCTCCACAACATGATCCCCCTTGTCCTTAGTTCTGGCTCTGTGTTCCCAAGAGGCAGCTCCAAAAGGACAAGACTACCAGGGTTTAATTAAGTCTGCCAATTAGAAATCTGAGTTCTGGTACTGTGGAGGTGGCTTAGTCTGTGAAACATTTGCCAAGCAATTGTGAAGACCTGAGTTCAGATCCCCAGTCCTCATGTAAATTCTGAGCACAGCAGTAAGTGCCTATAATCCCAGCACTAGGGAGACGAGACAGTAAACTAACTAGCTAGACCAACCAAACCAGCAAGTTCTAGTCTCAAAGAGCAAGGTAAAGAGCAGTTGAGGAAGACCCTTAACATCAATCTCTGCCCTCCACACGCAGTTGCACGCACACATGTGCACACATACACACACCCCCACACTACACATGACAAAAGAAAGGGGAGAAGAGGAAGAAGGAAAGAAAACAAGAGAGATGAGAGAAAGGAAGGAAGAAAAAAGAAAGGAAGGAAGGAAAGAAATTCTGAGTGTTTTTCAATCCCCATACATTTCTTTTTTTAAGTGAATATTTTTATATATTTTACTTATTTGAGAGACAGAGAGAAAGAAGCAGGAGGAGAGAGTGAGTATGGATGCACCAGAGCCTCCAGCCACTGCAAACAACTCCAGATGCATATGCCACTTTGTGCATGTGGCTTTTCATAAGTACTGGGGAATAGAACCAGGGTCAGCAGGCTTTGCAAGCATAAGGGCCTTTAACTGCTGAGCCATCTCTCCAGTCCCCCATATATAGCTTATGATTCTAGACTTTACTTCATCTCTTGGGCTCTTTAAAATAAACTGAACTAGTTTGGGCTGGACAGATGGCTCAGCAGTTAAGGCACTTGCCTGCAAAGCCTAATGACCAGAATGTGATTTCCCAGTACCCACATATGCCAGATGCACAAAGTGGTGCATGAATCTGGAGTCCATTTGCAGTGGCTAGAGGCCCTAAAGGCCCTGGCATGCCCATTCTCTCTGTAGCTGGGCATGGGGCACACTCAGGAGGCAGATAGAAGAGGATTACAGTGAGTTCAAGGCCAGTATGAGACTACATAGTGAATTCCAAGTCAGCCTCGGCTAGAGCTATATCCCTACCTCAGAAAAAGAAGAAAAAAGAAAGAAAGAAAGGGGGAAGGAAATAAAGAGAAACTAATTTGTTGTTAAAAAACAAACTGGGTTTTGTTCATCCTTTTTGCCTGCATTTTTTTATCCAATTGTTCAATTTCTTTAGCAAACAGTCTTTGAGTGTCTACTACATTCCAAGCTCTAGAAATACAAAAGTGTGGAAGCATAGCCCCTCTGCAGCAGCTGCCCCTGGCATAAAGCTGAACAGGAGCTCTGACCTGTTGCTGAATAAGGGCTCTCCTGGCGACGTATTTCTAGTGTCCAGGATATATGGGTCTGGGGAGTAGCAGGGTACTGGCTAGGTGGGGTATGTTAATTTTCAGGTGTAGTGAATCCATCCATTATACATCTAAGAAGCTGCCTCAAGTACACAAGAGATAGGTCATGTGATTAGGAAAGTGCAGGTCAGCGTGGGGTGAGATGCCCACTGAATAGCTATTCCTTTGTCTCATGTCCCCTAGTTTCCCAAATATGCAGGCATGAAAAATGAATGTGAAGGGGGCTTTGGAGAAGAGAAAATGTCAGACACTGAAACTGGTGAAACTGAAGGCAAAGTCTTACTTTTAGCCAGTGCATTAGCTCCAGCTCATTACTCCTCTTACTGCACTTTGTTATTCATTGTAAAATTCCAAAGGGGAAGAAGTTGTATAAAAGAAGGGCTGGGGTGGGGGAGGGTCAATCAAAATTCAAGGTATTCTGAATAAGACATATGAAAATCTACTTTCTTGAATAATGGCACATCCAGAAGCTATAGATTGTTACTAGAAAATTTTCAGTGTCAGGGATGGGATACCTTCCAGTGAGTTGTTGGCCAGGGAGGTCCCTGTTGCCTCCAAAACATTACAAGCTATTGTCAAGGCCCTTGGTTTCCCATGAGAAAGAGATGGTAAGACCCTATTTCTGAAGACTTCACATGCCTGAGAAGCAAAGTCACTGAAACATCAAGCTGGTGTTCAGCAGAAAACCTTCTCTTGTATCCCAGCCAACTGAAAGTTGAGAAAAGCTACACTGTATGCAGCCTTATGGGAGACAGAAGTCATCAGCTGTGAAAACAGTGCACATTGGAAGCCTCAAGTTTGGCCAGACAGGCCAAATGACTGAGTAAGTGCAATAGTGGCATGTCTGGTCTGGGGAAAACCAACTGCTCTCTAATTGGACTCGAGTCATGCTCTATGGGAGGGAATTCATGCCTGGTACTGAAAACCTAATCAAAAGCCTATGGCCTTATGTAGGTAGTGTCAGGCTCTGTGAGGTCATAGATATCCAAGCCATTTTGTGTAATAGAAAGAAAAGATCATGACATCAAAATAAAAGAGACTGATTGAGAGGAAGGGATATAATGGAGAGTGGGGTCTCAAAGGGGAAGGTAGGGGGAGGGAAGGAATTACCATGGGATATTGTTTACAATTATGGAAGTTGTCAATTTAAAAAGTTTAAATAAAAATCAGGAAAAAAAAACCTATAGCAGGGAAGGTCACAAGCCTTAGAGTTATAAAGCCTGCTCTTGTCTGGATAAATGCATATATTATTCTCACCAAATTGCCCTGAAGGCACTACACTTAATGTTCATATTCATATATTAATGCTACTTTCAATTCTGGTTAGAGAAGCTTCTCTTTAAAGATGGTGATGACCACTGGGATTGCACAAAAGGCAACATAGTGCTGAGAAGAAGGGACAGAGGAGTGTCCAGCACTGAAACCCTCTATCACACCCTCCAAGGCTCAGGGTCCATTGTGGAAGAGGTGACAGAAAGAACTGTCCAGACGGAAATTGGCCTTGATATCCATAACCTCGCAGTGCCTAGTAATACCTACACAAGACCCTCATAACAGGAGAAAAAGATGATGACATTAAATTAAAAGAGCGACTAATGGAGAGAGGGAGGGGATATGATGGAGAGCAGAGCTATGAAGGGGAAAGTGGGGGAGGGGAGGTAAATAAAATGGTTTGTTTTCTGTAAGTATACAAGCTGTCAATAGTATTATATATATATATATATTAAATTTAATAATATATTTTTTTAATTCCAAATGAGCAGGAGTTACGTGTATGTTATTCATGGTTGTCTTCTCATCATCTAGCACATGCCTGGCAAAGGGAAAATTGAAGACATTTGTTTAAAGAGTACTATGGAGGGCTGGAGAGATGACTCAGCTGTTAAAGGTTCTTGATTGCAAGCCTGCTGGCCTGAGTTTGATTCCCAAGTAAAGCTGAACTTCAAGTAGTGCCCATGTCTATAATCCCAATGTGCCCATAGCAATGGATGGCAGAGCCAGAAGAATCTAGAAGCTAACAGGCCAACTATACTGGGGCACACACAATGGTGAAAAACAACAAGGGATTATGCATTGGGGGAGCAGCGGTCAGTTATTTGGGGGTGGGGGGCAGGGAATGCTTCTGGGCATGATGTCTCAACCTGTGGCTCTAACAATCTTTCTGGCCCCTCTTCCACAAAATTCCCTGAGCAGTGGTGGGTGAGTTTTAAGTCTACTTCAGTGATGAGCTCTTAGGAGCCTCTGAATTAGCACAACCCCCTAGGGAATACCTGCAACCCCACTGAGGAGTATCCCCAACAGAGTGGGGAAGGGACAATGGAAAAGAGGCCACCAACATGAGATGTATACATACAAAGTATGTTGATAATAATAATAGTAATAGTAATAATTGCAAAAAGAAAAACAAAAACAGAAAAAAATGGTCTTGTAACTTTATCAAAAACAAAAACAATTTAAATTAATAAACACAATTTTTTGCATAAATAAGCAACAAGGGAGACCTTGCCTCAAGAAAAGTAGGAAGAACAGACAAGTCAAGGTTTTTCTCAGACCCTACACATGCACCATGGCATGTGCATACCCATTCTCTCAATAACAATAATAATAATAATGTTAGAAAGTACCGTGGGATAAAATACCTGACCAGGCAGCAAACCACTAAAACCATAAGGAGCCCAAGGAGACAGGGTGACTGAATTGTAATGTGAGATTCTGGAACAGGAAAAGGGAAAAAAAAATAGGCTTAAAAATGTAAGGACTGGGGCTGAGAAGATGGCTGATTGGATAAAGCCTTTGTCGGCAAGGCTTGGTGACCACATGTTATGCAGGCGTGGCACCCCACTCACAAGGGCAGCACTTGGGGACCAGAGACATAGAGCCCCAAAGCTAGGGGAGTCCGTGAGCTCTGGATTACAGTGAGAGGCCCTGCCTCAGAAAATGAAGTAGATCAAGGAAGAACCACGTACACATGCACACACACACGCGTGTCCACATACGTGCAAACAAACACACACATATATGTAAGCAAAAAGAAAAAAGTGCAAGGAAACCTGGACAAAGGGGGCACATTAACTGACAGTAATGTATCAATGTGGAGTGTTAACTATGGGAAATGTTCCATGCTAATGTAAGACGTTAATTATAAAGGAAATTGGGTGTGGAATGTATGAGAGCTCTCTGTACTCTGTCAGCACTTGTTCTATAAATCTACAACTCTTCTCAAGGAAAAGGCTTAACAAAACTTTAGATAACCAAACACCTTTGTGCCCTCTCCCTTCCAAGCTAGGGGCTCATCTTTGGTCTGATTCTCTCTGCTTGTTCCACACATTGTCTATAAGAAAAGATCTCTCCTTTCTGAGGCTGAACATGCCCTTGCATGATGGTAGAAGGCCTGAGTTCTGGTGCCACCTCTGCCATCTTCCCACTGTGACCACGTGTAAGTTGTTCCAGTGTGCCCCTTTCTGGGCATCAATTTACCTATCGATGAAAAAGGAGGACTAGAAGATTCTAGTTGCTCCAGGAAGGCAGGGTAGTGTCTGTTACGTGGCAGTTACTTCTAGCTCCTAGGACAGTCCTAGGCACAGAGCACACACTACGTAGATGTTGACTGAATGAATTTGCTACAGAATGGTTGGCATGTGGTTTATCCCACCAAAACCCCAAGACAAGGCTTAACCTCCCAAGGCTTAATGTGGCGGCATTGGGAGGTTAACTCTTTGGGACACTCAGTGAAATACTGCCATCATGAATGGACTAATGTCTTCCCCAAGCAACTGGGTTAGATCTCTTGAGACTGGATCAAGTCTCATGGTGGCAGGTTAGATCATGTAGGATTGATTAGTTACTGGGAGATCAAGTTGTTACAGGGAAAGCAAAGCTACTCCATGTGTTTTGCCCCTTCTTAATGTGAGCTTATCCTCTTCCACTTCTCCAATGTGAATTAGTGAAACATGAAGCCCCCACAAAGAGCCAAGCAGATGCCAGCATCATGTTCTTAGATTCAGAGGACTGCGAGCCATATAAATCTCTTTCCTTCATGTTAGTTTCATATTACAGGACAAAATGGACTGAGGCTAAATAGATGTGAAATGAGCATTGCTTTGACATTTCAACAAACTAACTTCAAATGGAAACATCTACAGTCTGCTCATATCTCAAATCCTCCTTGAAGAACTATAACCTATGGTTCGGGGCCTGCAGCATTCCAACTCCCCTGGGGCTCAGGCAGAGTTGCACCAGATAGATGGTGAGTGTGCCACATCTAGATCCTATCATCCTGGGTGTCACCATGGCTTCTTGGGATGAGACTTTTACCAACCTCTTCAAATCACTCTCCAACAAGCTCAGACAGGTTACAGGACTTCCTGGCCCTTGGCCTGGCCCTGGCCATGACAGATAACTTAAAGACAGCTCAGGCCAGCAGGAATGGAAAAATCTGGAAGTCACCAAAATTAAAATGTTTTAAGGGCTGGAGAGATGGTTTAGCAGTTAAGGCACTTGCCTGCAAAGCCAAAGGACCCAAGTTCAATTCCTTAGGACCCACATAAGCCAGATGCATGAGGTGGTGCATGTGTCTGGAGTTCATTTCCAGCAGTTGGAGGCCCTGGTGTACCCATTCTCTCTCTCTCTCTCTCTCTCTCTGTCTCTCTCTCTCTTTCAAATGAATGAATAAAATTTTAAAAAATGTTTTAAGTCTCTGTTCCCACCCTCAAATCATATAAAGACTAGGATTTTAATCGCAGCCCTTAATCTTACATCAGCTGCAGTATGAGGCTCAGGCAAGCTTTTCTCAGTGACTGAGCAGCCCACTGACCAGAATTGAGGCAATGGTGGCTAAAACCAGGATGAGATGAGACAGCTTCTCAGAGAGGATACACTCTGCATTACCCTGGGTGTTTCTTCTGCCCAAAAACCCAGCCTCGCCCTGCATTATTCACTCACTCTAGTCGAGAGAGCAGGTTCTTGGCAAGTTCTGACATCTCACCTGACTCCCTGCCTAGACTCATTCTGCTGCACCTATTATGGGCTCTCAAACCATTCCCTCTCTCTCTCTCTCTCTCTTTCTCCCCCCTCCCCCATCATTGTAATTACTCACTGCTCTGTCTCTGCCAGCAGGTCTTGCTCACTGTTTGATCTTCACCAGTGTTTGGTATGGAAATAACTCAGGACTTATATGAGTGAGCAAATGAAGAAAGCTGTGAGCAAGTAAATTACTAAGTCTCTAATTTTATAATGTTTTTGATAAGTTACCTCAAATTTCACAGGAGAATGTTTTATAGCATCAACATGTTCAAAAGATAAAACTCATCCCTTTGTACAGTCATAAACTCCTGAAGGACTTTCTCTGACACATTTAGGAAGAAGAAAATTAGGTTCTGAAGCCCTGTTCTCCACCCCATCCCGCCCGTTTCTTCTTCTCACAAAGCTCCTCGCTCTCTCAGTCCCTCTGTTTCTCTCTCCCGTTCCATTCTCTGTCTCTCTATATCTCTCTATCTCTCTGTATCTATGTAGCCACTGATGCACTCTTTCCTCACTCTGTCACTGTCTCTCTCTCTCTCTCTTTCATGCATTATCACTGTCCCTTCCCAGTTCCCATCCTGCCCCAGTCTCTACGCACACCAGCATCTCACAGCGGAGACTGCACCTTCACCTGTGCGGCCGATCTGTACCTGGGGCGCAGCACCAGCAACGCTGTGGTCAACAGTGTGAGCTTTGACAATTTGACAGATTAATCAGACTCCAGGCCTGGCTCTTCTTCTGAGACGATACATGACCTTGGTCAAGGGGCCTACCTAATCTCTCTGAGCCTCAGCCTCCTTATTGCCAAAATGAGGCAAAAATGCCCCTTTCACGGGACAGCTGCAAGGATTAAATGAAATAATGCTCAGAAAATGTTTAACACACTGGTAATACTTCATACATGTAAACTTCTCTCAGATATCAGTTCTACTATAGCAACTGCTTTTATGTCCCCTGCAAAATCTTCTTTGAAGACACTGATTGAATACCCCACCCACCCAAAGGATCATTCTGCCCTCTTCTTGATCCAAATAGCTGACCACCCCAAGCCCAATTTTCTCTGTCTCAGGCTGTTTGGTCTTTTGTGTTCACTTTATCTCAGGAAAACTACCTGGATGAGACATCTTTAAGCTTGGCCTTCCCTAAAACCATCTGTGAGTAGTTTTTAAAACTTGTGGTTATTGAAGGTGAATCCAGGAGAATCTTATTCCCGAGGTGATGCCTAGGAACAGGCATTTTCAAAAGCATCCAGAGTCGCCTTGGATTGGAGAACAGGATTCAAATTTGTAGCTGGGTGGGTACTCAAGTGATAATGAGTGATGGAATGAAGAATGTGAGTGAATGAATGAATGAGTCAATAGGAGATAATAACAGAGATGGGTGGGTGGGTGGATGGAAGGAAGGAAGGAAATGGGTCTATTTCCACGAGAAGAAATGCTGCTATTTTCCCCCCAGACCTGTGCTCATATCTCAGAAATGTGTGCCCATTGGTTCTGTGGATTTCAGAGAGCAAGTCTTAGCTGCCCCCTGTCCTGTTATTTCCTTTGCCTGCCTTCACGCTCTCCTATTCCTGGGATCTTTGTTTTGCACCTGCTCACAGTCTGCCCTCCCTTTCAGTTTTCCACTCTACTCCCTCCTTTTGGTTCCCAATGCTTCTTCATCCAGAGCAAACCACAGGTTCTTGTTCTTATCCCAAGGCACTTTTGCAAAAGGATGCTTTGGACACAACAATTACACAAAAAGAGTTTTATTTGATGAACCACAGTGGCTAACAGGACCCGAAATGGTGAGCAGGCATTCTGCAAAAGGAGTGGGGGAGGGGAGAAGAGCCAGCCTCCTCTGCTCTCTGCCCAGACCATAGATGAGTTCCTGTAAATCTGTGGAACACCCTCCTGCCTTCAAGATGCTTCCTCCAGCCAAGACTGGGTGCTGTGAGGGCAACCCTGGGCAGTGGCTCTGTGGAAGACTCTGTCCCGAGACACAGAAACAAAGCTGAGAGATGCTGTGTTCTCCCCACCTGCCTCTGCGCCCAGGCTGAGCTCTGACCCAGGGATGGCCAAAAAAAATGTCCATTTTCATCGAGCCAGGCTCTTCCTGTCTCTGTGCCACACATCTTTCATCTCCAGAGTCCTCCAAGAACAAAACCCGGAATTGTACACCATTTCCAGCTGACGAAGTCCCCCCTGTTAATTCTGTCCTTGAGACTCTGGCATTGTAGGCTGCCAGCCACAGCCCTCCCCACGTGCTCCCATCAGTGAGCCCACCTCCACACTGCAAGAGAAGCCACGAGGTTCCACTCTGATGCTGAAGAGAGCAAAAATTAGTGAATCTTTCATGGCCAGCAGGTCACCTCCTTGGGAAGAGAACCACAACCTGGAGACTGGGAGCATGGTAAAGAAAATCTTCACAAGCTCAAAGCCATGAGGGGAAGGCCCAGCCGAGGGGTTATGGAAGGCTCTATCCACCTTCTTCTTCCCACTGTGGAACTGGAGGAGGACCCAGGACCCAGCTCAGTAAGACTCCCCTAAACCTTGGATGCCAGATGTTACTGGGAAAACTGAAAAAAAAAAAAAAAGAGTTTGATGTAAAATAGACTTCATTCCTAAAGCACGGACCAGCCGCCTGAGTACCCCAAGTCCAGTGGGGGTAGACTCACATTTATTCTACATTCCTCATGCCCCTTCTTCCCTAATGGACTAGGTGACCAGCAGAGGCACAATGGAAAGAGGGTAGGGCTCACCCCAGTTCATTCATCCATAAAAGTTCTTCACGTGATGCTCTTGTAAGTGTGTGCATGTTTATACATGTGCATAGAGGCCAAAAGCAAACATCCTCACCCAGTCAAGTGACTCTTGGCACTAACAGCACCAACACCCAAGAAAAAACGTCCAGGAGACGGTGGGGTTGAGGAAAGACAGGAGAAAGACCTGTGGTTCGCAGTTCTGGAGGAAATGGAAGGCTAAGACAGGGAGGGCAGGGAGTCAAGCAGCATGCAGACTCAATACAGACACCCTCCGTCCTTTCTCTCTGTGCTGTCTTCCCAATTCCCCATTCATAGTAGGGAAAGGGAAGTGTCCACAACTTCGCCAGCCTGCGGCCTTCCAATTGTCATAGAGGGCAGAGGAGTAAAGAAAGGGCGTGGGAAATTGGTAGGGAGCATACCTCCTTGGTATCACAGAAGTCCTACAGGAGGGAAACTAGTCCTGGTGCCTGGATGTCAGGGACCTGAGTCAGCTTGGGGGCAATCCCAACACTCTGGGCTCCGGGCTGCAGCATTGATTCTTGGCTGACACACAGCCCAGCCCCCCCCACCCCCCCACCCCCGCCCCAACTCACTCCTCCTGCCTCTCCGAAAACAGGATAAGAGCTCGACAGGGTTAGTCTGTCAAGCTTGAGAATTCTTAACCCCTGGAAGCCCTGCAAAACCGGAGGTAAATGGGGATGGAGGAGAGACTGGGAAAGGGGACCCGCTGAAGCCAGAAGGTGGAGATTAACAGTAAACATTTCAGAGGCAGAGGGAAAAGGGAAAGTAAAGAAGAGAGAGAAAAGAAGGGTAGAGAACTAAGAAGAGGGTGGAGGAAAACAAATGCTTCAGCAGTTTAGGGTGCATATGACTTCCCCCTAAGAGACTTAGGCAGGGCTAGACTCACAGGTAGTGAGTGGCTGAGCACAGGTCTGCCTGCAGAGCTCAATCGCTTCCTGGGAAGCCACAGTCTTCTGAGAAAGAATAAAGAGTAAGCGGAGGCTGAGGAGGGGCTGGGAGTCAGAGCGCGGGGAAAGGGTGGGAATGCAACGCAGAAGGTGCAGCCATGACACCGCTTCTCAGAGCTAGGAGACAGCCGCAGGTCGCGCCGGTGCCAGCCCTAGTCAACCACAAGGGTCTCTTGGCTATAGGGGATGGACTTCTCGTGCATTTGCTCTCCTCCCTTGCCCACGTTGGGGCCAGGCCCCTGGCTGTGGCCCGACGAGTAACTGGCCGACTTCTCGCCGCTGCCGGGCGCGGCGGCCGCACAGCGGCTCCGGCCGCAGCAGAGCACCGAGGAGCAGGCCTGGCGGAAGCGCGGGTCGAAGAAGGCGTAGAGGAAGGGGTTGAGGCAGCTGTTGACGTAGCTGATGCAGGTGCAGTAGGGGAAGACGTTTATGAGGAAGAGGTCAAAGTCGCAGGGCCAGTGCAGCAGGCTGCCCAGCATGTAGAGCGTCTTCACCAGGTGGTAGGGCATCCAGCACAAGGCGAAGGTCACCACGAGCACCACGATGATGCTGAGCAGCCGGCGCCGCTTCCTCAGGCCCTCGGAGCGCTCCTTGCGGAAGTGGCTGGCGATGGTTTGCGCGATGAAGAAGTAGCAGGTCAGCATGACGGTGAAGGGCACCACGAAGCCCACGGTGGTGGACGACACGCCCAGGCCCACCTCCCAGGCCCACTCGGAGCTCGCGGTGGACACCAGGGAGTAGTCCATGTAGCACTGCACCTTGGTGTTGTTCTCCAGGTTGCCAGTCGTGCGCAGCACCATGACGGGCACTGCCAGGAGGGCAGCCAGCACCCACAGGACCGCCGTGGCCACCGCCCCGCTGACCCGCAGCCTCAGCCGAGCATTGGCCACGGGCCTCACAATGGCCAGGTAACGGTCGAAGCTAAGGCCCGTGAGGCAAAAGACGCTGGCGTACATGTTGACGAAGATGAGGTAGCTGCTAAGCTTGCAGGAAAAGGCACCGAAGGGCCAGTCGTACTCCCGGTAGGTGTAGGTGGCCCACAAGGGCAGCGTCACCACGAAGGTCAGGTCAGCCACCGCCAGGCTGGCAATGAAGATGTCTGCCGAGCGCCTCTTCTCCCGGCTGCTCCGAAACACAGTCCAGAGCACCAGGCCATTGCCCGTGGTGCCCAGGAGGAAGACCAGCATATAGATGGCAGGAATGAGGGCCCCTGAGGACCTCCAGTCTGCATAATCACACTCAGACTGGTTATCTGCCCCATAGTAGTTGTCAAAATCGTCTTCCATGCTGGGAAATGGAGGAGAGGTGGACAGAGTCCCAGGGACACCAGCTCGGTGACTATGTCACCAACTCAGCAAGTGCCCTCAGCTTTGGGCTTGAGCCTCAGAGGCCAAGAAGGTTTGAGGCTGCTCAGAGCCCTTGCCAGCATGTAGGAGATGCCGTGTCTGGACTCTCAGCTCTGAGAGAATGCCTTTCCCCTGCAGGCTTCGCCCTGTCCTCTCCAGTCTGGCCCCAGACTCAGCTAAGACACTTCCTTGCCCCCTCCCGCGTCTCTGTCTCCTTCTTAGCTCCGCTGTCAATCCCTCCTCCCACGTCTAGGCCCACCCCTCCCTCACTTGTGAGTCTTCAGATCTTTCAGCTACAGCCCACTGTTTTTTTCTTCTTGCCACTGGGCAAATTGACCCCTACAGTGCTGGACTGATGGTTATCTTTGCCTCCAAGCCTACTGCTCCTCCTGACCCCACCCCTACCCACCTCCATCCCAGCCTCTCCCTCCTGTTTCCTCTGGTCACCGCCTCACCCTCACGGCTGCCCTTTGAGCCCCTCCCTCCTCCATGTCTCCATCCCACCCTGTATTCTCACCCCCTCCTTCCCCTCTAAATGGGACAAATTATGCAGATTGGAGTCCAGCTTGAGCTGGTGAGGGAAGCAAGGAGGGTGTGAGATTTCACAGGGTGGTCCCAGCATCTGGTAGGACCTCCTGGCCTGCTCTCCCACCCCACCCCCACCCAGATAAGACAACACTGGGACTGGGATTCTCCACTTCCTCTCCCTCCACCCCCTCCTACTCCTTTGCTAAAACCTTGTCTCTGAAACTTTTGTATTTTACAACCACAAGTATAAGGGGATACCAGCAAGACATAAGGTGTTGACAGACCAGAGTCACAAGGTGAAAGAAACCTGGACACAATGTGAACTCTAAGCAGATCACTCATTCTATGGGTAAATTGAGGTCTAACAGGGGGTCTTGCTCCTGGTGAATTTTGCTGGGTTGGCAGTGTGCTTCTCTAAGCACACAGTGATCATTGAGTGGCTGGTATTAGTGGATGAAGGCCACACTGCATGCGAAGTGTCCATATATACTAGGAAGGGCGTGTGAATTTCTACATGGGAAGACTCCAGACACAGTTCAGTCTTAGGGTTCTCTCCGTGGCCAGAAATCTCATAAGACCACATAGGGTCAGGAAGTTGAGCCAAAGGAGGCAGAAAAAAGGCAGCCACTGAGTGGACGTCATAGTCACAGTCTCGTCTCACTACCTCTCCTGGACCTCTGGGCAGGAAGGAAGAAGGCTACATAAGATAAGATTCTGTGAGAGACACCACCTAAATTTGGGCAGGGGACTGGGGGGTTGGCTCGGCAGTAGAGTGTGAAACCCTGGATTCCATCCTTAGGACGGGGGAGGTGGGAGAGAAAGAGGAGAAATAGAGGCCAGCTGGACAGGAATGAGAATGACTAAAATCATGAGGCTTGGCCATCCAAGGTAAAGAACTTACAAAGCTGAAACCCATTGCGTGGAGGAAGAGTGCCTGAAAACATACCACAAGGACCTGCAAACAGAGTCCCCAAATTCAAATGCTTTCAAGGACCAAGCTAAGCTTCAATTCTCGAGCACCCATGTATAAGCAGATGCCAAAATGGTGCAAGCATCTGGCTTTCATTTCTAGATGCCAGAGACCCTGTCATGTACACACACACACACACACACACACACACACACACACATGCAAATAATTTTAAATATATACATCAGGGCTAGAGAGATGACTTAGCGGCTAAGGCATTTGCCTGCAAAACATAAGGACCAAGGTTCGATTCCCCAGGACCCAGGTAAGCCAGATGCACAAGGTGGCACACGTGTCTGGAGTTATTTCATAGCAGCTGGAGGCCCTGGCATGCCCATTCTGTCTCTCTCTCTCTCTCCCTCCCTCCCTCCCTCCCTCTCTGTCTCCTTCTTTCTCTCTCTCCAATAAATAAATAAATAATATATGTCTCGTTCGCAATGTTTATGAAAAATTTCCACAATGTTTTAGTTTGGAAAATTAATTTCTTTCTTTTAAAAAACAGAACAAGGGCTGGAGAGATGGCTTAGCGGTTAAGCGCTTGCCTATGAAGCCTAAGGATCCCTGGTTCGAGGCTCAGTTCCCCAGGTCCCACATTAGCCAGATGCACAAGGGGGAGCATGTGTCTGGAGTTCGTTTGCAGAGGCTGGAAGCCCTGGCGTGCCCATTCTCTCTCTCTCCCTCTATCTGTCATTCTCTCTCTGTCTGTAGAAAAAAAAAAAAACAGAACAAGTGTGGAGCCGGGCAAGGTGGCACACGCCTTTAATCCCAGCACTTGGGAGGCAGAGGTAGGAGTATCACCGTGAGTTCGAGGCCACCCTGAAACTCCATAGTGAATTTCAGGTCAGCCTGGGCTAGAGTGAAACCCTGCCTTGAAAAACCAAAAAAACCCAGAACAAGTGTTAGACATGGTGGTACACACCTGTAATCCCAACACTTGAAAGGCTAACACAGAAGGATCATGAGTTGGAGGCCAGCCTGGATTGCAACACCCATATCAAAACAGAGGACAAGATAAATAAAACACATCCTAGCGTCCTCTGATGGCTTTTAGCTAAGTGCCTTAATGGCTGAACCATCTCTCCCAGCCCCATCAGATGGTTTTTTAATAGGAGCTGCTAACAATGGAAGGTGAGAGAAGTGCAAAGGATAAATGAGAAAGATACAACATAAGATGCAAAGAAAGAGAAATGAGAACAAGCATGGCCAAAGCCTTAGGGAGCAATGGGGAGGTGGAGAGGAAAGTAAAGACAGTCCTGGGAGTTTCTAAGACCTTTGGCCATAGGCAAGAAAGATGATAAGTTTCAGGAGGATTGTGGGCTAGGCATGCTAATCAGATGCGGGACATTGCTGTGAGCATTTTGTTACCTCTTTCAGTCACCAAGACTATTTTAGGAGGCATATACTCTCACCAGCTTCAACTGAAGTACCGGAAAACTGAGACACATGGAAGACGAAGTAACCTGCTCACCCACCTAATGACTAGCATAGTCAGGATTTGAACTCTAGCCTTCCTAAATCCTAAACTACACCACTTGCTCCCAAAGAAAACATACAACCTTTTCTATTTTTATGGGGGGTGCATGTGCCACACGTGTGTGTGTGTGTGTGTGTGTGTGTATGAGAGAGAGAGAGAGAGAGAGAGAGAGAAAAGTCCAGAATTCAACATTGGATGTCTAATCAATTGCTCTCTGCTTCATTCTTTGAGACAGTCTCTTGCTGAACCTAGAGCTTACCAATCCAGTCCGGGACTGCAGGTGCACACCATCACACCCATTTGTTACATAGACTCTGGGGATCTTGTGTCCTCATGGTTGCAGCAAGCAAGTGCTTTACCCACAGACCCCATTTCTCCAGCCCCCAACCCTGTTTAAATTGGGATGGCCACCTGTTAAGCATTCTAGAAATGTAGGAGGATGCTTGGCTACCTGTAATTTACATTAAATAAGCTCTTTGGGGTTAAGAGTAAAACCCTGTACTTAAAAATACTCCTACCTTCTCAATTAGACAGGGAGCAAGAATCCTGCCAGGCAGAAGCCTGTACCCTTAAAGACAGTGTCACAGACTTGATAAAGAAGCTGCTCTTTGCCAGCCATGGCCAAAGAGAACAAGCAATTGCTTTGTCTTGGCCGACTGAAAAATGGTGGTCACCACCCTCAATCGGACCTATAGCTGGGGCTGGCATGGACCTCACAGTACACTGGCAGGAACTACTGGAATGCCATGCTTGTTTCTGCTTGCTGGTCTAATAGCCATACAGGTGGCAGAATGGCTGTCTGTATAACCTGATGGTATAGTTGGGCAGAAGTGGTTAACTTCCAGCTACTTTTCTTTGCTTATCATAAGGGACCTAAGACTTGTGCAAGACCTAGTTTTTTTCTGGCTAATTTGATCATAGTATATAACCTTGTAATGAGTAAAACATCTTGCTCCAGACAGTCCAGTGACCAACACTGAGATCCCAGATCTTTCCTGTTGCTCCCAGAAAGATCCAAGAACCCAACAAAACAACACAAAAAGAGGACAGTGAGCGGGCAGTGTACTTAAAATCAAGTCCCTGTCTCACCTCCAGCTGTCACACTTGGATCCCAAGCCTGATATGAGCAGGGAGAGCGCATGGGAGAGAATATGGAGGCATCTCTTTGATCCTCTGATTTCAGTTGAAGAGAGAGCTAACTGGGGGTATGGGCTGGAAGAGAGCAATGATCTGGGTCTAGGGGAAGGGGTAGGTTGAGTGTGGATAAGATCCAGCATCCAAACAAGAGCCAATTGAAGCCAGATGGCCTGAGTGCCCTTCTCAGTGGCCGCCTGAAATGAACAGTCAGCTAGGCTCTGTGCTCACCTAGCTCGGCTCTAGTCCATCCCTGCCTTTACTGCACCATTCAACATTGAAGATGAAAGACAGGTAAACAGACCAGTAGCTGGTGGGACTCAGGGCTCAGAAGCTGCCCATATACTCCTAGACAGGCCCTAGTGCTGGGAAATACCTGCCTTTCATCCACCCCTCAACTTAGCCTGGTAAATGTCTGGGGGAATCAAGTATTAGGAATGTGCTCAGAAGGATGGTGAAAATGTGAGTCTTTACCACAGGACTGTTCTCTGCAATAGTGAGGGCAACTTTTAGCAAAATTGATTTAAAAAAATAATAATCTATTCATACAAGACTGTAACCTGTATTGTGTGTGTGTGTGTGTGTGTGTGTGTGTGTGTGTCTGTGTGTGTGTGTGTCTGTGTGTTTTAGAGCTGAGGAGATAAACAGAAAATAATCTACTCGCCACAGCCATCTGGACACTTAGCCGCCAACAGCTAAAACAGGACTGTTGGCCAGAGTCCCCAGGACCGTCCTACAGGATTCCTGGGGGACTTCTCTCTCCTAGGTGATTTCTTCAGCGTATTGCCATGAGCCAAAGATGAACAGCTTCTGGCAGAAAAACACCCTGGACCTGGTCCGTGCCCTTTGTGAAGAGCCCAGACTGCTGAGACATCTCTGGAGTCAGTGGCTCAACAGTCTCTCCCTCCCACCCCGCCCTCACCCAGCTCCTGACCTAAAAAGCAGAGGTGGCCTTGGCCTTGTGCCTGTGATGCTTGGACATGTGCACTTGGTGAGTGCAAGTGTTTTGTGTGCTCTGAGGCCACTTGTGAAATCTGCAGTAGCTGTGAGCAGAATGGGTTTTGTGTGCATGGAGGGACGAGTGGCCTAGGTGTTTGCACTCAGCTGTGTTTGCTTGCACTGCGCTTGGTGAACACACCCAAGTGTACAGAAGCATATGCTTGCTTTTGTGTGCTGGTGGTGAGTGTGCACTGGACACATATTCTCTGGTGTGGAAGCGCTTGTGTTATGCCCAGTTCTAGGCGCCCCCAGTGACCACCAAGGAGAACCAAACACGTGCGCAAAGGCAAGGAGCTTTTTAAGCTCAGGCTCTTGACTTCACCAGCTCAGTGGACCTGTACAAGAACCCTGAGCAGCAGGGGGGCAGGTTTTTCTATAGGGATTTGAACAAAAAAGTAGGGACAAGGAGGGGAGTGGTTACATGATTGGTTGATTTAAGCAGTAACTGCACTTGTGTTTTTCTGATAGGCTTAGGATGCTGGTGGGCAAAGCTGGTGGGCAGGGGTCTAGGGGAATTCCAAGCAGATTAGATAACCTTTATTGCGATTGGCTATGTGTATTTGAGGAAATTAAGCAACACTTTAAGCAACTTATCTTATGATCATAAGGATGTATGGAATAGCAGCTTGTGGTTTTTTCAGAAACTGCTAAATTCTTACTCAAACCTTGCGGTGAAACAGAAACTTAGGCCTAAAGCCTGTCATGATGTCCCTCTGGTTCCTGAGTCCGTCACTTGTGTGCAGTGGGTGTGAGTGCACGCTGGGCACACATTCACAGGTGCGGAAGTGCTTGCGTGTGGCAGGTGTGTGTGCACTGGGCACACATTCACAAGTGCTTGTGCACGGCAGGTGTGAGTGTGCACTGGGCACATGCTCACAGGTGTGGAAGAATATGCTTCTCCTGTGTCACGAACTTGGGACTCTGGAAAAACGTCCTGTTTTGAGGACAGGAAAGAGTGGCTATTTGGATCTAA
Source organism: Jaculus jaculus (assembly GCF_020740685.1). NCBI lineage: Eukaryota > Metazoa > Chordata > Mammalia > Rodentia > Dipodidae > Jaculus > Jaculus jaculus. Next base: position 171,995,121 of record NC_059102.1, on the reverse strand, counting down.
GGTTTGGGATGAAGTGACGCTAAAGCCATCTGCTGGGACCCCAGCAGGCCTTTCTCTGAACCTGGGCTAGGACGTCAATGTGGAAGGACTGGCCTGTCTGCCCCTCACTCACGCCTCACCTCCTCCCCCACAAGCTCACTGCTCCAGCCCCTAATTTCACAGGGCTGCTTTAAATTCCATAGCTTGGGAACTGGCACAAGGCAAGGCCTTCCCCCCCCCCACCCCCAGAGGCAGCCCCAGCTGTGTGGCTAACAGCTGGTGATGTGCTGGGGGTGTGGCTGGGTGTAAGGAAGCGGGCAAGATGAAGCTTAGCTGCTCCACCCACTCCTCAGTTTTATCTCTGTCTCCAACTACGCAACTGCTTCACCACCCCAGCCCTGCACACCCCATCCCCACATTAGCAGTTTATCTGACAAAAAAAAAAAAAAACAAATGGTCAGCTGCCATAGGCAGTTAACCAGAACCACCCATCACACACACAGCAACTGCCCACCTCCCATCCCAACATTTGGTGCTATTTCAACTGTCCAGGCTCTCTAGCTTCTGAGGGCAGCAAAGGCGAGAAAAGGAACTGGCCCCGGGCTCGGGGAACCCGAATTCCAGTCCCAGTGACTACCAACTCCTGCGCTGCACTGCTATCTGTCACGGTCGGGAGGCGTCTGGGGCAGGGACCACGGCGTGAACAGTTCTGACCGTGACTGTGATCACCTGCATGCTAGAGGTGAGGCAGACGAGCATGGCTGGGACGCTGTCTTAACACAACGCATTGACCAGACTGCAGTAAGCACCACAGCAAAGGAACCTGGGTAATGATGCAGGGAACACAAACACATTGGCACTTTTAGAAGCATGGGCTGAGGCCACCTGGGGGAGGGGGAGTCACTAGCATTCTAACCCCAAACAAGTGACACGCGTGCGCACACACACACATACAGAATCAGTTTCCCTATCCACTCACAAGAATATTGGACATGATTGTGGGGATTGTGGCAGCAGCTTCTAAAGTTAATAAGGGAAAAAGGTCACTAGATGGCAGAATCACGTAACAAGCTGTCCTTCTTTGTCAAGTTCATCTTTCTTGATCTCCCTGCCCTCCCTACCCGTGCCCTCACCCACCAGTGCCGACCCACGCCTCCATATCTGGCACAGCACCCATACAGAGCAAGGCACTGCTAAACCTGTGGGGGTCATGGGGCCTCAGAAGAGACCTAGGCCTTCTTTAAGATGACCTGTCTAAAGACTGAGCTCCTGGGATCCAAAGGCCTGCATGTACTGAGGTCTCTGGTTCCCAAGCGGGCAGCACCACAGTCCACCGAAGATGGCAAAGGGTGGAGGGAGGGAGTAGCGTGAGCCAGCTTCAGGATTCCTTGAAGTCTTCTGCAACTGGCACATGCCCTTCAGCCCTTAGCAAAATAACCTTCTAAATGTCACGCACAGCAGCAAAAGCTTGGGTTTCGGCACGCCAGTGCAGCTCTGGTGCCTCAGCCTTTGATGAATGAAAGCAGAAGATGGACTCATTTAATCAGCCGTGGGGGCCGAGTAAACAGAACCCTTCCCTGAAGAGAGCTCACTGGGGGGAGAACAGGGAAGGAAGCAAGGTGGCCTTTGATGGTGAAAAGGTTACGGCTACTTAGCTATCTACACACTGGCCTCCACCTAGGAGGAAAGTGAGGCCCAAGGAGGGGAAGGGTCTTGCCCACATTCCCTGTGCTACCCTTTATACCTCTCCCACCCCCGCAAAAAAATCCCTACAGAGAAACCCTTTCTCCTCATAGCCCACTGGCCTTTGTCCAGCTGTGATGAGGGCCTTGGGAGAAGGGCAGCTCGGACAGGAAACAGCAGAAGCAGGAAGGAGGTCAGGAAGAGGCGTATGAGACCCCAGCCAGCTCATGCTCAGCCCTACCAACCTTGAGGACAGTAAAGTGATGTTTCCAAAAATATTTACAGTGAGTCTAAATTAATGAGGTACTATATCAGCTCTGACAATGGGAGGATGTAGGGCTGGGTCCTCCAGGGGAGAAAACCGACGCAGTCAGCGCAGGGGCCAGGCGAGGGGGGCTGGACCTGAGGGAAGGCTGGCCCTGCACATCTCAAGGAGGACATGGAGCCCTCCACCCTGAAGCAGGCACTGGAGACAACCATCCCCTATCACCCTCCCCGAGGAAGGGAAGAGCAGGGCTCACTTCACCTCTCTCCTCCAACCCTGTCCAGTTCAGAAAGTTCCCTTCCAGCACCCTGTCTGAAGGCCATCCCTGGGCCTCTTCCATGCTTCTGTTACCAGACTACTCATTCCTGCCCTTGACAGCCCACCCCCATTCCAGCCCACATAGTCCTCGTCCCTTTCGCAAGGTCACCTTCAGTAAAGCAGAGTTCAGTGCAGGGTTTGGAGCCAGCATTGCTACCTGGAAGGCTCAGGCTGGCAAGGAACCCAATTGTTTCAAGACTCAGTTTCCTCTTCAATGCAGTCTCTGCCTCCTGGGGCTGAGACCAGGAATCAGTGAGAATGTGAAGGCCATGCAGACAGAGAGGGTTTTGTGGGCCAAGCTACAAAGATACAAAAGAAAGACTGTAAGATGCCCTAGGACTGTCACGAAGGCGATGGTTTGATTCCCACCTAAAACCAGATGCACATGATGATGAATGCATCTGGAGTTCGTTTGCAGTGGCTAGCGGCCCTGGTGCACCCATTTTCTCTACCTTCCTCCCTCTCTCTCTCTCTCTCTCTCTCTCTCTCTCTCTCTCTCTCTCTCTCTCCCTCTCTCTCTCTCTCTCAAATGAATAAATAAAATATTTGAAAAAAATAAGATGGGGGACTGGAGAGATGGCTTAGCAGTTAAAGCACTTTCCTGCAAAGCCTAAGGACCCATGTTCAACTCTCCATATCCCACCTTAGCCAGACATACAAAAGTGAGGCAAAGTGCAAGGTCGCACATGTCCACTAGGTGGCACAAGCATCTGCAGTTTGATTGCAGTGGCTGAGGCCTTAACACACCAATTCTCTTTCTCTGCCTTGCTGTCCCTGGCTCTCTCATTTTCTCTAAAAACAAGAATAAGATGGAAAGCCAGGCATGGTGGTGCACGCCTTTCGTCCCAGCACTCAGGAGCCAGAGGTAGGACAATAACTGTGAGTTTAAGGCCAAACTTAGGCTACAGAGTACAAGGTCTGAGCTAGAGTGAGATCCTATCACAAAAAAAAAAAAAAAAGGAATATGGCGAGCAATTGAGGAATAAACTCTGGCCCACAAGCACATGTGCATTTGCACCTATACATACATGCAACACATGAACATATACACCATGAGTTTGAGGACAGTCTAGGCTACAGAGTAAGCTTCAGGTCAGCTTTGGCTACATTGAGTCTGTGCAAGCAAGCAAGCGATCGAGAGAGAGAGAGAGAGAGAGAGAGAGAGAGAGAGAGGAAAGAGTTGGGGAGGAGGAAGGAAGAAAAGGTATTAGGGTGAATATGTTCAAAGTACATCAGTGCACATACAAAAATATAATGGTGAATCTAATTTCCTTGTGTAATTAATATATGTTAGTAAAAGTAAATAAGTAAAAGTTGGGTAAGGCTAGAAAGATGGCCATTTGTCACTAACACGGGGTTCTTGAAGCACTAACTGTGCACTCTACTGCCACATTAGCCTGTCATCCCAGCGGCGGTGACCGCCGGGAACCTGGCCAGACATGATACAAGCTGCGGTGTAAAGTAAATGCTACATGTCAGAGACTCAGGCTGAGGAAAAGAGCACGAAAATTTCTTGTTAGTATTTCTTATACAGATTACATGTGAAAATGAAAATCTTCTGGATATGCTCAGGGAAATAAAACATTATTGAGCTGAGGTCTACTTGCTTCTTACAGTGTGGCTACTAGAGAAGTGAAAAGCACACCTATGGCTTCGGTAACAGCCATGCTGGACAGTGAGGAGTCGCACATCTGCCTGCAGGACGCTCACTGTGGAGGGTGCCCTGGAAGGAATAGCGGCTGGGCTGGAGGGTTGGCTTAGCGGTTAAGTGATTGCCTGCAAAGCCAAACGACCCAGGCTCAATTCCCCAAGACCCACGTTAGCCAGATGCACAAGGGGGCACACGTGTCTGGAGTTTGTTTACAGTGGCTGGAGGCCCTGGTGTGCCCATTCTCCCCCCCCCCTCTGTCTTTCTCTCTCAAATAAATAAATAAATAAAAATAAAATGTATTAGAAAATAAATATCTGCTAATTTCCAGATCAAAACCAGCACTGAGGATGTCAATTCAGATCTTTCCATCACAAGTAGTTCGTCATGAAGTATAACCAAAGATTTGCGACATCTTCCCTCTAGAGCCAGAGCGCCACTAAGTCCAACTGTTGGCAGCAGCATGGAAAACTTATTACACCCTAGTAGGTCAAGTTTCTTATTGTTAGGCATTGAAATGTTTTCCCCAGTCCAATTTGTCTTTTATATGCCAAAAAAGTGTTATATTATCATCCCCATTTTATGGATTTGTAAGCTGAGGTTCAGAGAGTTCTCACTGGCTCAGGATCACCTGACTTCCAAGTAGTACAAAGAAGACTTGAACCATGACTTTGACTCTAGAAGCCTGAGAGCTGTACTTGCAGGAAGCACTTCCAGAACACAGCGTCCTGCTTCTGCACTCAGACATGACCCACTGCTGCTTCTGAAATGGAACCACAGAGGGAACAGCAGGGAAGAGTCTCATAGACGGAGCCTGTGGTGACCTCCACCTGTCCATCTGAAGGATGGTGAGGCTGAGTGAACACGGATGCACCTGAGCCCACAGCACAATAATCAAAGGACAATAAGAAGACCAACACAGCCTGTGATTATGCGATGCAGACATCATGATAAGGCCACAGGGGCTGGGAGATGACTCACTTAGTAAAGCACCTACTGTGCAGCACCAGAATCAGAGCTCAGATCCCCAGCACTCCCGTAACAGCCAGGCACGGTGGCACACGTCTGTAGGCCCAGCAAGGGGGGAGTGGCTGTTGTTGGCTAGTCCAACAAGCCCTGTCTCAGATAAATAAATAAACAAGATGGAACTGGGATACAGCTCAGTAGATAAAGCTCTGGCCCCATCGGCATGAGTATCTGAATCTCAGGACATGTAATCCCAGCTCCCCAGGTGAGCTGGAAGGCAGAGGCGGGAGAATCTCCCAGCAAGTTCCCATGCCAGCTAGCCTGACAAACACAGTGGTGAACAATGAGACTCTGCCTCAGACGAGATGGATGGTGAAAACCAACATGTGAGATTGTCTTCTGACCACCACACGTGCACTATGACACACACACTAAACAAATAAATAATATCACAGTGAGTGGAAAGACGTGGAAGACAGACACCCAACATCATCCCCTAGCTTCCACATGCATGTGCACACATGTGGACATGCACACTCGTACACATACACCACACACACATGCCAAAGAGGAGAAGGAACTGGACAGATCACTCCCTGACAGGCGCAATAGTTATTGGTAGCCATAAGCCCTGATGGCAGATGTTAGTAAGTGCTTGTTCCCAATCACCAGACCTATTCCAAGGAAGGATGATAATCAGAAGAGTTAAGTAGCCCTAGAGACGAAAATGTCTGCTTTCGGGCTGGAGGGATGGCTTAGCAGTTAAGGCATTTGCCTGCAAAGCCAAAGGACCTGGATTCGATTCCCCAGGACCCATGTAAGCCATATGCAGAAGGGGGCGCACACATCTGGAGTTTGTTTGCAGTGGCTGGAGGCCCTGACATGCCCATCCTCTCACTCTCTCTCCCTCTTTCTCTGTCAAAAAAATATTTAAAAAAAAAATAAAAAATTTTTTAAATATCTACTTTCAGGCTGGAGAAATGGCTCAGTGTTTAAGGTGCTTGCCTGAAAAACCAAAGGACCTTCGATTCCCCAGGACCCACGTAAGCCAGATGCACAAGATGGTACATGTGTCTGGAGTTCGTTTTCAGGGGCTGAAGGCCCTGGCGTGCCCATTCTCTCTCTCCCTGTGTCTCTCTCAAATAATGTTATTTTAAAATTGACGCCTACTTTCAAATTCTCAGTGTGCATCCAAGCCTATTCCGCCAGCTGTAGGACAGGACTCATGCACGCAGTGGTTCTCGGAAGGCAGACGGTGAGACGCAATGCAAGGCGCGGGGCACAGGGTGAGGGCGCAGAAAGCGCTCCTGCTGCGATTGCCGAGCTGAATCTCCACAGGAACCCGATGGGTGGCTGGAGTCAAAAGTGATAACTGGAGAGGACAATCTCCCCAATTTACAGGTGGGGAAACTAAGGCAAAAAGACATTCAGAAACTTGCTTGAGTCGCTCCACTGCTAAGGACTGTAAATACAATTCTAACCTGGATGCGTTGACCATCCAGCCCCAGGATTCCCAGATGGTTCCAGAGCTTCCCGGACATAACTATCTTTCTATAGAGCTCACGGCCTTGGGCAACTTACAAAGCAGTCTGTTTCGCTTACTGTATTTAATGATAATGTCCATCTTAGTTTCTTGATGAAAAAAAAAAAAGGTATTGCTGCCTATCTGCAGGTTTGATACCACCTGGTGGTGTGGCTGGTCCTCTGCTCCGCGTGAGCTGCCCTGCACACCTCGGGCCTACGCTGAGGACTTACCCACCAACCCTCGGGAGTCTCGGGGACCCCAGGTCTCTAAATAGCAACACTGTGTTCAAAAGAGACCACACTGGTGGAACAGCACGTCCACACTTGCGGCTGCTCAGGTGGCAGGAGGGAGGGAAAGGAGCAGGTACGTGCGCGAGCACGCAGCAGGACCTGGGCGGGGCTGTGCTGAGCCTCGGGCGGCTTGGCGACGCTGCCCTCTGGTGGACATCTCCGGGCCCTCAGCTTGCCTCCTCCCTAGCCAGGGCTGCGAGCGAGCGCGGGCTTCGAGACCTGCCTCAGGGGTTCCGACCTGACAGGTGGAGCCCCAGGTGTGGTTAACATCCTTCCTTCCTGCAGCCCTCCCAGGCCTCTGAAAATGTCCGCTCCAGCCTCATATGGCTTTGGAGCTACGAGGACGCTTAGCGAAGGAGGCTTGCCCACAATCAAGTGAGCTGATGGTTCTGAGGCCCGAGTCCCAGAACTCAGCCCGTCCTGGGTCCCCTGGAGAAGGGAGCCCTCGCCCCGCTTCCCTGCTCCGCACTTTGAGCCTCGCATTCTTTCCTGAAATGCGGTGACACTGCACTGAAATGACACCTTCTATTATGACACTGATTGGGGAAAGGAATGCTCTTGTCGTACTATTTTCTCATTGAGTGGTACAGGAATAAAAGCTGGGAGACGTTGAATCATCCTCAATATTATTCATGACTCTTCCTCAACCATGTCACTTTGCAAAAATAACACACAAAAAGGAAGATGAAGCTGTGTTTTATTAAGGAAAATTATGGACTAGAAAGAGACTGAGAAAATGTTTTAACAAACTGACAACTGTTGTTTTTTTTAAGAAAAAAAAATGATAGGCAGGGAAAGACCCTGGAGGGGAGAAGCCCATTGCTGAGCGCACAGCGCCACCTGGTGGTTGTTCACAAGGCAAGAACCCAGCCACCACTTCATTCTTTCATTGAGGAGTAAATCTCCTGCACTACATTTACTAATTGCAACATTAAAAATGTGAATGCACAGGTGAGTTGGCCAAACAACGTATGCATACGAGTGTGTGTGTGTGTGTGTGTGTGTGTGTGTGTGTGTGTGTGTGTGTGTGTGTGTGTGTGTGTGTGTGCAGCCTTTATCAATGACTCATCCAAGCTGTCTCAGGCTCTACACTGGGACCCTAAGAAAAAATAAATACTGCACAGAAATTTGACTAATAATATCCTTAAATTTTGTGTGCGCTCACACACGAGCATGTGTGCAAAGTGTACTGTTTCTCTTTCCCTTTTTCTCCTCGTGGGAATCTACTGCCCTGTTCCTCAGGCACCAACACTCCGAAAAGAATATGAGTTTCAGCACACACAAATGGCAGGCAGCTAGCCAGCAACCAGGCCAAAGCTGGAGTTGCACACACCGGCCACTCATTTACAAATGCCCCCTGAGTTTCTGCTCTGCAAAGAATCTGGCCTGAGCCCAGTGGTGTCAAAGCACCACCTAGGCCTCTGTGCTGGAGGTACTTAGAGCTTCCTGGGAGAGAGATTTCCCCCAGTGAATGACATAAGATGTAACGAGGGTCTGTGGAAGTGCTGCATGGATAGTTATAGACAGTTAGAGCTGCAAACATCCGACTTGAAGAGAGTTTCAGGATTAAAAGCCTATTCAGGATAAAAGCAAAGAGATTTAAGAAGTGTACTGGCATATATGATGCTTTGGGTTCAATCTTCAATACCACCAGGAAAAATAATAATCAAAGCTAGCAAGGATGGGGAGAAAGGAGACCCCCTGCAATGTTGGTGAGACTATACATTGGTACAACCATTTTGGCAAACAGCATAAAGGGTCCTCACAAAACCAGGAATGAGGGCTAGAGAGATGACTCAGTGGTTAAAGCATTTGCCTGCAAAGCCTAAGGACCCAGGTTTAATTCTGCACTATCCACGTAAAGCCAGACTCACAAGGTGGCACATGCATCTGGAGTTCATTTGCAGTGGCTAGAGGCTCTGGCACACCCATTCTCTCTCTTCTCTCTCCCTATCCCCCCCCTCTCTCTATCTCTATCTCTATCTCTATCATCTCTATCTCTATCTCTCTCATCATAAAAAACCAAATGACCTATCCTGGGGGCCATCGATGCAGCTTAGTCAGTAGAGTGCTTGCCTAGCATACACAAGGCCCTGGTTTCAGCCCCCAAACACACCTGTAATCCCAGCATTCAAGAAATGGAGCTAGAAGGATCAGAAATGATATGTCAGGTACACACCACACTTACATGTGAAATCTAGAAATCTAAGATCATAGAAATAGCAAGGAGAGCATTTACCATAGCATGAGAAAAGAGGGAAAGATGTAGAGAGAGCAGATAGCAGGTATAGGGAGGCAAATGGACAGAAATAGCTTTTCCACCCAAGCATTACCAGGACTGGCTCTGTGTAGCTACAGGATCAGATGGCATCAGGCGTGTTGAGGGTGGTGTGCTATAAATGGAAGGAATGGCTTCCAAAGCACAGTACAGTGACTATGGTTGGTAATATTTAATTGTATGGTACTAAATAGCTAATAGGATTTTTGAATGTTCCAAATGCAAGAATGATAAGTGTCTGAGGTAACAAAGGGGCTGATTGTCTTGTTCTGATTATTACATATTACACAAATGCATTGTAATGTCACACTACACCCATAAATATGTGTAATTATGCCAAATAAAAATAAAATATTTTTATTTTAAATTAGAAAATAAAAATGCATATGTAAATAATCAAATAGCATGTTATGAAAAATTGGGAGTGACTATTTCATCAATATCTGAAATATATATGTCATCTCCCTTTTGGGTCCCCCTCAACTGGAAGCATCAATAAATGGAGTTTGACATTGTCAGGAATACTAGGGAAGACGTTCCTGGGAAGATGGCAGTTGTGCTGAGAGCTATAGGATGAGTTCGCTGATAGATGACAAGGGAGACAATTACAGCAATCACTGAAAGAACGTGTTCAAAAGTCCTGTGGCACTGTAGATAAGCAGAGGCTGAAAGCCAGATGAGTCTGGAGCAGGGAACAATGGGTACTGTGTTTAAACCAGACCATAAAAGGATATGTGAGCCACCGTGAGAGTGTCTTTATCCTCCAAGGGATGGAAAGCCATTGAAAGGTTTCACTTACCAGGGTGTGGTGACAGTATCAAAAAAAAAAAAAAAAAAACCCACACTAGCTAAGTAAGTGTTGGATGCAGACAAGAAGTTAAGCAGGGGACTTGGTCCCCCCAAGCATGAAGTGACAGGACCTTGGAGTACGGACAGAGTAGTCTAAATGGAGAGAAGTCAATGGCCAGCCTGAGAGGTTGAGGGCGGGTATGGGCGTGAGAAAAAGAGAGAGGTGAGGACATCTCCAGGGCTCCTCGCGTGCTGCAGCTACTTGAACGGTGTGTCATTCTTGGGAGCAGGGTGTGGCAGAGCTGGCAAGTGAGGACCAGTACCCATGCTTTTCCTTTTCCCTTAGCGATGGCATCAGAGTCCTCTTACACACCACCTTCCTTTCTCCCCAGCTCTGTGAGGGCTCTAAAGCATGCATCAGGCAAGGTCTGATGGTTCCTTCCCTCTGGCTCCTGTCATGCCCTCTAGCTCCCCACCCTGTTCATTCACATATGTAGATGCAAGTGTGTGTACATGCATGGAGGCCAAAGGACAAGCTTGGGTATCATGCCTCAGGTGCCATCCATCTTCTTTGAGACAAGGTCACTAGTTGGTCTTGAGACTTGCTAAGTAGGCTAGTCTGGCAAACAAGCCCTAGGGGTCCGCCTGTCTGTGCTCACAACTGCTTTTTAATGTGGTTCTGAGAATCTGAACTCACGTCCTCATGCTTGCATGGCACCGACAGCAATCTCCCCAGTCCTCTGCTGATACCACTAGACTCAGCTTGATGCCCCTGTTCTTGCACGAGAACTCAGAAAAAGCAAGAGTTTGCATCTCAGGGAAAAATTTTTGACCAGTGAGTGAAGGACACCAGCGGATGAACAACTTACACAACCGTGTGGTGTCTCTGTGCAGTCGACCGGCTACTTCTTCGATGTGCACGTGTTAGATTTGCTCCTTCTTTCATGCTGCTGGTTGGTTACTCCCCTGCAGAAGCCTCATTTCCAGACTCTGCATTCCTGAAATCCGGGCAAGGGTAGTACAAGAACTACCGTGTCTACCCAGCCAGAGACCGAACCGACAAGGTAAGCAGAAGAGGTACCTGCCCCTGCTGGCTCCCGTCCTTCCACAAAAGAAATTGCTCACTCTTCAATCCCTGTCTCCCTCCTTTCCAGTACTTAGGGTGATGAGCTCACTTTTATCATGCATATCAACCAGACAGCTCCTAAAGATCCAGGATGCCCATCCAATTCTGGCTTGTGAGTAGCAAGAGAAAAAGCCATTGCTGAAGGCCTATCTCTCTGTCCCATAACGAACTCATAAGGAGCAATAGCGCCATACCAGGCTTGAGCTTACTTTTGTGTAGATAGCACTTGACGATTCCAAATGAGGGCTGGAGAGATGGCTTAGAGGTTAAGATGCTTGCCTGCAAAGCCAAAGGACCTATGCTTGACTCTCCAGATCCCATGTTAGCCAGATGCACAAAGGTGATGTAAGGTGGCATGAGTGGCTGAAGTTTGAGGGCCTGACATGCCAATTCAGTCTCTTTCTCTCTCTTTCCCCCTCTCTCTCTCTCTCTCTCTCTCTCTCTCTCTCTCTCTCTCTCATGCACAATCATTGTCACTCTCTCTAAAAACAAAAAAAGAAATCCCAGTGAAAATAGTCATTGATACCCAAACATGAGCCTGGGAGTCAAAGAGGAGATGTGGGATTAGAATACAATTTGGGGGGCTGGAGAAATGCCTTAGCTGTTAAGCACTTGCCTGTGAAGCCTAAGGATACTGGTTTGACGCTCGATTCCCCAGGACCCACATTAGCCAGATGCACAAGGGGGCGCACACATCTGGAACTCGTTTGCAGTGGCTAGAAGCCCTGGCGTGCCCATTCTCTCCCTCTCTCTCTCTCTCTCCCTCTCTCTCTCTCTCTCTCTCTCTCTCTCTCTGCCTTTCTCTCTCTGTCTGTCGCTCTCAAATAAATTTTTAAAAATGAACAAACAAACAAAAGTTTAAATAGAAACTCTTTTAAAAAAAAAGAATATAATTTTGGGAATCATTTTTACCTCGTGTGTGGCTAGTCATTAAAGCCTGGATGTGTGTGATATGACAGAGAAAGGAGAAAATGATAAGAAGCATGTGTGGCAGGCAGCTTCCAGGGTGGCCCCAATGAGCCCTGGTGTGTAGGTCCTTGTACAGTCTTCTCCCCTTTAATGTGAGTTGATACTGAGGAATGGGTAAAGCGATAGAATGCCACTTCCAAGTCAGGTGACAAAAGAAAAACCTGTTTCCATCTTGGGTGACCTTTTCTCTCAATCTTTTGCTCTGTTGAAAGCAATTGGAGAGAAATAGCATTTCACAGGGAAGGACAAACCACAAACATTTATTTCCTCAAATTCCAAGTTTCAGTAGCTAAACTACTTGAAAACATTATCATCATATAAGGGGTCACTTTCTCCACCTAGTCCTCACTTGGGGAGCAGAGCAGACTGGAACTATGAGGGCTCCGACTGCCCTCACCAGATTCAGTTGTAAGGTAGAGGTCCCATGCTGGGTAGGCAAGGGGAAAAGAGCTGGGATACTGATCCCTGCTCAATGTCCTGCTCACAAAGTAAAGACACTACTCCAGGAGTAGTGGCCACTCTACCTGTCCCAGCTCTGAAGAGATGAGATTTTTGGTTGAGAGGGAGTCAGACTGCAAAGCTCACAGCAGAGAAACTAAGTTTATTTGAAACAATGTACACAAGATCAAGTCCAAAGTCACTATCTATGGTCATGGAGACTTTGGAGCTTAAGGATAAGAGGAAGCTGGCTGCTCTGTTAGAGCAACAAGAGAGGCATATGCCAGAAAGTATGCCAGACATGAGGAAGAAAGAGCTAAGAAGAACCCTTCAAAGTTAGAAGAAACCTCAAGGCCTTGCCTTTAAAACTGCCTTTGTGGGCTGGAGAGATGGCTCAGCACTTGCCTTCAAAGTCTAAGGATCTGAATTCAAGTCCCCGGTACCCAGGTAAAGCTAGATGCACAAAGTAGCACATACATCTGGAGTCCATTCGCAGCAGCTGAATGCCCTGGCGCGCCATGTCTCTTCCTCTCTCTCTCTCTCTCTCTCTCTCTCTCTCTCAACCTCTCTCTCTCTCTCTCCCCTTTCAAATAAATAAATAAGTAAATAATTTTTTAAGTGTGGATTACGGAGATGGTTCAGTAGAGAAAAGGGCTTGCTGTGCAAGCATGAGGACCTGAGTATAATTCCCACCTCCCACGTTATGTATCCAGGGTCTGACAAGATGGCTCAGTGGGTAAGAGCATTTGCATGACAGCCTGAGAGGGCCTGATTCACCCTGAGTTCAATTCTTCAGAACCTGTGTAAACAGCTGGACATGGCCACACATGCCTATAATCTCAGTCCCATAGTACAGAGAGATGGAGAAACACTGAGTCTCATGACCACGGCAGCTCCAGATTCAGAGGGACTCCATCTCAAGGGAATCCACAGATAAGTTGATAGAGGAAGACACCTGAAGTTCTCTGACCTCAACATGTGCACACATGGGACACACAACTGCACACACAGATGCATGCATCACACATGCCACACTACACACATACATGAAAAGGAACAGGCATGACCTCAGTGTTGAGAAGGGCAGAGACAGGACTGCTGGGACTCAGGAGTCAACTAGTCTAACCAAAGAATGGTACAAGCTTCAGGTTCACTGAGAGACTATCTTAAAAGAGTACACCTGATGTCTATTCTGGCCTCCATACACATGCATATGGATTGATACACACATACACATGCATACACATACATACATACATACATACATACATACATACATACATACATACATCCCTGTAGCAGACTGATTCAGGTTCACTGAGATGAACTTTCAGACCAGACACAGTTATGGAGGAAGGGATATTTATTGAAGCTTACAGATCCAGGGGCAGTTCCATTAAGGCAGAAGAAGCTGGCCAGCCTTCACAGGACCAAGCAGAGAGAGAGAAGAACAAGCCAAACGCCAACAGCCACACAGCACACTTCAGGAACTACAGCTAGGAACACTTTGCCTATCTTTAGATTGAAATCTGAAACCCACCACCACACCTTAAGATCCACCCAGTGACACTGCCTCCACCCAGGTGGCAACAGATGAGAACTACAAACAATAAAAAACCGAATATATTGGGGGCCATCTATTCAAACTACCACATTCCCACACACACACACACACACAAGGAAAATCCTACCTGTCATAGCTCCATGCTGCTGAGATGAACTTCTAAGGCAGACACAGTTTGTGGGAGGAGTGGGATTTATTTCAGGCTTACAGAACCAGGGGAAGTTCCATAATGATGAAAAAGAGAAAACCCACCACCAAAAGTAAGAGCAAAAGCCAGCAGCCAGGCAGCAGGAAGCCCAGGCAGAACTCAGACTGCTCTCTGCATACCGCCCACAAACACACCTCAGGGCTAGACCCGAGGTCGGCCCACAGTGACTCCTCCTCCATCAGCTGGCTGGAGATCCAAGTTCCTCCTGAATGGGGACTGGAAGGATGGCTTAGAAGTTAAGGTGCTTGTCTGCAAAACCTAAGACCCAGGTTCAACTCCCCAGAACCCATATAAGCCAGGTGCACAAGCCGATGCCCAGATGGCACATGCGCACAAGGTAGCACACAGTCTGGAGTTCACATGCAGTGGCTAAGGCTCTGGCATGCCAGTGCTCTCTCACTCACTCTCACTCTCTCCCTGTGTGTGTCTCTCATAAAGAAAAATTTTAAAACTGAATCAATTGGGGGTCATTCATTCAAATTACCACATTTCACCCCTGGCATCCAATAGATCCATAACCATCTCACATTGTGTATTGTTTGTAGTCCAAATTCAAAGGTCACATAGTCTTTATTTAAAATTGTTCCAAATTCCCAAGTCTTATCTGAGATTTAAGGCTGTCTCTTAACTGTGAGTCCATTAAAATCAAAACAAGTTACATACTTTTAACATATAATGGCACAGAGTAAACATTCCCAAATATTATAAGGCATAACAAGGAGAGACTGGGCCACTGTAAACTCAGTAACAGTCAAGAAAACATCAAACATCTGTAGTTCAAGTCCAGTATAATAACCAGTGACTGACAGCCCCTCCAGCTGGGCTAAGTAAGCAGGGATAGTTTCCATCCTGAGCCAGCAGCACTGTGGTAGCCCTTACATAGTCCTGGCATATCTAAACATCCTTGAGTCTCCACTGTAAACCACAGTGCATCTTCCAATGGCTTCACTGGACTATCAGGGTGATCACACCCTGCCTCACTTGCTGCATCTCCGCAGGAGCTCCTGGAACAGTATGCAATTCATGACCCACTCCATGCATTTTTCATGCTTCTGAAACCGATACCAGGCATGCAAGACGCAGCCATACTGTTAATTCAGAAATGAAATAAAGCATGACCTTTAAGAGCAGGTTCCTTCTTTTCAGTCATGACACATGTACCACATACATACATATATGTGTACATACATACCACATACACACACACACACCAAACAAAGAAAACTCTACCTTTGCAAAGGGACCCAAATCTACTGGGATTAGACTGCAAAGCAACTGATATCCTCGGACATTCTCAAGAGCAGTTTTAAAAATTAGATGACACCTAAAGTGAGTGAATATCCACTGTGATACCAGCAGAGGCAGACAGCATGAAAAGGCAATCATAGAAAGAGTCAAAAGGGGGTGGCTGATCATGGCATATTGTCTATATGTATGGAGGTTGCCAATAAAAAGTTGAAACTAAGCCAGGCGTGGTGGTGCGCCTTTAATCCCAGCACTCGGGAGGCAGAGACAGGAGGATTATACAGAGTTCAAGGCCACCTTGAGACTACATAGTGAATTCCAGGTCAGCCTGTGCTAGAGTAAACCCCTACCTTGAGAAAAAAACTTACAAATAATGAAAGTAAATAACAAAGAGTAACTGTGTGTCCCAGGCTACATTCCCAGAGGGATGACACCAGAAGTTTCAATGAGACTGTTCAGCCAAGTCACTCAACAAATAAACATCCAAACAAAAACAAACCAGAGAGGAAGGATACAATCTCTTGAATGGGTATGTGATATTTGCCTAAGATGTCCAGATTTCAGCAAAAAATATAAGGTTATGTAAAGAAGCAACAAGTGTAGGCAACAGAAACTGTGAGATGACCCAGGTGTCAATTTTGACCAAGATGTAGATGATTACCTGTTCATACAACATTGGAAATCATGCTTTCAAAGTAAAAGAAGTTATGAAGACAATGTCTCATAAAAATGAGAGTACCACTGGGGGTGGAAAGGCCTAAGTGAGACCAGGGAAAGCAAGTGAGTAAAGGAAAGGTGGGGGAGGGCTCATAAAAATTTAATACAGCATTAATAAGTCACATAGGAACCAACTTTTTTGGACTTTGGCATACCAAGAAACCATAGATTGTTACTAGAAAATTTTCAGTGCTAGGGATGGGATGCCTTCTAGTGAGTTGTTGGACAGGCAGGTCCCTGATACTCCCCAACACATCTCAGGCATTTCTGAGGCTCTTGGTTTCCCACTAGGAATAAATGGTAAGACCCTATTACTGAAGAATCCACATACTTGGGCTACAAGGTCACTGAGAAATACTGCTGGAGCTGAGCTGAAAACCTCCTCTGTGTAGGCCAGCTGACAGAAAGCTGGAAAAAGCTATGCTGTATGCAGTTCCATGGGAAAGAGAGAATTCACCAGTACAGATAATCAACAGTGGACACTACAAGCCTTAAATTTGGCCAGTCAGACCAAATGAGCCAACGGGTGCAATAGTGGCACGTCTGTTATGGGGGAAACCAACCACCCTCTAATTGGACTGGAGGCCTGCTCCATGGGAGGGAATACATCCTTGATACTGAAAACCTACAACAGGGGAAGTCATGAGCCCTAGCGGTGTAACGTCTGCTGGTGTTGGGCTAAATGTAAATACTATGCTCATCACACTACCCAGTAAGCACTTCTTTTAATGTTCATACCCATATACTAATGCTACTCTCACTTTTGGTTAGAGAATCTTCTCTTTTCAGATGGCAGTGACCTTGGGATGACTCAAAAGGTAGCATGATGCTGGATAGAAGTGACCACAGTGCTCAGTACTGTAATATCTCTATCACACCTTCCAAGGCTCAGGGTCTAATGCGGAAGAGGTGGCAGAAAGAATATAAGAACCAAAAGAAGGGTAGGGTTCCCTACAACATTCTCCCCCCAGACACAACATGGCCTAGATATCTATGACCTCACAATGACTGACACCACCTACACAGGACCATCATAATAGGAGGAAAATATGATGACATCAAAATAAAAGAGACTGATTGAGAGAAGGAAGGGACATGATGGAGAGTGGAGTTGCAAAGGAGAAGTGGGGGGAGGAAGGTTTATTGTTTATATTTATGGAAGTTATCAATTAAAAGAAAGAAAAGAAATGAGAGTACCAAGAAAAAAGGTGGAAACTGATATTAAAAGAACCCTCTAGAAATTCTGGAATTGAATATACACAGCTGATAGGAAAGCTTCACTAGAAGACTACACAGGAGATTTGGAATGGCAGAAGAAAGGATCCAGTGAGGTTGAAGATGTGTCAGTAAATACTGCATGGTACAAAGAGCAGAAAGAAAATGAGTAGGAAAAACTTCAGGTCAATGTGGGATGCCAGACAACCCCTCCAAAATATGCATAATTAGATTACTAGAAGACAGGGAAAAAAAAACTCAGCAGGAATTTTTTTTTTTTTTTAAAGTCAGCTGGATGATACGTGCCTGCAATCTCAGCCCTTTGAAGTAGAGGCAAGAGGATCAGAAGTACAAGATCATCCTTCAGCTACATAGTGGGTTCAATGCTAACTTGTGATACATGAGATTTGGGAGGGGAGGGGAGGGGAGGGGAGGGGAGGGGAGGGGAGGGGAGGGGAGGGGAGGGGAGGGGAGGGGAGGGGAGGGGAGGGGAGGGGAGGGGAGGGGAGGGGAGGAGAGGGGAGGGGAGGGGAGGGGAGGAGAGGACAGGAGAGGACAGGAGAGGACAGGGAAGGGAAGGGAAGGGAAGGGAAAGGGAAAGGGAAAGGGAAAGGGAAAGGGAAAGGGAAAGGGAAAGGGAAAGGGAAAGGGAAAGGGAAAGGGAAAGGGAAAGGGAAAGGGAAAGGGAAAGGGAAAGGGAAAAAGGGAAAGGGAAAGGAAGGGAAGGGAAGGGAAGGGAAGGGAAGGGAAAGAAGGAAAGGAAAGGAAAGGAAAGGAAAGGAAAGGAAAGGAAAGGAAAGGAAAGGAAAGGAAAGGAAAGGAAAGGAAAGGAAAGGAAAGGAAAGGAAAGGAAAGGAAAGGAAAGGAAAGGAAAGGAAAGGAAAGGAAAGGAAAGGAAAGGAGAGAGAAGGGGAGGGGAGGGAAAGGAAGGGGAGGAGAGGGGAGGGAAGGGGAGGGGAGGGGAGGGGAAGGAAGGAAAGGGAAGAGAGGAGAGGAGAGAAGAGGAGAGAGGAGAGAAGAGGAGAGGAGAAGGAAGAATGAAGGAAGGATGAAAGGGAGGAAGGGAGGAGGGAGAAATTAACAGGTCAACAAGGTTTCAGATTTAATGGGAACAAAACAAAAACTATACATCTAAGAAGTCTGACAAATTCCAAGTTAAATAATTGAGAGATACTCACATCCAACACATCCATCATCACACAGTAAAAATGCTAAAAACCAGAGACAAAGAATTTGGAAGCAAGAGAAAAATGACTTGTCACAAAGAACAGAACACCAATTAAGTTAATACCCAACTTCTCACCAGAAATGACAGCTACCAAATGCAGTGGGATAACATGCCAAGACTGGAATTAAAATAAAGTCAGCCAAGAATTCTATATCCAGCAAAATAATAAAGACTAATAATCCAATTTTTAAATCAGCAAAAGATCTGCAAAGACTTTCTTCCAAAGATGTACAAATGGCCAATTGCATGTGAAAACGGCCTCAACATCATTAGCTTTCAGGGCTACACAAAGCAAAACCACAATGATGTACTATTGGATTGCCAGTAGGGTGACTATGACAATGTGAGAATGTGGGAAACTCGGAACCCTATACAATGCTGGTAGAAATGTAGACAGCACAGATGTTTTGGAAGACAATCTCATAGTTAGTTTCACACAAGGTCAAACACAGAGCTGTCATGTTACCCACCCATTTTACTGCTAAGTCCACACCTAAGGGCTATTATCTGTACCAGGTATGTAGTTCAGTAGCAAAGCACTTGGCTAGCAAGCATAAGGCCCTGAGGTCAATCCCCAGAATCAAGAAGAAAAAAAGATAAGCAATATTTTCTGAATGTTTCTGTTCTTGCAAAATTCATATGTTGGGACTGGAGAGATGCTTAGTGGTTCAGGCACTTGCCTGCAAAGCCTAAAAACCGATGTTCTACTCTCCAGATCCCAAGTTAGCCAGATGCATAAAGGTGAAGGAAGCACAAGGTCGCACATGCCCAGTAGGTGGCGCAAGTGTCTGGCATTCAATTGCAGTGGCTGAAGCTCTGTCCACCAATTCTCTTGAAAGAAGGAAAGTAATAGTAAAAAGAATCCTAAAATTCATTTAGAAGCACAAAAAATCTTCGAATAGCCAAAACAATTTTGAGCAACAAAAATAAGGCTGGTAATATCACCATACCCAATTTTCAGCTATATTACAAAGCCATAGTAACAAAAACAGCATGGTATTGGCACAAAAAACAGACATAGAAAACTGGAAAAAGCTGCACTGTATGCAGCCTTATGGGAGACAGAAGTCATCAGCGGTGAAAACAGTGGACACTGGAAACCTCAAGTTTGGCTAGATAGGCCAAATGCCTGTATGAGTGCAATAGTGGTATGTCTGCTCTGGGGGAATCTAACTGCTCTCAAATTGGACTAAAGGCCCACTTTATGGGAGGGAATACGTTCCTGGTACTGAAAACCTAATCAAAAGCCTATGGCAGGGGAGGTCATGAGCCTTAGGGGTATAAAGCCTGCTGTTGTCTGGATAAATGCATATATTACTCTCACCAAATTGCCCTGAAATGTTAATGTTCATATTCATATATTAATGCTACTCTCACTTCTGGTTACAGAAGCTTCTCTTTTCAGATAGCAATGACTGCTGGGATGATCCAAAAGGCAGCATAAAGCTCAGAAGAAGGGATGAAGGAGTGCCCAGCACTGAAACATCTCACACTCTGCAAGGCTCAGGGTCCATTGTGGAAGAGGTGGCAGAAAGAATGTAAGAGCCAAAGGAAGGGTACCACTCCTTACATTCCAGACAGAATGTGGCCTTGATATCCAAGACCTTGCAGTGCCTAGCAATACCCACCCAAGACTCTCATAATAAGAGAAAAAAGATGATGACATCAAATTAAAAGAGAGACTAATGGAGAGAGGGAGAGGATATGAAGGAGAGCAGTTATGAAGGGGAAAGTGGGGGAGGGGAGGGGAGGGAAATGCCATGGTTTGTTGTCTGTAACTATAGAAATTGTCGATAATATACAGATATTAAAAAAAGAAAAAGAAAGAAAGAAAGGAGGGAGCAGTGGGGAGGGAGGAAGGAAGGAAGGGAGGGAAGGAGAGAGGGAGACAGGAAGGAAGGAAGGAAGGAAGGAAGGAAGGAAGGAAGGAAGGAAGGAAGGAAGGAAGGAGGAAGGAAGGAAGGAAGGAAGGAAGGAAGGAAGGAAGGAAGGAAGGAAAGAAAGAAAGAAAGAAAGAAAGAAAGAAAGAAAGAAAGAAAGAAAGAAAGAAAGAAAGAAAGAAAGAAAGAAAGAAAGGAAAGAAAAATTCACATGTTGGAATCCTCACCCCCCAAGGTTAGGGTTTGTTGCTTTGAGAAGATGGCTAGGTCCTGAGAAATCGGATTTGTGTCTTTTAAGAGAAGCCTCAGGACTGGAGAGATGTTTCAGTGGACAAAGTCTATGTAATGCATGATCCCCAACACCCACATGATATCACACATACACATGCTCTATACAAAGGTCTTAGAGGCTGGGGAGATGGCTCACAAGTTAAGGGTGCCTGGTTGACAGTCTGCTAGTCCAGGTTAGATTTCCCAGTACCCATGTAAAGCCACATGCATAAAGGGACGGACGTATGCATCTGGAGTTTGATTGCGAAAGCAAGAAGGCCTGGAATACTCGTGGGCTCTCTAAATAAATAAATAAATAGGCTGGGGAAATGGCTTAGTGGTTAAGGTGTTTGCCTGAAAAGCTTAAGGACCCCGGTTTGATTCCCCAGCACTCACGTAAGCCAGATGCACAAGGGGTGCATGTGTCTGGAGTTCGTTTGCAATGGCTAGAGACCCTGGGGCACCCATTCTCTCTCTCTGCCTCTTCCTCTCTCTCTCTCTCTCATAAATAAATAAAATATTTTTAAAAATAAATAAATAAAAATATTTTTCTAAAACATTTTGGTCTGTGGAGATATCTCAGTGGGTAAAGTACTTGCCTTGCAAGCATTAGGACCTGAGTTTAATCCTCAGTACTTATATAAAATGCCAGACATGGCAGTGTACAGCTATAATCACAGCACTGGGGAGGTGGAGATAAAGAATGTGCCTGAAGTTCACCAGCTAGCCAATTTAGTCTAATTGGTGAGCTCCGGGGTAATGAAAGACGGTTTCGCCAAAACAAAAGGTACACAGTGCACCTAAGGATAATGCCCAAGGTTGCTCTCTGACCTCAGCGCACATATGCACACAAACCAGCACATACCTGTACACCCACACACATATTAACGTGTATGCATACAAGAACATACAATTTACATACACGTTTGCAGCAAAAAGACCCATTTCTTACCCAACATCAAATATGCCATCAGCTTTATCTTGGGCTTTCCAGCCTCCAAAACCCTGATAAATTAGTGTTTTAGTGTTTATTCATTACTCATTAAGTTTGAGGACTTTTTTGTTCTGGTAGCCTCATAGTCTATGACACCAAGAAAAATAAGAACATGTGTTCAAGTCTGTATACACATGTTCAGATACACATTATGTAAATTAGCCAGAAATCAAAATCAACTTAAATATTATGAGCTGAAATACGAAATGTGGTGCATAGCCATGCAATGGACTATTGTTTGGCAATAATAAAGGATGTCGTACTGACACATGCTACTGCTGAGTGATGCTTGAGTGGTTGATGTGAAGTAAAAGGAGCCTGTTTCAAAGAATCCCATATTATATGATCCCATTTATGCAAAATGTTTAAAACAGACTGTACATGCAAAGTAGGTCAGAAGCTGCTTACAGCTAGGCATGGAGGCAGCATGTGAGAAAGGCAATGATTGCTAATGGCTATGGACTTGAGGTTTGGTTGGAAATTCTTGATTCAATTTTTCTCTATTTCATGTTTTGGGATTCAGATTAAATTTACTTTTATTGACATATATTCACTGTACATAGCAATGGGTTTCATGAAGACATTTTCATACAAGCACACGTGCACTTTGACCATATGAACAGCACTGCCTTTCCCATTCCCTGCTGCCCACTGTGCTCATCTTCCCCAGACAACTTCGCCTCTGCTTTCATGACATCTATGCATAAATGATGGGATGTATCTGCATAAAATCTGAAACCCACAAATGAGAAAAAAAAAAAAAAGCAATATATGTCTTTCTGAATCTGGCTTTTTTCATTTACTATGATGGTCTCCAGTTGTATTCATTTTCCTGAAAATGACATGGCTTCTTTCTACTTAACAGTTTAAACTCCATGGATTTTTGTGAGGTGATTGCACTAGTTTCTTTACTCAATACTATGACTGAATACGCGGCAAGGATCAGCTGAAGGAAGGGTTTATTTCCTTACAGATCAGAGAGCACAGCCCATCATGGTGCCAAAGATGTGGCAGCAGGAACAAGACTCAGGCTGAGCACCTTGCATCCAGAGTCAGGAAGACAGAAAGCAAACAGGAAGTGAGACCAAAAAACCTCAAAGCCCACCCCCAGTGACCCATTTCCTCCAGCATGGCCCCACCTCCTAAAGGTTCCACAACCTTCCCAAATGATATCACCAGCTGGGGGCTAAGTGTTCAGACACATGAGCCCACTTTACATTCAAACCACAACAGTGATGAAAACATCTTAAAATTGGTTATAGGATTTAAATGCTCTAATCTGAGTATATTTTTTAAATGTGTGCTTTAAATAGATGATGTATGGTGTACTTTATCTCTTAATAATGTTTTTTTTTTTTTAAGACAGGGAAAAGAATTCAGTTGAAAGAAGGAATAAAGTAAGTGAAGCCAAAAAGACATGGTGGGTCTCTGGAGATGATTCATCACTTAAGAGAACTTGCCATGGGAGCTGAAGAGATTTCTTAGTGGATAAGGCACTTGTCTGTGAAGCCTAAGGACCCACCTTGGTTTGCAGTGGCTGGAGGCTTTGGCACACCCATTCTCTATATGCTTCTCCCTGCCGCCCTCAGTGTGTGTGTGTCTTCTGTTCTATTCTCTTGTCTCTCCCCTCTGTCTTTCAAACGAATAAAATGTTTTTAAAAAGAGTTGCCACAAGCATGAGGGCTTCTTAGGTCAGAGACTGCCAAGTTCAACTCATCAGAACCCGGCTGGTATGGTCACACACATCTATAACCGCAGTCTGCAAGAGACCAGGGTGGGTCAAAGACCAGAGAATAGCTGAGGCTTGCTGACACCTCCATTCTCCTCCAGCCTACACACGCATGTGTGTGGGGTGTGTGCATCTGCACACATGTGTACATGGACCACAAATCACACACATCACACAAATACTTTATACATACACACACGTGTGTGTGCACAAAGCAAAAAGCCAGAAAGTGACCCCCAAGCAGAGGTGTCCCTACACAGGACAGAGTCTACCTACTGAAGACTGAAATGGATATGTGGATTTGTAAGGAGAGCTGTTCTCCGCTGATGGACGGGAAGGACAGCACAAAGCAGGCCCAAGTTTGGAGGAGAAAGGAGAAAGCATGAAGCGGTGTGGAGTTGAAATGAAAGTGGCTGAGAATGTGGCAGCCCGGACATTTCCCACGCTCCTGCCTCTGCCCTTCCAAGCCAGGCTTCTCCCTTTGATCTTCCATGCAATTCATGAAGTACTTCTTTTTCTACCCTCCCCTCCCATTAAAACTCTTTTCCTCCCCAATTAATTTACATCTTACTTTCATGCTTTTTCTTATAAGCCACTGAGTTAAATTAGAGCTTTTTTCACAATCATGACTGGGAGGTTATTTTCTCGAGTATGCACAACTTATCAGTAGCTATACCACTGATTAACACGACCCTCCCTCCACAGCTTAGCTGCCATTAGTGACTCTGGGACCTATAGGGTCTTCTGAGTCCTTCTCCCATTCATGATGGAATATTGATAGGCTCAATCTTGTGCGGCAAACCATAGCTGCTGTGAATTAATGGATGTAATAATCATGCTGCATCCAAAAGACAGCATTCCAGAGCCCTCCTCCAGCAAGGCTCCACATCCAACGTTACCACCAGCTGGGCATGAAGCATTCCGAGCATGAGTTTGTAGGGGACATCTGATTCAAACCACCACGGCTAGGGTTCTTCCAATGTCACTTAAATATTTGTTGTTTGGGGGGCTGGAGAAGATGGCTTAGCAGTTAAGGCACTTGCCTGCAAAGCCAAAGGACCCTGGTTCAATTGCCAAGGAGCCCACATAAGCCAGATATACAAGGAGACGCATGCCTCTGGAGTTCGTATGCAATGGCTGTAGGCCCTGATGTACCCATTCTCTCTTTCTCTCTTTCTCTCTCTCTCTCAAATAAATAAATAAGATATAAAATATTTGTTGTTTCAAATTATGTGAACTATTTAAATTGTTAAATGTTTAAACTATTTTTTGTTTTATTTGTGCATTTTTTCTCAGTACTTGGGATTGAACCAAGGGCCTTGCACTCTTAGCATTGAAGTATTTCCCAAGATCTTTATTTTTTCTTTAAAATATATATATATATATATATATATATATATATATATATATATATATACATGAGAGCAAGAGAGAGAAAACAGGAACACCAGAACCTCCAGCCACTACAACCAAACTGCAGATGCATATGCCACCTTGTGCATCCAGTTTACATGTGTACTGGGGAATTGGACCTGGGTCTGTAGTCTTCACAGGAAAGCATCTTAACCACTACGCAATTTCTCCAGCCCTATTTTAATTTTTTTTTTAATTTTTATTTATTTATTTATTTGAGAGCGACACAGAAAGACAGATAGAGGGAGAGAGAGAGAATGGGCACGCCAGGGCTTCCAGCCTCTGCAAACGAACTCCAGACACGTGCGCCCCCTTGTGCATCTGGCTAACGTGGGACCTGGGGAACCGAGCCTTGAACCAGGGTCCTTAGGCTTCACAGGCAAGCGCTTAACCGCTAAGCCATCTCTCCAGCCCCTATTTTAATTTTTTATTAATTATAAACTTTACTGAATGAACATATCTCATGTTGGTTATAGTCCCATCAGGCTGTACTCTTTTATTTATTTAAGAGAGAGAGAGAGTGCATGCACCAGGGCCTCTAGCCACTGCAAATGAATTCCAGAGGCATGCACCACCATGTGCATCGGACTCATATGGATTCTGGGGAATCAAACTAAAGTACCGTAACTGCTAAGTCATCTCTCCAGCCCTTTTTTAAAATATTTTTTATGAGCAAGAGAAAGTGAGAGATCAAGAGAGAGAAAGAGAGAGAGAACTAGAAAACCAAGGCCTCCAGTCACTGCAATTGAACTCCAGATATGTGCACCACCTTGTGTGCATGTGCAATCTTGTGTGTTTGCATCATCTTATGCATCTAGCTTACATGAAACCTGGAGAGTTGAACACCAGTCCTTAGGCTTCACAGGCAAATGCCTTAACTACTAAGCCATCTCTCTAGGCCAGGTCATACTTTTATATTCCCGCTCCCCCACCCCTATCCACTGTGAGTCCACTTCAGTGGGGTTACTGGCATTTACTGTGGGGTCATGAATAAACTAGTCAGGCTCTGTTAGGGCCCAGGGTAGTCCCTCAAGATTCTGCTTTCTACCCTGTGGCTCTTACAGTTTTTCTGTCCCCTGTAATGCAACATTCCCTGAGCCTTGGCAGGCATGTGTTAAGTCTCCTTTAGAGTAGAGCTCTGTATCCTCTGAATTTCTGCTTTGATTAGTTTTAAGTCTCCTCATTGTTCACCACCATCTCCTGCAGGAGGTTGTCAGACCAGCAGGGAGAGCAGCACTTGTGCTTAAATCACCACTTCCTCAGTATGTCTGCTGGACCCCGACACATGTGATAGCTATGATTCATCCCATGCCAGCTTTTCTTCTCATATTGATGGGTCTGTGTTCTCCCTGGTGTTCACTTCCATATGGAAGAAAAAAAAAGAGAGTAAGAGCAGCATGGATCAAAGAGGATAAATATAGTCATTTAAGAGACTTTTTGTTCCTCTCAGCCATAGAATAGTGGAAGCTTCTCTCTAGGGTCTACAACCTTCCTATGCATAGGATTGTGACTTGGTTCTTAGTACCAGATATGAATTCCCTCCCACTGAGCACACCTCATATCCAATCAGAGAGCATTTATTATGTGCAAAGGCTATGTGCTATTATGGTATAGATGTGAACAGCTTTCCTGGCTTGTTGCCTTTGTAGCCTGCAGGATCCCCTGCCTGTTCCTGTTGTTGGTGACCATTATCCTCCAGCAGCTCACTCAGCACTATGAGAGCAAGCAACAGGGAGCTGGCTTCCTTCTCAGTTCCAATGTGATTGATCTCTCAATGATCTGTGACCACAAGCTATGGTGTCTTCAGCAATAGGGTTTTACCATCTAGCTCTAGTAAGTAGCCAAGTGCTTTGGCAATAGCCTACATTGGCTTTGGGACCTCATGAGTTTCCTGTAGGAAGTAACCCAGTTCTGGTACTGGGATTTACCAGTCAGAGCCTGTGGTTTGAGGATTAAGCTTTCTCCACTCCACTACAGGGCACTTCTGCTACACACCACCACCCAACCTCCACTACTGCTACCTCTTGTTATCTTTCTTGGCATGGTGTCATATGCCTTTAATTTTAGCACTTGGGAGGCAGAAGTAGGAGGATTACTGTAAATTTGAGGCCAGCTTGGGACTACAGAGAAATTCAGGTCTCACTGAGGTAGGGTGAGACCCTACCTCATTAAAAAAAAAAAAAACAAAAAAAAAAAAACAACTAAAGAGTGATAGCTTTTAGTTAGCTAACCAGGAAGAAGGTTCTAAGGAGCTGATTCACGTTGTCATTAGTTTTGTGTATTTCCCCTGCCCTCTCTAACCCTATCCCTCCCACTCAGACCCTTCCGCTCCCTCCATCCTGTCCTTCTACTTACCTGCCAGGTATTTTCTCCTCTCACCCCTCCTGTTTCCACTATCTCCTACCCTCCTTCTCGTTCCTTGCCAACACTACTGATGCTTACTACAAGTAACAATCAAATCAAGATGTTCCAAGTTATGAATTGCAAACGAGAGAACATGTGGCAGTTGTCTTTCTGAGCCTGTAACCTCACTTAGAATGATTTTTTTTCAAGTCCATCCATTTTTTTTTTTTTTACAAATTTCATCATTTCTGTTTTCTTTACCACTCAGTAGAATCCACTGTGTGTATGTGCCACATCTTAATTCATTAATTTATGGGCATCTGGGCTGATTCCATTTTTTTAACTATTGTGAATAGAGCAGAAAAAAAATGTGACTGAGCAAATATCTCTATAGCAAAGAGTAGAGTCTTTAGGGTACATCCCCAGAAGTGGTACAGCTGGCCCAGGTGGTAGATCTATTTTGGGGGAACAAAGCAGGAAATACAATGACCAATAAATACCTAAAAAGAGACTCAACTTCTTTAGCCATCAGGGAAGTACAAATTAAAACAACTTTGTATTCCATCTCACTCCAGTAAGAATGGCTATCATTTAAAAAAATCAAATGGGAGAGATGGCTTAGAAGTTAAGGCACTTGCCTGTAAAGCTTAAGGGAAAAAAGGAGAAAACAAAAAGGAAAGTAATACTTGCATATTTGCCGTGTACCAAGGCAGTGGCCCAAGAGTTGCATGTAAGCATACTTACTTAATCCTCTAGAACAGAAATTGGGAGCAAGGGGTCCCCACAGGGCCCTAGACTCAATCTGCAGCACTTACAATAAAAAATTAAATTTAGTATTCTCCCTTGCCAGGTTCAGTTTGTCATGCAAGCAGGCTTACCTGAGTTTGGATCCCCAGAATCCACATAAAAAGCCAGATGCTATAGCAGCCATCTGTAATTGCAGCATGCCTGTGGTGAGATGGGAGATAGAGACAGGAAAGTTTCCCAGAAGCCCATTAGTGACAGCTAGTCTGGCCAACACAGCAGTGAACAAAGAGAGACCCTGCCTCAAACAAGATAGAAGGCAAGGACCAACACTTGAAGTCGTCCTCTGGCCTCCACACATGAGCCTGTAGACACACACGACACACACACCAAAAATAAATATATAAGTAAACTACTCCAGGACACCTTTTTAAAAAAGTGAATGTTCTCCATTTTCCAAAAGAAGAAGCACACTTCGAGACATGAGGGCTATGCTTAAAGTCACTAGGCAGCAAGAGCCAGTGGTGCCTTGTCATGACACACACAGCCCATGTGATCGCTACACTGTGAAATCGTTTGATGTAGAACCTCCAGGTGACGCCCCTCAGGCATCCTGTTTGAGGGGTGTGACCAGAGAGATGCAGAGCTAAGCCCCAAAGACGCTCTTCCTCACCTCTTCCATCAAGCAAAGAGTGGTCGGGGGAGAGCTTGAGAGCTTCCGAGGGGCACACTGGAGCTGTCGTTTGGCCTGGCAGGCTCATTGGCACGGTTGAGCTGGTAGTGGGATGCTCATGCCAGGCGGCTGATAATCAGAAACAGTGAGGCCTTAGCTTTAACCACTATCATTTATACATGATGATGTGCAGTTATTTCAGCTAATTAAACCTTGAGAGCCTGCCAGGCCAGCTTCCAGCTCAGAGAACGTGCAAGCACTCCATGCGCTTTCCCCCTGGCTTCTGTCTGCTTTGCATGGGAGGCAGAGCTGGGGAGTCAGCGAGGCTTTGCAGGCCACAGGGGTGAGAAGACTAGGGAAGGGCATGGCCTCGACGCCACCCCTCATCAGGAAAGTGGGAGTCCAGCCCCTGCCACGGCCCTGCTCTTTACCTGCTCTTAAGAAAGGACAGCAAGGGCCATCTTTTTATGAGTTTACCAAAGACCCAGGGAAAGCACATTGGACTTGGGGTCCCCATTCTGTGGCTGGAAGCTCTGCGCATGTGGAGGTGCTTTCTCCTCCTCCTGGCAACTGCCTCACATTCGGAACATAAGCAAGGACGTGAAGACATTTGAATTTAAGTTTTTATTCATTAAGACTCACTAAAGAGCCGGGCATGTTGGCACACGCCTTTAATCCCAGCACTCAGGAGGCAGAGGTAGGAGGGTTGCCATGAGTTCGAGGCTTCCCTGAGACTCCATAGTGAATTCCAGCTCAGCCTGGGATAGAGTGAGACCCTACCTCGAAAAACAAAACAAACAAACAAACAAAAAGACTCACTAAATTGCTTGCCTTGAAGGCATAACGAGCTGACTTTGATCCCCAGAACCCACTTTAAAAACGAATGCTGGTAAATTTGTAACCCTGCAGTGGGGAGGCAGAGAAGTGCAGATCCCTGGGGCACATTGGCCACTAGTCAAGTCTACTTGGCGAGTTTCCAGCCAATGAGACACCTTTCTCACAAAATTAATTAATTAATTAATTAAAATGTAGATACTCAAGGTTGTTTTCTAGCTTCCACATGCACTCACACATACACACCCAAGAACACAACGTTAATATTAATTTATTAGGTGCAGTTTATTGGTACAGTGTGTGCTTATCATACTCCAAGACTTAGAATCAACTGTCAGCCCCAAAACTATTGTTAAAATTTAATTAATTAGAATTTGGGTCTGGTGAGACGGCTCGGTGGGTAAGAACTCTTGCTGCAAGCATGAGGGCCTGGGAGAGGCTGCCTGAGTTCTCCTCCCCAGAGCCCCCATACACAACTGAGTTCTCCTCCCCAGAGCCCCCATACACAACTGAGTTCTCCTCCCCAGAGCCCCCATACACAACTGAGTTCTCCTCCCCGGAGCCCCCATACACAACTGAGTTCTCCTCCCCGGAGCCCCCATACACAACTGAGTTCTCCTCCCCAGAGCCCCCATACACAACTGAGTTCTCCTCCCCAGAGCCCCCATACACAACTGAGTTCTCCTCCCCAGAGCCCCCATACACAACTGGGCACTGATGGCCACACACGTCGAGACCCCCACTCGTGTGCAGCAGAGACCAGAGAATCACTGAGGCTCACGAAAACCACAGCTCCATGTTCAGATGTCTGAAAAAAATCGGGCAGTTAGGTGATGGAGGAAGGACACCCAATGTTCTCCTGTGGCCTCCATGAGCCTGCAAGCAATCTGCACACATGCACACACACACACACACACACACACACACACACACACAAAATCACTCACTCACACACCACCATTACCACGCCACGTCAGTGGGGCAAGTACATTTATTCATTCCCATCTTAGTGAGGATGGAGGTGAAGCACTGTTTTTTATCAATGACCCACATTTCAGGGCAGGTGAAGGAAGAAGGATGACCCAAACCCCTTTGTTCCCTGGGCCTCCATCAACTGTGTCCAAGTAGAAATAAAGAGCATTAATCACTGCTATTTACTGACTGTCCTGTCCCCACAAGCCTGCCAAGCAAGTGTTATTATCCTATTTGGCGTCTGGGGAAAATGACAGTGTGTGATTGGAAAAGCATCCAAAGTGAATGAGCTATGGCAGTAAGAGCATGCATCCTAACTCCTCAGTTCAACAGCCAGACGCCCCGTTCTATACATTTGATGATGAAAAGGAATAACAAATATTTTCTCTGCAAAAAAAATCTCTGTCTCTGCCTTAACTTCTTCTGATTCTCTGTCCATCTATTTGTTTGTCTTTGTGTCCCTCTCTCTCACACACAGGCAGCCAAATGGGCAGAGCACAACTACCCAGCTGAGTGCTGGCCCAACTCCTTACCAACAGAATCCTGAGGAAGAATAAATCAGTGCTTCTTTAAACTGCTCAAGGTGGGAGCAGCTAGTGTTTTCAGCAATAGTAGTTGGGATACTATTTGGCAGGAGAGGAGCTCTGAAGATAGCTTTGAAGAAGGCATGTTTTATTTTTATTTTTTTATTTATTTATTTGTACATGTGTATTGTGGGGAGAGAGACCCGCCAGAGTCTCTTTATTTATTTGTTTGTTTGTATTACACACACACACACACACACACACACACACACACACACACACACATATTTACATATATGCATATATATTATACCTCTTGCCCCTGCTTCCATTTCCCTGGGGCCCTCCTTAGTGGGTGATGGGATTTACTGTGGGGTCATAAACACCTCAGTCAGTGTGTGGGGGAAGCATGCCTCAGGATATTTCCTCCCCCTCTTCCACAATGTTCCCTGAGCCATGGCAGGTCTGTTGGCAGTCTGACTTAGTGTTGAGTGCTTTGTAACCTCTTGATTTCTGCTGTGATGGGTTGTGCTTGATCATTGTGTCTGCCACGACCACCTTGGAGCTGTGTCAGGCTGCACTAAGAGCAGTGTTCATGGCGCCCCTTCCACTGCAAGCTCCCCTGGGCCCTGGCAGATGTGGAAAAGGTGGTGAGTCTCATGGTGGGCAGTCAGTTATCTCTTTTCTTATTGGTGGATCTTGACTCTCCTCTGTTTTCTCTGCCACCTGTAAATAAAGCAGATTCTCCAACCAAGAGTGAAAGAAGCTTGGGTTAAAGAGGGTATACAAACTTTGAGAGATTTTTGGTGTGAAAAGCACAACTGCAGAGAGCATTAGTGGCTTCTGTCTAAAGTCTGAGTTTCTTGACTATGGGATTCTGACTTTGTTTCTATTTTTTTAAATTTTTTTGTTCATTTATTTATTTAAGAGCAACAAACAGAGAGAGAGAAAGAACGGGTGTGCCAGAACCTCCAGCCACTGCAAACGAACTCCAGATGCATGTGCCCCCTTGTGCATCTGGCTAATGTGGGTCCTAGGGAATTGAGCCTCGAACCAGGGTCCTTAGGCTTCACAGGCAAGTGCTTAACCACTAAGCCATCTCTCTAGCCCCTGACTTTGTTTCTAGTACCAAATATGAATTCTCTCCCATTGAGCGGGCCTCATGCCTGACAAGAGAATAGTTGGTTACCCAAACAGGCTGTGTGCCACTATTGCACAAGAGTGTACTTCTTGGCCTGCTTGTTGATTTCATAGCCTGCAAGATCCCCTGCTTATTCAGGCTGTTGGTAGCCATGGCCCTCCACTGGCTCCCATAGGACTTTCCAGGGCTATGAGGGCTAGCCAGGAAGGAGGTAGTTTCCTTTTGATTCCAGCATGCTATTCTGATGTCCTGTGGCTGCAGCCTGTCCCACCAGGATCTCTTGCTGCTAAAAACAAACACCAGATGCTTGTGCCATTTTTTGCATCTGGTTTACATGGGTGGCTTGGGAAGTGAACCTGAACCAGCAGTCTTTGTAGGCTGAACCATCTTCCCAGCCTAGAAGATATATTTTTTAACAGACTCTAGACATGACAAGAACCAACAAGGGAACATCATGATTCCTGGCTGTGCCAACAAGATTGTGGATGGGCTGACCCATGGTGCAGCTTGGCTCTCCAGGCCCACACAGCCTCTCCGGTGCTCTCTGAAACCACATTCTCTGTCGTACATCTTTTCCTTCATGCCTTACTTCCTCTTCTTCCTAACCTGCCATTCACTCACACATCCTTCCAGATTCAATTCAAAGACAAAGCTGTTATGGTTTGAGTATGAAATGACCCCCACAGGCTGTGTGTTGTGCACATGGACCCCAGCTGGGGAGACTGTTCTGAGACATTGTGGAAACTTCAGGAGGTAGGGCCTTGCTAGGGGAAGTAAGTGACTGTGGGTTGTGTCCCAATGGGCGTTTTGTTCCTGGTCCCTGTGTCTCTCCTCCACATGCATTCTACCAACCCTGCTTCACTCCCAATTCTTCAACCATCAGCTAAATCATTTCAGCTACAGGACAGCTTCCCCAGGTCCCAAAGCCAAAGCTGGTTCTTTCCTCATTTGTTCTTGCTGCACCATATTCTTTTCTGTGTGCATATGCAGAGATTTCTGTGCTCTTCTCCAACCTTCTTTGAGACAGGGTGTCCTGTCTCTGCGAAGGAACACTAGTCTAGCTGTCCTGTGAGCTTTGAATTCTTCTGGCTCCACCTCCCATTGTTGTAGGCATGTTGGGATTATGCACCCCTTTTGCTTCCATCATTATGTGTGTACTGGGGAGAATAGAACTTGGGTTGGCAGGCTTTGCTAACAATCCTTTTAACTGCTGAGCCATCTCCCTAGTCTGCACCACACCATATTCTTATCCTGATTTCCAGATTGTCTTGAGAAGGCTGATGTCCTTGTTACCTCTAGCTACCAGCTACTTGAGGCCAAAGCCAATACCTGATTGTGATAACCACTTCATCCTCAGTGCCTAGCACAAGACATGGAACACAGTAGATGCCTGGTAAATGCTTACTGAATGAATGAATGGGCAGATGAATTAATTAATTAAATTGCCTCCTCACAACAGCCTTGATTGACTTTCTTCTCACTTTGAGCTTCAGGCTTCCTTCCTCCCCATGACACTTAGCTTTCATTTTTTTATCTGTGTATCTTATGCTGAGCTATTCACTTGTTTCTCATCCCCTGTAGCTTGTGACAATGAAGATAAGGCCATTTGTATGTGCCAGGAGTGCAGCTCAGAAGCAAGTACAGAGAAAGTTGTCCACTATAGACTGGGGAAAGGCAGAAGGTTAGAAAATAGAAATGCAACTTGATGGTCAGATTCCCACTGGATAATGTTTGAGGAGCTAAAGATGTTCTTTAGGGACAACTGACTCAACTGGTAAAGTGCTTGCTGCCTAATATCATGAAGATTTGAGTTTGGACCCCTAATGTCTACATAAAAGTTGGGCCTGCTGATGTGCACCTATTATCCCAGGTCAGAGAGGCAGAGACAGGAGGATCCTAAGGCTTGCTGACTCACCAATGAGCTCTGGGTTCAGTGAGCAATCCTACATAAAAATATATAAGGTGGCCAGGCATGGTGGTGCACACTTTTAATGCAAGCACTCAGGATGCAGAGGTAGGAGAATTGCTGTGACTTCAAGGCCAGTGTGAGACTAAAGAGTGAGTTCCAGCTCAGCCTAGCTTAGAGGGGAATGCTGCCTCAAAAATCCAAAAAAATTAAACAATTATAAAAATAATATAAGGTAGAAAATAATTGAAGAAGACTCTCAATGTGGAGCTCTGGGCTCCACACATATATGAATACACATATGCATGCATGCATACCACACATATATGCATGTAAAAGATTAGCATGCCCTTCAGAGAATAGAACTGTGGAACTAGTGTACCAACAAGGACTCTGAATTAACTGAGTTCAGCAGCCTCAGGCGCAGCTGGAGCTGGGCTCACACACAATGGCCGGGATGCAGCTTCTCTCCTTCCCTCTGCATTCTGCACTCGATTGGCTCCTTCTTAAGCAGAAGTTCTTCCTCTCCTTCCTAGTTTCCAATAGCTCCAGGCCCATATCTTCCCAGCTGTGAGTCCACATTAGAGGTTATTCTATTTCCCAAGAGTTCAAACGAAAGTTCACACATAAAATCCCACTAGATCAACGTGGTCAGCTCTGAGCCATCCATGTTGGCCTGGAACAAGTGATGCTGTGGTTTGTCAGGCTTGGGTCACCCTCCTTACCCTGGAGCTGGAGAAAGAACCAGCCCTAATAAATAAAGGGGTGAAAGGTGTGTTCAGTGGCCAGGAGACAACAATGAATACTGGGCAAGGAAAGCCCACCATTCCCACCCTGGCTTGTCTTTACAACTCTGTCCACTAGTGCTTCTAATGCTCCAAAGAAGCTGCCAGGAACACCACTGCAGAGACTAGACGGCACTTTCCACTTTCCTAGTTCTGAGGTTTCACTTGAACAAAGCAAAGCCTGGCTTCCAAACATCCTGCTTTCCCTAAGCCCTGTGTATGAAAACCAGGCACTATGGAGCCCTGGAGTAAAGATGCTCCTCACCCATCCACACCAAAGCTCCTCAAACAGGAGCACCCATCCCATGGAGAAGTATTTAGCCTGTACACTGGCTTCCTGCCACAGCCCTTCCCATTTTGTGTCGCTGGCTGGTCTGGGCTCTCTTCCTGGATTTTTTGGATCCTGTTAGAGAGGCAGTAGTGACTTAAAAGGCCTTCTTCAATCACCCTACCCTACCTTCTCAGATGCCATTTGTTAGTCTCCCTTGCAGATTCAGAGATGACAATTATTATTTTTACTTTGTTAGATTAGTGGGATAGATGGATGGATGGACATATGGATGAAGAAGTGGGTGAATTATCTTGAGTGTCCTCAGAACACCATACATTTCTTGGTCTAATATTTACCATCCTAGGCTCCACATTACCATAAAGATAAAAAGGCACCTTTTTATCTAAAATGAGTTTTCCATCTTCCCCAGTCTTAGGAATAACTTCCTGGAAAGATGGCTCAGTTGCTAAAAGCACTTGACTGCAAAGCCTGAACGCCTAGATTCAACTCCCCAGTACCCACATAAAGCCAGATGCACAAAGTAAAGCATGCATCTGGAGGTCATCTGCAGTGTCACGAGGCCCTGGTATGCCCATCTCCCTCTCCCTCTCTCTCTCTCTCTCTCTCTCTCTTTCTCTCTCTCTCTCTCTCTCTCCCCTTTTTCTTTGTCTCTCCAATAAATAAATAAATATTTTTAAATAACTAGAGCCAGGCATGGTGGTGCACATCTTTAATCCCAGCACTTGGGGGGCAGAGGCAGGAGAATCACCATGAGTTTGAGGCCACTCTTAGGCTACATTGTGAATTCTAGGTCAGCCTGGGGTTATAGAGAGACCCTACCTTACAAAACCAAAATAATAATAATAATAACAACAACAAGAAGAACTGTACATAACTTGGTTAATTTTTACTTGGCACTCACCCTATTATAGGTACTGAGCCAAGCATTTGTTTCGTCTTCACAAGTCCATGCTCTAGTGCCATGATTTGCTTATAGTGAAGGAAACCAAGCCTCAGAGAGTCACATGTCCAAGGCACATAGCCAGTCAGCAGCAGAACCCAGCGGTCACAGGGCCCTGTGGACACGCAATCAGCTCCACACAATTCTTCCCTCCACAAGCCACATCTTTGCTCATCTGCTCTGCCTTAACTATCCCTCCTTCCTTCTGTGTAGCACAGTAGCAGGAAATATATTTGGCAAAGTAATGCCAGACTGTAGTCTGCACAAAAATATCCTCAAATCTCAGTACCTCACCACAGCAAAGATGTATTTTTTGCTTACATCTCAGACTGATGGGAGACAAGCAACTGGGCTCTATCCACAGATGGACTTTAGCAAAAGAGAAAGATGGAAGAGAAACACTGGCTCCTAGCTGCCCTCCTGAGAGAGCATGCCATATCTGCTCTCACTTTCCTGTCCCCACCAATTCATACACAGACATTTGATGAACACATCCTTTCTCTGCCAAAGGAGCTACATGGTGCCTGTCACAGTCAAGAAGGTTAGACTTGGGAAATTCATCCAGTCAGTACTGATGAAGCTAGTAGTTGAGGAATAGAAAGGAAGTGGTAAGATTCTGAGATTAAAAACTCCTAACTCCAAAGCTAGGGAGGTGGTTCAGTTGGTAAAGTGCTTGCTGTGCAGAGAATCTGTATGTGAGGACCTGAGTTAGATTTTCAATACCTATGTAAAATACAGGCATGGTGTCGCACACCTGTAATTCCAGCACTAGGGAGGCAGAGACAGGCATTCCCTGGGGCTTGCAGGCTATAAATGAATCACAGTCTCCATGTTCAGAGAGATACTTTGTCTCAAAAACCAAGGTGGACAAACTGCCCTCTAAATACTTATGTGTATGCCCATATATTAAAGTTACTCTCAGTTTTGGTAAAAAAAAACTTCTCTTTTCAGATGATGGTGACCAACTAGGGTGACTCAAAACTCACCAAAGTGCTGAGAAGAAGTGACAGTGGAGTGTTCAGAACTAAATGACATCCCTGCTGCACTCTCCATGGCTCACTGCAGAAGAGTGGCGTAAAAGAGTGTAAGAGCCAAAGGAAGAGGAGGAGCACTTGCAGTACTACCTTCCAGACATACAGTGGCCATGCTATTCATGACCTTACAGTGGCTCACAGTACCTTTAGAAAACCTGCATGGTAAAAAGGAAAAATGATGACATCAAAATAGAAGAGAGACTACTTAGAAAGGAGAAGGGATTCATTGGTAGGGGATTTTGGAGGCAAAACCCCTCAGGGCTAGGGAAATGACTCAGTGGGTTAATCACGTGCCAGGCAGGTGTGAGGACCAGAGTTTGAATTCCCAGCACCCATGTAAATGCCATGTGTACATGCTGACCTATCCATAATCCCAGTATGGGCGGGGGGGGGGCCAAAAAAGGAATCCCCAGGTCAAGCTGGTGAGCTTGACAAGCTGAATTAGTGAGCTGGGGACGCAAGTGAAAGGGCCTCCCTAGGCAAAAACAACAAAAAGTAATCAAGGAAGACACCTGATGTCCACCTCTAGCCTCCGCACACAGTCACCGGCACCTGCATACGCACGCACCTCCATGCATACAAGCATACATATGCACACACACACATACGTGGTCCAAAAACCAATGCTTGGGTGGTGCTACACTTCTATTGTCTGAATTTCTTGGCTAAGACTCAGAACACTGGTTATCTGGGTTTGGGCTGTTAATGACAGGATTTGACCTGAATCAAGTGAACAATGTAATAAGAATAACAATCTCTGACTTTTCAAACTTCAGAGTGTACAAATCATCCTCCCAGCCACAATATCATATGGCCCCACGATCACCCTGTGACGCAGGCATGTTATCTCCTTGGTACGGTAAGGAAATCCAGGGAAGGGTGATGTCACTGACTAAAATCACACAAAACCTGGGCATGTCAGAGCATTTCTTGGTGCTGTTTTCTAATTCATACTCAGGGCTCCTTCTTCTGCAACTCAGTGTCTCTCATGCAAATTTCTGTGGAAATTGGCAATGTGTAAATGAGCATTAGTAGTATTTGGATTGCAGAGCTTGGGTGCTGTGCATACCACAAAAAGAGGAGTCTAAAAGTGAAGGTGTTCAAGGTAGACAGCCTGGGTTTTAATCTCAGTTCTATCACATACTGACTGGGTGATACCAGGCAAGTGACTCTATCTGGGATCACTTTCCTCTTTTGTACATAAGGATGCACTGTACCTAAGCATCAAAGATACAGTTGGAATTGGAACGGATAAGGAATATAAAATGTTTAGCACTAAACCTGGCTCAGACATTAGAGCTTAATAAGCAGTGAATGATGCTGATAAAATCTTTCTTATCTTCCTTGAAGAACAAAAGAAGCCACAACCAAAAAGAAAAATTAAAAGTCGGGCATGGTGGTGCACACCTTTAGTTACAGCACTCAGGAGACAGAGGTAGGAGGATCACTGTAAGTTCAAGGCCAGCCTGAGACTACATAGTTAATTCCAGATCAGCCTGGGCTAGAGTGACACCTTGCCTCAAGAAGAAAAAAACATTTTAAATAGGCCACTACCCCTTCCCTCCTCCCTGGGGCATGATCATGTCTCACTGTCTTGCATTTTGGCCTCAGTCAGAGAGCCATCTGATCACCTACCCAGTTCACAGGCAGCTGTCTATGAGAAGGGAATGTTCCTTTTTTAGTCTAAAAATTAGCACTGGCCGCAGTTCCCCATGGCCTTCCTCTCAGTTTTGCTGCCACCCAGGGGCTATGTCATGCTATGCCAGGGTTACTCTCAAAATTTTCTCAGGGCTGAGGAGATAGCTCAGTAAAGTGCTTGCCTTGCAAGCCTGAAGATCTGAGCTCAGTCCCCAGAACCCACCCAAAAACACTAGGCATGATGGCCCACACCTGTAATCCCAGCACTGGGGTAGCAGAGACAAGAGGATCCCAGGGGTTTGCTGACCAGCCAACTACCCTAATTAATGAGGCCTTGTCTCAGAGGACATGGATGATGTTCCTGAGGATGACACCCAAGGTTGACCTTGGGCCTCTATATTCATGCACATACATCATAAAAAGAAGTGTTTCCTTCAGCACAGTGGTTTTCAAGAAACAAAGTAGAAGGAAAGGGGAGGAAGAAACCATTTTCAACCTGAGGGGTAGGTAGGTAAGGTATGTGGGCATGGGAAGAATCCTCCATGAGGTGAGGCTGGTAGGTGCCAGTACTGTGCACCACCTGAGACCAAGGCTCTGACTCAGAGGGAGCTAGAGAAAAAACAGAGAAAGGGGGAAAGGGAACAGGAGGAGCCTGTCTCTTCTCACCACCACCAGGAATGTATGTGAGCTGTTGACTCCAAGGAGAGTCAGCTCTGCCTTCTGGATAAGCCAGTGTTTAGTTTCTGATGCAATTCTCTAGCCAGTAAACACAGGAACCAGGAAGTGATGAAATGTCCTTTCCTAAATATCCTTAAAAGTAAATCAGCACAAGGGATTTGTCGAGAGCACAGAAGGAACTTAGAATTCGACAAGGAAAAGGAAAATCAGCAAAGAATGTCAATGGGCATGTCTCCAAAGAAGACATACCAGAAAGCAAATTTAGGGAGGTGATCAACATCCTTAGCCATCATGGGAATGAAAAACAGGCCTCAGACATGACACTTGGCACCCACTAGATTGTCTAGAATGAGAAGTATAGGTGCTAGTGAAGATGCAAGGAACGCAGAACA
This sequence comes from Jaculus jaculus, assembly GCF_020740685.1. NCBI lineage: Eukaryota > Metazoa > Chordata > Mammalia > Rodentia > Dipodidae > Jaculus > Jaculus jaculus. The sequence goes on along the minus strand of NC_059102.1, from coordinate 171,955,488 downwards.
CTGTAAACTGCTGGTAAGATGGGAAATGGAGGGAACTGCTTGGAATACAGTCTATAAGTCTTGAAAAATAGTAAACCATACTTATTAGAGGACCCAGAAATTCTACTCCTAGGTGTATGCTTAAGAGAAACCAAAACATATATCCACATAAATGCAAGCACATACATTTTTATAAACGTAATTATTTTAATGTTTTATTTACTTGTTTGTTTGAAAGAGGGAGGCAGATAGAAAAAGAGATTGAGAAGGGTACACCAGAGCTTCTAGCCACTGCAGATAAACTCCAGACACATGTGCCCCCTTGTACATCTAGCTTTATGTGGATCCTGGGGAATCAAGCCTGGGTCCTTTGGTTTTCAGGCAAGCACCTTAACCACTAAGCCATCTCTCCAGCCTCCAAAAGTATTATCTTTAACAGCAAAGAAGTGAGAGCAGTCCAAAAACCCACCAAATAAAATGTAGTGTAGTCACATCATGGAATATTATTCCATGAATGAAGCCATCAGGTAGGGTAGCACAGGACTGTACTCCCAGCTACTCAGGAAGCTAGGACAGAAGGATTGCAAGTTTGTATCCTGCCTCGGTTACATAGCAAGTTCAAGGTCAGCCAGCCTGGGCAACTTAGCAACACTTGTATCAAAATATACTTTTAAATTATTTATTTATTTATTGGACAGAGAGAGGTGGAGAGAGAGTATGGATGCTCCAGGGCCTCCGGCACTGCACACACACTCCATATACATGTGCCTCTTTGTGGACCTGGCTTTACATGGGTACTGGGGAGATCAAACCTGGGCCACCAGGCTTTGCAAGCAAGTGCCTTTAACCACAGAGCAATCTCTCCAGCACCCTCAAAATAATATTCTCATTAATTTTCATTAACAACTTCCATACAAATAAACAATATGACATGACTGTAGTCCCTCCCACCATACTCCTTTATTTTCCTCCGAACACACCCTCCACTGAATCCATACCACTTTCCAACTAGTCTCTTTTCTAATTTGATGTCATCATCAAAATCATACTTTTTAAGAGCTGAGGATATAATCACTCAGTCATAGAGTTCTTGCCTAGCATAGGAAAGCCCTGGGTTCAATCTCCAGCATCCTTACCAACTAAACAAAATTCTGTTTTAAGAAGATAATTCAAATTTTTCTTTGTACTCCTTTGTGAGGCGAGAGTCATATGCAAGCCCCTCCAATGCCAGTCACAGGATCACAAAAACGTAACCCTGGAAGCAGTGCCCTGCAGCCTCCAGCATCCAAGGGCTTTCGCAGACGTTACAGCTGCTCTCTGGCCATTGGCAGTGCTCCCATTTCTCTGTTGATGGACACCTGGGTTAGGGTCATAACTCAGCTATTGTGCAATAACCATAGATGTACATGGGATATATTGACTAAGATACTTTTGAGTAAATACTCAGGACACACCACACTTACATATACACATGCACATATGACATACACATCCACACTTACATAAACACATGCAAACGTCATACACAGCCACGATTATGTAAACACATGCACACACATCATACACAGCACACTTACATAAACACATGCACACATGTCATACACAGCACACTTACATAAACACATGCACACATGTCATACACAGCACACTTATGTAAACACATGCACACATGACATACACAGCACACTTACGTAAACACATGCACACATGTCATACACAGCACACTTACGTAAACACATGCACACATGTCATACACAGCACACTTACGTAAACACATGCACACATGTCATACACAGCACACTTACGTAAACACATGCACACATGTCATACACAGCACACTTACGTAAACACATGCACACATGTCATACACAGCACACTTATGTAAACACATGCACACATGTCATACACAGCACACTTATGTAAACACATGCACACATGTCATACACAGCACACTTACATAAACACATGCACACACATCATACACATCCACCCTTACATAAACACATGCACACATATCATAAACAGCACACTTACGTAAACACATGCACACATGTCATACACAGCACACTTACATGAACACATGCACACACGTCATACACATCCACACTTACATAAACACATGCACATACGTCATACACAGCACACTTACGTAAACACATGCACACACGTCATACACAGCACACTTATGTAAACACATGCACACATGTCATACACAGCACACTTACATGAACACATGCACACATGTCATACACAGCACACTTACATGAACACATGCACACATGTCATACACAGCACACTTACATGAACACATGCACACATGTCATACACAGCACACTTACGTAAACACATGCACACATGTCATACACAGCACACTTATGTAAACACATGCACACATGTCATACACAGCACACTTACGTAAACACATGCACACACGTCATACACATCCACACTTACATAAACACATGCACACACGTCATACACAGCACACTTATGTAAACACATGCACACATGTCATACACAGCACACTTACATAAACACATGCACAAACATCATACACATCCACACTTACATAAACACATGCACACATGTCATACACAGCACACTTATGTAAACACATGCACACATGTCATACACAGCACACTTATGTAAACACATGCACACATGTCATACACAGCACACTTACATAAACACATGCACACGTCATACACAGCACACTTACATAAACACATGCACACATGTCATACACAGCACACTTATGTAAACACATGCACACATGTCATACACAGCACACTTACATAAACACATGCACACATGTCATACACAGCACACTTACATAAACACATGCACACACATGTCATACACAGCACACTTACGTAAACACATGCACACACGTCATACACAGCACACTTACATAAACACACGCACACATGTCATACACAGCACACTCACACACATGCACATGTCATACACAGCACACTTACGTAAACACTTACATGCATGTCATACACAGCACACTTACATTAACACATGCACACGTCATACACAGCCACACTTACGTAAACACTTACATGCATGTCATACACAGCACACTCACACACATGCACACATATATACATCCACACTTACATGAACACGCACACTTGTCATACATAGCCACGCTTACATAAACGCATGCACTCATGTCATACACAGCACACTTACACACATGCACACATATACACATCCACACTTATACAAACACATATCATACACAGCCACACTTACATATCCACTCATGTACACATATCATGCACATCCACACTTACACTCACAATTTAAAAAGAATTAATCAAGCTCTGCACTCAAAACCTGTGCAGTGACCACGTTATGCACCTTGCATCTCAATAGGAAGAGTCTTTTTAAGAGGCCTATGGAGTAGCTCAGTCGCAGAGCTACTAGTCATAGAGGAGCAGCACGTGCAAGGCCCTGGGAACAATCTCCAGAACGCAATTTTTAAAAGGTTCAAGAGTCAGCATACCTCACTTTCCATTGTGGCCTTAGGTCAGCCTTTCATGCCCTGGAAAGCAGATTCCCAGGCCTCTTCAATCTGGCGGCGGGGTGGTGGGGGGATGGAGTGTGGAGCGGTTCTCCTTGGGGAATGGAATAAAGTGGAAATGTACCCCCCCACCCACTTCCTCTGGGCTTCAAAATCTAAATGTACCGGAAGGGCCAGGCCCTTAGAGATGTTAGTCTGACTCTCATTTCATACAAGGGAAAAACAGTAAGCAGTGAAGTGGAGGGACACAAATGTGAACCCAGGACAACAGTGAGGGGCCTCAGGCATCCTAGCTCCCTGCCCAGGTTAGACAAGGGCCACTGCTAGGAGCAGTCTCCTGACATGTGAAGAATTGCATGAAAGGCAAAAGTCTGCTGCTTGGTCTTTGTCTTCCTGTCAGTGTGCCTGGGCTCTCCACTGCCCATGAAACTGCTCAATGTGGGCTTTCTGCAGCCATGCTGGTGAAGGGGGAGTTTCTGAAAAGTATTTATGTTTCCCACTTTATAGGCTTCCAGGACCTACCCTGCTGGGCACGGATCCCACAGAGCCCAGGAGGAGGGCTAGTACTGACAACTCCTTGGGGACAACTCCAGTGACTAGCCCTAGAGGTTATAAGCCTTAAAGACCACACACATCTCCCAAAACAGCTTTAGGAGAGGATAGGAAGGATGAGGCTCACAGCTTTACAATGGTCCTCCCAAAGCCAAACCATCAGCCTTCACATTTAAGTCCCAAAGTGTGAAACCCAGCCCTGATGGCTAAGGTCTTTCCCCATCGAGCTCTGCTCCATCACTACCACTCAGGCCCATTTCAGTCACTTCCAGTTAGGGGCTCACTTATATTCCCCCCAAACTTATATGTTGAAGCCCTAGGCCCCAGTCCTTAAGAATGTAACTAGATTTGGAGAAAGAGCCTCTAACACACGACTAAGTTAAATGAGGCCTTAGAGTGGGCCCTCATCTAAACTGATTAATGTCCATCGCAACAAGGAAACTCGTACACAAAGAGACACGAGGGATGCACACACAGAGAGAGACTAGACCGCATGAGGACACAGTAAGAAAGAAGGCAGCCATTGGGAAGCCAAGGAGAGAAGCCTCAGAAGGTCAAACTGCTGACACCTTGACCTTGGGCTTCTAGCCTCCAGTCATAAGGAAATTAACTTCTCATACATTTGTGGCATTCTGTTATAGCATCCCTAGAGTATAATACAACTCCTGACTTCTGAGTGGTACACATTTTTACACCCAGCCTTTTGCCCAAGCAGAGCCCCTTCCTGGGGAGCTGTTTCCTGCCTCTTCCTCTGACTCAGTGCTTAACTCCACCTTCCAGGTCTTCCTTGCTAATTGCCCAGTGCCATTTTCCTCCAGGCTCCACAAGTCAGAGAACTGATCTGCACAGTTCTCATGCAGTGCAATAATACTACTTCCTTATCCACAGGAGATTTTCCAGGACCATTTTTGGATGCCTGAAATTGCAGTAGTACTGAAGTCTCTGTATAGTTTTCCTACATACATGTGTGTGTAATAAAATTTAATTTCTGTTAATCATAGATATTATCAGCAATAAGTAATAATGGAATGGTTGTTATATATTGTGACAAAAGTTATGTGAATGCTTGCCTGCAAGGCCTAATGACCTCAGTTCTATTCCCCATTAGCTACGTAAAACCAGATGCACACAATGGCACATACATCTGGAGCTCATGCATTTGCAGAGGCTAGAGGCTCTAGCACACCCATTCTCTCTCTCTCCCTCTCTCTCTCTCTCTTCCTCCTTCCTTTTCTTTACAAATAAACAAATAAAAATTTTCAAAAACTTATGTGAATGTGGTCTCTTCCACTCTCAAAATATTTCATTTACTGCACTCATCCTTCATTCTTCCATTATAATGCCCATGACATTACATTTTAGTTTATCTTCTGTAGCCTTCTCCCTTACTAACTCTTGACCCTGGAGACAGGGTGGTACCTGGCTTGTCTCCATATCCCCATCATGAATAATGGATTGATCAGACAAATGTTGGATTGGATTGAACTGGCTGAGCCTCCTGCCTTCAGACCTCACAGCACCCCCTTCAGTGTATTCACCTTGCTCCCTGCACATAAGTTAAGGACATTTTAAGGTCAGAATAATTAGCAGCATCCCATAGAGATGGTCTATTACAAGACAAATGCTTGGGAACTAGAAAGACACAGGTGGATAAAGCACCTGCTATGAAGAATGGGTACGTAAGTTCGGATTCCCAGCACCAGTGCAAATGCTAGTGCGCATGGCAGCCCACCTGGAGTCCCAGAGCTCGGGAGGGGCTGAGGAGATGGCTCAATGGTTAAAGGCATTCGCTCCTCAAGCCTGCTAACTAGAGTTCACATCCCCACCATCCTTTTTTTTTTAACTAGTTATATACATACTCAGTGTGTGAACAGCACATGTTGGTACCATCCTTACCCTCATCCTTGTTCCCCTTCTGCAGAGGGACCCTCCTCTCTGGGGATGCCAGTTATCCCCATGGGGACTGTGGGTCATGAATTGTGTGGATAGCCATCAGTTATGGGGAAGAGGCAATGTCTCTGTGCATAATGTCCCAACTCGTGGCTCTAACAGTCTTTCTGCCCCCTCTTCCGTGAATTTTCCTGAGCCATGTTGGGTTCATTTTAGGTCTGCTTCAGTGATGAGGGCTTGGGAGCCTCTGTCTCTGGATTTCTGGTTTAGTAGGAGTTGAGTGTTCTTTGTGTCTATCTCCTTCACCCTTGTGCTGATACCAGGTTCACTAAGAAAGCAGGACTCTTGCTCAATTCCCCAATTACTCTATGGTTTCAGCTGGGGCCCTAGTAAGATACAATGGGCTGATTCTCTCCTCAGGTTCTGTGTCCATCTGAAAAAGAGAAGCAGATTCTCCAATGGTGAGTGAAGGCAGCACTGGATAAACGGGATAACCATTATTATTTAGAGAGAATTTAATACCCACCATCCATTTAAAGCCCAACACTAATTGGCATAATGTCTGCAATTCCAGCTGCAATGAGAAGTCAGGAGAATCCCAAAGCTTACAGAACCAACCAGTCTGGCCTTCCCAGTAGCAAACAACAAGAGGGACCCTGTCTCAAACAAGTGGAAGAATACCAAGCCCTACATTGTCTTCTGGACACACACACACACACACACACACACAGTGAAAAAAGGGGGAAATGCTACATTTCAGGTGCAGATGAATGATTCTTTTTTCTCCCCTGTCTCTAAGTCAACAGACATCTGATTCTTCACGTGGGTCCCAGATAGAGAACGAATATGGACAATACAGCTTTTTTTGCAGCTCTGTGATTCTGTATGATTCTGAATCCAATCCTCAGGGGCTTGGGGTTAGGGAGAGAGACACAGTGCTCTGGAGGCACAGTGACCCCAGGACCAGCCTACAAAAAGCCCTTCAACTGTCTTTCCTGGGTGGCTGACTGGGTTCTTAGAGGTATGGAGGATGCTGGAAGTTTCTCCCGGTGGTTTTGCCCTCCTTGATCAATGGCTGCTGTAGCAGGTCTGTTGACACTTTGTCTTCAGGAGCAGGAACCTTTCTCTTGTTAACCCTGTCGGCCCTACCAGAGTATCTTCTGTGCTTTGGGCTCAGCACTAGGGCCAGACAGACATTGGGAGAGGAGTAACTCCTTACACAAACAGCACCTACCAAAGGCCAGGCACTATGCTGGCCCCTTCTTTGGAATGCTGATGCTATTCAGCTGGTAGAAAAAGAGCCCAGCTGCAAACTAGGTCGTGTAACCTTCAAATTCTGTGGTCTCTGTGGAGCACTAGAAGCTTTCAGCCCTGCCTCAGTACATTGGAGAGCACAGTTTTTCACCTCAAGGAGCACACGTCTCCTCCCCAACACATTCCAGTGTGCAAGAGCACACATGCACACATGTGCACACACATCTTCCCTCCTCCTTCCCCTCCTTCCTCTCTTCCTTCTTTCTTGTTTTTCATGTGTGTGTGTGATGGGCATGTGCGTACATGCATATTTGCACGCGTGTGCATATGGAGGTCAAAAGTTTGCTGGTTAAGTGTGATCCAATGCCACATCCTGGGCTAGTAGGCAAGGACTGAATTCCAGCTCAGCCTCTTGCTGCTGGCTGTGTGTCTGTGAGTAACTGTCTTCAGTGCCACACATAATAGTTTCCATCAACAACCTGAAGATAGCAATGTCACATCCATCATGGATGGGGTCAGATGTGGTTAAATAAGACAATAAGACATCACAGTAAATATAGGACATAGAAAGAGCTGAATAATGCTGTCTTCACTAAAGAAGCCAAAACATGGATCTATGTAGAAGGGTGACATGCTACAGTCATCAAATAAAAAAATAATAATAATAAAAGCAGTGAGGCTAAACCCAAGTCCAAGCAACCAGCAAGATTGAGATGTGTTAGAAATTAACATGTATCTGTCAAATTTTGCTCATTCAGTAGATGGTGTGGATAGGGGTGGGTTTAGACTAGAAGTAAATACATGGAAACATTGCCATTCATGACTTCCTTCCAGAGTTCAGTGTGGAAAAGGAAAGGGAAGAGCAACCTCACGGTGGAGAAAACCAACAAATATTGGCCACCTGATCAAGGTTAAAGTCAACTAATAAATGAGTGAAAGCAGATGCCTTTGATATGAGAGATACGTACAGAATAGCACTCTATCTCCCCCTCCAGAGAGACACAGTCCCAGTCTAACCAGGAGACTTATCTATGACAAACTCAACTGGAATTCACTCTCCAAACACTGACCAAGACATTTCTAAAGTGTCAAGGTCATCAAAACCAAGGAAAGTCTGAGAAATGGGCACAATCAAGCCTAAGGAGACATAACAACTAACTGTAATATACCCTCAATTGGACCCTGGAACAATGTTTTACAGGACATTAGATAGAATGTAAATAAATTATGCACTTGGTTTAACAATGAAGTATCAATATTGTCTCATTAATTGTAACAAATGTACCATGATACTATGAGATTAACCCTAGGGGAAGTGGGAGTTGGGAATTGAAAGGCTCTGCTTTACCATGTCAACCTTACATAAAATCTATTCTGAAATTAAAGTATTATACTTAAAAAATGTTGATATTGTAGCTGGTGATGAGATTAGAATATATTTGGCTAGATGGAGTGGGAGGTTCAGGGGAGGGCAGGGTCTCAGGTGTCATCAAACTTGCTATGTAGCTGAGGATGACCTTAAACTGATCCTCCTGCCTCATCACAAACACTGGGATTACAGTCTTGCACCACCACACCTAGTTTATGTGGTATTGGGGGTCAAACCCAGGCCTGCATGCATGCTGGGCAAGCACCACCAACTGAGCCACATCCCCAGCCTCAACAATTTTTTCTTAGCTCTCCTTCCACATGTGGTCTAAGTTGTCTACAATGAATATGCTTTTCTGCCATCAGAAATATTCAACAAATATTGCTTTAAAAAAATGGTATGAATGGCTGTTGAGCCCTTTGGAAATAGTGCTATATAAATTAAGAGCATAATGACAATCATTTCTCACGCAGTGATTAAAATGCAGTTTATCACTCTGCATCCAGGTGGCTCTGGCCACCGGGCCTGACACTCTCCCCAGACAAAAGCGGTAAACCTCTAAAAGCTGCCAGCATTTCTCCTGTCTGTGATGGGTACTAGATGGCAGAAGAGAGGTGGGAGCCAGGATAGCTGCTGCAGGGGCCCAAAGGGTATTCCAGACGAGCCTATGCTGCTGATTCAGAGGTGCCCCAAGAAAATCACATCCACCAGCTTGAGGCCAACTACCAGTATGTGCAGGATCATAAGCCTAGGAGGCAGGAAAGCTGGAAACATACCTGAGTCCCCAACATGTATGTGAGCAACAGAAAAGACAAGACCAGACTAGCCAGTGCTTCACCTCAGGGACTTGTTCCCCCTCACTCAGACCACACATGGTCCTGTAAGCCTGAAACTGTCACTCAGACCACACATGGTCCTGTAAGCCTGAAACTGTCACTCAGACCACACGTGGTCCTGTAAGCCTGACGCTGCCTGCTGCGCTCTCACCCTTTGACTTTCTTGCTGCTGCTGCCGCTGCTGTGGTTTTGGTTTTGGGAGTTTTCTTTAATTGTCTTGTTGTTTGGTTGGTTTGGGGATTGGCTGTGAACTGTTTTGTTTTTTTCAGAGAGAGAGACAGAATTGGCACACCAGGACCTAAGCCATTGCAATCAAACTCCAGACACTTGTGCCACCTAGTGGGCATGTGTGACCTTGTGCTTGTCTCGCCTTTGTGTGTCTGGCTAGCATGGTATCTGTAGAGTAAAACATGGGTCCTTAGGCTTCACAAGCAAGCACCTTAACTGCTAGGCCATCTCTCCAGCGCCTGAACTGCTTTTTTAATTGATAATCTTTATATATACATAATGTGTTTTGATTATAATCCCCTCCATCACTCTCCTCCCCGACCCCATACATCTTCCTCCCTCCAAATAGTCTCTTTTCTATTTTGATCTTTTTTTTTCCTTTTGCCTTCATTCATCATCTATGATGCTATGTTGATGAGCCCAATATTGTGCAGGTAAGAGAGCTGCTGTGAGGTCATCAATGCAATAGCTACCTTGTGTCCAAAATATAACATTCCAAGGTACTCCTTTCCATCCTCTGGACCTTACATTCTCTCATCCACCTCTTGGGCAATGTTCCTGAGCATTGGCAGGTGTAACAGAGATGTGTCAGTTATTACTGTTTAACTGTCACTTCTCAGGACATTGAGTTTTGAGTCTCCCCTGAAGTCACCACCACCTGAAAAAAGAAGCTTCTTTGATCAAAAGTGAGAGCAACACTACTCTATAAGCATAAATGTAAATACTTAGAGGACAGTTTGATAAGCATTTAGCCAAACAACAATAGTAGCTTCCCCCTGTGGTCTATGACCTTCCAAACTTTGTGTTTGACTAGACATAAATTTCCTCCTGTGGAGCGGGCCTCCAATCAGAGAGAACAGTTGGTTACCTTCATAACAGTCATGCCACTATTGCAGTAGCATGTGCATCTTGCCTAGATGGCCAGTTGTACACTTCACAAGGTCCACTGCTGGTTAAGAGCCTTGAGGACTTTTCTCCTCCAGCAGCCTGAATAGCACTTCCCAGCACTATAGCAGTTAGCTAACAGGGAGGAGGCTTCCCACTCAGTACACCTTGATTTCTCAGTGTCTTGCAACTGATGCATGTGGTGTTCAGCAGTAGGGTCTCACATTCTAGTTCTGATGGGGAACCAAGAACACTGGCAATAGCCTGTGTTGTTCTGGAGATCTCATGGGCTTTCCTCACCAACAACCCACTAGGTTTTCCACCCACAGCACCGGGATTTTCACATAACAACCTATGTCTTCTATCTGGCCTTGAACTTCTAAGCCTCCTATCTCAACGTCACAAGCTCTAGGATTATAGGCACACTCCACCATGCCTGGCATATGGCTACTTTAAAGCTCATAATCTGTAAGGGCCTACAGCTCACTACAGAGCTGTCCATGAGATGGGTACCTGTTTCTAAAACCAACCCTTTCAAGAGATAGGCTGTGACTACCACAGATGGCTAGAGCACATTTAGGAGATAGGAGCTATAAGAAGTGCCAAATGATGAGCAGGAACTCTCCTGAAGATTTGCCCAATGCTCTGCCATTAGTACTCAATTCCAATTCCCAGATCCTGGGAATGAGAGACGGCAGCAGGGACTACTGAGTGGCTCCACTCCTATCATTTCCAAAGACATCACCAATAGTTCTGGTATCCATTCCACACAGATACCCTTCTCTTCAGCAAGGGCCTCAGAAGCAGAACAGAGTAGGGGAAGTGTCTGAAGCATTTCTATTTGTAATGGTTTGGAGACCAGACTCCTTCTCTCCATGTTATCATCAAGAACTCTAGGAAGAACAGGTCAATTTTCTAGCAGACAGAAAAGGGTTTGATTGTTTAAGCACATGGAGCTAGAACCTTCAAAGTAATTCCCCAGACAGCTGTCGACTAATTCCTATGACTCTTCCAGAGCTCACTTATTTCTACAGAAATTGCCTTCAGATCCACCTTTGACTCAGATTGATCAACCTGCTTGATTGTCCAAAGGATTCCCTAGTATAGGGATACAAGTGACCTTTGGTCCCTCTGTGAGACCACTCTCCAGAATCCCAGGCACAGTCTGAGAAAAGACTACATGACAAAAATAGCATTGTTTTCCCAGTGGTGTTTTCAAACACCTGCCTTGATGTTACAACCCTGAGTGTGCTGATCTCTCTGACTCCCAACCTGGGTCCTAAATTATTCCGTTAACAACAGGGGAGTGTGGGAAACCCCAAAGGATACTTGGACCAGGCCAGGGTCCCTGTATCGCCCTTCCAGCATCAAGCTCTAGTGCTGGGATGGACCCAGGCTCCATTTGTGCCCCTAATGAGTCCTAAGTGTTTGGCTTGGGCACTTGACAGCCCTGCTTCTACAGGGAGGAGAGGGTGGAAGAGACTGGGAGTGAGCTCATGCCAGTTCTGCCATGCTGGGCCCTGGGAGGACTATCTTTAACACAAACCCACCAACTGGTAAAACTACCCACTTGAAGTCCCCTCCTTCCTTGTCCCTCCACTTCAGGGACTTTGCTAAACTCACCCCTTGGCTTGTAATCCTGGGAAGTAGGCCTGGAAAAACACTTTTCTTGTTTTGTTTTTCGAGGTAGGATCTCACTCTAGCCCAGGCTGACCTGAAATTCACTATGTAGTCTAAGGATGGCTTCAAACTCACAGCGATTCTCCTACCTCTGCCTCCCAAATGCTGGCATTAAAAGCGTACACCAGAAAATACATTTTTTGGTTCATTTTTTATTTATTTATTTGAGAGCGACAGAGAGAGAGAGAGACTGAGAGAGAATGGGCGCACCAGGGCCTCTAGCCACTGCAAAAGAATTCCAGACGTGTGCGCCCCCTTGTGCATCTGGCTAATGTGGGTCCTGGGTAATCAAGCCTCAAACCCGGGTCCTTAGGCTTCCCAGGCAAGCGCTTAACCGCTAAGCCATCTCTCTAGCCCAGAAAATACATTTTTGATTAGAATCTCAGGAGACAGTGGTCTACTGTTTTAGAAAAATGTGATATATATACACAATGGACTTTTAGGCAGCCATAAAAAATGAAATTCTGACATATGTAAAAAAATATGAATACAACTGAAAATCATGTTAAACTAAACAAAGCAAATTCAGAAAGACAAATATCATGTTCTCTCTTACATGCATGTGTATTAGTGTTTATATGTGTGTGTAAGTCACAAAAATAGAAAGGGGATCTTGGAGGGGAAGACATCTTAAGGGAGATGGAAAAGGAGGGTAATAAAATATAATTAGGGGCTGGAGACATGGCTTAACAGTTAAGCGCTTGCCTGTGAAGCCTAAGGACCCTGGTTCAAGGCTTGATTCCCCAGGACCCACGTTAGCCAGATGCACAAGGGGGTGCATGCATCTGAAGTTTGTTTGCAGTGGCTGGAAGCCCTGGTGCACCCATTCTCTCCCCCTCCCCCCCGCCTCTTTCTCTCTCTGTGTCACCCTCAAATAAACAAAAAAAAATGAACAAAAACATTTTTTAAAACTACATATAATTAGTAAATAGAAGTATGAAAATAAACTGTAAGTAGTAGGGGAGTGGGGGAACTTGAGGGTAGGGAGGACGGGGAGGACAGTGGAAGAGGAGATCCAAAGTGTAATGAAACATATATGTAGATGCTATGATATAACCTATTTATTTATTTGCTAACCTAAAAAAAAATTTGAAAAATACTCTAGGAAGTTGAAGGTATGAGAATTTAAGGAATTTATAAATGTGCATTTTTCTAGGGTCAAATTCTCAAAATAATCAGCTCAAAACTCCAAAAATAACAAAGGCTAAAAAGTACTAATAAATGAGATGATTTCTAGGTCAGCGACACCTCAGAGAAGGGTGATGCTGGCCCTAAAAGTCTGGTAAGTATAAACAAGGATGACAGAGAACTGGGCTGAGGAATTATGGAATATATCAAGGGCAGAGGCTTGTCCAGAAATAGACAAAACCTAGGAAACATTCCAGAAGTCTGAGCTGAAAGAACCCAACAGGTCAAAGAAACCAGCTCTCTGGCAAGAAAAGTGAGTTTTCTCTAATATCCAGTCTACTGTCTGGCCACACAGCTGAATTACATTTCCCAGACTCCCTTGCACTTGCTAGGAGCCAGAAGTTGAATTTTGCCTGACAGGTTTCTACTATGCTTTAAATGTTTGCATTCTCTACCTTGATTCATATGTTGAAATCCAAACCTCCAAAATGACGTGTTTGGAAATAGAATTTTATGGACATCCATGAAGGGAGCCTGCCTCTTATAAAAACTCCTAAGAGAGCTGTCTTGCTCCTTCGACCACGTGACAATACAGCAAGAAGCCATCATCTATGAACCAGGAAGTAAGTCCTTACCAGATACGGAATCTCTTGTGACTTGATCTTGCACATTTCAGCCTCCAGAACAGAGAAATCTGTTGTATATGTTATACAGCCTGTGATACTAACACACACACACACACACACACACACACACTTTTTTTTGTTTACTTTTATTTATTTGAGAGTGGCAGAGAGAGAGAGAATGTGCACACCAGGACCTCCAGCCACTGAAAACAAACTCCAGATGCACCCCCTGCTGACCCCATCTTAACTATGTCTTCTGGCTTGCTGCTTCCTCCCCAAGGCAAAGCTCAGAAATTCTGGTGTTCCCCTGCCTTAGGCTAGCTATAAAAATATTATGAAACCTTCTTTGTCTGACTATAGGTCATAAGATCCACTTCATTCCAGAGGGGTTGGACCTCAAACACCTCATCTAAAAAGGCCATGGTTGGATTTCCCCAGCCATCTATTAACAAGGGAGCTGGGGAGAAGGCTCAGTCAGTAAAGTACTTGCTGTGTAAGACATAAGAACCTGACTTCAATCTCCAGAACCCACATTAAAAAAATAAAAAATCCAGATACTGGGGAGATGGCTCAGAGGGTACCAAAATTTGCTGTGCAAGCAACAGGACCTGAGTTCAACCCCCAGAAGCCCCATAAAAATTCCAGGCATGGCCTTACAAACCTACAGCCCCAGTGCTGAGAAGTAGAGGGAGACACAAGAAAAGCTGGGACTCCCTGGTCAGCAAGTCTGACCAAAAAAAATTCAGCACCAAGTTGAGACACACACACCCCCGCCCACACACACACACTTATTTCAAAGAAACAAAGCAGAAGAAAGAGCAATGGAGAAAGAGAGCACCTAACATTCTCCTCTGGTGTCCACGTATATGCGCATGGGAACAGGCATCTACAGCCCCACACACAGACACATACACACAAAAGCCACATGTACACACACTTATAATCCCAGCACTGAGGAGACAGACATGGGCCAAGGCCTGGAGCTTGCTAACCGGCTAATCTACCTACCAGGCAAATTCCAGGTCAGTGAGAGCCTCTCAC
Source organism: Jaculus jaculus (assembly GCF_020740685.1). Taxonomy (NCBI): domain Eukaryota; kingdom Metazoa; phylum Chordata; class Mammalia; order Rodentia; family Dipodidae; genus Jaculus; species Jaculus jaculus. Next base: position 171,940,485 of record NC_059102.1, on the reverse strand, counting down.
AAGAGGAAAGCACCCGAGGCTGTCCTCTGCCTCCACACACATACACATGCGCACAGAGAGGGCAGCGTTTGGAGAGATTCTAAATATCTGCATACATGGAGACTCCCGGAAGGTGACTATTATGATTTGGATCTGAAGTGTCCCTCCAAAAGCTCATGTGTTGAAAGCCTGGTCTCCAGTGCTGCGGTGTTCAGAGGTGAGACTGTGGATGTGGTTAGCTCATGGAGCTACGACCTCATTGGTGGACTAATGCAGGATAAATTCATAGCTTAACGGGTGGATGGGAGGCAATGGGTGAGTACTAAATGGAGGAAATAAACCACTTAGGGGCATATTTATGAAGGGTGTATTTGTTTCCTCTCTCGCCCCCCTCTTTCTTCCCTACCTTCATCTCTGTCCCTCTCCCCACTCCCCTCTCTCCCTGGCCACCACAAGGTAAGCTGCCACACAGCTCCATCGTGATGTACTGTCTGGTCTGAGGTCCTAAAGCCGCCAACCAGCTTGCCATGGGCTGAAGCATCCAGGACTGTAAGCCAAAATAACTGTGTCCTTCGCTCAGGCACTGTGGCACAGCAACGGAAAGCAAGGCAACGCAGTGGCACACGGGAGAGGGAAGCTCCCGGAGCCTCCTCCCATCCTCACATCACACATCCCTTAGCGGGCCATCTTGTATCTGTATGACACACCAGTTGTAGTCAGCTCCATGCCGCTAGGGAAAAACACCAACCCAGCCTACTTTAGGGGAAGGAATGGGTTTATTTCCAGCTTACAGATCCAGGAGAATTCCACCAATGGCGGAAGAAGCTGCTTACTTCCACACATCCAAGCAGAAAGAAAACCTGTACCGAGCAAAAATAAACCAGCCACCAGCAGCCCAAGCAAGCAAAGCCAGAGTTCAAACTTGCTCTGCACAAACGCTGGGCTGGAATTCAAGCCCACCCAGTGACACGCCCCCTCTAGCGTGCTATAGGGGCTAAAGTAGCAAACTCATTTTTAATATAACACCTAAGTCTATGGGGCCATACGTTCAAACTAACACACCAGTTAACCTAAGTGCTTCCCTGAGTTCTGTGAGCCACTCAAGCAAATGAACCAAAGCTGAGGAGGGAGATGTAGTTGTAACTGGCTGGTCAGAAAGAGGTTAAACAACAACAGTGGGGCACTTGGTTGAAGAAACTTTACACAAAATACTGAAGGTGTACTTGCCTTCTCTCCAAGGCTGACAGCAAAATGCGGAGAACATTATTTACATCTAAAAAGTCCCCTGTGGTTTTAAGCAACCAGTCCCCAGCTTATGGGGCTATTTTGAAGGCGGTGAAGCCTTTGACATGTCTGGAAGTGGGTCACTGGGCACAGGCCTTCGAAGGTCCCACCTGCCCTGGCTCTGTTCCTAGTCCATACCACAGGAAAGCCAGTGACATGGACGATGCCCCTCGGCTTTGCCTCTCCACCATGATGAACTCTGACACTCTGAAACCACGAGTCAAAACAAATCTTTCATCCCTTAAGTGTTTTCTGTCAGGTATTTTGTCACAGCGATGAACAAAGTAATAATAAGGCAGAATTTCAAAGATTTACAACATTCTCAGCTCATCCATATTGCAAAAAGTGTGTTTGAGAGACAATGCCAGGTGTGGCCAAGTGACCATTGGATATGACCATTGGTATGAACCACCTAGTGGAAGACAATGAGAAAATGAATTGTCCTGGGGCCTGGTGAAGAGAGTATCTTTAAATGAAGGAGCAAGGAGCACCACAGGCCTTAGCATTCAGTCTATTTTCCATTCCTCAGCATGGCACTCCTGGCATCTTCAGGTTTGCCTCCAGTGGGGCCATGGGTGGCGAAGGGCACAGTGGCTGCCTTCACACCAGAGGGCACTGATGACAGACCTTAGAGGCATCTGCACAATGCCATCTCAGCTGGAGTACACAGCATATGAATCATGAGAGCATGGTTACTTTCAACTGAACTCCAAAAGATGCCCCAGAGACCCTCAGGGCCCAGACAGGGAACAGACAGAGGCGTGGGCTTATGTAGACAGCTCCAACTCAGGACATGCACAGTTGGGCCACAGACTGACTCCCTGAGAACCCAAACAGAGGAGTCACTGGTGTGTGACCCCAGCTTAAGAGGCATGGGCATACAAACCCAGCAAAGAGCCACCACAGAAAAGCATGGAGGACAAGGCCACCTCCCAAGTAGATCCAGAAGGCATGACCTCTACCCCAGTGGGTCTAGGAGACCCTTGCCTCAAGTCAAAGATAATTTTCCAGCCTTAAGGGTTTTTTTTGTTGTTGTTGTTGTTGCTTTAAAGATTTTTATATATTTATTTGATTATTTGAGAGTGACAGAGAGAGAAAGAGGCAGATAGAGAGTGAGAGAGTGAATGGGCGCGCCAGGGCTTCCAGCCACTGCAAACGAACTCCAGACGCGAGCGCCCCCTTGTGCATCTGGCTAACGTGGGACCTGGGGAACCGAGCCTCGAACCGGGGTCCATAGGCTTCACAGCCAAGCGCTTAACCGCTATGCCATCTCTCCAAGCCCCAGCCTTAAGTTTTGAGATCCTTCTGGGAGCCTGTTTCTCCTGCCTTCTTGCCCATTTGTCACTCTGGAGTGGGAATATCTATCCATCCTATGCCTGGCCCACCATTACAATACTCTCAGAAGCACATGAAATGTATGATTTCATAGGTTTGCAGCTGGAGACCAATGTGCCTCGGGATAAACCTTGAGTGTCATCCATATCTGATTTAGATAAGACGTTAAGACACAGAGGCAGCCTTGGATAGATGGACTGCTGTGGTCTGAACGTCTGTGACCTATATGTTGCAGTCCTAACCTCTAAGTAGATGGTGTGAGGAGGAGGTCCTTACAGGATGTGACTGACAGTGAAGGCCTTACAAATGAGATCAGTGTAGTAACAAAAAGCCTCAAAGGGGCTAGAGAGATGGCTTGTCAGTTAAGGCGCTTGCCAGCAAAGCCAGAGAATTTGGGTTCAATTCCCTAGTACCCATGTAAAGCCAGATACATAAGGTAGCATGAGCATCTGGAGTCCGTATGCAGTGGCTAGAGGCCTTAGTGTGCCCATTCTCTCTCTCTCTTTCTCAAATAAATAAATATTTTTAAGAAAAAGCCTCAGAGCCGGGAGGGGTGCCACACGCCTTTAATTCCAGCACTCAGGAGGTAGAGGTGGGAGGACTGCTTTGAGTTCAAGGCCACCCTGAGACTACATAAGCAATTTCAGGTCAGCCTGAGCTAGAGTGAGACCCTACCTTGAACACTGACCCCTCCAAAGAAAAAGGCTCAGAAAGCTGTTTGGTCCCTTCCGCCACATGAGGACACAATGAAAAACACCATCTACACACCATGAAATAGGTTCTCACCAGACAAGCAATCTGCCAGCACCTTGGTCTTGGACTTCCCAGCCTATAAGACTGTTAGAAAAAAATCCTGGGACTGGGGAGATGGCTCAGTGAATAGTGTGGCCAGCATGCAGCATAATGACCAGAGTTTGGATTGTAGTACCCACATAAAAAAGCTAGACCTGGGGAGACAGAAGGAGTCCATGAAGGTCACTGACTAGCTAATATAGCTAAATCTATGAGCTCTAGATTCAGCAAAAAACCCTGTTTCAAGAAAATAAGATGGACAGCAATATAAGATGACACCTGACATCAACCTCTGGCCTCCACACTCATGTGGGTACATGCACATGTTTGACCACACACAAGTGCTAACACAAACATTCACACCACACACAGAAATTCTACTATTTATAATATATATAATATATAGTATAATATATATTACATATATAATTAATATATAATATGTGATTTATATATTACATATATATTATATTATATACTACAGTATTTTGTTATAGCAGTGTAAGCTGACTAAGACAACCTCCTACAGGACTCCCTGCTCTCTCCAGGACTCTGGGCAGGGTTCCAAGGCCCCAAAGGATAGCCAAGCCACAACAGAAAAGGAGCCTAAATTCCAAATGGCAGAGGCACAGGACACCAAACCACCAGCCTGCACTGCAACTCACAATGGGTTAGAAAGGAACTTTTGTTAGGCTACTGAGATTTGGAGGATGTTGGAATCAGCAATCAGCCTACTGCAACCAATATAACCTCCTCCTTCCAGGATGCTAAAAGCCCAGAGAGTGAAAGGAGATGATGGGTCCAATGTCAGAGTGAGCGCCTGGTGGCCAGGGTGTGATCCTGTCAACTTTATCAGACTGACAAACACCTAGGAGATTAATAACGAACATCTTTAGGAATGTCTGGAAGGGCATTTCCAGAGAGGATTAACTAAGGAGGGAAGACTCACCTTGAATGTGGATACAGAATGTGGAAATAGACTGGATGACCAGAGAGAATAAAAGGAAAAGGTAGAGGAGGCCCACGAGCACAAAAGTGTGTTTCTACTTCCTGAACGCCATGCTGTGAGCTGCTCTGCACCTTGACCACCTCATCATGAAGGACTGAAACCTCCGAAACCATGAGCAAAATGCTGATGCTGTTTGGTTCAAGTATTTTGTTCCCGCAGTGTAAACCTGACTAACCCATAGGGTGGACCTAGCATTGTCCAAATAGTCTTAGAAAAGGGAAGGGGGACAGGAATCCCTGACCACACACCACAAACCTGAGCCACACCAATTCCCAAAAAACTTTATTCACTGTTTCAAGTGGCAAAATGTCATTGGTCTCTGTGGGGCACCTAACAGGGTAGGGGGAGACCTGGGGCAGAGCTTGGGTAGGAGCTCCACCCATTACAAAAATCAAAGGCTTTTATAAAAAATGCTATAAACTGGTATCAAAAGAAACCCATGGGAGGCTAGAGGAGGAAGCAAAGAGGGAAGAAGGGGAGGGAACAAAGAAAGGACAAAAACCTCCACAACTGAAGGAATCTAGGTTGGGAGGGAAGGTGTGGGGGAAGTTGGGAAGGTGATACAAAGTGCATAAATGTGCCTCCCACACACTCCTCAGAGGCAGAGGGAGGACAGAGGCTGCAGCTTGAGCCTTAGCGGGGCTCCAGCCATTTCCTCCTCAGGGACCCCACAGGAACAGACACTGCCTGAGACTACCAAATGAGAAGAACCTGTAAGGGGAGAGAGGACAAGAAGTTGGGGACGAGACAAGGCTCCTGCTTCCTCTGCCCGGTGCCCACCCTGGCTCCTTGATGGACCCGTAAGCCTGGAGCTCTAAACTGCAGAGGCTGGGAGATGACATTCAGCCTGGCCAGAATGCCTGGAGACTGTCCTGGATCTGCCCCACCCCCAACCCCACTTACATCCCAGGACACACAGCCCCTTCCCTGTGGACAAACACAGGGGAGCTAAGGGGCTTCTGAGGTCTCGGAGGCTGACTTCACCTGCCTGAGGGAGCTAAGGGTCGGAAGAGGGCTCAGGGCCTCCTGAGTGCTCCACAGCAGGCCCTCTTCACACTGCACCCGAGCCCGCGAGCCACCCTCACCTTGGTCACTCCTCAGACCCTCTTCTTCTTCAGCTTCAGGGCTTGGAGCCAGTTGGGTGATGATCCTTCCGACCTAGAATGCAAAGTACAAAGGTCAACAAGGCACATTTTAAAGAAACTCTGGCACCAACTTACACAGGTCATATGAGGCAGCACTATTTCCTCTCCAAACCTCAGTTTCCCTCTTGTGTTAAGTGGGGTTTCTCTTTCCAGGCCAATACTACTAAGGTCAGGGGATACCCAGAGCTCAGTCACATACCCTGAGGACTTCTCTGGCTTGGGAGGTAATGCAAGAGGCTTCCCCAGCCCTGGAACTTTGCAGGACTTGGAGCGTTGGACTGCAGACTCCTTCTGGCTGGACTTACTCTCTGCCACCTCCCCCTCCTCAGCTGACCGGTTCCGAGAGCGAAGCTTAGCCTGGGAATGGACAGACACAAGAAGATGAGGCAGCAGAGTTCAAAGGGCCAGGCCTCTTCCAAGAGGATGCAGTTCCCAGAGCCAGGCCTTTTGCAGTCCTTTTGCCCCAGCAGACAGGTAGTAACTTAAAAGCCAACTCTGTTCAGAGCAGAGCCTCACTTTTACATAGTAGGTCCTCAAAGAGATAGTATTGAACTAAATGCAATCAGTTGGATTGCACAAATCCAGTAGTGACCTTCCACACCTATGCTTTTGCTTGTCTGGCCCCTCTGCCTATAATGCCCTCCCTAACCCAGCCCCTATGGCCAACTCCTATGCCTACCTCAAGGCTAAGAGTAACTGCTTACAGAAACCCTGCCCAAGCTATCTTCTACTCCCACTGTCAGTTATTAACGCCTCCCTCTTAACAGCCCAGCTCACAGCTGCATCTCCCCAGTGACGTCTACACTTCTCCCTTCACCTGACCTATTCTTAGGCCTGGCCCATGTTCCCCACTATCCCTTGGATTCTGGGTCAAGAACACATCTTGTTCCTCCTTGCATCAAATTTGGCACACTGTACAGAGTTGAGCAGGGCACAAAGGACCGTATGGGTCCTCCTTGGAAAGCAAATGAGAGGAGGGATAGAAGAAAGGATGAGGATGGACAGATGGAGAGAGTATACAGCCAGGGGGCAAGGGCAGCTAGTCAGAGGGCTGGACGTAGTTGCTAAATAATCACATGGTACCTTCAGGGCTGAAGGACTCAGGCCAGGAAAGAGGTTGACTTTCAGCCCTTTGGTGCCCAAAGACATCCGTGTCCGGCGGCTCTGAGGCTCCTCCACTACCTCCTCATCTGAAGATGGCACTCGAGAGGACCGTGGCTCTGCAAAGCCAGGAGAGAGGTGTTACCCTCGCCCATAACCCAGACATTGACAGACCATCAAATAATACACCAATTTTACCTGTTGAATCCTGGAACAGACGCGCATCAGAGTCTGCCAACTCTGACAGTCCCAGGGTACCCCCAGGCCGGATGGCCGGCGCCCGATGTCCACGCTTGCGTCCTAGGTTGGCACGGCTCCGATATATGGCACTGTCAAGGACTTCAGTGTCCTGCTCAAAACAATGGCAACACCACTGTCATTGCTGGCCTGAGGTCTCACTCTACCTGACAACGGCACCACCTCCCGATCTCATGAAGCATGTACAACCAGCGTCTGCCTCCAATATGGGACTGCTTGGCAGAGCTCCAAGAAAGGAGCTTCAGCCCGGTCACCCACACAGCCCCGCAACATCCAGCCCACCAGCCAGGCTCACCCTCCACTGACCTCGATGAAGGAGAAGTCCTCACTAGGACAGCTGGGCAGAGGACCTTGGGAGGATCGCCGGGGGGCTGGGGCTGGCCCCCGTTCACTCTGCCCAGCCCCTGCCAGGTCCCAGGTACCGTCCACCTCTTCCATCCGGCTGGCTTCTCCATCAGGCTGAGGCCTCCAGGAAGGCAGAGGTTCCCTGCTGGGCTCCGAGGATTCCCTCTGCCCAGCACCTGCTGTGGCTCCTTCCTCCTCCAATGGGACCCTGAGTCCTAAGACAGCTGATTCCTGTCCAGTGGCTGCCTTAGAGTTGCTGGCTGCTAGCATCTCCTCAAGGAGGCCCTGGGAGCCAGAGGGTGGGGAGCGGGCCAGACACCTGCTGGAGCTGCAGAAGGAACAGACCAAAACCCAAGATCAACCACCACTAGTGAAGCGCCACCTCTTGCCTGAAGCTCGAAGCAGCACACAAGTAAAGGGCTGGGCTAGCTGGCAGGCTCCCACCGGGGTCCTCCACCTACCATGGACTAAATGTCCTTTATGAGGATATTTAGAAAGATGAAACTCAAGGTCTCAGGAGATGGTTCAGTGGGTAAACTGCCTGCTGCACAAGCATGTGCCCGAGTCCTGACCCTATCACCCAAGTAAATGCCGAGTGTGGTGGCATGTGCCTGTAACCCCTGCTTTGGGGAGGCAGAGACAAGAAGCTCCCTGAGACTTGCTGGTTAGTGTAGCCATGAATAAGGAAGGGACTGAACAACTGATGAAGATGCCCAACACCAGCCTCCGGCCTCCCTGCACACATGCACACACTTCCACATGAACCTGCACACACATATGCAAACAAGCAGACACACCCCCATGCACACCACACATACACAAAGTTGTGGACTTCAGATATTTTTTTCAGATTTTGATATATCTGCATATATGTAATGTGGTACTTTGAGGACAGAAACAAAACCTAAACATGGGACTCATTTATGCTTCAAACACATCTCCTACACACAAGCCTGGGGTAACATTTTGAGTTTTTGTGCAGCTGCATTTTGACTGCCACTGAGGCCAGGTGTGGATTTACTTGTTGACATCATGTCTGGGCTCAAAAAGTTTTAGAGTTTAGAGTATTTTGGATTTTTGGATTAGGGATGCTCAGCTTGTACCTGACACCTTTCGTGAGTCCCTTCACCTATACATGCCTTGGGTTCCAGCAACACTGGGGTTTTGATAAAAAGCAGCACTGGGTACTCAGGACATTCCCAGAAACCACAACTATTGTTCCTGCTGATGTTAGTGTTGTGCAGGCTTCCTCTGGGATCCCCTGATTGGATGGTCAAGCTCTTGGGATCTGCCTATCCAACCTAATGTCACCTTCAGTCCCCGCTTCACATCCAATTCTTTATTCCTCAGCCTCACAAAAACAGGGATCTCTAAAACATACCTGGCCCAAACACTGCCATCTTGGCACAAGCTGGTGTCACTCCTCACCTGGGAAGCTTTTCCACAGTCCCTTCACTCAGCCCCCTTCCTCTCCCCCAGTCAGCACTCGCCTTCAGCCCTATGAAGTGGCGGCTCCAGCCTGCGGCAGCCTGTGACTCAGTCCTGCACTTGTCTCCCCCACCTGTACGCAGCTCCTCAAGGGCAAAGGCAGGCCCTTGCTGTCTTGGCACCCCCAGCACCCAACCCAGGGGCCAAAGCAAACGTTTGCTGAGTAAATAAGAGACAGGGTCACCCTGAACCTCAACACAGCAATGTGACTTCTGCCTGCTATGCCCTCAAAGCGAGGCACAAACAGTCCACCAGCACCACAGGTGGCGGGCCCAGCTGCCACTCCCTGACGCATGCACGTACACATGCAGATTTACTACACATCGCAGGTCAGTTGAGTATGTCCTGTAGACATCCACCCTACCTACAAACGGCACAGAGCCACTCTCCAACACGTGTGCCCACACACATACCCACACTCACACCATCCAGAGGGTTGGGAGAGGCGACGCCCGGGAGCCAGGCCGCCAGGTCACTGGCAATACTGGAGTGGGGAGAGAATGAGGCAGGTGAGTCAATGCTGTGCAGGAAAGGGCAGGGATGGGGAGAAATGTGTCAGTCTGTCCTTCCACATGCTGCTGACAGAGGGAAATTAAAGCAGTGTGGGAGGAAAGAGGCAGTGGATGCCACAGAACAGCAAGACAACGGGATCAGCACCAGTCTGGACAAGGGCCAGAGCCAGCTCACCCTGAAGCCAGCATCGAGTCAGGGAGGTGGCAACAAGAGGGTGGCCCTGGCACCCCACCCAGCATGGAGAGCAAGGCCCGCCCAGCACAGAGAAAGGCAGGCCCGGCAGCCAAGGAGGAGCGGCAAAACCACAGCAGGAGAGGACAGCAGAGGAACATTGCAGGGTAGGCTCGGGGTGGCTGGGTGAGCTCCAGAACATGGGAGAGCCGGGAGAATACAGTGTGCACCCACGCCGGGGCCTCGGCCTATAGCCTTTCCTGCCAGAGAACCCACAACCCCAGAGCTTCCTAGCAGGGAAGGGAGGAGGAGGACAAGTCAGGAACCTGAGTTCTGAGCCTGTCACTGGTATGCAGACATAAGCTCTGCCCATTCTGTGCCAGGAGCCTTGGCCTCAAGTAATATGTTCACTCAGAGCCTCAGTTTCTTTTTTTGTAAAATGGGGATAATAAAATGTCCCCAGACTTCTCTAGGTTTACTGGCATATATATGTGCCTAGCACATAATTAATACTTGGCAAATACAAATTAAAAAAATAGTCCTTACCATCTTAAACATGGGTCCTGGCCTGAGAAGATGTGTCTCACCTCACCATCCATACCCATCACCTAATCTAAACCACAGATGTAACCCTGTGTAACCTGCAGCCCAGGACAGCCATGGCTGAGGCCCTCATATTTGTAGATGACAACACCATGTCACAATGTCAGAAGGCTGGACCCTGCTGTAGTAACCTCAGGGCCACTCTGTCCAACACTGCCTCCCAGCACTGTGTTACATGCAAACTCAGGAGATGGCTCTGCAGAAAGTCCTTGTTTTCAAGGCTCTGAGCCCTAACATGAGGGAGCATGAGAGCTGCAGCTGGGATGATACATCTCAAGGAGACAAGGGCTGGCCTTGACCCTAGAGAAAAATCTGGAAACCTCTCAGAGAAGACAAACAGAGGCCTATGGGAACAGAAAGAAAACCACAATCATAAGTAGACATGCTCCACCCCACTCCAGGCCTCAGTTTCCCCAGCATGAAACAAGGAAGCTGGATTCAATGATCACTGAGGGTCCTCTCTTTGGAGTCTATGGAGACCTGAAATGGTTGGGAGGCTTCTGCATTGCTGAGCCCAAAGAAAGGAGTTTTTTTGGCTAATGGGTAGGGAGAAGAAGAGAGACAATACCAGCTCTGGGGGACGCAGGAATGCAACTCTCACTGGAATGAGAGGACCTTAGACCCAAAGGAGGGACCAAGGCTCTTCCCACCCCACTCATCTCCACATTGGTCTTATGATAGCCATGCCTGACAGTGAGTCCAGCCACTGGTTACCATCAAAGATCTGTTTGTCCAAGATGAGGACAGTAACAAAAATGTCCCCAAGGGCCTCACTTTATGGGCAATTCACATCCAAACTTGCAAAACAAACAAATGCAAGTGACTGTTTTATTTTCAGTAATTACCAGAGGCCAGGCAGGTTTGTATCGATTACTTAACCCTGCCGTCACAAAAACCTCATGGGAGCTGGGCACCCTGAGAAGAAAAGGTCCTGGTCACAGATATGGTGAGAATCAGGGGCAAATGGACCCAAAGCTTGAGTGTTCTGACCTATCCTCAAGAACTTCCTGATACAAAAGCAATCTCCAAAATTTTCTTGAGAGAATTGCATAGCTTAGGACTTCTTGGCCAATGCTCACACTACCAGCTCCCTGAACCTTAGTCAGGTAAATGTGAGACACTATATTACTCAACTTTAAGGTCCTAAGTTAAACACACTAAGTCTCTTGTACAGCTACAGAGCACATGACACTTTCCAGCCATACGATGGGCTGGTTTTCTTCAGGACGCACTCTGGGAAATGCTGTCTGGCAGCATGAATCCACACAGGTTCTTCTAAGCAAGGTTTTCTCCCAGCCATGGAGGAGGCATGCTTTCTGTCACACACAATAATCCCACCTGCATGCTCCTGAACTCAAATAATGTCAACACTGGCCAGATCACAGAAGCTTCATATGGAGACGCAATCAGCTACTCAAAGCCAGCCCCACCTCAAACCCTACCCTGCCAGGCTGCAAGCAGCCTCCTTCCCTCATCATAAACAAGGAAAGACAGTGCCACATTCCCTTCTCAAGAGCTGCCTCTCCAGGTACCTGGTAAGGTAAGCATTTAATCTAGTAGTTACATCTGAAAGCAGTTGATAGAAACAAGTCAGAAGGGCTCAATGCCCTGCCTCATGGCCTTAAGCAGGTCATACCATCTCTCAACAGGAGAGGATTAAAATCCCTTTTCTGTTTTACAAAGAAGCTGTGAAGATCAGTGTGGTGAAATGTGTGCCTCAGCACCCTGGCACAGGGAGCTCAGAGTCCAAGGAAGAGAAAAAAGAGAAGGAACCACACTCCACTGCACCAGGAGGATTAAAGCAGGAACCCTGGACTTCCAGGTATAACTAACTGGTAGAAACAGACATAGGTACTCAGAGTACAGCAACTGGTCCAGGGTTATGGGAACCTCTTAACTGCTCGTTCCAAGCAGCCATGTGTGCACTCCACTGCAACCTCCCCTGCCTTTTCTCTCAACAGCCTGGGTCCTCAGAGAGCACTTCTTCAGCTCTCCTTCCTGGCCCCATGCTCATTCTCCATGCCTCTGTGGCAGTTTCCTTCTCATTTCTGGCAGAGCAGAAGCAGATGGCAGAAGAAAAGGGTTTACTTTCACTCACAGTTTCAAGAAGGCCATGTAGGGAATGCATGGCACAGCAGACAAACTGAGCATCCTGTCTTGTCATATCAGCTGGGAAGTAGCACCAAGAATGAGCTACTAGCTACACCACATAAGGCTGGACTAATAAACCTCAAGACACGTTCCCAGTGACACACAAACTCTGAGGATCAGTAATCCCCTGCAGCATTCTTCTCAATGCCCCCTCCACTCAAAAGAATCAGCACTGCTCCTATTGTCCCAATGCAGAATAGATGACCCATCCTCAATGATGGCTCATTAGTCAGGGTTCCCTAGAGGAACACAACCCACAGAATGAATTGTATTAAAAGGAAACTTATTGGGTTATCTTACGGCAGTCCAACAATAGCAGTTTGCAGGCCTAAGAGTCAAGGAACCCAGTAACCGATGGTAATCTCTTAAAACAATTGAGCTGAAACAGTTTCAGTGCCCTAACCTAGAACCCAAAACTCAATTCACTTTCATTTGGTTTTGTGCCAAATTCTGTATCTTTTACATTTTTCTTTTCTGTACTTTCCACCACCAAATGCACCATTAAATTCAACTCTGCTCAAGTTCTCAAGACAAGAACAGAATGCAACAAGCATGTCACACAAACTACCTCTAGCCCAGTTCCCAACAAAGTCCTTTCCTTGCCCTCTGAAACCCAATAAGGCAAGCTTTCACAGTTCCCACTTCCATCTGCACTTAGGTCTTTCAAACTCTCACCAGAATGGCACATCAAGCTCTACTTACAGCACTGCAAGGCTTCTCTAGTCCAGCGTTCCAAATCCTTCTATATTCCTCCCACATGGTCAGGTTCATGTTACAATGACCTCACTTCTCAGCACCAATTTTCTATAGCAGTTACCTTCTCGATGCTGAGACAAAACACCTGAGCAGACACAGCATATAAAGGGACAGGGTTTATCTTGGCTTACAGTTTTGAGAAGTTTAATCATGCCAAGGAAAGCATGGCAGAGCAGCCAGGATAAAACACCTTGTCACAGTAGCAGGAAGGTAGTAACAAGAATGAGCTGGCTCTGACCACCCAGTGGGCTGGACTAATACACCTCAAAGTCTATCCTCAGTGACCAGCCTCTCTAGCAAGGCTCCAAATTCCAAAGGCTCTACCAGCTGGGGATTAGTATGAGGTCTAATCAAACACACTGGGGGGAGGGGGGCATTTCACATTCAAACTACCACAGCCTCCATGCCAAATGTCTCTCTCAACCCTCATTCAGAGGCTCCCTATTCCCCCTCCTGGTCCCTCCTGCTCTCCTCCCACTACCAGCTGGCCTTCCACATGCCCAGTGGGAAGCTCTCACTCTGTGGCTAGAAAAGGTAAAATGTTCTATTCACTAAAGCAAAGAAAACCAAATCACAATGTATAGAAATGTTGACAAAACAGAAGAACCGCCTTTTTCACAGCCTTTCCACAAGGTGTGAAATCACCTCAGGTTTTAGAAAGTCAGGCTGGGGTGGCTCTTAAAACTACCAGTAAGCCTTCTGGAAAGTTCTCTTTCAGCAACTGAGGACAGAGGTCAAGGTCACGAGGCTGGGAGTAGAGTCTCAACAACTTCAGATTCCTTAACAGCTGCTCTTTAGAAGGGCTCTACTTCCCAACTTCGTTGAAAACCAACAGGCACCACCATCCAACTGCATTCTGGGTGGCAGAGGACATGACCAAGAAAACACAAAGTCCTCCATTACCTACAGAAGCATCCACAGTTCTTGGTTCAAGAGTACCTGTGCCCTCAAAACAGAGTTCTGCAGAACACTCCAGAAACCATCTAAGATTGGCAGATTCCACTCCCCCTCACAGTGACGTTAGTCACCAAGAAAGCCAAAAACATAAGAGGTACCTCAACTCACCTATGTCTGAGCATTTCATATAAATATAAAATGTAAAATGCAGAACTAAAACATTCACAGCTCAAAAAGCCTCCTTTTCCAAATACTAGATATCCACAGAAACCTGGTTCTTCCCTCCTCAGAAAGAGTCCACTTTTTTCCACACGTGTGTAATACTGGGTAATGTATGTACATGTGAGCAGCCCATGCTCACGTGCGCAAAGCCAAAGAATGTCAGATGTCCTCTCTATTGTTTATCCATGAATGTCCTAGACATCAAGTTTCTGACCGTGAACATAGACCTGCCATTTTTTTTGCAACCCCCCACCTAGCTATTCTCGGGTCTCTGATCCCCACAAAACTAGGACCACAGGTACATATGACCACATGACACTCAGCTGTTTATGTTGGGTGCTAGAGAATCAAAATGAGGGCAAATCAGGCCCTCTCTGGCTCCCAGGCTAGTGCAGCAGGTGCTGAGCCATTTCCTCAACCACAGATTCCACTCTTTTAAAACAAACACACCCACCCTCCCATCCCTAATGGAGTTCCTTACCTGACTCCCAAGCCCGAGCCTTCTGTCTCCATTTCAGGGTCTTCAGGATGGGTCTCAAAAAAAGACAAGTTGTGATCTGCACCTTGAGTCTCTGGCCCACTTGTTTCACCAACACCCAGCTCCCTGACTTCTAAAGGGTCTCTGGTCTCCAAGCCAGTGGACAAGCCACCACTGTCTCTGATGCCAGGCTCTAGAACAGGGCTCACCCTCCCCACACCATGCTCCCGGGATTCACTCAGGGCCCTAGAGAGCTCCATATGCCGGAGTCCTAAGTCCTGACCCCAGTCCATCTGCCCCACTCCACAGCCCCGAGAACCTCCTCCAGACTCTAGATCACAAGGCACCTCCAAATTCCTCAGACCCAGATTGTCACTCCAGTCCACTTGACCCACTCCCAGCTCCCTGGGCTCTGCAGGGCTGCAACCTGCCGCCGGGGCCATATTTCTCAGGCCAAGATCAGGTGTCCAATCTGCCTGTCCCACTCCACGCTCCCTGGTCTTAAGGAACTCTCCAGCCTCCATACCTGACCAGTCAGGCTGCCCCACGCCACTCTCTCTGGTCTGGCTCTGGCCTCTTACCTCCTCCACCCCAGGCAAATCTCTGCTCCTCACCCCAACACTGGAAGTCCAGTCCTTCTCCCCAACTCCCATCCCTCTTGGTTCGTCAGAGCCCCCAGTTGCCAGATGGCTGGCCAGGTCCCCATCTCTCAAACTTAGGCTGTCTGACCAGCTCATTTGTCCCATGGTATTCTCTCTGGTCTCGCTTGAGCCCCCAGAATCCACACAGCTGGACACTTCTAAGTTCCTGAGACCTAGTTGGTCAGTCCAGTCCACAGGACCAGACGCAGTCTCTCCAGGAGGCACAAAGTGACTGCCTCCCATCTCGCCAGAAGGGCTCAAGCCAGCACCACTCATCCTGTCATTGCCAATGATGCCAAACTGACGGCTCCTGTCGGTGGCCTCCATGCACAGTTCTCCACTCCAGTCTTGCCGCCCTGGACGAAATACTTCCTCTGAATGGGATGTAACACCAAGACTAAACTCACCGGCCCAGCCTAGCTTCCCTATTTCCCCATCCTGAAGATCAGCATCAGCAGGACTCTGACCCCCCGTCTGTGGTCTTCCCTGTAGCTGTGCATCCTCCTGGGTGGTGTCACTGTCTTGCCAGTTATTCTGGTCTCTCTGACCAAGGAGCCCCTCTTGCAATTTGGGGGTGCTAGGGCTGAACAGGCACCCCGATTCTCCCTCCTCTGGCCTATCTGCATCCCTGCTGGCCTCACACAGCCTGTCGTCCCCACTCAGAGTCTTCTTCTCAAACTCCTCATCCTGCTGCCGAGCCTCCTCAGGGCTGAAACCAGGGCTGAGGGCTGGCATCCCAAAGCCTCTGTCCTGCGAGCTGAGAGTCCTGGAGCTGTCGCTGCCATAGTCCTGCATCCAAGCACTGGTCCCGAACTCTTGGTCTTGATGCTGTGCTGAGGTCCGGCTACTGTAGATGCCAAGTGAAGAATCTCTCTTCTCAAACTCCCGGTCCTGCTCCTCGGCATCCTGGCTGCTATAGCCACCCAGGTGTTCCTTCATGCCTGATTCCTGGCATGGCTCCACTGCATCCTGGCTGGTGTAAGCGCCCAGAGACTCCCTCTTCCCAAACTCCCAGTCCTGAAGGCTGGCATCTTTACTACTGTAAGAAGCCAGGGAATCCCGCTTTCCGAACTCCTGGTCCTGGAGCTCTGCATCCCGGCGGGAGTAAGAGCCCTGGGAATCCTCCTTCCTGAACTCCCACTGCTGCACATCAGTGTCCTGGCGCTGAGTGTCAGACTGGGCTGGCTGTCCCATGGCCCACTCATGGGCTGTGAGTCCTCCTGGGGAAGACACTTCGCTCTGGTCCTGGCTGCTGCTGACTTCTATCTCCTCCTGGCCAAAGCTGCACCTGCTGGCCCACTCCCTACTGCTTCCTTCTCCAGCTCCTTGCCCATACTTGCTGCTCCAGTCCCTCTCCCCAAGGCCTGGGTCTCCTCTAGGGTGGGTGCCCCCGAAGCCATAGTCCTGAGAAGCACCTTGGGACCATCTGGAAGGACTGAACCTGCTGGGAGGCGGGTCTGCCACAACCCCAAATTCACTCTGCAGATCTTTCTGGGACCAGCCAAGAAGTCCCTAGGAATCAGGGAAAAAAAAAAAAAAAAAAACAAGTATGGCTTAGAGTCGATCAAGGTGGGAGTCCATCCAGAATAAGAGTCAGCACTGCCAGAGTGCCTGGGTATGCATTTCAGCTGTGTGACCTTGAGCAAATCACTTAACCACTCTGAGCCTAAGGGTCCCCTTGTCCTTAAACAGAAATAACTCCTACTACACAGAGCTTGTGTGAGAAGAGCAATCAAGACCATTTAAACAGCTTGACACACAATGGCACTCAGTTGACAGTCCTATGGTCATGTTTACAGGCCTTGGGCAACACCTGGCTAGCTGCCAGGAGAAATCCTGCCTGAAGGAGCTGTCTGAACATGGGACTGGGGGGAGGGGTGCACTTTCAATGAGGAGACCCTGCCTTGCAACTCGTGCAAAGCAAGATTCTCATACCACCCAGAGATGATCTAGCCCATGACCCAGGGAAAGACCCTCTGCCCAGCCTTCCGCAGAAAAACTCCGCCCTCAGCCAGTCCAAGACAGCCACGAGGGGCAGCCTCTGACACAGAGCTCCCTGAACCCCCACCCAACCTTCCCTGACTCACCCCAGAGGGCGGGCTGGCCTGGGGCTCAGGGCCTCGCAGCCTGCCAGCCTCATCCCGCAGCGCCGCGTTGGCCAGTAGCCGCTCCAGGACAGACATGCTGGCCTCCTTGTCCCCAGGCCCGGCCATACCCACTGCCCCCACCCACCACTGACGACACTAGGGCTGCAGAGTGTGGGTACGGGGACAGGGCTGGGCTGCTCCCCTAGCCTGGACCTGTTCAACCACTCCGGCTCCTGCCTGCCCTGGCCCTACTCCCTGGCTCCCAGGAGCAGCTGCTGCCCTAGCAGCCCCGCCCAGAAGCCAGTTGAGTCACCCACATCCCGGGACAGACACACCTACTGCAGGAGTCAGTTTAGTGTTAACCCCTTCCTGCTCCTCCTCCTAAGAACTCCAGAGGCCCCTCCCCCGCTCCAGGCTCCTCCTGGCCTCTGGCCCCACCCCAACCAGCCCAGGCTAGGACAGAAAAATAAATTTCAAAAGCCACCTGGATCCCAGCCCTTAAATGCACAAGCAGCCTGGTATGAGAAAACAGTACACACAGAACTGGTTCCAGTCCCAAGCCCAGGCCCACAGCTGGCAACTGAAGGAGGCTCCACTTCCTCTAAGACTTCAGCTGCTGGCCTCCAAAGATCATAAACTCAACAGTAACAGAAGTTGTAAAAGTCAACACTTACTAAGAACTTATGATGAGCCAAACCCTATCCTCAGCACCCTACACAAAGTAGCTCATTTAATCCTCTCACTCTTTGAGGTAGAGCCCATCACTGTCATCTCCATCTTACAGAAGAAACTGAGACAGAAGGTAGAAAAACAACTTAACTTGTTCAGCTTACATCTGGGCACAGAAATAGCAGAGCCAACTGAGCCTGGCTGTGCTACGGCTACAAAATTTTGTATTGCACAACATTCCTGGGAATAATTCCTGGCTGAACACTTAGCATATGCCATGCATTGCACCAAGCACTTTCTCCATTTCATTTTACCTAAAATACAACTTGGGAAGGTTTAAACGCTATCGTTCTAAAAGGATCCTGAAGCTTAGATGAAAAGTACACCCCCACCCCAGACCGCTCAGCTAGTGAATGCTGGTGTTGGGATGTGAACTCGCACAACCAAACACTAGGCCTCTCTGGTGTAGTTGTCAGTTCTGCCACAGCACAGAGCTGTAAGGTGCAGGTCCACAACGAACAAAATGCCCACCCAAGCCCAGCTGCCACCGTCCTCCCTATGACCAGCCTCACCTCAGAGCAGGTGCTCGGAGACTGTGCATCCGTGAGTTCAGATCCAGCTCCCCGCCTCGCGCTGCCAGCAACGGGTGGTGGCGAGGCCAGAAGATCATCCAGCCAGCGAGAGCTGTTTTCAGGGCCTACAGACTCAGGGGATGCCCTACAGGAGTCTTGAGACCCTGTCCTAGGTTGGGTGGTCTCAGGCTGGGTAGTTTCAGCCTGGGCTAGAGTCACAGACTCTTCCTCAGCAGCTAATGCCTGACCAGGGTCAGGAGCATCAGCAAAGAGGACGCAGGGTTGGTCAGAGGGTGCTGGCTGCTGCTGCCCCAGCACTGGCTCCAGCATGGGCAAGACCGCCTCCCTGGTGGCCTGAGGGAGGGCGGACTCCTGTCCAGGCAGTGGTTCCAGGTCTTCATACCTTTCCTCTGCCTGCAGTAAAGGAGCTCCGAGTGGGCCCTCAGTTGTAGAGACGGTGACAGCTAGGGGCTGAGGCAGACTCCCTCTGTCATTCTTCTGGGGTGGGGAGATGTCTGGGTCATCTCCCTGTGCTCCAGAAATTGGCATTTGTGGGCCCTCTGGAGATGACAGGGCCCCTTGTCTTGGCTGGGACATTGCTTCCCTTCCAGACATAGCCCAGTTACTGGCCTCGGCAGCCTCAGCAGCCTCACTGGCTTCAGTAATGGGAGAGGGGGGTGGAGAATCCAGCCGCCACACCCCCAGACCTGAGGGCCGTGTGGGGAAGGTCCACTCAAATGACTGTGACAAACTCCAGTTAGATTCTGTACCACTCCCAAAGGGACGATCTAGTGCCGACTGGCTCCCCTGGGCTTGAGGCAGGGCAGCCAGGGAGCCCCCCAGCTTCCCTTGGTCTTGGTTCGGTGGTCGGAGCACCCCTTCAGAGAACCGACGCTGACCCAGGTTGCCGGGGCGGGGGTCTGCATCAGCCTTGGGTGCTGCCTCCTCCCCGTATGGAAACGTCCTCACCAGATCCAGCAGCTCACCTCCCTCAACCAATGGCCGGGGTGAGATGGCTAAGGGCTGCTCTGGGCTTTTATGCACTGAGACCGTCTCCGGGAGAGGACTACTGGGTATCTGAGCCTCTGAGGTTGCCTCAAGAGGAAGCCCCGGGGTAGGGGAATGGCAAGAGACCCCAACAGGCATGGCTGCACTGGAGGACAAACTAGGTGATACACTTGCGGACGCTGGAGTTGCAGGGAAGCAGAGAGAGGCCTCAGAAGCTGCTGGACTCTGGGCGTCTGGGATTCTCATTTCAGAGTGGCAGGAAAAGCTCTGCTGGGGAGACTCAGGGGCTGAGCCTGAGACTTCCGTGGGGAGGCCTGAACTTATAGAGCCTTCATGCTTGGAGACAGGGCCTGGACTTGAGGATACCCAAGGCTTGGAACCCTGCAAAAGAAAGATCAAGTCATCACTCACCCCTCAGCTGGTTCTGGGAGCCCCTCTACCAGCACACACACCCAAGGTTAGCTGCTTCCTCACGCTTAGTCCACAAACCAGGAGGAAAACCAGACCTCAGGGAGCTGGGAGGAGAGCAGGTGGTGACCTCAGACAAGGATTCCCAGGCACCCTAGGGTCAGAGAGCCCTCCTACACCAGGTCAGGTCTTCTCCCCAGAAAAGGAACCTAGCTTCAATCACTTAGCATCATTCTTAACATACCAGTGGCTCAAACCCCCAACCCAAAGCTCACTTAAGAGCTTCCTCTAAGAAGCTACAGTTCATGGACAAAGAATATATTTTATAAAGGAAGCAGACATCTGACCATCTTGGCATGAAGGAGTGAGAGAAAGGAATTCTAAGTCCACTGCAGCGTGCACAGCAGCTCTCAGAAGCAGCTCCTGGAGGTGTAGCACCCCTCCCCTGCTCTGTGCACGCACAGATCTCAACACTTCCTAAGGAAGCAGGAAACCCATAGGATCCATTCAAAGGGCAATGGGGGGCGGGTCATGAAAGACAACCAGCTCAGAGTCATCCTATCACTCAACTGCCTCTCACCCAAGTGTCTTTCAGAGCATCAGTTTCTCACCTCTAATTCTCTGGAGTTAGATAAGGGTTAAGTAAGATTCATACAGAGGGCCTCCATTGTAGATACTGGGACACAGTGGGGGAAGACACTAAGAAGAGGATGGAAACAGGTAGCACCAGGCCCCTAACCCTCCTTCATTAGGTTACTTTGCCTGTTCCCAGACAAATAAATAAATTTAACTCTATGTGACATTTGTCCCATCCCCACACCCAGCCACCCCCCAATGCAGCACAGTTTTTGTTCCATCCCCAGCATCTAAGTCCAGTGGCTAAAGCCAGCCGTATATCTTCTCCAGACCTCTCCCATTCCCTCCACCCTCTCTTTCTCTCAGCAGTCCTGGAGTTCTAAAGCTCATGACCTTAAACTATACTGCTCACCACCTCTCCTTGTTGGTCTCCTACAAACAACCTTCGCCTTCCAATTAGTAGCTCCTGGCACCACTGTTGTAATTCAGGGACTTCAGAGCAGAGGGCACCCTTCCAGCTTCCTACAAGTTAATTCACTAACTCCTCTTCCCCATAAAGGTTATACCCATCTCATGTCCTTTCCAGTAACTGGATAACACCCACCATTACCAAATTCAATTTCCAGTGTCCCACTCGCCTATCCCACTCATTTTTCCCCCAACTCTCTCATTGTTCAACCCTTCTGAGAAGACCCATCTTCCTTCATCCAGCTACCCCTACCCCCACTTTTTTTTTTGCTACCATGATAGTCCCCTTTTATATAACGTAACTCTCAACTGCCTCATTCCCTTCATCATACCATTTAAGCTGTTTAAATACAGCTCCCCACCAGCCCTAGCCCAACCCCTGGGCAGATGAATGTGGCTGGGTAGCTCTTCTCACTTCAGATTCAACACTGATCTCAAGCCAGTCTGCAAATGCCCAGCAACCCCACTGACACCAGCCTTCCATTCACCGTCAGGCAACTTATCTGCATGTCTTCCCCAAGCCTCCAACACCTCCTCTCCACCCTCTCTCAGCTGATAAGCCTTGCTTCCTGATCCCTAATAATAAAGGCCACAAGCAGGGAACACCCACATGCTGCACCCTCTCTCACCCACCAGGGGAGCCAAAGGACTTGGCCTAGCATTCTAGAGCCAGGCACTGTCCTTGCTCCTAGCTAAGGCCACCACCTCCTCTCTCCTACATGACTGATTTTTCCCTTCTCACTGGAACATTTCCACCAGCATGCCAACTGCTCTACTTTTTTCTGTCTTAAAGAAAAAAGCAAAAAAAAAAAAATCACTCGACCCCACATCTCTGTAGCTGCCATCTGTTTTCTTGAAACTGTTGCCTGCCTTCACTATCCACAGCTCCTTTTGTCCCATCTCTCTTGAGCCCACTCCAAAAAGGCTTGCTTCTCCGCCACAGACCTCACCACTCTTGTCAAGGTCACTGATGACCTCCCTGTAGATGAATATAATTCCCTGTGCTAACCATGGGCAACCTGGCAGCAGCATTTGGTGGCTGCTGGTGCCCTCTGCAGTCCTGGGAGCTATCTTCACTTGGTTGCTCCCTCCCAGTCTCTGCTGTGCTTCAGGCCTCTTCCCTCTACTCCTGTACTGCCTCAGCCAGTCTCAGCTACCATTTCTACACCGACAGTCCCAAGACATCATCTCTAACTCACTCATTTCCCCTCAATCCAACAACCAATCACCAGACAGACATTTCCATTTGGAGGTCTACAAAGGATCTTCAATTCAACTAACCCAGAAGTGCATTCCTCCTCTCTCTCCCAGCCCTGCTTCACCCTTAGAAGTCCCTGTCTTAGTAGATGCCTCACCCTTTGCTATGGCCCAAAGCCCTGGGGTACTCCTAGATTCTGCCAGTGCTCATTCACTCTCCTCAGAAGTCTCTCTAATGTCCTAGGTGCATCACCTTCAGATTCTATCCAGAATCAGCCATTGCTCACCAGCTGCACCATTACCTACCACTAGAGTCCAAGCCACCATCATCTGTCACTTGGACAATCCCCGAACTCCATTCTTAGCCCAGCAGACAAAGTGACCCCTTACAAGTAAATCAGCAGATGCCACTCCCCTAATCCATTCCACTCATTCAAGCCAAGGTTCTCATAGGGCCCTGTAACAGCCCTATTGCCTCTTGGTCCTCACTACCACCCAAGTAACTTCTCATTGCACTAAATCTCCTGGTTCCCTTGCCTCTGTACATGCCATGCCCTCTGCAGAATGCTGTTCCTCAGACATTGCAGAGTTCACTCCACAACCTGCACAGTGAGGTCTTCCCATTACCCCCATCCAGCACCTGACCTTTACAGCTCTCCCAGCCTATCTGCCAGCTTGCAGGGCATCTGGGTTAGCACTTGTCTCCCTGCCTCAGAAGTTGAGCTCGATTACAACCAGCACAGCACATATTCTGTTTTCTGCTGCTTCCCCAATACCTTGTTCACAGTAAGCATTCAGCAAATACTCACCGCATGGACACGTACATGTAAGTAAGTCTCTACCTCAGGGCACTAGGGATAGCCTCTGGCTAACAAGGATGCTCTAAGCAAGAAAGGCCATTTTTGGCATGGTTTGTTCAAGAAAGCAGACTTGGTCAGAGAGAAGACAGAATGAACCAGAAACCCATACTCTCCCCCTTCTGAACCCAGAAATAGCAGCCCAGCCAGGGAGCACTCTGGAATCAAGCACTTCAGTTCCTGTCTCAAGACAAGTGAGTTACTGAGGGCTGTGATCGCTCATGTTCTTGTGTGGCACTGGCAGGGCCTACTAGCTGGAGTTACGACAAGGATTAAGTTAGCTAACATTCTCTGGACCTGCCCAGCATATGATAGGGACCTGGTGAGTGTCACTACTAATGGATATAACGAGTAGCCTCATGGCTAGAACCACACTTAGCCACCATGATGAACCTGGACACTCATCTGGGAATTGAAAAATACGGGTCTTGGAATCTGTCTCTGGACAAGTCCATGAGCTTCAGTTTCCCTGTATGAACTATATTCAGATAACAGATGATCTTAGGTGACCCTCCAGCTCTAAAATACCACTACTGTACTCTTAACAAAATAACTCACATCAGTAGACAGATCAGAGTTGGCGGGTTTAGCCAAATCCCCATTGACAGCCAGACTGGAAGCAGGGCTCCTATGAAGGAAAAACACAGGAAGGAAGGCACAGAATGTTAAAGTCTCTCACAAAATGGAAAATAAAGGAGTCTCCCCAAGTAATTGTAACAGCATCCTACACATTTATTCCAAAGGGGACAAGGAAGCTGGGCAGCATCTAGAGCAAGTACCCAGGACATACTGCCCATTCCCTCCCTGCATACACAAAGGTTTAAATTATTCTAACTCTTGTGGTGCTCAGACCCCTCAGGGGCCCCTGAGAAGACAATGCTTCCCTTCCCTAGCCCCTAAGGGGTTAAAGTTCTCCTCTAGCCTGAGAGTACAGCTGGTCCCAGCTACCCTGCCAATATTTCTTGAAGAATTACAGGGGAGGAGGGAAGGGGGAAGAGTGATTTTTCAAGGCTAAAGTTGTTCCTCTTGGGCTGTACTTGGACGGAGGGAAGAACCGGGGCCGGATATCCATATGGACTCCCAGCAGCCATGGTTCCAGCCACGCACAGGTTAACTCCAGGGCCCAGTGTCCAGGTGTCTTCAGGTGAAAGAGGGGCAGGCTGGAGGGCCTTTGGCTTCCTGCTCAGTCAGACAACAGCAGCCTCTGCCTCCACAGTGGGAGAAGGAAGGCCACTTCTGGGCCAGCCATGCCTCAGGCTGGCTCTCCCTGCCTCCAAGCATGGCCTATGTAGCAATGGCTACCGAAATCCCTCAACCTCTCCTCCATGCCCTTTGTCCACCCTCCAAGGGACACTTTCTAGTCACCCTTCCTTGACAAGGGTAACCATGGGAAAGAAGGATTCCATGGGCAAATGTCTGCAAACAGCAGATATAACTGTGAAGAAGGCACCTGCCTTCTCTGTCCCATCAGAGCTCTCCTCGGCTGACACCTCGCCTTGCAGATTCAGACACACACCTCCCCATCCTGGCAGAGTACCACAGGGACAGCTAGCAGTGTAGATCCCAGGCTTTGGAACCACACAGAGCTGAATTCAAACTCTATCTCTGCCTCTTAGTATGGGAAGTCACTTTTTAAGCCTGTTTCCTCATCTCTAAAATAAATCTAATAATCTCTTCCCCAAAAAACATGACTAGGGATGCAATGAGGCAGTCTGATACCAAGCTTTCAGTGTATTGACTAAAAATAAGCTTCTAGATGAACATTATGACCTTCCAAGAATAACATGCATCAACTCTATGAAGACAATTACAATTTAAAAAAATTAAACTCTTTTTTTTTTTCTTGGTTTTTCGAGGTTAGGTCTCCCTCTAGTCCAGGCTGTCCAGGAATTCACTATGTAGTCTCAGCCTCAAACTCATGGTAACCCTCCTACCTCTGCCTACCCCTGCCTCCTGAGTGCTGGGATTAAAGGTATGTGCCACCACACTCAGCTTTAAAAAATTAAACTTTTTAATAAAGAAAGTTACAATTTAAAATCAAAAAAATAATCAAGCTGGGAACTTAGCTCAGTGATAAGGCAATTGCCTGGCTTCAATCGCAGCATTGTAAAATGTGAAAGGCATGCAGTAATGACACCATCTGCTAGAGAGATACTTTGTGACTTGCACTGGGTCTACTTATATTTCTAGCACACAACTAACCTAAAGGTAGAGGCCATAGCCCTAGATGGAGCCCACTTACTCTTGAATCCCTGACCCTCTGTCACCACAAGAAAACAGCCACCCAGTGCTCACCTCTCCTCTGAGATCTTGCTCTGTTCTTTCTGATACTCTGCTGGAGACTCTGCTGGGCCTTCCTGGGGCCATTCCCTGGCAGGGGTCTTTTCATCCTCTTCTTTAGGACCAGTGACTGTACCGTAGGTCCTGGGGCCATACCGAGAGCTGCCATCATGGTTAAAAGTGAGGCGGGAGCCCCAGAGGCGATCAGGGCTGGCAGGGAACTCCTTCCGAGGCTGCTCCATCTTGGCCAAGATCTCTTCCACTGTGCTGGACGCAAACCTCTCAGAAGACAGACGGAAGGGAGCAGGGGCCTTTCGCACACCTCCTGGGGCAGCACATCGAGCTGGAGGTGTGAAAGGGGGCAGCTCCTCTTTCTCAGCCTCTTCTTTCCCGGGTTCTTGGGTAACTTCTCCTCCAGGAGGTGTCTCAGCTGTAGGCCTTGGTGCAAATGGGAGGGGACGTTTGCTGCCACCATAGGGCTGGGGTCCTGCCAGCATGTTCATCTTTCGGGCAGAAGGTAGCTCAGCAAGAGGACCCCGAGGAGGCCGGGGTCCAACAGGCACCAGCAGGCTGGGCTTGGCAGGCAGAGCTGGCTTGCTGGGCAGGGCCCGGGGCTTGGGCTTGACAGGAGGCTTGGTCCGAGGATCACCTGCCAAAAAGAAAGCTTAGTGTGGAGTTGTCATAAAAACTGAGAAGCATAAGTTCTTGTGACTCTTGTTGCACCAAATCTCCCACCCACTCTCCAACTTTAGAATGTTCATATCCTTCTAGGCACAAGTCCATGCCACCTGTCCCATGAAGCCTTCCTTGGTTTCCTACAGCCATCCCATATATCTCCATACTGCTCCAAATCCCAAAATGCTTAGTCAATTCTCCTTTTTAAAAGCTAAAGCTATCTATGGAGCTGCTGAGCCTTTATTTCTCCTTGTATCCTATAGGCACCTACCACAGGTTCCTAACAAATGAATAAATGAATGAGCAAATGAGCCTATAAAAGAATGTGTGCCTGCCCACATCAAGCAGTCAGTCCAGGTTCCCAATTTACTCTTCTTTCTTTATATGCCACTGTGTCATATTTCCATAATGGGCTTCCTAGCCCAGCTGGGCTTCTACACCGTCTCCCTGTTGCTCCCTCCCGACACACTCCTAGGCCAACCGGTGTGTGATCAGGAACGCAAACTTACTATTGACTTAAGCCAAACAGAAGTAAATTGACCACAGGAAGGGAGGGCAGGTAAGGCCAGAAATCTATCTTCATTACTCATGGCCATAACCCTTCCACAATAGAATCCACTACCACCCACTCATTCAGCTAAACATTGAAAAAAATATGTCTAGCTAGAAGGCCTAGGCTCAAACTCCTAAAGGTGCACTCCATTTCTCCTTCTGTGTCCCAGTTCACCCCTCTCAAAGAGTCAGTGGACCTATTTCAAAGGTCCTATACTCTCCATACCTGCTGGACCCTTCCAAACTCATCCCACACTTGCTCACTCTCACCTCAATTACCTCCCAGGGCAGAATAGAGGTGCATCCTCTGTCCTTCCCACTGTCCTCCCAGTTGCCTGCTCCACCCTGGACCCATCACCCATCGGTACCTGGCTCCGAGCCAGCAGGCACCAGCTCCTCCTCCATCTCCCGGGGCAGTGGGGAAGCCATGGCTGTGCTTTCCCTGAGAGTAGACACTTTCATCACATGCAGCAGATCCTGCTTAAAATATGGGAAGTAGAGGAGGTGACTTGGGGTGGCTGAAGACCCAGGAAAGGGCAGTCAGAGAAGGTAAAGAGCTGGATGAGGCACCAGACTTAGCCAGGGAAGTCTTCTATTTCTAGCAGAAGCCGTACAGGACAGGAAGATAGAACTTCAGGAGGGGCCAGGGAGGTCCCCACAGCCATACTCTCAATTCTTCCCAGAATTGGCTCTGAACCTCAGCCCTGAATCTTCTGTCCTGTAGTTTCACCATATCCTATCTCCCCTCTCTCCCTCCTATGACCAAGCTATCCAAGATACCCCACTTACGGTTCCCAAAGCACCCCCCTTGAGTCAGACAGATCCACTAAAGGTATGCACTGGAGGCAGAACAAGAGGGCCCGAAAAGTCTAAAGTCTGAATCACCTCATGGAAGACGGGAAAAACCCGCTCCTCCCCAACCTGGGGCCCCGCCCCACAGCTAGCCTCCCCCTTTCCCGTTCTCTCCCTCCCTCCCTCCTTCCCTTCCTCAGCTGGGAGTGGTTCCCTACCCCCCCCCCATTCTCTTTCCACATCCCTGTCCCACTCCCCCTTCCCTGAGAGCTGTCTCATCCAAACACAGGAAAATAAGGCATAAAAAGTAAACATCTGGAATACATTTTTTTTTTTAATTTCCCAATCGCTTTGGCTTCAGCTTGGAATTTGATGAGGTAAAGCCAGGGCCTAGTCCTGTTGCCATAGCAATGGCCTCCCACTGGATTTCCAGAGCCTCGCCAAGGGGAAGGAGGAGCCGGCCCAGGCTGGGCAGGGAGAATGGGACAGGGCTTGAGAACATCCGGAGGGTGGAGTAACTTGGAGGAAAACTCCCTGGGGTACCCCCTTCCATGACACTTGGGAAGGGCCTGGCAGTCTATGGAATGGGAATTTGTGGGCATCACCAGTGTAGAGATGACCTGAAGGGATTTTGAGGGGGGACAGAAGAAATTAAACCAAATGATGATCACATGGTAGAAGGCTGTGACAGGAGCTTCCGGGTCTGACACTCTAGGATTCAAATGTTGAGTAGGTCTACCACTTTCTTGCTGCCTGACTTCTCCAAGGCTCAGTTTCCTATCTAAAAATGGGTTTGCTGAGATCCTGAAGATTTAAGTCAGACAATGGATGCCAAATGTTTAACACAATGCCTAACACAACATGTAAGTGACCAGTAAAGGCTGGCCATTATTATTATACTGGTCATTATTAGTACTGCGATTCCATTCAATCAACGAGATAACACCCTTGGTAACTACGTCCTCTCTCTTGTCCTCTCTCTTGTCCTCTCTCTTGTCCAGACGGCAGGCATTCCCAGATTATTTCCTCATGCCCTTAGGCCTCTAGTCATGTCACCTGTTCACACATGCCACCACCTCCTCAGTTCCCATCCTGGTTGCTGAAGCCCCTTTCTACCACCCCCACCCCATTATCCCCTCCCCCTCTCCTCCCCCCTCCGCCTGAGGAATAGAGAGCCCAGTCCCTCTGGTTCAAAGGCAAGGGAGAAGCTGCCAAAAACCTGGAATGCACATAGCCCTTAAGGATAGATAGATAACCCAACCCTCTCCAACCTGCACCAGGTTGTAACTTTTAACTCACCCACTCCAGCTGGCTGGAGACGGTAGCTCCAAAACCTAAGGGGCTTGTGGCGCCCAAACTTCGCAAAAACCTGCCAAGCCCCCATCTTTGCCCCTGCCCCAACCCATTTTAAAGATAGAAGTGTATAGGAAGAGATACCCTGCACAATGCAACTACCACAGAGGGCTGTCTCTGTGTGGGGAAGAATAATTTGTGTGGGGGAGGAGCAACCATAGAAAAAAAATTGAAAAAAAAAAAAAAACAACACAAGATTGTTTCCTTGTCCTTGAACATTACAAGGGGTGTGGGTGAGTGGCTAAGAACAGAAGAGCCCTCTCACCTGGGGGCCTGGTGAGCACCTCTGCGGTTATGAGGGGCTGCAGCGATGAAAGCAGGCTTGGAGTCCCCAATTAAGAAGGTGGTCACAGGAGCAGAAAGCCCCCGGCCAGAAGCCCGAGGTGGCCAAGGCCATGGCCATAAACTGCAGAATCGCAACGGCTCGAAGAACTCCCCATCACCTCTAGGAGTCTGGGAGAAGCCCAGCGAGCCTGGGAGCAAAGGCTGCCCAAAGGGTAGAGGAGGAGCTGGGCAGCTCCAAGCGCGGACAGGCGCCCAGAGGGCCCTCCGCACAAGCAGCAGGGTCGACTCTAGGATCTCGGGCTGGAAGCCCGGCCAGGAGAGATAAATATGTAAACTGCTGGAAGAGGGAGGGCCAACGGGAGGACGGAACAGCCCCGAGCAAGGGGCTGTCTGGAGGGCCCCCAAGGGGGGCTCTGGACACCGAGCGGAGGGCAGCCCAAGAGGAGGAGCAGGAGAGGGTGGAGGAGGAGGGGGCGGCAGCGGCAGAAGCCGGGGGCTGCACGCGAGGCGAGGGGAGGCGAGGCGGCAGGCGAACAGACGGTGGACGGGAGACGCGGAGCGGGTGGGGGCGGACTGGGTGGCTTGGGGGCGTGCCGAGGGGAGCCGGAGGAGGGGGCTGCTTCAGACCCGCGGGAAGGGGGAAGGCGGGGGTCCCTCCTGCAGCTCAGCCCGCCCCCGGCCCCGCCCCGATCCTCGCCTCCTCCTCCTCCCCCTTTCTTCTGACTCCGCCAGCACGAGCTCCAGACCCCGTGCCCTCCACCCCCGCGCACACGCGCCAGCGCCCCGCGGCCCTCGCAAACTTTCCTGGTGGCCCCCTCCCCGCCCACCACGCTCACCCCGAGGTCCCGGAAGGAAAGAGCCGGCTCCGGGCCGGCCCCACCCCGCCCCCAGCCCCGGACCCGGACCCCGCCCCTCCCGCGCACTCACGCGCTCCCCCCGGGGTCCTGCTCCGCTCAGCTCGGCGCCCCGACGCCAGTGCCCGCCGCCGCCGCCGTCACCGCTGCACCGAGCCAGGGAGAGCGCCGAGGCCCCGCCCCGGCCCCGCCCGTGACCACGCCCCGCGTCTCCTCATGAATATTCATAGCGCGGAAAGCAGCAGCGGGAGCCGGTAGCCGAATTCGTTGCACGGAATGCTAACAGGCGTTGCTCCCGTACTCAATTATTCATGACTTTGCAAATGAGGGCCCCGTCCACACTGGGGCTAAACTGACGCAATTTACCCGAGCGCCAGCCACCGAGATGATGAGAGCCTAGAGAGACGGCCCGGCGGACCTGATCACAGCGCCACGGAGCGCGGCCCGCCAGAAGGCAACTGCTGGCCGACTGGAGAGGCTTCCTGTGACACCTAGATCTTCCTGAAAACGCACGCAGCGTGGCTTCCCCACGGGAGTAAATTCAGATTTACAGCTACCCTGAAGGAGTCTGGCAGCTCTTTCCCTCGTTTATCTCCTTTAAGATCTTTTCCGAGTTCTTCCCAACCTTTATATTTTGTATCCCTTCCAGGCCGAGGACAAAAGCTTCCCACATACTCCACACCTTTCCTGCACCATACACACACGCACGCGCACACACACACACACACACAATCTCTCTCTCTCCCCCCTCAATCTCCGGGCTCAGGTTTCCACTTCTCACACTGCAGGGAGGATAGTCAATCCTGATTCTATTATCTCCAGCCTTGTAAGACCCTTGACTTAAGGTGATTAGGATGGAGCTAAGAGCTGCCTCCCCTTGGGTTGGCTAATGGAGTGGAGTTATGAGAGTTCCTAATCAGATCAGCACTCATTTCTAGACTCTCAGGTGACACATAGTGACAGAAGAGGGTGAAACCCAATGCTTATACAGCCAGGAAGAACAGGATGTACCTGGAGATTTGTTTCCCGGCTGGCCAGAAGGGCCCAGCCCAATCACAGCAGAATGGTAAACAGCACGTGTAAAGTGGGAACAATACACTAGGTCTAGAAAGTAGGCATAAGAACATAGTTTCCAAAGTCAGTTCCCTTTATTAAATTGTTGATTCCACAGACCAGAAATACAAAATAAAAGTAGAAATAGGCCCCAATTAGGAGCTACAGGCCTGACCTCACATGACCCTGCTGCAGCAACTTGAACAGGACAAGCAGCAGCTTATGCAAGTTGGATGCGGCTTTGGATCCTGCACTGCCCTGCAAGCAGTGAAGACTTCCACCCAGTCTCTTCCAAACTACAAAGAGCTGTCCTTGTGAAGCAGCAGAGAAACACGCTTCCCCTGCTGCTGCAGCCAAGTGCACGCCATCAGGAGAGCTGCTTCAAATGACATGAACCCGAGTATTACAAGCCATGTGAGGAGAAACTGGTTCCAAAACTTGAGCAGGGAGCCTGGCATTGTGGTAGGGCAAGCATCTGGACAAAGAATTTTCCTCCTCTACTCATCAGATCCTGACGCCGAGTCCTCTGAGCTGGGAGTACTGGCTAGTTCTTCTTCCTCTTCTTCTTCAGAGTCCTGCAAACCAAAGGTCACTTAAGAGGAAATCTGCGGAAGTCCAGCTACCTTTCTAGTCACTTTTTAGTGAAGGGCCCCTAATGCCTAGCCCTTCCTTATAATTCCTACCTTTAAAACCTCAGAAGCCCACTTGTCCACCCTTAACTCCATTGCTGTTACAGACTTACCACAACCTCTAGCCAGAACTGCTCCTTCCTGCCCCCCACCCAAGACTCACGTGTCCATATCCTTCCTGGCCCACAAGCCCCCATTCCAATTCTGCCGCACCTCACTCCGCCTCCTCTTCTTTTTACTCTTGTTCTCTCCAGAAGAGCTCTCATCACTGGACACAAATTCTTTACTCTTGAAGCTGTCACTTAGCTGCCTTGATGACTTGGATGATGAGCTTCGAGAAGGGGTGGATTTCTTTTCCATTTTTACTTTCACTTTCTTCTTCTTCTTTGACTTGTCCCTACAGTGGGGGGTGGGGGAGAGCTTGGCCACCAGGTTCTGCATGTCAACAAACAGGCCATATCTCTCCCAGCTATAGTGAGACCTTCCCTCGTCCCAGCTACTGGTCATGTCACAGTAAATGCAATGTCAACATGTCAACCCACAGCAGAGCACAGGGGAGGATCCTAAGTGTGTAGACCAGATGAGCTAGGATCACAGCCTAACAGCAGCCACATATGTAAAACTTATCTGGGCTAAGACCGCTCAGTAGTTAAAGGCATTGCAAAGCCTGACAGGCTGGGTTCAATTTCCCAGTACCCATGTAAAAAGCCAGATCCGCAAAGTGGCACATGCATCTGGAGTTCCTTTGCAGTGGCAAGAGGCCCTAGTGTGCCCATTCCCCACCCACCCCCAGCTTGCAAATACAAATATTTTTTTTTAATTATCTGGCATTCATGTTCTATCTTTTGAAAATTCATGTACATTTTACATTAGGCTCCATTGTAACAATTTTTTTTCTAAACTCATACCTTCAAAAAAACTGTTGTAGGAAAATGGGCCACATTTATCCTACCTTGAATTCCACACATCTCACCCATACTTGAGCAGTGGTCTACCTAGGTTTGAGAAGCACTGTAATATTTTAATGTTTTATCAAAAACCTATCTACCAACTTTTTAAAATAAATTTTATTTGCACATGTGTGTGAGCACACACACCAGGGCCTCTTGTGACTGCAAATGGACACCAAACACGTGCACCATATTTTGTATCCACCCCACATTGATGGCTGGGGAATTGAACCCAGGCTGGAAGGCTTTGCAAGCTAGTACCTTTAACCACAGGATCATCTACCCAGCCCATATCTACCATCCTCAAAACCTCAATTCTCAACTCTGATCTATAAAGAAGAAAAAAAAAAATGGAGAAAAAAAAAGCAGTCAAGGGACATTTTGTTCCCAATGCTCACCTCCTGGAAGACTCGCCTCGTCCTCCTTCGTATTCTTTCATGGCTTTCTCGTATTCCCTCCTGGCATCCTCAGCCTTGCGGTCCCACTCCTATCACACATACATAAGTCAGAGAAGACCAAGAACTCTGGCATAATGCAGGCAAGATCGAAATGCATAGCAAAGTCCCACCAGTGGGTCACCCTGCCCCCAACAAGACATGGCTCACTTCCCCAACAAAGCCCTCCTACAGGTAGTACTGCCCATCCTCTCTGCTGCCACTCACCTCTTTCTTCTCTTTGGACATCCCCTTCCAGATCTCGCCTGCCTTCTTGGAAAGATCTGTGATGCTGATACCAGGATGGTCTGACTTGATCTTCTCTCGGCTGGCATTAAGCCACAGCATGTATGCAGACATGGGTCTCTTAGGGGCATTGGGATCTTTGCCTTTCTTCACCTACACAAAAAAAGAACCCAAATGCCACCAGTCACTTATGTCCCACAGATAACCTAGGTTTCCCCAAAGAAATTATTTGGATCACCTAATTTAGAGGATGGAGGTAGAGGAAGGATTAAACAGTATCAAGCTAGACTGAGAGATCCTAAGGGTAGGGGTGGCATCCTCCTCCTCCAGCTCAGGAGAGGTTCCCTAGAACTAAGGTAGGCTGTCACCTAATGGAGAACTTCCAGAAGTTAACTGTCTCAGGACCAGAAAGAAAAATTTCCAAGAAAATATCCCCCAAAGCCATAATCACAGGCTACAAAACACCCCAGGAGAACTAACCAACATGGTCTACTGATGGTAAAAGTAAACTAAGGACAAGTGCATGCGCGCGCACACACACACACTCAAGCCAAAGACTGTATGCACCTCTGCAGACTTCTTGCGGCTCTTGCGATCCTTGGCCATCTTAGCTCTTTTCAATTGCTTTCGCTTCTTCTCATCCCGGTCACTGTCACCTTCATTACTGGAGGAGCTGGCAGAAGCGTTGCTGTCGAACCTGCCGGAACATGGGGCTTAGGGAGAAAGGCAAGACACAGAGGGCCCAAAAAGGATGAAAGGAATCTAGACACATGCCCAGAAAGGGGAATGGGAGGAAGGAAGATCAAAGAACAGACTCCACCGTCAATCTTCAGCCTACCTTCCTGCCCTTCACTAGGGCGGCTTCACTATCTGCGCTGCAGACCCAGCTGCCACAAAGGCTAAGTTAAATCAGTCAACAAAAAGCAAAGGAATCAATGGGCTTTGGCTGTTCTCCTTGGTCCTGACCTAAGCCAGGTTCTACCTCCACTATTCCCGTTCCAACTACAGAAAGTCTCCCTCCAACCTGAAGTGTGCCAAGTCCACTTCATACCTCCCTTAGGTTAATCATCTTCACTGACCCTGGAGTCTTTTCTGATGAAGGATAGTTAGCCCCCAAAGGGAGGAGAACCAACTTCAATTGAAGCCAATCAGTATAACTGGCAGTCATATCCAAACTTCTGCAACTCCTCTGAAAACAGAATTGCTGACATTTGTCTGAGGCTGAATGGTTTCTGTAGCACCTTCACGATCAGCTGTATGTTAACTTCCATGAGCACGGTGAGCAGAGCTAGCCGATTCCTGAAGGGTGCTCATGGTTTGTTCCTGATTTTGCTTTTCCAACCTTTCTGGATCATGAGACCCACATTCCTGCTACATACTTAGAAAGGACTTTGCCTCACTCAGGAGGGCCTTACTCCAACCAAGGTGGACACCGGGTCTAGTTTTGACCCCTTAAAGCCATGCACATCTCAGTATCTCGGGCTCAGGAGACAGGTGTTCACTAACAGAGACTTCTTGGTGTTAAGCCAGCAGGATTAAGCCTGTCCAGGCCTTTGGAGGGTCCTTTGGCACCAAATAGACCAAATAATTCTAAGAATAAGGAAATCAAAAGCAAGAAATATCTTTTCCTCACAACTTCTGAGCACCTAGATCCACTAGTGCCCAAAATCAGTTGTATCCCTGGACTCTCCAGTTACAAGCCTATTGTGCTGGTCATCTATGATACGATCAGAAGCCTTGACTGACTGAGCATAAGTCCGACTGCCGCTTACAGGTGAAGTCTCCCAGATTTGGCGTCTTATCTGAGGACTCCCACCTGGCATGTGCATGCACTGGCTCAAATTCCTGCTCACTCTTCACTCTATCAGGTTTAAAACGTGTTGAGCACTAATAAAGCCCTTACTACTTTATGAAACATCCTCATTATCACTTCACAGAAGGTCACTTTCTCATCTTGGGCCACTGGCTAAGACTCAGACATGAGAAATACCAAAAAATCTTAGGGTCTGTTATCCTTACAGGTCACCATCTCACCCCCATGTGCTCCAACCAAAACTCACTCCTCTGCCACATCTTCTTCCTCTTCACCTGGGTTAAACGATTCATCTGAAAACGAACACAGGCTGCATCAGCTTCTGCCCCAGTGAGGTCTCACCTTTGCCCAGCTCTTGCCCAGGCCACAAGAAGGAAAGCCTGACTGCCTAGCCCCCAACACAGAGGCCAGCCCACCTGTTTCTTCTCCTGAGTCATCACTGCTATCATTGGCATTCTCCTCCCGAATCTTGCCCTCTTCCTTCATCCTTTCCAAGTAGGCATCATGCTGATCTTCATCTGAGTCGGCATATTCATCATAGCTTGGGTTCATGCCCTAGTCAGGGAAGAGATCAGTGTCAGCCACTGCTTAAGCCAGAACCCTGGCACATTCAAAAGCACTTCCCCATGCCTGTAAAATCAGAGCAGCAGCTCCCAGAAGACTCTGAAACCAGATAGTCCCCACACAGCCAACATGCAGGGCCTGCACCTGAGTACTTCCTGCCAGACTGGGTTAGTCCAAGCCCCTCCTTTTCTCCCAGCCCCACCGAGCTCCTAAGAGACTACACAGACTGATCTAAGGTCATGCAGAGAAAACCTGCTCAGGAGGGGGAAAGGGTCACACGCACCTCCTTTTTCTATAAGGGTAAGAAGAGAAGAGAGAGTGAAAAAGAAGCCATAACATCTCTGCTCCTTTCTCCTCTACAGAAAAAACAGGACAGGAGAGAGGTTCATCCTTCCCACACAGATACCTCTTTCAATCCTCGGTTTTTGATGTTAAGTTTTTTCGCATTGACAAAATCAAACAGTTTTCCATACTCCTCCCTGTGAAGGAGACAAATGGCATCATAGATGGTCAGGACCTCAGGGGTGGACCACACAGGCTGGGGCAGAGAGTGAAAAGGGAGCTCTTGACCACACTATCCAAGCCAGCAGCCCAGAACCTCCCAGAGAGCACAGTAAGGAAGGACAGACATAGGTCCTGAGATAGAACCCTGCACAGCCCTGGTTTGTTATGGCCCTGAAAAGGCAGACAGGAGTGTACTTATTTAACAAACGGGCACAGAGCAGGGTATTATGGGAAGGGATACTTCCATGGTTGCAGCAGTATATATTTCACCCCTCACAGGACTATTATGAGGATTAAACACAAAGATGTCTGTGAAATGTTTAGCCCACACTGAGTACTCAATAAACATTAGCTACTGTATTTCCAGGCACAAAACTCATTCCAGGAAAGAGAGAGAGCATTTCCACAATGGGGGGGGGGGGGATGGAGAAAATGAGCTAGAATCAACACGCACTGCTTCTGTAATATGGAATCATCATTTTCTGAAAAATAAGAACATGATGGAGAAGCTTCCAAAGTCTGAGGACCAGACCATGGAGAAGCAAAAGAGAAATTCAACTCAGTCAAATCAAAAAGGATTCAAAGCCATGTCAAGCTTCATTACAGAGACTGGAACTAGGACAGCCAGGAGGCACTAGAGGGTGAAAGGTTCTCACCGTTCAATGCTGCTGAAGGTATACTGAGTACCCTGCTTGGTCTCAATCTCAAAGTCGAAGGAACGAGTGGTGGTGGTGCCACGGGCAAAGTTGACAAAGGAGATCTCATCAAAGCGGATGTGCACGGGTGGCTTGTGGACATAGATGAAGCCCCGCTCCAGTGGGTACAAGAGTCCTGAGCTGGCCTTGTAGGAGCAAGTGATGCACTGAGCCCCAGAGTGCCTGATGGAGGTTGCAAGGAGCCTGGTCAGTGCTGACCTCAAAGGAGCCGAAGGGCACATCCTCGGCAACACACGTGCAGGCCATCGACTGGTCACCCTCGCTGAATTGCTCTGACAGCACTGGTGCTGACGACCATCATGCAGTCTCATCTCAGGAAGGGTCTCCTAAGGAGACATGACATTTCCCAATCCCATTCCCAGAAAGCTAGGATCTCAGGCCTAAACTCTCACCCTTGGAAGTTGCCTGGGACAGTGATCTTGCGGTTCACAAGTGCTTTCATGACCCGGCTGACCATCTCATACAGGGATCCTGACATGTTCTTTGTAAGCCGACCCTCAAAGCGCTTCTCCACCTCTTCCCTACAAACAGAGCAAGACAAGGTCCAAGATGGTACAACTGTCCCTGCCTGGACAGTGGCAAGAAACAAGCCCAGTGAGACACTCACTCATTCATGTTGAGAGTCAAGGAGATGTCCTCGTCCTTGGAAAACAGGAGGATCAAGAAGTGGTAACGAGTTTGGCCCTGCTTAATGGGGGGATCCAGGCTGATCTGTAAGGACAAGTGGACAAGGTTAATCACTTAGTGATGATTGAGAACTTGGGCCTGACTAACCAATGCAGAACGCTGTACATCAGTGAGATCTATCTACTAAACAGTCAAAAAAAACCAGGATCACCCACCCCCAGAGGCTTCTGCTTACCACAAAGAACATTTGCCGCTGGTCTTTGTGGGGAAGCAAAAAGAGACGTAGAACTGTGGTGTAGGGGATCTTGTAGTCAAAGGTCTTGCCATGCAAGTGCAGAAAGGTGGGGTAGATCCGAATGTCATAACGACCACGAGGTGTCAAACACTGCAGCTCCCGGAAGATGCAGATGGCATCTCCAGTGGCCTGGATTACATCTGCCTTGGACAGTACATTCTGGGCAAAAGCCTGCAAAAGCACACATGGGTAATCAGACAACGGGCCCCTGTTCCTAAGCCATCTAGCCAAGGTCTGCACTACATCATCTCCTGGCACAGCAACCAGAGGCCTCACCTCAACAGGGTCCACACCATCTTCCTGGGTGGGAGGGACATAGAAGCGAACCTCCATAAGAGACACCTCTGCATCATCATTCTGATGGAATTCCAGCGTCACCTCATTCTTGCCGGTAGTACACTGAGACACATTACTTAGGGGTATCTCAAAAACTGGCTGGTCACCAATGTCAAAGGAAAGCAGCTGCCCTGTGAAGAAAAGGCTTATCAGTCTCAAGTTCCTCTCCCTGAGTCTGCATAATGTTCCCACTAAACTCTTAAGTTCCCTGAGGATAGGGTAGAAAGCAATTTTGTTTACACTGTAACCCCATGACCAGGCACAGTACCAGATACCATACATACTGACTAACTACACAATGATGGGAACTATACAAAATGATGGGAAACTAAAAACAGCAGCCAAGGAAAGAACAAAACAAGGCAACAGCTTCCCACCTCCCCCTCAAGCCTATAGACTCACCACCAAACTTCACTGTCCCCCAGTTCCAGCCCTTCACACACAGGTCTTTCTCCATTAGCTCAAGCCGATAATGAGTTTTGAAGAAATCAGAGAGTTTCTCAAACTCCTGTGGGTGGAGGAGAGAAAATACAACTCCAGTTAAACCCTAGTGATCTCAACACAACCTAGAGAACCTTGGATTATCCATTCCAGAAAAACTACCTCAATGTGTCCTTTATTGGAAATCCAGCTGACTTACTATAAAAGCTTTAAAAATAAAATGTCTAAAATCAACTTTACTTTGTTAATGAAAGGATTTGTTTCTGGGCCTCGACTAGGAAAGGAGTAATGAACATACATTCCAGACTCATTACAATGAGTTTTTAAATTTGAGGCAGGTGTTATTTTGATAGAAGTGGAGATTAAAACCAATGAACTCAATCAGTTCAGAGTAGAAAGGCAAAATTCTACCCACAGCACCAAACTAAAAGTTCTGAAGTGGGAAGAAGAAAACTATCTAAAGGAAAATTGTAGGGAATCCAGGCACAAGGGAACTCACAAAACTTGGACACTCAAAGTACAACATTGATTTTTCAATGGCCTCAACAGCCCTGCCATAAGGAGCCTAAACTAGCAATGACATGGTTATCAGTGGAAAGAACACCAGCTCTCTCTCTACAAGATTAAAAATAAACAAGATAGCACAGTTAAAAGACAAGGAGGTATGGCAACAGCAAGTCTCACCGACTCTCGGAAGCCATCATACTTATAGACATGGCCGTTCTTTGTGAGCAGTTTAACTCCATGACCCAGGGCAACCCGCCGCCAGATGCCTTCAGTCAACTCCCCAGCCTGGATGTTGTCCACTTTGCCCGTCTTGCTGTTCTTGAAGATGATACCCTGGCGGCTCAGTCGCAGCCGCCCATCATTCTGTTGGAAGAGTAGGCCCAAATGCAGAACAGTACAGTGTGTACCAGCCGCTTCACCCCTCACCCATTCTCATGCTGTGAGCTGGTCAGATATCAATACAGAGGCAACAGCTGAAGTGGCAAGAGCCAGTGAGAGAGACAAGGGCCAGGAAGCCTAGACTGTAAGACTGGCTCTGGCATCCAAAACCCTTGCAGGACCTCATTTTCTTGGGATTTAGAAAATATCTGCATATACAATCCCTTTATAATACAAGATCCTATAAGTCTTGGGTCTCTGCTGCTGCCTTTG
Source organism: Jaculus jaculus (assembly GCF_020740685.1). NCBI lineage: Eukaryota > Metazoa > Chordata > Mammalia > Rodentia > Dipodidae > Jaculus > Jaculus jaculus. Next base: position 171,900,918 of record NC_059102.1, on the reverse strand, counting down.
GTTGGGTAAACTCAATCTTTCTCCTCCAAAGTAGCCACAGAGCATCATGAGAGCTCCGCTTCTGTTAACACACAAGAACTTTTCCCCCTTTACACCTTTATCAAAAGCCCAAGGCTTCTTACCATAGACCCTTTCACTTCCTGATAGATGTCGTTGAACTCCAGGGTCTCTGCCATGTTGAACTGCCCGTGGTGGCCTCAGCACAGAGCCCTAGGCTGCACGGGAGAAAGGAAACAATGTGGGAGCTGAGCCCCGGTTCCAGGCTGGATGTGTACATACTCAGCAAGGTAGGAATCTGAACTGGGGACTGAGACAGGTAAACAACAGAAGACACCACCTCACTGCTCACCGATGGGTGGTGGTTTCTCCAATGTCTCAGGATCTCCTCTGCCTGGGGACCTACCAGCGGGCTCAGTAGTGCTCCACAAGCCAGGCCCAGGACCCAGACGCTGAACTGGGCCTCAAGGAGCGCGTACACCCCAACCCGACACCCGTTAGGAGTCGTCCACCGAGGGCCATGGCAACAATCGGCGGAACCCACGGGCCTGCCCAGAGCCCAAACCTCAACTCAGCTCCGAGGGCTGTTTTCCTCCCAACGATCCACCCACCACTCCGCGGCCCTGTTTCCACGTTTCTGCCCTCCTCCTAAAAATGGATTCGCCCGCTGCCGGCGGATTTGAACGAGGAACGGTCCATCTCGAGCGTCCCGGAGGGGGGTTAGCGGGACACTAGGGACAGGCCGCGACCACCCACCTCCTCACGCTGCAGCTTCGCGACGGCCCAGGCGCGGGCGGTGGGCGCGCTGGGAAAGCGGGGGAGGGGGCGGGGCGCGGAGGGGCGCGCTCGGGGAAGCTTTTCCCGCGTGCGCGTTCCGCGTCCCGCCACCGGAAGTCGCGCACAGACCATAGAGAAGACGAGCCGGCTAGCAAGGCGCCATCCTGAGGGTGCACCGAGACGGTCGGCTAGAGCGTCGGCAGCTGGGCGCGCGCTGGCGCCCCTCCCCACTGGGGTCTGACTGAACGATGGGCGCGAGTAAACCTCTTTGGAAAGTTGCATGTACTGCTGCAAGCGGAAGCTAGATTCCAAAGGGAAGTTGCGCAGTTTCTGTTTTATCAGACTTTCTACCGGCTTGTTTATGTATTGGGATCGGGCACACCACTCCCTCGTGTTTCTGTGATGTGGAGTCTGTTGGACAAGAAAAACCTACAGAATGGTGGCCAGAAATGACCCTCCCGCTGGCTGCGAAGGCAGTGCTCGCCCACTCTACCCCGCCAAGTGGGATCGGATCCTTTCTTAAATGAGTTCATTGTCTACACCCAACACCTTCCCATCCATAACCTTAATATGTGGGGTCCCAGGAAGAGCCTGGCAGATGGCGGCATCTACTTCAAGTGCTGGTGTCAGATTCACACTTGGAGCCAGAATTTATTTGAAACCACATCATCTTGAGGTGGTGGAAGCCTGCCTGGTTAACCTCGTGTAGTGCCTGAGTGCATCTTGCAAAATCAAAAACCAGTCCTGAAAGAGATCCTCATTTTGCATGGGGGGAAAAAAAATGAAACCCAAAGAGGAGTTGCCCAGTCTCAGTGAGCTGACCATGGACAAGGCTGGCTACTGGAACCTAATTCCTTAACATTAGTCTTGTTCTGTTGCCACAGTGGCTCTTGATTTCAGGATATTTAAACACGCTACTTACCTGACAATTACACGGGCTTGCTAATTCAATACCGGGATGTAAGATAATGGGAATGCACAGTTGCTCCCTCTAAACTCATGGATTTAACCACTGGGTTAAAGTCTACTATTGCTAGCCTTATTTAGCTGAGCTAAACTGAGTTTGATACATATGTATTGAGGGCCTATTGTTAACCCAGCAAATTTCTAGGATTGGATGAAATTTGTGAAGATGGTGAAAACAGCCCAGTCTTCCAGGAGTGCATAATAAACTAATTCAAACAACTAACCTGACAATTAAAAAGAGAAGAAAGGAAAGAGAAAACACAAGTTCTGTACCACAGAGCTTTAGCCATTACCAACTAGAGTTATAAATACGTGGCTTTGCCACTCCATGGTGACATCTGTAATCCCACTACTCAGGAACTCAAATCAGAAGGATTGTGAGTTTGAGACCATCCAAGGCAACACAGAAAATTTGAAGCCAGCTGGGCTACATATTAAGATTCTGTAAAAGAAAGAAAGGGAGGGAAGAAAGAACAAAGAAGAGAAAAGGAAATAATGTTGCTTTTTAATCCATCACAGCAGACCCAGAATTTTCAAGAGCACCTCCTCCCATTCTTGCTGCTCAGCAAAGGTGAGGATGGCCGCAGAATGCAACATCAGGTAGACGCTCCCGAGTGAAGGGGTGCTCAGCCCAGGCAGGCAATTAGCTAACTAGAAGATGGGGCATTGCGAGGAGCTTTAGGAAGAGTATGAAGCAGCTGGCGGGAGGGGGGGTGAAGATGCAGCCTATGAGAACGAAACAGAACGGTAGACAGAGTGAAGATAAAACACAAGTCCCAGAGGGCCCTAGCCAGCTGCATCTCAAGCAATCAGGAGCCCAGGATTGGAGACCCCACCCCTGCTGTGACATCACGGAGGAGGGGAGTGGAAACAAATAAAAAAGGGTACCCCCCCCTCCCTGCCCTGCCTCTGGACTGTTGGCGGCCAAAGTGCCAAGAGCAGAGATAGCCTGGCACTGGGCTGAGGTTGCCCGGTTTACAGGAATAGGCTCCACTCCTCAAGCTCTCTAAGCTGGCCCCCTCCAGGCCTTGATCTCTGCCTTCTTGTTCTGAGGCCCTCTTTCCTCAGGCTTCCATCAGCTCTTCTCAGTGACTCATGAACACTCTGGCAGTATGAACTGTATATCAGACTTCTTCACCTACGAGACTACCAAGTCAGTGGTGGTGAAGAGCTGGACCATTGGAATCATCAACCGAGCCGTTCAGCTTCTGATCATCTCCTACTTTGTGGGGTGAGTGTAACCCTTTTCCTGAGAGGAGAGGACAGCTACCTGATGTCCTTGGCACCCCCACCCTCACCACTACCAGGCAGAGACCTAGGCTGCTTCTCTCTTTCCAGGAAACACTTTTCTCCTGGGGGAGCCATGACCTCAAGATTTGTTTCTGTCACTCCAACCTAGAATGTACTCTCCATAGTTGGAAACACATACTGCATGGATCAAGGGTGGTGAGGGTCCTATGTCCCGGGGGCACTTCCTAACACCAGGAGAGGTCCCACGTGATCCATCTCTTCAAGCCATAGAAGCAATAGAAGAGTCAGGCCCCTCCCCACATTTTCCCATTCTCCTCTATCAAGTCTTTGCGGGGGGGGGGGGTGTCTCAGAAAAATAAACACAGAAAGGAGGCATTGAAACTAGGGAGATGGGTTGGTATTGAGTGGAAAGAAGTACAGGCTGGAGAGGAAAAGAAATTAATTTGGTTTAGAATAAAGAAATCCTTTTTTGAATGAGCAAAACAGTGAGAGGTTGGAAGGGTGAGAGACCCTTATTCTTGGAGGGTAGGACAAAGGAGTGAGCTGCCTTGTAGAATGAGAAAAGACACAGGCCGAGGAGAAAGTCCTCTTAGAACGTAGTGTGGGGTCCTTCCCTGAGAATCCAGAAATGTTACCCTTTGTCAGAAAACATAAATTCCCTACTTCTATCGGACTTTGTGCCATAAAATGCACGCTGGGAGTTGCTTAAGAGCCAGCAAGCTCCGAACACTCCTCTCAGCCCCCAGCCCTTGAAGGTGCACACCCCTGCACACTGGCGCACACAAAGGGCCTTAAGCAGACAATGGCCGAGAGGAAAACACAGTATGTCCTTCTTGTGGTCATTTCTACACACTGGTTGGCACCAGGAAATGCAGGCAGAAACCTCAAGGGTTTTCTTTCCTGGTGTGCTGGTCTGTGGTCTCCCACTGTTCCTTGAGACAATGAGTCTGTCTGTTAAAGACAGCAAGCCACTGCCCAGGTCACAAGTTAATTCAGGCAAGTCAAAGAACACATCCTGTGTGCTGATGGGCTGGAGCTGAAAGGTTGGAGTACAGTGTGAGGGAGGATGTGTGGAGAGATAGGCAGATGTGGTTCTTTAAGTGACTTTTGCTTCATGGGTAAAGTGGGAGCCTGTAGTGCAGATATTACCACAATGCTGTAGAGCCAGTGCTCTCTGTGAGGGTGTCAGAGAAGGGATTCCAGCTTTGGGGTAGGGTTAAATGCCATTAAGGTTCCCTGCCTACATTGAGGTTTTTGTTGTTGTTGTTGTTCATTTTTTATTTATTTATTTGAGAGTGACAGACACAGGGAGAAAGACAGATAGAGGGAGAGAGACAGAATGGGAGCGCCAGGGCTTCCAGCCTCTGCAAACGAACTCCAGACGCGTGCGCCCCCTTGTGCATCTGGCTAACGTGGGACCTGGGGAACCAAGCCTCGAACCGGGGTCCTTAGGCTTCACAGGCAAGCACTTAACCGCTAAGCCATCTCTCCAGCCCTACATTGAGGTTTTTTGAGAGACAATATTTGTGTGTTCTATGTACCCAGCTCCAGAGTTTGACTCAAAGTTGGTGCTTAACCCTTACCTGCTTAGGTGACTTTTCAGTCCTCTGACTGGTCATCACTATAGGGTAGTGTATTGGTCCAGATGAGTGCAAAAACTGTCTCAGCACATTCCCAAACTGGCCTGGCTCTGTTGCCTGCAGGTGGGAGATTGATGCAAGACAGAGACAGCCTGCTTCTGGGCCAGTCAGGCCCCCTCAGTCCTGCCACTGTTTTTGGCTCGCCCTCATCACAATCAAATTGGATCCTCCCCGGCTGGGAGGCTGGAGCCCAGCCTGCTCAAGGGAGCACAAGAAGCTCTTTGGCGTCTTGATATCCAACCCCATCCATCTCCCAACCTGACAGCTCCCCATGGAACAATGCCTTGCAGTTACATCAGTGCACTCGACCGCCCAGCTCCTTGGCCCAAGCCCATCTCTGTATATAGGAGTCCATTCACCATGTGACTTCATGAATCCATTGTGATTAATTTAGCAAAAATGTATTGACCGTTTCTTCATGCCAGGCATTGTGTGCTGAGTGTAGAACAGCAGACAGACATGGCAGGGTCCTTGTGCTATAAGCTTCATACATGAGTACAAGGCAAGAGATGGATATTAAGCTGTTAATCCCCACAAACAAATGTAAATTTTTACCTGTGTCTGGGAAGTGCACATCAGGAGAGCTGCTATTGTGGAGGCCTTTGACCTCATCAGGAAACTAAGGGAAGGCTCTCTGGAAATGTTATGTTCAATTAGGTTCGAAAGAATGGGTAGGAGCAACCAGGTAAAAGAAGGGAAAGAAGATGATAAGCCAAGGCAATGAACCCACCTCTGTGAAAGGAAAGAGCCTAGCAAAGGGGAGGAAGAAGTGGTGTGTGGGAACAGAGACAGGAGCACTGGAAGATGCCGGAAAGCTGAGGCAGAGGCCAGACCTGGGACCCTCAGAGAGCTTGCATTTTTCCAGTAATGAAGTGGAAGGAAGTTACTGAAGTATTTCAGTCTCTGTGTGTGACCAAGATGGACAGAGACAGCCATGATAAGATCTGAGTGGGCTGATATGCTCTGGGAACTGGAAGAAGTGGGAGTGACATAGGAAACCCTGTGAGAGGGAGCGGACATCATATGGAGAAAGAGGGTAGTGCCTAGACTCAATAGAATTGGAAAAGGTTTCTACATGGTGGTGCTAATACTGAACTTAAGAGCTTGAATCTTTACCTTTTACTTTCCACCAAGCAGACAGGTAGCCCCACCTCACCAGGGAAGTATGGAATGTGAGGCAGTCGTACCTTTTAGGCACTCACGGCAGCACACCACCTGACCAGCTCATGCACACACTCACCCCTGCTCCAGCCTCAGCTGCTGGCTGCAGTTAACACCACTTTACGCTGATTCCTGCGCCCACCTTAGATGCACCAGAGTTACCTGATGTACCTTCTCGGGGCCCAGGTGGTGATCCCCAGACTATGCTGTGTGGTAGGACTTCCACTTAGACCGTGCCCTTGCTAGAGCCCAGAGCCCTGGGGAGAAAATAGAAGGAAAGCCCTGGAGCATGAGTCCTAGCACCTACGGTGGCCGGAGACTGAAGAAGCTACACCCATGAACACCAGCAGGAGGGCATCCCCAGCACCCTCATGCCCCATTCCTCAGAAAGACCAGTGATGGCCAATGGGAAATCCAAACCAGTACAGTTCTGCTCTCTCCATGCAAGACCCAGTCCACAGCACCCCATCTGTGCATGTGCGTGCCCCCCCCCCCCCACACACACACACACACACTACATGACCACTTTGTTTCAGGCTATCCAGTCCCTCATCAGATCCTACATAGACAACTGATTCCTAAAGCAGTTACAAGAATGGAGGTGCTCTGGCTTAAAAAGTAGGGTTTGAGCCGGGCGTGGTGGTGCACGCCTTTAATCCCCACATTCAGGAGGCAGAGGTAGGAGGATTGTTGTGAGTTTGAGGCCACCCTGAGACTCCATAGTGAATTCCAGCCTGAGCCAGAGTGAGACCCTTCCTCGAAAAGCCAAAAAAAAAAAAAGTAGGGTCTGGGTTTCCACATTCTTGGCTCACCCACCTCATCCCCTTGGCCCCAGACAGCCTCCTAAGTCTCCTTGTCAGCACAGTAGGTGACACATCTGCTGGAGAAGGTCATCTGGATCCCCATCCTATAGTGTAGAGAGAAGAGTGACACTCACCCCTTCTGCCCTTGTCCTACACCACACTGCAGACCGCAGACTGCGGCGCGGGAGTGCCCGGTTAGAAGCCCAGCGCAGACACCAACTCAAAGCAGGGCCTTGCAGGTATCACTTCCTGCCTCTATGTCTCAGTCTCCCAGACCTGGAAATGGGTGACAGTGAGTGATGGGGAGGCAGGAGACTCATGTCAAGTGCCTTGCCTGACGAGATGGTGACTCAGTAGGACTCAGTAATAGATGTTAATTATTTTTGTTCTGTTGAATCCCTGGAGTGCCTCCTCCTTTCCCTCTGCCCAGCTCACACCTGGCTAAGAGACCCCCGTCTCCTCTGGCACACATTTCACACCCACTCCCTGACCTCCTCCTTGACTCCCTGGGGGTGGACAGGAGGGTGCTGAGATGCTGCTCTGGCCTCTTTCCTGCACATCCCACCTGCCAAGGAGCTGCCACCCGCCTTCCGCTCTATAAATAATAAACCAGAAATGCGAGAAAAAAATAAGTCATAGCAGCAGAGTAAATGCCAAGCATCAGAGGCTCAGTTCTGTCCCATAAGCCCTGGCCTCTGGAGACAGCCTCAGTTCTGGAAATGAAGTAACCAACCCCCTCCCCACACCAAGCAAGCTACCCTGATGATGTTGGCCCCACAGGGCCATTGAAAGTCTTCCGCTTGCTCCTTAACTCAGAATTCTAATGTGGCCTCTCCTCCCCACGGGACGCAAGGAATCTTGAGGGGAGAATAGGAAGAGATTGGTTAATACCTCCCCCGCTATAAGCCCCTTCCTCCTGAGACTTTCTTGAGCTAAGACAGGCTGGGACAGAGCCAGCAGGACAAGCTCAGGGGGCCTGACTGCTCCCTGGCCCTGAGCAGATTGCTTGGTTTTAGAATCCACTTCCCAGCTTTGTAACTTTGAGCAAGTCATAGCCCTTGGTGTCTTGGTTTCCTCATTTGTGACATGATGGTCTTGTTAAGGATTTGTCGGGGGCGTCAGTTTAGTGTCCAGTGTTGTTTGTATAACAATGACAACTCTGAATGCTGCTTCTCATCTGAAAATGTTCCCAGACTTTAAGGAGAGAGAGAGAGACACAGCTGCAGAGATGGATCCATTAGCAAAGCACTTACTGTGCAAGCCTAAGGACATGAGTTCAGATCCCCTGCACTCATGTAAATACCAAGTGGAACTGGCAGCCTGCCTGTAATCACAGTGCTCGGGAGACAGAGTCTGGGATCCCTAGGGCAAGCTGGCTTGCTGCACTACCTGAATCAGCAAGCTCTGGGTTCAAGTGAGAGGCCTTGCAACATCAAATAAGATACAGAGCAATAGAAAAAGACATCCCATGTTATCCTCTGAACACACACACACACACACACACACACACACACACACACACACACACCAGGGGAACGGGCCTGGAGAACCATCATTAGCTCCACACTAAGAACATGCCCATACTATGGCTAGGCATACTGAGGTTGTGGCTTACACTCTGAAGAGCATGCGACAGCAGAATCCTAGCTGGAACGGACAGCATGCCCCAGATTTCATTCCCTCCGTTCCAGAGGGCATGGGGCATGCACCTCTCATGATGCTCTGTTGAAGCATTCCCTCGTTTCTGTAATGGAATGCTTGCTGCCTTCTCTTCTGCTAGGGCATGGCATGGTGAGTGAGACCTTGATGAAATTCCTCACCTGCCAAAAACAAGAGGGAAGAAAGTACCAGGGAGATAAAGCAAACAGTACCACAGACTTCCATGAAAGCAGAGTGCTCTGAAGGCCCTTTTGAAAAGACAGGTTTTTATAAATTTATTTATTTAAGAGTGACAGACAGAGAAAGAGGCAGAGAGAGAGAGAGAGAATAGGCACGCCAGGGCCTCCAGCCACTGCAAACAAACTCCAGACACGTGCGCCCCCTTGTGCATCTGGCTAACGTGGGTCCTGGGGAATTGAGCCTTGAACCTTAGGCTTCACAGGCAAGCACTTAACCGCTAAGCCATCTCTCCAGCCCCTGAAGGCCCTTTTTAAAGCATGTGAATTAACTCTTAATGGCACATTCATCAACTTGCTGCCTGTCCAAGGCATCAATAATAAAAGAGGTGACAGGTTTGGAACCATTTTCCACTGCTGACTGTGACCCTAGCCTTTCTCCTTCACTAAAGAGAACATTCGGAATTCAAAACAGAAGTGAGATGATGAATATGTTAATCAGCTTGATAGTGCCACTTCACAAGGGCACATGTGTCAAAATATTCACATTTTACATATATAATTATTGCTTGCAAGTTAAAAGTCAAAAAATAAATAAATAAAATTTGGGGGCTGGGAAGGAAGATGGCTCAATGGATAAACAGTTACAGCACAAACATGAGAACCCATGTAAAGCTGTAACACTAGTGTGCCCAGCATGCCTAGGGCAAGAAGGGAGGTAGAGACAGGAAAATAACCAGAAGCTCATGAGCCAAGTAACCTGGGTTAAAGTGGTGAACAAGAGACCCTGCCTCAAACAAGGTAGAGGACAAAGGCCAATGCCAGAAGATGTCCTGTGACCTCCACGCATGTGTCTACACCCGCACACGTGAACACAGACACACACACGCATACACATCATACACACATGCACCATAATACAAAATATTTTAGAAGAAAAGAATTTGGATGAAGGAAACCCCAGGATGTGGGTTACTCTGAACCCCTCAGTGAAAACTGAACAAGGAGGCAGTAGCAAATAATAATAGAACCTGCAATAATAATGAGGAATGGGGGGCTGGAGAGATGGCTTAGTGGTTAAGCGCTTGCCTGTGTAGCCTAAGGACCCCTGTTCAAGGCTCAATTCCCCAGGACCCACGTAAGCCAGATGCACAAGGTGGCACATGCATCTGGAGTTCGTTTGCAATGGCTGGAGACCCAGATGTGCCCATTCTCCCTCTTTCTCTCTCCCTCTCTCTTTTTGTCTGTCTGTCACTCTCAAATAAATAAATAAAAATTTTAAAATAATAATAATGAGAAATGTATGTTGGTATGAAATGAGGCTGACAAGGTTTATTCAATTACTGGTTTGTTGGGAAGACTGCACAGCTTCTCACCAGCCTATTTGACAGGTTTCCTCACCGGTAGAGTGGATACAGCAACAGCACTGCCTTCAGTGTGCAATCATCCGGTTTAAAGGTGACCTTGCCTTCAGCCGGAACAACAGGTAGTGTTAACTGAAGTGGAGGGTAGCTTGAGTCCTGAGGGATGTGATGGATCATGTCGATAGGCAGCCCTCACAAACACGCAGCGTTGTCAGTATGCCGGCCTTGCCTGCAGCGAAAGGAGGTGTCTTAAGGAGGCAGGTAGGGTGGAAGAAGAAAAAGGGAGGCCCAATTCACCCCCTTGATACATAGAAGTCTTAAAACTGCCAGGAAAAGCCAGTATAGGTAATGACCACTGGGTGGCAGCAGAATCCAAGAAATAAGATCACTGTCCCTCCGCGTTATTCATCTGCCAGACAAGCGCTCATCTACCCTTGCACCTAAATCTTTTCAGCTGACACGTGGAAACTGCCAGTTGCCGTGATCCACGGACCTCTGGCCAAATATGATGCAGCCATGAACATAGTCTAGGACTATGTTCTTGCCATGGGACCGTATTATCAGCAGGAATGGCTTTTAAACCTGTAAGGTTTGGGAGTGACCAAAACCACGCAGACCACTCTGAGGCAAAGATGGAAGCTTTTATTCAGGAAAAACACAAGCTGAGCGGAGCACAGCCAACTTTGAGATTACAGATAGTAAGCTATTTGAGATTACAGATAGTGAGCTAGAGCTCTTCAGTTGGAGGAAGGTGAGGAAAGGGAACTCCTTTGTTCTTTACAATAGTCATAGGGTGTGAGGCCAGAACAGTGAGCAGGTGACCTGAGATATAAGGGGGCAGGAAACCTAGACCTGGGGCATTGTTAGGCAAGGAAGGGATGCTGGCTGGGTGGTTCCTTGAGGAGTGTGGATGACCCACTTCCTAATGTCTCTGTTGCCCTCCTGCTGTCCTTGGTGACTCCATTTTTGGGAGCCTGTCTTGACCTAACAAAACCAAGTAGTTTCAACAGAGTATTGGCCCACATTGAAGAGAAAAATTCCTTCCTGAGAATGAACATCAACATTTCACTTTTCGGAGCTGGGGATGGCTTAGTGGGCAAAGCACTTGCTGTACAAGCATGTGGAACTGAGCTTGGGTCCCCAGCACCCATGTAAAACGTCAGGCATGGCAGTGGCGCGTGCCTGAAATTCCAGCACTGGGGAGGCTGAGACAGGTGGACACGCAGGGCATTCTGGCTAGCTGGTCGGACCCAGTCAATGAGCTCTGAGTTCAGTGACAGACCCTGTGTCAAAAAATAAGGAGAGGACTGGAGAGATGGCTTAGTGGTTAAGCGCTTGCCTGTGAAGCCTAAGGACCCCGGTTCGAGGCTCGGTTCCCCAGGTCCCACGTTAGCCAGATGCACAAGGGGGTGCACGCGTCTGGAGTTCGTTTGCAGTGGCTGGAAGCCCTGGCGCTCCCATTCTTTCTCTCTCCCTCTATCTGTCTTTCTCTCTGTGTCTGTCGCTCTCAAATAAATAAATAAATAATTTAAAAAAAAATAAGGAGAGCACATAGGGAAGACAGACAGCATCAATCTCTGACCTTCACGTGTGCACACACGCATGTGTACTCACACATATGTGCCCACACATAAACACTCACTCATACCACACACACATACACATGCCATAAAAATCCGTTCACTCTTTTATATATAAAGCATAGGCAGGTATATGGGACACAAATAACTGTGAAATTAAAGTTACTATGGGGTGATGGGGCAATTAGGAAAACGTCTAAATGGGCTCGTTGGGGGTGGTAATGGGGGGAAAAGTGGAGAAACAATAAACCAGGAGATCACTCTGAGATCCTGCCCCCCACTCCATGTGGACTACCTCCCCATGGTCACCACAAGAAACATCTTAATGTCGGCAGGAAGGAGAGTTTGCCTAGGCCTCCCCCCATCTCCAGGCCTGTAGAAAGGAGAGTTTTCCTACAACCCCCATCTCTGGGTCTTTAGGAAGGAAAGTTTTCCTACCCCACCTATCTCCTGGTCGGTAGGGAGGAGTCCCCCCCACCCAATCTCCCAGTCTGTAGGAAGGAGAGTTTTCCTACCGCCCCATCTCCTGGTCTGTAAGAAGGAGTTTTCCGGGCTGGAGAGATGGCTTAGCGGTTAAGCGCTTGCATGTGAAGCCTAAGGACCCCTGTTCGAGGCTCAGTTCCCCAGGTCCCACGTTAGCCAGGTGCACAAGGGAGCGCACGCGTCTGGAGTTCGTTTGCAGAGGCTGGAAGCCCTGGCGCGCCCATTCTCTCTCTCTCCCTCTATCTGTCTTTCTCTCTGTGTCTGTCGCTCTCAAATAAATTTTTAAAAAAGAAGAAGAAGGAGTTTTCCTCTCTCTCCCCCATCTCCTGGTTTGTAGGAAGAAGAGTTTATCTACCCCACCCCATCTCCCAGTCTGTAGGAAGGGGAGTTTTCCTACCCCCCTCCAGGTCCCAGTCTGTAGGAATTAGAGTTTTCCTACACCCCCATCTCCTGGTCTGTAGGAAGGACACTTTTCCCATCCCCCTGTGCTGGTTTGAATAGAATAGATGACCCCCAATATATTCAGTTGTTTATTTGCTTCTAGTTTGCATTCTGCAGCTACCTGGTTGGAGGCAATGTCACTGGGTGGATCTTTAGGTGTGGTGGTGGGTTTCAGATTTCAATCTAAAGATATGCAAAGTGTACCTAGCTAGAGTTCCTGAAGTGTGCTGTGCTGTGTGGGTTTTGGCTTTAGGCTTGTGCTTCTCTCTGTCTGCTTGGTCCTGTGAAGGCTGGCCAGCTTCTTCTGCCATTTATGGAACTTCCCCTGGATCTGTAGGCTTCAATACATATCCCTTTTTCCATAACTGTGTCTGGTCTGAAAGTTCATCTCAGTGAACCTGAAGCTGTCTGATACACCCCCTATCTCCTGGTTTGTAGGAAGGACAGTATTCCTAGCCCCCCACCATCTCCTGGTCTATAGGAAGGAGAGATTTCCTACCACCCCCATGTTCTGCTGTGTAGGAAGGAGAGGTTCCCTATACCCCCCCATCTCCTGGTGTGTAGGAAGGAGAGTTTTCCTTGCCCTCTCCCCCACTCCCAACTCCAGGTGTGCTGGCTTCTCTCTCAGCATCCTTGTCTTCTTCTTCAGGTGGGTTTTCTTGCACGAAAAGGCCTACCAAGTGCGGGACACAGCCATTGAGTCCTCTGTGGTAACCAAGGTGAAGGGCTTCGGACGCTATGCCAACAGAGTCATGGATGTGTCTGATTATGTCACTCCACCCCAGGTAGGGTGCCCTAGCCCGGGAACCTGTTCATGTTCACATCTCAGAAGGGCAGGGAGAAAGGGTCTCAGCAATGAGCCTGTTGGTCACCTTCCCCTATCGGAATCTACTGTTGTCATGACCCAGCCACTGGGAGTTGTGGAAGAACACAGTGCCCTGGTCATGAAGAGCTGGGCGAAAGAAGCAAGCCAGAGGGGTCATGGGAGTGGCTGGGAAGAGCTGGTTTAGATGCCAGTTCTATCTACTCCATTAGCTCCCTTTCCTTGGCTAGATCACACAGCAAGAGCCTGAGTCCCTCCCCTACCCCTGCTTTTGTGGAAGTGGGGATGCGCTTAGTTCCCGCAGATGATGACAGCGGTTGTTTCTCTCTCACACTTCTCACAAGGGCACCTCTGTCTTTGTCATCATCACCAAGATGATCGTCACTGAGAACCAGATGCAAGGATTCTGCCCAGAGGTGAGGAGGATGAAGCAGGGGCTGCAATGGCAGAAGCAGGGCAGGGCAGTGTGAACAGAGTCCCAAAGTCCCGCCCTGGAACTCGGATATAAACTGCCACCTGCCCCTCCCAAAGGCCTGCCGTGGGAGCCAAGGGGCTCACCAAGGTCAAGGTCCCTCACCCACCTGTGGCTTGTCCTCCTACAGAATGAGGAGAAGTATCGGTGTGTGTCGGACAGCCAGTGTGGACCTGAGCGCTTCCCAGGAGGGGGTGAGTACTGACCACCTTTCCCTCTCACAACCCCTAGGTGTTAGTGGGACCCTGAGGAGAAGTGAACCCCTCCCATGGGGAGAGCCCACCCCAGGAGAGGGAGTGGGAGCCAGCCATTTCATGTAATTCTGCTAGCATTTTAGAGGCTTGATGGGTGCCAGACCCCAGGTATGTGTGTGTGGGCGGGGGTGGCTGCAGAGGTGGCATGGCTCTTTTTCCCAGAGTTCTGTCTAGGGATTGTGAAGAGTACCATGAAATAGCAAGTGGTGTCTAGGAGGTCAAAGGAATAGGGGGACCCTGGGGAGAGAGAAGAGTTGGTTCTTAGAGGTGTATCCAAAGGCTTCCTTGAGGCAGTGGCATTGAGGTATGGACCCTAAAAATGAGGATGTGGTGAGATACAGCTTCATAAAGGGCACTTCAGGCAGAAAGGACAGCTTAGGCTCAGAACAGGCAGAGCAAGACAGAAAAGGATCCTGGGGTGGCTGGGACCTGCCATAGGTTAGCTTGCTTCCCTCCACCCACTTGTCAGGGGCTCTGGTAAAGAAGGGGGCGGGAAGGGGATTGGCTAAAGGACAGGTATCACCCAGCCATGTGGCTCTAACCTCCAGGGATCCTTACTGGTCGATGTGTGAACTACAGCTCTGTGCTCCGGACCTGTGAGATACAGGGCTGGTGCCCCACGGAGGTGGATACTGTGGAAATGTAAGGACCTGTCCTTTCCAGTGTGGGAGCTAGGCATCTCTGGGCGTCTTCAAGCTTGTGAAGGGTCTTGTGTCTCCCCAAGTAGTATTTCTTTCTGGGGTGGGGAAGTGGCTTCAAGCTCTCATGTCCCTTCCTCTCTCACTAACTCTCACTCCCAGAGGCCCTGATCTATGAGAGGTCTGCCTTTGGGAAGTACTCACCAGGAAGGGGTTCTGGGGAAAGCCTCCTGTCTCCCCTCTTCTTCCTGAGAGCCGAGGCTGTGTTCACCCACAGGCCCATCATGATGGAAGCTGAGAATTTCACTATTTTCATCAAGAACAGTATCCGTTTCCCCCTCTTCAACTTTGAAAAGTAAGTCCTTGCTTCCTCCCCAATTCACCCTGCTGTGGAGGCCACTCCCGCCCCCCCAATTCACCATGGTCCGCCCACTTTCTTTATACCTATCTCCCTGGAGCTCCTACCCCTAATCTCTCAGTAGTGCTAGACCAGGAAATAGCAGGTGGACTTTGGGGCCAGTCTCCCGGCCTCCAGGCTCAGAACCCACATAGGAGTTTTGCTTGGGGCAGAGAAAGAACAACTTAACCTGGGTCTGGACACAGGTGCCCCTCAACCCTGTAGCCAGAGTCACGGACCTTGCTCTTTCTTGCCAGTCCAACCCTAGAGTGGTGCTTCTTTTTTCTTCATCATTTTGGGACCCCTGCATTGATTTATTCACTCAACAGGTACCTGTACAAACCTGGTACCATGGAAGTGTATAGAGTAACTAGGGGTGACTGTGCCTCTAGGATGCCCAGCCTAGTAATTTGGGGACACTGCTATGGGACAGAGGATGATGAGGGTTACAAAATGATTCGGGGACAGGGAAAAGGGAGGTGGTGAGTACCTGAGAGACCAGGCGCAGTATGCCTTCCTAGGTGTGTAGGGGCTGATGCTTCCAGAAGACAGGAGAGAACTTGTACATAACTGCCCTCACTCTAACCCCCTCCCACTCGCCTGCTGCCAGAGGAAACCTCCTGCCCAACCTGACAGCCAGGGACTTGAAGACTTGCCGCTTCCACCCTGAAAAGGCTCCTTTCTGCCCCATCTTGCGAGTGGGAGACGTGGTCAAGTTCGCGGGACAGGATTTTGGCAAGCTGGCCCGCACGGTGAGGACGGGGCCCTTTTATGACCTCTACCCTGGGAGCTCCCCCTTTCCCAGATTTCAGTGGTGTCCCCTGAGATGCTGGGAAGGAGTTGCAGCAAGGCAGCGCCACCTGGTGGAAGCATCTTGGGCCTGCAGCTGGCTTTGTTCCTGAATAGTTTCCATCCCTGTGTACCACCCAGAGCCATCTTGCCTCTTCTTCCCCAAGCTTCATTTCCCATCTCTTCTTCACATTTCACGTGGGAGAGAGGCCATGGTATTGGAAAACGCAATGGGAATTGCGAATCCATGCTCACTTTGTCCCGTGCTGTAGTTTAGACAAATGCCAAAGCAGGAGTCACAGGCTCCAGGTTCACCTTGACAATGTCACTTGTTTGCCTTTTTTTTTTCATTCCTACCTGCCTTCACCGTCCACCTAGAAAATGAAAAGAAATCATTCATTACGAGCCCTCTCCCCTGGCTGAACACAGGGAAAGGGCTCACGTTTGGTGCTTTCTGCAGGGTGGAGTTCTGGGCATTAAGATTGGCTGGGTGTGTGATTTAGACAAGGCCTGGGACCAGTGCATCCCCAAATACTCCTTTACTCGGCTGGATGGCGTTTCTGAGAAGAGCAGTGTCTCCCCAGGCTACAACTTCAGGTGAGCCTCACCATCCTCGACAGCAAGAACAGAGACCACAGACAGTTCTAAAATTTTCATCTCAAGCAGATACTGTTGGGAGGAAGCAGTCCCATGTTTCCCTTCCTGCCTCCATCTTGTTTCTGTTCAAACTTAGGAAGGCCTTCCTGACATTCAGCCATTCCTGAGGGGTGGGCTGTGCTGTGAGATTAAGGGGACCCAGCCAAAGAGTTTGCTCAGGACAGTGGTTAGACCTGATGGCCAGGGCCTCATGAAGGCTTTGGGCACCCTTTGCCTGTTCCTAGCTCTGGCCTTGAATCTGTAACCTGCCTTGGTCACACCCAGGTAGCCACACTTACTGTATGTGCCTGAGTTTTCTAAGGGCCTTACTCCCCAAAGCAAGGGCAATAGCTGATACCATTTTCCAAGGTGGCAGCGGTGTAAAGTTTGAGAGTGAAGGAGAGCCCTTATCAGCTCTTATGGACTTAACTCAGGGCCCTGAGGTGCTAGGAAAATCAATAGCCACTAAAGCCATGCCCCAGGTGAGTGGCTGTAGGGTTCATTGTCACAGTCCAGAGAGGATTTAAGGGATGTGGACAAGAGGTGAACAAACAAAAGTGGCTTTATTAAAGAGGTAGCTAAAAGACTCCCACATGAGAGGGTAATTTAGAGTGTGGGGAGAGACATTGAGATTGCCCACAAGTTGGTTTATTAGCCTTTTACGGGACTTGTAGTGAGAACTGGGTGGAGACTAAAGTAATCCTGTTTTGTTTTATTTTGTTTTGTTTTTGGTTTTCTGAGTTAGGATCTCACTGTAGCTCAGGCTGACCTGGATTTCACTATGTAGTCTCAGGGTGGCCTCGAACCCACAGTGATCCTCCTACTTCTGCCTCCTGAGTGATGGGATTAAAAGCATGTGCCACCACGCTGGATTGAAGTAATCTTTACTGAGATTGGTTGTTCTTCATGCACACTGTGGGCTGAACCAGGGAGGGCTTCCATCCTCTGTGCATCCCCCCCAGCTCACAATTGAGAGCCTCCACGCCCTGTGCATGCCCCCTCAGGCCACACATCGAGGGCCACCACACCCTGTGCATGTCCCCTCAGCCTCACATCGAGGGCCTCCACGCCCTGTGCATGTCCCCTCAGCCTCACATCGAGGGCCTCCACGCCCTGTGCATGCCCCCTCAGCCTCACATCGAGGGCCTCCACGCCCTGTGCATGTCCCCTCAGCCTCACATCGAGGGCCTCCACGCCCTGTGCATGCCCCCTCAGCCTCACATCGAGGGCCTCCACGCCCTGTGCATGTCCCCTCAGCTGCACAGAAGCTGATCACACATTGCTTACCCAACCAGGAGAGTGATTCACATCATGTTCACCTCATCCACTTCCTCCCCTACTAGCTGCACTCATTCTGAAGGCTATTGTCAGAGTCCTCTTCCTTTTTGGTTCCTGTACTATGTGACTGTGGCTTGTAATGGGTTATGTGTTTGGCTTGTCATTCACCGTGGACCACCCTGCTTTTACTGCCAGAGGAGCTAACTCCTATCTCAATTGCCTTGTATTTCTGTCCAAAACTGAAAAATTCTGTGAGTCACACATAACAATTATAATAATCATTAGTTCTTTGATACCTTTCCAAATAAATCTGGTCTTTAAGAATCATCCAACTTGTATTGCAAGTGGCTTTGAGATAAGGAATCTTGGGGGATTTTTTTTCACTCGGAAGAAAGGGAGAGGAACCACAGGATGAACTGCCCTGAGTATCTGGGGCCCTTGAAGAGCCCTTTGACCGTGTGTGAGAGGGCAAGGGTATGGCTGTTCTTTGAGGATCCTGTTGACAACACATGAAAAGCTTTGCCCCCACTTTTGTTTTGCCCTTAATTTCTGAAGATCCCAAAATTCCTGGCAAGACCCTGATTAAAAACACAATGTTATATGTTAAAGAAATTAAGTAGACTAAACAGGCAGTCTTGGGGGGGGATACATGTAAGAGTGTATTTGTTACATATTCAAAGAACTATCATTCAGAATCTCCTCTTCTGTAGTGTTCTGCAGTATAAAGGCATATAATTATATTGGTGACTTTTCTTGGTGCTATGACAAAATGCCTGACAAATGCAATTTAAGGGAGGAAAACTTGATTTTAGCTTGAGAGCGCAGTCCATCATGGAAGGGAAGGCGTGGCAGCGTGTGAGGAGGCTAGGCTCAGTCTACCCTCAGTAGTGAAGCAGAGTGAGATGTTCTCCTCTCCTTTTCATTCAGTTGAGACTGTAGCCTATGGGATGGTGCCATCCAGTGCAGGTCCCCCATCCCTGTTAAACCTCTCTACAACACCCTCACAGACACAGTGAGAGGTTTGATTTGTGTGTGATTCTACATCCCAGGAAGTTAACAATCAAGGTTAATCGTCACAAATCCACTCTTGTCAACTTGACACCCAAACATATCACTTTTAAATCCATCCTGGTCACTAAAATCTCATGTTCATCTCATAATGTAAATTGTGTTTAGTCTATTTCTAAGTCTCCCAAGTCCTAGCAGTGTCAAAACTGTCAAATGTATGCAATGAGTCTTTCTGAAATGTGGGCAGTTTCTTAACTGTGACTCCCTAAAAAAAATCAAATTCAAGTTATATAATTTTGATATAGAATAACATAGAAAACATTCCCATTCCAAAAGAGAATAATGGGGCATAGCAAGGAAAAACTGGGTCAAAGCAACACTGAAACCCAACAAGACACACACCTAACCCTGAAGCTCCATGTCCAGCATCTGGGGCTCTGGGTGGCACTGGGCTCCAATGGACTTAGAAGTCCTGCTCCTCCTCCTGTGCTGCTTCTTGTTGCACAGGCAGCCTCTCACTTGGGCTGGATTCATTCTTTGCCTATAGCTTGTCTTGGCAGATGTCCCACTATCCTGACATCCCCAACATTCTAGAGTCTCCATTACAACTTAGGTTACATGTTCCCAGCTTCGTGCAGTGGCCTTCAGGACCCTCTTTTCAGGGAATTGAAACCTTCTATTCATTACTTGGCCTCATCAGTTTTCTGGAACTTCAATGCAAACCTCCATGACCATCTTACTCTTAATATCTCTTATTACAGTAAAGTCACTGCCACATGGATAATGTGGCCAAGTTTTGTGGCCAACTCAAGCTGTCTGATCCCCACACTTACAGTGGCCTCTGTAAGTCTTCTAGTCTGACTCAGAGGAGATATTTCCCTAGGTGACTATTTGGGGGCTAGAAACCCCTGTAGTGGCATTCTTGATTTTGATTCTCTCCTTTCTAGTGCATTTGCATTTTCACAAGTTAGAGCCTTCAATATGGGTATGGCCTTGCTCTCAGGTCACCTTTTCTATTGTCCTAGTGCAGAGAACTAGATTTCTCTTTAATGATGCTAATCTCTCTATCAACATCCACCTGGCCTGCAACTTTAAACTTGCTTATAATCCTTTACTTGGCATACTTCACTTTTTTTCTGCTCCATTTGCTGCTCTCTCATTATAGACATGAAATAAGAGCAATGAAGCCATAATCTCAGCACAACCTGAATGCCATCTGTAGCAGACAGCTTCAGGTTTGCTGAGATGAACTTCCATATCAGGCACAGTTATGGAGGAAGGGATATTTATTGAAGCTTACAGACCTAGGTGAAGTTTCATAATGGCAGAAGAAGCTCCCTGCTTTCACAGGACCAAACGCACAGAGAGAAGCACAAGCTTAAAAACCAAAAGCCACACAGCACACTTCAGGAACTCCAGATAAGCACATTTTGCATCTCTTTAGATTGAAATCTTAAAACCACCACCACACCTTAAGATCCACCCAGTGACACAATCTCCAGCCAGGCGGCTACAGATGCAAACTACAAACTAATAAAACACTCAATATATTGGGGCCATCTATTCTATCCTATCTTAAAATTTCTTCTGGAAACAAATTAATCCATTTTCTAAAATTCAGCCTCATTCAGGTTATCTGGATCTAGTTAGAGTACAGCCATATTATTTTCCAAAATGTAACACAAATGGTCCCTAGCCCAGTTCCTAATAGATATGTTACCTTCTGAAACCTCATGGACCTCATGTGAGCCTCCATTGTATACATTTCTCTAAACATTCTGATCAGCCACCCTCTCAGCAGAATGGGCTATTAATCTTTTCTTAAGTCATTCTAGAGGTTGCTTTTTTGTTGTTTGTTTTTTTGTTTGTTTGTTTTTCAAGGTAGAGTCTCACTCTAGCCCAGGCTGACATGGAATTCACTATGTAGTCTCAGGGTGGTCAATTCTAGAGATTTTTTTAGACCACAGTTCTATACACTTTCAAATTCAACCCACAAATCACTTCCAAAGGCCTACAAACCTCATGTAAGCTTTATCATAGAATTGACCCCACTCCTGGTACCAATTTTCTATATATATTTTTTTCGGTTATAAAATACCTTAGAAAGACAATTTAGGAGAACCTTATTTTGGCTCAGAGTTTGAAGGTACAATCCCTAATGGTGTGAAGGTATAGTGACAGGAGAATGAGGTAGCTGGTCACATTTCATACTAAGTCAGGAAGCAGAGAGGTAACAGGAGAGAAAGAGAAAGAGAGAGAGTGAGAATGTGAGAGAGAAATGCTAGTGTTCTGCTTTTTATTCAGTTGAGACCCCAGTCTATGGATTGATTTTCCCTCCTTAGTTAAAGCTCTCTGGAAATGCCCTCACAGACATACACAGAAGTTTGTCTCCTAAGTGATTCTAAAGCTCATTAAATTGACAATCAAGATTAACCATCACAATTGCCCACCTTTTTTACCCTAACTTGCAACTTTAAAAAATAATTACATACCTCATTAAGCTTGATGTTTGATAGTTTAAAAAATATATATGTATGTTCTCTGGAAAGAATTTTTAAAAATTGAAATTGCTTTCATAATCAACTCTAGAGTTTAAAAAACCATAGGAAACAACACATATTTTAAAGTAGTTTAAAAATACTGTTTGGCTCACTGGCAGAAATTGGCATATTTATTCAGTCAGTTCATCATTCTGAGATCAATACAAAGGATATTTGTATGGTGGCTTAAAATAGTAACATATGTTCATATAATTCTCATAATATAAAATGAAGTTTTCATCCTCATAACCTACCTCTGGCCATTGGGAATTCTTTAGTCCCCCAAATAACTCATTTGGCAATATACTTTTGAAGACTATGACTATTGGATAAACCCCAACTACTAATATCAAACAACCTTATAGCAGTGTCTTTTATTTGAGACAGAACTGCTTCAGGTTGTTTCTCTGTGGTTGTTTACAGAGTGTCTTCTGTCTCACATAAGCACATCAGGACCTGATTGGGATACATCGGTTTGGATAGGGGCTACAAACACAAATCAGTTGGAAGGGTGCTTACTTAGCATGCACAAGGTCCTGAGTTCAATCCCTAGTGCTGCATAAGACAAGATGTGGTGGTGCACACCTGTAACCCCAACATTCAGGAGTTAAAAATTCAAGATAGCAGAATATTAAGAGAAGTGTTTACTGGGCAGTTTGATAAGCATAGTATATACACTTATCGAGACATCAGCAGATGTTACACCCCTAGGGCTCATGACTACTGCTGTTTTAAGTTTTCAGTGTCAGGGATGAATTCTGTCCCTTGGACCAGGCCTCCAGTCCAATTGGAGGGCAGTTGGTTTCCACCATGACAGACCTGCCACTATTGCACCTGTTGGCTCATTTGGCCTGGTTGGCCAATTATAAGGCTTGCAGTGTCCACTGTTGAGTATCTTCACTGGTGGTGTATCTTTCTCCCATTGAACTGCATGTAGAATGGCTTCTTTCAGCTTTCTGTCAGCTGGTCTACATGGAGGAAGTTATCAGCTCAGTTCCAGCAGGATTTCTCAGTGGCCTTGCAGCCCAAGTATGTGGAGTCTTCAGGAATAGGGTCTTACCATCGATTCCTGGAAACCAAGGGCCTCGGCAATGGCCTATAATATTTTGGGGGCATCAGGGACCTCCCTGGCCAACAACTCACTGGAAGGTATCCCATCCCTGGCACTGAAAATTTTCTGGCAATGATCTACGGCTCCTGAGTGTTCCATTGTCCAAAGTCAGAGGATTCCATATGGTTTATTTATAGCCTCTTAGATTTTGATTAGCCCTCCCTCCACCTTTCTTTTACTCAGTCTCCTCCCCTGACCTTACTTTGGGCTTTTTCACCCCCGTTAATCTCTTCTTCTACTTACATGTATAGAATACCAACCTATTAAGTACCCTCCTCCCTTCCTTTCTCTTCCCTTTGTATCTCTGTTTTAGCTTACTGGCCTCTGCTACTGAGTTTTTTCCTTCTCACACAGAAGTCCAATCATCTGTAGCTAGAATCCACATATGAGAGAAAACATGTGGTGCTTGGCTTTCTGGGCCTGGGTTACCTCACTTAGTATAATCCTTTCCAGATCCATACATTTTTCTGCAAATTTCATAACTTCATTTTTCTTTACCACTGAGTAGAACTCCATTGTATAAATGTGCCATATCTTCATTATCCACTCATCAGTTGAGGGACATCTAGGCTGGTTCCATTTCCCAGCTATTATAAATTGAGCCACAATAAACATGGTTGAGCACGTACTTCTACGGAAATGAGATGAGTCCCTAGGATATATGCCTAGGAGTGCTATAGCTGGGTCATATGGTAGATCAATCTTTAGCTGTTTTAGGAACCTCCACACTGATTTCCACAATGGTTGGACCAGATTGCATTCCCATCAACAGTGTAGAAGGGTTCCTCTTTTTCCACATCCCCACCAACATTTATGATCATTTGTTTTCATGATGGTAGCCAATCTGACAGAAGTGAGATGGAATCTCAATGTAGAATGTAAGAGCCAAAGGAAGGGTAGGACTCCTTACAACATGCTCCCTCCAGACAAAAAGTGGCCTGGATATCCATGACCTCATAGTACCTGACACTACCTACACAAGACCATCCTAAGAGGAGGGAAGGATCATGACATCAAAATAACAGAGAGACTTATTGAGATGGGGAGGGGATATGATAGAGAATGGAATTTCAAAGGGGAAGGGGGAGGGAGCGTATTACCATGGGATGTTTTTTATAATCATGGAAAATGTTTTAAAAAATTGAGAAAAAATTTAATTAAAAAAAATTCAAGATAGTCTTGCTACATAAGGAGTTCAAAGGCTAGTCTAGGCTACATGAGACCCTGTCTCAAAAAATATTTTAAAAAAACTTTAAGTGCATGGGTAAGACTGGACAGAAGATTTCTAATAACCAGATCTCTAATAACCTTGCTAATGTAATTCCCAAGGCATAAGGGAAAACATCTAATAGATGGGGAGCCTTGCTGAGGACCCTGCAAAAAAAACTTATTCTTGTGTCAAAACCTACAGTCCAGAGTACAATTGGACCTTGAAGATTAAAGAGTTCCAAGAGAGCTAGAGAGATGGTTTAGTGGTTAAGGCACTTGCCCGCTAAGCCTAAGATCTCATGTTAAACTCTCTAGGTCCCACATAGCCAGTGGCAGTGACATAGCATGCAAGGTTGCACATGCACACAAGGGGGTGCACACATCTGGAGTTCAATTGCAGTGGCTTGAGACCCTGGCATGCCAATTATATCTCTCTCTCTCTCTCTTGCATTAAAATAATGGGGTGGGGGATGGGCATAGTGGCACACGCCTTTAATCCCAGCACTCGGGAGGCAGAGGTAGGAGGATCGCCATGAGTTCGAGGCCACCCTGAGACTCCATAGTGAATTCCAGGTCAGCCTGGGCTAGAGTGAGACCCTACCTTGGAAAAAAAAAAAAAAGTGGGGGCAGTCTGTTGGGCTTGCCTCAAAAATTTTTTTAAAAAAGAGTTTCCAGAGAGCCCAAAAAATAACACTTTCACAGGGGAGCATCTGACATCCATACAGGGGACCATGTCCAAGCTCCCTGATATCCCTCTGCCCGGGTCCCCTCCTGTCACTCTCATGCAGCCTTTGAGTGACTGACACTTAAGCCCTTCCTGACTGGCATTTGGAGGAAGCCACAAGCCCATGTTTCTGGATGTTCACATAAGAGAAAAGGAGGCACACAGTGTGATTTTATACTGCTGCTGAGACTCTCACAGAGCAAGTTATTAGTAGGAATGGCAGTCATTACCCCATATACAAGACATTTTCCATGTTCTGACTAATGTCACCCACTCTATTAGGTGGATGCCATGATGCCCCCACATTGCAGGGCAGAAAACAGAAGCCCACCAAGTTAAACCATTTCCCCATGGTCACAGATACAGTAACTGTGAGGATCTGGACAGAAGCGTACTTTCTTAAGTAATCACCACCCCACCCAGGAAGGCTAGGAACATTCCCAGTTGTAAATCCTCAGTAAAGCATCCTGTGTGGTTGATGTTTTCAGTCCTGCTATAAAAAAAATAAAATAAAAATAAAAAAACAAAGAATCTGAGCTTCAGGGTGACACAAAGAACAGCAGATGCTGGAGACACAACTCCTACCCTGGCCTTTTGCCTTCCGAACAAGTGAATTTGCCTGTCTCTCTCCAACAGAAGCCAAATTTTTCACCACCCTATTGTTGCTTTGGAGTAAGTAGAATTATTTTTCCCCCTCACTTTAATCTGCACATTAGGATATCCAGAGGCAACTGGAAATCTGCATTTCCATTGCTAATTATTTCTATGGCTCCTTTCCATGAAGCCCTCTCCTCTGCTTTTTACAGCTGTCTGCCTACAGAATCATTGATTTTGTGAATTTATAGGAATTAAAGACCCTTTGGACACATCTAGACTGAAGCTTCAAAGAGAAAGTGGTTTGTCTAAGGTCACAGGTCCATATTGGCATAGCCTCAGAGGTCATTCCATCTGAGCTCCTGCATACATCTTCCTGAGACACAACCCCAGATAAGGGATGCTTCATGAGGTGGCTGTTTGTCACAAGACAGCTCCAGTTACTAGCGAAGTGGCTACAGGCTTACCCAAAATTTATCTCTCTTTAATCCCTACTTAAAGTGTCTAAATTTTTGTGGAATCTCTAACGGTTTCTGTTCTTTTCCCACCTGAAACTTGGTAGAGAGATTGTTTTAATTTTTTATGCCTAGGTCTATTCTGCATGACTAAAAACTCTAAAGTTGCCTTTACTTGCTGTATTTGTGAAGCTTTTTTTCCAAGCACATTGAGAATGAAGTTGGTAGGGTCACCTGGATTTGTAGTAGATAACGTATACCAATAAAAATAAGAAATGATGAGAATGGCCAGTTCAAGATGAAAGACAACCCTCCCCCTCAGAGGTAGGAGGTAGTGTCCTGCAGGTTAGACGTAGGGTTCTGAGCCTTGGGCCAGGCTCCTGAAGCCCAGGTAGATTGTAAACTGGGCCATTTCTCAGGTCTGCATTGTGGTGTGTGTATGTGTGTACACACACACACACACATACACACACACACACATTGATGGTGGAATGACAAGTTAATAATACTGTATCTGTCAGGGTCTCAGCAGGAAACAGATGGCATATTCAAATTGGGTAATTTGAGGAAAGTTTAATAAAGGGATTGTTTTGAAGGTGTGGGCAGGGTGCAGGGAAACCACAGAGGACTCTTCATTGCTCTGGCATAGTAATGGACATGGGTTGGCACCACTGAGGTTTGCACTACTGTGAAGGAGGCATTGAGTGGAATGAGAGACGCAGGCATGATGGAGTATGGCTCAGGCAGCCTACTAAAGACAGGGAGGAGTATGGATCAGAGAGCCGCACACACTGTCCGGTCCCTGACAACTGTCACTTGTGAAATCACAGCTCTCCAGTAACATGTAAAGGTCTCTAACCTCTTTGTGCACCTGACGACAGAGTGTACCATTGTCCAAGAAAACATATGAACTCACAGACACAAGCAACTTTACAGGCAGTTTCTTTAAAAAAAAAAAGAAGAAGGAGAAAAAGATAATTTACTACAAATATGTTAAAGAGAGAGAGATATTTGGGTTACAAATGCAAGTCTAAGCAACACAGATCCATACAGAGTAATGGCAGGGTCTCCCCTTCCCTCCACCAGCCCTGCTCCTCTTGCAGAAAGTTAGCATCCTGGACAGCGGTGGGTTTTCATCCAATTCTGCTTCTATACATTTACATTCATACGGCATAACGTTCCATGCTTTTGCTAACCTTTAAAAGCCTATTCCTACTCCTCAGAAAAGAGTTGAATCTGCAAAGCCCCTTCTTGCCTATTTTTGACCTGATCCACAGCTCACCACACCTTCCCACCCATCAAGGAGGGCTCACACAGTTTTTTTTAAAAATATATTTTATTTATTTATTTGAGAAAGAGGCAAAGAGAGAGAGGGAGAGAATGGGCATGGCAGGGCCTCCAGCCACTGCAAATGAACTCCAGACACATGTGCTCCCTTGTGCATCTGTCTTACGTGGGTCCTAGAGAATTGAAGCAGGATCCTTTGGCTTTGCATGAAAATGCCTTAACCGCTAAGCCATCTCTCCAACCCTCGCAAAGGTTTTGAGACTGTCCTGACCCAGGCTCAAAGCCAGGAGCCTAACGTGCACCCGCTCCTTGTTTCTGCACACCGATAGGACTCACAAGACAACAACAAAGAGCAGCTCTAACAGGTGAGCCCAGGGGCGGCTGCTGGAGTCACAGGGGAGGGACATGTGGCAATGCTAAATTTCCATTTCTCCTCTGAGAGCTCCTAAGGCAGCTTTGCTACTAAAAGGCAGCACAGTTTTGGAGTTCCTCTCTCAGTGTCTGGGGCAGAAAACACTTGTTCAGATGTTAGATGTTCCTCGCGGTAGGTGTTTCTAGCGCGTTCTGTGTTGGAAATGTACCCACAGCAGCTTTCAAGAGGAGCTGAGACTTGGCCCTGGTTCTGCTTTCATGCTGAAGCAGGATCGTAGGCAATCAACAGAGACAGAATCAGAGAGTGCCCCTGGCTTTGATCACTCTTTCTACAATCTGGATTTTTCTTCTTCCAAAAGCCATAGAATATGCATTTTAAAAGCAGCCACTCCCACCATTTCCACAGAAATGCTGGAAGAACCCCTTCCACCAGGCAGGGCGCAGTTGCTCAAATTCCCCATGATCCTTTTCCAGTGGAGGCCTTCTTGAGGTGTCAGTGGGGGGTGAGAGCCTAGGCTTACACAGCCCTGTATAAGGCTCACATCCATCCTATCAACACAACAACTAAGGTAGTATAGAGAATCTGACCTAACACTCATTGAGCACTGAGCAGGGACCCAGAAACTGCTCTGATTTGCCAGACCAGGGCCACACAGCTATCATACCAGATCCATCATTCGGATCTTGGTAGTCTGGCTCCAGAGCCTTCACTTTACAGCCACAGGGAAGCTGGTAGGACCAGCGTGGTTGCCTCCACTGTAGCCCAGGCCAGCCTGGAACTCACTACGTAACACAGGCTGGCCACAAACACACAGCCATCCTCCAGCCTCAGTCCCTTCAATGCTGAGATTACATGAGCCACTATTCTTGGCTAGTAATATGTTTTTAAAGATCAACTTTTTAAATGTCTGTCTTTCAGGCTGATTACATCCCTAGACACTGAGTAAATAAACTTGGCTTGGGGCTCTTCTCTCAGAGGAAGAGTCGCAGCTGGCTCTAAGGATGGGGCCCCATCTCCGATGCAATGAGTCTGCCAGGAGATATTTTCCTATCAGCACAGAATCACTAGAAAAGTGTATTTCAGCTGGCAAAATAACTTCCCAGCAGACAGAGCGTTGCTGAGAACACCACAGATTCCAGGCCCAAGTTTTCCCTCACAAGTCAGGCCCGGATCCTGCAAGTTTGTTGCTGTTTTTCCTGCTGCTGTAACAGTTACAAGCCCCGCATTAGGAAGGAGTTTCCGTCACTCTAGGAGAGGAAGGATCATTTCTAAACAGATGTCTGTGAGCTTCCAAGGGACTTGTACATTGCAATAAAAACCCATCTCAGTCAGCAACTTTATTGACTGCTGGTTGCGCAGGTATCAGCGCAATGTGGAGAAGCACTTAGAAGGGCTGGTGCCATGCAAAGCTAGTGCCCGGCTGCTCCTGTAGGTCATGTGTTTCCTTGCACTGCCAGCAGTGGGCCTTGGAAAGGAAATCCTTGTGGATAATGAGAGAAGGGCTTTGAAAGTCTCTTCCAATTTCTTGTCATATCACGTGCAGAGCTTTGTGGTGACAGCAATGAATGAAGCCAGCTCCTGCCATTAGGGGATTTTTTTTTTTTTTCTGGTGGAAATGATAAACCTTAACCCAAATGATAAAACTGTCACACATGGGGACACAACACACACACATACAATCAGCCTCTATAGCCATGGGTTCTACATCTGTGAATGCAACCAAACATGGATCAAAGACATGAACAAGAGAAGACACTTTTTCCTTTTTTTCCCCAAACAATTACTCACATACCATTTACACTACTTTAGGTATTATGAATTATCTAAAGACAATTTAACACAGCTAGGGAGTATGCATAGGTTACAGGCAAATACTATGCCATTTTATATAAGGGGCCTGAGCATTGTGGTGTGTTCAGGGCCTCCCAGACCCAATCCCCTGTACATACTAAGGGATGGCAATATTTTATGCTCAGAGAGGCTAAGATTGATCTAGATGAAACAAAGGTGAGCCCAGGATGTGGGCTCAAACCTCACCACAGAAGCTTAGTGTGACTGTTAAATTTTATCCCCTCTGGGGACCTTAGTCTCCTCCTCTGTAAAATGGGCTGGTTAAAGGAGATCATCTTCAAATCCCTTTTAAGCTCTAGCACACCAAATGAACACATGTAGGTGTCTAGAGAAGGGTTTGGGAACTCGGCTGCTGAAGCATGCATATTATTTATAGCCTTGTCACACTGGAATGGAGCTTCAACCCTGCCCTGCACAAGCACATCTGACAAATGATTTATTGCAGTAATTGACATTTGTACTTACTCATCTTTTATCTGCTGCTGCTGATAGCACAAGGGAGCACACTCGTGAAGCATCTTAGCACTGTCTGGCCTCAGAATCACTCGATTTGGTCCTGTTTCAGGAGTGCCCTGTCAGGTCACAGAACAAATGTCTTTTCTGAAGGTCTCAGTGGGGAAGTACACTCAGAGGTTTGGGAAGAAATGTCCACAACAGAAACCGAGGCAGGTAGCTAAGAACAGAGTTAACCACTGCCACCTAGACTTGTGGTCATCATGGGAGAAATTGGTCCTGGATTTAAGCCAGGGTCTCTGACAGGTGGACAACCATAAGCACAGCCAGAACAGGGCTGGAAAGTAGGAGGCGGAATAAATCCCCCTACCTTTTATGCCTCCTGCCTTCTGCTTGTTCACCAGTGCCTCCCGTCAACCAAATTCCTACAAAGCAGAAGGCGAGGAAGCCTCTGGCAGTAGACTAGCTCAGGGGCAAGAGGAGAGCACAGCTCAGTAGCTTTCTGCAAATGTCTGACCCTAGTGGCCTTTCCTGGTGAGCCCAGCAGAGAAAGCTCCTGTCCCCAGCAGCTCCTGTCCTGTGTGGTCTCCTCCCATCACTGGCCCATTCAGTCATCTCAGCAACCTAAAAGTTACTGCTGTTATCTCCACTTTACAGATGGGAAAACTGACATGCGGAAAGAGAAGTAGATTGCCTACAGTCATATATGCTGGGAACTGGGGAGATGGCTCAGTGACTAAGACACTTGCCGTGTAAGTGTGAGGACGGGAGCTCAGAATCCCAACATCCATGTAAATGCTGGCTGAGTGTGACACTGCGACCTGTAATCCTAGCAGTTAGGAAAAAGAGAAGGGGGTTCCTGGGCAAACTGGTTAGCTAAATTAGCTGAATCAGTGAGTTCTGTACTCAAGTGAGGGATCCAAAAATAAAGTGGAGAAAGACTGAGGAAGACACCTGAAGTCAGCCCCTGGCATCCGCACATACAACATGCATGTGTACCCACACATGAACATGCATACATGCACACATACCACATACACATATGCACATGCCAACTAAAACTACTTCAAGTATTAAAGGCAATATTCAGATGCAGGACTGTCCCATTTCAAAGTCCTGTGTACTGTGAGGCCTAAATGCAACCATGGGTGTGAAGCCTCCAGCCCAGGCTGAGCAGGGCTTAGTGCAGGCACATGGTATCTCCCCACACCTCCACACCTCCACACCCCTACACACAGACCACTCCCCATTAGTGGCATCTACTTTCCCACCAAGCCAGTGGCCGGATCTAAATGTTCTCTGTTTAGGAGAGAAATAGCCTGTTGTTCCCACCAAGTTCCACCTGTCAAATGGGTGACCCTGGAGAAGGCTAGCCAGTAGGCAGAACCCTGAAGCCAGCACTGGAAACCCAACCTTTGAGGTGTCAAGAATCTCAGAAATTCATGTGTCCCTCCAGCAAGTATTTGCCAAAACCCACTGTGGCCTTCAATCCACTGAGTAAACACAGGCGGTACGAAAAGCCCCAGAGTACAGAGTTCAAGTGTCGTAGTCCATCCACAGCTGCTAAAGTAGAGGTCTGGAGTCTGGTGGTGAACGGAGGGGCACCACAGGAGGATTTTATGGCTGGTTGCAACTCTGTGCTAGTAAACAAACTCTCCAAACTCAGGGCTAGAGCTGTCTGTGGTGCTCAATTTCAAGCTACAAGGGTGAAGTCACCGGAGATGGAAACGGGAAGGGAGCGCACACTTGCTCTCCCAGCCAGGGCAAGTGGACCCAGCCACAGCCGCTTCTGTCCCTTTATGCCCTCCAGCCCCTCCACTGGCTTCTTCAAAATACCTTGTTCTTTCCCACAACAGGGCCAGAAGTGCCCCATCTTTTGCATTCTTGCCTTAAAAAAAACGTGTGTGTGTGTGTGTGTGTGTGTGTGTGTGTGTGTGTGTGTGTACCATTTTGTCCAGTTATTGATATGTCTCTGACATTTGATACAATTGATAGAAGATAGATAGAGATATACAGAGAGAGATGATGATGAATGGATGGGTGGATAGATTTTTATTGACAACGTTCATACATTTGGACAATATACCATGATCATAATCCCTTCCCACCATTCTCCCCTTTCCTCCTCTCAAATTCCTACTCCACTGAATGCCTTCTTCTTTCCAAATAGTCTCTCTTCTATTCTGAGGCCATTTTTTTTCCTCTACTATGCAGGCCTTGTGTAGGTAGTGTCAGCCCCTGTGAGGTCACTTTGTGTCTAGAATACAATACTGTGAGCTCTCCTCCCCTTCCTTTGGCTGTTACACTCATCCCACCACCTCTTTGTTGCCTTTAAACATATTTGAGGGCTGGAGAAATGGCTTAGCAGTTAAACCTTGCTTGCAAAGCCTAAGAACACAGGTTTGATTCCCCAGTACTCATGTAAAGCCAGATGTGCAAAGGGCACATGCATCTGGAAGTCATTTGCAGTGACTAGAGGCCCTGACATACCCATTCTCTCTGTCTTTCTCTCTGTCTCTCTCCACTTGCAAATAAATAAATTTAAAAAGTATTCACTTTTTTTCAGTAGAAATAAGAAATTCAGAGATGTTGGGTATCTTTTCCAGGGATAAAAAAGCTACTTCAAGAGAAGCCAAGTACCACATCCAGATCTAGAACCTTCTTAGAGGATGTGTTCCTAGGAGTGCCCCTCTTTCTGTCTAGTCTTCCTCAACTGTAACTCATTCCTTGTCCGCTGGAAAAGGACTCCTTATGAAGCCTCATTGATAAAACCAGGGAGGTTTGCAGCAGTAAGGGCAAGAATTGCTGGCTGCTGTAACAAACAACTCCTCATCTTGGTGGCTTAACACTAAGGTCAGTGGGGATGGGAAACTCCATGCGGTTGTTCAGAGATCTAGCCTCCTGCCATCCTGACTCAGTCTTCTCAGGGTCTCGGTGACCCCCATCCACCCCCAGCTCATGGCTTGTCACTGGATGAGGAAAGGCAGGATGCAGAAGGTGCACTGCAGTGAACTACCTCAGCCCAAGGTCACACACCTCAACTCCATCCACATTCCAGTGGTAAGAGCTAACAATGGAGCACCAGACAGATACACTGAACTGGGAAATGAGTCCAAGCATGCTCCAAGACAGAAAATAACCCATGCCTAGGTGACTTGAGCCATCTGTGCCTCAGAGGTGGGCCAGATTCTGTGATTCCTTCCCACTTCCCCTTGTCCCCCCCCCACTCCTCCCCTCCAGCCACCAGGCCACACTGGAGCACAGTCAGGACTCCTGGTACCTCCCCTGTCTGCAGCCTAAGCCCTCCTCCCTGTGCTCTGCTCCTCCTCTCCCACACCCAGGAAGAGACACTGTCCCTGCCAAGCCTCCTCAGGGTGGGTGGCTGGTGAGATAATGATCTTCCCATGCTTATTGCCTCTTGGAAGGCAGGTATTGGAGGAAAACCAAGTTCGCTCTGATTTTTCTCGTGTTCCTTTCACATTCCTTCCCGGGATAAATTTAACCCACGGGAGCCCAGGATGCCAACTTCTTGTTTTGAGTCCCTGTCAGAGCATGTGTCATGGATACCACCCCAGGCTAGGAATGAAGGCTGCAGGACCCCAGGCCCCAAATATCTATGTCCCAGCTCTTCTCCCTATCCTGTCACTACGGTTGCCATGGCTCTAAGGCAAGGCCTTGACTTCTCCAGTACCATGAGAACTCATAATTTAGTAGGTCTTTAAGACCTTGCACAGGACTGCCTGTGTCCACCTAGAGCCAGAGATAGTTCAAGGGTTCCAAGTATGGGCTTTGGAATCATTAGCATAGATCAAAATCCTGACTTAAGCAAGTTACCTGCTCATCTGGCTCCCACCTTGTAAAATGGGTCAACAACAAAGCATTCTTCATGAGATGTTCATAGGGGGGACTCACGCCTGTTTCTGGTGCTCTGTAGATGGTGTGTGTGGAGATGGTCATGGTCTGTACATACCCTCGGGTCAGTGTGAATGCCACCATACCTGAGGTCTTCTGCTCAATCCAAATACTTCTATTTTGCTTTTTTGGTTTTTGGAGGCAGGGTCTCACTCTGGCCCACCCAGGCTGACCTGGAATTAATTATGTATTCTCAGGGTGGCCTTGAACTCACAGTGATCCTCATACCTGTGCCTTCCAAGTGCTGGGATTAAAGGTGTGAGCCACCATGCCTGACTTAATACTTCTCTGTTTTGCATGTGTATGTGCGTTCACATGTGTGTGGGTATATAGGTAGGTGAGTATATGCAGCCATGTGAAGGCTGGAGGTTAGCACCAGGTGGTTTCTTCAATCACTTT
Organism: Jaculus jaculus; assembly: GCF_020740685.1. NCBI lineage: Eukaryota > Metazoa > Chordata > Mammalia > Rodentia > Dipodidae > Jaculus > Jaculus jaculus. The sequence continues at coordinate 171,867,417 of NC_059102.1, read as the reverse complement.
ACACGTTGTTTATTGAGGCTGAGTCTCCCACTTAAATCCAGAGCTTGCCAGTGCAGCAAGTCTAGCTAGCTGGCTTGCCCTGGAGGTCCTCTGTCTCTGCCTCCGGAGCACTGGGATTACAGGTGGGCTGTTACACCCATGAGTCATTCACATGAATGGTGGTGTCTGAATTCAGGTCCTTAGGCTTGTGTGGCCAGCACTTTAGCCACTGAGCCATCTCCCAAGCCCTAACAAAGCTTTTTTTTCTTTTTTTTTTTTTAAATTTTATTTATTTATTTGAGAGCGACAGACACAGAGAGAAAGACAGATAGAGGGAGAGAGAGAGAATGGGCAAGCCAGGGCTTCCAGCCTCTGCAAACGAACTCCAGACACGTGCGCCCCCTTGTGCATCTGGCTAACGTGGGACCTGGGGAACCGAGCTTCAAAGCGGGGTCCTTAGGCTTCACAGGCAAGCGCTTAACCGCTATGCCATCTCTCCAGCCCTTTTTTTTTCTTTTTTTATCTGTCATTATTATTTTAAGAACATAATCCACATAGATACATCATGTTCTAATACCATCTTTTCCCTCCTCCCTGCCCCCATTCCTCAGGGGTCCCTCCTCAGAGGGGTTGCTTGTATTCCACATGTGGTTGTGGGTTGTGCATTGTGGGAGCAGCAGTCAGTTATTGGGGGGAGGCAATGCTTCTGGACATGACATTCCAACCTGTGACTCTTAAATTCTTTCTGCCCCCTCTTCTGCAAAATTTCCTGTTGGTGGGGGTGTTTTAAGTCTACTTCAGTGATGAGCTCTCAGGAGCCTCTGGATCTCTGCTTGGGTATCTGTTGAGTATCCTCAGTGCCTGTCTCCTTCACCCTGGTACTACTTGTCAGGCTCACCGTGGAAGCAGCACTCTTGCTCATCTCCCCACTTCATCTGTGACTTCGCCTGGGCCTTGGCTGAGATGCAAGGGGTAGTTTATCTCCTAAGGTCTCACTACCTTCTGGAAAAGAAAAACAGACTCTCCAATGGAGAGTGAAGTCAGCATAGGTAAAATTGGATAAGTGTTATTAATTTAGGGAGAGTTTGATGGATGTAATCCCTTTTTTAGCCAGATTAGGGGGAACTTAATATTGAAGAGCATAATCTTTAACTCCATAGAATTCAGACCTGGTTCCCAGTTTCAGATATAGGTTCCTTTCCACTGAGCCAATCTTTTAGACAATCAAAAAACCATTGGTTACCCACCAAGTCTGTGTGCTACCATTGCACTGGTGTGAACATTTTGTCAGGCAGGTTGCTTCTGGATAGCTTAGACCCCTACTTGATCACACTATTATTGGCCACTTTCCCCTGTAGCTCATGTAGCACTTTCCAGCACTAGACAGGCTACTGTCTGGGAACAGTCTCTCTTCCAGATTCCAACCAGGTATCTCTATGTTCTGTGTCAGCAGCATATGGTCTATTCAGCAGTGGGGTCTTACCTTTTACCTCAGGCAGGTAATCAAGTGTTTTGACAAAAGCCTGTCTTGTTTGGGGGACCTCGTAGGTCTCTCTGATCAATAGCTCAATGTGGGTAGCAACTATTTTTCTGGTACTATGAGTTACAGGTCAGAGCCAAGTTTTTAAAGGTTAGGCTCCATCCCATCCTCTCCAAGCTCCTTCTTCTCGGGCACTCCTCTGATAATCCTGCTCAGGGTTATATCTTTTAGTCTACCTTCAAGGAGTAAGGCTTCTATGGTGCCAGTTCAGTTTGGGTTTAGCTTTGTGTTTATTGCCTCCCACCTTTCCTTTCCCCTACCCCCTAAACCCTTCCACCTCTATTGCCTGGACCTCAAGTTGCCTATCCAGCATGCCAGCAAGTCAAGCTGATCCAGGTTAGGAACCACAGATGAGTGAGAACATGTGGCATTTGTCTTTCTGTGATTTGTGTGTGTTCACTGAGTATAATCTGTTCTAAGTCCCTACATTTTTTCTACAAATTTCATTGTATCATTTTTTTCTTACTGCTGAGTAGAATTCCATTGTGTATATGTACCACAATTTCATGATCCATTCATCCAATGATGGGCACCTGGGTTGATTCCAGTTCTTAACTATTATGACTTGAGCAGCTATAAACATGGTTGAGCAAATATATCTCTGTAGTGAATTGTGGAGAATTTTGGGTAAATGCACAGTAAAGGAATAACTGGGTCTGTTAGTAGCTCTATATTAATCCTTTTCAGGAATCTCCATATTGATTTCCATAGTGATTGTATGTTTACATTCACACCAACAGTGAATGAGGGTTCCTCTTTCCCCACTTCTTCACCAACATTTGTTGTTGTTTGATTTTTTAATGATTGCCATCCTTACTGGAGTAAGGTGGAATCTCATAGTTGTTTTAATTTACATTTCCTTGACGGCTAGGGATGTTGAACATTTTCTTAAATGTGTGTTAGCCATTTATATTTCTTCCTCTGAGAACTCCCTATTCAGTTTTCTACCTCATTGTTTTCAGTGGGTTGATTTTTTAAAATATTTTAATATTTTTATTTATAACAGAGAGAAGAGGTAGAGAGAGAGGGAGAGAATGTGCATGCTGATGCCTCCAGCTGCTACAAATGAACTCCAGATGCATAAGCCACCTTATACATCTGGTTTACGTGGGTCCTGGGGAATTGAACCTTAGTCCTTTAGCTTTGCAATCAAGTGCTTTAACTACTAAGCTATTTCTGTAGCCCAGTTGTTGTTTGGTTTTTCAATGTTTAGCTTTGTGAGTTCTTTGTAGATTCTATATATTAGGCCTCTGTCAGTGGTATAGCTGGTAAAAATCTTTTCCCATTCAGTGGGTAATCTATTGGCTCTGCTTATGGCTTGTTTGTCTGTGCAGAAGCTTTTTAGCTTCATGAGATCCCATTGGTTGAGAGATTATTTGATTTCCAGGGCTACTTGGTTTTGTTCAGAAAGTCTTTCCCCACTGCTATATCTTAAAAGTTTTCTCCTGCTTTTTCCCCCTTTCTGGTACTTGAAGAGTTTCAGGTCTTACATTGAGGTCTTTAATTCATTTGGCATTGATTTTTATTCACAGTGAGATGAGTGGGTCCAGTTTCCTTTTTCCATATGTGGCTCTCCAGCTTGTGCAGCACCATTTGTTGAGGATGCTGTCTTCTCTCCAGTCTACATTATTGGCACCTTTGTCAAAGATCAGGTAGCTGTAGCTACTTGACCTAAGGTCTGGGTCTTCAGTTTTGTTCCATTGATCTATATATCTGTTTTTATGCCAGTAACATGCTACTTTTATTACTGTGGCTTTGTAGTGTAGTCCTAGATCAGGTATGATGATACCTCCAGATGTGTTTCTTTTGCTGATGATATGTTTGGATATCTGAGGCCTGCTGCCATTCTATATGAATTTTGAGTTCAATACTCAACTATCATCAATAGACAGATCATCCAAGCAGAAAATCAACAGGGAAATAATAAAACTCAACAGCACCGTACATAGATCAACTAGACCTAACAGATATCTACAGAACTTTCCACCCCAACTCTACAGAATACTCATTCTTCTCAGCAGCCCATGGAACCTTCTCCAAAATAGACCATGTATTAGGCCATAAAGCATGCCTTCATAAAGCAAGGAAAATTGACATAACTTCCTGCATCAGATCAGGTCACAATACTTTCAAGCTAGAAATTAACAAGAGACATACCAGGAAGTCCACCAGCTCCTGGATGCTGAACAATACATTTTTTATTATTTTAGAAAGAGAAAATTGGTGCACCAGGGCCTCAGCCACTGAGATCGAACTCGACACTTGTGCCACCTAGTGGGCATATGCAACCTTCTGCTTGCCTCACCTTTGTGTGTCTGGCTTACATGGGATCTGGAGAGTCAAACATGGGTCCTTAGGCTTTGCAGGCAAGCACCTTAGCCGCTAAGCCATCTCTCCTGCCTTGAACAACACACTTTTAAACAATGAATGAGTTGTAGAAGAAAGCAAAAAAGAAGTAAAATTTCTAGAATTGAATGATAATAATAACACAACCTACCAAAACTTATGGGACACAATGAAAGCAGACCTAAGGGGAAATTTAATAGCACTAAATGCCTTCAAATCAAAGAAAGAGAGATCCCAAATCAATAACCTAACCATCCACCTAAAGCCATTGAAAAAGCAAGAAGAATCAAACCCTAAGAGCTCTAGATAGAAAGAAATATTCAAGATCAGATCAGAGATTAATGAATTGGAAACTAAGAAAACAATTAAGAAAATCAATGAAACAAAGAGCTGGTTGTTTGAAAAAATAAGACTGATAAACCATTGGACAATTTGATCTAATGAAAAAAAGAGAAGTTGCAAATTTAAAAACTCAGAAAGGAAAAGGGAGACATTACAACAGACATCAATGAAATTGGAAGAATCACCAGGGCATACTTCCAAAACCTCTACTCCACAATATTGGATAATCTGGAAGAAATGGATGAATTTCTAGACACATACCACTTACCAAAACTAAACTCAGAGCAGATTAATCTCCTAAACAAGCCTATCACATCCACCAAGATTAAAAAGTTACTCAAAATCCTCCCCAAAAACAAAAGTCCAGGACTGGATGGATTTTTGGCTGAATTCCATCAAACCTTCATTGAAGAACTGAAACCAATTTTTCTCAAACTGTTTCACATGATTGGAGAACAGGGAGTGCTCCCTATAAACACTTCTTTTCCAGCTTTCTTTGAGATCTCCCAAGAGGACTCCTTGGAGTCTTGGCTTCTTAGGTCTCACCATGGTTATAATAATGGTGTCCTTGCTGCTGCCTGTCCTGTCCGCCTCCTGCTGCTGTGCTGGAGTTCACTCTGTGTTGAGTCTGCCTGTGCAGTGCTCTCCTGCCTCTCTGCAATGTGACTTGCCAGAGTTCAAGATGGTCTTGGCCCTCAGCCCTTTCCCTGATCACCAAGCCTTCCCTTTTCCCACTTGGTGGCTGCACTTCCTTTAGCCTCCTTCCTAAACCACTCTCATTTTCATCCTGGTCTCACTACAGAGAGAAGACCCTCTTGTCTCCTTCATCTCTGTCCCTTCAGCTGCAGAGCCCACAGGAAACACCTTCCTGGGTCAGGCACTTCCAGGGAACTTTCTGACTGAATAGTTTTCAGCCTTACTTGGACAACAGATGTAACACAGGCAGGGTCAGAAAACCTACAGCTTGCACTTACACACTCCTTCCTGACCCCAATAAAAGGCTCTAGATCAGAGCTTCCTACTCTGCAAAGTGGGGGTAAGCAGGAGTGACAGAAGAATTGGATGAAGGACAATTTACAAAGGTGTACTCAGGGTAAAAGGATGAAGAGCCCCAGGACTGGCAGCGCGTGAAAGCTGCTACTCTGGGCCTAGCAGGGCGAGGGGAGGAAGCAGAGTGCTGATCCTAGATAAAGCTGAGGCTAGTTGGGAGTGGTGCTTCATGCCTTTAACATTGGGGCATCAAGGTGGAAAAATCACCAGCCTGGGCTGCCCAGTGAGTTCCAGGTCAATCTGGGATAGAGTGAGACGCTGCCTCAAAAATGGAATTAAAAAAAAAAATAAAACAAACCAAGGCTGTTGCTGGACAAGGCTGCTCCATAGGCTCTCGGTCTTACATGAGGAATTAAGCCAGAGACCTAGAGACTTAGCTAGACTGAACACTCCAACCTTTCTGCCCTTTTATTGGCACTTTCCATTAGATAAGCACACCTGGGGCTGGGCATGGTGGCGCATGCCTTTAGTCCCAGCGCTCAGGAAGCAGAAGTAGGATTGCCGAGAGTTTGAGGCCACCTTGAGACTACATAGTGAATTCCAGGTCAGACTGGGCTAGAGCAAGACCCTACCTCAAAAAAAAAAAAAAAAAAAAAAAAAAAAAAAAAAAAAAAAAAAAAAAAACAGCAACAACAAACACCTGGAAACCAAATAGGTGCTTGGCCGAAGCAGGCTGCCTGGGTCTGGAGCAGGACAAGAAGGGGTGGGGATGGGTAACACAGACAGAATCACTAGTGTGGGGATCACAATAGGTCCAGCCTTGAAGAGTTGATCTCAGCAAGTGTTTACCCACTACCGCTAATACAGCTTTAAGGGGACATACCAACCCTATTTTTATAGACACAGAAACTGACATCCTAAGTGATAAATAACACAAAAGGCCATACTGCGTGTAGGTGGTGACTTGAGGATCTTGACTCACTTCTGTCAAACTCCAAAGTTCCTGACTGTTTAAAGGCAGGCAAAGTGATGGCCAGAATTTTATGGTAACCCTTCTCTCACCATGATGCCTTTCCTCCCATGCCCTTAGTTCTCCAGGTTTTGGTGTTTCTTCGCCCTGGTATACAGTTTCAAATACAAATGACCCTGGGAAGGGTATCACATCAAACACTGCACACATTCAGGGAACGAGTCCTCAGACCCCTCTCCCAATAGGGAGAGGCCTGGGAAGCTATGGGGCCTGCGAACACCTCAGGGAGAAGCCAGCACTCAATAAGTGCAAGGTTGGCTCCACACACTTAGAGCTTTCTGAGCTCTTTCATTCCCATCAACTCACTCACTCCTGGCATCAGGAACCCATGTTGTACTAGTGGGAATTAGCCCAAAGAGGTGGTACTATGCTAATGCCAGAGCTAGTCCTGCGATAGACAGAGCCACACAGGAGAAGTGCACTGGCTATAAAACAGAAAAGGTAATGCACTTACTAGCTACAAAACCACAGACAAGTTCCTTCCTTAACATAGGCATATGCAAAATGGAGCGTGAATGTCACCCCTTTTTGACACCCCCTCAGTCTGTGGGAGAATGAAGTGTGACCACCCGCTTTTCAAGGCCCCCAGCAGCTAAATATGAGAAGCGGTAAAAACAAGTTTAGCATCACAGTTTCTCCTGTTGGAAAATCCCCAGTGAGTCACTTCACCTCTCAGAGCTTCTATTGACAAGTAGGACAGTCCATGGCTTCCCTATGCCATAGAATTGAGGCAAGCATGCAATGAGGTATCTGTTGTGGTTTTGATGTAAAATTCCTCTCTTCAGAGCCTCATGTGTTTGAACACTTAACTCCCAACTGCTGGAGCTATTTGGGAATGATGTAGAACATTTAGGAGATAAAGCCTTGCTTGAGGAAGTGGGTTACTAGGGGCAGGACCTGAGGTTTTACAGCTCACTTCCGGTTCACCCTCTGCGTCCTCACTGACTGCAGTGTGACCAGCTAGCCTCCCACTCCTTGCTGCCATGCCTTCCCCACCATGAGGGAAGGAATCCCAGGGAACTGTAAGCTGAAACAAACCCTTTCCCTCCTTAAGCTGTTTCTTGCTAGGTATTTGGTTACAGCAATGAGTAACATAGTATCTGAACTGACATCAGCAGATATTTCTTGAGTGCATACAATGTATACCACTTCACTCAGTGCTCACAGCAACCCTAAGAAGGAGGACTTTTAAAAAAAATTTTTATTTATTTATTTGAGAGCGACAGACACAGAGAAAGACAGATAGAGGGAGAGAGAGAGAATGGGCGCGCCAGGGCTTCCAGCCTCTGCAAACGAACTCCAGACACGTGCGCCCCCTTGTGCATCTGGCTAACGTGGGACCTGGGGAACCGAGCCTCGAACCGGGGTCCTTAGGCTTCGCAGGCAAGCGCTTAACCGCTAAGCCATCTCTCCAGCCTGAAGGAGGACTTTTGTATGGTTTCCACTCACAGATGAGATAACAGAGTCTCAGAGAGGTTAAGTAAAGGGCCCAGGCTGCACTGCATGACGGGTGGTTGGCTGAGACGGGCATTGAGCTCAGATAGGCTGAGATGCCTACAAAGAGGGAAATGTCTGCAGTGCGCTGAGTCCTGTGATACCTAAAACCATACAACTAAAGAAGCCTAGGGCCAGCTGTGGCTCAAATTTTCATGTACAAAAGAAATTTATAGGGGCTAGGGAGATGGCTCAGTCAGCAAAACAGTTGTCTCTTGAGTGTGAGGACAGAGTTTGGATCCCCAGCCCCCACTGCAAATGCCAGGTGGGCATGTTAGCCACCTGTAATCCCAGCACAGAAGATAGAGACAGGGAATCCCCCCATCCCCTCACTCCTTGCCCCCTACTTCCAACCACCCCCTCCCCCTGAGCAAGCTGGCTAAGACTCGCTAAGTCAGTGAGCTCTGGGATCAAAGGAGAGATCCTGCCACAGTAAAATAAAAATGAGAACAACCAAGGAAGACAACCAACATCAACCTCTGGTCTCCACATGCACAGATAGGTGCACATGCACTCCCACACATGCATACACGCAGGCATGCCACATACACATGAAATCAAAAGGAAAGAAATCTGTTGTAGTTTCCTTCTCATTGCTGGAACAAAATACCCAACCCAAAGCAGCTGATGGAAAGAAAGGATTTATTTTGTCTCTCATTCTTAAGAGGAAGTTTCATAATGGCAGGGAAAAGCATGGGCATGAGAGGCTGGACATCACCTCTGCCACAGCAGGTGGAAAACAGCATCAGGAGAGCGAATCCAGGTAGCACTGAGAAGCTAGGGACTAATAAACCTCAAGGTCTGCCCCAAGTGACACACCTCCTCCAGCTAGGCTCCACCTCCCAAGCTGCCATCATCTGGGGGGCAAGCATTCATAACGCAAGAGTTTATGGTGGGACATCTAATTCAAACCACCACCACAGAATCTTATAGGCAGAGTATTTAAAAGGGAGAGTCTTGGATTCTACCCATAGAGATGCTGATTCTGTGGGCTGTGGGTGTGGCCCAGGCTCCATCCAGGCAGGACCATGGCAGACATCTCACTGTCTGTTAAGGTTGCTCAGTGAGAGCCACAGGGCTCTAACGGATCCTGAGATTTCAGGCATGAGAGACAGAAGCCCACTTTCACCTCTGGTTTCCAGGTTTGCCAAGTACTACAAAATGGAGAATGGCAGCGAGTACCGCACACTGCTGAAGGCTTTCGGCATCCGCTTTGACGTGCTGGTATACGGGAACGTGAGTTCTGGGATTTGGGAGGTGGAGTAGTAGAGGAGATATCCCAGACCAGTATTTGGGACCTGAGTAAGACCCCTGGTGAGGAAGGGGTTGGGAAGTGTGTCCCTGACCAACTGGACACATCTCCCACCACCTACTCTGTTCCATGAAGACGAGGACCCAGCCCAGACCCCTTCTGACTCCACAGCCTTTCTCACTGGGGGTCTAAGTTCAGCCTCAGGCTTACCCCTAGCCCTGTTCAACCTTTGCCCATGAGCCTTGGTCTTTGTGAATACAGGCTGGCAAGTTCAACATTATCCCCACCATCATCAGCTCCGTGGCAGCCTTCACTTCTGTGGGAGTGGTGAGTTCAGTCCTTCCAGGCTCTCACAGAACAGGCAGAGTGGGGTCCAGGCAGGCACAGCAGGTAGGATGCAGCCCAGCTAAGCCTGCCATGCCTCCATCACGTCCTGCTATGTAGCCCTGGCTTGAGCACCTCCCATCCTTACATCTCGGGGCTCCTGACCTCCTGAGGCTCCATCTGGTAAAAAGTTCCTGCTTCTCACCATGAAGGTAGGGGAAAGACTCCAGGCTTCTATAGGCCTGGGGGGGGCCTTGGGGAGGAACAGAGCGTGCTCCCAGAGGCTGTTCCCCCACATCTTCCTACTACGTCCACCACACCCTCTGTGGGTTTGTGCTCTGGAGTAGCTGGAAAGGTGGGCTAGGAGACATCCTACAGAGCTTCTGGGCATTATTCTGAGAGACTATGTCTCTCTGCAAGGCTTACCCCTACCCTAGCATATTGTCTAATAAAGACAGCACTGTCTAGGGCCGTGGGCCACTCAGGGGCCACTTGAGCCCTGCTCTCTGCTCTCACCCATTGCACCGTGGTCCTCTGAGCCTGCCCTGCCTCTCCTTCTCCAGGGGACTGTTCTCTGTGACATCATCCTGCTCAATTTCCTCAAGGGGGCCGACCAGTACAAAGCCAGAAAGTTTGAGGAGGTGAGTTAGAGATAGGAATAAAAAGTTGAAGGGACAAGGCAGGGAGGGTTTCTAGACCACATAGATTTTTGGGGTCTCCCTTTTTGTGATCTTCTGAATGGAAGTTCATTGGGCCCCGATAACTATTTGAGGTCCAAGAGGGGATCTGGCCAACAGCAGACTCTTTGATGGTCTTTGGCTGGGATATAGCTCCAGTGGTGGGGTACTTGCATAGCATGCACAAAGCCCTGAGTTGGAGCTGTAGCACTACAAGAAAAAAAATCTTGTCTGAAAATCTTGTTCTATGAATTATCACTGTCAATGTTCCCACTGACTCATTGTACCCGCTCCATTGGGGGGGGGGGCAGAACATGTCCTGTTTGCCCTTCGAGTGCATGGAAAGCTTTGGGCTCCTGTAGACTTCCTTTATATCCCTAATAACCATGCCATGCCCCTCACTGCTGATTGTCACATAAGAAGAATTCACCCAAATCCAGAACATGACAATGCCAGTTCTTCTCCCTACAGGTGAATGAGACAACACTGAAGGTGGCTGCCTCGGCCAACCCAGTGTTTCCCAGCGACCAGACCACTGAGGAGAAGCAGTCCACAGACTCAGGGGCCTACTCCATTGGCCACTAGGGCCTGTTCCAAAAGCCCCATGCTCATCCTTGGGCTGAAGGATCTCCAAAAGGGGATGAACCCCACTTGGGCAAGGCGGGTATAGGAGAGGAAAGGCTCTCATTTATGCTGCTCATCCCAAAGGCCGCAGCTGAGACTTAGGTATCTGGGCCCAAATGGTCCAATAGACAGGTAGTGCTCCCTGCTAAATAAGACATGAACCTCACCTTCACCCCTTGCATGCCCCCATCAGCTTCCTTGGAGCCCCCACCAGGGACAGGAGCTACTGAGTCACCTCCTTCCAAGAACAAAAATCATGATAATAAGGACATGTGCCCACAAGAACCAACCAAGTGCTCCTCACATTATCTCATTTAATCCTTAGGGTAATCCTACAAGGTAGAGCGCAGTTTCCCTGTTGTGGAGGCAAACTGAGACTCAGTGAAATTGAGTCATTTGCCCCAGTCCGCATTGCCAGGAAGGGGAGAGAGCTTAGATTTGACCCCAGATCTAACTCCTTTGCCCACACTCCCATGAGAAGAATGAGTTCCCCAGGTGCCTGCTCTGCTGCACCACTACCTTCCCTGACTGCACTTAGATTAGCAGCAAGATTGCCTTGGCTTTCTCAGGAATGCAGGACTCACTTTAGAGGAGCCTAAAAGCTAGATGGGGGTGTGGGGTTTCCCCTGTGCCATGGGCAGGTCCCAGATTCACAAGGAATCAGGAGTCACTATTGGTGAGCGTTTCTCTCCCTCACCCCTCAGCTCAGTCCCACACTCACTGGGCATCCCCACGCACACACATGCGCCCTCAGAACGGGATCCAGATTGTCTACCCCCAGGGTGAAAAGTGATTCTTAGAACCTAGGTTCCTGCCCAAGTAGGTCAGCAGTCTTCATTTGAAGCATTGGTGAAAAGGCCCCAAGAAAGACCTGGTGCCCCATGAGCCCTTCAGCTAGTTGATCTAGGCCTGTCTCCAAGGGGCCCTGGCATGTGCTCCATCAGAAGCTAGTAAGGCCTTGAAAACCACCCTGGCTGACTCTTTTGCTCCGAAATGAGCACACTGGTCCAGAAATGGAAAATGACTTGTCCTGTTCCTGAGCTGGTGGCCAAGAGAGGATCCAGCTGTCCTGCCACTCAGAGAAGGGGCTCTTGAACACCTTCAAGCCCACCCTGAATCCCCACTCGTTCAGATGTCCCCTTAGGCAGTGTCTCTTTTTTCTCCTTTCTGGGCTTTTATACAATGAGAGACTCACAAATCCCACCAGAGCAGAGCTCAGGGGCACACCTAGGTTTTGGGAAGCCTGTAGAGTTAGAAACTTAGGGGCACTTTTTTGTTGTTTGTTTGTTTTTTAGACAGAGTTTTGTTGTGTAGCCTGAGCTGGCTTCAAATTTGTAATCCTCCTACCTGAGCATTCCCAGTACTGGTATTTACAGTCGTGCCACCACTCCCAGCTGGGGACATCTTTGTAAAGAATGCAAAATTAGTTACTAGAAGGACTCATGCACGTATGTGGCCTGAGGTATAAGTTTCATTATTCAAGCTGCCTCTGAGAAAGTGGCACAATGACAAGGTCTGAGCAGAAATGAGCTGACCTGTAGACAGAGGGCTGGCCCCTCAGCAGAGGATTCAAGGAGACTGGGGAGAGGTCTGTCTGGAGCTATTAGGGAGGTTCACATAGACCCAACCTCAGTGACACCCCACTCCAGAGGAGAAGGGGTAAGTCCTCTCCCATGAGGCCCATAAACCCTTTCCCTCACTCTTCCCTTGTCCACAACTCCATCCCCAGGGCCAGCACCAGGACTTAGGCAGTGTCCAGAGCCTGATGAGGATTCATTTCTCCAGCAGAGACATCAGCAAAGACATACCACATTCTCCAAGCAGGAGGTCCATGGGCATCCTGGTGGCCCTGTTTCTCAGGAGGCTGGGTTCACAGAGATGCCTCCTAAGAGGAGATGGAGGCACTGTCCTGGAGGGACTCTCTTTCTGAGTTCCTCCCTCTTCCTCAGACTGGGGTCGACCTTCCAGGGGTACCCCAGCCCCTCCTGGGTCTGCCAGTAACTGTAAGCCCCATGCTGTCTTCTCCATGTCCAAGCCAAGTTACTGCTTCTGTGTGCTAGACATAGGACTCATAGTATAAATGACAACAGCCAATCTGTCTTGTGGCATTATGGTTTACCCAGCACGATCAGCAACACAGACACACGGGCCCTCTCACAGATTTGGCGAAGTTTCTGTGGATTGTTACTAGTGATATTTGGTAGAAAAACACATAAACAATGTGTTGCAGCCTGGTTCTCATTGCTGGTAGAAATCACCCAACTAAGAGCAGTTTCCGGGAAAAGATTTATTTTGGCTTACAGGCTCGAGGAGAAGCTCCACGATGGCAGGGGAAAACGATGGCATGAGCAGAGGGTGGACATCACCCTCTGGCCAACATAAGGTGGACCACAGCAACAGGAGGGTGTGCCAAACACTGGCAAGGGGAAACTGGCTATAATACTCATAAGCCCACCCCCAACAATACACTCCCTCCAGGAGGCATTAATTCCAAAATCTCCATCAGCTGGGAACCTAGTATTCAGAACACCTAAGTTTATGGGGGACACCTGAATCAAACCACCACACAATGCATAGAAACAGCACTCATGTTCGTTCTCAACAGTACACCACCTCATTACTCAGCATAAAATCCAGCTTTTAGCAGTGATTCACCATTGGCAGGCAGTGGGCTAAATGTATGACAAGCATTCCCTAATTCATCCCTCATTTTACACATGGGTCTGCATCCCTCAAATCTGGTAGACCCAGAAACACAGAACATCTAGGAATATTGTTTATTTGCTCCTGAAATCCTGTTGCATCAGATGCAGAACAAACTGGGGCTTAAGGCTGGGGAGATTTGTCAGATGCTACAGTGCTTGCCTCTCGAGCGTGAGGACCTGAACTTGATCCGCAGTGCCCACATAAGTGCTGAGCGTGCTGGTATGTGCCTGGAATCTGAGCACGGGAGAGATGGGGATTCCTGGAGCTCATTGGCCATCTATTGTAATCAGTGAGCTCCCGGCCAATGAGAAACATTGTCTCAAGGAGAAGTGGATAGTGCTCCTGAGGAATGACTCCAAAGGTTGTCTTATAGCCTCCACACTCACTCACACATATGTGCATGTGTATGCATGTGCACCTACACACATGAATATGCACAATCGCATATAATAAAAAGAAAGGAAACTGAAGTTTAGTAAAATTAAGAAATGCAAGTAGGAGAATGAAGACTTGAACCCAAAATGTTCTGATGCTGGGGCCTGAGGTCGGACTGCTGTGTTCAAGTATTTTGGAAAAACCAGATTTGTTGACATCAGGCTTTGTTGCAATAATCAGTAGAATCTGAAGAGTTAATACAACAAAGTAAGTCAGGCTTTCTGTATGCCACCTGAGATACTCAGCCTCCCAGATTACTGTGGCAAGGGAAATGAGAACTGGGGAACCATGGGAATCACTCCAGGATCAGGTACAGTAGCTGACTGCAAAGCCCAGCTCTGATGCAAGGAATAGTAGGAAGTGTAGTCCTCTTGGGTCTCCAGAAAGAGAAAACATCCCCGCCTCTACTTCTTTATCTCCTTTTCATAATTTCCCTCTCTCCCCTGCCCCACTGAGCCCCACCACATCCACTGCCAGTTTTCCATATCCTGCCTTTCTGTGTTCCTTCTCATAAGGAACTCACTTCTCAGTAAGTAGCCAATGAACCTCCCAAGGGTAGTGACAGATAACATCTGGGGAATTTCATCTCTCAAGAGTATTTGCATTTTAATCAAGAGATATTCAATACTGGAAGACTTTAAACAGCCAAAGCAATTAATATATAAGGACTGAAACAGAGACTCAGTAATGGTGCTAAAGATTTGAGGAACATTTGACTTCCCACAAGCTGCCCCAAGGAAGCTTTACTCTAGAAGGATATTGTTCCTCCTCCCTACCTCTACTTCTGGTCTTGGCTGTCAGGATGTTGGGCCATTCACGTGAATAGAGGCCACTCCCTGTCAGAGAGCTACATGGAGGCTGGTAATGAGAGGCTCCTCAGTGTTCTGACAAAATAGCATCCATTACTGCTCTCCCTCCCCACCCCCCAGCCCCAGAGGATTGCACTGTCCATCTAGAAGCATAGAGGCGACTTCCTGTGGCATTCAATGCAGGGATCTGTAGAGGTGCTCTACTCCCAATCAGCTCCCCTTCCTTCCCTTGTGGAGAACAATCACCTGACCTGTGTGATTAGGAACTGTGGCCCAGTCTTCCTCCATGATGGAGAGACAGACAGGCCTTTTTATCTAGAGACAGTCACTGAAGCCAGCATCACCAAGGTGTATGGCCATGCCAGAGCCTGTTCCCCTGTGGCCAGGCACCTGCTGTGTTCAAAATACTGATGCCTGACATTTTTAATCACCCATTTTAGAGGGCTGTGCCCCATCCCTGTCCTGTTCCTTCAAACTTAGTAGTCTTGGAAACAGAACATTCGGGAATACTGGATTTTTGCTCCTGGAACTGTATTGCATCAGATGCATCTACAGTACACACACACACACACACACACACACACATATCTCCACATGCATGGGTCAGGACACACAGGTACACATATATGCCCAGGCATAGATTCATAAATGCAAGAATGCAAAGCTACACGGACACACATGTCATAGGCAGGTTCCTTTTCTCTTTGCTATGAAAAATAGCCTGAGAACAGCAGTGTAAGGGAAGGCATGGTAATTTGGCTTGCAGTTGCAGGGAAACAGCCTCTCCTGCTGGAGCAGGCATGGCAGGAGGGGTAGAAGGCAGCTGCTGACACTGTGTCCACAGTCAGGAAGTGGAGACAGGAGTGCTGCAGCTCACTTGGGGTCCCTAACCCATGGGTCTGAGAAAGTGAAGTAAAGGAGAGTGCCTGAGTCTCACAATAGTACACTAGGAATGGGATCTAGGGTACTGTTAGAACCCTTGTCTTAGGCTCCAAAACAATACTGGTGGGAGGCACATTCCCCCCAAAACTGTGGCCCTTCTGCAGAGAGAGGAAGGGGAGGATAACTTCTCTTCTGGGATGTGTACTCTCGAGACGTGACTGGGAGAAGGAAAATGGAAGTCATTGTTGGGGGCCAAAAGATACAGGGAGAGGAACAGGGGCCCCAGAAGACTTTCACTCACACTTTCATGTCGTTCTTCAAGTGTATTCTTAGTGTTCAACAGCAGCTTTTGAATAAGCCCCTTCACACCCACTTCAGAAAGCTACCCAACCCCACGCCTTGTCCTGGGTCCAAGCAAAGAAGGGGCAACTTCCCACCACATGGAATATTCCCATTCCTTCATCAGACACAAAGGTAGAACCTAGCCCTGAGAGACAGGAATTGGAGGGTATGCCACGTAGCCCATGCTCCGCCTCCAGATCACTTCGTACCATTCCCATCCCAACCTGACCACCCCCATCTGCATCAGCACCACCACCTCTCACTTCCATAATTTTCCCAGGAGTTTTCCAAAGGGAGAAATGAAGAAACAAGACTTGGGGGATGCTAGGGAAAGTCTATATTTATGACCAGAAGAGGCTGGGGTACAGATCCCAGATCCCAGAATGGGATCCAGGCATCCAGGTATATGAAAGCAGGAGGCCCAAGCCACAGTCTCTGTGTCCCGGGTTAATAGGAGCAGACGAAGGGCAGATGACTTTGGCATGAAGCTCGTCGCCAGTGGCCCCCTGCAAGAGAAAGCACAGTAAAGCACTGCCCTGTGTCTAGCCTATTGTCCATTCCTTTCCTCCTCAAGTACCTTCATATCCCCATCCACAGCCATAATCAGTACCCATCAACTCTACGGTCACAAAACTCTTAGTGACTTAGTGCTGTATCTGGATTACCATTCAGAACCTCCATTGACTCCATCATCGTCGACGTCCATTCTCCACAGCAGAGGAAATGAGGGCTTTGTGGAGATCAATCACTTCCCCTTTTCTCAGCTGGCAAGTGGCAGGGCTGGCATGTGAATCACAGCCCTCTTGCTCCAGCAATGCAGTTTCAGCCACTGCACTAAACTGCCTCCCATCTGCTGCCCCAGCTGTTCCGTTCATGTGCAGTTTGAAGCTGGCATCTTCTCTCAGCCATCTCCAGTTCCCTCACCCTTACTTTTCCCTCACTCATACCTGCCATCCACATGTGCTGTCCTCAGAGATCACATCAGTTCACCTCACATCAGAGGAGGCAAAGGACTCCAAACCAGCTAGCTCCCTACAAGGTACCCCACAACTTCTTTTTGCTCTAAGGAGTCCTCACACCTCAACTGTCTCCACAAAGAAGGATTAGAGTCTCCATTTGGGGGTAGGGAGCTATGAGTTTGGGAGGTGCGTCCAGGCAGCTCACAGGAACAGCCAAGAGTCTATTTCATCGGTGATTCTCTTTCCCTGGAGCCCCATACCCCTCACCTTTGGTACATAGTGCCACACAGTGGCCTTTCCCATTTCCAGGCTGCCCTGGGGCCCAGTATCCAAAGTCCCAGCAGCTGCCATCAGTCCAGCGAAACTTCTTGCACAGGAACTAGAGAAGAGAAGGTAGATCAGAGGGCAGAGGAAGGCAGAGTGATCCAGGCCAATGCTGACTTCTCTGGCTACCTGCCTGACCAGGAACCAGAGGCCCTCACCACTAAGGGTTTGCAGGACATGCAGTGGGAAAATGACCTTTTCTCCAAGATGCCTCCCGGAACAGGTTTGAACTTTACTTGTGGGGACCCTGTTAAAATGCAGATTCTGAGACTAGGGAGACGACTCAGTGGTTAAAGTCATTTGCTTGCGAGCCTGTTGGTCCAAGTTCTTTAACCCATCGCTCATGTAAAGCTAGGTGCAAAGTGGTGCATGCATCCACGATCCCAGCATACCTGTGACAATGGGAGGCAAAGCCAAGCAAATCCAGAGACTCACAAACCAGTTAGTCTGGCACAGGCAGTGACACAAACAGCAACAAAGTCTTTGTCTCAAAAAAGAAGGTGGAGCAGGGCATGGTGGCACATGCCTGCCTTTAATCCCAGCACTCAGGAGGCAGAGATAGGAGGATCGCCATGAATTCGAGGTCACCCTGAGACTACATAGGTAATTCCAGGTCACCCTGGGCAAGAATGAAACCTTACCTCAAAAAAAAAAAAAAAACCGGAGGTGTAAGGAAGATCGTCTATGGCATGTGTATGCACACACACACACACACACACACACACACACACACACACACACTGTTTTTTAAAAATGCAGATTCTAACTCCAATCCTGCATCTCTGTCAAGCCACAAGGCAAAGTTGAAGCTGCTGGGTCATGGACCACACCTCAAGTATTAAGGGAAATCCGTATATTCACCCATGATGTCAGAGCCACACCAAGAGGAGGTCCCATTTTACAGATGTGAAAACCGAGTATCAGAGGTAGCTAGTAAGCAACAGAGCTGAGCCCAGAATGAAGTCATCTAGAATCAGCCTTCTGCCTCCTGTGTTTCCAAAACCAGCTCTGGGGAGGAATGAGAGTGTGGGAGGTAGGAACCCTCATTTGTAATGTGCTATAATGTGGATCTGAAGTGTCTCCCAAAGACCCATGCATTTAATGCTTGACCCCCCCCCAACCTGTGATGCAACTAGAAGGTAGGAGAATCTTTATAGGTGGGATCTACTTAAAGTTAAGTCACCCAGGCCTTGCCCCTGACGAAGATACCAGCACCCTGGGGCCCTTCCCTTCTTTGCTTCTCTGTCATCAGAGATGAACAGACCTCTTCTGCCACACAAACTGTCAAGGTCCAGCAACTTTGAACTGAAGCCTCTGAAACAGTGATCCAAAATAAGGCTTTGTTCCCCTCACATTGAGTCTCTTGAATATTTTGTCACAGTTACAGAAGCTATGTGATAACAATTCCCAATTTCCCTGGTGGAAATACTCATGCCATAACTACTGTTGAGCCACAAGCCTGTATTTCTCTGAACATAGAATTAGCAAGAAATGTGAACAGTCAGTTCTTCCAAGACAGTCCAGCCTAGCTCTAGCATGGCATAGCCTGACACTTACTAACATCTTAACTGCTGGGCTGAGATTGGATGCCAGTAGGTGGTCCCTTAGAACAACCAGAACTTCCTGTACTTGGTCACACCCTGACTTACCCAGCCCTTGAGGATGCCTCCAATCCAGACTTGGGCCTGGTTGATCTGACTGGCCCCGCACTGAACCTGGTAGTTGAAACTGTAGCTGTGAATGGAGACGAGGTTGCCTCGGTAGCATCTCCTGCAGACACTCTGCAGAGGGAAGAGGTGAGATAGAGAAGTCAGTCTCCTTTGCCTCAACTTTCTTAGTCTCCCAGAAAAATCCCTGATACTCTTCACAAATTAAAAAAAAAGGGATCTACTCACTTCCTCCAGTCCTACCCTTTTGCTCCTTAACTACCTGTTACAACATTCTTGAAAAAAACAGTAATCCTCATAATAGTTATAGCCACTAATTACTATTCACCCTGGCTACTCCAAGTACATTATCTCACCTAACTCTCACCACAAATCTAAAAAGTTGTACTATCCGTCAGCCCTCGTATCTGTGGGTTCTTCAGTCGTGGATTCAACCAACACAGATTGAAGATATCTGTTTAAGACTTTCCCCCTCTGTACCAGTCCCTGGATTATAAAGTTAACAACTATTTGTCAAACATTTATAATACATTAGGTGTTACAAGTGACCAGGAGGTGGTTTAAAGAATATAGGAGCCTATACAAAGGTTATACACAAATACTATGCCATTTATGTAAGCAACTTGAACATCTTCAGATTTTGATGTGGAGGGGGCAATTTCCCATGGATACTGAGGGACAACTATATGTCTTAATATGAAAGACACCAAAGCTCCCAAAGGCGAAGTCACTTTTCCAGGAAGCACAGTCAATGAAAAGTAGAGGTGGTATACATCATGAGCGGTTTGGGGCATGTGCATTGGTATGCATGTGTGTATGGATGTTTGTATGTATGGGGGCACACGTGTTTATATGATGCATGTGGGTGGATGTCAGAGGTTGATTTCAGGTATCATCTTCAATCACTGTCCACATTATTTTGAGACAGAGTCCCTTATTGAACCCAGAGATCACCACTCAGCTAGACTAGCTCTAGCCAGCAAACCCTAGGGATCCACCTAGCTCTGCATCCCCACTGCTGGGATTACAGGAGCATATCGCCATGCACTGCTTTAAAAATTATTTTGGGCACTGGAGATATGGCTTAATGGTGAAGGCCTGTGAAGCCTAAGGAGTTGAGTTCAATTCCCCAGTACCCATGTAAGCCATCTGTGCAAGGTGGCACATGCTTCTGGAGTTCAATTGCAGTGGCTAGAGGACCTGGAATGCCCATTTTCTCTCTCCCGGCCTCCATCTTTCTCTGTCTCTCTCTCAAATAGATAAATAAAATATTTTTAAAATTATTTTTTAAATTTGCATGTGTACACGTGTGTGTGTGTGTGTATGTGTGTGTTTATGGGCGCACCAGGGTCTCTTGCCACTGCAAATGGACACCAGGTGCTTGTACCACTTTTTGCATTTGGCTTTATGTGGGTGCTGGGAATTGAACCCAGGTCAGTGGGCTTTTCAAGCAAGAGCTTTTAACCAGTGAGTCATCTCCCCAGGTACTTAAAAAAAAATTAATTTACGTGCTGCACTCTCAGGTGTGTATACATCTTCATACGTGTGTGGTCCAAAAGTGTGCATGAGTGTGAAAGCCAGAGAAAAATATCAGATTTTATTCTTAAGAATGCCATATGCCTACTTTGAGACAGGGCCTCTCACTAGTCTGGAGCTCACCAACTAGGCTAGAACATTTGCCCGTGAACCGCAGGACCCTTCTGCCTCTGCTTTCCCATCTCTGAGGTAATAGGCACATGCCACTATCACTGGCATTTTATGTGGGCACTGGGGATAGAACTCAGGTCCCCGTTTTTCAAGGTAAGCATTTTACCAACTGAGCCATCTCCCCAGCCACACAAGTATTTATAATACCTAAGTTTTGTCCATATTAATAGCTCTCAAGCTATAGTCCTCCCACAGGAGTATAATCTGGACCTTTGTTATAAATACAAATCCTCAGACCCTTTCCCAGACTAAGTCGGAGACTGGGAATGGAGCCCCAAATTCTATATCTTAATAACACCTCCTAGTGATTCTGAAATTTTGAGAACCACTAATCTAAATGAATAGAGGTTTGAATCCAGTCCTCCCCCTCCACACACATGCACACACACACACCCACAGTACCCCCGCTGCTTACCTGAGCATTATCAAACGTCTTGGGGGTCCTCACCAGCAGGTAGCGACAGGTCTTGCACCCAGGATCTCCCTTCATGTGGACTGTGTCCTCTTCCCTGGGACATTCCAAGTCCTTGTCTACAGCAGCTGGGTCCGACTCCACGACCTCATTCTCAAAGGCATCCCAACAGCCAGAAGACTCGGGTTCCTCTCCCTCTGTGCGCATCACTTGGGTCAACTGTCCCTGTTCTCCTGCACCGTCTACAACCTGCCCCAGGTCTGGCTGTCTTTTTGGACTGTCCAGATGGGGGTCGTTGCTCTCTAGGAAGGAGAGATAACCTGCCATCACATTAGGTGCTCCCTTCTTTCAAAACCATGGACAGCTCCGACCTTACCCACTCAAGCCTTCCTGGGGATGCCATCTGGAGCCAGACACGACAGCGTTAGGCAAAAAAAAAAAATGTCTTGTGCCAGGCTCCCACACGGATGAGAACCTGACCTCAGGCAGACACCACCAGAGTGTATGGGGGAAGGGAGGTAGCACATGTGGCAAGCCCGGAACAGGCCTTCCATCTTAATGTGCAGTGTTTTTTTGTTTGTTTGTTTTGTTTTTCCTTTTGAAGGAGCTCTGACTGAAAATTCAGAACACAACTCAGAGTTCCAGGAGAAATCTAACTGGAAATGGGGTAGGTCACATGGAAAGGACACATTGTGGCCCTGGCCCAGAGAGCAGGAGAAAGGTGAATAAGAAGGGAAGGTGAAGAGAGGGTGGGGAACTTACCCAGATGAAAAGCAGAAACTGTCCCCAACAGAAGAGACAGGAGCAGGAGACGTTTCATAGCTATTCAGTTCTACCGTAGGAGACAACTCCACCTTCCTCCGTGGGTCTGCCCTTGTGTATCTAGCACAGCTCCTGGAATGCAATGACATATTTAACTACTTGAGTAAAGGGCAGGCAGGAGAGCTTCCTGCCTCTCCAATGGTCAGACCTTGAGCTGGAAAGCCTGACACAGGTGTGGGGGAAGGACAACTCTGCTACTAAAGACCTCCTCATCTGAGATCTTGCCCTCAGGACATACTCTACACACAGTGAAGACCCGCAGGCACAGGTCAGCCTCGGGTCAGAGCTCTTTTCACTCATGCTGGGGTAGGAGAAGATGGAGGGAAATGACCATCATGCTCCAAAGGACAGGCCTCCCAAGTGTCTGTCTCCTAGAGTGCCGCTTCCTCCCAAGCCCAGAAGCCAGGGCAGCACTTACCTCTTGCAAGACGGAAGCTCCCACTGTAGTGGCTGCTGCCTCTGAGAGCGGCCCTTATACTGGATTTTTGGGGAAGTGGGGAGAAGCCAGAGTGATTTCCCCAGGATACAGTTGGGGTAGTGGAACTGATAAAAATTATGCTCAGTTGTCTCACTCCAGACCCTGCTCTCTGCTGGGGACACAGGGCCCTGCCCCCTCCATCCTGCTGTCTTAAATGAAGCTTGTGCATGCTGGCTTGAGAGGCTTATGCAACATCATGGCTGAAGTCCAGGAGTAATTGTTGTTGGTGATGCTCAGCCTGAATGGAACTCCTAACCCAGAGGCAGCCTCCAGTGCCCATTATTCCAGGGTGACGTGAAGATCCCAGGGATCTGGGAGACCATGAAGGGAAGCAGAGGGAGAGAAGGGGAGCCTCAGCACCCCTAAACATTTATCTTTATTACATGCTTCATACAAAATTCACCTCTGATCCCCACTAGGACTGTGTGAACATCCTAATTCACACATGGGAACAATGAGATTTCCACAAGGAAAATGACTTCCCAAGTTCATGAGGGTAGGCAGGGAGCCCAAGTCTTTAGAGCTCCAAAGCTGACTCCCCCCCCCCTCCCTTCTCCCCTCCCATCTCCTCTGTCTTCCTCGTCTTTCATATGTGTGTTATTTCTTCTGTGCTGTGGCTCAATACAAAGTTTTATCAACCATTGCACTATTAATATTTAAGACAAAATACTAGTTGTGATGGCTGTCCTACGTATTATGGAAAGTTTAGTGGCACCACAAATCTCTACTCTCTTGATGTCAGTTGAGCCCCCAGCATGTTAGGACCATCACAAACATCTCCACACATGTCCTCTGGAGCATTTGGTGATCACTAATCCAGAATACAACATCTTACCCAACCTCAAGACACATCTGCAGGGCTGGCAAAGAAGCAGCAACTGGAGTGAAAAGGCTTGAACAGAATCTACTAGTAAGTTTATCTGCCTACCCCACCCTTGCCTCCTGCCTCCCATCAGCCCTCTGCCACCACCAGGGCTGGGACTAAGATCAAGTAATGAGGTCCTCGCCTCAGAGGCTATATTTAAAGTGACACTAAAAGCAATTAAATTTTCAACATAAATATGTAATGCAATCTTTTAAAAATCAAAATGAATGCCAACTGTCCATGATGAACAAAACGTCAAAGGTTTGAACAGCCAGGATGCAGCTCAATTCACTGCTGCTGTCCAAAGAGAAGCCAGCAAGTGCAGAGCCTTGACTGTGCCAGACCACTCTCCTAAGAGCTCACGGGCTTTGGGGAGTGAGAGGGACACACATAAGTACACACATAAGTAAACTTTCCCCAAATTTTAGCCCAACCATCCAAGGCAGCAAAGACTGGTAGCATGGTAAGCAAGCTAGTATGGATCCCTTCCCCTCGTCTGCTCAACTAAGGGAACTACAAATGGAGAAATAACTGAGAAGCCACATCTGGGCCTAACTGCAGAGCAATGGCCTTGGTTGTTATCTCCCTTAACCACCCAGCTGCTTATCTGCCCAATTGTGGGAGGGTTGGTCAACTGTAAGACACAAAAACTTGACCGTTGGGTTTTAAGATCGAGATCTCTCCAGTGAAGAAGTGGAGAATAGACATCCTTCCTTATTATTTTCCTCATCCTGGGACCCAGGCCAGGGTGGACATTTTACCAGAGAGTTGGGATGCACACCAAGGTTGGTGACTCACACGAGCCAGCACCACCACAATCACCACATGTCTGGTTTCGTTTTACAGATAAGGAAATTGATCTCCAGGTGGCTTTTTGGTTAGTTTCTGCACATGTATTTATGTGTCTGTGGTGTGTGTATGTGCATGTTTGTATTCAATTTGGTGCAAGTGTGTGCACAGATACACATAAACATGTATACACATGCACCTAGAGGCCAGAAGTCAACATTGGGAGTCTTCATCTACTGCTGTCCACCTTATTTTGAGACAGGGTCTCTCACTGACCCCGAAGCTCACCAGTTCAGCTAGGCTCATCCTGGGGATGCATCATCTCCACTTTCATACTGCTGGGGCTCCAGGCATACATCACCATGCCCTGCATTTTTGCATGGTTGCTGGGGATCCTAACTCAGGTCCTCATGCTTTTGTGACAAACACTTTACCCTTTGAGCTATTTCCCCAGCAACATCTCCCACTATTTAAGCTAGTTTTCCAAATCATTCAGCAAGTCAAAGACAAACCTAAACCCAGGTGTTCTGGCTCTTTTTCTACCCTGTAGCTGACTTCTTCTCTTGGACAACGCTCCTCTCACAGTCCATTTCCTCACATTGATCTTATTTCCTCACACACAAACCCTGATAAAAGGCATTCTGATAACTTCTATGACATTATCAATGATCACAATGATGTCTGCCTGATTTAAAGCCAGAAATAATTTCTTTATTTATATTTGCAAGCAGACAGAGATAGAATGGGTGTGATAGGGCCTCTAGCCACTGCAAAGGAACTTCAGATGCGCACATCACTCTGTGCATCTACCTTTACATGTGAACTGGGGAATCAAATTCAGGTCATTAGGCTTTGCAAGAAAGCACCTCAACCACTGAGACATTTCTCCAGCCCAGAAGTCATGTTTTGAAGGGTCACCCCAGACCAGATGCTAGGCTTCATTAAGGCCTTTATAACCATGACTTCCATATATAATCCTTACAAAGCATCCTACACATTGGATTTTGCCACCTCTACTCCACATATTTGTGACCAAAGCACAGAAAGGCTAAGTGACTTACTCAAGTTCTCACAGCTAGTAAGAAGTAGTACACAGGGCTCTAGCCTGTCTGGCGCCTGATACATTCAAATGTGTCACCCTCAGTTAAATGAGCCAGTGGTGTTGTTTCTAAGTCTCTGGCTCCCTGTTGGCTTTTATGCTCATATGGGTTTTAAACTCTGCCTGTCATCTCAGTCCATCCCAAAAGATGGGTCTCACCGCAATGAGGAGGCAAGTGTATGTGTATAATGAAATCACAAGGTGCAGAGTCAGCACTCTGTGTCTTATAAACCAAGGACAATGTCAGGACCTTCCTCTAAAGAGAGCAGGTGGAGTAAAGTTCCAGTGCAGTACCTGGCCTGTGGCACTGGGGTGGTCCTCTGAGTCATCTTGTGAGGCGAGGCTCTCCAGCAGTGGCCCCTGCCACTGAATAAGCACTGAGTGTGACGGGTTGGACTCCTACTCTGCCTTTGCACAGGATTGCAACTCCAGGTATTCCAGGTGTGGCCATACTTTCATGGAGCTCACTTAGTACCTTGCCAGACAGGAGGAATGCACACACAAACCCACCTCTTGGGATGTCAGACCAGTCTCCTTATTTTGTAAAATTTACTTTTAAAAACCTTTGTATGGGGGCTGGAGAAATGGCTTAGCAGTTAAGGTATCTACCTGCAAAGCCTAAGGACTTTGGCTCAATTCCCCATGACCCATATAAGCCAGATGCACAAGGGGACACATGAGTCTGGAGTTCATTTGCAGTGGCTAGAGGACCTGGTGTGCCCATTCTCTTGTTCTATCTGCCTCTTTCTCTCTCTCTCTCTCTCTCTGTCTAATAAATAAATAAAAATATTTTAAAAAACCTTTATATGGACAATAACATCCATTCTTTCAAATGTACTTGAAAGTGAACCGTGTGGGCAAACTACAATGGCTACACCTGTGCACCCACACCCAGAGCGATATACAGAACACAGCCAGCCATGCTGGAGCCTCCTCCTTGACATTATCCCCCAAAGAGGCCTCCATAGACTGAGCATCTCCACCCCACCCTACTGAGGAATTTCTAAGGAACAAGATGAAATCCACTTAATAATACAGAACCTAGAATGAGATGTTTGTTTCACTCATTTATTTATGGAGTTTCTTATTCATTTATTTATTGCATTCTGGGATTGAACCCTGATAACCATCTACTCTACCACTGAATTATATCCTCATTCTCTACTGGTCTTTATTATTAATATTTGAATAAGGAAATGTGATGCTGTCCCATATCAGAAAAGAAAGCCCATGAGAGACAGGGGCAGCAATTGTGTCTGAGCTACATCCTTATAGTACACACCTCAGAGCTGAGCCCATAGTGTTTCAGAAGGGCGTCATCTATAAAATCAACAAACTGACATAGAGCAAAGGTTCTGTCTCTGCCACTACTGAGTAACCTTGAACAAATAGCTTCCCCTCTCTGAGCCACTCAAAAGTTTTTACAGATCTTGTTTTGTCTCTCTAGGAACCTGGCCCCCATAGGAAGTTCCCTACATGTGAGGAGTCCTAGAGGAAAAGGGCTCAGAGCATGGACCCCTTGCCTCCTGTTTTACTCCCTGCTGGAGAAAGTGCATGTGGTCTCTTTCTACCTCACCCCTGCTGGGGCTTCCTCACCCATATCTGGGTTGAGTCTTAAGGCCCAAGATGAGCCCAGAAGAGAGGGAGAGAGCCATGGAAGTACAATGAGTAAAGGGAGAATCCTAGTGTCAGAGACATCCAGAAGCTCAGCCTTGGGCAAGTCTTTTATCAGGAGATGACCTTTCTGAGCATCATTCTAAAAGGTAGGAATGATAATAATTGTTCACAATAGGGCAGCCTACACAAGGTGCTAACACAACAAGACTACTTTGTGGGTACTTAATGAGAGATAACAACTAGTGCATGTCACTGTGCTTATATGCAAATATGTTCTTGACTGACAAAAAAAAAATTGTATTCTGGAGCCCAGGCCTTATTTAGAGTGTGACATAGCAAATGGTCTTATATTGGGTTTTTATAAAGGCAAAGCCTGTCTGAGACAGGATGTGAGTGCAGATTCTTTTTTTAAAAAATGTGTTTTTATTTATTTGAAAGAGCAAGAGAGGTAGAGAGAGACTTAATGGGTGCACCAGGGCCTCTAGCCACTGCTGATGAACTCTAGATGTATGTGCCACCTTGTGTATCCAGCTTTATATGGGTACTGGGGAATCAAACCTGGGTCCTTTGGCTCTGCCAGCAAGTGCATTAACTATTAAGCTATCTCTCCAGTCCAGTGAGCACAAATTCCATAGTTAATTGAGGAAGTGCAGAGACACTAATAAGGGAGCAGAAAATTCATTTGGGGAGCAACAAGCAGTCCATATAGTAGACCAGCCACCTAAATGTACCTCTGAGAAGCAGTGCCTGGCACATGCTAAGGGCTGTTCCACTTGATTAACAAAAGATAGGTCCTTACACACCTACTCTTGAAAGTTTGGGGTTGCTTACAGGGCATGTTAATTTCCTCATACTTCAAGTACAGTTCTGGGGGAGTGAATGGCATGAAGATGTCAGTATAGGTCACTGAGGGTCTGCTCAAAATCTTAAAAGGTCTGGCAGCTGTGGGTAGGGGCTGGCATCACCTGTTACAGAGGTGCCCAGCAATTGGATCTTTTATGGGTGTTTTGGAGCCACTTGAGACCATTTCTTTGTCACCAAAAGACTCTACAAAACTTTTTGCACCCTCCACCCTTTTTTTTTTCAAGGTAGGGTCTCACTCTAACCCAGGCTGACCTGGAATTTACTATGTAGTCTCAGGCTGGCTTCAAACTCATGGTGATCCTCTTACTTCTGCCTCCCAAGTGCTGAGACTAAAAGTGTGCATCATCATGCCTGGTGTTTTTTGTTTGGTTTGGTTTGGTTGGGAGAAAGTCCAAAGTTACTTTTTTTTTTTTCAAGGTAGGATCTTGCTGTAGTCCAGGCTGACCTGGAATTCACTATGTAGTCTCAGGCTGACCTCGAACTCATGGAGGTCCTCCTACCTCTGCCTCCCAAGTGCTGGGATTAAAGGCGTGTGCCACCACACCTGATGCACCCTTTATTCTTGAAGAATGGTAGCTTGTGACTCCGTGTATGAAAGGTATGGAATGGGGAAAGATGATAAAGTAGAAAGGTCAACGTGAGAATAAGCATATGGGTCAACAATCACAGCAGAAATCTGTCTCAGTAAAGCAAATTTTATTTCAAGGAGGCGGATGAGGCTGTTGGCAGGAAAGAAGAGGCAGCTGCCCAAGAGAGGGAATTTGAACTCTTGGCTGGGACCAGCTCAGTAGGAACAGATGAAAGGGAGTCTCCGGGTACATTTAGATTTTCTCCACTGGGCTCCTGTGGAGGCAGAATAAGAAGAATCATCAGCCCGTTGCCCACTCTCACAAAGCCTGCAGGCAGGTTTCTGTACCTCTAATAGCTCCACACCTCACCAAGGAGACCTCTCCCTGGGTAACCAGGCTCTGTGCCTATCCCTCCTCCTTGGACCTCCCAGGCCTTCCTTTCATTCAACCCAGCCCACCTCACCTCGGGTACACATGGACACACATCGGCCACCACAGGCCTGGGGCTGGCCAGCAGCCCAGTATGCAAAATTCCAAGAGCTTCCATCAACCCAGTGAAAGCGTGCACAGTGACCCTAGGAAAGGTAGGAAGGAAAAAAAGCACTGGTATAGGTAGGAGGAGGGCACTGTGGAAGGTAGGAGGAGGAGGAGGGCACTGGGGAAGGTAGGAGGAGGAGGAGGGCACTGTGGAAGGTAGGGGGAGGAGGAGGGCACTGGGGAAGGTAGGGGGAGGAGGGCACAGGGGAATGTAGGAGAAGGAGGAAGGCACTGGGAGAGGTAGGAGGAGTAGAAGGGGACAGAGGAAGTTAGGAGGACACTGAGGTGGCAAAAGATGCAGAGGTGGCACTGTCTGTGCCAGCTCCTCCTGCTGTCCACCATTAGTCCTCGGCCACAGGACCATGAGAGGCACTGTCCTGACCACCACTACCACATTCTGTGCATCCCGGTAACACAATCATCCTTATGCCACTAGAGGTGAGAAAACAGGCCACCCAACTTGCCCAGGTCATGGGGATAGACAGGCTATGAAGAATTTGGATCCAGGCCTGATTATAAATTCTTAGCAGTACCTCAGTGCCTTGCCTGGCTGGATTTCTACTCCCAACTCTTTAGGCGCTGGTAGAGGAAAAGCACGGCAACAAGGTGGGCATGGGCTGGGATCTGGAGGAGCTTCCCATCTACAGCTGGCGCCCACTTACCACGCCCACGATCTTGCCTCCAATCCAGACTTGACCCTGGTTAAGTGCCCTGATGGAACACTGGATTTGGAAGTTAAATTTGAAGCTGTGGATGGAAACCAGATTGCCCCGGTAGCATCGCTGGCAAACAGACTGTAAGACAGGACAAGAGAGGAAGGAGGGGTCACTGCCTCCCTTCTGCAGGGAATCACATGGCCATAGTCTTGGACCTCTGTGTCCCCAAAACTCATGCTCCCCCTTCCTTCCTCCATTCTTCCCTATCTCCCTCCATTCCTCACTAGCCGAACCATTCTAAGACTAGGGATCAGAGCGCAATATATTCCAATGTCCCTCCCCCTCACCCAGCACCTCTAGAACCTTCCCTCTGTGATACCTTCCAGAGCCCACAAAAGGGCAAAGCATCAAGAGACACAACACCTGCCTGACCACCCTGGCGCCGCAGTCCCAGTCATAGGCCACTCACCTGAGCTTGGTTAAAATTCCGGGCCTTCCTCACCACGAGGTAGCGGCAGGTCTTGCAGCCAGGGCTGCCCTCCAGCTTCACTGTGTCCTCTTCCTTGGGACACTGAAGGTCTCTGTCCAGCACATCCAGGGCTGAGTCTGATTCAACAGCCTCTTTGTCCTCAGGAGTACCCTCACCTCCAGAGCCCCCCTCTTCCTCTTCCTCTGGCAGCGTCAGCTCCACGGGAGACTCTTTGACTTCCTGTCTGAATATCTCCCCTTCCTGAGGCAAGGTCTCATCACACTTGAAGCTCTCAAAGTTGGAGGTTTCAGATCCTTTCAGAGAGAAAGACCAAGTGTCTTTTCTGCATATAGTTCCCTGTTCTCCCAGAACCATGGACAGCTCCTGCCTCATCCTGGGCCTCACTGTTCTACCATTCCTAGGCAGAGAGGAACTTGCAACTAAGTCTCCATGAAGAGACACCCCTCCATCCCACTTCCTGCCAACTTCTTCCATGAGGTCTGTGAGGTTAAGATAAAGGGCTTAAAGTCAAGTTTTTGTGGGTTTGGGTCTTGGCTCTAACAGCTACCAGCTTTAACTCCTGGGAAGCTCTGGAAATTGAAAAGGATCAGATATATAAAAAGCTCAGAAGGGCTGGGGAGGTAGCTCAGTTTGTACAGTGTTTGCCTAGTGTGTACAATTCAAGCCCAGCACCTCACAAACTGGACATAGTGGCACATGCCAATAATCTATGCACTCAATAGGTAGAGGCAAGAGTATCAGTTACCCTCACAGCTAAATATTGAGTTCAAGGCCAACATGGGCTACATGAGAACTTGTCTCAAAAACAAGGTAGGCAAAGCTGGGCATAATTCCAGCACTTGGAGGCTAAGGCAGGAGGATTGCCAGGAGTTTGAGGCCAGCCTGGGCTACAGAGTGAGTTCCAGGTTAGCCAGGGCTAGAGTGAGACTCTGCCTCAAAAAAAAAAAAATAAAGAAGGAAGAAAAATAGAAAGAGCTCATAGTCAAAGGAAGCTACTATTATTGTGAATATCATTAGCACTATGTACACAGGACAGAACTGGGAATGTCACAGTAAATCCAATGTCATAACTATAACAGATGTTCTCAGGAGTCATTTCAACCCCTGGCTATGAAGTATCTGCTCCCCTAGGGAGTGAGCAGAGAAGGGAAGGGGAAAGGGGCAGGTGATCCAGGACCCATCTACTGCAGGCAGGACCAGACTGAAGGGAGGCCTAGAAGACTTACTCAGATGATGAGCAGAAACTCCCCCAATGAGAAGAGCCAGAATAGCCAGAGGAAATTTCATCGCAGCTGCCCTGCAATGGAGAACAGACTTTGTCTCTCACACACTGACACACAGACACTACTCTGGAACCTTGGAAGGGAGAAGGAAAAGAAGGCAAGAAGTCAGGATGGTCCAGAAGAGCTAGTGATGAGCCCATCGCCTGCTGCTGCATGGACTGTTTTGTGACTAGAATGAAACAGACCACAAACAGCAGTTCAGGAAGGCTTTCCTACAGGCCCAGAAGGAAAAAGAATATGACATTTATTTACTTGTTTTGAATAAAAGAGGATGAAGAACCAATGATTATTTCCCTTCCCCAGGAACATACAGCACTAAGAAAGTGTGTTCCCTCTTCAAGGCTCAAAAGCCACATATGCCTCTCCTTTCCTTGGCCTCTGCTCCTCCCTCCCCCACACCCCCTACACACACACAGCCGAGGAAAACTTGTAGCTCAGATGCAATATTTAGGGCAGAGGGAAAGTAGTCCTCCTGTCTTACTAGCACCCATGGAATTTGAGAGCCACACACAGCTCTGCCAGGCACCTTCAGAGCCTTCAGCCAAGGCCAGGTGCACCCCAGGAGGCTGGACATGCCCAAGCCAGCTTCACTCAGCAGAGAAAACACTTACCCTTCCAGAAGGTTTCCTGGGTCTTCACAGACTTCCAAAGCTGGCTTCTATGCTTTATCTCTCAAGGCCATTTTATACAGACAATTTGGAGGAAGTCCCTCTGGGGAAAGAGGGCTTGCCTCAACCAGAGGGAAAGGAAGGGCTGATAAGAACCATTTCTTCACTTCACTGAAGAGCCCACTCCATGTCCATGGGCATCGCAGGTACCTGGAGGCCTTTGTGCTTCTGCCCTGAGCTCATAGTTTTTACCCTGTGCCACTCTTATGAATCTCCTTCGGAGAGTCCCTAAAGTTCATGGCTTTCCTACTTTACAGTGGGGGCTATGGATCGCCAAGGACAATTGGGGAACAGATATCTTTATATCTATTAAAGTTAAAAATGCACATTTGATTAGCTTCATCCTCTGTATGCTACCCGCCAATAGGACAGTGACTGAGTCTCATCTGTTCTAGAGAATGTTGTATCGATGTTAAGTGAAGAGCAAGACATAGACGAAAACATTTAGGGGTCTTGTTGCTTTGTTTGTTGTTGGTTGGTTGGTTGGTTGGTTGGTTGGTTGGAGATAAGCTCTTGCCACACAGCCCTAGCTAGCCTGGTACTTACTTTACAGCTCAGGCTAGCCCCAAATGTGTGGCAATCTGTCTCAGCCTCTCAAATACTGGCATTATAGCTACACACTACCACCATACCCAGCAAAAGAGAAACATTAACTATGAGAACAGTTCACCACACCAAAGCTTGCACAGGTCCTTCCTATAAGCCTCCTGGATGGAGCCACGGTTAGAAGGTATGAAGGCACGCACCTGCCGCAGACCTTGGGGGCTTCCAGCGGAGAAGGGAAGGGAGGATGGAGGTGGTTCTTTGCTCCCTTTTTCATTCATTTACATATGTATTTGCATTTGTGTGTGTGTGCACACACGTGCGCACGTGCATGCACACACACACATGCATGCACATGAGCACCATGATCTTTTGTCTCTGTAAAGGAATGTCCATATGGCTTTATGTGGGTGGCTGGGGAATTTTTTTATTTTCATTTTTAAGGTTGCTCAACTTTTATTACCACAATGCAGGGTCTAAATTTCATATTGTTTATTTGAGCGCGCGCGCGTGTGTGTGTGTGTGTGTGTGTGTGTGTGTGTGTGTGTACGCACGCACTCATGCACACACAACAGGACTTCTTGCCACTGCAAACCAATTCCAGATGCAGTCAATGGCTAGGGAATTTCACACCAGCCAGCAGACTTTGTAAGTGAGCACCTTTAACACTAAAGCCATCTCCTCATCTCCTTCCTCCTTTTCATAACTCTGCATTTCTCCAATCATTACGATTAATGTGTGCAAAATCTCTAATTTTGGGAGAGGCTTGTAAGCCTATACAAACTATATGCACCATTGTGGTGAAATTCAATTGGCTGGTAAGTAGGAGTCAGACATCTGCTTGTAAAGTCTTCAGGTGAACGGGGTAGAAAGATGAGTCTAAGAATCACTGTGGTTGGGGTCTCATGTACTGGAAGTATTCATGTACACCTAAACTACTCACCCTCAAAATTAGACCACTTGGCTGGCCAACTTTCATAATAATATTTACTATACGCATTTTAATACTGTTCATCATAAGTATTATCTCATTTGTCCTTTAGTCAAACAATATGTGCTGGGAGATGTCTCAGTGGATTAAGCTGCTTAAGCATGGGGTTGTGATCTCATATCCATAAAGCCTGTGTAAGAATACCAGGGAGGATGGCATGTGTCTGTAATCCCAGTGATGAGAAGGGAGGTGGAGAAGGGGAATCTCTGGGGCTCAGTGTCCAGCCAGCCTAGCAGAAACAGTGACCTTTGGGTTCAGCAAGAGAATCTGTGTCAAAGAGCAAGACAGAAGACAACTGAGGGAGACACCTGATGCCAGCTGCTGCCCTCCACATTCATGAACAAGAGTTCCCATCCACATGCAGACATGCATAGACACATGCACACAACACACGTATACACACATGCATATAGATATGTACACTGAGCTAGCTGCTGCTATCTCCACTTTTCAGATGAGGAAAAAGGGAGGCTCAGTGTGGCTCCTGAGTCAAATCCAGCCCACTGCCCATATGGGATGTGTCCTCTTGGAGCTCCATGGGCTTGTCCCTAGTACAGTTAGTCATTTTTCCCTTTCTTGTGAGATTACCTCTCTCTCCCTCATGATGACAGAGGCTATATCTTTTACTCATCATTATATCTTAGGTACAGTGCCCAGGAGACATGGGAGATTCTCAATAAATAGCTGCTGGATGAGCAGGTGTTTAAGTAGGGTTGGGACTCAAACCCAGTTCTTTTTTTACCTTACCATATGTTATTGTGTGTATTACTTCCCTATTGCTATAATAAAACAAATTTACTCGGTGGATAGAGGCACTTGCTTGCAAAGTCTGCCAGTCCAGGTTCAAGTCCTCAGTACACAAGTTTGTTTGCAATGGCAAAAGGTCCTGGTTTTCTCTCTCCATCTCTATTTCTCTCTCCTCTCTTTCTCTAAAATAAACAATGTCTTTAAAGTATAATGTATTAATTTGAGAAAGACATGGAGAGAGAGAGGGAGAGAATGGGTATGCCAGGGCCTCTTGCCACTGCAAACTCCAGTCGCATGTGACACCTTGTGCAAGTCTGGCAGCCCACCTGCCACTTCATAGCTGTGTGACCCTGTAGCAAGTTCCCCTTTTTATTTTATTTATTTAGGCATGGTTGCACTTTAGCCCAGGCTGACCTGGATCTCACTCTCGCCAGACTGGCCTCAAACTTATGGTGCTCCTCCTACCCAAGTGCTGGGACTAAAGATATGAGCTACCACAGCCCACTAAAGCTGGAGAGAGCAAAGAGGCACCACTGGGGCTCGAACGCAGGATCTCCTGTTTACTACACAGGCACTTTAACCAACTAAGCCATGGTGCCCACTTTGTGCAAAGTTCCTAGTGTCTCTATTCCATCACCATTGCTCAGAATGTGAGGGTGACTGTGGTGGTTCGAATGTATGTCCCCCACCCCACAGACTACTCAGATGCTTTATTAAAGCTTACAGCTTGGACTTCCAGCAGTATCACTGGGGGCGGATCCTGGGGTTCAAAGGTGTGTTTGTAGTCAAATCTTATTTCTAGCCTGAGGGTAGGCAGAGCAGTCTGAGTTCTGCCGAAGTCCCTGCTATTTGCTTCTGGCTGGTACTTACTTGTGGTGCTGGCTGGTGGTGGTTTCTCTCTACGTGGATCTGTGAAACCAAGAAAAGTTCCACCATTATGGAACTTCCATCCTGGATCTGTGAGCTTTGAAATAACTCCCTTCCTCCCCTAAACTGTGCCTGGTTTAAATGTTCATCCCAGCAATGTGGAGCGGACTACAGCAGTGACAACCCCTAACCTCCTGGGCTGTAAGAAGAAACACCTGTTATCATTGCATGTGTGGCAGGCATGCTGGGAGCCTCCCAGCCACCTCCCCCTTCCTGTGTCTCCTGAGCTGTTTCTTCCTGTGCATAACGGTGGGGAGCAGGCATGTCGTTACTGAACACGACAGTGCCAGATTTTTATCCTCCTCTGCAGTGAAGGCACATGACTAACCTCTACCAGAAAGAAGCACATATGCAAGACTGAATATACCAGAACTCAGTGGGGGTCAAGAAGACATCTGTTGGGCTGGAAAGATGGCTTAGCAGTTAAGCGCTTGCCTGTGAAGCCTAAGGCTCAATTCACCAGGACCCACTTTAGCCAGATGCACAAGGGGGTGCACATATCTGGAGTTTGTTTGCAGTGGCTAAAGACCCTGGCACTCCCATTCTCTCTCCTTCTCTCTCTCTCCCCCGCCTTTCTCTCTGTCACTCTCAAATAAATAAATAAAAATAAATAAATACATGTACAGTTGTTCCTTTAAAAGAAAAAAAGAAGGCATCTGTTTAGCAATGTTGATGGTAAGATCAGCATTTTGCGATTCCATGCTCGCCGTGCTAGATATTGGATCCAGGGTCCAAGTCTTGTGGCATTGTAGGTACCAGCCGCAGCGTCTGGATTTCAACAACAGCAGAGGGTGTCCTTAGACCTGTTCTACAGCCTGATTCTTCATGAACTACCCATATCCTTTCACTGAATTTGCTGTTGTGGGGCAGGGAAGTGGCTCAGTGGAAAAGCACTTGCTGCCCAAGCTGGAGTACCTGAGCTCAGGTCCCCAGAACCCACATTTAAAAAGCCAGAAGCTGCAGCAGGCTTCAGGAGTCCCAGCATACCTACCCCAAGACAGAAGCAGAGACAAGAGAATGTCCCAGAACCTTGGGGATCAGAAAGCTTGATTAAGGGGGAAGTGAACAATGAGAATCCCTGCCTCAAATGAGGTAGAAGGGGAGGACCAACACCCAAAAATTGTCTTCTGACCTTCATGTATGTGCCAGGATATGCATGCACACACATGCGTGCATACACACACACACACACACACACACACAGAGCTTTTCTACTCAGATCAGTCTAGGGCAGCTTCTATTACCTGCTGCCTTGAGCCCTGACTGGAACATGGCTGGGATGCAAAACTAACATTCAGTTGTTGCTCAATAAATGAAATCTTTTTGTTGTTGTTGTTCCTGGGGGAGGGTCTCACTCTATCCCAGACTGATCTGGAACTAGTTCTGTAGTCTCAGGCTAGCCTCAAAGTCACAATGATTCTCCTACCTCTGCCTCCAAGTGCTGGGACCAAAGGCACACTGCCACCTCTCGCGAAAGCTTCTCATATTATTCAGCCCTGAAGTGATTGGGGTCTTTAAGGCTGACTCATTTGGTCAAGCACTGGTCATGAGACCAGTGTCTACATCCGGTGTCAGTGGGATAACCTAGACTGACCTGTTTGTACACGGGCCTTACTTGTGCAGGACTTTTAACTGACACATTCTCATCTTACACCACAAGCTACAGGGGCTCAACAGACGGGGATTTTTCAAAAAGGCAAAGAGCTGGAGGGTTTGGGGTCCGGTGTCTTTGAGCAAGGGTGCCTGATGCTCACCATCTCAACTCCAATCTCAGACATACCTCCTTCCCCAACAAGTGGTAGATCAACTGTGCAGAACCCTGAGACTCAGTAGTTCCCGTTTCAGGCCTCAGAGTTACGAGAGAGCCTTGATGTTCCTAATCAGACTCAGTTCCCATCTGGATATCACCACTCCCAGGCCAGACCTGTACACATCACCTTTACATTTAATCTCCTAGGGCTGGAGAGATGGCTTAGCGGTTAAGCGCTTGCCTGTGAAGCCTAAGGACCCCGGTTCGAGGCTCGGTTCCCCAGGTCCCACGTTAGCCAGATGCACAAGGGGGCGCACGCGTCTGGAGTTCGTTTGCAGTGGCTGGAAGCCCTGGCCCGCCCATTCTCTCTCTCTCCCTCTATCTGTCTTTCTCCCTGTGTCTGTCGCTCTCAAATAAGTAAATAAAAAATGAACAAAAAATATTAACAAAACATTTAATCTCCTAACGGCCTTGGAAGCTCATTCCAGCTTCTGGGCTACAGGGAAGTGTGCTGCTGTTTTTGGCACCACCTGTCCAGGAGCAGACCTGGTACTAAGGGTTCTCCCTGCTACAACTCGGGCTGCTACCCAAAGTGTACCACATGCTTGGACCAGGCAGTAAGCAGAGGTCACCTCGGAAACAGCAGTCAACACTAAGTAACTGTGGTCTACATTGATCCTAAGTCTACATCTCAACACATAGTATCTTAAAAGTAGAAAGCTGCAGCTCAGGATAGACTTGCACTGTCCAGCCCTCAGCCCCACCAGCGTGCCTCCCTGTCTCTATAGCACCGTGGATTTGTTACTTGGAAGCTATGACCGATATCACAGGCAGTATATGGTATGATGTTCCTAAGGTGAGGGTCCAAACCACCCAATGAGATTCTTTTATTACTTCTCAATAGTATAAACAATAGCTAACTTTCTTGGGTGATTCCCCTCACCCCCAAGTACCAGGAGTGACCTCACATGATCTTGTGATAGAAGAATCCTAAAATCCTAAAATATTCTTTAAAATTCCCACCATCTCCAATTCCTAGTGTACACACAACTCACATTCTGGGTGATTATTGTAGAGTACTCAAGGGTTCTCCCTTGCCAGATGGGGAACTGAGTCCAATTAAGGACATCTAGGCTCTAAGTTTGAAGCCTGACATGGGACTACCGAAGACCCAGGATTCTGAATGGCTTATCCACCAATTAAGGGGAAAGGAGATAAGTCTGGGGTTAGAGGTGTAGTTCAGTGTAGAACACTGAAGTAGCATGCACAAGGTCCTGGGCTCCATTTCCAGAATGGAGGAAAGAGAAAGGAGGGCTGGAGAGGTGGCTCAGCATTTTAGCTATTTGCCTGCAAAGCCTAATAATCCAGGTTTGATTCCCCAATACCTATGTAAAGCCAGATGAAATTTGTGCTACGTTAAAGTGGTGCATCCATCTGGAGTTCATTTGCAGTAGCTAGAGACCTTGGTGTGTACATTCTCTCTCTCTCTTTCTCTCTGTCTGTCTCTCTTTCTGTATCTCTTTGCTTGCAAATAAATAAATAAATATTTGTTTAAAAAGAAAAGAAAGGAGAAGAGAGGAAGGAGGGAGGAAAGGAAGGAAAGAAAGAAAGAAGTGAGAGTGAGAGCAAGAGTGGGAGGAGAGAAAGAAAGAAAAAGAGGAGAGAGAGGAAAAGAAAAAAAGGACAGGACAAAAGGAGAGAAGAGAATGCAGATATCAGGGTGAGCCTGACCCAACCAAGTAAACCTTTAAAACAGACTGAGCTCTTCCTGAAGTCAAAAACCCCAAGTATGAGGGTTCAATCCAAGACAGTCTCCATCTCTAGCTTTGAGAATGAAGGAGACAGCATGGCAAGGGACCGGGGCAGCCTTGAGGGCCTATGAGAGCCTCCCGCTCCTTCTTGCAGACAGCAGGGGAACAGAGTTCAGACTCCTACAGCCCTAAGAAACAGAACTCTGCCATATGTGCTCAGAGAAGGATTCTGGGGCCTGGATGAGAACACAGTCCAGCAGTGTCTGATTTCAGCACATGAGACCCTGAACAGAAACCCAGCCCTGCCCTGCCCTGCCCTATGAACTAATCAATGAGTGTGGCTCGACACTGCTACTGTGTAGCAATATGGCTTACAGCCTAGATGACACAGCTTCAAGGCCCATCTTCTTGCCAGAAGAGGAAATTTGAAGTTGGTGCAGATGGTGGTGGGAGTGGACCAGAGACATGTCTCAAAATGGACCTGATGATATGTTAACAGAGAACTCAAGCACAGCGTGGAGGGAAAGAGAGCTTCAGTGCAGACCAGAAGTCTGCTCAGTTAAATGCCCCTGCCTCAGAGAACTGATGGACCCCAAGGCTGTTCAACCGCCTGCTGACTGGGCTTGGCCAACATCCCCATGGGGTAGATAAGACATGGTGAAAGGGCCAACATCATCATTGGGTGAGTGGCCCAGGAGATAGGGACCTGGCCGTTGCTCTGAGAAATCAGCCTTGACAACAGCTCCCCTGGCACTTCCTATTTTGGATGCAGCAGCAGGTGAGCCACAAGCTGAGGCTGGAAGGGACCTTAGCAATGATGCAGTCCAGCCTCCAAATCTCCAAAATGGAAGAGTACCCTGGTCTGGACTAAATAATCTGAGTCCCAGTTCAACATCCTTTCTATGTCCTCTCCTTCTCAGCTGCCAAATAACCCAAGCCACCATGCTAAACAACATACAAAGCCCAATGTCCCCATATTTCCCAATCAAGGTCTTGCTGCTCACTAGCAACTAACCCTAGGTCATTGTTGCAGCCTGCAAAGTTGTCCATTAACAAGATGCTGTCTAATTGCCTAGTGAGTGACGGACTCTCCTACTGTCCCAGCTCCATTGTCCAACCTCAAACCTTGGCACCAGCTCCATCTCATCTGCCAGGTCTCAGCCAAGCGCCACCTGCTCAGAGAAACCTTCTCAAAGAACTCTATCTAGAGAGTCCACCCCACCCCCATATCCAGTCATTTCATTCCATGTAATCTTGTCTATTTCTATCAGAACATTGACTAAAATTATGGCCACCTTGCTTACTTATTGGTCACTTAATTGAACTCCCAGCAGAAGATAAATTTCATGACAACAGAGACTTTGTCTGTCATATTCATTACCTACAACTCTGCCCAGATCCTAGAAGTTTTTCAATTATACATTGTACTAATCAATAAATTGATTAGTTGACCTGAACTTAACACTGTGGAGAAAATTCAGCCAAGTTAGATCAAGGTATAAAGCCTAAGTATTTTCTTTATTCTTATTTTTTTGTGCCACGTGTAAGTTTGTGTGCACGTATGCACACACACACACACACGCACTCTTGTGCACACACACCAGGGTCTCTTACCACTGTAAATCATCATCTATCTAGCTTGACATGGGTGACTAGGGAATTGAAGCCAGACTGGCAAGTTTTACAAGCAAGCAGGTGTGTCTTTCACTGCCATCTCCCTGGCTCCCTACAAGCATTTTTAAATGTGTGTGTGCATATGTGTGGGGGGACGGCAGTGAGTGCAGGGAGGCATTTTACTTGTTATAGTTGTGTTACAGCTGATGGGAGGAAAAGGTTCACTTTGGTCTGTAGTCTAGAGGGGGAGCTTCGTGACGGCAGGGAAAGATGGTAGAACAGAGACTGAATGTCACTCCTTACACAGAAGGTGGAGGAAAGCTGCAAGAGAGTGAGCAGAGCTTTGGTAAGGAGGAGCTGGTTATAACATCCTTAAGCTCATCTCCAGAAGCCTCCACCTCCTGACTTGCCACCTGCTGGGAACCAAGCATTGACAGCATGTGAGTTTATGGGGCATATGTGATTCAAACTCCCAGAGAGCCCAAAGGACAACCTTAGCTGCCATCCTCGGGGACATCACCAACACGTTTTGAGACAGAGCCTAGAGCTCACCAGTTGGGCTAAGGCTTACTAGCCTAGGGATACACCTACCTCTGCTTCCCTGGCACTGGGATTGCAAGTATGTATCGTCACACCCAGCACTTAAAAAAATATTTTAAGTTTTCATTTGCAAGGAGAGAGAGACTGGGTACACCAGGGCCTCTGG
Organism: Jaculus jaculus; assembly: GCF_020740685.1. Classification (NCBI taxonomy): domain Eukaryota; kingdom Metazoa; phylum Chordata; class Mammalia; order Rodentia; family Dipodidae; genus Jaculus; species Jaculus jaculus. Next base: position 171,826,810 of record NC_059102.1, on the reverse strand, counting down.
GCACTGCAAATGGACTCCAGACGCATGTGCTACTTTGTGCATCTGGCTTTATGTGGGTACTGGGGAATCAAACCAGGGTCATTAGGCAAGCAGGCAAGGGTCTTAACCACTGAACCATCTCTCCAGCCCAAGCCCAGCATTTTTACAAGGGTTCTTCAATTGAACTCAGGTCCTGTTGCAAGGCAAATGCTTTACCAGCTGGGCTATCTCTTTAGCCCTTTGAGTCTACAAGTATTTGCTGAGCCTAACCAACCATGGACACAATCCTAGGCCAGACTCCTCACTCTAGGTCATTCATTCATTCATTTATCAACTATCCAGAGGTGATCTCTGCTGTCAGAGAAGTTGGGTGTGGTAAATAAAGTAAGCAGGGCGAACCTATTAGTGAGTAAGGCATTTCAGTGACAGGCACTTAGAAGTATAGAACATACATGTGCTGATGACGCAAATTTCCAGTGCTATCAAAGCCACATAGAAGGCAAGGGTGGCAGAAAGAGCTTACTTGAGGAACTGGTAATTAGCCTGGCCTCAGAAGGACTGACAGAAGTGTAAGACAGGCACAGAAGTGAGAAACCCTTCTAGAGGCCTAATACTACCAGAATTAGAGCCAGGGTGTAGATGGTGTGACATTTTCTGGAAGTTAAAAGAGGTGGTTTCTCTGCTTTGCACCCAAGCTTGGTACCTGAAGCAAGTGGTGCAGGCCTGCCCCTCGTGCCCCTGACTCTCTACATGATAAGGTTTCTGTCTCCTCAATTGCTCCACCCAAGCTCCCCTCCTCCTGTCATGGCCCTGCTGACCACCAGTTGCCAAACCCACTTGACCATCTTCAGTTCCCATCCTATTTGATCTCTGCAGTGTATATCCCAACTGCCTCTTCCTTTTCTTTTTAAAAATATTATTGCTGGGCATGGAGGCACATGCCTTTAATCCCAGCATTCAGGAGGCAGAGGTAGGAGGATCGCTGTGAGTTCGAGGCCACCCTAAGACTACATAGTGAATTCCAGGTCAGCCTGGGCCACAGTGAGACCCTACCTCTAAAAAACAAAACAAAATTATTTATTTATTTATGTGCAAGCAGAGTTAGATGGAGAGGAGACAGAGAGAGAATTGATGGCCTCCAGTCCCTGTAAAAGCACTCCAGATGCATGTGCCACTGTGCATCTGGCTTTACGTGAGTACTGGAGAATCAAATCCGGGTCGTTAGGTTTTGCAAGCAAGTGCCTTAATTGCTGAGCCATCTTGCCAGCCCCTCACTTCCTCTTCCTCAAAAACTGTCATCTGTCATAATCTTTGTAGTCATTTCCTTCCAGTTTCCACTGTAAGCTTCCCTTCTTCTGAGAGGACTCGGTAAGTAGCTCCTGGGTGTCCTCCTTTCCTAATGCCATGCCGTCTATGGGCTATCTCATCTACTGCCATGGCACAGGCTGCCAAATATACAGTGACCCTTCCACATGTTCATCTCCAGGCCCACACCTGCTCCTGAGTTCCCCTCATATAGAGGACCACCCACTGAGCTCTTCCCCCTGGGTTTTAATTGTAGTTCAACACATCTCAGAGTGAAGTACACACACACCACTCACATGCACACCAACATGTCCCTCTTCTATGAAAGTTCTAAAACCCAGAGGTAATCACAATGCTTTTTGATTGCTCATCTTTGCTCTTAAACAGTCTCTTTACATTCTGGCCCTTACTTATGCCAGCCTTCATACATTTTTGATTAGGTATTTCTTTTATTTCCTTTTCTTCTTTTCCTTCTTTCTTTTTTGTTGTGATTTTCAAGGTAGGGTTTCATTCTAGTCCAGGAATTCACTATGTAGTGTCAGAGTGGTCTCGAACTCATGGTGATTCTCCTACCTCTGCCTCCCAAGTGCTGAGATTAAAGGCATGCACCACCACACCAGCCTTAGGTATTTCTTTGTTCTAGGAAGCTGTTCTGTGCATGGTTGGATGTTCCCTGCCCTCTATCCCCCCCCCCACCACCCCCAAAATAAACTGCTACCTGCCTTCTTCCTCCCAGGTTAAGGCTGTCAAAAAATGTCTCCAGATATTGCCACACCTGGGTGCGAGCTACTGCTTTTAAATCTTGCACGCACATGTGGAGAGAGAGGGGAGGGAGAGAGAGCTGCAATCATACCAAACACCCTGCTCCTTCCCTGTATGTCACAATCTCATCATACCTTTGCACCAAAATGCCCTTTTCTGTCTAACCACATTGTTTTCCCTGCTCTTCATCTAAGGCTCATCCAGAAATCTCCTTTCCTATGAAGCTTACTTTGACTCTCCCAGAGGAGAAACCAAGGCTTGTCTCTTCCCCAGCCCCTGTCAAGCCTCCATACAGCTGATTTCCTGCCGTTTGTGTGGCTTTGGTGCCAGCATAGTTCTAGAAACACAATGGGGTCTTCATTCATTCTTGCTGAATGTTACTTTTCTTGTTGATGTGACTGAATACCTGACAAGAAGAAGCTTAAGGAAGTAAGAGCTTATTTGGGGTTATGGTGTGAAGAGTTACAGTCTGTCCTGGCAAATGGTGGCAGGAGTTTGTGAAGCAGCTAGCCACATTACTTCACAGCCAAGAAACAGCGAGATAGCTGAGCATAATGATGCATGCCTTTAACCTCAGCACTCAGGAGGCTGAGGTCTGAGGAACACTGTGAGCTCAAGGCCAGCCTGGGCCACAGAGAAAGTTCCAGGTCATCTTAGCATCCTGCCACACAAAGAAGAAGGAGAAAGAGAAGGAGGAGGAGATAGGAAAAAGGAGGAGAAAGGAGACAACTGCTGAGGTTCAACTTGCTTCCTCCTTTCTATTCAGCCCATGACCCCAGCCATGGGATGCACTGCCCATATTCAGTGTGGGATTTCCTCCTCTGCTAAACTGTGGAAACATCCTCACAGGCATGCACAGAGGAGTGTTCCCATGGTGAATCTCAATCCAGTCAAGTTGACAATGAGGATTAGCCAGCACAGTTAGAAAACGAATGCTGAGAAGCACTTCTTGTTCAAGTTTGACAGATTGAGCTCTAGATGCTCTAGAGACCTCAGGCAAGAATTTTAATGATGGGCTGGAGGGATGGCTCAGTGGTTAAAGGCACTTGCTTGCAAAGTCTGATGGCTTGGGTTCAATTCCCCAGTTCCCATGTAAAGCCAGATGCACAAAGTGACATATGTGTCTAGGGTTTGTTTCCACCCATATTCTCTCTCTCATAATTAAATAAATATTTGAAAAATAATTTTAATGATAACAATGGCTACTGTTTAGGAAGTACTTTCTATGTGCTATTTTACCTTATAGTTTAAGCTTCTAAAAGCTCTAGGGGCAAGTAACATTGTTATCCCTAAATTCCAGCTGAGAAGAAGGCTCGGAACAGTTATTACTTGCAAGTAAGTGCATCCTCCCAAGGTGGTGAACAGCAGTAAGCACTCAGGTCAATTCTCTGACGTGACGGTACTCACAGCAGGCTCATAAGCTTCCGGGGCAGCTGGTACGAGGAACGCCAATGCCATGGTCTTTGGATTCCTAGCTCTGCCCCTGGGCAGAGCCACCTCAGCAGTCTCCTCACCTTCCAGCTATCTTTGGCCTATCTCTGAGTTAAGGATGGCAACCTCCTGGGACTAGGTGAGTGTGACTGAACCTCCATTTCAGGACTACAGAATGTGAATCCGGGAAAGATGAAGTGGTGGTCCTGTTTTCACATGATTTGTGCTGGGATTACAGGTATGCACCACCACGACTGGTCTAAGCAACTTCTACATATATGCCATCACCATGTGAAACAAGTCATGTCACAGTCCCTACTGCCAAGGACCTAAGTCTAAGCACCTGGAATCGCAACTCTGCTTTTGGCTGCAAGCTCAGTGCTCATAGCTATGATTGGAATGTATCTACCTCTGTGAATTCCCTCCTTCTCTCTTTCTCCCTCTGTCTCTCTCTCTCTCTCTCTCTTTTTCTATCTCTGTCTTGAGGATGTAGTAGGCAAAAAAATAAAAATAAAAATAAAGAAAAACATGCAGTAACTCCCTGCAGGAGTTCTCAACCCAAGAGAGGACACATGGTTACAAATGAAACCACAACAGTAACAAGCTCTATGTGGACAGGTACCTGGTGCTAAGAAAACCTGTACCAGGTAACAGGCCAGAAAGGAAAGATGCTCTCAGTGCCAGAGCTGAGGAAAATGGAAAACATAGTTATGGGCTGGGTCCCCATTGTAAGCAAGGGAAATAAAACCATGTCACTTTTAAAACATTGTGCTTGACCAGTAATGATTTTGTACCATTTCATAAGGATTGATAGATACCATTAATTATGGTCCTACTGTGAGCCAAGGCCAAGCATTTTCATGGAAAACTCTGATCCCTCACTACTTTCTGAGTAGGTATAGTACCCTCTAGTTTTAAATAAGGAAACAGACACATGGAAATGCTTCCTCCAAGGACACTTGGCATGAGAACGTGGGAATGAGACCTAGCTTGCTCTCTCTCTCTCTCATCACCCCCTCCTGGGCTCCAGAAGGAATAGACAGCCCTGCCCCTGGTCATTGACATCTCTGAATGCTTGGATTTCCTGCATTGACTGCTGAAGAAGCAAACAGCACACACAAAAAAATGGAATATGAAGATTGATATTTTTCATTGACTTTGGCTTAAGATTTTGTATAATGAGGAAGTCTTTTGTTTTATTTTGCTTTCGAAGTTTTCCCATTGTAGGCAATAAGGAAGAAAACACATACGCGCTCGCGCGCGCGCGCGCACACACACACACACACACACACACACACGTTGCTTTGTTAAGCAGGAACAAGCTTAGGCAAATGCTTGTGGTGTGGCTTTCTTCCCCAAACTAAAGCAGTGGCATTCCAGATGCCACTAAGAGTGAAATGTGGACACACCTTCCTCTGTACTTCCTCCCAGGGCCCCACACATATCACAATGTCTGCAGCCACATTGGCAACATCTGCAGCCAGCCAGGTGGTTTGCACATAACAGATTATGTGCTGCTTTATGTTTGAATTGCTTAATGTTCCTTAACTCACCTCATTCTCACAGCTTCATAACATATTCCTATTGTTACTCCATTCTACATAGGAGAAAATGGAGGGGCCATGCCTTTCAGTCTGAGATCATGTGCAGAAAATAACTGAAAAATGACCTTGAGTTCAACCCAGAGCCCAATCTGTTCTACTTTTTATTTCCCAAGTTTGGGGTGGAGAGATAGCTTTGTGGTTAAGGCGCTTGCCTGTGAAGCCTAAGGACCTAGGTTCAACTCTCCAGATCCCAGGTAAGCCAGACTCACAAAGGTAAAGCAAGCACAAGGTCTCATATGCCCACTAGGTGGCCAGGCATCTGGAGTTTGATTGCAGTGGCTGAGGCCTTGGCATGCCAACCTTTTCTCTCTCTCTAACTCTCAAAAAGAAAAATAGTTAAAGATCCTTATTCCCCAATTTCTTTCCAGTCACTGCAGCAAAATCCAGTGGTTTCATTATCTCTACTATAGCTGGGAAACTGAGGTTTGCTGTGGTCTTCAAGGCTATATGGCTGTTCCGAGCCTAAAACACCCAGGCATTTCTCATGCACATTGAACAGAAGGCAAAATGGGCAGAAGAGGTTAGAAAACAAAAATTTAGAACTTTTTAAGAAGTACTAAGCCATAGTCCTGGTTTACTTGCCACATGTATAAGTCATCTCCATGATGGCCAGTAACACAGGCTGCTGTATGCCAAGGAGTAGTGAGACATGTCCCCTCTGTGAACTCCTTAGTATCCAACACATAACAGGATCCCATGCTTTGAAGGAGTAAAAAATATCCTACACAAAGAATGTTAAATGAAGGACCCACTACTGTACCCCTTAAGCGGCTGACAGGCAAAGGAGGCCCTTAAGGCATAACCATGGAGTCCTTGCTCCAAGCACTGAACCTGGGGAGGGCTGTGGTGGCGTTGGGACATTGGCAGCCAGCACCTTCAGCTGAACAAGTTAGCATCAGATGATAGACCATGATTAATGGTGTATGTCAATCTCTGGATACTTCCAAGACATTTTTGCAAGACATTTTGCAATATCATGTGACATCATACCCTTCATCCTTGAGTTCTGTTATTACTTACACTCTCCTCTGCACAATTAGCCTGCTCTCTGGTTCACTGTGGTCTGGGACTCCTGAACCAGAGCAGAAAGACAGAAGGAGCTAAGAAGAGCACATTCCTAGATAGGGCACAGCCACCCAATGTGGCTGTAAGCAGCTACTTAAAAGCCTATGTTTTGGGAAACTCAGAAGATGACTCAGAGGTTAGCAGCACTTGTCTCATAATCAAGGGACTGAGGCCATTTGAGTTTGATTTCCTAGCATCTACTGAAACAGCTGGGCATGGCCACATAGGCCTCTGACCTCATCCTGTGCAGAACAGAGACCTGAGGCTAACTGGAGTTCACAAACACTACAGCTCTAGTTTTAGAAAAAGACTCTGTGTCAAGAATATATGGATGAAGGGATGGAGGGATGGCTTAGCAGTTCAGGCACTTACCTGCAAAGTCAAAGGACCCAGGTTTGATTATCCAGGACCCACGTAAGTCAGATGCACATGGTGGCACATGCTTCTGGAGTTCATTTGCAGTGGCGGAAGGCCCTGGAGTGCCCATTCTCACTCTCTCTCTGCCTCTTTCTCTCATAAATAAAATAAACAAATAAAAGGTTATTTTTTAAAAAATACATGGATGAAGAGTTGCGCCATAGAGGAGGATGCCTGACAGTCTCCTCTGGCCTCCAGAGACACAAGCATTGGGCACTTGCATCAGTACACACACACACCACATGCAAGTGGGAAAAAAATGGTTTTGGTGACTTGTATTAGCTATTTTTCTTGTTTTCATGACCAAATACATGTCAAAAAGCAGCTTAAGGCATAAAAAGTTTATTTCGAGTCACAGCTTGAGGTGACCATCCATCATATCAGGGCAGGCATGGCAACAGGAGCTGGAAGCAGAACGGGTCCCACTGTACCCGGTCAGGAAGAAGAGATGAGTGTGAATGCTGGCGCTCAGGGCCCGGTCCCATGGGACGGTGCTGCCCGTTAACTTAATGTGGAATCTCCTGCACACACACCCAGGGATTCGTCTGGCAGGTAACTCCAGATCCAATCAAGTTGACAAGAGTAACCATCACAAGCCCCTGACAACATGACACTCAACTATACCGTTCTTAGACCGTAGCCTTCTGCCCCTGATCCCCATAGGCTCATGGCTACCTTGTGATGCAAAATGTATTCACTCCAACTTCAAAAGGAGTCCCTATACTGTTCAAAAGTCCAAAGTCTCTTCCGAGACTCAAAGAATTTGCTTAATTGTGAATCCCTGTGACATCAAAAGCACAAGTTACATATTGCAAACATACAATGGCAGAGTAAAAATTCTCATTCCAAAAGGAAATGAGGGAATGGTAGCAAAAGATTGAAGCAAGGCAAGTCCTAGAACCATCAGAGCAAACACTGAATCCTGCAATTCTATGTCTGGTGCCTGGGGCTGGAGGGAATCAGTTACAGGGCTTGGGTGCCCCCACCCCTCCAGCTCTCTGCCTGCAGCACAGTCAGACCTGGCTTAAGTACAACTTCCATGAAGCATTAATGAGCCTAACTCTCATTTGCTAAACAGGGCTGATCATGGGCACTTCCCTGGGCAAAACAGTTTGAAAGGAGAAGGTCACCCAAGTTCCTGTGTCACACTGCTGACCACGTTTTTACTTGGCAGGTGCTGTCCCCTAGTGGAGACCCAGTGTGGCATTGTGGAGAAGCCAGACATCTGTGGACCCTCTGCTGATGCTGGAAGCTGAGTCCAGGGTCGTACTGTAAGTCTGTTGCTAAGTCAAACCCAAACTTGTGAAAGCCCTGTGTTGCTTGCTTCCTCTTATGAAAAAGCCGTTGGTCCTGCTGGGGGAAGAGGTTGCAGAAGGACGAGCTCTTCATGCAAAAATACAGCGGCTGTGTACATGGGTTGCCTCTTGCTTCCTCTCTTCTTGCTAACACTTAGCCACTTAAGCTGTGCTGGCTTCACCAGACATTGGAGAATCTGGGTTTTTTTTCAGGCAGGAGCAAGACCTGAGGAGCTAAACTACCTGCCACACCTCACCCAAGCCCCAGCTGAAACCACATAGGAACTGGGGGAGGAGCAAGAATGCTGCTTTGCCCAACAATCAGTGCCAGGGTGAAGGAGACAGACACTGAGGACACTCAACACCCACCAAAACAGAGATCCAGAGGCTCCTAAGAGCCCATCACTGAAGTATATTTGAAACATACCCAACATGGCTCAGGGAATTTTGCAGAAGAGGGGGCGGAAAGATTGTTAGAGCCTCAAGTTGGGACATCACGCCTCCCCCAGTCACCAACTGCTGCTCCCACAACACATAACCCACAACCCCATGGGGAAAACCTATGACCCCAATAAGGAGGGCCCCCTTCAGAAAGGGGACAGGAATGAGGGAAAGGATGGTACCAACATGTGATAGATCCATACTAAGTATGTCCATAATTAATAAAAAAAAATAAATATCCCCATAGCCTCATGGATTTGTGATTTAGCCTCATATTTAATCTCCAGCTGGTGAAGCCTCTGGGAGGTGAAGCCTTGCTAGAAAAGGTATATGACTGGGCCTGGGGACTTCAGAGTCCAGCTCCCCTTCCCAGCACTGTCCGGCTCATTCTCTCCTTCCTCCCTGCCGCGGTGGAGCTATCACACCCAGCTGTCTGCTCTTTTTAGGCTTTCTTTGCCGTGGTGGAAGTCCCTCTCAAAATCGTAAGCCAGAAATAAACCTTTTCCTTCCATGAGCTGCTTCTGGTCCAGCGTTTTGTCCTAGAAATGAGAAGGTAACTGTGTGGTAGAAGTTTAACAAAGAAACCAGGCCCAGGTGATACTCTAAAACAGTTTCTGTTGTGCAAGCTTTACCAGGGAGACAGCATGACCCTGAGTCTCCTCCCTATCTCTGCAGCTGCACCCTGCTTGTGTGTTTTCTGGCTAGTGCAGCCATAGACACTAACACCCATGAATGAACAGCTTTCTAGTCTATATTTGTACTTTCTTATCACTGACTATTGCTAAAGGGTTATCTGTTTGTGCTCCAAACTCTTGTAACCTTGGAAACTTGTAACCCACCAGTAGTGTAAAGAATTCAAGGTGGTCGGGCGTAGTGGCGCATGCCTTTAATCCCAGCACTCAGGAGGCAGAGGTAGGAAGATCACCGTGAGTTCGAGGCCACCCTGGGACTACAGAGTGAATTCCAGGTCAGTCTGGGCTACAGTGAGACCCTACCTCGAAAAAAAAAAAGAATTCAAGGTGATGTCAGACTGCCTGCCACAATATCTGTAAAACCTCTTACCTATCAGAGCTCAGGACTGGGGCTTTGGAAGTCATTCCTCTGAGTTCATATCAGCATGAATAACTTTTTTGATTCTCCACTCTGGTGCTATCTCTGTGATTCAGTTTCCCACAACAACTGCAACACCCACCTTCCCAGAAGTCATTGCTGTCAGGATACAAGTGTTCTCTGCATTCCCCCAAGACATCCAGGAATTAAAAAGAAATAAATAGGGGCTAGAGAGATGGCTTAGTGGTTAAGCACTTGCCTGGAAAGCCTAAGGACCCCAGTTCACGGCTCGATTCCCCAGGACCCACGTTAGCCAAATGCACAAGGGAGCGCGTGAGTCTGGAGTTCGTTTGCAGTGCCTGGAGGCCCTGGCGCACCGATTTCTCCCTCTTCCTCTCTCTATCTGCCTGTTTCTTTCTGTGTCTGTTGCTCTCAAATAAATGAAGAGAGAGAGAGAGAGAGAGAGAGAGAGAGAGAGAGGGAAAACATTGCTTTCTTTAAAAAAAAGAAAAGAAAAAGAAAGAAATAGGGCTGGAGGAATGGCTTAGCAGTCAACGCATTTGCCTGTAAAACTAAAGGACAAGGTTCAATTCCCCAGAACCCACGTTAGCCAGATACACAAGGGGTCGCATGCATCTGGTGTTCGTTTGCAGTGGCTGAAGGCCCTGGCATACCCATTCTCTCTCTCTCTCTTTCCCTCCCTCCCTCTCTCTCTCCCTCTTTCTCCAATGAATAAATATTTTTAAAAGAAATAAGTAAAAGTTTTGAGATATAATTCACATGCAAATCTTTGAAGTATAAAATTCAGTGGCTTTCATATACATCAACAAGGAGGGGCCATTGGGGAGGGGGTAGGTCATGGATGAGCCTAATAATGGTACCAAACTGCCTGTATTTGCTGAATAGAAAACTAATTTTAAAAAAATTTTTTAAAAATTCAGTGGCTTTTGGTATATTGCAGTCATTGTCACTTTCAATTAAAAAAATATATCACCCCCAAAATAAACCCATCACCCATTTGCAGTCACTACCCATGTCCTGCTCACCCAACCTAAGCTATTGCTAGTTGCTGCCTCCATGGATTTATCTATTCTGGGCATTCATATGTAAGTATGTATTTCCTTATACTATATGTGCTCTCTTGTAGTTGGTTCTCTCAGCATAACGTTTTCAAATTTCTCAATATTTTGACAAGTTAGTACTTTCTCTCATCTTACCAAGTGATAGCCCATGGGTATATTTTATTTGTCCACTCCCTGTTGATCATTTGAGGTGTAACATGTTATCTGCAATGCTAGTTAGGATCTTCTCAGTCCCTACCATGGGCCAGGCACGTGACCTTATTTCAAATCCTAGCAAAGGCCCAGGAAGTCCAGTCACTCTCCCTTGTCATGATGATAAAGGAACTGAGAAGTATAGGTGTGTGGGCCAATGCGAGGCCACACCCGTAAGTGGCAGAGCTGGGACTCCGTGTGCACACCATCTCACCCAGCCCCTTGCCCCTGGTGCTCTTACCTCCTTCTAATTGGCAAGAACAGGGAAGCATTATTCAGTCCACAAGTCTTAACTTGCAGAGAGGACCAAGATGCTGCCCTACAGTTTGCTGCCCAAGTAAGTAGGCTGATATCAATTGCCAGAACAGCGTGACCAAGAGCTAGAGTACCTGAGATTGCATTTTGAGCAGGACTCTGCAGGTCAGGTGGGTTCCTAAGCCAAGACAGAGTGAACCACCCATACAGGAGAACTGGGTGCATACAAACCTGGACACCAGGAAGTGTGGTCCATGGGATGGATTCTGTCCTCCTAGAGGTGGGAGGTACGAGGTCAGGATCATGCTTTGGAGAGCCTTATATACCAGAGAGTGAGTTTGTCCTGTGGACCTTTGGATATTTCTGAGAACCAAGGTCAAAGCAATGCTTTAGAGCCCTGGTGTCCATCTTCATGACAAGAATTAGCAGTAAGTTAGTCCCCATTTTGTACTTAGGGTTATAGGCCCAAATTACCAATCACTAATTATAAGTCCAGAGAACGGTCAAGAGGCTGAATTCCAAAAAGCCCTGACTCACCAAGGTGTTGGCCGACCAGCCCTTGTGCTTTTGTTGTTTTTTCACCAAAAGCTCCCAAATATTCAAAATAGCCAATCCAGTCCATCCTGACTTGATGCCTAGTCTCCTTCCTCCAGGGTGGACCCGATACACACTCAAAGTAATCGATCCAATCCACTCTGACCTGGTGCATAATCTTCACCCCTGAGGGTATAAGAATCCCTGATCTCAGTCACCAAATGGGTTACTTATTTGGGGCCCCTTCCAGCTTGGGGGTTCTCTGTTCACTTTCTAAGATAAAGTTTTGCTTAACTTGCCCTTCTGCGTTGTCTGTACCTGTCAATTCTTTGTGGGTTGTAAGGCAAAAGACTCAAGAGAGCACTGGCTTGGGGAGCTCTAGTTCTAGTGACTTTGAGTGTCCAGCACTCTTAACACCTAAGCTACACCCAACCAAAGCTGAGAAAGGCTCTGTTGCTCTCGAAACCTGCAACATTAAGACACAGATTCCAAAAATAAAAATTAAAAAGACCTAGATTCTGAAAATCATGAATATTACCTGTTAGCAGCCCAAAGGAAGAAAGAAAAGCTAATCTTCAATCCCCACATCCCCAGCACCCGGAAGTGTCTGATGCACATATGCTCCCTGAATGTTAAATGATTGCACATATGAATGAATGAACGAACTAGTTAATGAGTGCTAGCTGGGTCTCTCCCTCCCTTCCCAGTCTCCACACTGGTCAGGTAGAATCAAGCAACTGATGTGTCCTACCATCTTGCCTGCCTCCCACCTCTCTCTGCCCTCCCCTCCCCTTCTCCTTCTCACCTTTCTCCACACAGATCGTGAGTAAATAAGGAAGCAACTATTCATGTGCTCCCACCACGTGCTAGGTGGCAGTTCACTTTATAGTCCTGCAGTCGCCCTCGGGGATATAAATGATTAACTGCACTTTGCAGGTGAGGAAATTGTGAGTCAGGGGTTACAAGGCTGCTGGGGGCAGAACTGAGACACAATCTTGGACCATCTGATTCCAACTAGTGCTTCGAGCTGGGTGTGGAGCAGGAAGACTGATTGACACTGAACGGTAGGGAAAGGGAGGGACTCAGGAAGCTCACGCCCAGGTCGCAGCAGGATCTACTCTACCCGTGTCCCACCTCAGCCAAGCTAGCATGCGCAACCAGACACCCTCCCCTCTCCCCTGTACCCACTCCCAAGGGCAGCACCACCTCAGGAGCCCACACACGTACACACACACACACACACACACACACACACACCACATACACGCGCACACGCACACACACACGCACGCATGCACGCACGCACGCACTTCAAACCCAGAAGTAGAAACAGTAGTTGCTGTATACAGCCTTATTTTTACACAAAATTACTTCTTAGAATTTATTTATGAAAATGCCAAAAGTAAATAAATATCTTCCTTCCTAAAGAGGAAATGTCCCCAAGAGGGTTCATCAGAAATCCTTCTGGCCAGCTGGTTCTGTGACATTATTCCTAAAGCCTTCCAGGGTGTTAGCTCTAAAACCAACCTTTGACTCCATGCTTGCTCATCTTACACAAGGAAAAAGTGATGCTCGAACCCAAGAGAGGTTCCCCAAGGTCCTCCAAGATCAGTGAGAGAGGAATTAGGACCCAGAGACCTATGAAGGCATGCCCATCCACTTTCGAGGAGAGTTCTCTAACCAAGGATGTTGCCTCTGGGGAAACTGTCTGGGACCTTCTCTAAATGCCAGGTGGGCACCTGGGCCACTTGATCTAGAAATTCACCTGGGGGAAGAGGTTCAAGCACACATATACTTCAGAGCCCAAGCAGGCCTAAGGAGAGGTGATGCGCCTCTCCTCCATGTCACCTCTTGTGGTGGTTTAAATGCAAAAGCGCCCCCCACACACACCATAGGCTCACGTGCTTGAATACTTGATCTCAGCTGATGTAAGGAAGGTGGAGCCCTTCTGGAAGAAGTATGCCACTGAGGACAGGCCTTGCACTGTTACAGCTGGCTCCACACCCTGTTCTCTCTATCTGCGTCGGGACTCTGGTGAGAAGTGACACGGGCTTCCCTATGTGTCATAACATGTCTTCCCCATCACGATGAAACTTACCCTCAAAACCACAAGCTGAATTAAATCCTTTTCCTCCCCTAAACTGCTTCTGGTCAGGTATTTCATCCCCAAAACAAGAAAGTAACTGACACACCCCCCTGCCTGCTGAAGCCCTGTGTACCTCCCGCCCAGCAAGTAAGACTCTCATCTTGCTCATGAAGTCTTGGATAGCAGTTAAGAAAAGAGTAATGGATATTTAATACAAGTAGCCTGGGCAGGCAAAGTCTTGGTGGACACAACGAGCTCACAAGGGTGGACAGTTTAGGAGACGCATCTGCAGGGCTGTAGAGTGAAGGCCGCGGAACTAGCTGCTTGCGGAGGGGCTTGCTTTCTGAGCACGGCACTCACGGTACACCAGGAAGGGATGGACGAACGTCAGGAGGCTGGCCAACAGTAGCCCCACACTCACCTGTGGAGACAAGAGGGAGGGGCTGGTCCAGCAACCCTGAGGAGCACCCAGGGACCAGAATCCTACATGCTACTTTCCTCCCAGACACCGTGGTCACCTGAAGGAAGGACTTTGAGTTATTTTCATTCTGCATTCTACAGGTCTCTCTTGTTTGTCATGGAGAAGACCATGCCTAGCCTCTGAGCTTCAGAATTCTCCCGACTCCACTTGAAACTGCCTTGGTTGTATTGGGATTATACACACATGCACCACTTTGCATCTGGCTTTATTGTGTGCTGCGGATCTGAACTCTGGTCAGCAGGCATGCAGAGCTAGCACCTTTAACCACTGAGCCATCTCCCCAGCCCCTCTTCTCTTCCTTGTTCTTTCTTCCTCCCTTTCCTTCCTTTCTTCTTTCTTTGTATATGTGTGGCTTACATGGGTATATGCATGTTCTTGTGTGTTTTCCTGTGGGTGTGCAGGTACACATGCATATGGAAGTCAGAGGTCAATATCAGGTGTCATCCTCAGTCACTCTCCATCTTATTTATTGGGACAGGATCTCTCACTGAACTGGAGCTAACAATCTGGCTAGTCTAACTAACCAGCTTACCCTGGAGATCTGCCTATCTCAATCTCGCAACTGCCAGGATAAATCTACCACACCCAACACGTGTGTGGGGAGCTGAACTCTGCCTGTCACTTGTGAAGCCACAGCTTTACCAACTGAGCCATCACCTCAGCCTCTCCTTCCTTTTTCTTTCCTTCATTTTTGAGTCAGGGTCTCATGTAACCCATGCTACATTGTCAAGGATGACCCTGAACGTCCTGTCCTCCTGACTCTACCTCCCAAGTGCTGAGATAGCAGGTTGTGGTGGTCTGATTCAGGTGTCCCCCATAAACTTAGGTGTTGTGAATGCTAGCTCCCCAGCTGATGGATATTTGGGAATTAATGCCTCCTGGAGGGAGTGTATTGTTGGGGGTGGGTTTATAGGCTTTATAGCCAGTTTCTCCATGCCAGTGTTTGGCACACCCTCCTGTTGCTGTGGTCCACCTTATGTTGGCCAGGGGGTGATGTCCACCTTCTACTCATGCCATCGTTTTCCCCTGCCATCGTGGAGCTTCCCCTCGAGCGTGTAAGCCAAAATAAACCTCTTTTTCCCAGAAGCTGCTCTTGGTTGGGTGATTTCTACCAGCAATGCGAACTGGACTGCAACAGAGGTGTTTTCCACTGCACACGGTTTATGCCACACTGGGGCTGAACGAGTGGCTTAGTGTGTGCTAGGCGCTCTATCAACTGAGCAACATACCCGGCTCCTCGTATACTCACGGCACCAGGGAGGAGGGAGAGGGCAGGAGATCACTTGGAGACTCCAGGTCACAGGGGAAGCTAGGGAGGCAACTTTCAGGCTACATAGCTGCCTGTTAGGTCAGGTTGCCCAATTTCACAATCAAGGAACTTCCTTCACTTTGAAGTGTAGTGCCTTATTTTTCTCCTCATAACAAATTTAAATCCAGTTTGACATTTCGTTATCTTTTCCAAAAAAAAAGGTATGCAGTGGTCAAAACACTGGATTCCTGACCCTGAGTATATAAGTCATGTAAACTCCTTGAACCTCAGTTTCTCCAAAAGGCAAGAGAGTCCTACCCATCTCCTGGGGCTGGACAGAAATCCTCACTTGGGCCCCCACCCATAGTGAAGTTGTAACTTGTAGGGAAAAGACGCGATTGACCTGCACCCACTAAAGCAGGAAGTATCCTGTTTTCTTAAAATTTTGTGAAGAGTTTTCATTCTGCTCCAGAATTCTACCGTAAATCTCCCAAAATAATCTTCCCCCAAATCTCTCTGGGAAGCTGTGCCACCTAAACCCTACAGCTTTAGAAAACTTCAGATCAAGCCAGACTTCTTCCTTTGACCTGAGTTTAAGAAGCAAAGCCCAGGATGTTCCTGTGTACAGAACTCTTGGGACAACAATCACATCGAGGCCTCCAGAGCCAGGGTGGGGCATGCCCTGCTGGAGCCCTGTGGTGTCCTCCAGCTCTGGTACTGTGTAGGTTGTACCAAGAACAGGACCTCCTCCAGTACTCACATATAGAGGGTCACTCTGGCTGCGTGTGGCGATGGGGAACTGGATCAGAGACACAATGGCCGACAAGGCCATCACCAGCCCAAAGAGCTTTCCAAAGTGTTCAGCAGGAAAGCTAAGGAGAAAGAACAACACAGGCTCCTGTGAGCTCCGCACACCTTCTTTGCAAGCAGGAGCCTGGCCACAATAGAATTTCGTCAGCCATCTGCCCCCAAGCCCCTGTCTAGGCTTACCCCTCACCTACCCAACACAGCCACACAGCCCTTCCCTCCTCCTCTTTGCTCAAACCTTCAAACCACAGGACACAGAAAGGCACTGTGTTGGGCTCTGGGAAAACAGCACGTACCCAGACACAGGCTATGCTTGGAAAAGATGTGTGCACTATCAAAAGACAAAAGAATGCAGCACTAAGATCACAAGGAAGGGAAAACACTTTCCCAGCTCTTCCCTGGAAGAGTTGAAACAGAAGTGGGCAGTGGGAGGGGGGTGACAAATAGGAGCTCAGCAGGTTGGTAGACAGGCAGAAAGGATGCAAAAGTTCTAGTGTTCAAGCACTCCATCAATCCCACTAGCCTCCACTTCCAGGTGTCAGCCCTCCCGGCCTCGTCTTACCATCCCCAGACCCAGTTTCGTCACTCCCAATTTCTTTACCTCCAGCCTGCTTCCCTTTGCCACTTACGCCTGCGTGAGGAAGGCAGCATTGCCCCCATAGAGGAAGGAGCGGCTGAGCACTTGCAGGATAAAGGTGGCATACTGCAGTTGGAGGACAGGGATGGAGGCACACAGAGCAAATCCCAGGCATAGCAGCGATGTCAGGGCCAGTGAGGGCACTGTTGAGCAGAGGGTTGCAGCTGAGG
Organism: Jaculus jaculus; assembly: GCF_020740685.1. Classification (NCBI taxonomy): domain Eukaryota; kingdom Metazoa; phylum Chordata; class Mammalia; order Rodentia; family Dipodidae; genus Jaculus; species Jaculus jaculus. The sequence goes on along the minus strand of NC_059102.1, from coordinate 171,809,968 downwards.
AGGAGGAACCTGGTCCAGAAGGGAAGAGCAGAAGTTGCCTGGAGTCAAGCCCAACAGAGGGCAGGGGAACCAGGGAACATCAGAACTGTCCCACAGAATTGTGCAAGCAGGTCATCCTTCCCTCCCATACACCCTCATGTTGGTCATTCAAATGTGTCCATTCTCCCTGTCCCTGTGCCCCCCCCCCACTCTTACACCTCCACTAGCTCACTCACAGAATACTGCAAGGCCTGAACAGGCTCCACACTCTGCTCTTGCCCCAGCATCCCCAAGATTTTATTTGTTTTGAGTGTGTATATGTGTGTAGTGAGCATGTGTGTGCCATCTGTATGTCAGTGCACATGTGCAGATAGAGGTCAGAGGTTGATGCCAACTGTCTTCCTTGATTGTTCTCCATTCTATTTTCTGAGGACAAGCCTCTTACTTGAACACAGAGCTCACAGATCCAACTGATCCATCTATCCAGCTTGTCCCAGGGATCCACCTCTGACTCCCAAGCTCTGGGATTTCAGGTGGCTGCCATGCCATCCTGGCTTAGGAACTCAGGTCTTTACAGTTCACAGCCAGCATTTGACCCAGTAAGCTGTTTCCCCAGACCTAGAGATTTTTCTTTTATAACATAACTGATAATAGCAAAAGAGTAGTTTAACTAAGCAGCCACCAGCAGGGGAACACAGCATCAAGTCCACCCTAACTGCATTAGGGAGATCTGGGCAGCAATTACAAGTGGTGTGGAAAGTCCCTGCTAGGAAGCAAGTTCAGGATGGAGCTATGCAGAAAGACAGACACGTGGGTGTGTACAATAATCCTCCTTGTATCTAAGACAGAGATGGGACTGGAGAAATTGCCTAGTGGTTAAGGTGCTTGCCTGACCCATGTTTGACTCTCCAGATCCCACATAAGCCAGATGCATAAAGGTGAGGCAAGTGCAAAGTCACACATGCCCACTAGGCAGTGCAAGCATCTAGAGTTCAATTACAGTGGCTGAGGCCCAGCCATGGTGTATCTCTCTCTCTCCCTCTCTCTCTCTCTCTCTCTCTCTCTCTCTCTCTCTCTCTCTGTCAAATAAAAAATAAAAAAGAGACATGTATAAATATATCATATGTAATTGTTGTATTAAAAATATAAGGGTTGCAGAGAGAAGGAAGGAAAGAAAGGGGAGCAAGTGGCAGAGAAGGAAGTAAACTTCTATGTATGTGTCTTGTTTCACTGTTCTTGCATTCAGGAAATATAATTGCTTAACATGTAAATTTTTCCATGTGTATGTGGTGTGTGCATGTACTTATGGGTGATCATAGATATAGGGAGGCATATATGTGTACATGTACAAGTAGAGGCCAAGGTCTACTTCAGGTGTTTTCTATTGCTTTCTGTCTATTTATTGAAATACGGTCTCTCTCTGAACCTGGAGCTCACTGATTCACTAGACAAGCTGGTCAGACAGTCCTGAAGATCCTCCTGTCTCTGCCACCCCAGCACTGGGATTACAGGTACATGCCAGTGCGCGCACATGGCATGAGTGCTGGGGACCCACACTCAGGTCCTTATGCTTCCTCAGCAAGCATTTTACCAAATGATCCATCTCCACAGACCCCTAACACGAATTTGATCATTAAAACTAAATTAAGAAGGAAACAAGCAAAGACATCCCAAAAATTGAGACACAAAATAAAATAAGGCCAATGAACATCACTCTGTCAAGCTGGACTTTTACAATGCAGCAATTCCACTACATCTCTAATAAGATCTACACTGAGGATGAGGAGAGGGGAAGGAAGCCAAGAGCGAGGGAGGGAGGGAGGGAGGTACCAAGGGAGGAAGAGAGGGAGGGAGGGAGGGGAGAGCAACAGCAGCCAGAAATTCTTTTGATAATAATATTAATATTGTTAAAACCAGTGACTAGATTTAAAATGCCATATATATAAATGCATATACATGTGCATATCCATATGTTTATAGTATTGTTAGGAACCAAAATTTTCTGAGGAAGAGACACAATGTACAATCAAATTAGTAGCAGGTATGGAGCTAAATAGAGCATTCTCAAAGGAAGAAATATGAATGGCATATAAGCATCTAAAAAAATGTTCTACGTCACTAGTCATCAGGGAAATGCAGATTAAAACTACATTGAGATTCCATCTCCTGTCAGATTGGCTACCATCATGAAAACAAATGATCATAAATGTTGGTGGGGATGTGGAAAAAGAGGAACCCTTCTGCACTGCTGGTGGGAATGCAATCTGGTCCAGCCATTGTGGAAATCAGTGTGGAGGTTCCTAAAACAGCTAAAGATTGATCTACCATATGACCCAGCTATAGCACTCCTAGGCATATATGCGAAGGACTCATTTCATTTCCTTAGAAGTACGTGCTCAACCACGTTTATTGCTGATCAATTTATAATAGCTGGGAAATGGAACCAGCCTAGATGTCCCTCAACTGATAAGTGGATAATGAAGATGTGGCACATTTATACAATGGAGTTCTACTCAGCGGTAAAGAAAAATGAAGTTATGAAATTTGCAGAAAAATGGATGGACCTGGAAAGGATTATACTAAGTGAGGTAACCCAGGCCCAGAAAGCCAAGCGCCACATGTTCTCCCTCATATGTGGATACTAGCTACAGATGATTGGGCTTCTGTGTGAGAAGGAAAATACTTAGTAGCAGAGGCCAGTAAGTTAAAAAGGAGACATACAGGGAAGAGAAAGGAAGGGAGGAGGGTACTTAATAGGTTGGTATTATATATATGTAAGTACAATGATTGTGATGGGGAGGTAATATGATAAAGAATGGAATTTCAAAGGGGAAAGTACAGGGGGGGGGAGGTATTACCATGGGATATTTTTTATAATTATGGGAAATGTTAATAAAAATTGTGAAAGTAAAAAATATAAAAATAAAAATTGTGAAAAAAATTAGTACCCAGACCTCACTGAGAAGGGTCCCCAGCAGAATGGGGACAGAGATGAGGGAAATGTACCCATACAAAATATGTTGTTAATAATAATAAATAAAAAATAAATAAATTAGCCAGGCATGGTGGCACATGCCTTTAATCCCAGTACTTGGGGGGCAGAGGTAGGAGGATCACCATGAATTTGAGGCCACCCTGAGACTACACAGTGAATTCCAGGTCAGCCTGAGCTAGAGTGAGACCCTACCTTGAAAAACCAAAATAAACAAATAAATGAAAAAGGGTCAGCACTAGCTGCCACTGGAGGCCAACCCCGAGGCCACCAGCCAGTTTCTCAAACAATTAGGCCTGCACCCTAACTGTTGATGTATATGGGATGGATCCTGAACGTCTTAGCATGGTACCCAGACCAGTGTGTGCACTGTTACTTCTCTTCCCTATTCCAGAAAAGTAGGAAGTCTTCAGAACAGAACAGGAAGGAAAAATAAAATCTCAGGGCCAAGATGTTACATCATCAGTGCATTTCATGAAGCAAACAATCAGCAACGCCTGCAGGACGACTGGCCTGACCCGCAGCGTTGCCAATAACCGAGACAGGACGCTCTTTGAATCGGATCCACCTTGGAAAAGTTCCTGGAGGAGTCTGTGTCAATGAGCCCTGAAGAGCGAGCCAGATACCTGGAGAACTATGACACGATTCCAGTTGCTCATGAGACCAGTGCCCATGAAGATCAGACTGAGGCACCAAGTATAGATGAAAACGTAGACCTTCATTTTCTTACATTAGTTCATGTCTATGGGCATCTCTATGAATTAGATGGACAGAAACCATTTCCAATTAACCATGGGAAAACTAGTGATGAAACTTTATTGGAGGATGCCATAGAAATTTGCAAGAACTTTATTAATGTGACCCTGACACATTAAGATTCAATGCACTGCGCTTTCTACAGCATAGCTTGTCAATATTGAAAGACCAAATACTGTATTATTTCAACAAAAGTTAAATTTCTGATGCCATGCACTAACTCAAAATTTTTGATATTTTCATTAACTTGACTGATTAAATTTTATGTGACTTTAAAAAACAAAAAGGAATATTGGGGGCTGGCCCAGCATGTATGAGGCCCTGAGTTTCATCTCCAACACTGAGCACAAGAAGGAAGGGTTGAAACACATTAAATCCACTTTGAGATTTACAAAAAGAAACAAGCAAAGCAACTCCCCCCCACACACACAAAAAAAATCAGAAATAATGTAAGACCAATAACTTTGTATCAAACTGGAGTCTTAAGATACAGTAATTCCACTATCTCCCTCCTGGCATGTAGACGTCAAACTAGTTAAGTAGACAAAAATAAAGTGTTTACCTAAAGAAACAACAATGCAAACCTTCTTTCTAGAGGAAGTACAGCTGCTAAAAGCAGAAGGAAAGACGGGAATAGAAAATTACCCTTTCACAACCCTAATCAAATGATGAGTCTCACACTGATCATCAAAGCTAAAATCATTAGGTTGACAGGTTTATGGGAAACTTGGTAACGGACAGATCAAACTGACAAGGTCTGAAGCAGTTGATCAATCTTAACGTCATAACAGCAGGGAAAACCGATACCAGAAGCCCGCGGCTCGGAGACAACAGAAGGCGACAACGCTACCTCTGAGGTATTCTTGCCCCTGAAACATTAAACCAAGCTTCCCCAAGCTTTGAATCTTGCTGTTTGCAGGAAACACCCAAAGGAACACTTTCAAATGACACAAAGGATGCTAAGTCCAAAATGTGGGGAACTTGGCAGGACAGACATTCTTCAACAAATAAACAAGAGATGGGCACTGTCATGAATTTACAAAGAGGGCTAGGGATGTAGCTCAGTGGTAGAGTACTTGCCTAACATGAATAAGGTCCTGAATTCAATCCCAGTACCATAAGAAAAGAGTATAGGCACGATGTTGCACGCTGTGATCCCAGCACTTGGGACGTAGAGGCAAGAAGATCAGAAGTACAAGGTCATAGCTACATAATGAGCTTGAGGCTAGCCTAGACTACATGAGACCTTATCTGAAAATAAATGAATATGAATGAGTAAGTAAGTAAGCAAGTGAATAACCAAATTAAAAATAGGAGAATATGAAAAGAATATTGAAGCTGGGTATGGTGGCACACACCCTTAGCTCCAGCACTAGGGAGGCAGAGGTAGGCGGATCGCCATGAGTTTGAGGCCACCCAGACAGTAGTGAATTCCAAGTCAGTGGGGACTAGAATGAGATCCTACTTCAAGAAGAAAAAAAAAAAAAAAACATATTGACTGCACCATGTGGTCTTTGTGTGGACAAGCTGAGTAATCCAAATGTGGGATGATGCACTGGAGACAATTAGGGAAATTGTAATGACTGTGTGTTAGACAATATTGAGAAATGACTGGTGTTTCATAGTGATGCTTATGTAAGGGGCTGTATTTGTTAGAGATCCCTTCTGACATACTTGCAGGTGACACTGACTCACTGAGGATGGCTCTGGGACGATTCAGTGGGGAAAGGGCAGAGCCAAGCAAATAGGAAATGTTTCTGATGGCTTTTATCCTTTCCACCCTCAGCCTCTATTGGATAAAATATCTCAGCATGCCTCTGCCCTCCCAATTACACCCAAGAATCCCATCCAAACTCTGGGGCATGGTGAACAGCCTGGACCCTTCACACCTCTCTCTCCAAACTCTTCCTACAACCCCACCGCAAACTCTGTCCTCCGGTCAGCTTGAATCACTTTGGGCACTCCTTGGTGTCCCACCCTCTCCCACCACTGACACTCCACTCGGCTCCTGGTCAGCTTCCCAGGCCCCTCTCCCTCGTCTCCTCCCAGGGCCTTGGCTTAGATGCTAGTTCTCCCAGGGTGCCTTCCCTGACAGCAACTTTGTTCTCACTCAGAGCAGATGGTGTGCCCTTCTTTCAGCCCCATAGCTCTCTGTGTGTTTACAGATGCTCCCTGACTTACAGTGGGGTTATCCCCTGAAAACCCCATCAGAAGTTCAAAATGCCATCAGGTTGAAAATGCACTACTTGTGTGTGTGTGCACATGTATACACCAGCACACAGAGGCCAAAGAATAACTTCAGGTGTCATTCATCAGATGCAAGCCACCTTTTTAAACACAGGGTCTCCCACGAGCCATGAACTTACCAACTAGACTCAAATGGCTGGCCAACCAATCCCAGGGATCCTCCTGTCTCCACCTCCCCAGCCTTGGGATTACAGCCATGCACCTTCATGCCCAGCTTCTTTACATGGGCATTGGAGATGGAACTCAAGTCCTCATGCTTTCAAGGCAAGCACCTTACCAATGGGTTGCCCCCTTACCTGAAAATGCACGTAACACACCTAACCTAGTGAACGTCTCACTCTGCATAACCTAGCCTAAACATGCTCAAAACACATTAGCCAACATAACACAAAGCCTATATATAATAAAATGCTATCTCACATGTGCTATGGAATGCTACACTGGACCTGGGAAAACAGGATGGCTGCATGGGAATGCTTCATCCAATCATAAAGAAACAAACACATCAGTTAGGGACCCTCTGTGAATGGAGTATGATCACTGACTGCCCTTCTCTGCCTTCTTGATTAGGAACAGAAGGAAAAGAAAGAGCTACCATCTCATAGGCTGTGTCTGGTACTATGGCTGGCAGGTAGTGTAGTGGTTGGATGGATGCTTAAGTGAGTGCAGAAGAAAGGTTAACTGTGAAGCCACAATGGGCATCGCTCCTCCTGGCCCCCTAGCCCGTGTCTCACCTGTCTGTTTTGCTTCCTTCTGGTACTTCTGCTTGAGGTGATCCATGAGCATGCCATTCCAGGGGGCACACAACACCCCAAAGAACTGGGTGATGGCAAAGGCATTGGTGTAGGGGCTGACTGCAGAGAACAGAGAGGGGTTGGGTGATAAAAAGTTTTCAGCTCTGCCTTATAGGACACTCCCACCTTGCCCTTAACCTCCCATCCCCCAGACCCTCAGATTCTCCACTGGAGCACATAGCATGCTGACACTGAACCCATTTTCAGGCCCCTCAAGACCAAAGTCTCCGAGTGTGACATGCCAATAGGCTGCCTCCAGAGCACCACACACCTTGCTCCCTGTCATCACCAGCCAGTTTGGTTAGTAGGGAGTTGAGGGTACCAATGAAGAAGTAATGCCACAACTGTACCACAGACAGCCACACCAGGTGCCAGGCAAAGCGCCGAGAGAGCACACAGCTCCGGAAAGAGCGCAGCTCCTGCTGCTGCCCTGGTCCTGGGTTCTCTGACAGAGAAAAGAGAAACTGGACATGAATCATAAAGGAAGTGAAGGGGCAGGATGGGCCACCGTGATGACCCTTAACACCAGCCTCAGCTCCAAGCTTACCTTCTCAAGGAGGAGCTCTGTGAGCTACCTACAGCTTCCCTGGCCACCATGCTGAGTCACTCTAGCCCTTCCGCCTTGAATGACTCTCCAGCTCTGTGTACTGAAATCCGATCTATCCCTCACACCCTGCTCAATGACTTCTAGCAATCCTACCTTCCAGATCTTTCTCAGCCACAATGGTGAAAAGAAAGACAAAGAGGTCTTTAGAGAGGAAACAAGGATTAGAGATGGACAGCTACTGTTCATGCCTACTCTGCATCCCAGCCTTGTTTTTGGTCCTAGCATCTTGCATTTTCTTAGGAATATTCCCTTGCCCTACTCGCCCATGGCCAGATGGGACTATAAATTCAATGTTTGGCTCCTCACCCAAGCGACTGGTATGCTCATGCTCCCTAAGTAGACAAGCTATGACTTTAGTAGACTTGATGCCCAGAGGCAGCCTGGTTCCACATCTCCATGGCCTGCCAAGCTATTCCCTGTGGTGATGAGCTTTCCAGTCTTACCACCTTCCTTCCTTCCCTTTTTTCTAGTATTTTATTATTATTTATTTGTATTATTATTATTAGATATGGACATATTTAGAATGTAAACATCACATGTTGGTACCATCCTTTCCCACTTCCTGGTCCCTTTTCTGAAGAGGCCTTCCTCACTGGGGATGCAGGTCAACCCCATGGGGATTGTGGGTCATGCATTGTTGGGGGAGGAAGAGGCTTCTTTTATCTATTTTTCTTTTTCTTCCTTCCTTTCTGTTTTCTTCTCCTCCCTCTCCTCCTTCTTTCTTTCCTTCTTTTATTTCTGATAGGGTCTCATGTAGCCCAAGCTGGCCTCAACCTGCTATATAGCTGAGGAAGGTATTGAATTCCTGATCCTCCTGCCTCCACCTTGAGTGCTGGGATTACAGGTGTGCACCACCACACCCATTTTACGAGCTGCTGGGGGCTAAACGTATGGCCTCATGTATGCTAGGCAAGAATTCTTCCAATTGAGCTACACCCTCAGCCCCTATTAGTTTCTTCTTTAATTTTTTTTATGAGAGAGAATTGGCATGCCAGGGCATTAACCACTACAAATGAACTCCAGACACGTGTACCACCTTGTGCATATGGGGCACCTGTATGCATGTGTCACCTTATGCATCCAGCTTACATGGGTTCTGGGGAGTCAAAGCCAGGTCTTTAGGCTTTACAGGCAAGTGCCTTAACTGCTAAGCCATCTCTCCAGGCCGTCAGCCCCTATTCTTTAAAAAACAATTGTGTTGTTCATATTTAAGATATACAACATAAAATCATTGGATACTTATAGATAGTAAAATGGTTACTATAGTAAAGCAAATTAACATATCCATCATCTCACATGGTTACCCCCTTTTGGCAAAAACAGCTAAAATCTGCTCATGTAGCAAAAAAAAAAAATCTCAAATACAATATAATTTTATTAATTCTGGTCCTCAAGTTGTGCATAAGACCTCCATACTGGTTCCTTCTACACAGCTGCTGTGTTGAACCCTCTGACCTACATCTCCCCACTTCCTCTCTCTACCTCCTATTTTTATTTCTACTGTAGCGAGTAATGGTTGCGATATTTGTAATCAAACACCCAGAACACATAGAGGAGGGGTAGGAGGAGGCAGCGATGGCAGTGGAACTAAAAAGGGCAGATCCAGATGACCTGCAGAAATTGGGACACATGAGCCAGCCTTGATGCCATGGAATCCCAGGAGAGGGCAAGACTGGGGATGCGGAGGAAGGATATAGAAGATGAAGAGGAAGAAGAATAGGGAATAAGATGAGAAAGGGAAAAGAGAAACCAAAATGACAGCAGGTCCTACCCTATCTGGACCCTCTGCCCAGTGAGGGGGCCAGGAAGGCCCATCAGGTTCTCTCTCTGCCTGGCTCAAGGGGGCTTCCCAGAGAGAAGAGCAGGTGAGAAGCCAGCTGAGATGCAAGACAGGCCAGGATCTCCAGGTCACCCCACAGGGCTCACCTTCCTGCGATGGAAGGAACTCCTTTGACTGAAGCTCCCTGACTTCATGCTCAGCTGTCCTCTTTTCCTTTCTGGTGCCAAATCTCAAACACAAGCTGAAGAAACAGAAGCCAGGACAAGGACTGTGAACTGAACCATTTCAAACCAGAGGTGACAGGGTTGTGTATTCTGATTTCACTCCATATGAAATCACCTTTAACATCTGATGGCCAGATGGTACACTGGGCCACTTAGGTCAAAATGTCTAGTGGATGGCAGATGGGCCTCCATTTTTTAAATTTTACTATCATTATTTGTATATGTATGTGTGTGAGTGCATGTGGAGGCCAGAAGTCAATGTTGAGTGACTTCCTCAGTTACTCTTACTTTTTCAGAGTGTCTCACTGAACCTGGAGCTCATCCACTAGGCTAGCCAGCAAGCCACAGGGATTATCCACCTAACTCCGCCACCCTCTTCCCCAGCACTGTGATTACAAACATACACCACCATGCTCAGCTTTTATGTGCATTCTGAGGCTCCTAACTCAGGTCCTCATGCTTACACAGCAAATACTTTACCCACTGAGCATTTCTCTAGCATCCTCACCCAACTTTTTTAGAGACTGGGTCTCACTTTGTAGCTCTGACTGGCAATTCTCCTGTCTCAATCTCCCAAGTTCTTGGATGGTAGGTGTGTGCCACCAACCTGCCTGCCTTTTTTATTTAATTTTATTATTTTAGTCTCATGACCTCAGGGTAATTGGTAGGCAGACAAGTTTGAGGTGCAGTGACAGGAGGAGCAGGTCTGGCCTCAGTGTGAGCCCCAGCCCTGCCTCTTCCTGGTGTAGAAATGTGGCTCCAGTTCACCCTGCTGAGCCTCATTTTCAAAGTTGGAAAATGAAGGCAACAGTAATAAACTGAGAGGGTTATTGTGAGAGTGAAATCAAGAGCATTAAAGGGTCTGAAAAACAGTAAACAAGCGGTAAAGGAGTGTCAATCCTCCACTTCTTGTACAGGACTGCAGAAATGAATACTGACCCGCTCTGTCCTTCACAACAGGACTTTGCAGATTTAATGATCTCTCATCACTGGCTCTGGGTAGATGTGTTAATTACCCAGCCAAAAGAATGAAGCAACATTGACAGACTAGTTTCAAGTCTAAACCTCAAGGAGGGCTGGAGAGATGACTTAGCAGTTAAGATGCTTGCCAGGAAAGCCAAAGGACCCAGGTTCAATTCCCCAGGACCCATGTAAGCCAGATGTGCAAGGTGGCATGCACATGGGGAGTTCATTTGCAGTAGCTGGAGGCCCTGGCATGCCCATTCTCTCCCTCCCTCACTCCCACCCCCCTTTCTCCCTCTGTCTCATGCACTTCTGCAGGCTCTTGGAACCCTGGAAGCACTATGTGAGCAAGCCCAAGCCAGCTTGCTGGAGGATGAGCCATTTGATTCAGACATGCCTACCTCTACCACATAAGTAAGGCCACCCCACCAGCTAACTACCACCCACCAGATGATCAGAAGTATAAATGACCCTGAAAGACCATCCAGACCTGGAAATGGTAATAAAACCAGCCAACTATTCACAGATTGTGAGAAATGAACTCTTGGTGTCTTAAGCATTGCAACACAAAGTACCATTGCATTTTGGGCTTGCTTGTCACACAGGAATACCTAGCTGATACAATCTTCTGAGAATCTTCTCCTATGAAAGGTTTGCTATTCCCTGCCTCCTACCTTAGGTCAGATGGGGCTTTAGCCAACAGTCCTTACCCATAGCTGTAGTCAGGAGGCACTGGGTAGGGGATGTGCCCCCGGGGCATCAGGAGAAACGTACGCCCAACATGCCAGACACTGCAGACAGACAGGAAAAGGAAGGAGGTCCTGAGTTTGATGTCCCGTTCATAGAGAAGCTGTAGAAAAGGGAGAGAGACATCAATGAAGCACCATGCTCACAGCAGCATCACTGACAACCACCTAAGGAGGGAAGTAACTGAAGTGCCCATCAACAGATGAATGGGTAAACAAAATGTACCATATCCATGTGATGACATGTTATTCAGTCTTTGGAGAGGGATATATGCTATAATACAGATCAACCTTGAGCATATGGCAAAAGTGAATGAAATCAGTCAGTCACAAAATTCTGGATCATTCTATTCACATGAGGTTCTAAGGACAGCCAAATTCACTTGTCCAGAAGTCCAGAGATACAGCTCCCACACATCTTCACCTATGTTGGGGTGGCTTTTCAGTGATGCAGCAACTGTTAAGTCACCTCACTCCAAAAGTAACCCCCAGTAAACTCATTGGTTCACCACATTAAACTTTGGTGTTATCAAGCTTTGGTCTGTCATCTGAGCCCTATCTGGGGTGATAGACACATGTTTGCATTTCCTCATAAAATATTTTCATCCAATAGGGGTCTTTATGCTCCTAATGATGTAAATTAGGCATTAAGTCAGGGTGCATTAGATTGGTTACTGTAAACGTACATGGGAATTCCACCCCTGGGGATTACAAATTAGGTATTAGATCAAGGTGGACTGGATTGCTTACTTTGAGTTTACATGGAGGCTCTTGATTAGAAACAAAAAAGGAACAAGGTCACAAGGGCTGGTAGTCAGCCAACATCTTTGTGAGTCAGGGCCTTTTGGAATTCATTCACATACTCTGCTTACTCTACTTGTCATTAGTGATATTCTTTTGGGACCTGTAACCCTGACTAGCTACCTACAAAATGGGGCTATTTTGCTCCTAATTCTTATCAGTAGCTGTCACTTTGTGCTACGTTACTAACACAAAGCCCAGAGAGAAGACCCAGGTGGGGCAGCTTAGAACCCACCATCTTTCATTCAGCCATTTTGTCCTTCAGCTGGCCGCCATGTAATCAAAGCATGGTTGCTACAACTCCAGCTATCACTCCTCATGCCCTCCCACTACACAGAGGGACAAGGAAGCCTCTTTTGTTTGTTTTTTTATATTTTTATTTTTATTTGTTTATTTGCAATCAGAGAGGTACAGGGAGAGAGAGAATTGGTCCACCAGGTCCTCTAGCCACTGGAAGTAAACTCCAGACACATGTGCCACTTTATGCATTTGGCTTTACATGGGAACTAGGACTTGAACCCAGGTTGTTAGGCTTTTCAGGCAAGTGTTAACCACTGAGCAATCTCTCCAACCAGTCTGTTTGTTTTTTGAGCCAGAGTTTATAACCCAGGATGACCTGGAACTCTATGTAGCCAACGATAACTTTGAACTCCTGATCCTCTTGCTTCCTTCTCCCAAGTCACCCATGCCTGGGATTACAGGCATGCATTGCTATGTCTAGTTTAATGCAGTGCTGAGAATTGACCCAAGGCTCTATGCACGCTGGGCAAGCACTATATCAACGGAGTATATCCTCAGCCACAAAGCTTTCTTTCTACCACTCTATTCTCACCTTTTTGTGGGGCGGGGGAGATGTCGTCTGAAGTTCTACACTGTATATACCTCTTTTATCACTAACAAAGTCTTGATTATATGCCCACTTCTATCTTTCACTAGTAGTAGAGACAGAATTTTTCATGGTTGGCTTAGCCCAATCAGGATTCATCTCCTGGGCTGGGCAGGTCACTGACCAGATAAATTAGTTAGCATGACATAAACAACTAAATCCACCAGCAAGGCCAGGCACAGTGATGTGCACCTGTATCTCAGTATTTGGGAAGCTGAAGTAGTTTTGTCCCCCAGATCCCACGTGAAAAGCTGGAAGCCATGGCAGGCTTCTGCAATCAAAGCTGAGAGGAGAGCCAGAAGCAGAATTCCCCAGAAGGCAGCCGAAAGGCAGCAGCTGATAAGAACAGCGCGAGCCAGAGAGGTAAAGCCCTCTTCCAGGCCCACCTGGAAGTTGTTCTCTGACCCTCACACACATGCCTGCCAAACAAATGCCCACACTCACACACAAACACAAGCACACAAAATTTTAAGTATTAAAAAGAAGAAGAAGAAGAGGAGGAGGAGGAGGAGGAGGAGGAGGAGGAAGAAGAAGAAGAAGAAGAAAGGAGAAGGAGGAAGAGAAGAAAAGGCTGGAGATGGCTCAGTGATTAAAAGCACTTGCTTGCAAGCCTGCCCACCCAAGTTCAATTGCACAGCACCCACATTAAAGCTGGATGCAGAGTGGTGCCTGAGGCTGTAATCCCAATCTCCAGCAATGGGAGGCAGAGCCAGGAAGCTGGGCCAGCTAGGCTGGCATTTGTTTGCAATGGCAAGAGACCCTGTCTCAAAGAAGGTGGAGTGGAAGAAAAACAGACATCTCAAGGTTGCCTGCTGACCTCCACACATAGCCCATGGCATGCACACACCTGCTCACAGACAAATAAATTAATAGTTAATTAACTAAGAATAAATATTAAGTTTTTCGATAAGATAAGGACTCAAGTGCTCAAATTTAATGTTGGATATAGGTATTTTTACCTTAACAATAAGAAAGACGGCTGAGGAAGAGTCAAATGCCCCATTGTAGAGGGTGATGATGGTTGAACAGTGTTTGCCAAATAGGTTCCCAACCTGGAGAAGACATGATCAGCCCAGATCACTAACTTATCCATGAACCAAAGACCTCTTCAGCTTTCAGCATGTACCGGGCATTTATAACACCCAACACTCACCCTGTACCCCAAGAGCTCCCACCCTGTCTCAGAGGTCAGCAACTGTAGGAAAGTGCCTTTCCATCCCTCCATGGTCCTCCCCTCTGCAAGCACCTAGAACCGAGGCGGGCTCGTACCTGGAGGTTCGTGATGAGAAACAGAATCCCCCCAACCGTGAGCATGGGCATGGCCAGGAAGAGCAGCTGGGCCAAATCTGTAGCCATCAAAAGCACAGGAGGGATGGCGTCATCACAACTCACACACGTGGAGCCCCGCATGTCAGCACATCCTCCCTCTCCTCAAAAAATCCCAGCTCCCACATGCTAACTTCCCAAGGGTACCACAATCCGAACCCTAACTGCAACCAGCCTATTAGCATCACTCCACGGCCTTAGGGAACTGACCAAGATGCTCCAAATGTACCTGCAGAAGTCCTGAGCCACACTCCTTCCCCTCCCCCCAAAGATGGTGGGCATGTGAGGTGAGGGTGTGTGCCAAACCACAAACATGCCCTCTGACATTCTGGGACAGGGGATCCTGGACTCAGCCCCTAAGCTCACACTTCAGTCGTGAGCTGGTGTGTGAATCTGTGTCACCTCACCTGCTTGCTACATGGAAACAATTGCCTCAACTTTCCCTGCCTAATCAGGTTACTGTGAGAACTGAGAGTTAGGAAACAGCTGAGTACTTCCATGGTTCCTGGCATGGTACTTGGCATCAAAAATGCAGAATAAGTAGACATGCTACCCTCTTGGAAAAAAAAAAAGAAAAGAAAAGACACTGACTAGCAAATTGTTGCGGCAGCCCCGCTAAGTGATAGATAAGGATAGTCACGGAACAACTCAAGGACCAAGGAGAGAGGAGCCCTTCATTAATTAATTTTTGCCAAACCACAGACCTCTGCCCCCTTTCATGATTCTGTCCACAATCCTACCTGTTATGTTATTTGTTAAAATGTTTTTATTTAGAGGAAGATAGAAATGTGGCTCAGGGGCAGAGTGCCAGCTTAGGATATGTGATACCCTGGGTTTGATCCTCAGCAACCCCCATAAAAAATTAATTTGACTCATGTTTATTCAAAAGAAACCTGTTTCTAAAAGATATTTTCTATCCCCCTACTATAAACAGAGACATAATACTTATCAAGAATAGAAAGTAAATGCAAATATAAATACAAAGTAAGAAATACAGTGTTAGTCAATTGTAGCAGAGGCATGGGCCCCAGCATGTTCAAAGCCTGAGACATGCCTAGTGTGGGGGTCAGAGCGTCTCCACATCCAGGGTGACTTTCATGGTATTAAGACCAAAAGGACAAATAGAGGGAATTATTTTTCCCCAGGTGATCCAGTGCTTTTTAGTACAGCATGCCTGTGGCTTCTAACATCCTCTTAAGCAACTACTGTTCTGTAATCTGAGGCGCCTTAAAAGAGCTGATTTAGAGGAATCAGTATTTGCCATTCACTCTCTGTCCTTTCCAAATATACATCTCGCCTGATGAGACCACCAACCTAACGGCTGCTGGAGATCAATTTCATAACCGAGTCCTTGCAGCCTCAGTGTCATTTCTAGAACAAAAAAGCCCTATCTTTGTAGAGGAAGACAGGGATTATTGCCCAAAATTCACACAAGTGAATCTCATGAGTTCTGTTTGGACCAAAACACAGCCTGAGGGTGTGGCGATACCTCGCGTCATCATCTGGCTTCAGCACAGCCATTACATACGCCATAGTTATGCGCTGAGATTTTGCCTCCCAAGCCAAACAGTGAGCTACATGATCTGACAGGGTCATGATCCAGGGAGAGGAATGTAGGAAGCATCTCTTGGCCAGCATAACCAAACTACTTTCTCTGTGGCCTCAGGCAAGCACACGACCATTTCTTTACAAAAAGTGAGAGAGCAGACTTCCGGGGAAGATGGCGGTTTAGGAGCCACACCAAACCAGCCTAGGGAGGGATTTAAACAAAACTCCAGCAAAATACACTCTTCTTCTAAAAAGTGAAGTATAGGTTATTCTTAGACACAGCGGAGAAGCCAGAGACACCAAGACCCACCAGAAAGGAGGAAAACGGCCAGAGTCCCACTGAGGCACTGGCGGCCCATGACCTGCGTGCCCGCCCAGCGCAGCCCCGCCAGCTGCACCCGGTGGCGGCGGCGGCAGAGAACAAGCAACAGATGGTTCAACTCCATCAGCCTCTTGCAAAGTTAAGAAATCTGAAGGGAAGACAGCCGAGATCAACTAAAGAGCTACTGAAAGCGCGAGCAACTCCAGAAGTCTGAACTCTCCCATCCGCCATCGTAAGAACCGCGAACCTCCAGCCAGCATGCAGCCCCCAGTGGCAGCGCAGGCAGCAGAGGGGATCAGAGGTACAGCTGCACAGCACGACATGGAGGGACCGAGGCGGGCTCTCAGCATTGGTGAGATTGGAAGCCACCCCAAAAGGTAACGAGGCTGATTGACAAAAGAAAGAAAGAAAGAGAGAGAGAGAGAGAGAGAGAGAAAGAAAGAGAGAGAGAGAGAGAGAAAGAAAGAGAGAGAGAGAGAAAGAAAGAGAGAAAGAAAGAAAGAAAGAAAGAAAGGAAGGAAGGAAGGAAGGAAGGAAGGAAGGAAGAAAGAAAGAAAGAAAGAAAGAAAGAAAGAAAGAAAGAAAGAAAGAAAGAAAGAAAGAAAGAAAGACACACAAGTACACAGTCCTGCAAGAGCTAATCTGTCTTTCCTTGTCAGGGCAGGTTATGGGGTATATATTCTTGGTTGGCTTTACCATTTTCAAATAACCTATATTTGGGGGTTGAATTTTGTTGCCTTTGGTGCTTTCATATATATAAGGCCTTTGTTTTTTGCTTCTATCATTATTGGGGACAGGGTCTGACCAAGATCCAGGTTGACCTGGAACCCAATTCAGAACAGAAATCTCTACCTCCCAGCTAACAAGATTCAGGGTGTAGAACAACACACACCCTTAGGGATTTGGGCTTTATATGACTATCTGTTTTAATCCCCACAATTGCATACTTTGTGCTCAGTTTTACTGATTGTGTATGTTACTCAGTTGAAGTTTAGAATATGCCAGTAAATTATTCCACCCAGTCCACTAGAATGCTTTCTTAGCAAGCAAACTCAATACCTAGGATTACTTCTGCGGCTTAATTGGGGGACAAGAGCTACACCTGGCACCTTGAACTCATATTCTGAGGATATATAGAGTTGAACTGCCATGTCTGGGAACACTGTAGATAAGTAGAAAACCCAAGAATCAAGTCAATTCAGGATGCGACAGTTGCTATGATATAATACAAGAAACTCAAAGAATCAAGACAGTCCCACAAAAAAAAAAAAAATCATCAGAAATGATAATCAATGATTCTGTATTAGACGAAATGCCTGATAAAGACTTAAAGAAAATGATGGTATCGATGCTCAAAGAAATCAGAGAAGAAATGAAGGGAATCAAAGAAGAAAACAAAGGAATTAAAGAAGAAAATAAAATTCTGAAAGAGAACACAAGAAACCAGCTTAATGAAATAAAGAGGTCATTACAAGACATGAGTAAAAAAATAGACATACTGAAGAAAAACCAGGCTGAGATCCAGGTTCTGAAGAATACATCCAAATTAAAAAAAACTCTGTGGAACATTCTCTAAAATAGACCATATATTAAGACACAAAGCAAATCTCCACAAATACAGGAAAATTGAAATAATCCCTTGTACTCTATCTGACCACAATGAGATTAAACTGCCAATCAGCAACAAGAAAAGCTGCAAAGCATACAGAAATTCACGGAGACTAAACAGTACACTATTGAATGATCAATGGTCATTGAAGAAATCAAAAAGGAAATCAATAAATTCATAGAATCAAATGATGATGATAATACAACATGCCAAACTTTGGGACACAATGAAGGCAGTCCTAAGTAGGAAATTTAGAGCTCTAAGTGCCTATATTGAGAAATTAGACAGTTCACAAATAAACAATTTAATGTTCCACCTTAAGGTCTTGGAAAAAGAAGAACAAGACAAAGCAGAAATCAGTAGATGGGAAGAAATAATAAAGATTAGGCAGAAACTAATAAAATAGAAACCAAATAACAATCCAAAGAATCAACAAAACAAAGACTTTGTTCTTTGAAAGGATAAATAAGATTGATAAACCCTTAGCAAATTTGACCAGAAGAAAGACAGAAGAGACAAAAATTAATAAAATTAGAGATGAAAAAGGCACATTACAACAGATACCAAAGAAATTCAGAAAATCATAAGTCCATACTTTAAGAATATATATGCCTCTAATTTGAAAATCTGAAAGAAATGGATGATTTCTTTGATTAATAGGACCTAACAAAATTAAATAAAGATGAGATAAACTATTTAAATAGACCTACAACAAGTACAGAGATCCAAGCAGTTATAAAAAAATCCCCTAACTAAAAAAAACAAAAACCCAGGCCCAGATGGATTCACTGGCAAATTTTACCAGACCTTCATGAAAGAACTAACACCAATGCTTCTTAAACTTTTCCATAAAATAGAAAAGGGAGGAATTGTACCAAACGCCTTCTATGAAGCCAGCATCACCCTCATAACAAAACCAGGCAAAGACAGAACAAAAAAAAAAAAGAAAAGAAAATTACACACCTATCATCCTCATAAACATAGATGCAAAAATTCTGAACACAATATTGGCAAACAGAATACATGAATATATCAAAAAGATCATTCACCTGACCAAGTTGGCTTTATCCCAGGGATGCAGGGATGGTTCAACATATACAAATCAATAAATGTAATACATCATATAAATGGACTGAAGGACAAAAAATCACATGCTCATCTCAATAGCTGCAGAAAAGGCATTCGACAAAATCCTCTCATGGTAGCAGCATTGTAGAGATTGGGACTAGGAGGAACACATCTCAGCATAATAAAGCTACTTATGACAAGCCTACAGCCAACACAATACTAAATGGGGAAAAAGTCGAAGCTTTTCCACTAAATTCAGGAACAAACCAAGTGTGTCCACTGTCTCCACTTTTATTTAATATAGTACTGGACTTCTTAGCTATAGCAATAAGGCAAGAGACACTCATAAAAGGGATACAAATTAGAAAGGAAGAGATCAAATTATCACTATTTGCAGATGATATGATTCTATACATAAAGACTCTAAAAACTGTACCAGCAAACTGTTAGAGCTGATAAGCACTTTTAGCAACGTAGCAGGATACAAAATAAATACATAGAAATCAGTCGCTTTCCTATATACTAAAAACAATGTCCAGAGAATGTCTCCCATTCACAATTGCCTCAAAAAAAAAAAAAAAAAAAAAGTACCTTGGAATAAACTTAAGGAAGTGAAGGTCTCTACAGTGAGAACTTTAAAACACTCAAGTGAGAAATTGCAGAAGACACGAAGAAATGGAAAGGCATCCCTTGTTCTTGGATTGGAAGAATCAATATTGTGAAAGTGTCAATCTTACCAAAAGCAATCTACACATTTAATGCAATCCCCATCAAAATTCCAATGGCATTCTTCACAGAAATAGAAAAAATTTGCTAAATTTCATTTGGAAGCACAAAAAAAAAAAACAACAACCTCGAATAGCCAAAGTGATTTTAAGCAACAAAAATAAGGCTGGTGGTATCACTATACCCAATTTTAAGCTATATGACAAAGCCATAGTAACAAAAATAGCATGGTATTGGCACAAAGACAGACATGTAGATCAATGGAACAGAGGACCCAGATGTCAATCCAGGCAGCTACAGCCATGTGATATTTGACAAAAATGCCAAAAATATTCATTGGAGAAAAGACAGCCTCTTCAACAAGTGCTGTTATATGTGGATATTTATATGTAGAAAGATGAAAATAGATCCTTATCATTTCTCCATCAAATCCAAGTAGATCAGGGACCTTAATATCAGACCTGAAACTGTGAAATTGCTACAAGAAAAGGTAGGGGAAACCCTTCAACATATTGACATAGGTAATGACTTTCTGAACATAACCCCAATTATACAGAAAATAAAACCACTAATCAACCACTGGGATCTCATAAAATTACAAAGCTTTTGTACAGCAAAGGACACTGTGAATACAGCAAAGAGACAACCTACAAAATGGGAGAAAATCTTTGCCAGCTATACATCTGGCAGAAGATTAATATCCAGAATATACAAAGAACTCAAAAAACAGAACAATAAGAAATCAAACAACCCAATCAAAAAAATTGGCTATGGAACTAAATAGAGAGTTTTCACCAGAAGAAATACACATGGCATATAAACATCTAAAAAAGTGTTCTACATCCTTAGCCATCAGGGAAATGCAAATTAAAACTACCTTTTACTATCTTTTCCCCCATCAGAATGGCTACCATCAAGAAAACAAATGACAATAAATGTTGGTGAGGATACAGTAAAAGGGGAACCCTTCTACACTGTTACTGGGAATGTAATCTGGTACAGCCATTGTGAAAATCCGTGCAAAGGTTCTTGAGACACCTAAAAATAGATTTGACATATGATCCAGCTATAGCACTCCTAGGCATATGTCCTAATGACTCTTTTCACTGCCTTAGAGATACTTGCACAACCATGTTTATTGCTGCTCTATTCACATTAGCTAGGAAATGGAACCAACCTAGATGTCCATCCACAGATGAATGGATAATAAAGATGTGGTTTATCTACACAATGGAGTTCTATTCAGCAGTAAAGAAAAATGAAATTATAAAATTTATAGGAAAATGGATGGATCTGGAAAGGATTATACTGAGGTAACCCAGGCCCAGAAAGCCAAACGTCACATATTCTCTCTTATATGTGGGTCCTAGCTACAAATGTATAGACTTGTGTGTGATCTGGAACCAAAAATCAGTAGCAGAGGCCCATACGCTAGAGAAAAGCTATAAGGGAGGGAGGAGAGGGAAGGACTTAAGGGGATGGTATTGTATATATGTAAGTAGAAAGACAGATTACAGGGAGAGGAAAGGCCTAAGCGAGGTCAGGGGAAGAGATTGTATATAAAAGAAGGGCAGGGGGAGGTTCAATCAAAATTCAAGATATTCTGAATAAGACATATGAAAATCTAGTTTCTTAAACAATAGCACATCCAGAAGCCTTAGATTGTTACTAGAAAATTTTCAGTGCCTGGTATGTGATACCTTCCAGTGAGTTGTTGGCCAGGGAGGCCCCTGTTACCTCCAAAACATTACAGGCTATTGCCAAGGCCCTTGGTTCCCCATGAGAAAGAGATTGAAAGACCCTACTGATGAAGACTTCACATGCCTGAGAGGCAAAGTCCCTGAGAAATCAAGTTGGTGCTGAGCAGAAAGCCTTCTCGCTATAGTCCAGCCAACTGAAAGCTGAAAAACGCTGAACTGTATGCAGTTATGGGAGACAGAAGTCATCAGTGGTGAAAACAGTGGACACTGGAAACCTCAAGTTTGGCCAGACAGGCCAAATGACTGAACGAGTGCAATAGTGGCATGTCTGCTTGGAGGAATCCAACTGCTCTCTAATTGGACTTAAGGCCCATTCTATGGGAGGAAATACATGCCTGGTAGTGAAAACCTAATCCAAAGCCTATGGCAGGGGAGGTCATAAGCCTTAGGAGTATAAGGCCTCTTCTTGTCTGGATAAATGCATATATCATTCTCACCAAATTGCCCTGAAAGCACTACACTTTAATGTTCATACCATACATTAATGCTTCTCTCACTTCTGGTTAGAGAAGCTTCCTTTTCAGATGGCAATGACCACTGGGATGACCCAAAAGGCAACACAGTGCTAAGAAGAAGGGACGGTGGAGTGACCAGCACTGAAACATCTCACACCCTCCAAGGCTCAGGGTCCACTGCAGAAGAGGTAGGGGAAAGAATGTAAGAGCCAAGGAAGGGTACCACTCCTTACATACAACTGTCTGGATAGAATTTGGCCTCAATATCCAAGACCTCACAGTGCCTAGTAATACCCACACAAGACCCTCATAAGATGATGACATTAAATTAAAAGAGAATAATGCAGAGAGGGAGAGAATATGACAGAGATCAGAGTTATGAAGGAGAAAGTGGGGGAGGTGAGGGGAGGAGAGGGAAATACCATGGTTTGTTGTCTGTAAGTATAGAAGTTGTCAATAAAAAATATATTTTCAAAGTGAGATAGCATTTTAATACTGTGAAGATATAATCTCTTGAGGGCTGGAGAGATTGCTTAGTAATTAAGGCACTTGCCTGCAAAGTCTAACGATTGGATTCAATTCCCCAGTACCCACATAAAGCCAGATGCACAAAGTGGTGCATGCATCTGGAGTCCATTTGCAGCAGCTGGAGGCTGTCCATTCTCTGTCTTTCTCTCTCTCTCTCTCTCTCTCTCTCTCTCTCTCTCACTCTTTCTTTGCTTGGAAATAAATAAAAATATTAAAGAATAAACGTATAATCTCTTGACTAAATTCTCTGATGCAATCCATCTCCATGTCTGCTCTCTTCATTTTCTCAGTAGAATAAACTTTTCATAGACCAGTCACAATTCAGTCTCTATCAAGTCCTTTTTAAACTGAAAAATCATTAGCCCTGAGGCATCTGCACCTGCCCTACCTAGCCACTCCCCGAGCTAGGATACCACCCACCGTCAGCACTCACCTGCAGAGGTGAAGGCAATGGTTAGTGTGGCACTGGTGTATAAAAATCTGAAATATAGAACAAGAGGATCCTGTTAACAGAGACATCTGGGAAACCAAGCATCTTGTTTCCCCTAAATTCCAAATTAGGACTTGATTATCAGCCTGGAAACCCAAAGAGCAAGAATACCTCTGAGAGGCTGAGCAGCCCTGAGCAGACCTGCTGAGACTGACTTGGTCCAGAGAGACCCCACAGACAGTGTGCCATCCCAAGGTCAAAGGCAAGTCTGGACAGTCTTACAACAAAGTAACAAGCTCAGATAAGGACATGTATTGGGAGAGGGGTGATCCCGGAGTAGAGTGGGCCACACCCAAGCCCTCTTGCCTGAAAGACCTAAGAAGTCAGCCCACTGGAAGAAAAGTTTGGTTCCCAGTCTGCAAGTCAAAACTTTGGGTCCTAATTCCTCCTCACTGTGTGCCACACTTCTCTGGGCCTCAACAGCCTTTTCTGGAAAGAGTAAGGATTAAACTAAACTAGACCTCAGTATAGGGCTTGGGGATGTGGCTCAGCGGTAGAAAGCTATCCACGGGACCATTAAAAACAAGTAAACAGGACTGGAAAGATGACTTAGCGATTAAGGCGTTTGCCTACAAAGCCAAAGGACCCCAGTTAGATTCTCCAGGACCCACGTAAGCCAGATGCACAGGAGGCGCATACATCTGGAGTTCGCTTGCAGTGGCTAGAGGTCCTAGTGTGTACATTCTCTCTCTCCCTCTCTCTCTCTCTCTCCCTTGCTCTCTCCCTCTCTCTCTCCCTCCCTGTTTCTCTCTCTCAAATAAATAAATAAAATGTATTTAAAAAAAAAAGTAAACAAACAGGACGTGGTGGCGCACGCCTTTAATCCCAGCACTTGGTAGGCAAAGGTAGGAGGATTGCGGTGAATTCGAGGTCAGCCTGAGCTAGAGTGAGACCCTACCTCAAAAAAAAAAAAAAAAACAGTAAACAAACAAACAAAAAGGTTCTAAAGATTGCAGGATGATGACCCCAAGGTTACAGTTATCCTTCAGCAGTAGACATGGTGCCCTAAAGCTGAAGAGGGAAAGGTCAAGGGGAATACAGGGGGGAAGAAGAGCCTTCAGACAGCTAAAACACAGAGGTCTGACATACAGTCACTATTGGCCCAAAGGCTTAAAGTGCATGGCACTTGCCTTACTCAGTGTACTCCCTGGCTCTGGTCCACATAGGCCTCTTATCCTCTGACAGCTAAACACACACCTGACTTTGCTGGGTTGTATCAGTCCCCAGCAGGCCGCTGCTTATCACAGAATTTGGCCACTAGCTCAGAGACCAGGACAAAGCAGCACATCAGGTAACCAAGATGGAAAGCCTGCGGATCTCTGAATCAAGTGCAAGGAAAACCCCTACTGAGGGGAAACATGGGCCCACCCTGTTCCTTCCAGTCCAAGGGGAACTGGAGACACCCAGCAAATGATGGGGTGGAAGTGGGGAGGGTGAAGACTCTTGGATGGGAGGCCCACCCTAAGGGAGAGGAGAGTGAGGGCTCCCCAGGGACAAGGAAAGCAGACAGCATCAGTAGTAGGTTTTGCTAATTTGGTAACTTTGGCCTCAGGCCAGTGCTCTGAGAAAATCGGCCTGAGTTCCTGTTCCTGATGTCACATGGCTGCCAAGCAAGGGAAGGACATGAGGAAAGGGGAAGGGGGGAGGGCGGGCTGGCCCTAGGGGCAGGAACAGAGTCCACATCCTGTTGGCCAGCTGCTGGGGCTGGGTTTCCCTCCAAGCGTGTGGCCACAGTCTGAACTCTCTCTCCCTCACTGCTGCCCAGACTAGGCCTCCACACTTACATGGCTATGAGGCGGGCCACGGTGGTCTTGAACCGGTCAAAGATGTAGCCAGCCGGGAAGGCCATGAAGTTGTTCATGAAGGACGCCACAGTGAAGATGAGCAAGAACATGTCAGATTGTGCTTTGCAATCTGGGACAGAAAAGCTCTTAGGAGTGTAGGATACATGAGCCAAAGTCTGATTACCCCGGGTCATGTTGTTAGGCAAGCACCCAACTTGACCTCCCCCTCCATCTTACACAGCTTGCCAGGGGGAAAGCTGATCATTGGGCTGCCTTGAAATGTGAATGCCCCTAATGACTGTTCCTCCCCATTGCCTCGACCCCCCCCCAGGGAGGGGCACGTTGAAGCACCTTTCTAACCCATAGAAAGACTGGTGGCTAGGTGACAGAGTCCTCTCTCCTCCCCCTCCCCCAGGAGCGGGGACAGGGGGAGAAAAGCCATCACTGCCCTTACCAGCCTGCCTGGTGGCATTGCTCAGGGGTTCATAGTTGCAAAGATCCTTAAAGTAATACTCTGCTTTGAAGACGTATACCAGAGACGTCCAGCCAAAAAGGACCCCCGCAAAGCAAAGGCATTCCAGCAGTCCAGTCAGAAGGGTGGCCACTCGAAGGGGCAGGCCTGCCATGGCAAGAGCTGAAGTTGATCTTCAAATCCCACCCTGTCCTGCTGGACTGATCACAGGTCCTGGCATGTGCCGCACTTGGAAAATTCCTTGGGCAAGGCCTTGACTTCAAGGAGCTCTCTGGTTCCAACTCTACCTGGGCTGGGAAAGAAACAGCAGTGGGTGAGTCTCTGGATCCTGTAAAATAACCCAGAGGCAGCCTGAAACAGGAGGCTTAGTGGGAAAGGGAGTAGGAGAGAAAGGATCTTTTGGGGAGAAGCCAGGATGCTGGAGGCCATGGTCAGTAAATTTAGGGAGTAAAAACTTTTTGTGCATCAGCTGGTGATGTGGCTCTGTGTTACAGTACTTGCCTAACACGAGCAGTTCAGGTCTCAGCATGGGGGGAGGGGTACCTTTCCCGCCTCTTCTCATTTGTGACATCTGACTAACCACGTGGGTAGCAAACCGGGCATCAGAAATCAACAGCAACCTCAAATCATAGATAAGACCAATGCGTTATCCAAACCGTGGGACAGTCTGAACGCACTCACCGAAGCACGCGCAGGGGCTGCGGGACTTGCAAGTGCTCGCGGTTCCCGGCCACTGGAGGTCTTCAGTGCACGACAAAAAAACAGAAACTTGAAAGTGATTGGCGAACTTCCCCAAGGTCACGTGGCCGGTAAGTCACAACGCTGACCACTCGGACGCCAAAAGTAGCCCGATTGCCAGCACCACCGCGGTCAGGCCACAGCGCGCGCCCCAGACATCCTCCGACCTCGCCGGGGCCCCGCCCTGCGCGGACCCCGCGGCCCGCCCCGCCCCCAGCAGGCCCAGCATCCTACCGCGCCCTCCTCCTGATGCCCGTCACTTCCTTCTCTCTTCACCACTCGGTGAAGTCCTTTTTCACCTACAACCTGGTGTCAGCCTGGCAGGAACTCGGTCCCTCTCTATTGGACTAGCTTTCAGCCTCCCTCCTGCTCCCCTGCCTCTCCCTCTCCTAACCGAGAGAGTTTGAACACCGTTCCAGGCACTGGTCCACCCACGAAGATCAGTCTCACTGCCCAGGGGAGATTCATCTGCAGGCAAGCACGTGGACGCACGCATCTTGTTCCCTGGGCCTGGCCTGATTCACTTGGGTGGGCGCAAAACAAGCTGTTTCCCATTGGCCCATCAACTCAACCCTGCCCCCGGGGCCCATGCGCCCAGAGCTACCAGGCAACTCCCAGAACAGAAGCCAGGACTAGGGGGTTTTGCAGACACTAACCCTCGGGGTGGGGGAGGCTGCCTTTTCACCAACAAGGGCCCCTTTCATTACAGAGAGAAAGAGAGAGGAGGGGGGAGGCTCAGGTTCTCAGAAAGCCTTTCCACTAGACTGCATTGATTAACTATTCATTCATTGCCCCATTTTTTATTAATCAAAGACATACATAATTGCCCACCGCAGCTTGTGATCAGCATGAGATAGCCGGCCTAACCAGCTGTGTTGCTACAGGCTTCCCTCCTCTCCATCTGAGAGAGAACGTCCAGCATAGCCCGGCAGTCTGCACATCCCTTGCCCAGCATCCTGAATCTCCCTGCCAAGGAACTCAGAAGCCCAAGCCCATAGACCATCGGACAGTGGAAGGCCAGAACCAGGGGTTTTCCAGCTCCCCATCAAAATACCAAGGATCAAAGAAAACCACCCAAGTGAACTACTGCATGAGGTAACGGTGCTGCCATCCTGCATCCAAAAGACTCAAAAATTACACAGGCTGAGACAAGTTTGCCATCTGCCCCACCTGAAAGATGAGGACAAATCCCCTTAGTGATAGCAATTCTCTTTAAAGTGGAATGACATGAGTATATGCAGTCAATGCAGACAGTGGGATTCCAGAGGAACAGCTTTGAGTGGGGACCTCAGAGGAGCTCACCCAAGGTCTCTCTACAAAAGCAGTAGTGTCTTCCTGACTCCCAATCCTGTGCTCTTAATACACCCAGACTTAGTAGAAAAACAAGTATTTTCTTGGGGGAGAAAAATAAACAACTATAAATATATAGCAGCCCAAGAAAACAGGACCTGCAATCTTAAGATTTTCTGTTTTAGTGCCAGACACAAACACAGTGAAATTTATGCAAGCCCTAGCTTCTGCACTGGCTTGTTTTGCTCTCTTGAGGACCTAGCGGGTAAGGAAATGGAAGTAGCAAGGGAAGAACAGAAAAAAAAAAAAAAAAAAGCCAAGATAAAAAGAATTCAGAATGCAAATCAGCAAGAGTGGTCAGAGGCCCAGCTCACAAGCAATTTGAGCATCTAGCACAGGAGCACTGGACATGCAGGACTGATTGCTTCTCTCTCCTGGCTCTGGTAACCCATCACATGCCCCCATCCTCATCTGTAGAAGGGTGCCACCTCTAGTAACATGGCAGACCTAAGGAAGCTACTGGGACAGAACATCGGACTCATTTGAGCTCCAACTGCTGGCAGAGGCAGATGCTATTCTGAGCACTCTTGTGGCTCTCTCCATTGAGGACCAACGTGCAACATCTCAGAGGAACGATTACAGTAAGGTCTGACAGCTCAAGGATGTCTTCATCCCTTCTCTCTTTGCCTCGTCCCCCCATATCTTCCTTCATTGACTGCCTGGCTCAACAAATATGTGTCAAGAGCCGAGCTCTGTGCTGGAATTGAAAGGGAGACTCAGTGCCTTCCTCAACCAGCTCATGCTCTAGTGGAGGGAGGCAAAGAAACCCAAGACTGCTAGAGTGGGGGAGTGTTCTTCCTAGCATATGCCAGTAAAGCACCTTCAAGGGCATGGGGCCTGGACAGAGCAAAAACATTCAGGAACCAGCTAGGGCAGAGACTGGCAAGGGTACTGGCAAGGCTTGTGGCCAGAGTGGCTCACTTCCTGGGAAAAGGTGTTTGGATTTCAGCCTGTATCAATCAATCATATGCCATTGATTCCATCACCTAACATCTCTCCTGCCCATCCTTGGCCACTGCCACAGTAAGATACTCATCCTCTGTCACTCAGCCATTACCTGCCTTCATCCCATCAGCATTCTGTGAAATGAGTTTGTTTCCTTGGTTGCCACTGAATGGCACTAAGGAATGGCTCAGAATCTCACTAGTCAGTCAGGTTGCAAGGGCTAGCCCACGTTCTGGGGATATCAGTCATGGGCATCACACTGGGGAATGTGTCTCTTACCTCCCTCTCAAGGTCTAGTGCTGGGAGACATTTCTTTCCCATCACTACCATGTCTGGATACTCGGGCTTTATCCCATGGATCCTTTTATGGCAAGGTGGAGAGGTGAGTTGATTTATTTAAGACAGAGAGGAATGGTTACTCACACAGGGCAATCTAAATAAAGTACATCAAATCATACTCATGCAAAAAAAGGGGACACAGGGAATGTAGCTCAGTTGGAAAAGAGCTTGCATACAATGAAGCAAGACCTGGGTCCCATCCTCAACACTGCATAAAACAGGGTTTGGTGATGCATTCCTGTAATCCCAGCACAGAGAGAAGAAATATAATCAGATGTTCAAGGTCATCTTCAGCTACATAGGGAGTTTGAAGCCGTCTGGGTTGCATGAGAACCTGTCCTTCATCATGCCTCCTTCCCTCTGCCCCAAGTTGCTACTCTTTGGGCATGGTTCATTTGCTTTCCCTTACTGCCCACCCTCACCGCTACTCATTTCCACATTTTTATGCCTGGATAACCTGTAAGTCATTCACACACAAGACTTTGATTTCTGATATCCCAAGCACACTAACAAGCCAAACAAACATAAACGTTCTTTCAAAATCTGGGCTTACGCAAATCAAAATACTTGGCTTTTCTTCAGCCTTGGAGGGGACTTTAGGAGCCCGTTTTGAAAGTCAAACACCAAAAGGTAAATGCAAACATTTTATCTTGTTTCCACTGAAGAGACAAATTCCAATCCTCCTAAGGTAATGCCAAAATAAAATACAAGTGAAATCAGTAGCACATTGAAACTCAGCCAATTACGAATCTTCTGAGCCTCCCTCTCCTCATCTATAAAGTTGGAGTCGGGGTGTGCTGTGGATTACACATAGTTTATGAAAATTGCCCAATTAGTACACTGGCTGATTAATAAGTAGCAACTATTGTTGTTAACAAAACTCATTTAATTGCTGGAAATCAAATCTTATAGTGGGGAAATGGCAAAGTTGGCAAAGTGCTTGCTTCCCAAGCATAAGGACCTAAGTTCAGATTCCCAGCACCACATAAATGCTGGGCATGGGGTACATACCTGTAATTCTAATACTCAGGAGACAGAAAGGAGCAAGCTGGCTAGTTACACTAGACTCTAGATTCAGTAAGAGAATTTGACTCAAACAAGATGGAGGATGAGTGGCGATGACATACAAGGTTGGCTTCTGGCCACCACATGCACACATGTGTAGACACACTGTACTCACACATACACACGTGCATGCAGACCACACACATTCACATGCACTAAAAAAGGAAGGAAGGAGGCTGGAAAGATTGCTTAGTGGTTAAGGCACTTGCCTGCAAAGCCAAAGGACCCAGGTTCAATTCCCCACAACCCACATAAGCCAGATGCACAAAGGTGTGCACACATCTGGAGTTTGTTTGCAGAGACTGGAGGCCCTGGCATGCCCATTCTCCCCCCCCCCTCTCTCTCTCTCTCTCTCCCTGCCTATTTCTATATCTCTCTCTCTCTGTCTCACACAAATAAATAAATAAAAAGAAAAGGAAAGGGCCAGGCATGGTAGTGCACACCTTAATCCCAGCACTCAGGAGGCAGAGGTACAAGGATCATGTGTTCGAGCCACCTTGAGACTACATAGTTAATTTCAGGTCAACCTGAGCCAGAGTGAGCCCTACCTCAAATAAAAAAAAAAAAAGGGCTGGAGAGATGGCTTAGCGGTTAAGCACTTGCCTGTGAAGCCTAAGGACCCCGGTTCGAGGCTCAGTTCCCCAGGTCCCACGTTAGCCAGATGCACAAGGGGGCGCACGCGTCTGGAATTCGTTTGCAGAGGCTGGAAGCCCTGGCGCGCCCACTCTCTCTCTCTCCCTCTATCTGTCTTTCTCTCTGTGTCTGTCGCTCTCAAATAAATAAAAAAAATAAAATAAAATAAAATAAAATTTAAAAAAAAATGGTGGGGGGAGGAGAAAGAAAGGAATGAAGAAAAAGAAACCAAGGAGCTCAGCAGTGAAATGTGTTTACTTACAAAGCCTGCCAGCCCAGGTTAAATTCCCTAGCATCCACTTACAGCCAGTTAGAACATGGCACATGCATCTGTGATCCAAATGTTCACTATGACAATGGGAAGCAGAGCCAGGAGAAACTGAAGCTCACAGGCCAGCTAGTCTGATTCCTTTGCAGTCCGGCAGTTTATTTGCAATAGCAGGAGTCTCATTCTCAAAGGAGGTGGGGCACAGACACCTTGAAATTGTTCTCCAACCTCCACACACTGTGCCATGGATTGGCTCAGTCTCCTATTTAAGGGCCTCATTTTAGGGAAGTGTTCCCTAGGTAAGCCCAGATGCACATCCTCACCTCCCAGGGAGTGAGACCATGTTGAGCTAATTGAACTGTGAGCTCTGGGCAAGAAGTCACAATAGACAGGAAAGGGAAGGAGCCATAGAGCTGAGCTCTTTGAGGGGTCTCTTTGGTGTGCTCAAAGCAGTTCTGACAACGGTGGGGCATGTCTCCTTGGCTCTGAGGAAAGAAGAGGACTCGACACTCTGGAAGGCGTTTCTCTTCAGAAGAGGAACTGGAAGCAGGACAGCTACTAGGACCAGTAAAGTAACGGGCTCAGCCCTCATGGGTAGTGGCAGAGGTAGCTGTCACCCACAGAAACCCCTTCCCCCTTGCAGAGAAAAGGCATCCCCAGCCAGTCCAGGGGAGCTTGGGGATAGAAACAGCGGCCCCAGGCCCTACCACACCAGGCCTTGCGAGTCTGCTGCTACCCACCATCTCCCCTCAGCTCCACTTCCATATTGGATTAGTTACTTTCCACATCACTATTACAAAAGACCTAACAGAAACAATTTCACAGAGGACGGTTTACTTTGCCTCATGGTTTCAAAGATCTTTCTTTCAGTCCATTATGGCAAGGAGTGTTAGAGGTGTCCATGGCAGCAGGTGCATGTGACCAAGCCTCCTCACATCTCAGCAGACTGGGCGGCAGAAAGAGCTAGACCAGACTAGGGCTGGCCTGTACCTTCAAAGCTGCATCCCAGAGCTGGACTTCCACCAGCCAACTCACACATCCCAAAGGTTCCACAGCCTTCAATATGACACTGCGAACTAGATACCAAACTTTCCAAACTAGGCTTCTTGGAGAGACTTCAGATTCAAGCCAAAACATCCAGCCTCTGGCCCCAAAGTTTCATGATCATCAGATAGTGCAAATTCAGTCTGTAATGGGTTTTCATGGTTCAGGAAAAACACTTTTATTCCCAACCCTGAGGCTTAGGCATGGAGAGATGAGAGCCTAGAAGAGGAGGAAGCAGAGCCTCTATTTATAATTTTTTTAAATATTTTATTTATTTATTTGACAGAGAAAGAGGGAGAGAGGGAGGGAGGGAGAGAGAGAGAGAATGAATGGGCACTCCAGGGCCTCCAGCCACAGCAGATGAACTCCAGCGATGTGTGTCCCCTTGTGCATCTGGCTAACATGGGTCCTGGGGAATCGAATCTGGGTCCTTTGGCTTTGCAGGCAAACCCCTTAACTGCTAAGCCATCCCTCTAGCCCCTCTATTTATAATTTTGTTTGGGTGGGCTTTACCCTCAGGCTCAGGTGAGCCCAAGAGCTAATTGGTACGAACTCTGGAGTCTGGCTCAGGAAGAGACCAGCACACCTGAGTAAGGGTGCTGTTGCTGAGGGATGAGACTGGATCAGACGCAGAATTCCAGTTCTGCAGAAGCAGATGATATGACTTCTCTTTTGGTTCCCTCTTAGGGCCTTCCCCTAACTGACTACCTATAGAAAAAGAACTAACTTGTTCCTGTTTCTCCATCAAGTCCAACTTCAAACTCCCCATAGACTTAGCAGTTCTAACACTGTTGAAAGGTCTAAAATCCAGTCTCTTTTGAGATTCAAGGTAATCTCTTAACTGTGAGCCCCTGTAAAATAAAATAAAATAAATTATAGCTGGGCATGGTGGCACACGCCTTTAATCCCAGCACTTGGGAGGCAGAGGTAGGAGGATCACATGAGTTTGAGACCACCCTGAGACTACATAGTGAATTCCAGATCAGTCTGAGCTAGAGTGAGACCCTACCTCAAAGAAAACAAAATAAATAAATAAAATTGCATACTTCAATGCAAATGGCTCACAGTCCATTCACATTCACATTCCTAGAGGGAAGAACAGGAGGATAGCAAAGAATTTGGATCAAAGTAAGACCAAAACTCAGCAGAACAAGCATTAATTCCTGGAGCTCCAGGGAACACTGCACAAGAAGGGGGGGCGTGGATAAGAGCACAGGGTGTACTTTGAGGCACTATCCTCCTGGCAAAACTGAATGGAGCAATGGAGCATTCATGACCCCACAACAGTTACTGATACCCCCATAAGACCAACATGGTTCTGAGTCATCAACATTTTGACATGGGGGACAGATGAGGACAAAAGGAATGAGACGATAAAACAGAAAAAGAGCTGCCTTAAATGAGAAACGTCCTCAGGGGGTGAAGGAGAGGAGGAGAAGGAGCAAGAAAATAATGGAACTGGAGCATGATCAAATTTTATATACTAAGTTCTCTCTCTCTCTCTCTCTCACACACACACACACACACAAAATCCTGCAGCTCTGCGTCCATCATCTGGGGCTCATGGTAGTATAACGTGAGCTCAGGGAGCTTGGGCAGCCCCCCTCGACAACCTTTTACAGCACAGGTGGCTCCCTTCTTGGGCCACTTCCACTTGTGCCTGCAGTTTTCCTCAGCAGATGTTTCACATTTTGGCATATCCAATATCCTGGTTCTCTGTCGCAATTTGTGCTTCCTTGTCATGGTACCATGCATAGCTCCATCACAAGGGGAGCCCCCGCCCCCCGCCATGCAGAAATCCTTACCGGCTTTGTTCAGGAACCTTTCTTTGTAGAAACCCTCATGTCTGGAGAACACCCAAGGTGTGCCCACCCGAGAGAAGACACAGAACTAGTACAGGGGATGCCTGCTATTCCCCAGGGCTGACCATCTGCTAGAGTTTATGTGTTGAATGTCAAGGTCCATGGTCCACAAGATGGTGCTATAGGGAAGTGGTGAAACTTAATGGAAGGTGATTGGGTTCTAAAAGAGACTGTGAGATCGCAGCCTCTTTCTCTTTTGTTTTTGCATTGGCTCTGCTTCATGCTCCCACCATTGCAATGTCGCTTTCACTAGAGGCGGCCTAAAAGCAATGGGGCCAGTCACTGATAGGCTAGAACCTTTCTCATTTTTATTTTAAACAAGGTCTCACTATATATTCCCGAATGTCCTCAAACTCATGATCTTCCTGCCTCAGCCTCCTGATTCCAGGTGTGTACTACCAGGCCTACCTAACCTTTCCTCGTTTTAAGTTAATTATCTCAGGTATTTTGTTGTGGTGAAGGAAAAGAAATGCACCATGTGCCGGACCCTACATGCAGAGCCTTGTGCTTGTTCCCTCATTTGATTGCACAATAACCCTGTTTTGGGTCAGAGTTTCCATTGGCATCCATCACCATGGCCACAGGGTTTGAATGACTCCCCCAGCATCACCTGGGTAATAAATGGCAGGTCTGTGATACGGCCTCAGCCAGTGTTCTTGACTGCCCCCTACTGAGCCTCCCAAAATGGTCTGCTGCTTCATCCCCAAGCTCTGGAGTTGGGTTGACAGATGTAGCGATTACTAGAAGTGGGAGGGGATACGTACTCCTTTGAGAAGGCATCATTGATTAAAATGGGAGAAGCTTGGCCTCTCTGTTCAGCTGTTTCTCCTAGCTCCAATCACATAGCCACCCACACCCATTCCTGTGCATTCTCATAAAAAGAGGAAATGAATCCAGAGGTAAGGCCATAATTACTCAGTAAAATCAACAGTTTTTCACATGCTCTCTCTCTCTCTCAAGATGAAAAGGCAGGAACTAGCTGTGCTGATTGGGACACCCTCTACTTCTGTTATGGGAAAAGGCACCAAGAAGCAGGGAGAGGCTGGTACAGGAACCTCCTTTTGCCAGTGACATATGTAGGATGAAACCACCATTGTCTCTTCTAGTTGTGCCTTTCTGTCCCTCTCTACCCCTACCCTGGCCATGTCTACCCACCCAAAATTGTGTTTGTAGTGAAACTAGGGAAGGGCCTGCCAGGATGGGTAGACCAACCTCAGGACAGTGATGCAGACCTGTACGCCTGCTCCTGCTCTGAAGCGCCCTTGCTGAACCACATTGAGCATCTCTCTACCTTTGAGGGCCTCCGTTCCTTGTGCTGTGAAGCAAATACTGGGCATCTCTCAGTCCCTTCCTCCAGAGACAGTCAGCTTCCACACAAATGCCGATACTGAGCAATGATCTGTCATGAGGAGCTGCAGGTGGCCTACAAGCACGAATCTTCCCCACCCTATATAAGAAAGCAGAAAGGAATGAAGGAGATGGCTCAGCAGTTAAAGGCACTTATTTGCAAAACCTGCCATCCCTGGGGTCAACTCCCCAGTACCCACATAGGACCAGATGCACAAAGTGGTCCTGGAGCTATTTCTCTCTCTCTCACCTTCTCAAATAAATGAAATGTTTTATATATACATACATACATACACACACACACACACACACACACACACACACACACACACATATATATATATATATATATATATATATATATATATATATATACATGAATGCAGAAAGGCCTCTAGGGACAGCCTGCTCTGAGAGTAGCTGCTTGGATGCAAAATGACCTGAGAGTGACTCAGAAACCACAGAAGTTCCTCCTCTCCTTGCCAGCTACAAAACCACAGGACGGGCTGTGATGCAATTGCTCTCAAAGAAGGAGCCCTCTGCTGCAAAGAGCATTCTGCCCTCCACAGCTGAAGGCCAAATCAACCGATGCTCACAGAATGCCACTCCTTCCAGAGTTGCCCTCCAAGAAACCACCCGTTAAGATGTTCATAATGGCAGCAGTAATGCCAACCGTTTTCTAAGTGTTATTTGTGAGCCAGGCCTCAAGCTAATAGGTACACAGAGTCATTCCTCCATTCCTGTGTGTGTTGTGGGGTGGGTCTGCACCCATAGATTCGGCCAACAGCAGGTCAAATATGTAAAAGTAATTGCCTCTGCACTAGACATGTAGAGACTATATTCTTTGTCATAATGGCTCAAATAATGCAATGGAACATTTTTTGCTGTATCTTGTTGAGTCCGAATCTCACACAGCCCAGGCTGTAGCTGAAGATGATCTTGATCCTCTTGCCTCCAGCAGCACTTAAAAAGCGCTGCGATTTAAGGTATGCACCACCCTGCCTGGCCATTGTAACAATGATGACATGACATTTGCATCATATGACATACTATGTGTAATCTAGAAATGATTTCAAGGATAATAGAGAATGTGTTGACATTGAATGTGGCTACTATGCTTTTTTAAAATGTATTTATTTATTTAAAAGAAATAGGCAGATCAAGACAGAGAGGGCTAGAGAGATGGTTTAGTGGTTAAGGTGCTTGCCCACAAAGCATAAGACCCATGTTCAACTCCCCAGATCCCACATAAGCCAGACATAAGATGATGCATGCACAAGGTTGTGAATGCACACAAGGTGGTACATACACTTGGAGTTTGACTGAAATAGCTGGAAGCCCTGGTGTGCCCATGCTCTCCCCTACCCCCACGACTCTCATTAAAAAAGTAAAAGAAAAAAAAAAGTGGGGGAATGGGTGCACCAGGGCCTCCAGCCACTGCAAACAAACTCCAGACACATGCACCACCTTGTGCATCTGGTTTATGTAGGTACTAGGGAATCAAATTTGGGCCTGTAGACTTCACAGGCAAGTGACTTAACTGCTAAGCCATTACTCCAGCCCCATTATGCTCTTTTATTAAGAGGTATTATGCTTATGCATTGGTGGGTTCTTGGTATCATGAGGGGGACAAGTCCTGGAGCCAACTCTCCACAATACTGAAGATTGGCTGTCATTATTTAATGCTCACATCACCCCCACAGGGTGAGCACTATCATTATGAGAACTTTTATAGTGAGGGCCATGAGGTCCAGAGAAATGAGGCAACTTGGCCAAATCACTTGGCCAGTGAGTAAAGGAGTACTCAATTTCCAACTCAAATAGGTAGGCCTCAGAGCTGGTGTTTAACCACTGTGCTGAAGTCTTCTTCCCATGGCAATGAAGCCTTCCTGGATGAACCTTTCTCTACATATACTAAGTCTACTCTGTCTTTTTCATACCATTCCTTCCCAGCCCCTCCCTGGGAGTTCAAGTTATTGTGACTAGGTATAGAGGCAATAATCACACTAAACAAATTCACAAGAGCCTGACTGATGAACTTGAAATGCAGTTTATCAACTTATACTGAGAAATGAAACTACTTGCAGCCTGGAATCCTGAGGTTGACTGGTCAGCACAATCTTTCAGGAAGGACGGACCTTTGGAAAAGGAAATCAATACCAGAAGGTTCTTTGTCCAGGACAAAGTCAGGGTGAAGGGAGCTGATGGACTGGCACAAAGGTGATGCCTGATGTATCTCCTAAAGCCTCCAACTCGCCAAAGACCAGGACGTCTGAGTAGAGAGCACTCCAGGTGTCTTCTCCTTAGGACAGCTTGAGCTTTTTCTGTATCCCATGGAGACCCGGCCTTTCAGCTGCATTTGTCACAGGATCATGACTGGATACTTCATTTCCTTGTTTGTTTATATTCATCCCTGCAGTTCAACAGAACTGAACAGAAAGGTGTCATGGAGACCCACTGAAGAAGAATCACTCCACATTCACCCTACAGCCCACTGTGAGCCTTCTTGTTCATGTTACCATTCTTTTGAGAGAGAGAGAGAGAGAGAGAGAGAGAATTGGCATGCCAGGGGTCTCAGCCATTTCAATCGAACTCCAGACACTTGTGCCACCTAGTGGGCATGTATGACCTTGCACTTGCCTTACCTCTGTATCTGGCTCACATGGGATCTGGAGAGTAGAACATGGGTGCTTAGGCTTCATAGGCAAGTGCTTTAACTGCTAAGCAATCTCTCCAACCTCTCATGTTACCATTTTTAATGGGTGCACAGATAGGGGGTGCATGTGCATGGGATGGGGAAAAACAGAGGATAATCTCAGGTATCATCCTTAAGAATGCCACCTACCTTTTTTGAGACAGAATCTCTCATTGGCCTGGAGCTCACCAAATAGGCTATACTGGATGGACAGTGAGCCCAAAGGATACACCTGTCTCCACCTTCCCACAGCTGGGATTATAGCACTACCACCACCACACCTGGCTTTTATGTGGGTTCTGGGGACCCAACTCATGTCCTCATGTGTTATGGACCACTTCACATTGCTGTGATGAACATCCAAACCACAAACAGTTTAGGGGAGGAAGGAATTTATTTCAAGCTTACAGGACCAGGGGGAGGTTCCAACAATGGCATAAGAAACTGCTTCCCTAAGCCCAAGCAGAAAGAAGCTACCAAACAGCCAGAAAAAGCCAAAGCAGCAGTAGGAGCAGGCAGCAAGCAGGACCCCGTGCTCAGATCTCTGCATGCCTTTTTGCTGGAAACCAGATCCACCCCCAAACATATCTTAGGAATGGACACCAGGATCTGTCCCAGTGACATCTCCAGCCAGGAAGCTGGAGATCCAAGATACAAGTTTTAATAAAACGTCTGGGCTGCAAAGATGGCTTAGTGGTTAAAGTACTTGCCTGCGAAGCCTAGGGACCTATGTTGGAGTCCCACGTAAGGCAGACGCACAGATGCATGCATAGGTGACACAAGTGTGAAGATGCACAGATGCATGCATAGGTGACACAAGTGTGAAGACGCACAGATGCATGCATAGGTGACACACGTGTGAAGGGTCGCGCATGCGCATAAGGTGACGCACGCATCTGGAGTTCGATTACAGTGGCTGGAGGCCCTGGCGTGCCAATCTCTCTCTCTCTCTCTCTCTCTCTCTCTATCACACACACACACACACACTCACATAAAAAAGGTCAGTTTGTTGGGCTTGCCTCAAAAAACAAAACACCTGAGTCTATAGGGGACATATATTCCAATTACCACATCATGCTTGTAAGACAGTTCTTTTCCCACTGAGCCATCTGCCCAACCTCCCATGTTACCATGTTATCCCCACATTTCCTTGAGATAAAAGGTCATAGATGCTAGAAAACATGGGCATGGAAGCCAAACCATCTGAATTTGAACCTATATCCGTGATATAAACTCTATACACATGACCTACATCAGTTTTTCTTTCTCTAAGTCAAGGATAATAGAAGCGCCCACCCCAACATCTACCGAGAGAATTCAGTAAGTGAATACGTGTAAAGTGTCTGGCATCTGGTGAGCAATCAATACTTGTTAGCCATGATGAATAATTCATTTCATAGATGAAAGCAACTGAAGCCCTCAGAGATAAAAAGTCAACCAAGATCATCCAGCCAGTCAGGGTAAAACTACAGCTCCCTACCAAATGACTTCCTTCAGCTACCAAAAGCTTTCCTCAAACACACTGCTTTTCCAAATTAATATACATAAATTTTACATATTAATAGGACATGGTGTGATAGTTCAGTGCAATGATCACATCCATGCAGCCTTCATCCAACTTCAACAGCTCCCCACAGCAGCCCCTGCGGTCCCTAGGACTTACCAGTGTACTTTTGGTTGACCTTTTTCCATTTATGTAAGAGCACATGTGGCCTTTATCTTCCTGGGTCTGGCTTCTCTTGCTTGATGTGATGTCCTCAGGTTCCATCCATTTTTCTGCAAATTACAGAAGTATATTTTTCCTTGTGATTCTAAAAACAGTTTCTTGCCCTTGAACTTCCTTAAGAAGAGAAAGGAGAGCTCATTTTTTAAAAATATTTTTTATGTTCATTTTTACTTATTTATTTGAGAGTGACAGAGACAGAGAAAGAGACAGAAAAAGAGAGAGAGAGAGAGAGAATGGGCGCGCCAGGGCCTCCAGCCACTGCAAACGAACTCCAGACGCGTGCACCCCCTAGTGCATCTGGCTAACATGGGTCCTGGGAAATCGAGCCTTGAACTGGGGTCCTTAGGCTTCACAGGCAAGTGCTTAACCACTAAGCCATCTCTCCAGCCTGAGAGCTCATTTTTAAATACAGACATTGGGCCAGGTGTAGTGGCACATGCCTTTAATCCCAGCATTCAGGAGGCAGAGGTAGGAGGATCACTGTGAATTCGAGGCCAGCCTGAGACTACATAATGAATTCCAGATTATCCTGGGCTAGGATGAGACAGTACCTCGAAAAACAAAAAAATACATATACTTGCCAGGCGTGGTGGTACATGCCTTTAATCTCAGCACTTGGGAGGCAGAGGTAGGAGGACTGCCATGAATTTCAGGTCACCCTGAGACCACATAGTGAATTCCAGAGCAGACTGTGCTAGAACAAGACACTACCTAAAAAAAAAAACAAAAAAAAACAACAAAAAAAAAAAAAAACAGGGCTGGAGGGATGGCTTAGCAGTTAAGGCATTTGCCTGCAAAGCCGAAGGACCCAGGTTCAATTCCTCAAGACCCACATTAGCCAGGTGCACAAGGGGGTGCACACATCTGGAGTTTATTTGCAGTGGCTGGAGGCCCTGGCGTGCCCATGCTCTTTCTTTCTCTCTCTCTCTCCCTCTCTCCCTCTTTCTCTCTCAAATAAATAAATAAAAATAAAAATAGGGTTGGAGAGATGGCTTGGTGGTTAAGTGCTTGCCTGTGAAGCCACCCCGGTTTGAGACTCAATTCCCCAGGACCCACGTTAGCCAAACATAAGGGGCACATGCATCTGGAGTTCATTTGCAGTGGCTGGAGGCCGTGGCTTGCCCATTCTCTCCCTCTCTCTCTCTCTCTCTCTCTCTCTCTCTCTCTCTCTCTCTCTCTCTCCGTCCCTCCCTCCCTCCCTCCCTCTCTCTTTCTCTCTCTGTAGTTCTCAAATGAATAAATAAAAATTAAAACAAAAAAAAAAAAGTAAAGGGCTGGAGAAATGGGTTAGTGGTTAAGGCATTTGCATGTGAAGCCAAAGGACCCAGGTTTGATTCCCCAGGACCCACATAAACCAGATGCCAAAGGGGCACATGCATTTGGAGGTCGTTTGCAGTGGCTACAGGCCCTGGCATGTCCATTCTCTCTCTGTCTGTCTCTCTTCTCTCTATCTCTTTCTACTTGAAAATAAATAAAATTTGTTTTAGAAAAAGTAAAATATTTTTAAAAAACAGATAATGTTCTGGGGAGATGACTTATTGGTAAAGGCACTTGCTTTCAAAGCCTGCCAACCTGGGTTCAGTTCTCCAGCACCCATGTAAATCCACTTTGCAAGCCACTTTGTAAAGCCACTTTGCAAGTGAACCTATCCCAAAGAAAGTGAAGTATAAACAATTCCCTATCTCCATAAGTACAAATAAATACACAAATAATAAATAAAATGCAGATATCCACCCTGATGGTCGATTTTGATTATCTACTTGATTGCTTCTAGACTCTCTATGGAGACCTCCTTACACAACCCACCACCACCCTCATCTTGGTCTCTGAAGTACTTTTCCTCTTATTTCTCCTTGA
Source organism: Jaculus jaculus (assembly GCF_020740685.1). Lineage (NCBI taxonomy): Eukaryota > Metazoa > Chordata > Mammalia > Rodentia > Dipodidae > Jaculus > Jaculus jaculus. The sequence goes on along the minus strand of NC_059102.1, from coordinate 171,769,236 downwards.
TTCATTCTCTTTTCTACAGCCTAAGAGATTGTGACAGTTAATCTCAATTTTCAGCTTGGTTGGATCTACTATCACCTAGGAGACAAATGTCTGTGGATGTCTGTGAAGGAGTTTCTAGATTAGGTTAGTTGGGGGGTGAAGACTCATCCAGTTCTGGGTGGCACCACCCCACGGGCTGGGATCCTGGACTAACTGAAGAGAAAACGGGTGGGGGGGTGACTCAGCAGTTTTACAGTGTTTGTCACTTCAGCATGAGGGCCAGTTAGGCCTGAGACTACAAAGTTTGCCTCCCCAGAATCGACCTAAAAAGCTGCATGTGGCCTGGCACTTTTGTAATCCCAATTCTCAGGGAGTGAAGATCAGGGCATTTCTGAGCCTCACTGACAGATAACAGTTCCTGGTTGAGAGACAGAGAGACCCCATCTCAAGGAAATCTGAAGATGTGCAATAACAGGACACCCAGAGTTCTCCTCTGGCCTCTGCATACATGTGCATGGGTCACACATCTAAACACACATGTGCATATACCACAGACCACACACACACAAAGGAGAAATGAGCTGAACACCAACTACTTCATACTCCTCCCACCATGACTGACTGAACCCCCTTAGTCAAAACAAACATTTCCTCTTCTTTACCTGTCAGGTTTTGTGACAACAATGAGAAAAGTTAAGTTACTAATAGACTAATAGACCCAGCTACCAGAATGGGTAAAATTAAAAAGAATGAAGGAACAAGGCAAGGTAAGGCTACAGAACAGAGTATGGCTGAACAGGCACTTGGGAAAATGTCTGTACTTTCCACTAAATCAGCCAGGTTCAAACAGCGAATCAGAATGTGTGTGTGTGTGTGTGTGTGTGTGTGTGTGTGTGTGTGTGTGTGTGTTTGGTATTAACATTGACACTGGCAAAGATGTCTTGAAGAGCTATTATTTAGCATTTATTATTTAGCATTTAGTGTAGGAGTTTGAATTCCCAGGTCACGCAGCCATGATCAGATACACTACACAGTGGAGAAGATTCAGACTTGACTCGACCCCACAAGTACAAATTGGAACCCCAAAAGAATAGACTGAGAAGACTTAAGCTCATGCCAGTTTTTGTTATTGTAGTCACTGGTGCTATGGGTATTTTGCATAAGCCCATGAACTTCCCCACAAAGGTCACTTCACACACATCCCACTAAAGAGTAGAAGCCACATGTAAGTAAAAGAAAAGATTAATAGGGGTGAAAAGGCCTAAGTGAGGTCAGGGGAAAAGATTGAGTAAAGGAAAGGTGGAGGGAGAGCTAATCAAAATCTAAGAGGATATAAATAAGTCATATGGAAACCTAATTTTTTGGAAAATGGAACACTCAAAAGCCATAGATTGTTACTAGAAAATTTTCAGTGCCAGGGATGGAATACCTTCCTGTGAGTTAATGGTCAGGGCCATCACTGATAACCCCCCAAAAATTATAAGCCATTACCAAGGCCCTTGGTTTCCCACCAGGAATAGATGGTAAGACCCTATTGCTGAAGACTCCACATATTGAGCTGCAAGGTCACTGAGAAATTCTGCTAGAGCTGAGCTGCAAGCCTCCTCCATGTAGACCAGCTGACAGAATACTGGAAAAAGCTTGTAGTTCAATAGGGGAGAGAGAAATCACCAGTGAAGATACTCAACAGTGGACACTGCAAGCTTTATATTTGGCCAGCCAGGACAAATGAGCCAATGGGTGCAATAGTGGCATGTCTGTTATGGAGGAAACCAACTGTTCTCTAATTGGACTGGAGGCCCACTCCATGGGAGTTAATACATCCCTGATACTGAAAACCTACAGCAGGGGTGTCATGAACCCTAAGGGTATAATGTCTACTGATGCCTAGCAAAATGTATATACTATGCTCACCAAACTGACCAGTAAGCACTTTTCTTAATGCTCATACCCATATATTAATGCTACTCTCACTTTTGGTTAGAGAAGTTTCTCCTTTCATATGGCAGTGACCATGGGATGACTTAGCAGGCACCATGGTTCTAAGAAGAAGTGACAGAGGAGTGCTGAGCATTCAAACACCTCTATCACATCTTCCAAGGCTCAGTGTCCATTGTGGAAGAGGTGGCAGAAAGAAAGTAAGAGCCAAAGGAAGGGTAGGACTCCTTACAACGTGCTCCTCCAGACACAAAATGGCCTGGATATCCATGACCTCACAGTGCCTGACACTACCTACACAAGACCATCATAATAGGAAGAAAAGATCATGACATTAAAATAAAAGAGAGACTGATTGAGAGGGGGAGGGGATATGATGGAGAGTGGAGTTTCAAAGGGGAAAGTGGGGGTAGGGAGGGAATTACCATGGGTTATTGTCTACAATTATGGAAGTTGCCAATAAAATAAATAAATAAGAATAGAAGCCAGAAGAGGAGCCAGAGGTGGCTATGTGCCTGCCAGGCTTGTCAGAGACCAGAGACCAGTGTCCAAGAGAAAAACTCACTGCTGCTTCCTTTCCACCATCAGGATCCCCTCCACATCTCCCTCATCGCCCACCCTCACCAGAAACACACAGATAAGGGAATTCAGCTTAGCCAAGTTGCCACATTACAAGCCTATCACCCCCACCCTATGACCAAATAATTGCACTTAAGATATTCACCTGAGAAATGAGTACATATGCTCACCCAGTAATGAGCAAAAGAGCAGTTACTTACTACAGCATGATTCACTACAGCCCTAAACTGGAAATCACCCTTTGATAAAGCATGTGGATAAGAGAATTGTCTTTTATTCATGGAATGGATACTACTCCACAACAAAAGAAAAAATCTTTGGTATGCACATTTCACATACATGATGTAAAACAAAAGAAAACAGTAACATGGGGCTGGGGTGTAGCTCAGCTGATAAAATTCTTGCCTAGCAGGCATGAGGCCCTGGGTTTAGTTCTGAGAACCACATAGACCAAGCACTTGGAAGGTGGAAAACAGGGAGTTTAACGTCATCCTCAGCTACATAGTGAGTTTGAGGCTATCCTGGGCTACATGAGGCCCTGCCTCAAAAAAACAAGCAAAGCAAATCAAAATAAATAAAAACAGACAAAAGAAAGGTTTTAATTTTTTTAATTATTTATTTATTTGAGAGCAACAGACACAGAGAGAAAGACAGATAGAGGGAGAGAGAGACAATGGGCGCGCCAGGGCTTCCAGCCTCTGCAAACGAACTCCAGACGCATGCGCCCCCTTGTGCATCTGGCTAACGTGGGACCTGGGGAACCGAGCCTTGAACCGGGGTCCTTAGGCTTCACAGGCAAGCGCTTAACCGCTAAGCCATCTCTCCAGCCCAAAAGAAAGGTTTTATAACATGAAATTCTACCCATGAGAAGTTGAAAAACAGACAGATTACCAAGAGCAATAGAAGTAGGTAGAGCAACTATTTAGTCACTCTTGAAGAGAGAGGGGGGATCATGCCATGGGCGAGGAGGGGACTGTATTATTACTTTCCTCATTATTGTGATCCAATACCTGACAAAAACAACTTAATGGAAACCATGCTCATTTTGGTTCATGGTTCAGGGATAACAGCCATCGTGATGGCAGGAACATCTTGGAGCATTAACAAGCAGAGAGGAGACCAGAACCAGGGATGGGCTATAACTTTCAAAGGCTGCTTCTCCCCTAGCGTCTTCCTTCCTAGAACCAGATCTCATCGCATAAAGACTCCGCAGCTACCCAAAACAGTGCCAGCATCTGGGGACCATGGGCTCAAACGCATGAGTTTGCAGGGGACATTTCACACCCAAACCATGCCAAGCAGGATGGAGTCTTTGGGTGCCTGGAAATGTTCTATCTCTCCCTTGAAATTACATAGTGCTGTACATGTGTATACATGTATATTCTCGATGTTTGTGACTAGCCTGTAGCTCCTTGGGGAAATGGCTAATCATGAGGACCTGAGTACAGACTCCAGCATCCACATAAAAGCCAGGCATGGTGGAATGCACTTTAATTCCAGCTCTGGGAAGGCAGAGACAGAAGGATTCCTAAGTATTTGCAGCTAGCTGAAATGGTGAGCTCCATGGCTCAATTAGAGACTTTGTCTCAAAATAAATAAATAAATAAATAAACCCTAAGTTGGGGGACTGGAGAGATGGCTCAGCAATTAAGGCTCTTGTTTTCAAAGCCTGATGGCCTGGGTTCAATTCGCACATAAAGTCAGATACACAAAGATGTATCTCTCTCTCTCTCTCTCTCTCTCTCTCTCTCTCTCTCTCTCTCTTTTCATCTCCCCTTGCAAGTAAATAAATAAAAATATTTTTAAAGGCCCTAAGGTCGCAAATGACTGAGGAAGATACCCAGTGTTGACCTCCATGCACTCATACAGTGAGACCTGCTGGCCCCAATGCTATTCAGGCATCACTCTGTGTCATATTTATACACTACTTTGTTCCTCATGCTGTAAAATCAGTCATCCTTAAATTCATCCTAAAATCAATATTTTTTAACAGTCAACTCTTACCTTACTTCTCTGGGATTCAAAAAAATCAAATCCTTCTGCAAAAGGCCCCTATCACGTGGGAATTCATCCAACAAATCTCCTTCCTAGTAGCCGGCAGTAAGCAGTGTTAACAATCTCTGAAGTTGAACTGCTTTTGCTTTTAACATACCAAGTAGCGTAATGGCTTCCTGCTCTCAAGGACCATCCTCCTGGGAACCGCTAGGAATTGGAGCTTCTCGGTTTTCATCACACATTCCTACACCCGGAACACCACTCACCCGCCCTCTCCTGGTGTGACAGAAGCCAGCTGGGGCCCAGAACCACAGAACCAGTCTCTCAAGACTGGATCCTGTAGTGACTGGAGAGTCTCGTGCTAAGGTGACCACTCTTTCTTGGGAGGCATACATGAAGAACAGGAAAGACCTAAATACAAATAGCCCATGATTCCACAAAATGTGCATCCTTCCCTCCTCCTTCTCCTCATGTGTGTGAGGAGTGCATGCATTCTGTATATGTATTTGTGTGTATTCAGGTGCATGTGCACCTGTGTACATGTGTATGTAGAAGACAGAGGTCCATATCAATTTTCCTCAATCACTCTCCATCTTTTTTTTGTTTTCTGAGGTAGGGTCTCACTCTGGCCCAGGCTGACCTGGAATCCACTCTGTAGTCTCAGGGTGGTCTTGAACTCACAGTGACCCACCTACCTCTGCCTCTCAAGTGCTGGGATTAAAGTGTGCGCTACCACTAACCTGGAGCTCATTGGTTCAACTATACTAGCTTGGCAACAAGCCCCAGGGATCCTCTGTCTTCACGTTCCCAGTGCTGAGATTACAGGTACAAGGCACTCTGGCTGGCTTTTCCATAGGCACTAGAGATTCAAACTTTGGTCTTCGTGTTTGTGTGACAAGTTCTTTATCCAATGAGCAACTGGCCCAGTACCTTCCGTTTTGATGGAACAGGGTCTCATATAGTTCAAGTTAACCTTGCACTCACTATGTAGCTGAGGATTACTTTGAGCTTCTTATGAACCTCCTGCTTTCCCCTCCTGAGTGCTTGGATTACAAACTTGAACCACCACACCTGCTTTATGAAGTCTTAGAGGTCCAAACCTAGGGCTTCCTGCTTGCTAGGCAGGTACCATTGGAATTTTAATGGGGATTGCATTAAATGTATAGACTGCTTTTGATAAGATTCTTGTGCCTGGAGAAACACAAGGATCTGTTTTTATCCTTCTACACATAATATCCAGTTTTCCTAGCACCACTTGTTGAAGAAGCTATCTTTTCTCCAATGAATATTTTCAGCATGATCATGAAAAATCAAATGGCTTTGGTTGCCTATATGAACATCTGGGTGCTCTATTCTGTTCCATTGATCTACATGTCTGTCTTTGTGCCAATACCATGCTGTTTTTGTTACTGTGGCTTTGTAATATAGCTTAAAATCGGGTGTGGTGATACCACCAGCCTTATTTTTGTTGCTCAAAATTGTTTTGGCTATTTGAGGGTTCTTGTGCTTCCAAATGCACTTTAGGGCTGTTTTTATCCATTTCTGTAAAGAATGCCATTGGAATTTTTTCTTTTTTAGTTTTGAATTTTTTTTTTATTATTCAGAAAACAAGTTTATGGGAGACACCTGAATCAAACCATCATAACATTCTATTTTTTTAATCTGCTACTTGTCATTTCTTCTTTTTTATTACATTTATTTTAATTTCTTTTTCTTTTCTTAAATTTATTAATTGTTTTACGAATTAGTTTTGTACTCAGTGAATACAGTCAAGTTGGTACCATTGTTAGGCTCATCCATGTACTACCCTCTCCCCCTGGCCCCTCCTTGTTGAGATATATGGGTCATGCATTGTGGAGTTAGCCCACAGTTATGGGTAGGAGAAATGTCTCTGCATATCATGACCCAACATGTGGCTCTGACATTCTTTCTGTCCCCTCTTCCGCAAAATTTCCCTGAGCCATGTTGGGTTCATTTTGGGTCTGCTTCAGTGATGAGGTGTTGGGGGCCTCTGGGTCTCTAGATATCTGATATGGTAGGAGTTGATTGTTCTCTGTGTCAATCTCCTTCTCCCTTGCGCTGGTACCCATTTCACCAAGAAAACAGCACCCTTGCTTGTTTCGCCCATTGTTCTTAGTTTCAGCTGGGGCCCTTTTGAGGTATAATGGGATAGTTCTCTCCTTAGGATCTGCGTCTATCTGAAAAAGAGAAGCAGATTCTCCAAAGGAGAGTAAGTTAGCACCAGATAAATGAGATAATCCTTATTTTTTTTAATAGATAATTTAATAGGTGCAGGCCTGCTTGTAGCCCACGATTGGTGGTAGCTTGATAATGGAGAGCTGACTTGTTTCCCAGCTCCAGCTATGGGTCCTGTACCACTGAGGGGATCATTTAGCCAAATCAAGAACAGTTGGTTTCCCACCATGGCTGTGTGCAACTATTGCACTTATGTGAGCATCACAACAGGTTATTTCCTGTTAAGTAGGTTAGACCATGAGTTGCTTAGGCAGATCTTGGTCACTTTCCCCCAGTCGCCCATGTAGCACCTTCTGGCACTAGATGTGCTGACTATCTAGGGACTGACTCTCTGCCAGCTTCCAGCCGTGGCATTCCATTTTACATGTCAACAACATAAGGTGTCTTCAGCAGTAAGGTCTTACCACTAACCTTTGGTGGGTCATCAAGTACTCTGACAGAAATCTGTTTTTCTTTTAGGAAACCTTGTAGGTCTTTTTTCTGTCTTTGTCTGGTTTTGGTATCAAGGTGATGCTGGCTTCATAAAAGGAGTTCAATAGAATTCTTTCCCCTTATATTTTATGGAAAAGTTTGAGAAACAATGGTGTTAGTTCTTCCATGAAGGTGTGGTAAAATTCACCAGTGAATCTGTCTAGGCCTGAACTATTTTTTAGCTGAGAGACTTTTCATAACTGCTTGGATCTCTGTACTTGTTATAGGTCTTCTTAAATAGTTTATCTCGTCTTGATTTAATTTTGGTAGGTCATAGGAGTCAAAGAAACCATCCATTTCTTTCAGATTTTTCAAACTTAGAGGCATATATATTCTTAAAGTATGTCCTTGTGATTTTCTGAATTTCTTTTGTATCTGTTGTAATGGTTCCTTTTTCATCTCTAATTTTATTAATTTTTGTCTCTTCTCTCTTTCTTCTAGTCAGATTTGCTAAGGGTTTATCAATCTTGTTTATCCTTTCAAAGAACCAACTCTTTGTTTCATTGATTCTTTGGATTGATTTTTTTGGTTTCTATTTTATTAATTTCTGCCCTAATCTTTATTATTTCTTCCCATCTACTGATTTCTGATTTGTCTTGTTCTTTTTCCAAGGCCTAACAGTGAAGCATTAAATTGTTTAATTGTGAGCTCTCTAATTTCTCAATATAGGCACTTAGTGCTGTAAATTTTCCACTTTTTGTCTAATTTTTTTGTTTATTTTTATTTATTTGAGAGTGACAGAGAAAAAGAGTGAGACAGAGAGAGAGAGAGAGAGAGAGAGAGAGAGAGAGAGAGAGAGAGAATGGGTGCGCCAGGACTTCCAGCCACTGCAAACAAACTCCAGATGTCTACGCCCCCTTGTGCATCTGGCTAAGTGGGTCCTGGGGAATCGAGCTTCAAGCCGGGGTCCTTAGGCTTCACAGGTGAGCACTTAACTGCTAAGCCATCTCTCCAGCCCAAATTCCCCACTTTGGACTGCCTTCATTGTGTCCCAAAGGTTTTGGTATGTTGTATGCTCATCATCATTTGATTCTATGAATTTATTGATTTCCTTTTTGATTTCTTTTTAAAAATTATGTATTTATTTATTTGAGAGCGACAGAGACAGAGAGAAAGACAGATAGAGGGAGAGAGAGAGAATGGGCCTTCCAGCCTCTGCAAACAAACTCCGGACGCGAGCGCCCCCTTATGCATCTGGCTAAGGTGGGACCTGGGAAACCGAGCCTCAAACCAGGGTCCTTAGGCTTCACAGGCAAGCGCTTAACCGCTAAGCCACCTCTCCAGCCCTCCTTTTTGATTTCTTCAATGACCCATTGATCATTCAATAGTGTACTGTTTAGTCTCCATGAATTGCTGTATGCTCTGTAGTTTCTCTTGTTGCTGATTTGCAGTTTAATCCCATTGTGGTCAGATAGAGTACAAGGGATTATTTCAGTTTTCCTGTTTGTGTAGCTTGTTTGTGTCTTAGAGATTGTTCCATGTGCTGCTGAAAAAAAATGTATATTCTGCAGCATTTGAATGGAATGTTCTGATGATATCTGTTAGGTCCATTTGTTCCATGATGTTATTTAATGCAGATGTTACTCTGTTTATTTTTTTTCCCAGGATGACCTGTCAATTGATGAGAGTGGGGTATTGAAGTCACCCACTACAATTGTGTTTGGTTTTATCTGTGACCTTAAGTCTAATAGTGTTTGTTTGATGAAATTCAGAGCCTCCATGTTAGGTGCATACATGTTTAGGATTGTAATGTCCACCTGTTAGAGTGTTCCTTTAATCAGCATAATATGACCTTCTTTATCTTTCCTCACTAATGTTGGTTTGAAATATATCCTGTCAGCTATTAGGATAGCAACCCCTGCTTGTTTCCTAGGACCACTTGCTTGAAATACCATTTTCCATCCTTTCACCCTAAGACAGTGTGTATTTTTTTATTGAGAGATGAGTTTCAGGGAGGCAACAAATGGCAGGATCCTGCCTTTTAATTCAGATTGCAAGCCTGTGTCTTTTTGTTGGGGCATTAAGGCCACTGATAATAAGAGTTATTATTGAAAGGTATGTAATTATTCTTGCCATTGTTCTTATTTTGTAGTGCTTCCTGTTTTCCCTTTACTCGTTTTTAACTGTTATTTGAGTTTCATTTGTCTTTTTTCTTTTTTCCTTTTTCCTTCTGTGTGTGTTTTGCTTTCTCTTCAGCATTAAGAATTCCTTCAAGAAAATACTTAGTAGCAGAAGCCAGTAAGTTAAAAAGGAGATATAAAGGGAAGAGAAAGGAAGGGAGGAGGGTACTTAATAGGTTGGTATTGTATATATGTAAGTACAATGATTGAGATGGGGAGGTAATATGATGAAGAATGGAATTTCAAAGGGGAAAGTGGGGCAGGGACAAGGTATTACCATGGGATACTATTTATAATTATGGAAATTGTTAATAAAAATTGTGAAAAGAAAAAAAAGAATTCCTTCAAGTGTTTTCTTTCTTTCTTTGTTTCTTTCTTTCTTTGTTTCTTTCTTTCTTTGTTTCTTTCTTTCTTTGTTTCTTTCTTTCTTTCTTTCTTTCTTTCTTTCTTTCTTTCTTTCTTTCTTTCTTTCTTTCTTTCTTTCTTTCTTTCTTTGCAAGCACAGAGAGAGATAAAAAGAAGAGAGACAGACAGAGAGAGAATGGGTGTGCCAGGGCCTCTAGCCACTGCAAATGAATTCCAGACGCATGTGCTCCTTGTGCACCTGGCTTACATGGGTCCTGGGGAATTCAACGCTGGGTCATTTGGCTTCACAGGCAAATGCCTTAACCTCTAAGCCATTTCTCCAGCCCAAGAATTCCTTCAAGTATTTTCTGTAGAGCTGGTTTACTTGTCATAAATTCTTTTAGCCTGTTTCTGTTGTGGAATGTCCTTATTTCTCCACCAATTTAGATAGATAGCTTTGCAGATAAAATAATCTTGGTTGACTGTTGTTATCTTTCAGAACTTGGAATACATCATTCCAAGCCCTCTGGCTTTTAAAGTTTGTGTTGAGTAATCTGCTGCTATTCTGATGGATTTGCCTTTGTAGGTGATTTGCTTTTTCTCTCTAACTACTTTCAATATACAGGTTCTTTCCAGGTTTTGTCTGCTTGGTGTTCTAAAAACTTCTTGTATCTGTATTGGTATTTTTTTTCCCAATTTGGGGAAAATTTTATTCTATGATTTTGTTGAAACTGCCTACTAAGCCTCTGGATTGAAATTCTTCTCCTTCTCTTATACCCTGAATTCTTATGCTTGAACTTTTCATAGTGTCCCGGATATCTGGAAGTTCCCATTCATACCTTTCTAGTAGCTTGTGTTTCTCTTTGTTGGAGTGTATTAGGTCTGCCATCTGGTCTTCTAGTTTAGATATTCTGTTCTCTCCTTGATCCATTCTACTGGTGAAACATTCCACAGTTTTTTATATGACTGACTGTGTTTTTCAGAGCTATAATTTCAGCCTGGTTTTTCTTCAGTATGTCTATTTCCTTACTCATATCTTGTAATGACCTCCTTATTTCATTAAGCTGGTTTCCTGTGTTCTCTTTCAGGAGTTTGTTTTCTTCTTTAGTTCCTTTGTTTTCTTCTTTGATTCCTTTCCTTTTGTCTTTGATTTTTTGGAGTGTTGATACAATCATTTTTAAAAAAATCTTTGTCAGGCGTTCCATCTAAAACAGTCTCATTGGTGATCACTTATGATGGATTTATAATTTTGGGTGGGATTGTATTGTCTTGATTCTTTGTGTTTCTTGTATTATAATGTAGTGATTTTTACATCCTGAGTTGATTTGATGCTTGGGTTTTCTACTTACCTGCAGTGTTCTTAGATGTGGTGATCCACCTTTATACACTTTCAGGATATGAGTTTAAGGTGCCAGGTGTAGCTCTTGTCCCCCAATCCAACCACAGAATTAATCCTAGGTGTTGAGTTTGCTTGCTAAGCAAGTATTCTAGTGGACTGGGTGAAACAATTTACTGGCAAATTCTAAACTTCAACTGAGCAATGTGCACATTCAATAAAAATCAGCACAGAGTATGCAACTGTGGGGACTAAAACAAACAGATAGTCTTATAAAGCCAAAATCCCTAAGAGTATGTGTTGCTGTACAATATATATATGCATTTCACTTCAAACCATAACATGTGTTATAGAGAGACATAAAGACAGAACCAGGACAAGAGGAAGGGGAGAAGAGAGTGAAGGAGGAAGGAACAGAAGAATGACAGAGTTGAGCACAAGATGCAGGGTTAAGGAAGGAGGCCTTGTTGAAAAGGAGAGTTCTGAGCCAAATTTTGATGTGGCAAGTACTTGTGAAGAGACCTCTGTGGTCATTGCACAATCTCCAGCCCCAGAACCTGGGCTTGATGCCAAGTAGTCATTTCATACATGTATTAAACAGGTAAATGAATGGCCTGAGTCTTTCTCTATTTCAAATACAGGCAAGATGCTGGTGATACCTGGACATAGGCAACTGTAGTAGATATTGTTTGACTACCACCTCTCAGCAACTCGTCATCAGTGATGCAGATCAGGGTTGATCTCCTTGGTATGACTGTCCAGATGAGTCCAAAACAATCATGTAATCTCAATGCCTTAGCCAGGGGCCACTTCTGGAGCCCTGACCAAGGCAATCAGTATATATACCCTTCTAAAATGACTAACTTGGATGGGTTTTGACCTAAGAAATCCAGACAGAAAGAAAATTCTTTCATTCCATAATGAAAAGGGGTCATGTTACAGTTTGCGTATGAAATGGTCCCAGCTCATGAGTTGGAGGCTTGGTCCTGAGCTGGTAGTACTGTTTCTGGAGGGACTAGAAACTGTAGGACCTGGCTGGAGGAAGAGATGGATAGGGAAGAGTGTGATGTCTGTTCTCAGCTTCCTGGCTGCCATGAGATGAGCAGTTCTGCTTTACCACCCCCTCATACTATGATGTTCTGCCTTGGCCTGGGTTGCCAGACACAGACTGACACCTCTGAAACCATGAGCCTCCTTTAAGCTATTTTCTCTGGTATTTTGTAACAGTGACAAAATGTCTAACTGACTCATGCCACTTTGTCATTGTCATTGTGAAGACAAACAAGGAGATAAGGAGATATGCACTCTTGGATATTCTAGACGCCAATTAATAATCAAGATGGTACTAGTTCTGCAGTGGTGACATGTCTGCTTGGGGTAAACCAACTACTTTCTGACTGGATATGAGCCTCGCTCTATGTGAGGGAATTTATGCATGGTGCTGAAAACCTAGTCAAATGCCTATGACTTAGGAGGTCAAAAGCCCTGGGGGAAAACTAATACTGCCTATGACTTAGGAGGTCAAAAGCCCTGGGGGAAAACTAATACTGTTATCTGGCTAAATAGATATATTATGTCCACCAAACTGCCCTCTAAACAATTATGTTTATGCCCATATATGAATATTACTCTCACTTTTGGTTAGAGAAGCTTTTCTTTTCAGATGATGGTGACCACTGGCATGACTCAAAACTGGCCAAAGCGATAGGAAGAAGTGACAGTGGAGTATTTAGCACTAAGTGACACATCTCTATTGTACTCTCCAAGGCTCAGGAACCACTGTGGAAGAGATGGTGGAAATAATCTAAGAGCCAAAGGAAGGAGAGGAGTGATTACAATGCTGTCTTTCAGACACAAAGTAGCCTTGGCATTCATGACTTCACAGTGGCTGACACTACCTACATGTCTTGAAAAATTGGGGACAGGGGGAACTTATGACATCAAAATACAAGTGATATCAGTTGGAAAGAAGGGATTCAGTGGATAGGGGGGATTTTGGAGGAGGAAAAGGATAGTCATGGGAGGGGATCATGGTAAATTTTCTATATTTATGGAAACTATCAATAAAGAGTTTAAAAAAGAGATGAGACCAGTTCTGTTTTAAAATGAAGCCACACTGGATAGAGTTTAGTTCCTTAAGGAAATCATTAAGCGATGAACTTGACCAACCCTGTGCCGCTACTCTGGATTTGACGCCAATAGAGACATTCCATTCTCCCTCTCTGTCTTTGGGGGTAGTGGGCTTTTTATGTTGCATGTGTATGGTGCATGTGTAAGACTATTCATATGTGTGGGGTTCGTGTGCACAGATGCATGTGCAGGCATATATGCCTGTGGAGGGTAGAGGTCAATGCTGGGTATCTTCCTCAATCTCTCTCCACCTTATTTTTTGAGGCAGCATATCTCACTGGACCTAAAGCTCACTGATTTTGCTTGACTACCTAGCCAACAAGCCCTGGTGGTCCTCCTATCTCTGCCTCCCAGTGCTGGGGTTACAGGTGTGCACCACCACACCTGATTCTTGCCTGGGTGCTGTGGATCCAAACTCAGGACTTTACACTTGTGTGGAAAGAACTTGACCCACTGAGCCACGTCTCCAGCCCCACTCCCAAACATTCTAATGTGTGAAGGACATTCCTTTTACTCCCCCCAGTGATGATCTGAGGCTTACCCCTCACTGGTCAGCTCTGTGCTTTTTCCCCAAGAGCACAGAGTATTGTCTGTCCTCAGGTGCCATCCAGCAGTGCCTCACTCCCATCACCAAAGCATGAAGAGTGACAAGTGTATTAGTCCTGTCTTAGCAAAGTTCTAGACAGTGAAGGCTCAGGAAAGCTACTAAAATACATCATAGGCTGTAGAGATTGCTCAGTGTTTAAAGACACTTGCTTGCAAAGACTGATAGCCTGGGTTCAATTCCCCAGTACCCACATAAAGCTAGATGCAAAAGTAACACATGCATCTGGAGTTTGTTTGCAGTGGCAGGAGGCCCTGATGTGCCCATTCCCCGCCTCTCCAAAATAAATAAATATTGACAAAATACATTTTAACCAAAAACCTACTTGTGAACCATCACCAACTACAACTTAGAGAACAGAAATCATATGATCTACAGAAAAGACCCAAAAAGGGAGACCCCAAGGTCCTGAGTGTGTTGTACAAGAGGGGTTCAGGCCCTGACACTCTGAAGGCTTTTACCTAGATCCACAATGCTGAGGGTCTTCCTGCAATCGGAAATTTCCCAAGTTTTAGAAGGGTCTTGCCATGTGCAAGAAGTTCTTCTCTTTTTAATTTTAAGTGTTAAGTTATTAAAGAGATAATACATGCACCAGGTTTTTTTTTTTTTTAAGTACAAAAGGCTACACAGTGAAAATAAGAAGTCTCAGGGCAAGGGTCATAGCTCAGTGGTAGAAGACAAGTTTAGCATTAGCAAGGTCCTGGGTTTGATCTTCAACACACACATGCACAGACACATGCGCACACTCCTATTTATCAAGGATAATATGGTGTGAAGATGAGGATGGGAGATGGTATTGGGAGAAGTTAAATTCTCCATGATCTCATCATATCACACCTCAAAGCCCCTCAAAATGGCCAGAAGTTCAAGTACAGTCAGCTGGTTGTGCAAATCTAGTTTCAAGACCAGTCCCTAAGCCTCCCTTCCAAACCAGATACCTTCCAATCCATAATTCTGGGCATCTACAGTTGCTGTTTCCTCTAAGTCCTTCCAGAACTGGTCTGTGCATCTATCACTATAATGTGTGTATAATTATTACATCAATATTTTTATCTCACAGGATTTTCACACTGATAGTAAAATAATATTAAAGTGTTCTATACCTCCCTTTGTTAACTTGGTATCTTTGGTACTGTTCCATGTAATATAGCATCTCATTTCCAGACCTTCTTCATTCTTTTTAAGAAATGTTTCTTTTTTTTGAGGAAAGTCCAACAGACTGCCCTTTTTTTTTTTTGAGGTAGGGTCTCACTCTAGCCCAGGCTGACCTGGAATTCACTATGTAGTCTCACATTGGCCTCGAACACACAGTGATCCTTGTATCTCTGCCTCCCAAGTGTTGGGATTAAAGGCGTATGCCACCATGCCACGCTTCAGACTGGCCTTTTTTTTTTTTTTTTTTTTTTTTATGAGAGACAGCAAGAATAAGAGAGAGAGCAAGACAGAGAGAAGGCATGCTAGGGCTTCCAGCCACTATAATTGAACTCCAGACACATGCACCTTGTGTGCATGTGCGACCTTGAAAATGTGTCACCTTGTGTGTCTGGTTTATGTGGGATCTGGGGAGTCAAACATGGGTCCTTAGGCTTCACAGGCAAGTGCCTTAACCACTAAGCCACCTCTCCAGCCCTTCATTCTTTTTAATAGCTGAATACACATAAAATAGACTTATGTCCCCAGTGCCCTACTGAGGATAGTTAGGTTGCTACATCATGTCATATCTACTACAAACAAGGTTGCACTGCCTATCCATCTAGATGGCTCTATGCACATTCCAGGAATAACTGTGGGATAATTTCTGATAAAAAGTGATTTGTCAGATCAAAGTGTATATATGTTTTAAACTTAATAATTATTTGTCAAATTACCTTCTAAAGTAGCCATACCAATTAACACCTACTCCCATGATAGATGAGAGTGCCTCTTTGCCCCACACCCAGGGGAGGTGAGCAACTCATAGGCCCTGTTGGGAGGATGTGCAAAAGAGAGCTGTTGGCCTGTTGCATGACCTTTATATAGGATGGCCCAGGAGCAGAGTGGTAAGAGCCAGGACTTTGGGTATCTAACACTACCAGGCTGAAACCCAGCTACTTTCCCTCTATGTGACTAATGCAAGTGACTTAAGCCCCTGGAGGACCTCAGTATCCTAATATGCAAGGCAGACATTTTTAAAAATCATATCTATCTCAAGGGCCATTATGTAAAGCAAGCACAAAGAATGCATACAGGGCCTCCGGGATAGTATCTGGCACATGGCAGGAACCTGGTACCTAGTCACTATAGTGGGCAGCTTCTAAACCTGAGTGTCCTCTTCCGGTGTGAATGGCTTTGATCTTAATTTGGCTCAGGCAAGTGCTGAGGAAATGCCCAACTAGGGTGGGGGTAGAGGAGCAGGATGAGTCTGAATGCATGCAGTGAGAAGGGGCAGGAAAGCCCAGGCTGAGGAGAATGGGCAGGGTCTGCCTCAGGCCTCAGGAGACAGGGCAGGAGGTGTGAAGGAAATCAGTGTAGCAAGAGAGTAAGGCTCACCACGTGCAGTAAAGTAAATGGGCTTTGTCCAATTTTGTGTGTGTGTGTGTGTGTGTGTGTGTGTGTGTGTGTGTGTGTGCATTTATATTTGTATGTGTGTACATGTGTGTGGTATGCATGTGTGTGTGCTCACATGTGTGCACATGAGTGTAAATGTGTGCACATGTGTGTGTGTGCAGTTCATATTTGGGCACATTGTGTGGTGTGCATGTTGCATGTGCATGATCATGGGTAGGTGCACACATGTGTGTAGGCCAGAAATCGAAATCAAGGCCAGCCTCAAACTCACAGTGCTTCTCCTATCTCTACCTCCTGAGTGCGGGGATTAAAAGCATACACCACAATGCCCAGCTCTCCATTGTGATGTTTTTTTTAATTTATTTGAGAGAGAAAGAGAGAGGCAGAAAAAAAGGGGGGGAGGCTGGAGAGATGGCTTAGCAGTTAAAACACTTGCCTACAATGCCAAAGGACCCAGGTTTGATTCCTCAGGACCCATGTAAGCCAGATGCACAAGGTGGCACATGCATCTGGAGTTTATTTGTAGCAACTGGGGTAGCTGGCATGCCCATTCTCTCCCTCCCTCCCTCTCTCTTCCTCTTTCCCTCTTTCCCTCCATCCCTCTCTCCTTCTTTCTCTCTACTAAAAATTAAAATATTTTTAAAAAGAAAATAAATAGAGAGAAAGTATGGGTATGCCCAGGCCTCTTGCCAGGGGAATTGAGGCCTGATCTACAGGCTTTGCAAGCAAGCTTCTCTAACCTCTGAGCCATCTCTCCAGCCCCAAATTGTGAATTTTTTAAGGTGAAAGATTTATAAGATCTGAAGAGAAAGCTGAGTATCAACTGTGATTTAAAAAAAAAACACACACACACTTGGTGTTTTTATTTTATTGTGCAGTGAAACATATATAATCAACCCATTTAACAGATGATTCCAAGAAGATTTATACTTAATAAAATGTTAAGGTAAGTATTTAAATGCTTAAAACCAACAGATTAAAATTTTAAAACTAAGTACAAAGTACCTGAAATGTGAGCTACAGCTGTCCTTAAAATCATGATGGTAAAGCATTAATAACTGAAGTCCTTTAAACATTGATATACAAAGATAATTCTGGAGTTCAGCATGAGTTCTGTTAATCAGTCAGGCTCTGGTTAAAGCCCAGCCCTGTGACTTGACTGGGAAAAGGAAGGCAGATGGGTTAACCACGCTGGATCTCAGATTCCTGACTTCCACAAACACTCCACAGCACGTGTACATGCACACTCGCACACACAAATATGTACACACATACATGCGCGCACACACAAGGTAATCTAAAAAAAGATTTTGTTTTCAGAGAATCCATTCTACCACTGAAATAACATTTAAATAACATTAACCAAGAAGATGGTGAAACAAAAACAAAACCACCTATCACAATCTCCCAACCAGCCACAATTTTCATTTTTGCATATTCTCTGACTTTGTCAACATGCAGACTTACTTTGTATGGCTGCTATCAGTGTCTATGCAAATTTTGTTTTTTTCTTTATTAGTTATGTACATACTCAGTGTGTAAACAGCACATGTTGGTACCATCCTTACCCTCATTCCTGTCCCCCTCTCCGAAGGGACCCTCCTAGTTGGGAATGCCAGCTATCCCCATGGGGATTGTGGGTTATGCATTGTGAGGGCAGCCATCAGTTATGGGGAAGAGGCAGTGTCTCTGTACGTAATGTCCCAACTTGTGGCTCTAACAATCTTTCTGCACCCTCTTCCACAAATTTCCCTGAGCCACATTGGATTCATTTTAGGCCTATTTCAGTGATGGGCTCTTAGTCTCTGCATCTCTGATTTGGTAGGAGTTGAGGGTTCTGTGTGTCCATCTCTTTCACCCTTGTGCTGGGCACCAAGAAAGCAGCACTCTTGCTCATTTCCCCAATTACTCTATGGTTTCAGCTGTGGCCTGGTGAGGTGCAATGGGCTGATTCTCTCCTCAGGTTCTGTGTCCATCTGAAAAAGAAATGCAGATTCTACAACAGAGAGTGAAGTCAGCCCCGGATAAATAGGATAACCATTATTAGTTTAGAGAGAATTTAATAGGTGTAGGCTCTCTTGTAGCCCAAGAATGGTGGGAGCTTGACATTGGAGAGTGAACTCGTTATTTGGATATGGTTCTGACTTGTTTCCCAGTTCCAGCTATGGGTTCTGTTCCACTGGGCAGATCTGTGAGACAATCTAAAAACAGTTGGTTACCCACCATGGCTATGTGCCACTATTGCACTTGTGTGAGCATAACATCAGGTTGATTGCTGATGAATATCTTAGACCATGAGTTGCTTGGACAAATGTTGGCCATTTTTACCCAGTAGCTCAACTGGCACTAGATCAGCTAACTGTCTGGGGCTCTCTTCCAGTTTCCCACAAGCTCTCTCCATACTCTGTATCAACAGAATGTGGTATCTTTGGAAGAAGGGTCTTACCATTAACCTTTGGTGGGTAATCATGTGCTTGGACAGAATTCTGTCTTCTTTTGGGAAACCTTGTCGGTCTCTCTGATCAACAGTTCGTTGTGGATGTTAACTGCAGCCTGGTACTGGGAGTTTCGGCCAGTTCCAAGGGAAAAAGAAGGAAGCAAAAGATAGGTAATATGTGAGTTTGTGTGTGAAAAAAACTTTTCAGTTTCCTGAGATCCCAATGGTTGAGTGAAGTTCCTGAGCTACTGGGGTTTTATTCAGGAAGTTGATTCCCACTCCTATATTGTGGAAAGTTCCTCCTATTATTTCTTTCAGTAGTAGCAGAGTTTCTGGTCTTATATTGAGGTTTTTGATCCAATTGGACTTGACTTTTGTGCATGGAAAGATGTGTGGATCTAGTTTCATTTTTCTGCACATGGTTGTCCAGTTTGTCCAGCACCATTTGTTGAAGATGCTATCTTTTTCCAAGTCTGCATTGTTAGGGCTTTTGTTGAATATCAAGTAGCTGTAGTTACTTGACCCAAAGTCTGGACCCTCTATTCTGTTCCATTTGTTTATCATCCTGTTTTTATGACCGTACCATGCTGTTTTTGTTATTGTGACTTTGTAATATAGCTTTAGATCAAGTATGGTGATGCCTCCAGAGGTGTTTCTTTTGCTGAAGATATGCTTGGATATCCAAGATCTTCTTCCATTCCATATGAATTTTGAGATTATTTTTTTCTATCTTTGTAAAGAAAAATGTTGGGATTTTTATTGGTATTGCATTAAATCTGTATATTGCTTTTGGTAAGATTGCTATTTTAATTCTGACTATCCAGGAGCATGGGAGGTCTTTCCATTTTCTCAAGTCTTCCTCAATGTCCTTCTTGAGTGTTTTTATGTCTTCATTATATAGGTCTTTCACATCCTTGCCTAATATTATTCCAAAGTATTTTATTTTTTGTTGCTATTGAAAATGTGACAATGTCACCAATTTCTTTCTCTGTATCTTTGTCCTTTGCATATAGAAAGGCTACTGATTTTTTACATTGATTCTGTATCCAGCTACTTGGCTGAAAGAACTAATCACCTTTAAGAATTTTGAGATGAAGGTTCTTGGGTCACTTATGTATAGAATCATGTCATCTGCAAATAGGTCTGACTTAACTTCTTCCTGTCCAATTTGTGTCCCTTTTATTTCTCCTGTCTTATTGCTTGAGCTAGGACTTCTAGTACTATGTTGAAGAGCAGAGGTGAGAGTGGACACCCCTGTCTTGTTCCTGGTCTCAATGGGAGTTCCTTCAGTCTCTCTCCATTGAGTATTATTTGGACTTTAGAAACTTTATGTATAGCCTTTATTATGTTGAGATATAAACTGTCCATGCCTATTCTCTCCAATGTTTTGATCATGAAGTGATGTTGCATTTTGTCAAAGGCCTTTTCTGCATCTATTGAAATGAACATGTGGTTTTTGTGTTTAAGCTTATTAATGTTGTGTATTACATTGACAGATTTCCATATGTTGAACCAAACCTGCATTCCTGGGGTAAAGCCTATTTGATCAAGGTAATGCTTTTGATGTGTTGTTGAATTTGGTATGCAAGGATTTTGTTGAGGGTCCTTGCATCTAAGTTCATCATGGAAATAGGCCTATAGTTTTCTTTTCTTGTGGCATCTCTTTCTGGTTTTGGTAGTAGACTGAAGCTTCATAAAAGGAGTTGGGGAGCTTTCCCCGTTCTCCAATTATGTGGCACAGTTTGAGAAAAATTGGTTTCAGTTTTTCCATGAAGGTTTGATAGGATTCAGCTGAGAAGCCATCTGTTCCTGGACTCTTCTTTTTGAGGAGGCTTTTGGTTACCTTTTTAATCTCAATGGGTATGATAGATTTGTTTAGATTAATCTGCTCTGGGTTTTGCTTTGGTAGGTGGTATATTTCCAGAAATTCATCCATTTCCTCCAGATTATCCAATTTTGTGGAGTAGAGGTTTTGGAAATAAGTCCTTATGATTCTTCCAATTTCACTTATGTCTGTTGTGATTTCTCCTTTTTCATTTTGAATTTTGTTAATTTGAAGCATCTTTTTAATTTTTTTTATTTTTTGCTTGATCAAATTGGCCAGGGGTTTATCAATCTTGTTTTTTTTTTTCAAAGAACCAGATATTTGTTTCATCAATTTTCTTAATTATTTTCTTAGTTTCCAATTCATTGATTTCTGCTCTGATCTTTATTATTTCTTTCCATATGGAGCTTTTGGGGGGTTGGATTCTTCTTGTTTTTACAGTGCCTTTAGGTGGATGGTTAGGTTATTGATTTGGGATCTCTCTGTCTTTTTTATTAAGGCATTTAGTGCTATGAATTTTCCCCTAAGGATTGCCTTCATGGTGTCCCATAAGTTTTGGTATAATGTGTTCTCGTTGTCATTCAGTTCTAGAAATTCATTTTTTATTTCTTCCACCACCCATTTATTGTTTAAAAGTATGTTGTTCAGTTTCCAGGAACTGGTGGGATTCCTGGTGCATCTCTTGTTATTAATTCCTAGCATTACAGCATTGTGATCTGATAACATGCAGGAAATTATGTCAATTTTCCTAAATATATGGAGGCAAGCATTTGGCCCAGTATATGATCTATCTTAGAAAAGGTTCCATGGGCTGCTAAGAAGAAAGTGTATTCTGTAGATTTTGGTTAGAATGCTCTGTAGATGTCTGTTAGGTCTAGTTGATCTATGGTGTTGTTGAGCTCTCTTACTTCCCTGTTAATTTTCTGCTTGGTTGATCTATCTATTGCTGATAGTGAAGTACTGAAGTCCCCAACTATGATGGTGTTGGTGTTTTTCTCTGTTTTGTTTTCAAGTAGGTTTTGTTTTATGAATTGTGGTGCACCTGTGTTTGGTGTATAAAGATGTGATTGTGACATCCTCTTGTTGATCATTCCCTTGATAAGTAAGAAGTGATCTTCTTTGTCTTTTTTGATTACTTTTGGTTTGAAGTCTATTCTATCCAATATTAGTATGGCAACACCTGCTTGTTTCTTATTCCCATTTGCTTGGATTATCATTTTCCACCCTTTTGCCCTGAGGAGGTGTCTGTCTTTAGTGGTGAGGTAGGTTTCTTAAAGACAGTAGATTGTGGGGTCTAATTTTCTGATCCATCCTGTTAGCTTATATCTCTTGATGGGTGAATTAAGGCCATTAATATTTAGGGTAATAATTGTGAGGTTTGATTTAATCCCTGCTATATTGTGGTGGTTTATATACTTTGATGTTTCCTTGGACTTTGTAATTTGTGTGTGTGTGTGTGTCTTCTCTGAGTCTGGTTATTGTGGTCTGCTTCTTGTAGACACTTGAGGTTGATTATTTGACACTTCTGTGTGAATTCCCTATAGTACTCTCTACAGGTTTGTCTTTGTGTTCATATAGTTGTAGTGCTAACTTTTATCATGCAAAGTTTTTCTTTCACCATCTATTATGAGGGATACTTTTGCTGGGTAGAGTAACTTGGGTTGGAGGCCATAGGTTCTTAGACTTTTCTGTGTTCCATTCCAGGCCCTTCTGGCTTTCAGGGTTTCCATTGAGAAGTCTGAAGTAATTCTGATGGGGTTACCTTTATATGTAATGTGTTGTTTCTCCCTAGCTGCTTTTAAGACTTTCTCTGTGTTATCAATGTTTAAAGCCTTAATGATAATATATCTTGGAGAATTTCTCCTTTGGTCCAATCTGTTTGGAGTTCTGTTAGCTTCTTGTAACTTGATGGGACTTTCTTTTGAGAGGGTGGGAAAGTTTTCTTTGATAATTTTGTTAAATAAGTTCTCCATGCCTTTGGTCTGAATTTCTTCCCCTTCTGGTAGTCCCATGATCCAAATGTTGGGCAATTTAAGGATCCCACAGTTCCCTCATGTCCTGTTCACAAAAATTTTTTAACTTATTCAAGTTTTTGACTCATGAACTGTTTCTTCTATTTTGTCTTCCAGTTCTGAGTTTCTATCCTTCACATGACTGATTCTATTCTTGAGAGCTTCTGTAGAGGTTTGGAGTTGTTCAATTTGGTTTGTATTTCCTATTGCCTTTTTATGTATAGTATCCCATCCCTCTGTGAAGTTCCACTTTCATGTGATTTTCTGATTTCTTACTGCTTCTTGAAATTCATCCTTGCATTTATTTATGTCTTCACTGAGCTTAGCCAGCTGATTATTGAGGTCCTCTTTTTTACCCTCTCTCCTTCAGATCATTTAACTGTCTTTGGAACACTTCCTATTTTTTTTTATTTCTATTAGGTTTAATCCAGCAAGGACAGCATTCATACAATTATTGAACCTTTGTTGATTTTCTGCAAGTTCTGCTAATTGCTTGACCAAGGTTTCATGGCTTGTGTCTTCATTTTGGGGTTCTGATCCTATTGTCTTTTCAATGTGTTAATTAGAGACTTCCATTGTGGGGCTGGGCAATCTTGTTGGATTTCCTTCCATTTGATTTTTCATGTTATTCTTTTTGTGCTGTAGTCTGCCCATTACAGTGTAAGAATCTTATATAATTCTGGAGGAAGCTGTAATTTATCCTTGAAGTATCTTCAGTGATTATTCCCTTTTATGTTTGATTTGATTAGGCTTCTGGTGGCCATGGGTCTTGTCTGCTCAGATAGGAGGAGCCAGTGAGGCTCTGGTAGGGTCCAAGAGACCTAGCAGAGGGGTTCATTGGTCAGTGGTTCAGGGTATAGGACTGTGTGGTCATGTGGCCCTACTGGAGAGGGGTTTGGGGCAATTGGGACAAAACAGTCTGGTGTTGCATTGGGGCGAGGGAGGATGGGATTGCATAGTTCTGTGATTCACAGGGTGAGGGAATGGGCCAGCAGGGGTTCACTGGCACCTGGAAGCAGAGGGTGGATGGAACTGCAGGGTCCTGTTACACTGAGGGGCAAGGGATCAGACACTGCAGGCTAGTGACAGGGCACAGTGAGGGGTGGTCCCAGTGGCAGGAAGGGGAAGTAAAACTGAGGGGGGGAGGGGAATGCTAGCCAGCTGGTCTGGGTCCTTGTAGCCTGCAGGTAGTGCAGGAAGACTTGGTCTGCAGCATGGCGGGGTGGTGGCTGGGACTAAAGTCCCCGTGGTGGGAAGAAGGAAGGGAGTCGAGGGAGGGAGTAAGGAATGTGAGCAGGCGGCAGGAGGAACCTGACAGCCAGCCGGGATGGTGGTTGGGGGGTGTGGGGGACTGGGGGGCTACCAGAGAGCATGGGAATCAGTACATTCCCTACTTTGCTTCTCTGCTCCCTTCCACTGAAGGTCTGCTGGGATCTTCAGACCCTAAATGCCCCACTGATCTTACCTTTCCTACCCCTCAAGGTGAAGTGTGGCCAGGCAGACACCATCTTGACAGGAAGCCCCTCTATGCAAATTTTGTATCCTGCCTTTTCTCAACAAACATGATATAAACAGCTTTTATGTTTCTGTATAATCTTTCTAGTTATCATGTTTGTGGCTACATGTTATTACACTGAGTAGATTAGCCAAATTTTTCTTAACCATCTCCTTGCCTAGAGAAATGGAAGCAAATAATGTCCATGGATGGCATGCCAGGGTTTTGTCTTTTGGGTTCTTTGTTTCTCCTTTTCTTGCCTATTGAATTATGTTTTTTTAGATCAGTTCCCAAAAGTGAGCTTAGTGGGTCAGAAGATATCAGTGCTTTCAAGGCTCTTGTTACACCTTACAGGGTTGGTCGGCAGGCTTTCACACACTGCTTCCAGAGGCATAGGAGCACAGGCCTTGCCAGTGATTTTGATGGTGTCTGTAAAATCCCGCTAATTTAGTAAGTCTGAAAGGCTATCCTCATCAGCTTTCATTTCCATCTCTTTGATCTCAGATAGGCTGAACTCTTCTCCAGGTATTTGTTTACGCTCTGGCTATCCTCTGGGGTGAAGCAGCCAGCCATATCCTTCACCTGTTTGTCAAAGTCCTGGGACACATGTGACAGATCTGAGTGATCTCTTCAGAGTTGAGAGACTCCAATCATTTCTAGCCAGACTTGGCCCTTGAGGCTTCTGAGCAGGGTGATGTGTGATCAAAACTACATCTTGAATCTGGCATGGTGGTGCATGCCTTTAATCCCAGCACTCGGGAGGCAGAGGTAGCAGGATCAATGTGACTTTGGGGCCATCCTGAGACTACATAGTAAATTCCAGTTGGCCTGAGCTAGATGGAAACCCTACCTCCAAAAGCCCCCCCCGCCAAAAAAAACCCTACATTTTTTAAAGATTAACTTTTAAATTAATTGAGGAAAATAGGCTGAGAGGCAGAGGGTCAGTAGGATCTTACGGAAGCCTGGACTAGGAAAGCCTCACTCCACCACCCCCCTCCAGTTGGTTATCAGGATGCTATGTGTGTCACCTGCTAGGATTTGTGGCTCTTTTCTTTGCCCTCATGGTACTATAATGTCCCCTCCCTCAAATATCAACCCATCCCTCCTAGAAAGTCCTATAGATTCAACCCAAGGAACTGAGAGAGAAAAAAAGTTATATACACTCACTATATAACTGAAGCTCAAAGAGGGTCCCACAGTGAGGGATGTCATAAGCGCCAATCTTCGTCCCTTGTTTGTTTTGGTTTTCTGTTGTTTTCAAGGCACTGTAACACAGGGTGACCTGGAACTCACTGTGTAGCCCCAGCGTGGCCTCCAACTCCTGGCAATCCTCCTTCCTCAGCTTCTTAAGTCTCATCCGTATTTCTAAGGTGGCAGGAGAAAGATGGGAAGTGAAAGCAACAAAGGAGGACTCACTCATCCCTCTGGTACCACACGAAGAGAGTCAAGGCCACCCATCTAATAACAACTCAGGCAGGGCTTCCCAGAGCTGCCCAACCCCTGCCCTCCACTGTGATTTCCATTCCTCTGACAAGCATCACACCATGACTCATGACTCCTTGCACCACAATTATTAGATTAAGAGCTGCCCCTGCAGACTGTGTCTGAGAGGTCGGGGACATTTGCAAGTGCCTGGCAGCACTGTGCCAGGTTTGTGAGATAAGCAGAAGCATAGAAAATGTGGACTGTGCACTGGGCAAGCTGTCTAAGGAAACAGGGAGACCCTCTTCATCCAAGACTGTACTCCAATCAACATCATGAGACTCAACTTTCTTTTTAAAATATTTTTTATTTTTATTTATTTCACAGAGAGAGAAAGAGAATGGGTGCTCCAGGGCTGCCAGCCACTACAAACAAACTCTAGACGCATGTGCCCCCTTGTACATCTGGCTAACATGGGTCCTGGGGAATAGAACCTGGGTCCTTTGACTTTGCAGAATAAGCCATCTCTCTAGCCCAAGACTTAACTTTCTAAAAAACAGGCCCCTAGGAAACCAAACTCCTGGCTCGTGGTAAATATGGCATGTGCCATGCAGATTCAAGAAAGAAAGAAAGATGTTCATGACCTGGACTCAGATCCTGGCTTTGCGACTGCTCAGTACTGTCACCTCTTAATGAAGTTATGGGACCTCTAGTGGTGGCTAGCCCGCACACCAACAGAGCTGGGGCCTGAGTTCACATAGGTTGAAAGGTTTTCTTCCACCCTAGCAGTGTAAGCCAGCAAGGTTTCCTCTCTCAAGGTATACCCCCCCTCCCACACAATGCCACTCGTGCATTCTGCAAAGGAGCCTGACATTAGAGAACTAGGCGTGAATTTAGAATGATCAGGCTCCTTGGAGTTCTATACAGAAACACATCGTGTTCTATTCTCATCCCAACCATAGCTCCGCCTCAAACAACAATAGTCCTCGTGGGTACCTGCACAAGGCCTGCACAATATGTTGTCATGGGCAAAAGGATATCAAAATAGAAGAGGGACTAGTTGGAAAGAAGAATTGGTTTAGGATGGGGGAAGGGGGACTAAGGAATGAAATGGAAGGGGATTATAATCAAGATACATTACATACACATATAAAAATTGTCAATAAAAATGTTTTTAAAGTTCTGGGGAGATATTTCAGTGGTTAAAGGCACTTTCTTACAAGGTCTGAGGGCCTGGGTTCAATTTCCCAGTATCCACATAAAGCCAGATGTACAAAGTGGCACATGCATCTGGATTGGTTTGCAGTGGCTGGAGGCCTGGCATGCCCACATTCTCATTCATATTCTCTCTCTCTTAAAACAGCAACAAAAAACTTTATTTAAAGAGGCCGCATGGGCATACATGTGAACACCCTATCTGCAGGTCTTAAAGTCCATCCACACCCTCCCTAAGCTGTGGCCAAGCTTCTGGCAAAGGAACACACATGACAAAAAGGGGAAGAAAAATATCATATATGTCCTGGAAGTAGATTTGGGCCATTTGAGCAAAAGATTCTATAGACTTCAATGGCCAAAGTAGGTCTAGAAAAGGAATGCAGCTTCTGTCTAGGAGGGTACATCTACTTGGCCTTATGCCATCAAAGGATGCAGGAGAAACATGGAAACAGACAAAGCGACCCCCACCCCCAAGCACAGAACTCAAGCAAGCATCCTCTCATCCAGGCATATGATTATTACTGCTTCTCTGAGATTCTATAAAAGGGAATTTAAACAGATTCTCCCTCGTAGAGGTCTAAATCAGTCAGGTCACAGAAGTCCATGACCCAAAGTAAGTACTTAGCAAACACAGCTCATATTAGAAATGATATGAATGGGGAGGAACCTTATACATTAGCCAGAGAAGGGATAAAGCATGTTCTGACTTCCTTGTCCTTTAAACTAATTTGGTTTAAAGATTTTTTCCCATTATTTTATTTTTATCTACTTTTTTAATTTTTGCATGTGTCTGGGTGGTAAATATATATGCTATGTGCATGTATGTGTACATGCATGTTGGTGGGTGGGTGTGTGAATACATGTGTGTATGCATGTGGAGGTCAGAAACCAATATAGGGTGTCTTTCTCAATCATTCTCCAAGCCTTATTTTTCTTTTGAGACAGTCTCTCATTGAACCTAGAGCTTGACCACTGAACTACACTATCCAGCAAGCCCTAGGGATGTTCCTGTCTGTCCATATTGCCAGCACCAGGATTTCAGAAACAGGCTACCAGGCAGACATTTTATATGGATGCTGGA
Organism: Jaculus jaculus; assembly: GCF_020740685.1. NCBI lineage: Eukaryota > Metazoa > Chordata > Mammalia > Rodentia > Dipodidae > Jaculus > Jaculus jaculus. The sequence continues at coordinate 171,741,449 of NC_059102.1, read as the reverse complement.
GATCCAATCTCAAGTAGCCATGTTTGCATAGCAAGCATTTTGCACACTGAGTCACTTCCCATCCTTACCCATATTTTGCAAGGGACATTTAAGGAATCCAGTCCCCATCAGGCTGTGCAGAGCAAGACACGGACCTCAGGAAGAAGGGCCAGGCCCCTCAGGTGCAAGCTAGGCCTCCCTCTCCACTTCCAGAGGATGCCAGTGTATGTGGTCACTGACCAGCCTGGAGGAGGCCTGAGCACCAATGGGCTAAGAAGCCCAAGCCGAAGCATGGCAGAGTTCCCTACAAATTCTGACCTCCCACTGGGTCCCACACGCCACTCCCAGAACTGGGAAGGTGGAACAGCACAGAACATAGCTAACAGGATCCACTTTCAGGAGCTTCCAGCTCAAAAGTCACAGCAAAACAAAAATCTCCCGGGTTGGAGAGATGACTGAGCGGCTAAGGTGTGTGCCTGCAAAGCCAAAGGATCCCAGTTCAATTCTCCAGGACCCACTTAAGCCAGATGCAGAAGGTGATATATGCATCTGGAGTTCATTTGCAGTGGCTGGATGCCCAGGCACACCCATTCTCATTCTCTCTCTTTCTCCCTCACAAATAAAATATTTTTTAAAAAAAATCTCCCAAAGCCATAGCTCAGTAGGACTCTCAAGATCACGGGCTCCAAGATGTTCTTTTCAATAATGGGGAGCCTGAAACCCAGAAAGGCCACCCCAGGTTACATAGTCACTCAGAGGCAGAGCCCCAGCTGGAAGTTCGGATTCAGGCTGGGATTCTTGTCATCACAGTGGGCAGCAGTGGCATGTGCTGGTGGGGAGGGGAGAGGTGTCAATGTCAAGCACAGCCCCAAGAGGAAGACATCATCATGAGCACTGATTCCCACACCAAGCACTGCCACTCAGCCCTTAGGATCTCAGGTCTTAACTTTGCCTTTGACCTTCCAGGCTGTCGTGGGGCTAGAAGTAGAAGTGAGGACATTGTCGGCATTTTATACTGAGTGCCAGGTTAAAGATTCAGTCAGGTACTTGCAAGCGTTATCTCATTTAATCTTCCAAACAACCCTGTGATGTGGGAACTCGAGCTGTCCCTCTTCCATTTTCTACGTGAGAAACCTGGGAACTTCAAAAAGTTAAGCCGCTTGGTCAAGGCCAGCTGTTGAACTAGTAAGCTGCAGAGAGGAGCATAAACTGGCTGTTGCAGTAACTTTCTCATTGATGGAGAAACAGCCGACCAGAAGCATCTTACTGGAAGAAAAGGATTATTTCAGGCTCACGGGACCCAGGGGAATCCCCATCCATGGCAGAAGAAGCCGCCTCAGTTCCACAGATCTATAGCAGAGAGCCTGGTACCAACAAACAGCCAGCAAAACAGGAGCAGCCAGAGCTCAAACCTAGCTATCCACACAGCCAGTAGCGCAGGGCTGAAGATCCCACTCTAGGGTCACACCTCTTCCCCAACAGGGCTCTGCTCACTGGATACTCATGTTGCAAGTTCAGTCTTAATCAAATCTCCTTGAGGCTTTGGGGGACATATATTCATATTCAAACCACCACACTGGAAAAGTCTGTGTTCCCAACAACTGAGCGATCCCACCTTGTATGCTAACTGCCAACTACCCTAATAGCTAAGGTGCCAAACAGATAGAAGAAAATCCAGGAAGTTCTCTGGGGACTCAATAGATGGTACCCCTATCAGGAGGAGGGGCTCCGTGACACACTAAGACAGCCGTGCTCATAGAGCACATAAAGATTTCTGTGAACTATGTCAACATCAGGCTTCTTCTACATGGTCGTTCCTCCTTTCCATGACCCTACTGTTCAAACCTCCTTAGGCTTTCTTAAAAAAAAAAAAAAAAAATCAGCCCATTTCTAGACATCCCTGGCTTCCAATGGGACTGCAGATCCACGTATAGCCACCAGAGGGCGTGCCAGCTCTGCGGCCAAGGCCCGAGGACCAAATACCCCAGAGTCTAACAATTGCACCTGTCCAACGGGAGACGGGACATGCCCGAGACACAGTCCCCGTTTACATTTTGACACCAGTCTACTCCTTGGAATCTCCAAATATTTAACCGTAAAAAAAAAATCCAACCCATTCAGACATGGAGTCTGAGTGTTAGCGGGGCTGTCCTCATCACCAAAGAATGCAAGCTGGAGATTATATGAGTGGAATATTCTAGAGGTCCAAAGGAGGGTATTGAGGCATAAGGAAGGGGAGTGATTGATCTAGGGTTCCTTCGACAAAGCTGGTGATCCGATTCCAGAGAAAGCTGTCTGGAGGTAGTAGCAGGAGGGAGGACTGCAAATGTAGGGGAGACACGAAGGTTCAAAGAAGACCACAAGCGTGGTGGGAATCCCGGAAGCTGCCAGGAGCCACCCGCCCATCCGCGGGCGCTCGAGGAGCACCTGCCCTCAGCGCGCTGGCCGTCTAGCGGGGGGAAGTGGTGAGTCAGCAGGTAACTACGGGAAACTGGAGCACTTGCATCCCGGGGTAGCTCGAGACGACGAGACTAGGGACGCCCACGATGGGCCGCAGGGGCGGCCTGGCGCCCCACTCTCCGCAGCTCATCCCCGGATGGGGAACTCCCCGCAGCCTCGGGGCCCGGCCCGGCGGCGGGGCGGGGTCCCCTCCCACTCAGGCGATGAAGCACACCTGAGTCAGCCCGCCGCCCACCCGCCCCGCAGCGTCTGTCTCCGCATCTTGTGATATTTCGCTCCCCGGGAGCCAGCCCCACCGCGCTCCGGAGGCAGCTCGGCAAACAAACCCAGCAACAGATTGTGCCGCGGCTCATTCCGGGGAAGGACGCCAAATCCCACCCTGCTACCCCAACACTCCCGCCCGCCACCCCCTCCCCTCCTCCCCCGCCCCCGGGCGCAGGCCCTCGCGAGGTGGGACCCGGGGAAAGGAGGGCTCTACTCCGGCATTTTGGAGATGGCTGGGGGACGGGAGCCCCCATACGTCCCTTTGCGGGTCTACCTGACCTGAAAAGGAAGAGAGCGGGAGGGAAACTCGGGGGCTGGGAGTCTGGGAGCCCCCCCCGGACCGAGGATGAAACCTGCGGGGTTCCTCGGAGCGTGAGGTGCGGGAGGGCGGGGAGCACCCGCAGGAAACCAGATGAACAGGAGCACGGAGGTAGAGACAAAGACAGAGAGAAAGACAACGAAACCGAGATGGAGAGGCCGAGGGGCAGGGGTCACAGGGAAGGAGGAGCCGGGGACAGACGGAGGGGCAGGCGTGAGAGGACAGACGGAAAGAGGCGGGCGTACGGGAGGACGAGCGGCAGAGAGTGAGCAGGGGAGGAAAAGAGGCCACGGAGAGGAGAGAGACGGAGATCATAAAATATGAATAGCAGTAGGGGTGAGAATGGGAGAAATCGAATGAGTACGAGAGGAGAATGACCGACTGCGGGAAGGAGCGGAGCATGAACGAGAATGAGACCAGCATTTGTAAAACGCCCACTGTACGCCGCGCCCTGCGCTGGACCCTGGCCGCAGACGGGAGAGGAGGCGGCGGCGCCGGGCAGAACTTTCCGGGGCTGGGGGGGGGGGGGTTTCCGCCCGTCCGACGGCGTCCACGCGGCCCTAGCCCCCGCCCCGCGGCTCGGGACCGTCCCCGGGCCCGCCCGCGCTGCGACGGCCCGCGCGGATCCTTCCCGGGACGGCTGTCGGGGACAGATTGCTAGGCGCCCCGGGCTGGGTCGGGACTAGACCGAGGAGCACCGCGGCCTTTGAAAGAAGGCGCTGAGGTCTGGGATTGGCTGACTCCTCCCTGAAAGAGCCACGAGGGGCGTCGGGGCCCCGGGGAGGCCCCAATCCGCCGCTCTGTAAAAGGGGTAGAAGTTCCCGTGAAGCCACCAGTCTCCCCACCAACTCTGGGTCCTCTCCTGCCCTCTCGCGAGGGATGCGATATTTTCCTCCCCACCCCCCACAACCACCCTTAGGACCACCACAAATCCGCACGCGCGCACAAATTCACACCCATTCCTGAATGCTTCCCGGGGCGCGCGCGCGCGCGCGCACACACACATAAAGCACGCGCGCGCGTGCACAGCGTCCTCTTCCGCCACGCGCCCCAGGCTTGCGCGCGGCCCCGGGCTGCCCACCGGCGCACGGCTCCTGCCGGACAGTCCGCCACCGCTCCCCACGGCGCACACCTGTCTCCCGGGACCCGGACAGCCACAACTGCACAAGCATCTTTGAGAGCGCGTGCACGCTCCTGTGCACTTGCACACACAAACTTCGGTGTGCCCTGTTCTAGTATCCGGTCCCGGAGTCCACGAACGGAAGGGAAAGTGGAATCTTGGAGCCCTCCGGGGGAGAGGATGGGGGGGGGAACACCAGCGACTGCAAGGGGCGTGGCAGGAGGAAGGCCATTGAGGGGGAAATGACCCAGGAGCCCGTCTCTTCTGGGAAAGTTGGAGAGAGAAACCGTGACAGGGACAAGGAGTTCCCAGACACAACCGCACCCCCTCCCAGCCGAGAAGAATGTTTCTCTAGAAGCGCGGCGTGCCTAAGGCGGTGGGAGCCCCGGCCTGTGGCTCCCCCGAGGCTGGGAGAGAGCCGACGAGTAGGCTAGACGGAGAACCTCTCCAGCCTCCTACCGGCTAGCAAAGGGTTAAGTCGGCAAAGCCGGGAAGCGAGGGAGGAGCCAGCGAGTGCGGGAAGGAGGGGGTAGCGCTTCCTCGCAGTCCCGCTCTCTCGCGGCGAGCGGCTGGGGCGCACGGACAGAAGGACCGACCCACTCCCTGCGGGGCCGCGCTGCTGAAGGGGGCGCGGACACTGCGCGCCAGGGGCCGACCCAGCCCTCCCCACCCGGTCGCACCCCGCTCCGTCCCGTCGGGGCCGATGGCTCCTCCCAAGACTCACAGCCCCCGGGGCGCAGGATAGAGAGCCACGACCCGGCCACGTAGCCCGGGGACTCCCGGGTCCTCCCCCGGAGCCCCGCGGAGTCCCCGCCGTCCGTCCGGCGGGCTCAGGGAGCGAGTGGCAGCGCCCTCCCCCCCAGCCGCCCCCTCCCCCGAGCGTCGAGACAAGATGCTGCCCGGGCTGGGGCGCCTGCTGCAAGGTAGGGACCCCGGCCGGCGCGAGAGTGCATCCTAGGAAGGGGGTGCCTTTCTATGCCCCGGGCGCAAGAGTGGGGCAGTGGAGGGGGTGGGAGCACTGGGGAGGCAAAACGCTTAGCTTCGGAGCCGAACCTCCAAACCCAAGACTGCCCGCCGCAGGAGAGCACCGGCTTGGAGCTTGCGGGAGTGTGCCAGGAGCTCGTGACCACGGAGGGATGTGGGAGGCCGGGAGAAGCGGACCCGGAGGGGATGGAAGGAGGCTCAGGTTCCCTTGTCCGGGCTCCACCTGCTCCGGGGGACGGTCCGGACTCCGGCCGGCTGGGGAAGCGCCTACTCAGCAACTCCTGGTGCCAGTGTCTCAGCACTTTCCAGTCACCTGGGAGGACAAGCCATGTGGGCGGGGGGCTGTCGGGGAAGGTAGCGGGCGCTGAGGTCTCTCCAAATCGCCCTCCCTGCTAGGACAGATGGAGGGCTAGAAAGAGGCTAGTTCCAAGGATTGAATGACAGACAAGGGTGTGGGCTGGAGGGGGGAGGGCTGGAGGGGTAGGTAAGGGTCGGAGGGAGGAGAATCTAGAAGGGGAGCCAGAGATGAGGAAAGTGTCTGGGGAAGTGGGGAGGGAAAAGGAGGATGGTCGGGTGGGGGAGGGGCAGGATACAGAATAAAGGTTAGAAGGGAAAGCTTGGAGGGAAGTGGGGTCCAGAGGGAGACCCAGGAAAGCGTAGGGCGGGGCGGGGGACCTACTCAGGAGCGGCATCCCCAAGGCATAGCGACCTAGAATGAGTGGAAGAGTGAGTCCTGGAGCCCTGGAAACTGGAAGCAGAGGCTGAGGATGGAGGGGAGAGATGGGGATGGTCACAGGGAACATGGTCAAGGATGGGCACAAGGGTTGGGGCCAGCAAGGATCATATACGGAGAGGGACTGGAGGAGGCTCGGCATGGTAGTAAGAGCAGGAGGGGAAGAAGAAAGAGAAAAGGATGTGGGGTGGGTGCTGCCCAGGGAGGAGACAAAGAGGCTCTGGTAACCACTTCCACGTGGTGACCCTCCATTCCAAAGCGCCTGCCTGTCACTTCTCTTCTGTCAGGAGTGGCAGGTGGGCCAGCCCTGGGACCTTGAGCTTAGAGCCTTGGGTAACCGTGAAAGCAGGGTAAGGACTTTCCATCAGGGTGGCAGTCTTCTCGAGGTGGGCATCCTGGCTGGCTCAGTGCTTCCATTTATATCTCAAAGCCCCGGCGTCGTCGGATCCTGCCTCCCCACAGTGGCTGCTTATTTTGGGGTGTTATATTCTGGCAGAGTGAGAAGCGGTTTGCAGCAGCTTCAAACCCCAGTCACTCACATCAGGGCCTCCCCAGGCCCCTGCGTCACTGGCATCACCATTGTCCCCATCCCACTCCAGAACCCCCACATCATCAGCCCCTGCCCCCTCAGCATCTGCCTGGCAGGCCCAGGCCCTTCCTGAGGCAGCCCATGGGGTGTGGAGATGGTGCTTCTGTCTTGGACCCACCTACCAGAGCCAGAGGCAGGTCCACTTCTCCTGGGACATTTCTGGCCCATGAGGTGGCATCCTGATTTCTGCCTCCAACCCTAGTCCACCTCAGTTCCTCCACCCAGTGGCCTAATAGTTGGTACCGACCAACTTTGAGGGGCTGGGTATTCCAAGGTCTGGCAGCCCTTGGACCTTGACAATGATCCCTTGGTGAGTGGATCCTCTCTGGCTCCAGGCACCTGAGCCTTCCGGAATCAATACCATGTTCTGGTCTCCCTCTCTCTCTCTCTCTCTCTCTCTCTCTCCCTCTCTCTCTCTCTTCCCTCCTCTGACCCTATCTTTGGTCACTTGTCACCTCTTGACTCCTAAATCTGCTGTCCTGTCCCCTAGAGCCCAGAAGAGGAAGCCAGAGTCCCTTCCTGGCCATGACCCTTAATAACCAAACAGCTGCCCAGGCCTAGATTCCTGGGCAGTCTGTCCTCCCTTCACCTCCAGAGGTGTGTTTTGTGGATCTGGTGGGGGGAGGTGCCTTCAAAGCAAGCTTAGACAGTGTCTTCTGACCTGGCATCTGATAGATGCCTGCTGATCTGGATCCTGCATTATACTCACCGCCTGGCCCAAGCCTTTCTCCCTTCCCTTGCAGGTTGGGACCCTTCTACTATTGACCTCCCCAGGGGTCGTGACAGACTGTATTCTGTGCATGCCTCGCATGTGCACACAGTAGGTGCTCAGTAGCAAATGGCCTCTTCCCTGTCCCTGCTCCACGCTCCTCTGAATCTCCGGTTAGCCTTCTGACTTCAGAGGAGGGAGTGAGCAGAGTAGGCTAACAAAAAGAACTTCTCTCCGCCTGGGCTGCACAGCGGGGGGGGGGGGGGGCGGGCGAGAGCTGAGGACAGGAGAGCTCGGTCACTCAGAAGGGAGCCCTTATGCTCTCCATCCCTCAGCTATGCTCCCTGTGACTTGCCTTTAGGGGCTTGCTCTAGATGGTGGTTGAGGATCTCCACTCTACCTCTGATGCTCTTTGCAACTTGTCCAGGGCCCACAAAATGGGGAGCAGGAGTGGAGCTGTGGTCCTCATGGAGGGCCTGGAGGGAAGGCGTGCCTGTGAAGAACCAGGAAAAGTGGAGTGTGGGGAGGAGACGTGGGGGAGGGAAAGGGGCACACATGGGACAGGAGAGAGGGCAGGGAAAAGAGGGAGAGAAAATGGCGCTCTCCCAGCACCCCACCTTGCTTCTGCCTGGAGTGCCCACTCCGACCCTGCCTGGGGGCAGAGAAGCCCAGAGGCCCCACCTTCCCCTCCTCCTTTCCTCCACTGAGAGCCGCAGCCTGAATTATGGATGAGGCTCCTTGGGTTACAGCTGCTTCACACGGCAGCTAAGGCCAGAAATGGCAACAGAGTCACTGTTACGCAGCAGCTGTCATAGAGGGGCCGGCTCAGGGTCCCTCCTCAAACAGTCTTCAGGGAATACCACCCTGGCTAGGGAGGTGAGTCCTAATGAGGCAAAGACAAGGAGAGGGGCATCAGGAACACGGGGGAGGGGGTGGGCAAAGAGAGGAGCCGCTGCTGTAAGTGGGCAGCCAGCCAATGAGCTGTGAACAAGAAGAATGGGGTGGGGGACTCAGCCCCTGCCGGTACTGAGTTCAGTCTGGAACAGAACCTAGGACCAGAGAAGTGGTCCTTGACTCATGGGGGATAATAGTCCAGGAGGTACAGGAAGAGCCCCAAAATCCTAGGGTTGGGGGTGGGACCAGACAGCCATCAGAGCTTACACTCTTGTGGCTAGGGGTGGGATTAAGGGATCAGAGAAGGATTTGGTTCCTTTGGTGTAAAGTACTTGGAAAGGCAGGGCTCAGAGGGTGACTTGGACAGTAATGGGGCATGCCCTAGCTAGGCAGCTGGACAGTCTTTCTCTGGCCTTTTCCCTGCGCCACTTTGCTGTGTGACCTTGGGTAAGTTGTTTGCCCTCTCTGAGTCCCAGTTGGTCACCTCCATAGAATAGAGCCAGATCAACCTGGGGTATCTTTGAAGCTCTAAGATCTCCGACTTTAATCCCCAAATCTCAGCGGTCCGAAAACCCACCTAAAGTCCCCCACTGGACTCCCACACCTCACTCCTTCCTGGTTCAGATCAGGGGTGAAAGACATGCTCCTCCACCCCACGTGGCTCCGGAGGAGAAAGTGATCGTGAACCGCCGCACGGGGGAGGGGTGAGAAGGGCCGAGGAACGCGGAGGTGGTGTGAACGCATGGAACAGCCGCGCTGTGTCACTGAGTATTACATCACACCCAGCCTACACACGCACGGGGCCGGCACTCACACACGCGCGCGGAGGACCGCCAGCACACACTCTCACGCACCATCGTGTTAGGAGGGGCCAGGGACACGCACATGCAGTGGGGCTGGGGCGGCCCTGAGTGGTGCCTGAAAGTGAAGAGCTGAGGAGCACCCCTTGTGGGGCCTGGGCTCCCCACTCTGCATCAGGGTGGCACTCCTCAGCAGAGTCTTACAGGAGAGTGTCATACCAACGCTCCCCGGTACCTCCTGTCAAGAGCACCTGACTCACACTGTCCCCCAGATCACACTCAGGTAGGTACACCTTCATCCACACTCAGCCTCAGCAGCGTGAGACATCACACTCAAAGCATGGTTTGCAGTCTTAGTCTAGCACTCAAAGTCACCCATTCCAAAGTGCCCCCAAAACCACTAGGAACCCCAAGACTGTAGTTCCTTGAGCCCAAGAACCAGACTGCCTCCCTTGGCCTTCTAAGGCCATCAGCATGGCTTGGAGCTCAGCTGCTGAGGTGCATGCACTGGGATGGCTGTCTGGCTTTGGGGTGCAGGCTCCTCCCTCTTCCAGCAAAGCTGTCTGCTGGTAATGGTGATAAGGGCAGAGGTCAATCTGATTCCAGCCAGCACCTGTACCTGCTCCCATGAGGGCAACAGGGCAAGGAGCAGGGCTGGGTGGAAGAACGTCCGCACCTCTTGCTACCATGCAGAAACGCGGGTATCCACATTCAACACTTCAGCCCCCAGGGCCCTGGGCCTCCCTGGGCCTGCTTCCCATCTATGACATAAGAAGGATGAGCCAGATCCAACTTCCAAAAGTTATGGGGGGGAGGGGGTTGTGGTGCATGTGTGTATGTGTGTGTGTGTTTGATTGACTGATTTACTGAGCCAGGGTCTCTCACTTGATCAGAGAACACGGATTCAACTAGTCCAGTTAGCCAGCTTGCCCCAAGAATCCCCTGGCTCTGCCTCCTGAATACTGGGATTGCAGGTGACCTCCAAGCCTACTCATATTTATATGGGTGCTGGAGAGCCAAACTCAGGTTCTCATGAATGCTTGCATAACCCTCCCTCTCCCCCAAAGTAACAAAACTTTTTTTTTTGGTGGGAGGGGGTTCGAAGTAGGGTCTCACTCTAGCCCAGACTAACCTGGAATTCATTATGTAGCCTCCAGGTGGCCCTCAACTCACCTACCTCTGCCTAAAGCCCTACGCCTCTGAAATAGCAAACTCTTGAAGGAGATTTTGAGTGGTAGAGGCTGAGATAAGGATGCAGTTTCCTTCCAGGCTGTTTCCACTGGGAGGGTCATTCTAATTCTGCATTCTTTCCACTGGTGCTATTGCCCATAATTGGTGGTCCTGCCCTGGTCCCTCAGGCTCCTTCTAGAGTGGAAAGGCTGAGGGTCTTCCACAGTGAAGCTTGAAGCTTGCAGGAAGGAGGCTGTCTCCCACAAGCCTTAGATTCACAAAGGGTCTCAAGTTGGCTCACATCATTCTTGAGTGGGCTGCTTTTGCTCCCAGAGGACATTTGGTATGTCTGGAGACATTTTGATTGTCACAACTGGGGGCAGGGTGCTACTGGCATCTGGTAGTTAGAAGACAGAACTGCAGCTCAACACCCTGAAGAGAACTGCCCACACCCCACTGCACACCCAGCCCACCGCAATACCGAGGCCGGGAAACAGTGACCCTTAATCTTGTGACCTTTATCTTTAAACAAGGCCAAACATACCGCAATTGGGCTGGGGAGACAGCTCGGTGGGCAAAGTACTTTCAGTGTGAGGTCAGAACCCACCTCAAGCTGAATATGGTGGTGTGTGTGCATCAATACCAGCACAGGAGAATTCTGGAAGCATGTGGGCCATCTAGCCTGGCATAAGCAGTGGTGAACAAGAAGAGACCCTGCTTCAAACAAGGCGAAAGGCTAGGCCCAACACTCGAGGCTATCCTCTGATCTCCATGTGCGTGTGCTGGCGCATGCTCCGTAGCACATGCATGCACTCATAAGAACACATGTACACATCACATACACACACAAAGATAAACATACAACTGAAAACAGAGGCTGGGCATGGTGGCACATGCCTTTAATCCCAGCACTTGGGAGGCAGAAGTAGGAGGATAGCTGAGATACACAACAAATTCCAGGTCAGCCTGAGCTCCAGTAAGACCCTACCTCAAAAAACAAACAAACAAAAAAGAAAGAAAGAAAAAAAAAACACAACTGCAAACAAGAATGAAAAGACATTCACTCAGCAAACAACTTTAAATACATCACAGTCTTGTCTTCAAAGTCCTCTTGGTATCATTTCTCTCAAAAATATTTGTGAGCTGAGGATGTAGCTCAGTTGGAAGAATGCTTGTCTAACATGGATGAAGCCCCGAGTGTAAGCCTCAGCCCTATGTAAGCCAGGCCTGGCGGTACACACCTGTAAATTACAGCACTGAGGCGGAGGGGGCAGGAGGGTCAGAAGTTCAAGGTCATCCTCAACTGCAGAGCAAATTAGAGGCCAGCCTGGGCTCCATGAGACCCTGTCTCAAAAACGAAGGAGGGGCTGAAAACTTTAAAATTGTGTGGAGAGCAATGTGAGGTAGCCAGGCCTCTTCAGACTCAGAGGCTGCATCCTGGGGCTGCCTCCAGACCCCGGCGGGTGGGAGGCGGCGGCTGGTGGGCACTCGTGCCTCACAGCTCACCCACCCACCCAGCGAATCTTCACTTCCCTTTCTGGACAGGTCCTGCCTCGGCCTGCCTGCTGCTGCTCCTGGCCCTGCCCCGAGTGGCCCCCAGCTGCCCCATGCTCTGCACCTGCTACTCGTCCCCACCCACCGTGAGCTGCCAGGCTAACAACTTCTCCTCGGTGCCACTGTCCCTGCCACCCAGCACTCAGCGACTCTTCCTTCAGAATAACCTCATCCGTTCGCTGCGGCCGGGCACCTTTGGGCCCAACCTGCTCACCCTGTGGCTCTTCTCCAACAACCTCTCCACCATCTACCCGGGCACCTTCCGCCACCTGCAGGCCCTGGAGGAGCTGGACCTCGGCGACAACAGGCACTTGCGCTCCCTAGAGCCCGACACCTTCCAGGGCCTGGAGCGGCTGCAGTCCCTGCACCTCTACCGCTGCCAGCTCAGCAGCCTGCCAGGCAACATCTTCCGCGGCCTGGTCAGCCTGCAGTACCTCTACCTCCAGGAGAACAGCCTGCTCCATCTTCAGGTGAGCTCCGCTCTTCCACCTCCCGCTTAGGTGGCCCGCCGGTCTCCCCGGGCTACCTGTTCTGCCCCAGAATCCCCATCTCTCTGGCCCTATTCTTTTTGTTGTTATTTTGGTTTGGGTTTTGGTTTTTGAAGTAGGGTCTCACTAACCCAGGCTGGCCTTGAACTCACAGCAATCCTACCTCAGCCTCTCTGTCCCTCTCACATTCTCCAGGGTCTCTGCTCTGTCTACTGTGAACATCAGCCTCAGCCTGTCCATCAGTCTCCTTCCATCTCTCTGTCCTCCTCCTAACTTGCCTGCATCACAGTCTCCTCTGCCTCTTCTGTCTGTCTCCCTCCGTGCTCCCACTCAGCACGCTCCCCCGTGTCTGTCTGGCTGTGTGTGTGTCTTTCTGTGATCTCTCATTTCCCCAGCCCAGAGGCCTTTCCAGGATCTTTTTTCATGTGCCCCACAAGTCCTCCCACCTCTCATGAAAGTTAGTCAAGAGGGCAGAGCCATTGAAATGGGGTCTCGGGAGTTTGCACTCTTCCTAGGTGAGCACAAGGGAACCGCCACCACTTCTACTTTCCTATCAGTACAAGGGAACAAGAAAAAAACACAGGGTGAAACTGTTATATAGCTGGAAAGTGGACACTCTAGAAACAAGAAAAGGAGAGTAACAGTAATTGTTATTTATTGTTATTATTATTGATCTAATTATTGTTTATTATTGTTGTTATACTGACTGTCTGACAGTCAAACCCTCCCATTCAGTTTCCCCAGGAAGCAATAACCCACTCTCCTAACCACCTAGGAGGAAACCTTCCCAGGCTGCAAAGCCTCTGGCTGGAAGGGGCCAAGATGACCCAAATCTTCCCTCCCTACCTGAGCCTGAAAGTCCCAGACTCCTCCCTACCCAGGGCTGGTGCCCTGCTGGTCGACAATCTGCAGGCTGGAAAATCGTGCCTGAGATGAAAATGCTCATAATAGCAGTAGAGAATGATCACTTAGCAGACATGTACGGGGCACCCACGGAATACAGCAGCAGGCAAACCACTCTCTGGTTCACAGACAGTGTTCAAGTGGGGGAGGGGCCAGCAAAATGCATGCTAGCTGGAAGTCTGTCTTCAGTTATCATTGCCTGAGGAACGACAGCAAGCACAGCAGCCGCTAGCCCATAATGGGGACACGCAGTGTTGGCTAAGACCTTCACAGGCACCGACCGCACAATTTACAAGTGTGTGACAGTGCTGAAACCTGAGCCTCAGTTTTCCCATCCGTAAAGCAGAGGCAGCACAAGCATCCACCTCCCAGGGCTTTTACATCATTCAGTGCATGAATAATGTGTAAAAAACTTAGAATAGTGCGTGGCATACAGTAAGAGCTATATAAATGCTTGTTCAAAGGTTGCTTTTTCTTTTTATAATGAGCCTTATTTAACACTGGTTTCAGTGCAGTGTCCCAGCATGAACCCCATCCTGGAGATTTGGGTCAACTTTTAGGATTATTCAGCAGCCATGGGTACAATCCAAACACACTATCCCCTTTCTCTTATGCTTACCAAGAACCACATGGTTACGCAGTGTCCTCAGCCACCTCATCTCAGTCCTCCAGCTCCAGTAGGAGATGTTTTCACTGTATAGTCAACAAAGGAGGAGTGGATGCTAGGGGTCCTGAGAACTTTGTGGATATGTCGCAGCCCCAAAAGATAAGTCCCTGAAACCATTGTCCCTGTGATTGGTGATCACTGGGCTCACCACTGAGCAGAACCTCAAACAGCCTGGAGACAGAGACAGACAGGACCAACCAGCAGTGACACAGAACACACACGTGGTGTCTACGGCCTCACAGCCAGAGACTTCCACCTGCACTGCCTACCCTGGTCAAAATTCAAGGTGATGGAACTCTAAATCGCTGAATGGGCTCATTTTTGTTGTTGCTGTTATGGTAGTGGTTGTTTTGAGACAGGGTTCCATGTAGCCTAGGCTGGCCTTGAACTCTCTGTGTACACAAAGATGATGCTGAATTTTGATCCTCCTACCTCCACCTCCCAAGGGCTGGGATTACAGACCTGTACTCCACATCCTGTTTATGCCATGCTGTGGTTCATGTATGCCAGGCAAATGTTCCACCAGCCCAGCCACATCCCCAGCCCTGCGGATTCATTTTTTAAAATACATGCCTTGGAGCCTGCTCCCTGTACAGCTTTGGACAAACTCCTCATTCTGTCTACACATCCATATCTCTAAACTGGAAACTTAATAAGTAACCTATCTAGAAGTTTCATGGGGATTAAAATGAGAGGCATTTAGCATAGGCCATGGGGCACTGTAATTATTATTACAGATTGAGTATTATGAGCTGAAATGCCGGGGACCAGATGTGTTTTTAGATTTCAGAGTTTTTAGATTTTGGGCTATCTGCATACACATTGTGAGATAGCTTGTGGGGAACCCAAGTCTCAGCACAAAATTTGTTTCATTTATTTATTTAAGAGTGAGAGAGGAAGAGGCAGAGAGGGAGATGGGTGTGTCAGGGCCTCCAGCTGCTGCAAACAAACTCCAGACACATGTACCACCTTGTGCATCTGGCTTATGTGGGTCCTGGGGAATTGAACCTAGGTCCTTTGGCTTTGCCAGAAAGTGCCTTAACTGCTAAGCTATCTCTCCAGCCCTCAGCACAAAATTTATGATGTTTCATGTATACCTGTATACAAAGCCTAAAGGTGATTCACTCATGTTCAATAATTCTATACATGAAACAAAGCTTCATAGTGTGGAATCTCCCACTTGTGACTTCAGTGATCCAAACGTTTTAGATTTTAGAGCATTTTAGATTTCAGATTTTCTGAGTAGGGATGCTTGGCTTGTTGTCGGGTTGGTTGGAATTGTTTGTTGGTTCATCTTTGAGGCAGGGTCTCACTCTAGCCCAGGCTGAACTGGAATTCATTCTGTTGTTCCAGGATAGCCTTGAACTCACAACAGTCCTCCTACTTCAGCCTCTTGAGTACTGGGATTAAAGGCATGGGCCACCACACCTGGCCCCCAAATCTATATTAAAAAAAAAAACCAAGGCATGATGGTATGTGTTTGTAATCGCAGAACTGGGGAGGCTGGGATAGCCAGGTCTCTGAGATTAATAGCCAACCAATCTAATCTAACTTACTTGGTGAGTTCCCCTGTGAGAGGCCCTCTCTCAAAAAAAGGGTGACAGTGTCTAAAGGAATGATACCCTAAGTTTTCCTCTGGCCCAAACATGAATGTGTGCACACATGCATACACACACACACATACACACACACACACACACACAGAATGCCTCCAGAAAGAGTGGCTGTGAGGAACAAATCAGCTAATGTACGGAGCACACAGCTATACACATGTACTGTCCAGAGACAACATTATTATGACTCTGTCCGCATTGATCTTTGGGCCAAGAACAGTAATCAAGCAGAGGATGAGCACAGGCCTGAGCAGTGGGACCTCACAGGGTCACTAAGGTCTTCTGAACCAGAAAGTATTTGTTCTGCACAACCCCAGTTTGAGCAGCTCAGGGCATTATGGGAAGAAAGCATCTTCACACCTGGCCTTTTATAGGGAAAGAAAGAGACAGCCCCTGCCTGTGAACTCCCGTCGGAACTAGGCTGGGAGACGCCACAGGCAAGCGAGGAAACATGTGGTTGGGGTGAGATCCACAGGGAGCAGGTGTGACCCAGGATGGAGCTGGGCCAGCCCCCAAAGAGAGCTTTGGCGGAGATTCTGTGGTGCAGTGTGGCAGGTACACATGGAAATGGCTTGAGGCTCTCAGGGACTCTCTGCTGTGTGCCTGGAATAGTGCCAGGTGAATTCATTCACCAACCTCCTTCCTGAGTGCCAGGCAGCGTACAGGGTGCCAGGGAGTTAGGGGTGAGCAAAAATAATATCCCTGCTCCGTTGGAGCTGATTTCCTGTTGTAGGTTGGCCAGAAGTAAAGCTGCCACTTCTGCTTTTGTGATCACGGTGGCTTGTTTAGTTTTTAGGACCAGTTCTGGTGTACACACAGATCTGAGTTTGAACCCAACCCCCACCTCTAATGTGCTGTGTGGCTTTGTGTAGGCTATTTAACCACTCTGAACCTCCATGGACCCATCTGAGAGAGATAATGGCCTGTCCCTGAGGAGAGGGGTTGTTGTGAGGATGAAAGGAGAAAATACTTAAGAATACAGTGTGTGTATGCAATGAATGGCAGCTATTGTTTAACATCTAATGGTGATGTACCAACTCTAAGGTCATCGGCTGTTAAGAGACAGCCTGAGCTTGGCCGAGTTCTGTCAGACTCCAAAGGACAGGTGTTCAGATTCCTGCCTCTAAAGTCCATGCCCACATTAGCTGTTGGGCTCTTAGCAAGTGGCTTACCCTCTGTGAGCCCCACCTCTAGTCTTCAAATGGCGATAATCACTGCATCTCTCTCAAGGGGCTGGTGATTAAGCTAAGGATCTGTGTGGCACAGGGCTTAGAACACAGTGAGAACTTAGTAAGTCACCTGCTGACGCCTATGATGACGGTGACGATGACGCCCACTGTGGACCGGTGAGCCCCTCGAGCGGGGGTGCCTGGCACAGAGCACACACGCACAGCACGGCTTTTCTGAATGAGTGAGGTATATTCCAGGGCTTGCCAAGTCAAAATTAGTAAATCAACCACTCCAAGTCAACTTGCTTCACAGATGAAAATACTGAGGCCCAGAGTGGTGCCTGGAGCTGCCCAAGGTCACACAGTCCAGCAGCTGATAGGAGTAATTAGTACCAAGGCCAGGAGCTAGGAGGTTGGAGGAAAGCAAGGTTGAGCACTGGATGCTCTCAGGGAGGGGGGGTGGGGCAGGGATGCTTCCTTTAGATTCCAAATGGATACAGAAAGCTGTGAAGCAGCCAGGCAGGAGTCGAGGGAGATGTGGCTTCTCAAATGGAAGAGGACGACTTTAGCACACACACTCAGCCCAGAGGGAGGGGGTGGTGGAGAGGGCAGTGGGGGAAGGATGGGCCGAGAAAGCCAAGAGCTTATTAATGCACACAGAACAATTTTAAGGGTGGAGAGACCATGGAAGGGGCCAGATTTGAGAGCTGCAGCCCAGGAAGTGATGGTAACATTTGGTAGCAGCTTGGATAGAAGCAGAGGAGGGGACCTCAAGGCTGAGGCTCAGAGAAGGGAGGGCAGGATTTTTCCCAGAGAAACACAGAGGAAAGGAGGTGAGCATTAAAAAAAAAAACAAAAACTGGGAGCTTGGCATGGTTGTTGCATGCCTGTAATCTCAACACTTGGGAAGTGGGGGCAGGAGGATCAAGAGTTTAAGGCCAACCTCAGCTACATAGCAAGTTTGAGGCCAGCTTAGGGCATATGAGACTTTGTGTCCAAAGACCAAAAGAAAGAGGGGAATGGTCTCTGAGCCTTTGATCTTCCCTTCACGATCCTCCCCCCAAGTCCCCAGAAGTTCATTTACCCGAGCTTTTCTATCCCACGTCCCCATGTTGATCCCCAGGCCATAAACCTCTGGGTGTGTCCGACTCTTGCCGACACTCCATGAGGAAAAGCACCCCTAAGGAGGAGTTGAGTGAAGGACTCAGAGTCCACACCATAGGTGGGGCAGGGACGAGGACGCAGAGGCAAGATGAGTGAGGCTGGAGCTAAGGAGGTGAGGGCCTCGGCCGAGGACCTGAATGGAGACTGGGTGGTGGTACCGGGAGGTGCAGAACACTGCAGCAAGAAGGGTGAGGAGGATGAATCTCAGTGTGGCCAAGAGGAGGGCTCTTGGCAGGCGCAGTTCCTGTCGCAGAGAGGGCGGAAGGCAGAGAGGGGTCGCACAGGAAGGGGGAGGCTGTGCGTGTGGGCTAAGAGTCAGCACCCTGCTCCTCCTGAGGCCTCTGACCACGCACCTGGATGGCATGGAGAGGAGGCCATCTTCCAGAGCAGTAGGGGAGAAAGGAAAAGCCACAGTGGGAGAACAGACCAGAGGTGAGTTGGTGTGAGCATACAGGATGCTCATGTCCCTGAGAGCCAGACCTCCTGGACCTAGCTGACCACAGCAATTCGGGGAGTACCTCAAGGCAGCAGGCTAAAGAGATGACGGTTCTGGCTGCTGCTTCTGTAGCAAGCCTCCATCTCTCAACTGCAATTCACAACTCCTTAAAAAGGGGTTTGAGCTGATGAACCCTGAAGTACTAGCTTCCAAATCAGCCGAACACCAAGATGCTATGGTGTCTGTGTGTGTGTGTGTGTGTGTGTGTGTGTGTGTGTGTGTAAGTGAGAGCCTTGAGCATGATAAGCAGGTGCCCTACCAGTGTCTACAGCCCCAGATTATCTGACCCTCAGAATTCCCTGGTGAGCCAGTTAAACTACAGAGTCTACCCATCCCACCCCAACAATTACACCCACACCTGCTAATTCTGAGCCTGCCCTCGGTACTAACATGCCTCCTCCCCAGGCAGGCGGGACAGCCTCTACAGGGAGTCAGTAACACTAGGTGCCTCCTACCTCAGCTTCCTCCCCCTTCACTGCCTCTGGGGTGCAGCAGGGATACCTGGCCTCCTGGGTGACCCAACCTGCAGCAGAACTCTGGGTCCACACTGGGGGCCTCTCTCCTAGAGGAACAGAGACCAGACTGAATTCTAGCAGATGCGCTACTGCCGTGACTCCCGCGAGCTTTCAGGGGTTGGCTGGGCCTCTGCCACATGCTACACTCTCCATAGCATCCTAATGTGTAACCTTCACTCAGTCTGTTGAGGCCTTCTTTTCTTCCTCCCTGTTATGCTAAGGAACTTAGACTCAGCGAGGTTAAACAGCTTGCCCAGCAGCTAGGGAAAAAAGGCAAACCAGGTTGAGTCAGTCTGTGGGCTTTGTCACTGGCCAGAATCCCTGTGTGCAGGCACTGTGCCCAGAACCCTACTCACGTGAACGGCACCAGAGCCGTCTTCTCAGAACCTCACAACAGGCCCACGAGGTAGGATCACTCATCTCCACTCTTCAGAGGGAGAGCATGCTTGGAGACAGCACTGACTTGGCCAAGATAACAAACGGCTAACTCATCCAGTTTCCTATCACGTGGAAACATCATCCTAAGCACCCTAATACATGCTGCTCCATTTGATCTCTACATTTTATAGATGGAGAAACTGCAGTACAGAGAGAAACAGTGACATGGTTCATACCAAATCCAGAATCTGAATCTGAGTCTCAGTCTCCGCTGACTTAGGTGTCGTGGCACAGGCCGATAAGCCCAGTTTCTCAGATGGCTGAAGCTGGAGGATGGCAAGATTGAGATCTGCCTGGGTTACCTAGTGAGTCTGAAGCTAACCTGAGCTACAGAGTGAGTTCCAAGTCAGACTGGGCTAGAGTGAGACCCTGACTCAAAAAGAAAAAAAAAAAAGTAAAGGTGGGAAAAAAAAAAAAAAAGGCAGCCGAGTGTAGTGGTTTACACCTTTAATCCCAGAACTCAGGAGGCAGAGGAAGAAAAGGATCACTGTGAGTTCGAGCCCAGCCTGGGACTACAGAGTGAGCTCCAGGTCACCCTGGGCTAGATTAAGATCCTTCCCTGAAAAAAAAAACAAAGCAAGAAAGGGGCTGGGAACAGTGAAGAGCCCTTGTTGGTACTGCCGGGCTGGGTTCAGTCCTCTTTAGGGGAGTGGAGACAATGATCTCAGCTGCATGGCTTTTTCCTAACAAACTGTACAGTGATGAAGGAACTCAAATCCAGGACTCAACTTACTCAGTTCTACCTACTGAGACAGAGGGCTTGTCTAGCATGCACAAGGCCCTGGGTTCAAACCCCAGCACTGCATAAATCTGGCGTGGTGGTGGCGCCTGCCTGTAATCCCTGCATTTAGGAGGAGGAACAGAAGTTCAAGGTCACCCTTGCCTACGTAGCTAGTTTTGAGGCTCTCCAAAAAAAAAAAACACCGTCAAGCCCTTCCACTGTGCCCTCCTCCTTCCTGTCTCTCAGCACTTGATCTCTGTCCACCCTCCCCAGGATGACCTGTTCGCAGACCTGGCCAACCTGAGCCACCTCTTCCTCCACGGGAACCGCCTGCGGCTGCTCACGGAGCACGTGTTCCGCGGCCTGGGCAGCCTGGACCGGCTGCTCCTGCACGGGAACCGGCTGCAGGGCGTGCACCGCGCGGCCTTCCGCGGCCTCAGCCGCCTCACCATCCTCTACCTGTTCAACAACAGCCTGGCCTCGCTGCCCGGGGAGGCGCTGGCCGACCTGCCCGCGCTCGAGTTCCTGCGGCTCAACGCCAACCCCTGGGCGTGCGACTGCCGCGCGCGGCCGCTCTGGGCCTGGTTCCAGCGCGCGCGCGTGTCCAGCTCCGACGTGACCTGCGCCAGCCCGCCCGAGCGCCAGGGCCGGGACCTGCGCGCGCTGCGCGAGGCCGACTTCCAGGCCTGCCCGCCCGCCACGCCCACGCGCCCCGGCAGCCGCGCGCGCGGCAACAGCTCTTCCAACCACCTGTACGGCGTGGCCGAGGCCGGCGCGCCCCCCGCCGACCCGTCCACGCTCTACCGAGACCTGCCCGCCGAGGAGGACTCGCGGGCGCGCCAGGGAGGGGACGCGCCCACGGAGGACGACTACTGGGGGGGCTACGGCGGCGAGGACCGGCGGGGCGAGCAGACGTGCCCCGGCGCGGCGTGCCAGGCGCCCCCGGACTCGCGCGGCGCCGCGCTCTCGGCCAGGCTGCGCACCCCTGTGCTTTGCCTCTTCCTTCTGGCGCCCCATCACCTCTGACTGCGGCGCTGATGCAGAGACAGAAGAGGCCACGGGCCTGCACCCCTTCTCTCCATTCCCCGTCCCCCCACCCCCCGAGGTGCGGCTCCGGCTCCATCCTCGCCCCTTTCCGCCGCCCTGGCCTTGCTGCCTCCCTTGGTCTCCCCAAGCTCCTCTGCTCCCCACTGTCAACCCCCGGGGGACCACGCTGCCTCTATTCGCCTTGCGGGCTGTTCTGATTTATGGATGACAGCCCCAGGAGAGCTCGGGCTCGGGTCCCATTCGCCCTATTTCTAGCCATTAACTCTCCCCCACCCCCAACTAAGGCTGGCACAGGGTACCCCAGGCAGCCGCTGCTCCCCTCTCCAGGACCCACAGTGGACCGGGAGGGGCTTTTGTCTGCCACCTGGGAGCCGTCCCTCCCCAGTCCTCCCAGGATCTTGGGACAGATGCCTCAGCGAGGACCAGGCGGTTTCTGGGCCCTGCTCACCCGGTTCCATCTGCCTCCTGACACTGGAGGAAGAATACTTTTCTCCTAAGTCTACCCGGGACACTTTTTAGGTCGGCTGGAGAGAGCTTTCCTCTCCACCATGGCCCCTGTGTGGTGAAGATCAAAAGAAGTTGTTTGGGAAAAAAAAAAATTTATTAAAAAATTCTATTATTTTATCTACTGTAAGATTTTTTTTGGTTCAAGATCTCAAAAGCAGGGCGAGGGCCTTCGACTGTGTTTAGGGGCTGAGAGCTAGAGAAGGAGCAGCCATCTCAGGCCACCAACACTTCCTGCTCTGTGGGGGGGGGGGAGCGGTCCCCTGAGGAGAAACGCAAGTCTGAAGAAGATGGAGCATGGCGCTGAGGCCCAGGTGAGGAGGTGTCTGACAGCTAGGGATGGGTGTTCGTGGTACTTTATCCCATTTGCCCAAGAGAAGTAGCCACAGCCAGTCCTGCAGTGTCCTCTGACTCAGCCTGGTGGGAGGGCCACCAGCTTGGCTAAAGGCACCTTCCAGAAAGAAGACCAGTCCTTACCTCCCCCTGCAAGAAGTAACTTAGACAACACGTTCACAGACATTCCAAACATGGCTTTGGGCAAATCTGCGGGAGAACACAGCCCCACAACCAAGCGGATACCTGAAGGAAGAGCCCAAGGCTAGATGTCAGCTGGAACTCGCCCTCTGGCTGAGCGCCCTTGTGCGGCGCAGCACCTGCACAGCCTGGCAGGTGAGACTGGCAGGGCAGAAAGAACTAGGTGCTGGGGCTTCAAGGGTTGAATGGTAGTTATCCTGTGACTGGCCAGGGATGTCCAAGGGTGGCAGGAAGGTGGCGGATGAGTGGGAATGTAGCTCAGTTGGTGGAGTGTCTAACAGGCCAAGGCCGTAGGTTTGATCCGGAGCCTCACATAAGCAGGCTGGGCTGGAACCGAGGCACTTAGTTGGTGGGAGCACGAGGGCCAGACATAAGGTCATCCTCGGCTACACAGTGAGTTTGAGATTTGTCTGGGCTACATGAGACCCTGCCGTGAAGAAACAGAGAAGGAGAAGAGGAGGGGTTAGAATGCAAACAAGTCACCGGTTAAGGCCTGTGGCTGGTAGACGTTGGGTTGTGAGTATGAGGTGGGTGAGGTGCCAGTGGCGGCGGCAGGCAGGAGCTGGACAGCTCCAAGTCTGGGGTCTGGCAGAAGCCTGTGTGAGCTTTGAGGAAGCTCATGAGTGTGACTGGGGCGGGTGTGACTCAGGCAAGGGCTGAAATGGAGGAGGGGCTACTGGGCCTGGGCAGGGATGGGGAATGCTGGTAAATCAGAGGCAGGCTGTCCAGGTCACAGAATTATCGTTGTGAAATATTCATGGACCTTCAGTCCAGATGCTATTTCAGAACAGCGCAAGCAGGAGGAGTGTGTGAGCCTTGGGAAGAGCAGTACCGCTCTCCACCAGCCCCCACCACGGCCATCAGCCCAGACAGACCCATGGACACCCATCACGTGCACGCCCACTCTCTCCAGCTTGTGCGCTCTCTCTCTCTCTCTCTCTCTCTCTCTCTCTCTCACACACACACACACACACACACAGAGCTACGCAGCACACGCAGGCGCACCAGTCATCCATGGGTCCCACAAACAAGCAGGTGCACCCCAGATGTGGACATGCAGAACACCCTCTCAACCAGGACCCAGCACAGAGCCCACCCCCCAGAGATGTCACACGTGCAAACCCAGCCACTACAGCCAACTCAGAATGACAGCTCACATCCGCACTCCCGGAAACAGAAGGGACCAATCAAGTCATCCAGCCCAACACCCACCAAAGTTCTGACGAGGAAACTGAGGCCAGAGAGTCCAGAGATGGACTTGCCCACGACTCCTCTACCTGCTGAAAGAAACGAGACCCACACACCTCCCCCATCCTGTAAGTGAGCCCTCACTGCGTATGCTTTTTATCGGACAGACACCCACGGCAGTTGGCCTTAGCTCCTCCCTTCTCCGATCTCCTGTATCTACTCCATTACTCAGGCCCCTCCTGGCCCCCATCCACGTTCTCCTTCCTAGTCCCCACCACCTCCTGCACCAGCTCATTACCTCATTCTTAGAATATAAAAGAAAATAGCAGTAATCTCCACTCTGCGTTCCCTACATTCAGTCTGCCTCCCTCACATCCAGCCTGCCTACAGAATCATCTGGCCAAAATTTGCAGTATGTCACGATGTCACCGGGAGCCTATCATGGCTCCCTATTGCCTACAGATTCAAGATAAAAACCCCTTAGCAAGGCACCAACTGCTAGCCTTCTAGCCTTCTCTCCACCACCACCAACATAGCATTCCCTCCAGCTAAAATGTTTGTGCCCTACTAGCCTTCAAGAACGGTGCACCTAAACCCACTTTGCATGCTCCTAAATGTCCTTAGTCTCTACCCAAGCTAAGAAACGCTTTCCGACTCTTATCGGAGCCCTTCCCAAGGGCCAAGATGGTCTCTCCAAGAATACAACTGAGTTATTTTAGCTGCCCCCTACTGGCCACCTTGGGAAGCACAACCTGCCTTCAGTTAGCCTAAACTGAAGTGAGCAACCGAAAAGGCCTGCAGCTGGAGAGGAAAGGACGCCAGATGACAAGGTTTATAAGCTCTTAAGCCTCTAAGGTTCTTACACCCGAGTCGGGGAGCGTTCTCAGCCCAGTTTCTGAGCGGCTGACCCCCTCCCCCAGATCGCTAATCTGTAAGAGGAGTCCTCTTATATAAAATACAAAGACTAGTCTTCCAGAACCGTGCACAAAGGAAATTTGTCCATCAGACTCTGAAAGGCCACAGACAAGCCAGGGACAGTCCAGGTGGCAGGCCCAAGGTCCAGCTAGGGTCAGGTTTCTCCATGAATTTTTAATGCTTCCAGCCAAACCTGTCAGATGTTCCGAAACCTGAATACCTATCTCCTTCATATCTGTACAACGTTCCCTTCCCCATCCCCGTTCCCGTTCCCCTAGGGAATAGAACAGGGAGGCCAGGCCTGGGACAGCTATCCTCTGGAGAAATGGTTTGGGAGAAAAGAAGGGGTAAAATATCTAATTATTCTCCCACTTCCTCACTGTGTGACCTTGGGCAAGTTACTTCTTGGAACATCTGTTTTTGTTATTGTTAGTTTGGACAATCTGCGGGCAAAAGGCCCTGCCTTAATTGAGTTGCTGTGGGAAGTGTGTGCAACAAGCCATGGGAAGCTGACCTGCAGGCCTGTCATTACGGTCTGTCCATAGGTCCCGCCTCCTCCGCTCCAGTACCCCTCCCTCACCCCCCACCCCCCCTTCCAGAAGTAGATCTGGCTCTTTGTTTTGAAGAATGGGACTTGAGTAGTTTCTGGCATCTCCCTGGCCCAAACAGCCCTTACAGTCCTTCCAGAAATTATAAAAAGGGGAGGTTAGGAAGTAGGCAAGGTTGGTACAGCAAGAGAAGAAAATAGACAAATTAAGGGAAAGCAGAGAGGGAATGGGAAGACAGCGCTCAGAGAAGAGCGAGGGACGAACTCCTGTTTTTCAACCTTTTATTGATAATTTTATAACACTATAAGATTATTTCGATCATAATCCCTGTCCATTCTTTTGTGCAAGCTCCTTGTCCCCTTCCAGTGAACCCCTTCTTCCCACCTACTCTCTCTTCTGCTTTGATGGGTCTTTTCCCCTTTGTGTGTAGGTGTGACCCACTGAGTCTAATTAAGGTTGCCTGCATGAATATGGGTGGAGGATTATTTACCAGAGCACCTGGAATTTACTAGTAGCTACACCACTCTTCCTTTCCCTCCCTCCCTTTTTTCCTTTTGCCTTCCTTGCACACTCTCCATGCCTGCCGCGCTCACACGAGAAAGAGATGGCCAACCCTGTTTCCAACAGCCACGGGGGACTGTGGAAGGAAGTGCTCCCCCTCCCCCATTGCTTGATCATAAAGGCCTACGCATCTCATCAAATGGGAAGCTGATTCCTGAGCCCTTCCATGCTGCTGAATTAGGTGCCAGCCGAGAAACCCTGGAATCTGCATTTTAACAAGTGGAGGTGGTTTAGGAGCTCCGTAAAATTTAAGTTACTTCTCAAGTATGGGGAGGGGCAGATAAGGCAATGCAAAGGAGAGAAGTAAGATGGCTTCCTCTTCTCTGTGGGCACAGTTTATGGGAGTGGCAAAGGAGATTCCGGCATGGAGAGGTCAGTGGGCAGGGGCAAAAGATCTCCAAGCCAGTTCGAGCTCACAATATGAAGAATGAGACAGGAGTACTGCCAGGAGTTAGAGGCCAGCCTGTACTGCATAGGAGTTCCAGGACAGCCTAAGCTGCAGAGGCCCGGTACAAGATGAAGTCGCAAAGAGAAGGGCTAAGGCACCCAGTCAGATGGGGGCGCGCCACAGCCCAGGTAAGACAGGGAGGCACAGCCAGAAGTGAGGGGACAGACACCTCTACAAGACGCCCACTCGGTTCATGGCGACCTGAGACGCTGCATTCCTGGACTTGAGATATAGACATCAGTGACCTTGGATACTTAGGGGGTCAGGGAGCAAGTGTCTAATCACTCTCCCCGCCCCCCCTCCACCTCCCGGAGGCGCATCACTGGAACACGTGGGCCCCACACCCGTTTCTCCCAGGCCCTCCACCCTTGCCCTTGCAACTCAGCTGGGTCCAGCATCCTTCTGACCTGTTCTCTCCCGCCACCCCCACCCCAGCTCATTTGCATAAAGTTCCAATTAACACGTTTTCCCTTAGCTGTCTGCGATCCCTGAACTTGCTCCCAGCCCAGAGCCCGCTTGTCGCCGCCTCCTCGTCCCTTGCATCGCGGCCCATTAACCCTTGCGCCCCGGGGGACTCCCCGCGGCCTCGAACCCGTCCACCTGCCCCGCAGCGCGTGCTCGCGGGAGAGGGCGCGCCCGGGGCGGCGGACCGCGCGAAGGGCCCTGCGGCCGGCCAGAGGCCAGGGCTGTGCGGGGAAACGACCGACCGGCGCCCGCCCTCTTTCTGGGAAGAGATGAAGGGAGGGGGGCTTCTCCTGGGAGACTCGGGGCGTCGAAATTCCTCGTTCCTCATCCTCCGGCCCCCGCACCCTCCTCCCCGCCACGCACCCTCTCCCCTCCCCAGCCATCTGTTCCTCTCGGCAGCGCCGCGACAAACACGGCTCTAACTCGCTTCCGCCCCTGCCCAGCCCCCTCCTCAAACTCTCCCATCCTGGGAGTGGGAGAGGGATGGCCAGCCTCCCGGAGGAGGCCCGCAAGGCGGCGTCCATCTCGCCCAGGCCCCTAGCCTCAGTTGCACAAGGTTGGGTGTCCAGACCCCCTTCCTCCCCGGGCAGGGTCGGTAGAGCTGACGGGGGCGCGGGGGAAGGCTTGAAAGCTGGGGATCCCAGAAGGCGTGGGAAGACTCCCGAGCAGGGGCAGAGCAAGCCCAGACGAGGGAATCGCCGGCCGCGGGCCGGGATGGGTGGACCGGAGCGCAGAGGCGAGGGGTTCCCCGCCCGGGCTCGCCAACTCGGGCGCGCCACCCGCAGACCCGCAGCGCCGCCTGCTGGGCGCGCCGAGTACCGCGCCCGCACGCCGGCTCCACGCTACCAACCAAGCCGGGCCTGGCGCGGTGCCAGGTCCTTTGAAGCCTGGCGGTCAGCCTCCTCCAGACGGTCCGTAAAGTAAGGGGCTGGTACCAAGAGCTCAAGGAGAACCTGGCAGAGCCTCTGGGATTTGGCCAACCCCGCTTACAACGGCCATCTGCTGTGTGACTTTCCCAAGTCTCCAGACCTCTCTGCAGTTCTCTCATTTAAAAATGGGCTGGTGGGGAAAGGAAGATGGCAGTTAAAGACGCTTGCTTGCAGAGAGCGTGACTGCCTGGGTTCAATTCCCGAGCCAGACACAAAAAGTGGTGCAAATATCTGGTGTTCGTTTGCAATGGCTGGAGGCTCTGGGCATACATACACAGAGAGAAGAGAAGAGAGAAAGAGGAGGGAGGGAAGGAAGAGAGGGAGGGAAGGGAGGGAGGGAGGGAGGGAGGGAGGGAGGAAGGAAGGAAGGAAGGAAGGAAGGAAGGAAGGAAGGAAGGAAGGAAGGAAGGAAGGAAGGAAGGAAGGAAGGAACGGACGGACGGACGAACGAACGAACCTGGGGAGATGGCTCAGAGGTTAATGGCGTTTGCATGTAAAGCCTGATAGCCACATTCAGTCCCCAGTACCTACGTAAAGCCGGATGCACAAAGTGGTGCATGCATCCCTGAAGATCTACTGCAGTTGCTAGAGATCCTGGCTCACCCCTTACACTCTACCTCTCAAACAAGTAAAAATAGTTAAAAATAATAATGTGGCAGCGCATGCCTTTAAGCCCATCACTTGGGAGGCAGAGGTAGGGGAATTACTGTGAGTTCAAGGCCACCCTAGGACTACAAAGTGAGTTCCAAGTCAGCCTGGCCTAGAGTGAGACACTGCCTCAAAAAAAAAAAAAAAAAAAAAAAAGGAGAGGAAAGAGTGAAGGAAGAAGAAAAATAAGAAAAAGAAAAGAAAATGGGCAAGTCAGTCTGCTCATGACCTCCTGAAAAGAATTCAAGACAAAGAGAAGCAGCATGGCTTATCTGGAATGCTGCCTGCCTGCCTGTCTTCCTCTCTCCCCTCCCTTCCTCCCTTGCAAGCATTCAGCAGCAGTCCTCTGCTGAGTAGGGAGCAGGAAAGAGGACAGAGAAGGCCAAGGTCACTCCAAAGACAGGGGTGTCACGGTACATTCCTGTAATCCCAGCGCTCAGAGTCTGAGGCAGAAGGACTGCATATATAATGAGTACCGGCTACTGTGAAATCTTGTCTCAAAAGGAGCTAGGCTGTCTACAGGTAGCCAACTGTTCTGTGATTGGACCTGAGGCCTGCTCAGTAACAAAGAACTGTCTGGTATTGGAAATAAAGTCAGAATCCTTTGGTCAGGAAACTCACAGACTTCAGAGAGAAGCCTCCACTGCTATCTAGAGAAGAACTGGCTTGCACAGCAAAAAAATCTCGCAAATAACTTTGCATACCCTCTTTAACCCAAACTGCTCTCACTCTTAGAGAATCTGATTTATTTTACAGATGGCAGAGAAAACGAAGGAGACCTAAGATCCACTGATGATACAAAAAGTCAGCCACCAACTGCCCACCATGAGACAAGCCACTTCAACCATGTCTTCCAGTGACCAGGGGAACTTGCAGAGGAAGCAGTGGCATGGATACTGCTCTTACAGCTAACCTGACAACCAACTCCAAGGCAATGATGACAGAAACAGTGACCAATCAAAACCCATCCAAGCTGAAATCCAGAGGCTACAGAGAACTCAACACTAAATCAGCCTGCCAACAGGTCTGCCATGGCTCAGGGTACATGCTGAAGAGAAAACGAAGACTGTAAGAGCCAGAGTGGGTGGGAATACTCTGAGGCACAGACCCCCTGCTACTCTACAGAGACTGAGGCCTTCATGACCCCATGACGAATGCCATAGCCCTACTAAGGAAGGTCCCCAGGGTAACAGAAGCCAGGGCAAGGGGATAAAAGGATATAACCTGTTATGTATAATAAAAAATGAAGACAAAAACTAAAGGATAAAGAGTATATAACTTCTAGTTTAACAGAGCCACTAAGCTAGCGCACAAGTAACATTCTTAAAGTTTTATTCCTGTACCTTCAGTAATATATGAATTGTAGTTCACATTAGGTTTATGAACTAGAATGGATGTAGGCAGTTTAGAAAGAAAACCTTTATGTGTGTAGATCTTTCAACTAGTTACAAAAAAGGGGGGGCTGGAATGATGGCTTAGCTCTTAAGGTGCTTGCCTACAAAACCTAAGAATGTATATTTGAATGTCCAGGTCCCAGTAGCCAGATGCATACTGATGCAAGCATGCATTAGTTTGACACCACCCTGAGACTACATAGTAAATACCAGGTCAGCCTGAGCTAGAGTGAGACCCTACCTCAAAAAACAATAAATAAATAAAATTTTTAAAAATTAAAAATCTGCCAGGCATGGTGGTGCACGCCTTTAATCTCAGCACTCAGGAGGAAGTGGTAGGAGGATCACCATGAGTTCGAGGCCACCCTGAATACCAGTGAATACCACATCAGCCTGGGCCAAAGTGAGACCCTACCTTGAAAAATGAAAATAAAATAAAATAAAATAAAATAAAATTCTGGGGCTGGACATTCAGCCAGCCGTTCATGATAACAGACCTTCCAGCCTAGAGCCATGGCTCAGTTCGTCTGTAACCTTGTGCAGAGGGCCCCAGAGCTGGTGAACACTGCTGTGACTTCCTTGAAGCCTCAATTCATTTTGGCACTATGTCAATGTTGAACTGGTTCCTCTAAGCCCTGCTGAAATCCCTGCAGCTATTCAGAGCTTGAAAAACATGATCCAGACTGCTAAAACTGGTGCCTTCAAACATCTTACGGTTAAAGAAGCAATGCTGAATGGTTCGGTGGCCACTGAACTGTGAGGTGGTTTTATATTGACGAGATCATAGGCAAGCATGGCATCATCGGCTATAATGTTTGAAGACCAATGTTTAACATCTGATTATATTTGATTTGTTATTTGAACGTTCTTGGTCCATGTGTGACCAGACTATCTGAATAAAATGCTGGTGAGATGGTTTAGCAGTTAAGGCACTTGCCTGCAGAGCCTAAGGACCTGTGTTCGACTCTTTAAGTAAGCCGATGGACAAGGTGATGCAAGCATGCAAGGTCACACAAGCACACAAGGCGGCACATGCGTCTGGCGTTTGATTACAGTGGTTGGAGGCCCTAATTCGCCAATTCTGTCTCTCTCTCCCCCTCTCTCTGTCTTTCACTCTTGCTGTCTCATCAAAAAAAAAAATTTAAAAATTAAAATTCTGGGCCTAGAGAGATGGTTCAAAGGTTAAGGTGCTTGCCTGCAGAGCCTAACAACATGAGTTTGATTCCCCAGTACCCACATGGAGCCAGAAGCACAAAGTGGCACATGTGTCTGGAGTCCATTTGAAATGGCTAGAGGGCCTGGTGTGCCCATTCTCTCTGTCTCTTTTCTATCTCTCCCTGCTTGCAAACAAATAAATTTAATTTGAAAATAAAAAAGAATCTGGGCTGGAGAGACTGCTGAGCAGTTAAGTGCACTTCCTACGCAAGCACAAGGGCCTGAGGCGCCCAAAACCACTAGAGCCCATCCCGGGACCCACAAGCCCGGGACCAATAGGAGACTCCAGCTAAGTGATGGGGTGGGGCAACGAGGAGCAGCTCCCCAGCCACCACAGGCGAGCGCACAGGGCGCCACACAGACACGCACTCACCAGCCTGGGAGTGGTATGTATTTATAGCCCAAGCACTGTGGCGGCAGAGGCAAATCCCTGGGGCTTACTGGCCTAAGTCTAGCTTAATTATGTGAGTTCTAGGCCAGTGGGAAACCTTGTCTCAAAAAAGGAGAGAAAAGCCACTGAGGAATAATACTCAAGCTTGCCCTCTGAACTCCACATAAACGTACTTACACGTGCACGTGCACCCCATAGGTCAA
Organism: Jaculus jaculus; assembly: GCF_020740685.1. Classification (NCBI taxonomy): domain Eukaryota; kingdom Metazoa; phylum Chordata; class Mammalia; order Rodentia; family Dipodidae; genus Jaculus; species Jaculus jaculus. Next base: position 171,710,710 of record NC_059102.1, on the reverse strand, counting down.
CCTGGGCTAGACCCTGACTCAAAAAACTTTTGAGAAACAGGAAAAAATATAAATATATTAATATAAAACTAAAAGTTTGCATAAAGTTATAAGATAAAACAGGAGACTACAACTAGGTGTTATTTCAACAGGTCCAAGACATGGTTTGGTGGGCTCAGCATTCTATTTTTTGAGGGGGGAGGTTTCGAGGTAGGGTCTCACTCTGGTCCAGGCTGACCTGGAAAATTAACTATGTAGTCTCAGGGTGACCTCGAACTTTCAGCGATCCTCCTACCTCTGCCTCCCAAGTGCTGGGATTAAAGGCGTGCACCACCATGCCCGGCTGGGCTCAGCATTCTTAATTAGTTTATATATATTAAATATTTATTTATTTAATGATGCATCATTTTTTAAATTTTTTTGGTTCATTTTTTATTTATTTATTTGAGAGCAACAGACATAGAGAGAAAGACAGATACAGAGAAAGAGAGAGAGAGAATGGGCGCGCCAGGGCTTCCAGCCACTGCAAACGAACTCCAGACGTGTGTGCCCCCTTGTGCATCTGGCTAACGTGGGACCTGGGGAATCGAGCCTCCAACCAGGATCCTTAGGCTTCACAGGTAAACGCTTAACCGCTAAGCCATCTCTCCAGCCCTGATGCATCATTTAAGAGAGAAAGAGCACATCAGGGCTTCCTACAACTAACAAACTCCAGATGCATGTGGCATTTTGTGCATCTGGCATTATGTGTGGGTACTGGGGCATCGAACATGGGCTGAGAGGCATTGCAAGCAAGCACCTTAATTGCTGACCTATCTTTCCAGCTCCCCCCACACACCACCTTTTTGTTTGTTTGTTTGTGTGTTTAGAGATACGGTTTCACTCTATGGACCAGGCTAGTCTGAAACTTGCTGTGTAGCATGGGTTGTGGTAAAACTCACACAGGTGTAAACAATCTGCCTGGTTTTTAGCGTTCTTTCTTACCAATTCTGCCCCCATCACTTGTGGGGAGAACGGGCAGCTTCCTGATGTACCCACCCCTGGAACGCTGAGGGCAGGGTCGGTACTCCCTGATGGCGCCCAGGGCAAGACAGGACAGTTGAGAGGAGGGAGGGGCTCAGCCAGAAGAAACTGGGACTCCAAGTAGACTACTTAATGCCCAGCTGAGTCTAGGTGAGGAAGGGGGACAGGAGAGGGTGACAAGACTCTCCCCACTCCCCCCAGACACAGATACACACCAGCCAGACTTACTTCCCTTTTTATTTCTCTAACACCTGCAAGAAGCACCACCATGGAGGGAACCTGCCCTCCAGGCCCCCAAGTCCCTTCTAGATCGCAGCCACCTCCTCAGTGCCCCTCCGCGAGTGGAGGAATCCCCCCCCTCCATGTACACACACACACACACACACACACACACACACTCATGTGCATTTAGCAGCTAGAACCACCCGACGGTCTGTTCTTTGATCCCATAAGCCCTCGGAAGGCAGCTCCACAGAGGAAGGAAGGGCAGTCCCACAGGCTGGTCCTCCAGTGCAGGAAGAAGGCCCAATGTTTCCAGACTAAATGTTGCCTGCAGTCAGTGAAAAGGTTGCTCAGGGGGATATATTTAAGGGAATTTTCCCCCTTAAGTCCCTACAAAACTGGAACTTCTCTTGGTATTTATAAATCCACAGCCCCGGCTCTGTGCATGGTTGCAGGTAAGACCCAGCCAGGGCAGTCCCTGTGCTTATTCGGGCCTTGGTTGCCTGTCCTCCAGCTCCTTTGGCCTGGGGAGTCTATGCAGCCACCTTGGAGTCATTGAGCGCCTTCTGTGAGACTGGAAAGTGGGTGGCGTACTCTCTCTGAAGATGGGTTCGGTAGTAGAAGAGGTAGGCAGGCAGCAGGAATCCCAGAAATGAAAGAACCAGGAGGCCCAGATTTGGCTTCAGGACAAGGAAAAAGAAACAAAGTCAAATTGGTATTGTCTGGCCCACCTCCTCCTGAGGGACCTACCTGAGACCCCACTCAGAGATGAAGGCAGCCATTTGTGCTCTGGGTCCTTGGCCAGAATGGGAAATACAGTTAGCCCCTGGTGGGTGAAATCACTACTCCCCCTGCATCTTCCTGAGGTTCAGGCCGCTGGCAAAGGGGCTGAGATGACAGCGCTGGGTTCTAGGAAGTGCTGTGCGCACCTCTGTGGATCAGCTGCCTGTGGGATAGGGCCTGAAGGGATGCCACGCACTGACTAGTGGGAGCCAATCCAGGGTGGTGAGAAGAAGCACATGACCAAAAGAGTTGGAACAGACCTATGGCCTGGATGACAGGTGGCTGGCAAGGTCAAGCACAGCAGCACTGATGGGGCCCCTCAGGTCTCAGCCACTCCTTGACTGCCATGTGATGCTAGACAGAATATCAACTCTATGTACCTCCCTCTCAAGTCTGCTGTGGCAAAGACTAAGTGAAAAAAAGATCCACAGCATTCCCGGAGTGAATGCTCAGGAAGTGGAAGAGATGAATCCATCATATTCTTATGGGAGGTGGGTCCATGGTGTGGGCACCAAGTTCGGTGTCAGGAAGGTGGGGAGGAGGTGCCTTGTTAACAGCAGAGCTACCTCATGCAGGACTGGGCACCCTGCTACTGAATGCCCCAAGCTAGAAGCAGAGGAAGCCCCTTTCTGGAGTTCCAGAGAGAGGGTACCTGCATATGGCAATGTGAATGAGACCAGGGGTCTGCGAACACAATCCCAGGGTCCAGACCACTGCAGGACTCACCTGGGAGCTTATTAAAAGCAGACCCCTCGGGGGGCTAGGGACAAGGCACAATTAAGTGCTTGCTTCGCAAACATGGGACCTCAGTTCAATCTCCAGAACCCACCTTTTTAAAATGCTGAGTGTGGTTGGTACATGCCTGTAATCCCAAACCTGGGGAGGCACAGAGGAGTGCTAGGGCTGAGTGGCCAGCCAGTCTAGCCCAGGGCAGAGAGAAACCCTGTCCCAGGGAGGAACACAAAAGTTGCACAGTGCCTGAAGAATGACATCAAGGTTATTCTGCTCACCACATGCACACACGTGCATGTATACCTGCACACACACACACACACACACACACACACACACACACACACACACACACCTCTAGTGCTGGGGTATGTGAGGCTGATTCAAGACAGGGAGCCTTGTGTTAAGATTCTCTAAAAGGTCTAATAGGCAGCCAGTTTGGTGAACCCGAGTTAGGACCACGAGGCACCTTCTGGCTGAGAGGCAATAACTGAGGGATTCCAGCACATACCAATCCCCATCTCCGCCTCTTCCCAGTACCCCACCCATGAAAGCAGCTCTCACCCAGAAGGGATCTCCTTGCAGGGGGCCCACCATGATCATGAAAAGCAGTTGCTGGAGCAGAGCAAACACAGCACTGATGAGAGACTGCAGACCTGTCAGTGTCCCAAAGTGGTTGGATGGGAACCTGTGCAGAGGGGCAGCCAAGAATCAGAGGGAGAGCTGCTCGGGCCCAGCACCTGCCCACTCCCTCCCCAGACATCACTGTGTCAGCCAGACAGAGCCGCACTCAGAATCCAACCTCTGCATCTACTCTGGTCCCTATCCTTCAGGGCGTATGCCACTAGGGAGCCAATGAGCTGGGTTCTGACATCGACTGTGAGATAACAGCAAGTCGTTCAACTTCTTTTGAGCCCCACTTCCTCTGCCAATAACAGGGATAGCATAATCCCCATGGAGTTAAGTATTTTGGTTAATTATTTTTTTCATAAACGTTTACTGAAATTACTACCTGCTAGGCACTGTTCTAGGTTCTGGAAGTAAAGCAATGAACCAAACTGATACCCTGCAGAGGTGGCATAAGCAAGACAAATGCATAGTGTGTTAGACTGTGTTAAGACAGCAAAGGAGAAATGTTAAGCAGAGAAGGGGTAGCCAGGGGGATGTAAGAGTAGATGAGTTAGCCAGAGGGAACATCACCAAGAGGACAGCTTAGAAAAGGGCCTGGAGAAGGTGACATGTTGAACTGTGAGATATCTGGAGGAAGAACGTTCTAGAAATACTCATATGCACAAGGGCCTTGATTAGGCACCATGTTTTGGGTTTCTTTTTGGGGTGTGTGTGTGTGTAGATGTGCACACATTGTGTGCACTCATGCAGAAGCCAAAGGAAGTCATCAGGTATCCACTATCATTCTCCCACCTTATTTCACTGAGACAGTCTCTCACTGAACCTGGAGCTCCCCACTGTTCGGTTAGACTGCTGAGCAGGACGCCACAGAGATCCTCCTGTCTCCACCACTCTCAGCACGGAGGGTACAGCTCTGCCCTGCCATGCTCAGTCAAGCCCAGCTTTTTCTGTGGGTGCTGGGGATTGAACTAATTCGTGCTTACATAGCTGAGCCATCTTCCCAGCTCTGCTGCTTAGGCTTTCTGGGGCACAAGGTGGCACTGTGGCTGAAACAGAGTGAGGGAGGAGGGGAGGAAAAGGAAGAGTGCAGTAAAGCACCTAGGTCCATACCAAGATGGCCTTTGTCTTTTGAGTGACACTGAGCCAGCCAGGTAAAAGTAAGCTGAGTGGGAAGGAGCAGACTTGCCATGATCCAAGCTAGAGGTGGTGACAGCTAAGAGCAGGAATAGGCAGTGGAGGCGGGGAAGTTGGGTGCAGGGTACGTGGAAGGTGGAGCCAGCAATGCTCTGAGCTCTGAGTGTCAGAGTGAGAAGAGAATTAAGGATGACCATGGTCTTGGATAGGACAATGACAGAAGCAGAGAAGCCCCTGTGCAGGAAGGGGTGGCCAGTCCTCAAAGGGAAGGAGTGTGGAACAGTTTCACCCACTACAAGGAGTCCTTCCACAGGACTTCAGAGTAGAAACAAGGGAAGGCGGGGGGCGGGTGTTCATCAGGAAGGAAGGAATTAAAATCATAATCATAAGGGAGACTGTAGCTAGTAAATCCCTACAGGGGAGATGTGGGACGGGAGATCCCAACAAAGTCCTTCTGCCAAAGGTCATCAAACCAGACTGCTTCACTTCCCCCAGAGGAGACATGCTGACTTTGAGGTATCCTATAAGCAACAAGTTCCTGGTCACAAGAGGGACTCTGAGGGGAGAGGAGACATCTGGCTTCTGAGATCTCACCACCTCTGATAAGTCAGCATGAAGGGAGATGGAGTGGAGAAAGTCTGGGTCCTTTCAGCCCTGGCTGGGAGTCCCTGGTTCTAGGGGCAAAGCTCCAGAGGTAGCTGAGCCTGCGTGACTCACACTGCAGCATAGAGGCCTCCACAGGCGGAGTGGAAGAAGCCACGCACCATGGTATGCAGCACAAAGGTCACCAACTGAAACCCAAGAGAGAGGAGGGTCAGAGAAGGTGGTGAGGCAAGGACAAAAGGAATTTGGGCCTTGCTGAGGCATCTACTCAGTCCCACCCCCACCTGACCCCTGTGAAACCCAAACAACTGGGCAGGACTCCTAGAGAACCCAGGAAATAGCCCTTGAGCAGTGAATAAGAGCCAAGCTTCCCAAAGGTGAAAGCTGGTGACAGGTCCTGGAGTTGGGGGCCGGGGGTGGATACCTGGACGTGTAAGTTGCTGATAAGGCAGGTGATGCCAAAACCTACGAGCAGAATATTGGTCAAGGTGAAGGCATTGATGGCATTGGTGAGCTTTTGGATTTTGCGGTAACGTGGTCTGGTGGACTTGGTAGAAGCCCCATCCCTAAGAAAAAGAGGCAGTCATTAGCCACAGCCTCCTCCTTCCTGGCATCTTCCCAGTTCCAAGCCTGGCCCCAACCCCTGCAGAAGCACCTTCACAGTTGAGCAAACAAACAATGGCCAAAACAATCTCTCCAAGTGTTTCTCAAAATATAGCTCCCCCAAACTGGAGAGATGGCTTAGTGGTTAAGGCACTTACCTGCAAAACCTAATGACACAGGTTCAATTCCCTAGTACCCAGGTTATCCAGATGCACAAAGTGGCACATGCATCTGGACTTTGTAGGGGCTAGAGCCCTGGTGTGCCCATTATCTCAAATAAATAAATATACATATACACACACACACATGTACACACACACACATGTATACACACACACATAATATGGCTCCCCCAACCAACCATGGTGGGTGGCTCCTTAAAATGTAGACCTGCAGACCCATCCCCAGACTTCAGAATCTCTAGGATGGCCCAGGAATTGGCAACACAAATGTTCCAAGCATATCTCATATATACTGAAGTTGGAGGATGGATGATAAGGATGAGAATGAAGGTGAGGAAGGGAAGCCCCACACCAACACTCCCACCAGCTTGGACAGGGCAAAAGCCAGGCTGGAGAGATGGCTTAATGGTTACAGAGGCTTGCAATGCCTGCTGGCTGCGGTTAAATTCCCAAGTACCCACGTGTGGCACATACATCTGGACTTCATTTGCAGTGGCAAGAGGCCCTGGTGCACCCATACACTCTCTCTCTCTCTAATAAATAAATACAACGTTTTTTAAAAAAGCAGATGCCACCCTGGGCACAGTTTGGCATAAATGCCCAACAAGTTTCTCTTTCTGACACAATCAAGAACTCTGAGTCCAGCCCAGGAGAGAGGTCAGTAGGATAGGGTGAGGGCAGGATGCCCACTTGGTCTGGACAGATGAGTTTTTCTAATAGACCTTGGCCACCAAGAGCAAAGGGGAAAGGGGGAAGGCTGGGGCACCATGAGCAGCAGGAAGCCAATGGACTGATCCTTCAGCCCTTTTCTTCTGCTCCTTCTCTCTCATCCTATGAGGACAAATTAGGAGTATTTGGATTCACAGAAGAGCAAAAGAAGTCATAAGACCTAGGTTAAAGATCCAACAGTGGAGGCCAAGCATGGTGGCGCATGCCTTTAATCCCAGCACTCAGGAGGCAGAGGTAGGAGGATTGCTGAGAGTTCTAGGATACCCTGAAACGACATAATAAATTCCAGGTCAGCCTGGGCTACAGTGAAACCCTACCTAAGAAAACCAAAAAAAGAAATAGATCCAACAGTGGCCACCAGCCAGCAAGATGCCTGCAAAGATTCCTAACCCCTGGTGGTCATTACCGGTCACTTCTCTCCCACTGTACCAGACCTACTCTGTGTGATCATCAGACTATGACAGAAGCAATGGCATGTTGCTCCTAAGATTATCTTCTAAAAGACACCACAGCTTAGGCCTTGACCTCACTCCTTGGTGAGAACTCTTGAGAGACCCTAGCTAATGAAGTCCTTCATTCCCAGCTTTCCGCAGCTGTATGGGATAGTCAGGGTTTGGTGTTTGGAGATAGAGGGCTGCATCACAGTAACAGATACCTGACATACCAATCCTCCCCTTTCCTCAGCCTTAAAGGTATTTTTTTTAATTTTTTTTAATTTTAGTACATTTTGAGTTTCTTTTCTTGAAACAGGGTCTCACTTGGCAGCCCAAGTTGACCTAGTACTTATATGTAGCCCAGGCTGGCCTCAAACTCATGGTAATCTGCCTCAGCCTTTCAAGTGCTGGGATTACAGAGACAAGCAAGAGTACCTGACCAAGGGGGCTTTGGAGTGCACCGGCTACGACACAGGTTCTGAGCCTGCGGTGTGATCTCGGTCAAGTTAGTTGATGGTGCAACCAGGTCTCAGCTTCTTCATGTGCCTTTGCAGACAATCATGAACCCACCTCAGAGAACAGTTGTGGAACTCAACTAGACAATTCAAGGTGCCTGGTGCACAGCCAGCCCTCAATGCTAGCAAAACTTAGTCAGCAAGCCGTGCCTCGTCCAGCCTCAATGTCCTCATGTGTAGAATGCAGAGGTGCCCTCGCTCTCCCAGAGCTCTGAGGAGAACGAAATGAGATGCAGTGTGCACGGGGAAGGAAAGCACTAGCAGTCCGGTCATGTGCTGGCACCATCCCTTTGCAGGTCACCTGGCATCTCCAGGGGCAGTGCCCTCATCCAGAGCACCCTCAGTGGGGACATCCACGCAGTCCTTGATCCGCCAGTCCATGATGTAGCCGATGAGGGGACACGTGAGAAGACACAGCAGCTGCATAGCCCCAAAGATGGAGGTGTAGAACCCAACTGGGCAAGAAGGGAAGTGGGGTCAGGATGCCAACAGCTCAGTGGGAACTGACACCCACTGCCAGCAGAGCACACAGGGACAACGAGATAACCCCTCCCTCAGAATCCCCAGCTGTGACAGTGACACCAGCCCAAGGAAGGGCCCTTGGCAGGGCGGCTACAGGCCAGGGCCCACACTTCATCTCCCTACCTGTCTCTGTCACCTTTTGTTTCTGTTCACTCGTCTCTGCGGGGGGAGGACAGACACAGTGAGGGGAGCCCGGCCAGGGGACAACCAGGCACACCTCCACCCAGCTCTCGGCAGGGTCTCACCGTGTTTCTGGCCACCCGTCACGAGGAACTCCAGCATCTTGTTCATGATGGCCATGTAGAAGATGACCCGCAGTTGTGTCATGCCCATGGTGACGAGGCTCCACAGGAAAATGGGGGAGCAGAGGCTCTTGCGGAAGGGGACAGACTCTGGGGAGACAGCAGGGGTGCCCAAGCCCCACTTTCCACTTCCCTGATGATCACAGCTCATGAGGAGCAGGCGGGGACTCTAATGCCAACTATGTGACTTTGGAGAGGAACTGTTTTTGCAGAGACAACACAACTCTTGTGCAGCTCCGGAACTGGCTTTCTAAAGCATGTCCAGGTGGCCTCCAGATGTGATGCTGTGTCCTTTCTGCGTGTGGGGCTGGTAATAGCTCTGAAGCAGATGCTATGAGCTACACACTTGACGTGAATTACCTCATTGGACGACATTTTACATCAGCCTTTCCTAAACTGGCTGGCCAGTGAGCTCCAGGGATCCCCGTCTCCACCTCCCCCGTGGTCAGATTGCAGGCGCACACCACCACGCCTGGTATTTACGTGGATACTGGGGATCAAACTCAGGTCCTCAGGACTGCAAGGCAAACACTCTGCCAGCCGAGCTATGTCCCCCGCTCTACAACACCCCCCCCTTTTTTCTTTTATGAGGCAGGGTCTAGTTGTGTCATCCCAGGATTGTTCTGGACTCAAGGCAAAAGCTATCCCCCTGCTCAGGCTCTCAATCAGCCAAGACTACGCGTGTGCATCACTGCTCCCAGCTTCTTAACCACATTTTACAGGTGAGGGAATAGCAACTCAGACAAATAAATGACTTGCCTGACCTCACAGGGCTGGAAGCAGCAAGTAGGCCTGGCTCAGGCTCTTGCCCTTAACCACCCTCCTGGAGGCATGCTTTGACACCGGGCCCACTTGCACTGGCTAAGAGCTTCCCTGTCATAGAGCATCCTGTCCGCACAATAAACCTCTCTGTTGGGTGGGTCATTTAAGAGATGAGAAAAGCAAGAGCGAGGACAAATGATTTACCCAAGTCATGCAGTGTGGAGCAGGATTCAATCCCTCATGGCATTACTCAAAAAACAAAAAAAAAAAAAAAAAAAAAACACCCCTATCCGCCATCCCCTCACCCTGAAGCTGGCAGTCCAGAAACCTGAGGCACCTGGGTTAGTTCACCAACAGGTAGGTGCAGCTCCTCCTATGGCCAGCAGGGGGCACAAGCCAGCCAGGCATTGGAGGGACCCAGCTGCAGGCTGGCCCCCTTGGCTTTGGTTGCCAGATTGCAGGGAGCCCAAGGAAACCAGCATCTTCACAGGCCAAGGGATCCTGTCTCATGCTGGAAGCTCCTCTCACCTCATCCCGAGTTCAGCAAGCTACTCATAAATCTAAAGGTACCCTCTGAGCTGGGTGTAGTGGCACATGCCTTTAATCCCAGCACTTGGGAGGCAGAGGTAGGAGGATCACCATGATTTTGAGACCACCCTGAGACTAACATACTGAATTCCAGGCCAGTGTGGGCTAGAGTGTGACCCTATCTTGAAAAACCAAAAGTAAATAAATAATTAAAATAAAGGTGAGCCTGGCGTGGTGGCACATGCCTTTAATCCCAGCACTCAGGAGGCAGAGGTAGGAGGATCACCGTGAGTTCTAGGCCACCCTGAGACTACAGAGTTAATTCCAGATCAGCCTGGACCAGAGTGAGACCCTACCTCGAAAAACCAAAAAATAAAATAAAATAAATAAAGGTACTCTGAGCTTTGACTTCCCTGCCCATAAATAGGGAGTGTGCCTTATCTGCACATGGGGTGTTTTGAGGACCAAGAATATACCTTCCCTGTCCTACAAAGCTAGAAACCTAGCCAGACACTCACTCTCAGGAAGCTTTTCTGAGCTGCCACAAATATCCTGGGATGAGATGAAGGTGTCAGCCCCCTCCTCCAGGCTGGGAGCCTTCTGGCTCAGCCGCTGGCCCACGATGGTCACATGGGTAAAGAAGCGGTCTCCCGTGACCTTGTGGTCCAAGGCTAGCCCAATGAGCTTGATCTTCTTCCTGCCAAGAGCCAAAGAAGAGCATGTGGAAACCAGCCCTGCAATGCCTGCCCTCAACCTGTAAGCAGCTATGCCAGCCTGTGTGGGGGTGCCAAGCACCCCTTTACCCAGCACTGACCTAATGTTGACATGCCACACTTATGTCTGTTGCTCAGAGTCTGGTCTAGGGACCAGATGACACCAGTGTTCTGTAAACAAAGGGAAGATGAGTCCTTTTTGGATGGACTGTTCCCATGGAAGCGGTGGCATCAAGACTCTGGACTCCAGACCTTAAATTAGCTTCATTTCAATACTATGATATTAGAAATGCACTCTATTCTATGCTCCTTTTCTATTAATGGGGGTGCTAACAGCATCTACATCATTTCATGATTTAAAGACATTAAGGAGAGTAAGTACTATACCTAGCACAGAGTAGGCACTCAACAAATGTCAGTGGTGACTATCACCCTACGTGCTTGGTGGCACCATATCACCCCTGCTGCTGTTGAACTGAAATGAGGGAAAGTTGGCATTTGGGTTGCCCCCACCCACAAAAGCAGTATGCTTAACTTCATGGATACCTCCCCTTTGGGTCTACATGGCATGTAATACTATTTCTGGGGGTCCTCTTACTCTGACCTCCTCCTCCAATACCAGAAAGGATATTGACAGTAATAGCCAAGCACATTCCAACCTCCTGTTTGTACCAACTTCGCTATTCTTAGAAACACCTGCAAGCAAATGGATCGGGTCTATGGTATAGGTGGGAAAGCAGAGCTGAGAGAGTGGAGGCCATGTGTGAAACTGACCCCAAACCCAGGTCTTACTCCAAAGAGGATTCTGTCCCTATCACATCACCATAGCCCTGGCATCTCCCCACTGCAGTAGGAGGGAAGTTCACTTCCCATCTCAGTCTTTCCCCTTCCCCAGTCTCTCACGTGTAATCAACTTCCTCTGGGGCTGGAAAGGCTTCTGCAGGCCAGTTGAGGGCACAGTTTAGAAAAATAAGGCAGGCCAGGCCAGACCAGGTGAACATGATGACCACGAAGGACACTCCAGCATCATAGATTAGCTGTGGAGGGAGGGCAAGCATGGAGGACGCCTTGTCCAGTCCCCACAGAAGTAGCACGCAGGCCCAGGAGGCCTTCAAGATGGCTTATGCCCAAAGCCATAAATTCAGGCAGACCCAGAAAGCCTGCCAGTGCTCTCCCTCCTTCAGTCAAACCCCATTAAAGACTTGTGGAGCCCTTCTACAGTGCTGACGGTGCCAGCTACTCACTCAACATGTCAAGGAACTCTCAACTATTATTGTTAGAAGAAGGCATGTCCATTTTTGTCTATGAGTCAAAAACACGTTTATTTTCACATGAAAATGTCATCTCATATTATGTCCAAAGGGACAATAATGCTCTGGGCTTCACAGGCCCATCTGTGTTTAGCCTGCTCCCTGCTGGCATGTTCCCTAAAGGAGAGGCAAATCCAACCTGAGAAGCCTTATCTCACCTTTCCCAGATACACTCACATGCAGTGGAGGTCCCAACCCCAGGACAAATAGACTCCAAACTGACTTGACAGCCTTGCAAACAATGTCAACTCCTCTGGCAAGAGAAGCCCTATGTGGAGGTCATGGGTCTCTGGGAGGCAGACACCCTCCTACATAGAGCTCTTGCCAGTGCCTAGGGGAAACCTGTGCTCCCCCTGAGTCTTGTGGCTTGTTCCTGCCTGCAAAGGATGACACACCCTTTAAATATGTGCGAGTATCTGCTCCTCAAGCTGACCCACACCCACTCCACCTTTGGGGAAGATGGGCAAACGAAGCTATGAAACTGACAAAGTAACTGTTCGAGGACAAAAGCTGGGTGCAGCCACAAGTGCTCTGACATCAAGAAGAAGCAGAGGCCTCCAGCTTGCCCCAAACTAACACTTGGGCCTCTGCGTTCAGGTCCACCCTCCTGGTTGAGCCAGAATTCATTCTTACTTTGTGAAGTGGTCCAAGTCATCCTGCCTCTCTAACAGGGAGATAGGCTCCAAAAGGTTGTGTGAAGCCACAGCAAAGGACCTTGGGTGCATGTAAAAAGGATTCTGTATGTAAAGCAAAACCACTAAAGGTTTTTCCATGAGCCTGTGAACAGCGCTCTATGATAATTCCAGAAGTCACATGAGGGTAGATTAGAGAGAGAGGAAAGACCAGAGAAAGATCAACTGAGAAAGCTAGATTTGGCCCCAGAGACAGGAAGAAGGCCCTTTGGGGGACGTTGGTGAAGGAAGAAAATGAAGTCAGACCTATGGGTGAGCAGTAGGGGTCAGGGCTCTTCCCATGATGCTTTAGTGCTTTCTCCCTCAAGAATGGGGACTGGCCAGGCGTGGTGGCACACGCCTTTAATCCCAGCACTTGGGAGGTAGAGGTAGGAGGATCACCTTGAGTTTGAGGCCACCCTGAGACTACATAGTGAATTCCAGGTAGGCCTGGGCTGTAGTGAAAAACCAAAAAATAAAAATAAAAAAGAATGGGGACTGACCTCTGATAGACAGGAACTAAATCACTAGACATTAGACATAAGGCCATTGCTCACCCCATCCCACCCAGTTCTTGTGCCAAAGCAAAAAGAAAGCCCAGGAAACCTCCCTAGACCCTCTAGAAGCCCGGTACCTTGATTCCTGGGAAAGTGATGGCAGAAGAGGCGTAGGAGCCGATCATGAGGGCCATGAAAGTGGAGCGCAAGTTCCCAAACATGTTGGGCAGCTAAGGGAGGAGAGGAGCACACGTGAGCAGCTGCTCTTCTAAGACTGCCTAGGGCTCCCTTTTCCCAGCACCCCTGAAAATGCTTGGAGGCTCCAGCCAGGCATGTCTCCAAAGGAAGCTCTAGGAACACTGACTCCAGGAAACCAACAGAAAAGGTCCAAAGTAAAACCAAAACCGACAACTATATATTGACCCCCAACCTCCCTGCCCCCCCACAACAAACACAATGCACTAGAACACATTAAACTTTTTTGTGTCTTTTTGTTTTCGTTTTTGGTTTGTTGTTGTTGTTGTTTTTCAAGTTAGGGTCTCACTCTAGCCCAGGCTGATCTGGAATTCATTATGCAGTCTCAGAGTAGACTTGAACTCATGGTGATCCTCCTAGTCTATCTCCAGAAGTGCTGGGATTAAAAGCGTGAGCCTCCATGCCCAGCTACATTGTTTTTAAAACAGGAATTCTGGGGCAGAAGAGATGTCTGATCAGCTAAGGTGCTTACATGCAATACCTAACAACCCAGGGTTCAGTTCCCCAGTACCCACTAAAGCCAGATGCAAAAAGTGGCACATGTATCTGGAGTTCATTGGCAGCAGCTGGAGGCCCTGGTGCACCCATTCTCTCTTCCTCTCCTCGCCCTCAACTTGCAAATAAATGAATAATTAAACAGGAATTCCAACTTTGTTGCATCCTACAGTTGAAAAATTTGTTATTTGGAGCTCCTTTCTCCCGTGACATCTCTAGGGAATAGGAACATGGTTCAGCAGTAAAAGCCACTTGCTTGTGAAGCCTACCAGTCTGCATTCAATCCTCCAGTACCCATGTGAAGCCAGATGCACAAAGTGGCACATGCATCTGAAGTTCATTTGCAGCAGTAAAAGGCCCTCTTTCTCCCTCCCTCTTCTCCCCTCCCCCCAATTGCAGACCAATAAAATTTTTTTTAAAAAAAATTGGCAATCTGGGCGTGGTGGCGCACACCTTTAATACCAGCACTCAGGAGGCAGAGATAGGACTCGGGAGGCAGAGGTAGGAGGATCACCATGAGTTCAAGGCCACCCTGAGACTCCATAGTGAATTCCAGGTCAGCCTGGGCTAGAGTGAGTGAGACCCTACCTCGAAAAACAAAACAAAAAAAAAAAGCACAAATTGGGCTAGACAGGTTGCTTAGCAGTTAAGGCGCTTGCCTGCAAAGCCTAGGGACTCATGTTTGACTCTCTAGGTCCCAAGTAAGCCAGACTCACAAAGGTGAGGCAAGCACAAGGTCACACATGCTCACTAGGTGGTACACACATCTGGAGTTCTATTGCGATGGCTGGAGACCCTGACATGCCAATTCATTTTCTTTCTCTCTCTCTCACATGTGCATAAATATAAAGGCCAGTCTGTTGGGCTTGTCTCAAAAAAAAAAAAAAAATTGGCATAAGCATCTGCTGTTCATTTGCACTGGAAAGAGACCTTGGCACCCCCAGACATACACATTTAAATAAATAAATAAATAATATGAAAATCAATTTTGAGAGAAAAAAAGAAGAAACCCTGGTATAATCCAACTTGTTTACAAAAGGAGAAAACTGAAGCTGAGAAAGCTGAAAAAGTACTCAAGTTCAGTGTAGTAAAGAAGTCCTCTTCACACAGTTCAAGCCCTGTGCCCACAGATGACCCTGGGACAAAAAGATGGCCCTCAGCCCTCTCAGTGACCCCAAACACTGCAGTTCACACTTTCTTCTGGGCCAGGGTAAATCACAGGACGGACCAGGGAGGCAAGGAAGGAAAGGAGAGGATCAGAGTAGGCCAGGTCACTAGGAAGGTGTTCATGCAAAGCAGGCCCAGAACGCCAATGCCAATCCCTGACGAATTAACTGTGCAGCCTACTCACTGGCCCTCGGGAGAAGGGAAAGTAAAGTCCTTGGCACTCTTTGCCTACATCCCCCCTAAGGCCACACAATCCTCCTGGGTCAGCAGATGCGGCTGGATAGGACCTCAGATGCCATACAGCCTAAACACTAAACCACAGAGGGAGAAACTGAGGCTCAAATAAAGAACCTCCGATAGCTCGCATAAAGAAAAATGTTTAAACAGAGAAGAGAACGGGGCCTCTTGCCCTCCGCCCTCCCCCCTCCCCCACCCAGTGGACCCATAACGGGAAGCCAAGTTGGCACCCATGATGACAGAAACTTCATGGCATCCTCTCTCTGCCAGACACATTGCCAAGAACACCAGGGAAGGGTGTCGGGGCTAAGATCCCTGACTCTGAAGGATCCTAGGGTGCTGTCTCTGCCCGGCACTGTGCTAATGTAGGGCTGACCCGGGCAGGCCTGGCTAGCAGGCGACCTCACCAGCGGCCCGGGCCAGGGGGCGGAGCCAGCAAGCGGCGGGGCGGGGCAGGCGCCAGGCTCTACCACTGGCTGGAGATTAAAGGGATAACGATGCAGAGGAACCGCCCACGGACTGCTGGCCCCATCCCCTCTAGGCTGGCCAGGGCAGGGTCCAGGTCAAGCCTACAGCTCCCCTCTCCCTTCCCTGCCCCAGGAGAGAAGAGATTTAGGGACCTGAGCCAATTTGCACAACAGGAAGGAGCTGTGGAGAGGGGTGGATAGTAAGGGATCAGCTTCCTTTTAAGAGTTGTGAAATGTCCCCAGCTGGAGTTAAAGGCGGCTGCTGGGGTGAAGAGAAATTCAGCCAAAACCACCCAGTTTGACCGCATCAGAGATAAACAAACAACCCGAAATGGCCCAGATAGGAACCTTTCCTCCCCTCCCCCACCCTGCTAAGATTTTTTTTTTTAATCCCTTATAGTCACATACGTAAAAAATATACAGATTAAACACAGATTCACACACATACATGGAATAAGATGAGCCAAGTGAAAAAAAAATCTTGAAAATGCAACATGGCAAATGTTGGCAGTTTCACATGGTTCAGTTTCACAAATACATTTACCAACTTCGGTCCTTTCACACACACTGTCCTACAACAGTGCGGCAGAAGTCCCGCACCTGCCCCTCACTATCACATTACCCAGTGAAATTTTTTTCCCAGCGCTTATGACTGACGACATGATTTATTAGTTTACTTGCTTATTGGGTTCTCTGTCCGCCCCTCCAATCCCCAAATGGAAGCTTCTGGAAAGTGAGAACACTGCCCTGTTTATGCTGTAACGTTAAGAGCAGAACACTGCTCACCACTCAACACAAGCACGCACGCACGCATGCACACGCGCGCACACACACAGACCTGGTCTCAACCCTGAGCACTTCCATCTGGGTCCTCAGCGCCCACCTGCAGTCTCTCAAACGCGCTTGATCTGCACCCACGGACCCCTCCCAGCACCCTCACTCACTTCTAACCCCACCCCTCCCCCAGGTGCCACGCTGCAGGGCCAGGCCTGCCATACTCACAGTGAGAGAGGTAAACGTTAGGCAGATGCCAGCAAACCCATTCAGGGACAGCGCCAGAAATATCAGTGGAGACAGGACTGGGAAGGGAAAGGGGCAGATGAGGACATTTGTAGCACTCTGGAAAGCCATGGGCAAGAGCTGGGGTAAAGACCACCTTCACCCCATCCAGTCCCAGGAAGACACAGAGAGCAAAAAGCTCACCTTCAGTATTCCGAGAAGACAAGGCCATGAGGGTGCAGGAGGCAGCGAAGCAGGCGCTGTGGGGACAGGGCGAACAGGGAAGGGCTGACTTGTGAGTCTCCTCTCCCTCCTTCCCCTTCCATATCCCACAGCCCAGCCACCTCACCTGCCCACCAGCCTCAGGGGCCGGGGGCCAAAGCGGTCCATGAGGATCCCGAGGGGCAGGGTGGTGGCGCTCAGCAGGAAGGAGCCAATGGTGAAGCCCAGGTTGAGCATCTCATCCTGCTGGGCGCAGCTGGGCCACTGGTGGGGCTTATCCCCGGTGGTGTTAGTTGTGTTCTCAGCTGAGGAGGAGAAGCGAAGGCTCAGCGCGTGGCAGCAGAAACTCGGGGGAAGCCCAGGAGTCCCGCCTTCCCATGCCAGGCTTCTGACTTGAACCAGCTATGTACCTCTGGACATAGCATGGAATCCTGTTTGCTAAATCTAAGGTAGAGAGGAGGTTCATAAATGGCAACAGTTAGCATCTGATTTGAGAGCATCACATACGCACTCACCCAAGACTTCTGCTAGTTCAAATGAGATATTAATGGCATCAGAGTATTTGTCAAGTTGTGGGAGTCGCTGGGGAGCACCCCCACCACCAATCAAGACACAAAGTCAGCAAGGAGTTCTGAAGTGCGTGGAGCAAACTGCATGTGATAAACTCACTGTGACAGCACACGCCTTTAATCCCAGTGCTCAGGAGGCAGAGATAGGAGGATTGCTGTGAGTTCAAGTCCAGCCAGAGACTACAGAATGAGTTCCAAGTCAATCTGGGCTACAGTGAGACCCTACCTCGGGGGGGGGGGGGACATGTGATAGCCGGAGTAAGTGGTTCAATGTCTGTAATCCCCAACACTGGAGAGGCAGGGACACGAGGATCTCTGGGTATCACTGACTAGTCCAGCCTAACTGATGAGTTCTAGGCCAACGAGAGGCTCTGTATCAA
This sequence comes from Jaculus jaculus, assembly GCF_020740685.1. Taxonomy (NCBI): domain Eukaryota; kingdom Metazoa; phylum Chordata; class Mammalia; order Rodentia; family Dipodidae; genus Jaculus; species Jaculus jaculus. The sequence continues at coordinate 171,693,045 of NC_059102.1, read as the reverse complement.
AAAGGGCAATGCAATTTCTGAAGGAGGACACTGCAAATACACACACATACATACACATTTTTAAAATGATAAAATAAGTGATGATAATAATACAGTGACAGTGAGTGTAAAGAGAACAGGGATGAGATAGTGTCTGAATGCTGGGGAGGAGGGTGGTAGTGACCCTGACTTCACCTCTGGTAGCCAAAGGGCAGAAAAACTGGATCTGTGTGTTAACATAAAGAAGGACAAATGGGGCTGGAGAAATGGCTCAGCGGTTAAGCGCTTGCCTGTGAAGCCTAAAGACCCTAGTTCAAGGCTCAATTCCCCAGGACCCACGTTAGCCAGATGCACAAGGGGGCGCACACGTCTGGAGTTCGTTCACAGTGGCTGGAGGCCCTGGCATGCCCATTTTCTCCCTCTCTATCTATCTGCCTCTTTCTCTCTCTGTCGCTCTCAAGTAAAAAAATTTTTAAAGAGACGGACAAACGGACATTAGGTCAAGAGAGCTGGTCACCCAGGAAAGGAACCGCCGTGGGCAAAGAGGAGTTCCCCACTGGAACCAGCTGCCAGGAAAGGTAAGGAAATGGCTGAGAGGTGCCTGGAGGAAGCAGTGAGGGATTATACCATACAGCTTTAAGGGTTCATACTAATCCTCTAATTCAGCCATCTTTATGATGACCATTTGTTTCCCCACCAGGTTTGTCTGCCCAGGTTTATTCATTCTGTGCCCACTTACTGGACACTTAAGGCTAACATTGTGTGGACAGTGAGTAAAGCAGGAGAAATGGCAAGACAGGCTGGGGTACAGCTCACTTGGTAAAGTCCTTGCCTAGTATTCACAAAGTGCTGGCTTTGATCCCCACTGCCACATAACCCCGACACTGTGGTGCATACCCATAATCTCAGCATTCAGAAGGGGAGGGCAGAAGGATCAGGAGTTCAAGGTCATCCTCAAACACATAGGGAGTTCAAGGCCAATTCAGGCTACATGAGACCCTGTCTAAAAGCAACAAGAAAAATGGGCAGATAAGCCAGTCAAGAGACTGCCGACAGGTGGCCACCACTGCCCCTGCCAGCCACGTTCCGTCGGGTGCGCCGTAGTGGCCGCACAATGCTGTAACTGTACTGAGTGCCACGTTCAATGATCCAGATCTTTATTTTATTGCAGCTTTGGAAACTCAGCTCAGCATAGTGCTCTGTGCCTGTAGTCCCAGCTACTTGGGAGGCAACACAGCACGAGTTGAAAGAAGGGAGGAAGGGAAGAAGAAAAGAGAAAGGGAGAAGAGAGAAGCAGGAGAAGGGAGAAGGAGGAAGGAGAGGGCAAAGAGGAAGGAGAGGGAAAAGAAGGAGAAGGAAAGGTCAAAAGATCTGGCCATACTGCCACTGAGTGGAAGTTTCCTCTTTCCCCTGGGCTGGCCTTCTCAACGTTGCACACTTCTCCCTCCCTGTTAGCTCCCATACCTCTGCTGTCTGTGCCCTGTTTGACCCAATTCTTACTGTCTGCTTGCTCTTAACTGGCATCGGAATGTGTAGCCCTTGAATTAGACACTGTCTGTGTCCCTAAGTCTTTCACAACGAATTGACAATTTCCTTCCCAAACAATACCATTAGCTTGCAGTTAACATGCAACTTCTGTCATTTTTTGAATGACAGGGCTTCCTATCACTGCAAATGAACTCCTGCCACTATAAACAAACTTTAGACACATGGGCCACTTTGTGCATCTGACTTTACATGGGTACTGAGGAACTGAACCTAGGCAGTTAGGCTTTGCAAGCAAGAGCTTTAACCACTGAGCAATCTCTCCAGCCCTTGTGCCAGGTTTCCCCAAACAATCTCACTTAATCCTTACAACCCATAGAGTTAACAGAATGGTCCCCATTACAGATGAGGCTCCCAGAGATGAAGGTACTGAGCCACCAAGCATCTTCCAAGTGTGCTCAAATTCAAACACAAGAGAATCTCTAAAGCCAGCATTTCCCACCACCACAAGACCATGCCATCCCACATGGGCCAGCTTGGAAAGTTTACCAGGTGCTTGCTAGTGCTGGAGAGTACATGTGCCCTTCTGCTGGTGCAGGCAGCCCCAGGACGGTAATGACTCAAGGTCAACTAGGGCATCAGTTCCTCGGCTTTATCAATCAACTGCTTGTGAGTTCAGTATTACTGAATGGTTGGTCAGAGGGCTTGTATCCATGGTAATTCCAGAAGCACGAGTCTGTGCCACCCACCCTCCTTAATCTAATAGAAAAGCAAGGCATGGGAACTGGGAGAATGTGAGAGATGGAGCTGCACTGAAAAATTAGGGAAAATAGGGTTTCCCAATCTGTGGTATGCACTATATAGGAACTCAAAGAGGGTTTTGGTTTTTGTTTTTGTTTTTGTTTTTCAAGGTAGGGTCTTGCTGTAGTCCAGGCTGACCTGGAATTTACTATGTAGTCTCAGAGTGACCTCAAACTCACAGCAATCCTCCTACCTCTGCCTCCATAGTGCTGGGATTAATGGCATGCACCACCATACTGGGCTTCAAAGAGGATTTTATTTTACTTTATTTTTTCGGTTTTCCTAGGTAGGGTCTCACTCTAGCTCAAGTTGACCTGGAATTCACTATGTAGTCTCAGGATGGCCTCGAACTCTCAGCGATCCTCCTACCTCTGCCTCCCGAGTGCTGGGATTAAAGGTGTGTGTCACCATGCCTGGCTTCAAAGAGGGTTTTAAGTGCTCGGAATGGGTTTTTTTCTTTCTTTTTGCATGTGTGTGCACACACACATATGTGTGATGTATGTATGAGTATGTGCCCATGTGCACTTCCCTGTTGTAGCCAGAGTGGAACTTGGAGTGTCTCGCTCCATTGCTCGTCTGACTATTTTCCTTTGTTTGATTTGTCAAAGTAGGGTCTCACTGTAGTTCAGGCAAACCTGGAGTTCACTCTGTACTTCCAGGCTAGCCTCAAATTTACAGTGATCCTCCTACCTCTGCCTCCCAAGTGATAGAACTAAAGGTGTGTGCCACTATGCCTGGCTTTCTGCCTATTCTTATTTGACCCCATGTCTCTTACTGATCCCAGAGCTTGCTGTTTTTTCTTCACAATCTCCAGTGATTCCTGGGTCTCGGTTCCTCTATGGGCCTGGAGTTACAGGTGTGCATGACAGTGCCAAGCTGTTTAACATGGATCCAGAGATTCCAACTTGGGTAGTCTCACATCACATCCCCTCAGGCACTCATGTCTGAGCAGAAAGCACACTTAACACTGAACCATCTCTCCAGCACAGAGAATGACTTCATGGTCATTAGTTATTGTATGTTAGAAACATACATAAATATATATATATCTACTAGGAACATATATGAACACGTATGTGTGTAACATCAAATCCAAGACTGCATTACAGTTTAAATAATAGTACCTGGGGGGATAGAGAGATGACTTAGTGGTTAAGGTACTTGCCTGCAAAGCCCAAGGACCCAAGTTTGATTCCCTAGTACCCATATAAAGCCAGCTGCACAAGGTGGCACATGTGTCTGGAGTTTGTTTGCAGTGGCTAGAGGCCCTGGCATACCATTCTATCTGACCCCCATCTCTCTCTCAAATAAATAAATAAACATAAAATATTTTTTGAACATAAAAATAGCACCGAGGATACACAGAAATGGTCAGGTCACAAAGGTGGCCTGCAGGTGACTGCATCTGAGGAATGTTGGGAAATGTGATGATGGCTAAGCATGTGCTCCTGCTCACATCCTGGCTCCTATTCTCTGAGGTACTTTATCCCACCTAAGAAACAGAGTCCCAACCACCTGAGAGACTGTCTCTGAGAAGCAGCCAAGTGCCATGCACACAGGCAAACACAAAATTATTCTATTTCCTCCATCTCCCTTGTCAGTGTTTGCTTCTGGACCCTAGGATGCTTCACGTTCCTGAAGGTGACATGATCATACCCACTAAAACATATTAGGACTAAACTCTAGCAGGAAGTCTTGTCAGCTAGACGCCCCAGGGCAGCCCTGAGCCACTGGGACATGGAAACATCCACACCCCCATGAGGCTCATCAGGAAAGTTCTGAGTTAAAACTGAAGTCCAATTTCTCTCTGCTTCTCTCCACACACCTATAGGCGTTGGGGATGGAACTCAGCCTCACACACGCTAGGAAAATGCTCTACCACTGAGTTACATCCCTAGCCCAGCCCTCACGCTGCACCTTATTGGCTGGCCGTCCTTGGGCACGCTACTTTGCATCTCTGAACCACAAGCTTCTTCCATATAAAATACAATTATAATAATCTTATCACAGATTTGCAGTAAGAACTAAAGATCTCGCTACTAAATGTTCAATGAATATTAGCAATTGTTTTATCTTAACATTTATATTGCCTATATATAGAAGTGGGTAATGAACGGAGCCACTTCTGCCCAAATTCTGAGTACCCCCATTAGCTGTGATGTGCTATAGGTGGTGGCACATGCCTTTAATCCCAGCACTCGGGAGGCACAGGTAGGAGGATCACCAAGAGTTCAAGGCCACCCTGAGACTACATAGCGAATTCCAGGTTAGCCTGGGCTAGAGTGAGACCCTACCTCGAAAAACAAAAAACAAAAAAGAAAGCTTTTACTAATGATAACCTATTCAATAACCACTTTATTGAACTCTTTAAATATTTGTTAAATTACATCACTTGATTCTCATATCATGGCTCTGTAACAGAATAGTAACAACTGTCCACTCTTTTTTACAGACTTGGAAAGAAATGGAGATCCAGAGAGGGTAACTAACTTGCTAAAGCCACCCAGCAAAGAGCCCAACCCCTTATCTGTAGTCTACAGTTTGGTGTGTTTGCTTTCACTTTCACAAAAGCCCCATGAGGTAGAGATTATGGGTCCCATGTTACATGTGGAGTTACTGGCTCTAATCAGACAGCCAGCACACAGCAGAGCTGGGAGGCAAGCTAGCTACCTCGTTCCACACACTGCAGGGGCAGATTCCTGATTATGGCTGGATTCTTGGGATACTGGAGAACCAAATCAGGAGACCCACAATGAGGGAGGCAACAAGAAGCAAAATAGCCCGAGTGAGGCAGAACACGGAATTGCATCGCCTAACAGCCTGCCGAGTTCCTTGAACAGGAGCTGGGGGAGAGGCACGTTGTACCCTGCTCTCTCAAAATATACAAACACCTTCTGGGGAAAAGGACAACCATGTGCTTAGTCACCCCTGGTGATCCCCACCAGCCAGACTCACACCCACATCCACTTTTAGACAACTCAAAATATTGGACAGATACCTCATGCCATATACAAATATTAACTGAAAATGGATCACAGATCTAAATATAAGAGCTAAAATCATAAAACTAAGAAAACTATGACAGAGTAGCAGAAAAAACTAGTAAATGAGGCCGGGCGTGGTGGCGCACGCCTTTAATCCCAGCACTCGGGAGGCAGAGGTAGGAGCATTGCCCTGAGTTTGAGGCCACCCTGAGACTCCAGAGTGAATTCCAGGTCAGCCTGGGCTAGAGTGAGACCCTACCTTGAAACCCCCACCCCCAAAAAAGAAAAAAAAATAGTGAATGAAGTTCATTAACATTCAAAACATTACACACCAAAAGATACCATAAAGATAATGAAGAGAAAACTCATGGTGGAAAATAACATTTTTTTTTATTTTTTGGAAATCATGCTTGATAAAGGATTTGTATCTAGAATATAAAGAACTCTTACAATTCAATAATAAAAAGACAGAGCTGGGGTATAGCTCAGTGACAAAAAGGATGCATGCTTAGCATGAACTTAATCTCTAAATACATAACTGAGTAGATACTGCTCCACAGGCTGTGCCAGTGGCCAATATGTATGTAAAAATTCATTCAAGCCGCTAGACATTAAAGAGATGCAAGTTAAAAACAAAAGAGATACTGCTCTATGGCCACTGAATGGAATAACCAAAAAGACAAGCAGTAACAGATGCTGAGGATGTGGAGAAACTGGAACCTCATCACTGCTAGTGGAAATGTAAAATGGGGGAGCCATGTTGAACAACTGTATGGCAGCACCTTAAAATACTACCATCATGATCCAGCAATTCTTCTCCCATATAACTAAAAAAGAAAAAAGAAAAAGAGAAAACACATGTCCACTCAAAAAACTCGTGGTTGTTCACAGGAGCATCATGTATAATATCCCCTAAAGTGGAAATAACTCAGATGTTCATCAGCTAATGAATGAAAAAAAATGTAGTTTCTCGGAACAATGCAGAGATATTCTGCTGTAAAAAGAACTCCCATAAATGCTGCTACAAGGATGGACCTTGAAATCATTCCATTTATAGGAAATGTTCTAAACAGGGTGGGCTAAATTTGGTCATAAGCAAACCTATGACAGAAAGCAGGTAAGTGACATATGCATCTTGAGTTCGTTCTTAATGACAAGAGGCCCTGGGGTACCCATACGTTCTCTTCCTCTTTCTCTCTTCATCACTCTCTCTCTCCCCCTCTTCCTCTCCCCCCCACCTCTCTTAAATAAAAATAAATAAATGAAAGAAAGTAGACAGGCTGGAGAGATGGCTTGGCACGTAAGGCACTTGCCTACAAAGCCTAAGGACCCAGGTTTGACCCCCCAGAACCCATGTAAGTCAGATGCACATGGTGGTGCATGAGTTTGTTTGCAGTGGCTGGAGGCCCTGGCACACCCATTCTCTCCCCACCCTTCTGTCTGTCATAAATAAATAAATAAATAAATAAATAAATAAATAAATAAATAAATAAATTTTTTTAAAAAGAAAGTAAACAAGTTGCTTAGTAACCTAGTTCATGGGTGTGGAGGAAGAATAATGGGGATAGAGGTGCTCTGGGGAGAGGGGTTATGTTGCAAGGAGGTTTGTATAACCTGAATATACTGAAACATTAAATTATACGCTTTAAATGTGTGTGAATTACACATTAAGGTTGCTTAATACATATGCGTATATAACTTAAATATAATTTAAAAGCACAAGGAGGACTGGGAAGATGGCTTAGTGGTTAAAAGCAATTGCTCAGGGCTGGAAGGATGGCTTAGCAGCTAAGGTGTTTGCCTACAAAGCCAAAGGACCCTGGTTCAATTCCCCAGGACCCATGTAAGCCAGGTGCACAAGGGGGCGCATGCATCTGTAGTTTGTTTGCAGTGGCTGGAGGCCCTGGCACACCCATTCTCTCTTTCTCTCTCTCTCAAATAAACAAACTTGCAAAGCCTGCCAGTCTGGGTTAGATTTCCCAGTACCCACATAAAGCCAAATGTACATATGATGCATGTGTCTAGACCTCATTTGCAGCAGTAAAAGGCCCTGATGAACCTATTCTTATTCTCTCTCTGTTCACAAATAACTTAAATTTTTTTGTTGTTTTTGTTTTTGTTTTTCAAGGTAGGGTTTCACTCTAGCTCAGACTGATCTGGAATTTATTCTGTAGTCTCAGGGTGGTCTCGAACTCATGGCAATCCTCCTACCTCTGCCTCCCAAGTGCTGGGATTAAAGGCGTGCACCACCATGCCCGGCTTAAAAATTTTTTTTCCCTTTGGTTTTTCAAGGTAGAGTCTGGCTCTAGCTCATGCTGACCTGGAATTCACTATGTAGTCTCAAGATGGCCTCAAACTTACAAGTGATCCTCCTACCTCTCTCTGCCTCTTGAGCACTGGGATCAAAGACGTACACCACCATGCTGACCTTAAATTTAAAAAAATTAAAAAAAACAAACAAACATAGGGCTTGAGAGATGGCTTAGCGGCTAAGCGCTTGCCTGTGAAGCCTAAGGATCCCGGTTCGAGGATCTATTCCCCAGGACCCACGTTAGCCAGATGCACAAGTGGGTGCATGCATCTGGAGTTCATTTGCAGTGGCTGGAGGCCCTGACATGCCCATTTTCTCTCTCTGTCATTCTCTATGTCTCTTTCTCTCTCTGCCTGTTGCTCTCAAATAAATAAAAATAAACTAAAAAAAATTTAAAAAACATAAATAGGGGCTGGAGAGATTGTTTAGTGGTTAAGGTGCTTGCTGCAAAGCTTAAGGGCCTAGATTCAATTCCCCAGTACTCATGTAAGCCAGATGCAAATGAAATTTGTTTGCAGTGGCTGGAGGCCCTGGCATGCACCCATTCTCTCTATCTGCCTCTTCATCTCTCTTTCTCCCTCTCTCTCAAATAAATAAATTAAATAAAACATACATCATTTTAAAAATCAGCAGTAGAGTGATAGGACCTTAAAAAGAAAGTAGTTTTAGGTGTAATAAATAGAAATGTAAATATTGACTGGTTTGACAGTTACTGTTGTGTAGAAATTTGTCAAACTCATGAAAATGTATGTTGAAAAATAGTCTTTGGTGAAGATAATTTAGTAAAATTCCACACCTCTAGGTATACAGGACAGGAAGTAGTCACTGGATAGACCATGACAGGCATCAGTGCAAACAGATAACAATGGGCAGGTCTTCTCCAGTCCATAGGAGAACTTGGGTGTCGATATGAGCTCCCCCCTACCCCCTTGCTTGGTCCTCTCAGCCACCCTGGGATGCCTATTATTTCATCTCAGTCCTCATCCCCAATGGATCCACCCTGTGTTCCTAGATCTGCCACTAATCTCATCTCATCCAGCCCCAGCCCTCTGTAACTGGGGCCAGACACATGGGCAAGGTGCCATCTTTGGGTGCAACCTATTGCTTCATCAGAGATAACCCTGGTAAGGGTGAGGCAGCCCCAAGGTGAACCTACTGCTGCTCAGATAATAGATCAAGGCTTCCTGCTGTCGCCCCACAGCTACAGTGCATGCCCTGAAGCAAGGGGTTGAGTTGAGGATCCAGGAGAAGCCAGAAAGATGCTCACATTTATCATCAAATGTGCCTGAGTCTCCTAACACTCCCATGGGACAAATATTACTATTGTTCTCATTCTGCAAACCAGATGTAAGGAACTCACCCCAGCTGGGATTCAAATCCAAGCCAGCCTTCTTCTCATGCCACAACATGCTCCATAACACGGAGGTGGGCGGGGGCAGGAGGGAGAAGAAACACGCCGCACATCCATTAGCACAGCCCTCTCCTTCCCAGAAATGAAAGATACCTACGAAGTCCCAGCCACCACAGGAAACTCGCTTCCCCTGGACAGCAGCAGACAACCTGTGGCTGCAGTGGGCGTTCAGATGTCCCACTCCTGGTATCGGGCCATTCATACAAGACTGAAGTGATTAAAGAGAAGAAGACCTCCACCACGCAAGAGGAAATGGGCTGTTAGCGGTATGCAAATGAGTGGTTTGAAAACCTGTGGGGACTCCAAGGCAAAAGCACAGGCCCTTCAAATTCATTCTCCCATGTGTGGAGCAATGTAATCTTATTTAGCCTTACAATAGTCCTTTTAATAACTCCCCTGGGGAAGGGTGATATAGCCAGTTTGCTTGCCAACTGTGCAGAAAGAGCCTCTGGTTCTTTTCTATGGGAGAGCGCGGGGAGATCCCCAATCCAGCTAGGTGCAGTACCTCTGCTAGGACTCTGCTATCCTTCTCTGAGCAGGAAGCTATCAGAGCCTTAAGACTCTGGCTATCAGCCGCAGGATCCAGATGCCCGGCAGAAAACCTGGCATTCGGTGACCACTAAATTAGACACTCTTCATGGAGTGGGCCCATGAAGTTTGACAGGGCCAAGAAGTGAGGCCGTCCAACATCCTGCCAGCAACTGCTCCCTCCTTGAGTAGCCTTGCTTTCTCTCCACCTGACTACCTATGCTTCCAGCCCCTCCTGCTGCTACCTCCTTCCCAAACCCCCGCCCCCACCTGCACCCCTCCAGTATACCTGGGCACAAGCTGGAATAGAAGCCTTCCTTCTTGAGCATGATCAGCAGGGAGCCCCAGCCCAGGAGGACGGCGGAGAAGAACAGGTTCTCCAGCACAGCAGTGCAGGCCATCCACCAGCGCCTGCGGTACGCCTGCTTTAGCGAGGGGGCCATGCTGGCCGAAACCCTGCAGAGAAACAGAGCGCTGAGCGAAGGAGCCCCTACCGGCCCCTGGGAAGGGCACTCCATCAGTGTTTCCTGAGACACCCCCGCCCCCGGGCCAAACAGAGCTGGAGCCTTCCAGGAGCTCCCCAAGAGGCCTGGATTTCCCAGCCGGTGTGGACAAGCTGGCTGTGGTACAGCCAAGGAGCGCATACGGCGCCCTCCCGCCAGGTTGCTATCAAAAACAAGAAAGGTCCTGTGGGCGCGCAGAAGCGTCCTGGCGCGCTGCCGGGCTTTCCTGCCCAAGCCAGGGCGCACGGTACCGGCTCCTGGGGTCCAAATCCCAAGTTCCCCTAAAAGTCCCCAAGGGGCAGCCGGTTCTCTGAGGCCATCGTTGGACCATGGCCAGCCTTGAGCCAGATGACACCCTCAGAAACGAGCAAAAGAAGTCAAGAGCAGTCTCGGGCTAGCCTAAGACCACCGTCCCTTTCTCATTGCCCTCTGTAGTCTCCTCCTTTCCGGGCCCGCCGGTGACCCGTGTCCCCTACAGTCTCGGGAGCCAATCCAACAGCTGCCACGTGGAGGGAGACCCTGGGCCAGCCCCGTGGCGTCCCCGCGCGCCCCTCGCTCCCTCCGCAGGCGCTGGGCACGACGCCGCGCGCCTGGGATGCGGCCAGCCGCTCGGTCCCGGGGAGGGGGCTCGGCCCGGGCAGGAAGTCCGGCGGTTGCTGACTTTATAAGGACAGCGGCGGCGGGTTGGGTTGGCTGGAGGGCGGGCGGGTGTGTGTTTACCAGAGGGAGCCGGAGCTCGGATCCTGGTGGCGCAAGGACCCGGAGGAGCTCGGGGGGAGTGAGAGGACAGAGGCGGGAAGAGCAAATGGAGGGAGGCACGAGCCACTTATGGGGGGGGGAGGGGTTGTCGCGGCCCCTTTATCCCTGATGTGGGGCTTTCGATGCCGGGCCTCCCCGGGGTCCCTTCCAACCCCGGATAAGTGTGGCTCTAGCCGAGAGGAAGGGAAGCGTCACCCGAGGGGCTGGAGCACAGGGTAGGGAAGGGCGCGCTAGGAGAGAGGGGGCGCTGTGCCTGCCGCGTGCGACCCACGGGCGACACGGAGCCCGCGAGGGTGGCTTTCCGCCGAGGACCCCCCAACCCCGCCCGCGGCTCACCTCGGGTCGGTCCGGGGCGCAAACGTGCTGCCTACAAGCGCGGATGCCCGGGGGAGCGCCGAGCCGGCGCCGCGCGTCCTCACTGCGGGCGTCCGGGCTCCGGGGCTCCCGGCTCCGAGCCGCACCCACGCGGGGTCTGGTCTGCGCGCGGGGGCCGACGAGCCTCGGACCTTCAGCTCGACGGGCCCCGTGGACTCGCCTCCTCTACACTCCTCGGAAGAAGTGGTGGAGATGGGAACCGGCCCGGCGCCCCAGATCGGTGAAGCGGGGCAAGGACGAAGCGATCTGGCGAGTTGATAGTTGTATTTACCGACGTCCGGAGCAGCGCCCCAAGGTGGGGGCGGGGGTTCCCTTCCCTTCCCCTCCCCCTAGGTCGAGTTTCACGCGCACGTGACTCGCCCGCTGGTCCCCAGATACTCTTACCCAGCACACGCCCCAAGCGAGAATATCCACTCGACCCTCATCTCCGTTGACACCACCCTCCCACCCCACGCCCCAGACTAACGTCAGGCTGCGCCCTCTGAATCCTTGGTCAAAACAACCTAGGACTGGGCCAGAGCCCACTTACTGCGATGCTGGCTAGGCTTGGGTGGAGTTTTGAACTGCTCTGTTGAAAAGAAGTGTTTTCTGAGACAGATCTTTGGGGTGCATTCGAATCTGGATGTTAAAACTGAATAGCTCGGGCTACCTTAAGCAACTTACTTAAACTTTCCATATTTCAGTTTCCTTTTCCGTAAGTTTGGGTAGCAAAAGATTTTACCTATCTACCAAGAAAGAATTAGAGGTTATGGTGCAGTTATAGTGGTGGGTACAGCACTTGGCATGATAAGCACAGTAAGTGTTGATTGTGGAGCTGGGAAGATGGCTCAGTGGTTAAAGATTCTTGATTTCAGTGTTTGTGGCCTCTGGTCCAATTCCCCAGCCACCTACATAAAGCTAATGGGCATTCGTTTGCAGCACAAATGACCCTGGTATGCCTAGACACACACACTCTCTCTCTCTATCTCGTGCAAATAAAATAAATACAAACAAAAACAAATGTCAATTGTAGCTACTGTCATTACTATTGCTATTTCACATGATGTGATAATTGAATGGGCCTGCGTGGTAAATAGTTGATCTCTGGTAAATCCCTCAGCCTCTCTGATTCTCAGTTTCCTTATGTGGAATGAGGCGGAGGCAGGAGGATTAGAAGTTCAAGATTATCCTCAACTACGTAGGCTGGAGGCCAGCCCGTCAGAGAGAGAGACAGAGACAGAGACAGAAAGGTGGTACCCACAACCCTCTTAGCTTAAACAGCTGCAAAAGTTCCAAGGTCTTGGTATCTTCCAGTTCCAGGAGAGAATCTGAGTGGTTGAGCCACCACACCAAAAAGGGAACTAACATAGCCAAGTGACTTCAATGTGCTGGGCACTTAAACAAACAAACCCTAAATTCTCAGAACAGCGCTGTATCCTTCAAACCTCACAAGTTTTCCCACAGGGAGTAAACAAGAGTTTGCTACTAGACCACAATGGTTGGAGGCAGGACACAAAGTCAAGTCTGGCTTGTAAGTACTGCTGTTTTCATTCCTCCAGGCTAAGAAAGAACCATGAAGCAAAAGCTAGCAGTAGAAAAGGCACAGGAAGTTCTTTGGCAAAACCATGTGCCGGGCTTTGATGATTTCACTTCTTAAATGCAAAAGTGGCTGGCTGAGTATAGAACCCCATTATGCATGAGACCTTGGCTTCCAACACAGGAACACACACACACAACTAATACAGGTTTCTGTAAGCCCTTTCACTTCGAGATCGAACTCCTTAGTTCAGTATAAGACGTCCTTCAGTAAACATTCTGACCCAAGAGCCCTGGGTCCTCTTATGAATACAGTAAAATATTGTTAACCCACTGTCTGAAAATGCCACATGTTTGAATGTAAGCGTACACATCCACACTGAAATTGTGGTGGGTTTGTCAGTTCCCTCCATGACAGACCTTAGTGGTCCATAAATCCCCATGACTGGAAGGTTTGCCCTTCCTCATCCTAACTCTTGTTCCCATCTTTCTTTTGTGAACTCAGCTCCATGAGGCCTATGTTGTGTTCACTGCTTGCATATCTCCCATTCTGAAGGGCACTCAGTGAGCAGATGTGTGAAGAACCCAGCCAGCTGGTTCCACACCTTCCTGCCTTTGCACCTGCTGCTTCTCCTTGTGGGAGTGACAGATTCCCTTCTTCATGTCTACTGCACTCCTTCACAACACACCTCGGGTTCCACCTCTGTCTGAAAGCTGGCCTCTCACACTGTGTTAAGGACCTTGTCCTCACACTTGCCCAAACACTGTGCTGACCTCCAGTGAAGGCCTCATGCTGGTCTAGAGTGACCAGTTTACGGCCTCTCCTTCCTCAAGCCATGAGATATAGTCTGCTGGGCCCAAGAGCAACTGTGTTGTAGGTCATTGGCATTCCTGCTGTCTATCACAGGCCTGGCATGTAACAAGCTGGAGCCAAACACTTGTTGAATAAATGAAAAGAGAGCTGCAGGAAATGACATTGCAGAGGTAGACTACGATCACCTTAAAGTGACCTCTATCAGGCCAAGGACTTCCAGTGGTGTGAGGTAAGCTATAAGGAACTCTTGGAGGCTGGAAGGACAGCACAGTGTAAAGGAACTCAGATCTTATGCTTTATTGTTTTCCTTTGGTTTTGTTGTTTATTAATGAAGGGAGTAGACATGACCATATGATTAACGCATATATCGGAAAGAAGAATTTAAAGTGATTAGGAGGCCATTATAATAGTTTAGATTCTTAAAAGGGGGAGGGGCTGGAGAGATGGCTTAGCGATTAAGGCATTTGCCTGCAAAGCTAAAGGACCCAGGTTCAATTTCCTAGGACCCATGTAAGCCAGATGCACAAGGTGGCACATGCATCTGGAATTTGTTTTCAGCAGCTAGAGGCGCTGGTGGGTCCATTCTCTCTCTCTCCATATATATATGCATATACATATATACATATACATACATATATATATACATATATACACATACATACATATATATATCTGCATCTTTCTATCTCTCAAGTAAATAAAAAAGAAAATATTAAAAACAGGGAGGAGTAGGCATGTCATGCCAGCACTCAGGAGGTGGAGACAGGAGGATCACCATAAGTTCAAAGACAACATGACCTAAGTGTGAGCTCCAGACCAACCAGGGTTACATAGCAAGGCCCTGTGGCAAAGAGGAGGAGGAGAGGGAGAATAAAGAAGGAAGAAGATGAAGGAGATGATAACAAGAAAGATAAAGTGGGTGCTGGGCGTGGTGGCACATGCCTTTGATCCCAGCACTCAGGAAGCAGATGTAGAATGATCACTGTGAGTTGGAGGCCACCCTGAGATTACATAGTAAATTCCAGGTCATTCTGAGCTAGAATGAGACCCTACCTTGGGAAAAAAAGATAAAGGAAGAGAGCTATGATACACTGTTGTATCTGAATCAGGATATATCAACCTCTTTTTTCTTCTCCTGTCTCCAAAAGTAAGTTTCCTTTCTGTATTTTGTTACCTTGAAAGTGCCCAAAATGTAAGTACAACAGTTATCACATTGGCTGTCATGTGTGCTCCTGGATAGAGAGTCTATCCCACAGCTCTGTCTCAGGAGCCAGTTCCTGGCTAGAGAGTCTATCCCACAGCTCTGTCTCAGGAGCCAGGCTGGGTCCAAATCCTGCCTCTGCAGCTGATGAGCTATGCAATTTTGCCCAAGTTATTGAATCTCCTGAGTCTCACTTGTCTTGACTGAGTACCTAATAGTACCTGATTCAATTTATTATGCAAGAAATTATTCATCCTAACAAATATGTATTTTGAACTTTGCATGAAGAATGTAAATAAAATGGTACAGCCAGTCTGGAAAACCACTTGGCAGTTTTTCAACTACTAAAACACAGACTTACCATTATGATCCAGCAGTTGTGTGCCTAGATCCTTTCCCAAGAGAATTGAGAACATATGTCAACACAAAAGCTTGTAGACAAGGGTTAGAGCCATATTATCCATGAAAAGTGCAAATAATCCAATTATCTATCAGCTGATGATGGAAAAACAAAATGTGGGGTACTCATACAAAGTAATGTTACTTGGCTAGAAGAAGGAACAAAGTACTGACATGTGCTTGAAAATATTATGTTAAGTGAATGAAGCCAGACACCAAAGGCCACATATGATTCCATTTATACAAAATGCCCCAAATAGGCAAATCCATAGAGATGGAAAGTAGATTAGTGGTTGTCAGAAAATGGAGGGGGATAGGAAATAACTGCTAATGGACATGAGGCTTCTTTTGGGAGTGGTTAGTTGAAGTAGGTGAACAGCTCTTTGAAAACACTGCAATGTGCTGACTTACACACTTTTTTGTAATTTTCTATGAGAGGGAAAGAATTGGCATACCAGGTCCTCCAGCCATTGTAATTGAACTCCAGACATGAGTGCCACCTTGTGTGCATGTGCAACCTTGCACACTTGTGTCACCTTGTGCATCTGGCTTACATGGAATCTGCAGAGTCAACCATGGGTCCTTAGCCTTCATGGGCAAGTGCCTTAACTGCAAAGCCATCTCTCCAGCCCATGACTTGTACACTTTTAAAAAGTGGGATTGGGGCTGGAGAGATGACTCAGTGATTAAAGATCCTTGCTTATAGCCCGGTGTGGAGGTGCACGCCTTTAACCCCAGCACTTGGGAGGCAGAGGTAGAAGGATTGCCATTCGAGGCCACTCTGAGACTGCATAGTGAATTCCAGGTCAACCTGAGCTAGAGTGAGACCCTACCTTGGAAAACAAAACAAACAACAACAACAAAAAAAGATTCTTGCTTATAAAATCTGGCTCCCCAGTACCCACATAAAGCCAGACACACATCTGGAGTTTGTTTGCTGTGGCAGAAAGCCATACTTTCTCTCTTCTTCCTCTTCCTCTTTCTTCTCTCTCTCTCTCTCTCTCTCTCTCTCTCTCTCTCTCTCTCTCTCTCTCAGATTCTATGGGTGAATTATATCTCAATTACAAAACATTCTTTTATACAGTCAGGCAATAGGGATTGGATGGTGAATAAGACACAGGCAGGCTGGAAAGATGGCTTAGCAGTTAAGGCACTTGCCTGCAAAGTCAAAGGATCCAGGTTCCATTCACCAGTACCCATGTAAGTCAGATACACAAGGTAGCGCATGTATCTAGAGTTTATTTTCTGTGGCTGGAGGCCCTGGCATGCTCTTGCTTACTCAAATAAATAAGATATTAGAAGATTTTTAAAAAGACATAGGGGCTGGAGAGATGGAAGCGTACAGTGTTGCACATTTACACACACACACAAGGGGACACGTGTCTGGATTTCGTTCACAGCAGCTGAAAAGGCCCTGGCATGCCCATTCTCTCTCTCTCTCTCTCTCTCTCTCTCTCTCTCTCTCTCTCTCAGATTCTATGGGTGAATTATATCTCAATTACAAAACATTCTTTTATACAGTCAGGCAATAGGGATTGGATGGTGAATAAGACACAGGCAGGCTGGAAAGATGGCTTAGCAGTTAAGACACTTGCCTGCAAAGTCAAAGGATCCAGGTTCCATTCACCAGTACCCATGTAAGTCAGATACACAAGGTAGCACATGTATCTAGAGTTTATTTTCTGTGGCTGGAGGCCCTGGCATGCTCTTGCTTACTCAAATAAATAAGATATTAGAAGATTTTTAAAAAGACATAGGGGCTGGAGAGATGGAAGCGTACAGTGTTGCACATTTACACACACACACAAGGGGACACGTGTCTGGATTTCGTTCACAGCAGCTGAAAAGGCCCTGGCATGCCCATTCTCTCTCTCTCTCTCTCTCTCTCTCTCTCTCTCTCTCTCTCTCTCTCTCTCTCAAAAATAAAATAATAAAAAGAAATTCATAAAAAGACAAAGCATTCTTCAGATCAGAGAGAGAGAGAGAGACAATGGATAAAGCAGTCACAAGTTAAGTGCAATGTCTTTTATTTATTTAAATGTTTTGTGGATTTTTCAAGGCAGGGTCTCTCACTCTAGCCCAGACAGACCTAAGAAACTCAATCTATAGTCCCAGGTTGTCCTTAGACTCATGGCCATTCTTCTATCTCAGCCTCTTGAGTGTTGGAATTAAAGGTGTGCACCACCACACATGGATTTCTTAAACTTTTGAATTGACAGGTTTCATGCATGTACATAATATATTTTGATCATAATCCCCTCCCACTTATATTGTCTCCCTCATCTTCATCTCCCTTCCATGAACCCCTTCTTCTCTCCAACTAGTTCCTCATCTATTTGAGGGGATTTTTTTTCAAGGTAGGGTCTCACTCTATCCCCCGCTGACCTGGAATTAGTCTCAGGCTAGCCTCAAACTCACAGCAGCCCTCCTATCTCAACCTCCCAAGTGCTGGGATTAAAGATGTGGGCCACCATGCCCCACTCTATTTTTATGACTTTCTTTTTCCACCCTCTCCCATCTTCCGTGATAATGTGTTGATGAGCCCAGCATTGTGCAGGTGTTAAGGCATTGGTGGTATAGTGGTTAGCACAGCTGCCTTCCAACACTGCAGCTGCTGTGAGGTCATGAATGCAATGCCACTTGCTTCCAGAAGATAGCACTCCAAAGCACTCCCCCATCCTCTGGCTCTTGCATTCCTCCTGCCACCTCTTAGGCAAGGTTTCTGAGCCCCAGAAGGATTGATACAGATGTCTCTTTTAATGCTAAACAACCCAGTGACACTTATTAGTACTTTGAATGTTGAATCTCCCAAGTAGCCACTGCCATCTACAAAAGGAAGCTTTTTAAAGAAACTATTTATTTTTATTTGAGACAGATAGAAAGGGGGAGTGCGTGCATACATGCACCATCATATACATGTACACCTACACACGGCCACACACACCAGAGATGGTCTCACCATCTGTTTCTGGTGGACAAACAAGAGCACTGGTGATGGCCTATAACTCCTGGGGGTTTCATAGGCCTCCTTGACCAACAACTCATTGGGAGGTATCCTAGCCCTGGGGCTGGGATTTTCCTGTAACAATTTAAAGCTTTTGAACACATCATTCTCCAACCCTGAAGGGTATTGCTGCCCAAACTCTCTCTTTTAAAAAAACTTATATATTTTTAATATTTTTATTATTTATTTGAGAGAGAGAAAGAGGCAGACAGACAGAGTGAGTATGGGCATTCCAGGGCCTGCTGCCAGTGCAAATAAACTCCAAATGCATGCACCTCCCCATGCATCTGGCTGCACATGAGTACTTGGGAATTGAACTCTGGCTTTCTGGCTTTGCAAGCAAGTGAATTTAACTACTGAGCCATCTCTCCAGCTCATAAATTATATATATACATTTGTTAGTTTGGGTTTTCTTTTTTCTTTTGAGGTAGGGTCTCAGTCTAGCCCAGGCTGAACTGGAACTCACTCTGTAGTCCCAGACTGGCCTTGAACTCACAGTGGTCCTCTTCTGCCTCCAGAGTGCTGGGATTAAAGGTATGTGCCACCATGCCCAGCTATTAAATATTTATATATATATATATATGTGTGTGTGTGTGTGTGTGTGTATATATATATATGTGTGTGTGTGTGTGTATATATATGTGTGTGTGTATATGTGTGTGTGTGTGTGTGTGTGTGTGTGTGTGTGTGTGTGTGTGTGTGTTTTGGTTTTTTGAGGTATGGTCTCACTCTAGTCCAGGCTGACCTGGAACTCACTATGTAGTCTCAGAGTGGCCTTGAACTCACAGTGATTCACCTACCTCTGCCTCCCAAGTGTTGGAATTAAAGGCATGCACCACCACGCCCAGCTTAAATTATATTTTTTAATCAGCTAACAAGTAGATTTCCATATTACTTATTCATAATGGCTTCAGTTTTGGCTAACTCTCCCTGCAAATGCTCCTCTCCTCCACCCCCTTCCCACCTCCAGTTCTCCCTCTACTTACATATCCACTGTTCCCTCCCCTAAGTTCCTTCTCTTCCCCATTATGACCTCTTTCTAGCTTCCTGACTCTATTTCTCACTCTTACTCCAACTTACATACAAATCTAAAATTTCAAAGCTATGATCCTTATATGAGAGAGAACATGCAGTTTGTTATTTGAGCCTGAGTTATCTCACTTAGCATAATATTTTCCAGATCTGTTCATAGCCGGGAAGGGTGGTGCTCACCTTTAATCCTAGCCCCAGGAAGATTGAGGTAGGAGGATCTCTGTGAGTTCAAGGCCACCCTGAGACTACATAGTAAATTCCAGGTCAGCATGAGCTAGAGCAAGACCTTACCTCAAAAAAAAAAAAAAAAAAAAAACAACCCTAAAACTAAAAATTCAAAGCTACCATGCTTATGTGAGAGAGAATCTACAACATTTAGGTTAGCCTGCGTTATCTCATATTTTCATTCTTCTTTACAGCTAAATAAAAACTCCATTGTGTGTGTGTGTGTATAATAGCTTCATTATCTATTCATCAGTTAATGGGCATCTAGGCTCATCCCATTTCCTAGTTATTATGAATAGAGCACGGTAAACATGGATGAGTACATACTATAGTAAAGTGTAGAGCCCTTAGGGTATATGCTCAGGAGTGCCATAGCTGGGTCATGTGGTAGATCTATCTTTAGCTTTCTGAGAAACATCTGCACTGATTTCTTTAGTGACTGCACCAATTTACACCCCCACCAGTAGTGAATGTGTTCTTTTTTCCCCACACCCTCACTAGCATTTGTTGTCTTTGGATTTTTTTTAACTTTTTGTTGACAACCTGTGTACATATAGACAATATATCATGATCATAATCTTCTCCCACCACCCTCCTTTTTCCTTTCCCAAACAGCCCCTCCACTGAATCCTTCTTTCCAACTAGTCTCTGCTCTATTTTGATGTCATCATGTTTACCCTACTATTTTGCAGCTCTTGTGTAGGTCACATCAGCCACTGTGAGGTCATGAATACCATGGCCACTTTGTGTCTGGAAGACAGGATTATAAGCACTCCCCTACACCTTTTTTTTTTTTTTTTTGCTTATACCTTTTTCCACCACCTCGTCTGCAATAGTCTTTTGATTTTTTTTTAATTTAATTTATTAGTTTTCATTTCAGTGAATACAGGCAGTTTGGTACCATTATTTAGGCTCATCTGTGATCTACCCCCTCCCATTATACCCTCCTTGTTAATGAAAATCGGTCGTGCATTGTGGAGTTAGCCCCCAGTTATTAGTATGATAAATGTCTCTGAAAATCATGACCCAACATGTAACTCTGACATTCTTTCCGCCCCCTCTTCCGCAAGATTTCCCTGAGCCATGTTGGGTTCATTTTTGGTCTGCTTCAGTGCTGAGGTGTTGGGGGCTTGTTTTGTTTTTTGAGATAGGCTTTCACTCTAGTCCAGGCTGACCTGGAACTCACTATGTTGTCTCAGGCTGGCCTCAGATTCACAGAAATCCTCCTATTTCTGCCTCACAAGTGCTGGGAATAAAGGTGAGTGTCACCACGCCCAGTGTCTTTTGAGTTTTTGATGATCGCTATTCTGACTGGAGTGAGATGGAATCTCAAGTGGAATTTCATCTACAGGAAATGCAGGGAGGAGAAAAATATGCTTTATAAGAACCTATAACTGGGGATGGGGTTTGATGTAGACAAGAGCTCATGGGACCATCTTTTGTCTTGGTGTGCGCGGCTGTTTGTGCAGGTGTACATGTATATAATGGTGCACGTGTACATGCATGCATGTGGAGGCCAGAAAACAACCTTGGGTGTCATGTCAGATATACATCTTCTTGTTATTTTAATTTATTTTATTTATTTCAGAGAGAGAAAGAGGCAGATAGAGAAAAAGGGAGAATGGGCACGCCAAGGCTTCCAGTCATTGTAAACAAACTCCAGATACATATGGCACTTTGTGCATCTGGCTTACATGGGTCCTGGGCAATCAAACCTGAGCCTAGCACCTTAACTGCTAAGCCATCTCTCCAGCCTTTTTTTATATTTTTTAAAGATTTATCTTTATTTATTGATTGATTAGAGACAGAGAGAGAGAATGGGTGTGCCAGGGCCTCTAGCCACTGCAAACAAACTCCAGATGCATTTGCCACCATGGGCATTTGTCTTATGACGAACCTGGGTCCTTAATTTTCGGAGGCATGTGCCTTAACCATTAAGCCATCTCTCCAGCCCCTTTTTTTTTTTGGTATTTTTAAGACAGTCGCATGTACCCTAAGCAGGCCTCACTGTGTAGCTGATGATCACCTTGGACTTTTGGTCCTTCTGTTTTCACCTGAGTGCTGAGATTTCAGGTAAGCATCACCATACCTGGATAATCATCTTTTCTTTCTTTTCTTTTCTTTTTCTCCTTTTCTTTTGAGACAGGGTCTTTCCTTGACCTGGAGCTCACCATCTAGACTGGCCAGCCAGCAAGGCCCAGGAATACTCCTGTCTGCACCTCCCAGCAATGGGATAACAAGTGAACACCAGCACACCTGACATTTTTACATATTCTGAGGATCCAATTCAGGTCCTCACGCATGCGTGCAAGGCAAGAACATTATTGACTGACCTATCTTCCCAGCTCCTCAGGGAGCAGGCTTTGATTGTGATGCATGCTAAGATTTATAGAGAGCTTGCCTAGACAGAATCAGTAGGGTTTGTCAGTCCCCAAGGGAGAACCCAGCCCATGAGTACTCCTATACGAGGAGGACACCACGGTCTCAGGGAGCTGAAGAAGGGCCATGGTGGATGAAGCACTCGGGAAGGGGGACTGGAGCCCAGGAGGCAGCGTAAAGAATAGAAACAGGCCTGTCCTATTGGGTCTCCGAAGACCATGAGGGTTGTTCAGTCATCTCCAGTGACTTCTTGGATCCTTGCCTGCTCCTTCATCCAGTTGCCAGGCAGAGGGTCTGGAGGGTGAGAGGACAGTGGGAAGAAGGTGGTTCAGGTGCCCATGATTCACATAGTCCATCAGAGAAAACAGCTACGCCTCTATAAGCCTTTTCATGTGTAAGTGTGTCTGTGTGGGTGTGTGTCTGTGTACCTTCTAAAGACCTCTCTCACCTCTGTATACTGCCTGCCCCAGGCCTACCACCAAGTCCCAATCACCACCAGCTCTGACATGGACCCTTCCAACCTGACCTTCCTAATTCCACCCACGCACATGACACAAATCAGCAGGATGATCCCTGGAAAGAAAGTTTTAATCAGGTCACTGCCCTTGAAATGCCTACCTCCCATGACCTTAAGAAATGTACAAACACCAGCCATGGCCCCTGACACCTGACATCTGCACCCCCTACTGCCTTCACCATGGTAACTTCCTTCACACCAATTAAAACCCGGTGCCTTCTCCTACCTCAGGTTCTTTCTGGGTCTGAAACGTTCTTCTAATCTGGCCTAGAAAGCTAATCCTTTGGATCTGCACTTGATGGTTACTTCCTTTAAGTGTCTGATTCTATGCAATAACTTGCCCAACTCTGACCTACATAACATTTGACTTTCCCTTTGACAAAACTTATCAAGGTGTGAGGACTAGGGAAATGGCTGATTAGGTGAGAGTGCTTGCTGCACAACATGAGCCAGGCATGGCTACGCATGCCTGTGACCCAGCACTGACGGGCAGACAGGAGAATCGCTGGGGCTTGCTGGTCAGCCAGTCTGAAGGAAAAATGGCAGCTCCAGGTTCGGTGAGAGACACCATGTCAAGGAAATAAAGCAAAAGAGCAGTAGAGGAGGACACCCCATGTTCTCCACACGTGTGCACTCAGGGCATTGCATCTATACACCCATGTGCGTACACCACATACATATAATACACATAAGAAAAAAAGTGTGCGTATTTTCTCGGGTGGTCTGTGTAATTCACAGGGCAGGTACCTGCACCCACCTTCTCACTGTCCTCCCACCCGCCAGACCCTCTGCCTAACACATTCTTTGAATCTCACTCCCTTATGACCTTCTCAGAGGGCCCCTTCCCTGATCACCCAGCCTAGGGGCACATCCCTTTGTGCAGCCCCGCAGATTCCTGAACATCTTTTGTAAATCTTATCGCAACCATAAAAGCACTTGTTTTTCTTAAATATTTTATTTATTTGCAAGGAGGGGGGAGAGAGAATGAGCTCTGCAGGGTCTCTTGCCTCTACAAACAAACTCCAGATCATGCACCATTTGGTGTATCTGGCTTTACTTGGGTACTGGGGAATTGAACCTGGGTCCTCAGGCTTTTCATGTGTAAATGTGTCTGCTAAACCAGCTCTCCTGCCTCAGTGCCTGGTGGTAATACTTCCCTCCCACAAGATTTTTAATGTCATCCCACTTATTTCTAGTCCCTAAAACATTTGTCACAAGATTCCTCTCAGGTCAGCCCACAAGAACTCTTATGAAAAATCTATGAAATAGCATGAAAAATTATATGGTACTGAGAATATAGTATGTAGTTTTTGTCAGGTTTTTAAAGAGGATTAATATTCTGAAAGAGGCTAACTTAGAACCTTTCCTTAGATATGGAAGGGCCTGTCTTTCCTGCAGGACATAATCCCTCCTCTAAAATAAGCCCTAGGGGGCTGGAGAGATGGCTTAGCGGTTAAGCGCTTGCCTGTGAAGCCTAAGGACCCCGGTTCGAGGCTCGGTTCCCCAGGTCCCATGTTAGCCAGATGCACAAGGGGGCGCACGCGTCTGGAGTTCGTTTGCAGTGGCTGGTAGCCCTGGCGTGCCCATTGTCTGTCTGTCTCTCTCTCTCTCTCTCTCTCTCTCTCTCTCTCTCTCTCTCTTTCTCTCTCTCTCTGCCTCCTTCTCTGTCTGTTGCTCTCAAATAAATAAATAAAAAAATAAACCAAAAAAATAAAATAAAATAAAATAAGCCCTAGGGCTGGAGTGATGGCTCAGTGGTTAAAGACACTTACTTGCAAAGCCTGATGGCCTGGATTCAATTCCCCAGTACCCATGTAAAGCCAGATGTGAAGTGGTCTAACGTAGCTGGATGCTCACCTTCTGAATGTCTTACGGCTGCCAAGTGATGCCAGGGGTGTTATCTGAAAGCTCAGCAGGGGGAGGGTCTGCTTCCAGGCTCTCACGGTGGGACTGCAGTTCCTTGCCATATGGACCTCTTCATAGTTCAGCTCACAACGTGGGAGCTGGCTTCATCATAGTAAGGGAGGGAAGAAGGAGAGAGACAGAGAGAGACAGAACCAGAGAGAGGAGAATAAATCTTTTATAAGAGCACCCATCATTCTGCTGTTTTGCTTGTTAGAAGCAAGTCTCTTGATCTGGTACACCAAGAAGGAATTATGGAAGAGCATGGATACCAGGAGATACCACTGGAGGCACCGAGGATGTTACAGGCTGCCTATCACAGAATACACGAGAGCAGAAGCCACAGACCAGAGCCTATACGGTGAGGCAGATGATGGCCAAGAGGGAAGGCATTAGCAGTGGAATAGCTGATGGACAGCTGAGCCACTGTCCATCCTCCAGCAGACTGCTATTGGTCGGGAATGCAGGTTGTTTTCAGATCTGCTAATTTTCTGAAAGTAGGCAAAGCCCGAGTTTTCTTTCTTATGAGACATTTTCTAATTTTTTTTTGAGGTAGGGTCTCACTCTAGCTCAGGCTGACCTGGAATTCACTATGTAGTCTCAGGGTGGCCTTGAACTCACTGTGATCCTCCTACCCCTGCCTTCTCAATGCTGGGATCAAAGGCGTGCACCACCACGCCTGGCATTTTCTAATTTTTAAAACCGGGATAATCAAGCAAAACAATAACTGGGGATTAACAATTTATGGCTCCTCTTTATGACAGGAAGGGCTTAATTTATTTTTGTTTTTCACACCCTTTGCATATGTGTGCCATTTCTCTACCTTGTTAACTGGAAGCAAGAATCAAGAATCAAGGTCAGCAATAAATGTTGTCAAGTCAAGTGTGAAGCTGCCACAATACTACTTCCTTGGGGACCATTCCCCGTAACCCAGGAGTGCTGGCTGGAAGGGGCCTCTGACCTCCAATGCTGAACCCAAACTCTGCCACTTTGTGTGTGTGTGTGTGTGTGTGTGTGTGTGTGTGTGTGTGTGTGCATGTGCGTGCATGTCTGTGTGATTTCTACCTTAATTTTGAGACAGGGTCTTTTACTGAACCAGGAGGTCACCAATTCAACTAGACTAGCAGGTCAGCAAACCCCAGGGTTCCTCCTGTCTCCATCTCTCCAGTGCTGGGATTACAAGTGTGCACCATTACTCCTGGATTCCCACCCCTCACCCTCCCCATGGGTGCTAAGTAGGGATCTGTGGTGGTTTGACTCAGGTAAACTTGGGTGTTCGGAATGCTAGGTTCCCAGCTGATGGAGATTTGGGAATTAATGCCTCCTGGAGGGAGTGTATTGTTGGGGAGGGTTTATGAGTGTTATAGCCAGTTTCCCCATGCCAGTCTTTGGCACACTCTTCTGTTCCTGTTGTCCACCTTATGTTGGCCAGGGGGTGATGTCCACCCTCTGCTCATGCCATCGTTTCCCCCTGCCATTGTGGAGCTTCCCCTCAAGCCTATAAGCCAAAATAAACCTCTTTTTTCCACAAGCTGCTCTTGGTTGGATGATTTCTACCAGCAATGTGAACCGGACTGCAACAGTAAAGTGGTACCAGGAGTGGGGTTGCTGCTAGACACCTGACTGTGTGGCTTTGGTCTTTTGGAGCTGATTTTCAAGAGGAATGTGGAAGGATTTGAAACCTTTGGCCTAAGAGACACGTTGCAGTGCTATAAGTACAGCTTGATGGATTATTCTGGTCAGAGTTGAAAGGCCTGAATGCAGTAAGAACTAGGAACTGTGAGGTTTGGCTTATGAGGGTGAGAAAGAGCTTTGGCTGGACTGGGCTAGCAGTTTGTGTGGGAAGCTTGCTCTTATGCCCATGTCCTGAAAAGTTCTGCAGGGTTGCTTTGCGTAGCAATGAACCGGTGTGAGCAGAGGGATATGGCACAGAGGGAAAAATCTTTCGGTGAACCGCTGCCTGCTCAACTGCAATTGACAGAGTATAACCTTTGAGATTGGGCCAGCTGACCTGCACTGGGGCAACAGGAAGAATGTTGACTGCTTAAGGAGTGTCCTGTTCTTCAAAGTATGCTTTATTCTCCCCTGGATTAACAAATTGGCACCCTACCTGGTATTGTAGAGTACAAGAACTTCAGGAAAGAGAGGGTCATTGTGTTTGTAACAGTCTTGTGTTTTGGAAATAGCCATGGGCAGTGTGAAACAGGTTTGCTGAATGCTTGCATGGAGACCCCATGGGGCCATGAGGATGAACCGAGGATTGCAGTGGAGATGTCAGGACCATGAGATGGCTCCTAAGGAGAGCTGCCATCCCTGGATGAAGTTTTCCAGGACTGTGAGTAGCCTAGTTGGAGGGGCAGAAATGGAACTCCAGAGAATTATTGGACTTGGAGGTTTGTCACTGACTAGAATTGTTGGACTTGGAACTACAGAGTTTGATGTTTGCCCTGGTTGTTTTAAATCTTCTATTGGTTGAATATTTCTTTGCTATGCCCAATGCCATCTTTTGCAGTGTGATTATTTATTCTGTGACATTATGGGTTTTGGGGGGATTTTGGGGTATAATGTCTCAGTTAAAAGATCTTGGTCCATAGGGATGTTTGAACTATAAAAATGATTTTAAAAACTGTGGGGATTTTTAAAGTTGGACTGAATGCATTGTATTTTTTAAAAATTTTATTTATTTGAGAGTGACGGACATAGAGAGAAAGATGGGGAAAGAGAGAGAGAGGGGGAGAGAATGGGCACGCCAGACCCTCCAGCCACTGCAAACAAATTCCAGATGCATGCATCACCTTGTGCATCTGGCTTAAGTGGGTCCTGGGGAATTGAGCCTCAAACCAGAATCCTTAGGCTTCACAGGCAAGCACTTAACTGCTAAGCCATCTCTCCAGCCCCGAATGCATTCTATTTTACATCATGTATGGTTATCAGTTTATGGGAGCCAGGCGTGAAATGTGGTGGTTTGACTTAGGTGTACCCCATAAACTTAGGTGTTCTGAATGCTAGGTTCCCAGCTGATGGAGATTTGGGAATTAACACCTCCTGGAGGGAGTGTATTGTTGGGGGCGGGTTTATGAGTGTTATAGATAGTTTACCCTTGCCTGTGTTTGACCAACTATCCTGTTCCTGTTGTCCACCTTATATTGGCCAGGGAGTGCTGTCCACCCTCTGCTTATGACATCATTTTCCCTGCTATCATGGAGCTTCCCCTTGAGCCTGTAAGCCAAAATAAACCTCTTTTTCCCACAAGTTGCTCTTGGTTAGGTGATTTCTACTAGTAATGTGAACCTGACAACAGGACCCAAACTCAGGTCCTCATGCTTGTGTGGGAAGCACTTTACAGATTAAGCCATCTTCCCAGCAGAACTTCTCACCTTTGAGAGCCTCAGCAAGGTTTTTCTTTCTTTTTATTGTCGTTCTTTTTTGTTTTGTTTTTCAAGATAGTGTCTCACTCTAGCCCAGGCTGACCTGGAATTCACTATGTAGTCTCAGAGTGGCCTTGAACTCCTGGCAGTCCTCCTACCTCTGCCTCCCAAGAGCTGGGATTAAAGGCATGTGCCACCATGCCTGGGATGGAGTTTTAAATTTTTTTTAAAATATTTTTCTAGCCTGGCATGGTAGTGCATGCCTTTAATCCCAGCACTCAGGAGGCAGAGATAAGAGGGATCATCGTGAGTTCAAGGCTACCCTGAGACCATATAATGAATTCCAGGTCAGGCTGGGCTAGAGTGAGACCCTACCTTGAAAAACATACTATATATATATATACATACACATACACACACACACACACACACACACACATATATCTATCTATCTATCTATCTATATATATATATATATATATATATATACACACACATACATATATATATACTTTTTTTTTTCTCTGCCTCTAAGCCAGGCCTGGTGGTGCATGCTTTTAATCCCAGCACTTGGGAGGCAGAGGTAGAATTGCCATAAGTTTGAGGCCAGTTTGAGGCTACACAGTGAATTCCAGGCCAATTTGGGCTAGAGTGAGACCCTATCTTGAAAGACTAAACGAAAATTTATTTATGTGCAAGCAGAGAAAGAAAGAGGAGAGAATGGATGCACCAGAGCCGTTTGCCACTGCAAAAAAATACTCCAGTTGCACATGACACTTTGTGTATCTGGCTTTTACATGGGTATTGAACCAGGCCATCAGGCTTTGCAAGCAAGAGCCATCTCTCTAGACCCCTTTCTTTAAAAATTATTTGTCTTTGTGTGTGTATGTGGAGTATGATGTGTGTGCAGACATGTGCTTGCCATGGTGCCCATGAGGGTCAAAACAACCTCAGCCACTTTGCAATTGGCTTTACATGGGTGCTAAGGAATATAGAACTTGGATCAGCAAGCTTGCAAGCAAGTTCTTCTAAATGCTGAACTGTCTTCCCAGCCCCACCATAGAGCTGTTATAGCATTAAGCCAAGTTGAATACTTGAGGCATTCCCATAAAGCTTGCCATACTCCAGTAATCCCATAAATATGAGCATGTACCATTGCCTAGCTGGCTGGGAAAGTGAGCCTCTAAAAAGCAGACCTGTCATTGTCACTGAAGGGTTTGAATCCCACAACAGTTTGCTGGTGTCCTTAGCAGGAGGAAATTCAAATGGCTTAGCACGGCCCACACACGAGGCTCTTTTGGAGCTATGCCTGCCCAGCCTTCAAGGCTCATCTCTCAGCTCCACCTCTCCTCACACTTGGCAGTCCAGCCGCACTGTGGCTGTTTCTTGAGTGTTCTGTGCTCTTCTGCCACATCAAAGCCTTTCCAAGTGCTGTTCCCTCAGCTGGAACTTCTTCTCCCTCCTTCGACCACACCTTCCTTCTATGTATTCCAGCTATGCACTACCAAGAGAATTTTTTTTCTTCCAATTTTTCATTTATTTGCAAGGAGACAGAGAAAATGGGAATTGGTGTGACGGTGCCTGGTGCTGCTGCAAACAAACTCCACACACATGCACCACTTTGTACATCTGGCTTTATGTGGGTACTGGGGAATTGAACCCAGGCAGTCAGGCTTTGCAAGAAAGTGCCTGCAACCATTGAACCATCTCTCCAGCCCCAAGAATTCTTGATGATCCTTGCTAAACCTGCGGACAGGCACAATATCCGTGTGCCTCCTCACTCCCTTTTCTTCCAAAGTCTGTGTGGCATGAAAAAGCCACTGACAAAACATTTCTGGGGATGACCACAGCAGACACACGAGCAGACAGC
This sequence comes from Jaculus jaculus, assembly GCF_020740685.1. NCBI lineage: Eukaryota > Metazoa > Chordata > Mammalia > Rodentia > Dipodidae > Jaculus > Jaculus jaculus. The sequence continues at coordinate 171,663,683 of NC_059102.1, read as the reverse complement.
GCCATCTGTCGCCCCAAATTTGTACTTCAGCGCCTAGAAAGGAGCCTTAATACCAATACTTGATGTATGCCACTTTCCTAAGTGCGTTACTAATTTTCACAAGCACCAAAGGAGTTAGGTGGTATCTTTAGTGCAATTTTACGAATAGTGTGAGACACAGAGCAGTTAAATGTTTCACCTGGGATCACAGAGCTAGAAAATCTAAGACTCAAACCCAGTATGGACTTATTTTTATACTATAAAGTAATTCCCTGTATAGTCCTTTATCTTTGTACGCATGTGCACTCATGAGTGTGAGTGCAGGTATGCCTGTGCACAGGACACTTGTCGGTCCTCGCTTTCACCTTATTTTTAGAGAGTTTTTAAAAATATAATTTATTTGCAAGGAGAATGAGTCAAGTTCTCCAGCCACTGCAAACTCCAAATATATGTGCCATCTTGTGCACCAGGCTTTACGTGGGTACTGGGGAATTGAACCTGAGCACTTAGGATTTGCAGGCAAGTGCCTTAGCCATTTCCTCAACCTTTTGAGCATTTTTGTTCATCACAGCACAGGTCATAGGCCAGGCTTGCCAGACCACAAACCTCAGGGAATTCTTGTTTCTGCCTTCAGGCACTGGAATTAGATGCTTGCTACCATGTCCAGCTGTATATGGGTTCTAAATTCAGGTCCTCATGCTTAAGTGACAAGCCCTGTACCTACTGAGCCATCTCCAATGAACTAGTCATGTCCCAGACAGCTCCATCATAAGGTCTACTTTGAGGAAATGGCTACTAGTAACTTCAGTATCAAAATGCCATCTAGAGTGACCAACGTATTCTGAAAGCTGCAGTTTTCCATGGGTGTGCCTCAGGCTTGCCCCTGCTCAGAGAGCAAACAAGAGCAGCTGGCCACGGTCTCCAGCAAGCACCCCATCTCTGACCTTTAGCCTAGGCAGGCAGACTTGCTGGACATTGTACGGTGACTGAGCAGCAGTCTGGCGTGGGTGAACATGATGGCAGTAGTCATCACTCAGGCCTCTCTCTGGATCACTTCACACATCTTGATACTGCCATCTTGAACGGAGGTTGGCTACTTGCTTCTTAAATCCTACCTCTTTTCACCTCCTCCTCTCAATCATTCCTTTTTAGCATGTGTGGAAATGCCTGCTTGCCTCCATTTAACATCAAGTTGTTTTTTAAACATTTACTTAGTGCACGATATTATACTCAATAAAACCCTTTAATATGCTTTACTCCTGTTACCTCATGTAATCTTCACGATAGCTCTGACACTATTTTACAGATGAGCTAGAGCACAGAAGTGCCATATTCAGGGTCACACAGCAACCAACAGACACTAGGTACAACCTAGCTGTCTTAATAGTCTGTAGTGTTAAAACACTATTGGGACTAGATATGGTGGCACACTCCAGGAATCCCAGTACTTGGGAAGCTGAGGCAGGAGGACCCTGAGTTTGAGGCCCCACTGGACTGCAGTGAGACAACTAGCCCACCAAACAAAAAGCCCCACGGCACTAGGCTTCCACTACCTTCCACTACTAGAAGCTGTATCTGATCTCTTTACTCCCAAATGGTAAGCACACACAGTATATGTCAACAAACTTGTTTTAATAGATATATACATATGCACACATACGGTCACAGACCAGCGTGACAAATACCTCTTCTTTAGCCAAGAGAGCTCTGCCCTACTCAGGACTCTGACAACTGCTCCAGAGAGCAGCAAAGTACAGCCGTCTTCATATGACACCCAGCAGGGAGCACTTTACTAGACAAGTGCCCCCAGATGCATGTGCCTGGGCCTCATGCAGGTCCAGAGCTTTGCTGAACCCTCTTCATCAGCTCTTCATCCTGCATGGACAACTCTGTCAGCTTTTTGCCCATGCGCTCATGGATGTCCAAGTACTTGGAGACACACCGGTCCAGGCACACAGACTCGCCTTTGGAGAGCTCTGCTTCCTTGTAGTGAGGAGGCACACACTTCCGGTGGCAGGCACTGGTCATCCTGGGGGTAGGAAGAAACAAGGTTGTATCAGCTGCATCCTGTGGCATCCCAGGAACCCAAAACGCATTCTAGCCCTGCTATACTGATTTTGCTTCCCCTACAAAAGCTGGGTACATCTTCGGTCTGCAATTCAACCATCTTGGAAAGTTCCTGAGTAAGAACCTTGTTTGAGGCTGTAAACAATGACGGATTAAATACTATGGCCAGCACCATGCTAGGTGTGGACTCAGTTATGCCATCCTCACAATAACCCTACAAAGAGGCACAATCAGCATCCCTATGTACAGGTAAGGAAATGAGGACAGAAAAGCTCAGTATGGGCTGGAGAGATGGCTTAGCGGTTAAGCACTTGCCTGTGAAGCCTAAGGACCCGGGTTCGAGGCTTGATTCTCCAGGACCCACGTTAGCCAGATGCACAAGGGGGCGCACGCGTCTGGAGTTCATTTGCAGTAGCTGGAGGCCCTGGCGCACCCATATTCTCTCTCTCTCTCTCTCTCTCTGCCTCTTTCTCTCTGTTGCTCTCAAATAAATAAATAAACAAAAATAAGCCAAAAAGGTCAAAAAAATTTTTTAAAAAAGAAAAGCTCAGTAATTTGCTAATTAGAGCCAGGCTAACTTAACAGCCTGCATTTAGAAATCATTCTAAAATTTACAGCCTCCAAGATAAGCCAATGAATCAAATGAGCTAATAAAAATGGCAGGTATTTGTTTCCTACCTGTTCGGCTTCATGCTAAAGGCCTTCATATTGAATATTAATACTGTCTTTATGAGGTAGATGACCTCTTTTAGTGTTTTTTTTAAAATAGTTTATTTATTTGAGAGAGAGGAAGAGAGAGAGAGAGAGAGAGAATGGGTATGCCAGGACTTCCAGCTGCTGCAAACAAACTCAACGCTACCTTGGACCATCTGGCTTATGTGGGTCCAGGGAATTGAACATGGGTCCTTTGGCTTCATATGCAAGTGCCTTAACCACTAGGCCATCTCTCCAGCCCTAATTTCTATTTTTTAGATGAGGTAATCAACTATCAAACAATACAAGAAACTTGCCTTTAAAAATAGTCAGCAGGGGTAATGTGGAAGAGGTGACAGAAAGAATGTAAGAGCCAAAGGAAGGGCAGGACTCCATACAAATGCTCCCTCCAGACACAAAATGGCCTGGATATCCATGGCCTCACAGTGCCTGACACTACCTGCATAGACCATCATAAGAGGAAAAGATCATGACATCAAAAGAGAGAGACTGAATGAGATGGGGAGCGGCTATGATGGACAATGGAGTTTCAAAGGGGAAAGTGGGGGGAGGGAGGGTATTACCATGGGGTATTTTTTATAATCATGGAAGTTGTTAATAAAAATAAATAAATAAATAGAAAAAAAAAGAAATCACTTCCTCCTAGAGAGATGGGTGGCTCAGTGGTTAAAGGTACTTGTTCTCAAAGCCTGAAGGCCTGGGTTCAATACCCCAGTACCCACGTAAAGCCAGATGCACAAAGTGGCTCATGTGTCTGGAGTTCGCTTGAGGTGGCACAAGGCCATGGCATGCCCATTCCCATTTTTTCTCTATATGCAAATAAATAAATATTTAAAAAAAAAATTCAGCAGGGGGATAGAGAAATGCCTCAGCAGTTAAGGCACTGTCTGCGAAGCCTAAGAGCGTAGGTTCCATTCCTCCCCAGTACCCATGTAAAGCCACATGCACAAAGTGGCACAAGCACCTAGAGTTCATTCGCAGCAGCTGGAGAACCTGGTACGCCCATTCTCTGTCTCTCTTTCTTTCTCTACTTGCAAATAAATAAATAAAAATATTTTTTAAAATGGGGCTGGAGAGATGGCTTAGCAGTTAAGCGCTTGCTTGTGAAGCCTAAAGACCCTGGTTCAAGGCTCGAATCCCCAGGACCCACATTAGCCAGATGCACAAAGGGGGTGCATGTGTCCGGAGTTCGTATGCAGTGGCTGGAGGCTCTGGCGTGCCCATTCTCTCTCTATTGCTCTCAAATAAATAAACAAAAAAATGGGGCTGGGGAGATGGCTCAACAGCTAAGGCACTTGCCTGCAAAGGAGTTTGATTCCCTAGTACCCATGTAAAGCCCGATGCACAAAGTGGTGCATGCATCTGGAGTTCGGCCAGAGGCCTTGATGCACCCATTCTCTCTCTCCTCTTTCTGCTTACAAATAAATAAATAAAAATATTTTTTAAAAAATACATATATATACACACGCACATATATGTATGTATGTATGTGTGTGTGTATGTATGTATATTTTGGTTTTTCAACTAGGGTCTCACTCTAGCCCAAGCTGACCTGGAATTCATTATGGAGTCTCAGGGTGTCCTCGAATTCATGGCAATCCTCCTACCTCTGCCTCCCGAGTGCTGGGATTAAAGGTGTGTGCCACCACACCTGGCTTAAAATATATTTTTGAAAAAGATGTTAGACATGGTAGTCCATGCCTTTAATCCCAGCACTCGGGAGGCAGAGGTAGGAGGATCATTGTGAGTTTGAGGCCACCCGGAGACTGCATTGTAAATTCCAGGTCAGCCTGGGCTAGAGCGAGACTCCTCCTCAAAAAACCAAAAGAGATATTCAGCAGGTGACTGGTATGGCAGGATTTGTTTCCAAATTTGCCCGATGGGCACAAGTACTAGTTGTGGGGCAGACTAAGATTTAAGATCGGATCTTGCTACTGACAAGCTAAGGATCCTGAGGTATTTAAGACATCTCATTTTCTCATGTTAAAATGGGATTACTAGTACTAACGTACTGCAGTATTATGAAGATTTAATAAAAAAGAAAAGCGGGGGGCTGGAGAAATTGCTTAGTGGTTAAGACACTTGCCTGCAAAGCCCAAGGACCCAGGTTTGATTCCCTAGTACCTATGTACACCAGTTGCACACGGTGGTACATGTGTTCATTTGCAGTGGCTAGAGGTCCTGGTGTACTCATTCTCTGCCTGTCTCAAACTAAAAAAAAAAAAAAAAAAAAGACAGCCCGGCGTGGTGTCATGCCTTTAATCCCAGCACTCAACAGGCAGAGTAGGAGGATCACTGAGTTTCAGATCCACCTGGCCTAGAGTTAAGACACTACCTCAAAAAAAAAAAAAAAAAGATACTGCACATAAAATGCTCAGCGAGTACCTGACAAAGTAGAAGCTTAAGAAACGTTAATTATTAAACAGGAGATTTGTCAAAATGCAATGCTCAACTCTGAAACTAAAAGGAGCCCAGCCTGTAGCTTCTCTATCTGCCATGCTCCTTCATGCCAGCTCCACCGCATTTAAACAGCAATGCAAACCGGGCCTACTTTATTTAGCCTTCCATGCCCAGGCGTGAGCATGACAGGCATGGGGCTCAGGATCCACTATACTGAGGAAAGCACTTGTCAGAAGTCCTCCATTCTGTCGCTGTCAAGGGGGACCAAGTAACTAAGGAACGGCAGCGTGGCTCTCTTTACCTGTTGTACATATCAGCCATCATCTCCACCTCCAGCTCGGCAGCCAGCTGCTGGGCCCTGAGTGGATCCATCTCGACTCAGCACCGCGGAAGGAACCTCTTTCCTGAAAGCAGAGTCACCGTGAGCACCGACCCCTCCGGTTCTCCCTGGTACCCGGGGACTGGAGGATACGTGGACTCACAGGGGTCAGACCAGCAGGGGTCACTGACCTAGTACAGATGTGGGAGGGAGGCCCTGAGGAGGACACGGCCCAGCACAAGGTCACTCAGGAAGCCATGAGGGGCGGGGCGCGGCTGGAAACAGCCCTGGTGCCTCAGTCTCTCGATTACATTCTTTTTTGTTTGTTTTTCGAGGCAGGGTCTCACTCTGGTCCAGGCTGACCTGGAATTAACTCTGTAGTCTCAGGGTGGCCTCGAACTCAAGGCAATTCTCCTACCTCTGCCTCCCCAGTGCTGGGATTAAAGGCGTGCACCACCACGCCCGGCTGTCCAGAACATTCTTGTCCAAGAGAAGATGGACGGCCGCGGCGGGACGCTCCAAAATGTGAGCCTGAAGCCGCGGGGGCCCTGGGACTCGAGCCTACCCCGGGCCTGCGCGATGCCACATCAGGGTCACCTTGGGATCAGGGACCACGGCCCACTCACCGCAGCCCGGGTCAGGTCGCCGCTCCCCCGACGCCTCAAGCCGCCCAACGCTGAAAAGTTGCCGGGCGCAGGGGAAGACGACAGCGGAAGCACGCGGGCCGCTTCCGGGAGGGAAGTCCCGCCTCCGCTTTGACCCGGAAGGAGACGCGAGCGAGGCGGTCCTGGAGGGTCGCCGCCACGGACGGGGAGCGCAGGCCGCCGTGGAGCCGGCCGTGGTCGCGCGCGCGGGCGCCGTGAGGGGCGCGCGGCGCCGCTTCCTGATTGACGTCCGGCCCCGGGGTTGTCATGGAGACGCTTGAGGTTTTGGATCTGGGAAGGGAGCCGGCTGTGCAGTCCTTGTGGGCCAGCACTGCCTCCGGAGAAGGAAGAACGCCCTCAAACGTCGCCTCTTAGTTTTTTTTTTTTTTTTTGTGGTTTGGTTTGGTTTGGTTTGGCGGTGGTGTGCGGGGGGGCGGATATTTCAAGGTAGGGTCTCGCTCTAGCTAAGCCAGGCTGACCTGGAATTCACTATGCAGTCTCAGGCTGGCCTCGAACTCACAGCCGTACTCCTACGTCTGCCTCCCGAGGCCTGCGATTGGAGGTGTGCACCACCACGCCCGGGCCACCTGGAACACTTTTAGAAGGCTCAATACCTAGCTAGGCCTTACCTGTTAACAAATCAGAATCTCTGGGAGTAGGACCCCCGGCATCAGTAAATGCTTAAAATTCTGAAGGTGGGCTATGGAGATGGCTTGATAGTTAAGGCGCTTCCCTGCAAAGTCAAAGGACCTAGGTTCAATTCCACAGGACCCATGTAAGTCGCATGTATCTGGAGTTTGCAGCCCTTCAAGGCCCTGGTGCGCTCACTGTCTGTCTGTCTGTCACTCGTTCTCTGCCTCTTTCTCATAAATAAGTAATTTTTTAAAAAAAGAATGCAGGTGATTCCTATGCGCAGCCAAATTTGAAAACCAGTATGCCATGGAAGTTTGCACAGTTACTGCATATAAGTCACTGACCCACGGTGGGGACCCGGTCACTACCCTACAGACTCATCTTTGTCAAGGTCTTTGAAGACTGAGACTTTATATATGCATATGTATGTATGTATATGTGTGTGTGTGTATATATATACACATAAGGCGTGTAAAATTATTTGAGAGAGAGAATGGGCATGCCAGGGCCTTCAGCCATTGCAAATGATCTCCTTTGTGCGTCTGTCTGGGGAATCAAACTCTGGTCCTTAAGCTTTGTAGACAAGTCTTAACCGCTGAGCCATCTCTCCAGCCTGTAAAACAAATTTTAAAATTTTATTTTATTTTTGTGTTGCTACGGATAGAACCCAGGGCTTCTCCTTGTATGGGCAAGCACTGAACCACTGAGCTATACCCCCAGGTTACAGTCTTTTTTTTTTTCCCCCCCTTTGGTTTTTTGAGGTAGAGTCTCACTCTGGCCCAGACTGACCCAGAATTCACTATGTAGTCTCAGGGTGGCCTCGAACTCACAGGGATCCTCCTACCTCTGCCTCCCAAGTGCTGGGATTAAAGGTGTGCCCCACCATGCCTGGCTTCAGTCATTCTTTTCTATTGCTTTTCAGTGTTTAATTGTATGAGTATACTACCTTTCATTTGTATATTCCCGTTGAACATTTGGGTTGTTTACACTTTGAATAACTTTGAAAGAATAATGCCGCATGATACTACTGGTCACACTTTGGATGGGGCTGCTGGGGATTAAACCCAGGGCCTTGTGCATACTGAGTGTGTAGTCTACTACTGAGCTATATATACCCCAGCCCCCAGTACAGATGGTTTTACTTTGGATAATATAGTCAAGATATTTTTAAAGAAACTTTATGGAAAAAGAAGAGAGGTTCTCATATGAAATTCTCTGCCTCCTAAGTGGGATATTTACTGTGTATTATGAAAGGCTGCATAATTTAAATAACGTGCTCAAAGTGATAAAGTGACAGAAATGGAAAGGAGACTTAGTGGTTGCCTGGAATTAGGGTTGGTGAAAAAAGGAAAATGTAGCTAGCACAAGGTAGACCTTTGTGGTGATGAGATGGTTTTGTATGTCAGTCGTGTTGGTGGTGACAAAACACACATGAGATGTCATAGGATTACACACACTGCCCATGTCAGTTTCCCTGGCTGTGATACGGTATGTACTGATACGACATTAACATTTAGTGGATGCTGAGTGAAGGGTCTCTGGAACTTCTCTGTACTATTTATGCAACTTCTTATGACTATAATTATCTCAAACTGAAGTTTAAAAGTTCACTACAAATACGAGAAAACTGGAGAGATGGCTCAGCATTTAAAGGCACTTATTTACAATGCTTGACAGCACAGGTTCCATTCCCCAGTACCCACGGGAAGCCAGATGCACAAAGTGGCACATGCATCTGACGTTTGCAGTGGCAGAAGGCCCTGGCATACCCATTTTCATTCTCTCTCTTTGTGCTCTCGCACTGTCTCTCTCCCTCTTCCCCCCCTGCAATCCAAGTTCCCATATTAAAAGAGTTTTTTAAAAAAGAAAAAAAAAAACAGTACAGCATCTTGTCCAGGATTGGTAATAAAGCTAACCAGCACCCATGTAACACCAGATGCCATGAGACATCTGCGATCCCAACTGCACCCATGATGATGTGAGCCAGGAGAATCAGAAGCTTGTGACCCAGCTAGTCTGACAATTTGAAGTCTTACCGTTCTTTGCAGCAGCAAGAGACCTCATCTCAAAACAAGTATAACCAGGCACGGTGGTGCACACTTCTAAATCTAACAGTCAGGAGGCTGAGGTAGATGGATCTCATGAATCAAGGCCAGCCTGGGCTACAGAGTGAGTTCCAGATTAGCCTGGGCTACAGTGAAACCTTGCCTCGAAAAAAAAAAACAATAAGCCACATAAAGGGGTGGGTGGGGAAAAGGCTCAGTGGTTAAAGGAACTTGCTTACAAAGCCTGCCAGGAGACACAGGAAGAGACCACCATCAGTCATTAATATTATACTGTGACCATTGGTTTCCAAACCTGGCTGCACAAAATAATGTCTCAAATCATCCCAGGCATATGTTCCCCAATTCCCTTTTTATATTTCTTCTTGATTATTTAGTTAACTCAGTATATATCAAGAGCCTAACATGACTGGCAATCTGTAAGGCTCAGGGTCTGCAGCCATGAGCCTCATGGAGCATAACATCCAGTGAGAGAGGGTGAATAAGGAGGAAATGAATAAAGTAGGCTTTAAAAAATATTTTGCTTATTTATGAGAGAAAGAGGCAGATAGAGAATGGGTGCACCTAGGGCCTTTACCTGCTGCAAACAAACTCCAGATGCATGGGTCATCTTGTTCATCTGGGTACTGGGGAATTGAACTTGGGTACCTACTTCGCAGTCAAGTGCCCAAACTACTAAGCCATCTGTCCAACCCCAAGGAGGATTAAAAAAAATATTTAGTCATTTGAGAGGCAGAGAGAGACGGAAAGACTCCAAACACATGCACCACATTTTGCATCTGGCTTACATGGATGGGTACTGAGGGATTGAACCTGGGTCCTTGGGCTTCTCAGGCAAGCACCTTAACCACTAAGCCATCTCTCCAGCCCAATAAGGCAGTTTTTGATTCCAGTAAATATGAAGAAAATGAAGCAGGCTGAGGTGATGGAGCGATCGACACTCATGGAGGCCCTCACTGAGGGAATGAGATTTGGGTGGAGTCCAGAACTAGAAGGAGCCAGCCTTGCAAAGAGCAGCAAGAGACCAAGCATGAGTCTGGTAAACCATCTATTTAAAGAACAGGAAGCAGGCCAGTGTGGATGAGTGGTGGGGGGTGGGGGAGGAGGACTGGAGGAAACACACAAGCTTCACAAGTGGGAGGGCTATCCACTCTCCAAATGGTATCCTTTAAATTGTAGACATGCAGGGTAAAAAGTTATTTGGGTTTTATTTCCATTCCAAAATTTCAGTTCAATACAAAAGTGTATTCAGAGCTGAGTACCTGTTACTTCCACTCAAAACAGAGCTGAGTTAGGTATGTAATAAGACTCAAGTTCGGTGATCCATCAGCTCCCTACATCACTGGTCTCCTTTTTGCCCCGCCCCCTCCAACTCTACCCAGTGTGAGCCCTCTGTCAGCAGCTTCACCCTTCAGAAGCTGCCTGGCCTAGGCAGAAGTAAAGGGCCTATGTATAGGAACACTGGGGCAAGGGGCTAAGGTAACACAAGAGGCCTAGCCTGGCTCTTGATTGACAGAGGAGGCCAGAGAGCTGGGCACCATATTCCAAATGTGCCATGCTGATGGGTGTCAGGCTCCCCAGGGCCAGAGCACATCAAGAAAGAAGGTGATCACAGGATGGATGCTGTTAGGGTCAGAAGCATGATTGAAAGGTGCCACCTGTCAGATCTTCAAGGGAAATCTGAGCCTCCCAGTCTAAGGGAAAGTGTTGTACCAACAGGGCAGTAAACAATGCTCTTCAGGCAACCCAAGCCTCATGGGGTGGGGTGAAAGGGGGAGAGGCGGGACCATGAGCTGGGGGCTCAAAACTGCCACCACTTTCAAGGCTGCTGGGAGTGAGGCTGCTAAGCAAGAGGAAGGCAGAAGCTCCCTCCAGGGCCCCAAGCAGAGACAGCCCCACAGGTAGGAGTAGTCCTGGGCCCTTTCTAAGTAACCCCCACATTTGCCAATCCCCACTTACGCCTTCCAAGGGCCAGGTATTCCAATAACGGCAGTTCAACTAGAGAAATCCAAGCTCCTTCCTAATGTTCTTCTCTATGTCATTTCTTCTTAGATGTCAGGGGTCAGGGACCAGCCCTAAGGAAACCTTGTGGTCACTTACTTACAGAGCAGCCCACAGGGGAGGGCAAGGTTGTTGGGGGTCTGGCCAGTCATGTTGGTTTAGGAGATGGTGGTGTCTCCAAGAGGTCTCTTGGCCAGGGTGGAGAAGATGGGAGGCTCAGGACCCTTGGGAGACAGATTGGGCAGCAGCAGGTGGTGATCATCATAGAAGCATAAAACATCACCCATACTGTTTGCTCTGGGTTTGGAACTTTACAAGCATTTTCAAAAACTGATTTATTTGCACATGTGTGTGCCCAGGTGTACATGTATAGGTGTGCCAGAACCTCTTGCCTCTGCAATCAAATGCCAGACACTTGCACCACCTGTTTTGCATCTGGGTTATGTAGATGGGCTTGGAATTTGGACCCCAGCTGGTAGGCTTTTTAGAGCTTTTTTTGTTTGTTTGTTAAGGCATTTGCCTGCGAAGCCAAAAGACCCAGGTTCGAGTCCCCAGGACCCATGTAAGCCAGATGCACAAGGAGCACATGAGTCTCTAGTTCATCTGCAGTGGCTAGAGACTCTGGCATGCCCATTGTCTGTCTTCTCTCTATCTCTGCAAATAAAATTTTAAAAAATTAAAAAAGAACTAAAAATTTTTAATAAAGAATCTATGTTCTACTCTCCAGGTCCTACATAAGCCAGACACACAAAGTGATGCAAGTGTGCAAGGTCGCACATGTGCGCCAGGTGGCACATGTGTCTGAAATTCAGTTACAGTGGCTGGAAGCCCTAGAGTACCAATTCTCTCATTAAAACAAGGTGGGGGACAGGCATGCGGTGCACGCCTTTAATCCCAGCACTTGGAAGGCAGAGGTCGGAGGATCACTGCAAGTTTGAGACCAGCAGAGACTACCTAGTAAATTCCAGGTTCGCCTGAGCTACAGTGAGGCCCTGCCTCGAAAACACAAAAAAGCAGCAGCAGCAGCAGCTTGGGCCTAGAGAGATGGATCTGCTGTTAAAGGCACTTGCTTGCATAGACTAATGGCCCTGGTTCAGTTCCCCAGTACCCAGATGCACAAAATGGTGAATGCATATGGAATTTGTTTACAGTGGCCAGAGGCCCTGGTGTGCCAATTTATTTTCTCTCTCCCCCCACATCCATCTGTCTCAAATAAATAATTTTATTTATTTATTTTGAGGCCACCTCAACAGATTGGCCTTTTTTTTTTTTTTTTAAGGTGACAGCAGGAGAGACAGAGAAAGAGAATTAGTGCACCAGGACCTCCAGCCAGTGCAGTCGAACTCCAGACACATGTGCCACTTTGTGCGCATGTGCGACCTTGCATGCTTGTGTCATTTTATGCATCTGGCTTATGTGGGACCTGGAGAGTTAAGCATGGGTCCTTAGGCTTTGCAGCCAAGTGCCTTAATCACTAAGCCATCTCTCCAGCCCTAAATACGTCTGGAGTTCGATTGCAGTGGCTGGAAGCCCTAGCATGCCAATTCTCTTTCCTAAAAAATTTTTAAAAATTTTACTGAAAGAGATAAAGTATGGGAACATCAGGACCTCTTACCTCTGCAAACCCTAGATACATGCATCACTTTGCATCTGGCTTCATGTGGGTACTGAGAAATTGAGGACAGGCCAGCAGTCTTTGCAGGCAAGCATCTTTAACTACTGAGCCATCTCCCCTGCCCAAGAAGCTTTCTTGAAGGGACAAGTGTGCACTTAGAAGACAGGAACTCCTGAGCCATCCTTGATGGCTCTTCCCCACAGGTAAGGTGTCCTTTCCTCTAGGCTATTACTGTGGAAAGGATGCTGGACTGAGGAGTTAGTGGAACTATGTCTTCAGTACATACTGCAGACTGGGGCACAGGGGTCCTAAGTTCTAGACATGGTTTCACCAATTTGTCCTTGACTTTGTTCAAGGGAACCTGAGCCACACACCTGATCTGTAAAATGAGGTAACTAACAGCTAAAGGGTCAAGAGAAGAAAAGTGAAGTAGAGCAGTGTGAGTTATACACTGCTACAGAATTGTGAGTGCTGGGGGTGGGTGGTGTGATCCTGGTTTCTCAGAATTCTGAGCTTCACTCCTTGTCTATTTGTGAAAAGCCTGGAGGGGGAAAAACAGAGGTGATGAACACACAGGGTGGCTGAGGTGTGTGTGTACACCCTCTCCCCACCCCCAACCTCATGCGTAGTGTATATCAATGGACGCAAAGATGGCTGAAGCTCTGAATTTTGTCTGCCAAATATGCCTCAATTGGAGGTGCTCATCTTACTAACATTCAGTTCTCTCTGCCTGTCTCACTAATAAATACCCTGGGGAGCAGGTCAAGACCTCACCCTGGCTCAAGGATGGAACAGCCAACCCTTCACCACACAAGTGGACATGGATTGAGGGCTCCCGCCAAATACCTCCCATGTACTGGCTGGCTAAACCTTCCACCATCCCTATGGGGCATCTATTTTTATCTCCAGAAATTAAAACACAGAGGGAGCATGCAGCTTGTTCAAGGTCACACAGTAAACAGTGGGAGCTGTGATTTCTGTCTCTTCCCCCGTCCATACAGCAAGACCCAGAGGATTTTCACCATTGCTCATTGCTTACACACAGAAACAGAGCGCAAGGAAGGGTAGGGTAGGGTCATTCACACCAGTATCTGCCAACCTTGTGTCTGTTGAACATGGTGCTGCTTCAGGAGGCAGTAGCCTCCCACAGGAAAAAACAGCACAGTAAGAAAGAAAAGAAAAAAGGCAGAGTTCTGGAGAGATGGCTTAGTGGTTAAGGCACTTGCCTGCAAAGCCAAAGAACCCAAGCTCAACTCCTCAGGACCCACACAAGCCAGATGCACAAGGTGGTGCATGCGTCTGGAGTTTGTTTGCAGCAGCTGAAGGCCCTAGTGTGCCCATTCTCCACCCCCCCACGTCCCTCTCTACCTCTTTCTCTCTCTTTATTTTTTTTAATATCTTTTGGTTTTTCGAGGTAGGGTCTCACTCTAGTCCAGGCTGACCTGGAACTCACTATGTAATCTCAGGGTGACCTCGAACTTATGGCGATCCTCCTACCTCTGCCTCCCAAGTGCTGGGATTAAAGGCATGCGCCACCACGCCCGGCTCCTCTTTCTCGTTTAAATAAATAAATCTAAAAAGAAAAGGAAGGGTCCATAGCCAAGTAGGCTTAGGAAATTAAATGACATTCAAGCTGTTTTTTTTTTTTTTTTTAACTGCAGCACAGTTAAATCTACCTAAGTGCTAATAAAGTTGTATATTTTTGGTTCAACCTTTGCTAGCAAATCTAACTTCCTCTCCCTTTCAGGAGAGCTTTATTCATATCATGGGGGACCCCAGCTTTCTACAGAGCATAGTCTGGGGAAGCCTGACCCAGATGAACCCTATCATTGCAATGGAAGCTGAGGAGCAGCATACGGAGACTGGCTTGGGCTCACAGTGAGTGACCAGAAGCTGGGGTCAGGGCCAGCTCCGTGACCTCCTGGCTGTCTTCTGTGTGCGCTGCCACCTAGGCTCATTGCCTTCTCTCTTGCTGGAGCTGCCCAACCCCACTAGGGTTGGGTTGTGGTAGGAAGGGTGGTTGATACATAGCACACACAAATCTTTACAAGCCCCGGTTGGCTTCCTCGAATGTGATGGTCGCCAGATCCAAAGAAGCCAGGACTATAGTTAGGGAGCAGGAAAAACAAAATGGGCAGTGGGCACACAGTGGGTTGTCTGTCTATCCCCCTGCATCCTGTACGCTGTCCCAATTACCCAGGAGTCTCGGGTACTATCACCAAGAAAGACAGTACTGCCAAGAGCAGGAGGTATTTTTAGCCAATGACAGGAGTGTTCACTTTTCTTACTTCCTGAGTCATGCCCTGAGCACTATTTGGGGATCATTTTCTTTGTAACTAGACCCCCAAGAAGGGAAGGAGAGATAGAGGAACTGGCCCCTGTACTCCCAGCACTTGGGAGGTGGAGATAGAAGTATCAATTATATACAGTACTTAAAACATGAAACCCCAAGTTAGGATGTCACCTCCCTGACATCCACCTAGGGGCAATTGCTGGGACAGATTTGCAGAAGCTTGGGAAAGTGATTCTGTTCTTCACCCAAGCTAACTCTTCCATTATACTTCAAGACTCTCAGACTCGCAGAGATCCAGAAACCAGCTGGCCCAGGGGCTCCCCAATCTCAGGCAGTTTTTACAGCCATCCTTATGATATGGCTACACTGTACCCACTGTAGTCTAGTTTCCTGAGTGCCTGACTTCCTTTAAATTAATTTGTTTTTAAATCCAATAGTGTATTTTAAAAGACATTTTGTATCATTGTTGGAGATGGAAACTCAATATCACTGGTCAGAAATAGAAAGCAGCTGGAAGAATCCATACCATAGAAACAAAATAGGGTTGTTCAGTTCTGTCTAGATACTTGTATCTACTTTAGGCCCTGGCAGGCGAACAGTAATTGGTCCATGGGTATTTTAGGATGCTCATATCAAACTGTGACTACCTCACTGGCTTAGTCAAAAAGGGACAGAGTCATTGAAAAGGCTAGGCATATAGATCAGGGGTACAGCACTTGTCTTGTATGTGTAAGTCCCCAGATTTTATCCTTAGCATGAAAATTAGTAATAATGTTGAGCATGGTGGTACACACCCCTTTAATCCCAGCACTTGAGAGGCAGAGGTGGATCACTGTGAGTAAAAAGCCAGCCTGAAGCTACATAGTGAATTGGTAGATCATCTTGGCTAGAATGAGACCCTACTTCAAAATAAAATTAATAGTAATAATAATAATGGCCATATATGGTGGTGCATGCCAATAATTTCAGCACTTGGAGAGTGGAGGCGAGATGATCAAAAATACAAGGTCAGGGCTGGAGGGATGGCTTAGCAGTTAAGACGTTTACCTGCAAAGCCAAAGGACCCGGGTCGATTCCCCAGGACCCATGTTAGCCAGATGCATAAGGTGGCACATGACTGTGGAGTTGATTTGCAGTGGTTGGAGGCCCTGGCACACCCATTCTCTCTCTTCCTCCCCCTTTCTCTCTGTCAAATAAACAAATAAAAAAATATTTTTAAAAATACAAGGTCAGGGCTGGAGTGATAGCTTAGTGGATAAGGCGCTTGCCTTAGAAGCCTAATGATACAGGTTTTTGATTTCCCAGTACCCACATAAGCCAGATGCACAAGGTGCTGCATGAGTCTGGAGTTTGTTTGTGGTGGCTAGAAGTCCTGGCCACCCATTCTCTCTCCCTCTCATATATGTGTGTGTGTGTATAAAAAATTTAAAATATACATATACATATATATATATATATATATATATATATATATATATATATAAAATCTGCCTCTCTCTAATAATATTTTTTAAAAAATACAAAGTCATCCGAGCATGGTGATGTATTCCTTTAATCTCAGCCCTTGAGAGACAGAGGCAAAATGATTGCTATGAGGTTGAGGCCATCCTGGGTCTACAGAATGAGCTTAACGTCAGCCTAGGCTAGAGTGAGACCCTACCATGAAAAAAAAAAGGACAAGGTCATTTTCTTCTACGTAACAAGTAGGAGGGATGTACTTTAAAGGTCATATTTATTTATTTGCAAGGACAGAAAGAGACAGAGAATAGGCATACCAGAGCCTCTTGCCACTGTAAAATGAACTCCAGGCACATGTGCCACTTTGTGCATCTGGCTTTATGTGGGTTCAGGGGACTTGAACCCAGGCCATCAGGCTTTGCAAAGAAACACCTTAACCACTGAGCCATGCCTCTAGCCCCTAAAGGGCATATCTTATGCCCAGACCTTTCCTCTCTTTTCCTGCTTCCTGGGTGCTATGAGTGGAACAGCTTTCCTCCATCATGCCTTTCCACCATGATGTTCCATGCCTGTACTCTAAGCACTTGGGAGGTGGAGATAAAAGTATCAAAAATTCAAGGACTGGGCTGGAGAGATGGCTTAGCAGTTAAGCGCTTGCCTGTGAAGCCTAAAGGACCCCGGTTTGAGGCTCGATTCCCCAGGACCCACGTTAGCCAAATGCACAAGGGGGCGCACGCGTCTGGAGTTCGTTTGCAAAGGCTGGAAGCCCTGGTGCACCCATTCCCTCTCTGTCTGTCTCTTTCTCTCCCTCTCTCTCTGTCACTCTCAAATAAAGAAATAAAAATGACAAAAAATATTTTTAAAAAAAGAAAGAAAAAAAATTCAAGTTCATCCTTGGCTACATAGCCAGCTTGTGCTACATGAGGTCCTGTCTCATAAAAACAAATAATAATATAAAAGAAAAGAGATCAAGTATATATAACTCAATGTTCTCCAAAGATATAACCCACAGAAGGGTGTTGGTAGACAGACACAACATCAAGTCAGTGTAGCCCAACTGCCCCCCGGTAGGGGAAGAGGCACTCTCCATGTTACTAAGCCTTCATGTTACAGAGGGAGAATGGACGTGTGAATGTCATGTCTGAGCAGGACTGAACCACCCATGCCTTGACTCCCAGGCCAGAGTTCTTGGAAGACAGGGCCTTTTCCTCACGTGGAGATAAAGGATATGACCAAGCTGTTGTGTCTTTTCTGTCCAGATATGGAGCAGAAGGAAGGGAAGCCCTCTGAGGATGGGACCATGGTGGCCCCAACCACAAAAGACTGTGGGACACCAGGAGCTGAGGCCCCTGCTGAGGAGACAATCAAAGGCACAGCTGAAACAACCATCACAGAAGGGCCTCCAGGTGGGGCAAGAGAACAGGGAACAGCAGCATTGGAAGATGGCATTTCAGCGGAATCCCATGGGGTATTAAATGGGTCAGAAGAGGCCAAGGTGGAACTGAAGAAAGAGGCAGGTGAGAAAGAGGAAGCCAAGGGTGACTTTGTAGAAGAGGCAGATGGCCAGGAAGAGGCCACGGTGACTTCTCAGGAGGAGACTGACAGGAAAGAAGAGACCAAACATGAACCTGGGGAGGTGAAGGAAAAAGAAGAGGCCACACTGGCCCCAGAGAAACAGCAGGCTGACGAGAAAGAAGTCCATCTTGACTCTAAAAAGAAAGCTGACGTGAATGATAAAGCCACTCCTGAACCCGAAGAGGCCGTAGGGGAGGAGACTACTGACAGAGACTCCAAGACTGACTCTGAGAAGAAAGTTGATGTGAGAGATGAGGTCAAGGCCCAACCTCAGGAGGGTGATGAGAATGAGGCCAAAAGTGGTGCAAAGGCATTGCTGGTGAGTGAGACAAAAAAGAGATTCTTGGGGCTGGCGAGATGGCTTAGCAGCTAAGGCTCTTGCCTGTGAAGCCAAAGGACCCAGGTTTGATTCCCCAGTACCCACGTAAACCAGATGCAGAAGGGGTGCATGCATCTGGAGTTCATTTGCAGTGTCTAGAGGCCCTGGTGTGCCCATTCTCTCTCTGTCTGTCTCCTCTCTATCTCTCTGCTTACAAATAAATAAAAAAATTTAAAAAGAAAATAAAAAAGAGATTATTGAATCTTCTGTTCCCCAGGAAGCAAGCCCCTCCTGTTTTTTCCTGTGTGTGTTTTTCCATGACTGAGACAAAACATCTGAGCAAATCACCTTGAAGGCAAGCTCGTGGTTTTCTGTCCGTGGTCGCTGACTCTCTGCTGCTTGTAGGCCTGTGGTGAGGCAGAAACAATGGCAGAGGAGCTTACCTCATGTCAGCCAGAAAATGGGAAATATAAAGAGAGTCTGGGCACAAAATATGCCCTTCAAAGTCATATGTCCCATGATTTACTTCCTCTAACTAGGCTCTTCCTCCTAAAAACTCATTCAGGTATGAACTCATTAATGGATAAATCTACTGATGAGGTTAGAGGCCCTCAAAATCCAGTTACCTCTCAAAAGAGCTACCAGCTGGAACCAAGCCTTCAGACAGGAGCCTTTGCGAAGGAGGGGAGGATGGGAGTATGTCCTATCCAGACCATAACACCTTGGGAACATCTAGTCTTCCTCCCATTGACATCAAGGGCTTGGGGTTGGGTTAGGAAACAGGGATGCAGAACTGTGGATCAGGTTGCCTTCTAGATCTTTCTGATGTTCTCACAAAGCCTTGGGCAGCTGCTTGTGTGACTGTATGCCCACACAGATCCTGTTCATTCCAGGAGCCAGGGAGTCCTGTGGAAGAAAAGGCACAGGATGTGGAGAAAGAGTTGGAGGAAGGGGCAGCAGTGAGTCCCAGCTCCCCTGAGGAGGGGCCCAAGAGCCCCACAGATGAAAATCACAGCTTCAGCCCAGGTAAGGAGAGCCCAGGGGCCCACAGCACGCTGCTGGGTAACCCTGGGGGAGAAAGAAGCGAAGAGCCCCAGCTACAGTGGGTAGCCTCAGCTCTCACCATCCCAATTCCTCCCGTCCAGATGAGCTGGACCCAGATTCAGTGGCTTCCGGAGAGACCAGTCCTTCCGCCAGGTATTGTCAAGCCCTGGAGTTTCAGCTCCAATTCCCTCTACCTACTGCTTCCTTCATATTCAGGCATCGTCTCTGTCTGGGCTTCCTCAGCACCTGATTTCAAGAGATTCCAGGATTCCTGCCTTTGGCCTGCTATCCCAGGGCAGAGCCAGGGACACCCGTGGAGTGCGAGGCAGAAGGGAGCATGGACCACCTCCCTCTCCATGGAAGCCTCTTCTCCTGCATGCATGACTCTCCTCCACAGATAACCAAGTGTCACTCATACGAGCGCAATCAAAGAATCTGGGTTTGAACTGGGCCTCTGCTGCCATTTCCTGGCATTGTGACCTTGGCCATGTCGCTTAACCACTTCTCAGCTGGGAATAGCAACCCTACCCTCTCCACAGGATTACTTTGAATAAAGCACCTGAGGGTGGTGCCTGGAGCCCGGCAGGTGCCAGATAGCCAACCTTATGCCTGCCATCACACAACTTTAGTCACTGGTGCATGCACACAGCCGTGTGGCGGGCACAGCCAGGGGCTCTACCCTCACTTTCGGGAGGCCTTAGATTCATCCTATCAGGTAGGCATTCTTGTCCCATTTTAAAGCTGTAAAAACAAAGGCTCTAAGAAACCATGAGGCAGTCCCAAGAGCGCACAATAAATGAGAACAAAGGCAGAATACAAACTCAGGTCAGAACTCAGACACGCTCCACTTCTGCCCCTAGGGCCTGAGCAGAGCTCGTGCGCCCTGACTGGCGCAGTTTTCCCTCTCTCAGCTCTCAGGGCTGGGCCCAAGGTGAGTGCGCATCAGCCGTGCGCTACAGCAGCGCACGCCCTGCGCGGCGCGGTGACTTTGACTCCTGAGCGCCAGCCCACAGCTCCACCCCGGGCCTGTAGGATGGTCCCAGCCCCTTCTCACCCTTCTCCTGACCTCTCTGTGTAGTGAGTCTTCGCCCAGCGATGCGCCCCAGAGTCCCGAGGAAGCCCCTCCCTCAGAGAAGAAGGGGAGGGCACCGGAGCGCAGGGTGCCGGCCCCGGCCCGGCCCCGGGGACCCCGTGCACAGAACCGCAAAGCCATCGTGGACAAGTTCGGCGGGTAGGGCTCGGGAAGGGGCTGCGCTGGTTGTCACTTGGGTCTGTGGGTGGGATACGGGGACGAAGGCCCGAGGGCGGGTTGGGGACCACGCAAACCACACTGCTGGGGCCTGGGGTACCTCACGATGGCGATTTGTGGTCTCTGGCCTCACTGGCCCGGCCTGAACGCCCCTTTCCCCCCGCAGGGCAGCCTCGGGCCCCACTGCCCTGTTCCGGAACAAGACTGCCGCCGGGGCGGCCATCGGCGGGGTCAAGAGCATGCTCTTGGAGTGGTGCCGGGCCATGACGAGAAACTATGAGGTGGGCGCGGCGTGGGGACACAAGGGACAGGGGCTCCCTTTCCCCAGGGCAGTAACGTCTGTACCCATTGGAAGGGGCAGAGTCCAGGTCCTGGGGCAGAGGGTCACCGAGGTCCTCCACTCCCGCCCGCCGCAGCACGTGGACATCCAGAACTTCTCCTCCAGCTGGAGCAGCGGCATGGCCTTCTGCGCGCTCATCCACAGGTTCTTCCCCGAAGCCTTCGACTACGCGACGCTGGACCCCGCGGAGCGCAGGCACAACTTCACCCTGGCCTTCTCCACCGCCGAGTAAGCCACAGCCACCACGGCAGAGCCAGAAGCTGGGAGGGCGGCCTCAGAGGAAGGGACAGGGTCAGACGGGTCCTGCGGCCACGCACCCCTGTATGGCACACAGATTTTTATGAACACCGGGTGCTTCCTCAAGCCCTGGAGACACAGTCATAGGTTCAACAGAACCTATGTAGCTTGGGCTCACATTGTAAATGGAGAGACGTCGTGAGCACCCTCCTAGAAGGGACATGTAATAGCAGGGCTGATAGCTGCGGTAAAGAAAACTCAGGCAGGTCCCGGCATAGGGAGGCCGGGTGCTGCTGGTTTTGGACAAGGGGACATACAGAAGGGATCAGAGTCCAACTCTGCTGTTGTCAGCTGTGTGGCCTGGGGCCTGCTCCTTTAATTAAGTTCCTATAGCAGTGCCTAATTCACAGTAAGCACTTCAAAAACAGCTTGGCACTATTACTCTATTTTACTGGATGGTATCACAGCTGTGGCATTACTATTGACTTTGGATCCTGGAAGGGAATTATTTCTGAGATCCACAGACCTGCAAGCAGTGGTGGCTGAAGAAACTGAGGCAAAGAAAGATGCAGCTTCCAGGGCTGGGTGTGGTGACCCACGTCTATAGTCCTAGCACTCAGGGGGCAGAAGCGAGAGGATCTCCAGTTCAGCTCACCTGAGCTATGTAGTGAGAATTATCTCAAAACAAGCAGAAAACATGGCTGCCGAGGTGGAAGCCAAGAGGAACGTTTCCCATAAGATCACGTGGTCTTTCTAGCCTGGTGAAGGATGCTAGGGAGACTTCTAGACCACTTCTGAACGCTGATGGAGACAGGGATATGTAGAGGGTGCCAGAAATGCAGGCAACTCAGCGCCCCGTGGTCAGGTGCACAGCTGAAGCCCTGGGTGGGACACAGTGGCACATCCCTGTGATCCCAGCAATCGGAGGCTGAGGCAGGAGCATTGCTGAGAGTTCTAGGTCGGTCTGAGCTACATAGTAAGACCCCATCTCAAGCAAAAGCAAGAGCCTGGGGAGGTAGCACAGTTGGTGGAGGGCTTGCCTGGCACACCGGAAGCCCTGGGTTTCCCCCCAGCTCCACACAACCCAAGCACGCGGTGCTTACTTGTAATCCCAGTCCTTGGGAGGTGAGGACAAGATCAAAAGTTGAAGATCATCCGCAGCTTGAACTCAGCAAAGTGAGTTCAAGGCTAGCCTGGGGTTACAGGAAACCCTCACTAATTGAAGTACTTACTTGAGTAATTAAAGTTTTAGGACCAGGAACAAGTTTGTAGGGAATGTTAGAACTTGGAAAGTTTTCTCTCTATTCTAGTCCAGGCCCCATCAGCAAAATGACAATGTTAATATTGATCCACACTTCTCAGCAATTATTTTTACAGCAGATTTTTTTCAAAACATTAAGTGAATGGGCCACATATTAAACAGATTAAAGGAGACCTTTTAGGTTAGGAGGAGCTCAGTGCCCCACCCTCTGTCCCACGGTCTCTGAGGTATGTCCATAGGACCAGAGGACAACAAAGATGCCATTTTATTTTATCTTATTTTAGGGTTTTTTTTTTCCTGTTTAGTGAGATGATCAGATATACTTGTTTGAAGATTGGATAATTCAAATCCACCCAAAGAAGCCATCTTAAAAGCATTAGATTCTAGTCTGGGGCATAACTAATAGTAGGAGCTTGTTTAACATGTATATCTTTAGGTTGAATCCCAAATGCCACAAAGAACCCCCCCCCCCCAAAATCAAACAGTGTTACAGAAGGTCCCTTCCAACTTCACACTGTCCTGCCCTAGGATGGATGAGTGTTCTGGATGGGAAGATAAAATCAGGTACAGCATGTCCCAGGACAGCCCAGCAGCACCTTCGAGGATGAGAACAAGCTAGGAATCAAGTAGTAGCCACAGGCATCTACTAAAGCTTTGCTTGGATGGCCTCATTTGATTTCCACAGGAGTTATGTGAGCAGAAGGGTTAGGGATTTCCTAGGTCCTACAGGTGGCTGTAGGGTGAGTTTCAAATGGCCTTTGAGCATCAGAAGACCAAGCAGCCATGCACTAGGCCAATATCCTTGTGGTGGAGGGCACAGGCCACTGTCCTCTGCTGACAGCTGCCTGGCCTCTGGTTCCCAGCCAGGCAGAACCACACACAGGTAGAATAAACGGAGGGTGGCTACAGGCTGCAGGAAGCACCAGGCAGATAAAGAGGAAGGAGGCTGGGAGGATGTACAAAAATGGGAGCATGGAGAATCAAATATGAGGTGCCTGGGTTTGGACCCTGACTCCTTCCTAGCTCTGTGGCTTTTCTGGAAGCTTCTTTCACAGGATTTGGTGTGAAGATTAAGTGCAAAAAATAAGGGGCCTCTGCCGCAGCTATCACACCTACCTGTGCTATTCCAGAACTCTCCTGACATTCCTAAAGCCCTGTGATGTAGGAAAGTATTAGAGAGGACCCAGTGGGCTCCAGGAGAAATCCTCCTTTGCTCCAAGGCTGTAGCATGGGGAGAGAGTACCCTGGCCCACACCAATGGGGCTGAGGTCACTAGATCAGCCACAGGGAGCTTGCTTGTCCCATTCTTCGAAACCCTCCAGTCTTTGTTCCTCTCCCAGCCCCCAGGCCAGTGGCTTGGATTTCAGCCCAGCTGCTGCAGCCTCAAGAAAGGATTTCCACTGGGGCTCTGGGGCTCCTACTTGCAGCTGGGGACTGCTGAGACCTAACTTCAGAACAAGGTGCCAAAGGCACCGGGCAGGCCTGGGGTTGAGTCCTAGCTGTCACATGCTTTCACGGTGGGCAACAAACCAAACAGCTCTGAGTCTTGGCTCCCCTTCTGCTTATTAAAGATAAAGAGTAGTAAATGAGACCATCAAGTGGAGTCATCTGATAAGGAACCTGGCACTGGGGCAGGGAGGCCCAAGCTGTGATTAGCACACTTTATCAGCCTCAGCAAAGCCAGGAGTATCAAATGGCTTCAAAGTACAGCTGAAAAGTTAGAAAAAGAGGACTTGCTGGATTCCATGCAGCTTCTCCATGAGAGTTTGACTCCAGGGCCTTTGCAAGTGCTGTTTTTTTCTATCCAGCATCTTTATGCCAGTTCACTCTAAGAAGCCTTCTTCTAGCACCCTATTAAAAAAATAACAGCCTGGCCGGGCGTGGTGGCACATTGCCTTTAATCCCAGAATTTGGGAGGCAGAGGTGGGAGGATTGCCATGAGTTCGAGACAACCCTGAGACTACATAGTGCATTCCAGCTTGGACTAGAGTGAGACCCTACCTTGAAAAACCAAAAAATAAAAATAAATTTAAAAAAAGCTTTAACTCTCAAAAAAATAAAAACAGCCGGGTGTAGTGGCGCACGCCTTTAATCCCAGCACTCGGGAGGCAGAGGTAGGAGGATTGCTGTGAGTTCGAGGCCATCCTGAGATTCCATAGTGAATTCCAGGTCAGCCTGGGCTAGAGTGAGACCCTACCTCGAAACACCCCCCAAAAATAAATACATTAAAAAATCAGCCTGAATAAATAAATAAATACCAGCCTGCCTTCTTCTGTAACAGAGTGGCCCTTTCCCTCCTTGTTGTTCTCCCACAGCCTTTCACTGTCTGATGTTCCATCTGCTTCATGTGTTTGATCACAACTGGTCTCCCGTCACTATAATGTCAGTGCCGTGAGAACAGTGATGTTTCAGCTATTCCCAAAGCTTGGGAGACTGTCTGGCACACAGTAGGCTGTTGATAAGTACTCGAGGCCTGAATGATTGAAACTCCTTGGTGTGCTTCAAGCCAGCACTCTGGCTAGGATTCATGCTTTTCCTGAGGGAACTGCCTAGCAGGAGCTCCTACATCCAGACGACAGATGTATGTTCATATGAAAGAAGAGGTTAATGCAGGCCACAGACAAGAAGTTCTCTTCCTATGTGAGCATGTAGGAACCCATAATGCACTGAAAATGTGGATCCCTGCCGGCTTGGTCACAACTGCTGGGTCGTGGAGGGAGGCTTAGTTACCTCACTGGTACAGTGGGGTAGTAGACGTGGTGGGCTTCACCTTGCTCCTGCCCACACATCTCCTTGATTCCCCCATCCCTCACTTTAGTCCTCTGCTCCTTAATTCTGCCCACCCTTCAGGAAACTGGCTGACTGTGCCCAGCTGCTGGAGGTGGATGACATGGTACGGCTGGCAGTGCCCGACTCCAAGTGTGTCTACACTTATATTCAGGAGCTATACCGCAGCCTCGTGCAAAAAGGACTGGTGAAGACCAAGAAGAAATGAGTGGACTGGCCATGTGGGTAGAGGCAACAGGATCCAGCTGATGGTGTTGGCTTCAAGGTCCTTTCTTCTTCACCAGGCAACAGAACCTGGACCAGGAAGGGGACAGGTGGCATCAGTCTCAATGACATTAATAGTACTTTTCCAAAACCCACCTTGTTCCTCTATGATCTCTACTGGCCAAGAATTCAATAGGCAGTGGCTAAAAGTAAAAATTTTAAAACCTAGCATCGGGACTGGAGAGATGGCTTAGCAGTTAAGGCTTTGCCTGCAAAGCCAAAGGACCTCAGTTGGATTCCCCAGGACCCACGTAAACCAGATGCACAAGGGGGTGCATGTGTCTGGAGTTCGTTTGCAGTGGCTGGAGGCTCTGGCACACCAATTCTCTCTCCTTCTTTCTCTCCCTCAAATAAATAAATAAATAAATAAATAAAAATAAAGTTAAAAAAAAAAAAAAAGCCTAGTGAGCCGGCCGTGGTGGCACATGCCTTTAATCCCAGCACTTGGGAGGCAGGGCTAGGAGGATCACTGTGAGTTCGAAAGCCAGCGGTTTCCATCCTCCTCCAAGGCACCCAGGTCGTCAATCTCTCCCACAGTGGCTGAAGTTTTGCCTTCTATTGTTTCTTTGTTCCTCAGGGATAAACCTGAGCTGGGTGTACTTTCCTGCTAACAATCCAGTCTGGCTTCATTGGCCATTTGGTGTGTGCTTACTGATGAAAGTGGCTCATGGACAAACAGAAAAATCCACCAGGCCTGGTGGTGCAGACCTGTGATCCCAGCTGCTTGGAAGGCTGAGGCAGAAAGGTCACAAGTTCAAGGCCTTCTTGGACTACAGAGCTGAGTTCAAGGCCAGCTTGGGCAATTTAGTGAGGATGCTGTCTCAAAAATTGGAGACTGGGGGATGGAGAGATGGCTTAATGGTTAAGACACTTGCCTGCAAAGCCTAAGGACCCATGTTCAACGCTCCCCATCTGACATAAACCAGAGGCATGCACAAGGTGGCACATGTATCTGGAGTTTGATTACAGTGGTTGGAGGCGCTGGCACACCAATTATCTCACTTGCTCTCTCACATAAAACAAAAGAGCTGGCCAGTCCACTGGGCTTGTCTAAAAAACAATGGGGGTCTGGGAAGATTGCTCGCACTTGCCATGCAAGCATGAGCACCTGGATTCAGGTCCCCAGTACGCACATAAAAGCTGGATGGTGTGGTGCACGGCAGGAGTCCTAGTGCACCTATGCACCTAAGTGGAGAAGGGAGGCGGAGACACTTCCCAGAGGCGTGAGGGCCAGCGATCCCGGTGAATGCAACAGCGAACAACATAAGAGATGCTGCCTTAAACAAGATGGAAGGCAAAGACGGACATTCTAAGATGTCCTGACTTCCACATCGTGGTACACGCATACCCAGGCTCACACAATGTGCACCCACATACACACACACACACACCCCTCCAACCACCAAAAAAGGGCTAGAGATACAGCCCAGTTGGCAGAGGACTTGCCTGGCATGTGCAAGGGCCTGTGTTTAATCCGTATCGGGAAGGAAAGGGGATCAACCAGGCCGCCATGGGTATGAGATGAAGAGTGGATTCTGCCTTGACTAGCAGAGTGGACACACAGCCCACTGATGTACCTGTGCTTTAACAGTGGAGAAGTTACTTCTATGGATCTTTTGAAGCCACCTGGCCAAGCACAGCCAATTCTCTCATGGCCAGAATTGCTTATAGTATCAGTAGGGTAACCACAGGACATTGAGTCTCACCTTTTGTCTGATGACAGCTACATCCCCAGCACCTTCTTGTCTGATGGATCCACCCAGTCCTCTCATGGGAAACAGCTGATCTCTAGAATGCATCTATGAATTTAATGACCAACCAAGTACATGGCTCATGTGGAGCCCTCTGGACTGGAAGGTACATATTTCACAGCCTGAGGCTCAGCCCCTAGAATTGTAATCTGTCAGAAGAGCGAGCCATCCCCAAACAATGAGTCAGATTTCTAGATGGAGGTCAGATTCTTCATTTTGAGATTCATCAATGGAAAAAGGTTTAGTACTTGTGGTAGTCTGAATGGATGTCCCCCAATAGATTCAGTTTTATTAAAGCTACTTAGATCTCCAGCCTGGCTGAAGGAGGTGTCACTGTGGGCAGATCCTTGGGTCCAGCCCGAAGGTACGTTTGGGGGCAAAGCTGGAATTCCAGTTTAAAGGTATGCAGAATGCTGGAGCTCTGCCTGGGGTTCCTGGAGTGTGCTTGCTTATGGTGCTGGTGGTGGTATTTCTCTCTGCATGGACCTGTGCAAGGGGGCCGGCTTCTTCTGCCATTATGGAATTTCCTTTGGATCTGTAAGCGTCACATGGATGGTGTGTTTCCTATAAACTGTCTGGTTTGGAAGTTCATCCCAGCAATGAAGCTGACTGTGACAGTACCCAAAGCTGTGCATGCTGATTTCAATTGTTCAGTAGCAAATCTGACGCCTTCCATATGCCCCACCTCCCACCCATATCCCCACCTTTCTCTGCCCCTTATTTCCTGGGTCCTGGGAGATTCTGGTTTCCTGCCAGCTGTCTTGGAAAGTGACCAGTGATGGAGCTGGAGAACTGGCCTCCAACAACTGCAAACCTAAACTTCACTAACTTTGAGGGAGGCAAAGGGCATGGAAAGGGTATACCAGTAGTCAGGTGACTGGGAAATTATTTCATATGCCCCCCTACACACACACACACATTTGTAACTAGTTAGCTATGAAGGGAAGCTTGGGTATGGCACAGCAACCAAGGGGCTCTGGCCCCAGTCCATGTCATCTGTGCACCAGGCAAAGAAGGCTCAGAGCCAGAATTAGGAAGGACGACCCACTCCAAACTGCAGTGTGAACTCTTCAGCCTTCCTCTTGAACTTCTCCGGGTCCTGGGTCAACAGGTCAGCGAGTTCCATTCGCACAGGCTCCCCCAGATTCGGTCTGTTCACCAGTATGATCAGGGCCTCTAAGACTGGGAAGAGAAGACAGAAAAGGATATCAGGATCAAGGGAACCCTTGGAGGAGGCAAGGGCTATGCATTATCAGATCCCTCTGAAAACCCACACTTGTCCCCCAGGGGGCTGCAAGGAGACTCCATGTCTTAGGATAACTAGACAGCTAAATCAGAT
The DNA here is from genome assembly GCF_020740685.1 of Jaculus jaculus. NCBI lineage: Eukaryota > Metazoa > Chordata > Mammalia > Rodentia > Dipodidae > Jaculus > Jaculus jaculus. The sequence goes on along the minus strand of NC_059102.1, from coordinate 171,635,331 downwards.
GCCCTTCGTTTTTTAGGAAAGATACTCAAAATTCTGGCTCATTAGATCAGTGGTGCTATCCTCCCTCCCTCAACCTCTTCACTGTATACAGGGTCTTGCTTGTAGCCCAGGCTATTCTCAAACTCCAGCTCCTCCTTCCTCCACATCTCAAATGCTGGGCCTATAAGCATAGCCTACAGGCATGCCCCACCATGCCAGGCTCAAGCAACTATGTGCCGAAGCTCCTTATGAGCAAGTGAGGTTTCAGAACCTCACCCTTACTGTAGCAAGAACACTCTGATTTCTGCTATACCGGAATCTCAAAAACACTTATTCTGGAGAAAGGGGTTATAAGGCTATATTGGAAAGCACTACTGCTCCTATGGATTTTAATTTTTCAAGGATGCTTTCAGGAGGCTCTGAAGAGATGGCATAGTGGTTAAGGCACTTGCCAACAAAGCCAAAGGACCCAGGTTTGACTCAGTACCCAAGCCAGATGCACAACGTGGTGCATGCTTCTGGCAGTGGTTTGCAGTAGCAGAAGGCCTTGGTGTGCCCAAACCCATTCTCTCTCTCTGTTCTCTTTCAAATAATAAAATATTTCTTAAAAGGGGCTCCTGAGGGCTGGAAAGATGGCTTAGCAGTTAAGGTGCTTGCTTGCAAAGCCTAAGGACCCATGTTCGACTCTCCAGATCCCACATAAGCCAGGTGCACAAAGGCAAGGCAAGTGCAAGGTCGCACATGCCCAGTAGGTGGTGGAACCATCTCGAGTTCGATTGGAGTGGCTGAGGCCCTGGCATGCCAGTTTTCTTTATCTTTAAAAAAAAAAAAAAGGCTTCTGAATAGATCCAAACACAGAATGGCATGATTAAGTCTATAGGTTTGAAAGCCAAGTTGTCTAATATGGTCACCACCACTCATGTGTTATTTAAATTAAAAAAAAAATTTGAGAGAAAGAGAGAATATGGGCATGCTAGGGCCTTCAGTCACTGGGAATGAACTCCAGATACCTTCATCACTGTGTGTCTGGCTTATGTGGGACCTGGAGATTCAAACATGCATTCTTAGGCTTCCCACTAAGCCATCTCTCCAGCCCTTAAATTTAAATTTTAATTAAAATTCATTACAACTAAAAATTCACTTCTTCATTTGCCTCAGACACATGTGGACTACCATGTTGGACAGTAGAGCCATATTCAGCCAGTGCTGCAGAAAGAGCTATTGGGAAGCCAGGCGTGGTGGCACATGCCTTTAATCCCAGCACTCAGGAGGCAGAGGTAGGAGGATTGTCTTGAGTTTGAGGCCACCCTGGGACTCCATAGTGAATTCCTGGTCAGCCTGGGCTAGAGTGAGACCCTGCCTTAAAAAACCAAAAATAAAAGAAAGTGTTATTGGACAACACTGCTCTAGATCCAGCCCACTCTGCCCCTTGCGAGCTATAGAACCTTGGGCAACCACTCCACCTCTCCCATGCCTCAGCGTGACTTTATCTATCAGAGCGAATGGTAGGACTACCCCACGGGATGGGTGAGTGGCCATCCTACCCCATCTCCCTCTGAGGCCAAGATGCCTTCTCTCCCATGAACTGTGACCCAAGTTCTCCTGTCACACCTGCTGAGGTGTGGGAACAGAGATAGGAGCAGGCCAGCCCAACCAGAGTCTCAGAAAACATATCTCCATCCAAGAGGTGGTTCACTTCAGACTCAAATATTTATCTCTTCTAGGCCTGTAGCCCAAGCCCATGCGGAAGCCACTCTTGCATCAGTCCCTCCTCTGGGTAAGACCCAGCCCTACCTTGACAGATCTTGGTGTGAGGCTTCCAGTTCTCTTTGCTGATGAGGGGCATGCACACCTGCCCATCCTCACTCACATTGGGGTGGTAGATCTTGGTGGTGAATCTCACCGTGGGGGGCTTCAGTGGGTAGTCCTTAGGGAAGTTGATGCACACACTGAAGGCCCTGAGGTGGTATGGAGGTTGGTCCTATGCAGAGAGAAGCAGTCCTGCTGTATTGAGGACACAGTTCCCCTGAAAGACTCCATCCCTCCCAGGACCATAGGATGGCCTTCCCACCGCCATTCCCTATCCCAGCTGTCCTCTGCTTCGTTCCTATGAAGACCGTGAGAATTTGGCAGTTGAGCCAGGGGTTAGAGGATGCACAGAATGTTACAAAAGCACTAGCCTGCCAGTCCAAAAAAAAACCAAAAAACTGACCCTGCAACACCCTATTGCTGAAGACTCCACATACTTGGGCTGCAAGGCCACTGAGAAATCCTGCTGGAACTGAACTGAAAACCTCCTCCATGTGGACCAGCTGACAGAAAGCTGGAAGAAGCCATTCTGCACGCAGTTCAATGGGAGAAAGAGAAATCACCAGTAAAGATACTCAACAGTGGACACTGCAAGCCTTATATTTGGCCAGCCAGGCCAAATGAGCCAATGTGTGCAATAATGGCATGTCTGTCTTGCTGGAAACCAACAGCCCTCTAATTGGACTGGAGGCCTGCTCCATGAGAGGGAATACATCCCTGATACTGAAAACTTAAAAGAGAGGTAGTCATGAGCCCTAAGGGTGTGACGTCTGCTAAATGTATATACTATGCTCACCAAGCTGCCCAGTAAGCATTTCTCTTAATCTTAATGCTTATACTCTTATACTAATGCTACTCTCACTTTTGGTAGAGAATCTTCTCTTTTCAGATGGCAGTGACCTTGGGATGACTCAGAAGACATCATGGTACTGGAAAGAAGTGACCGGAGTGCTCAGCACTGCAATATCTCTATCACACCTTCCAAGGCTCAGGGTCCATTGTGGAAGAGGTGGCAGAAAGAATGTAAGAGCCAAAGGAAGGGTAGGACTCCTTACAACATGCTCCCCCCAGACACAAAATGGCCTGAATATCCATGACCTCACAGTGTCTGACACTACCTACACAAGACCATCATAATAGAAGGAAAAGATGATGACATCAAAATAAAAGACTGATTGAGAGGGGGAGGGGATATGATGGAGAGTGGAGTTTCAAAGGGGAAAGTAGGGGGAGGGAGGGCATTACCATGGGATATTTATTATAATCATGGAAGTTGTTAATAAAAATATAATAATAAAAATAACAAAAGAAATCTGACCCTGGGTTTTGCTACTCACTAGTGGTGTGACCTTGGGGAAAATAACATAATCTTTTGTCTACACCGGGATAACTGAACTTCTTAGGGCTCAGATGAGGGTGAGGTGAATTAGTTTATATAAATGCTCAGAACAGAGCCTGGCACACAGTAAGCACTATGTATGTGATAAGGATGAAAACCAAGACAATCAACATCTCTATTTTCAGACGAAGACACTCATGTTCAGTGTATGTAAGTAATATCCAGGGCCACCAGTGGCTGGGGTGGGAACCTAAAACTTGACTTTATGTCCTCATACATGGCTTACTCTGTACCTCAGAAAGGAGAACCCTAGAACTTAGGTGACATTTGCACGGAGCTTAGGGACCTTCAAGCTGGTTACAAAGTCCCAAGTCCTCTTGGAACTTTCTTTTTTTTGGTTTGTTTGATTTGGTTTTTTGAGGAGGGTCTCGCTGTAGCCCAGACTGACCTAGAATTCACTAGGTAGTCTCAGACTGGCCTTGAACTCACAGTGATTCTCCTACTGCTGCCTCCCAAATGCTGAGATGAAGTGTGCCACCACGCCCAGCTCAGAACCTTTTTATTGAAATGACAGGGCAAAGACAAGCAGACTGCCAGTAGTTAAGTAGGGTCAAGGAGTTTGTTCTGTTTGGATGGTGCCAGGGTTGGAACCCACGGCCTCATGTGCTAGGTGCAAACTAAGCCACACCTATAGCACAATGTCAAGGGTTTAACTGAGCTCTCCCACCCTAGCAGAAGGCAGAAAGGAAAGCACACTTGGGTGCGATGAGATAAGACATGAAACAACTTTTGGGAAGATAAAGAAAATATCCAGCTCTTCTGGTTTTGATAGCCAGAAAAGGTTGGACCTGTGAGGCAAGGACAAGGCCCAGATTGGGTCATCCAGGCAGGATGGTGGCATCTGTATTCCTGTCCACAGGCTTCTTTTTTGCTAAGCTTCATGGTCTTAACAGCAGGTGGAGGTTGCCGACAAAGCTGGAAGCTCTGGGGCCTGCCCCAACACTGCCTCGAGTTGCTATGTGATGTTGAACTTCTCCAGAAATCAAGTTTCATCCCTTTTAAATTAAGAAGGAGGACCAAAGGAAGTTCATATGACATCTCATGGTTAACTAGCAAGAGTCCTACTGCCTTCCAAGCTTACAATTAAATAAAAATGTTTGCCATATATATATATATATATATATATATATATATATATTTTTTTTTTTTTTTGAGGTAGGGTTTCACTCTAGTCCAAGCTAACCTGGAATTCACTATGTAGTCTCAGGGTGGCCTTGAACTCATAGTGATCTTCCCACCTCTGCCTCCCAAATGCTGGGATTAAAGGTATGCACCACCATGCCTGGCTTATTTACTGTATTTTTAAGTAAGATTTGTAAATTGCACTTTTCGTGCACTGGTTAAGACAGAATACTCCAGGACAGGGATGCAGCTCAGTAGTAAGGTTCATGGCTTAGTACATGTGAAGTCCTGGGTTCAAATTTCTGCAATGAAAACAGAACAAGAGAAAAGCTTGGGAGGCTGAGACAGGAATATTACCATGAGTTCAAGGCCAGCATGGGCTACAGGCTGTGTCTTCTTAGCCTACAGAAAAAAAGAAAGCAAAGGAAAAGAAATTCTGGAAAGAACACTGAGTTCCTGTCCCATTACATTATTACTGGTGACCATGGACAAGCTCCTTATCCACATAGGTGTCCAGTTCCCAGTGTGTCAAAGATGTCCTTCTCACTGGATGGATGTGAGGGTTCCTTATACCTCACATCATGTTCTTCAAACCTGGGCGCCAGGCTCCTCCCCAGGCAGCTGGTGCTGAGGAAGGACCAGGCCTGCTGGTTCCTCCCTCTGGGCTGAGGAGGAAGATGAGCGTACGACGACTCAAAAACCTCTCCTGGCCACCGGAGAAAAACCACACTGAGTTGGAGTCTTTTTGAAGCAGGAACTCGCAAAAAAACTCGCTTTATTGCTATGAGCAGTTGCCTATATCATGTTGGGGATGAAGGCGGGGATTTTAGGACGGGGAGGAGGGGGAGGTAAGGGCCAATAGTAAACTGTAACTATTGAAATGGTAATTACAATTACCACGGGAAAGTGGCAGGTCAGAAGCCATTAGGCGTCTTGCTGAGTCATAGCTGGCCAGAGACAGGTTGCCAAACTTTAGCTAGGCTCAGGAAGTTCCACTAGGCCTCACGCCCGGGCCTTTCAGGGCCCAACACCTGGGGACTGTCTATGATGGTGAAAATCTCTCCAAAGGGCCCACATAGCTGAAAGCCACCATGTTTGAAGTGACAGCAGAGCCACCTTGATGAGCTGAGTCTCTGTGGGGCAAGCTGACTGCTTATTCCCAAGGTCTTTGCTGGTTGTCCTTCCCTGAGGGTCAGCCATGGTCTCCCTGAAGGCTTCACCAGGCCCTCCAGGGCCTAGTAGGTGCCTGTCCTGGTCTGGGTGCATACTCACAGGCAGGAGTGCATGCCACACCAGCACATTGGCATCCTCACTGGACAGGTGCCCCAGGTAGGGGGGAGGCTGCTTCAGAAGCTCTTCCAGCTCCTGTGGGGAATACAGCAAATGACAGTGGGCCCAATACTCATGACCCCGCCCTCCCCAGCAAATCCAATCAGAAGCACAGAGCACAAGTCGCAGCTCCCCAAGCTTCCAGTGAACTCTCTGGTTGGAACCTCACCACAACTCCATAGGTCTTACTGAACAGAGTAGTTGATCCCTCCCAGGGTGAGGAGTAACTGGAAGAAACTCTCTTGGGAGCCCCCCTCTTTTATTTCTGAAAGCAAGATACTTACCTCTTTCCTCTTGCCCTCTTTCTCGAGAGCCACTGGTCCTGATTCCCTCCCCACCCCTCTGTTCCATAAGTATGGGTGAGTGCTTAACACACACACACACACACAAAATGCACTGGCAAGAGAGCAGCGAATACACCACACATCCTTCCAGCTCCTCGAAGCCAGGCCTGGGGTAAGGGGATGATTCAGGTCAACCATAGCCAAATGATGCTGTCATGCAGGATAGCAAGGGGCCAAGGAGTGATTCGTCTTCCCCAGAGTCACCTGGCCATCACTGAATTCTGAGGAATTTGCTGACCATCCCCTGCTAACCCTTGACGGAGACAGAGCCCAGGGCTCAGAGACTTCTCTGGAGTGATGGAGGAAACATGACTACAAAACGTAAAGAAAATGGGTAGACAGAGCACCAGGAAGAGCAGAGGTGCACTCTGAGATGGACCACACAGAGAAGCATCAGGCAGAGGGCCCAGATAGAACAAGTGTGTGCAGGTGTCCAGTGGGCATTAGTGGTTATCATGGGGAAAAAGTGGTCAGGTACATTTGGGAAAACTAAGCTAAACAGGTGTTTCGCTCTTCACAGCAGAATATCCCAAAGGTTTTCACGTGTGTGCGTGTGTGTACATGTGTGGCGGTCAGAGGACAACCTCAGGCTGCTGGTCCTCTCCTTTCACCTGGCTTTGAGACAGGGTCTCTCTTGTCATGTTGCTGCTAAGTCCAGACCAGCTGGTCCGTGAGCTTTGAGATTCTCCTGACTCTGCCACATGCACGTTTATAGAAGCGTACACAGCAATCCAGTTTTTTACTTAGGTTCTGGGGTTCTGAGCTCTGGTGGTCAGGTTTACAAAGCAAGTGCCTTTAACCACTGAACCATTTCCCTGCCCCGTTGACTTTTTTGTTTGTTTGTTTTTAGTAGTGGGAATGGACCCCAGGGTCTTGCATACTGGGAAAGTGCCTTACCACTCAAGTTTCACACCTAGCACTCCCCGGGCAGTATAACCCAAGACAAGCGCCTACAACCTACAATGCTTCTCAAATGTGTGTGACCAAAGAACCCCAACCACCTTGGGATACAGCCAATCGGATTCCAGATCTCATTTTGAGCAGGAAGGGGATAAAAAACATTCATGGGCAGTTCACGGCCCTCTGGAAGAATGGATGGGTATAAACTAGTGGTTCTCATCCAGGGACAATTTTACCTGCCAAAGGACATTTGCCAATATTTAAAAGCATTTTTTGTTTCTTGGTTTTTCAAAGTATGGTCTCACTCTAGCCCAGGCTGACCTGGAATTCACTATGTAGTCGCAGGGTGACCTCAAACTCACGGTGATCCTCCTACCTGTGCCTCCTCAGTGCTAGGATTAAAGGTGTGCACCACCATACTTGTCTTTTAGGAGCATTTTTAATGGTCACAGATGGACAATTGCTACTACAGTTCAGTAGGTAAAAGTACAGAAATGCTGATGAAACATCCTACAAAAAATTATCTGACCCCACATGTCAATAGTCAGGAGGTTGAGAAACCCTTGTGTAAACAAATGCAGATAGAAACTTCAGAAACCCAGTGAGGTTGTGAAGGGGTCCTTTACCACTATGGGCCATCTGAACTTTCTCTCTCCCCAATAAGTAAGCAGCCCCTACATGTCTCTGTCTTCTCAGCCTATACTCTATTCACACCCACAAACTCCCTCATGTGCCCAGCCTATGATCCCCCTCATTTATCTATTACATCAAACTACAGGCCTATGCTAATGTAAAATCTGGTTTCAGTACCCTCCGAACTTTGGTTGAGAATTAAGGCCAAGTCAGGCATGGTGGTACATGCCTTTAATCCCAGCCCTCAGGAGGCTGAGGTAGGAAGATCACTGTGAGTTTGAGGCCACCTGAGACTACATAGTAAATTCTAGCTCAGCCTAGGCTAGAGTGAGACCCTACTTAGAAAAACAAACAAACAAACAAACAAACAAACAAACAAACAAACAAACAAAGAATTAAGGTCATGACAGAACAGAGATACAGAACGGACATCTTCTAGAAGGTCTAAATTCAATCCCCAGGACCACATAAACCAGACATGGTGATGCATGCTTGTAATCTCAACACCCCCGGGGGGAGGAGATAGGAGGATCAAAAGTTCAAGCTACATAAGTTCAAGGACAGCCTGGACTATATAGCCCTTGTCTCAAAAAGCCGGGAGGTGTGGACAGATGGCTTAGCAGTTAAGGCACTTGTCTGTGAAGCCTAAGGACCCAGGGTTGATTCGCCAGTACCCAGATACACATGGTAGAGCATGCTTCTGGAATTCGTTTGCAGTGGCTAGAGGCCCTAGCCCGCCCATTCTCTCTCTATCTCCTCCCCCCTCAAATAAATAAACAAACATTAAAAACAAAAAACAAAAAACAGAGGACTGGAGAGATGGCTCAGCAGTCAAAGCCATTCACTTGCAAAACCTGTTGGTCCAAGTTCAATTCCCCAGAACCCACATAAAGCCAGATGCACAATGTGGTTCACGCATCTAGAGTTGGTTTCTAGGAGCAAGAGGTCCTGGTGAGCCCATATTCACTCACTCATGCTCTCTCATAAATAAAAGTATTTAAAAAAAAATAGCATGGACCTGCCAGGCATGATGGCACATGCCTCAAATCCCAGCACTTGGGAGGCAGAGGTAGAAGGATCACCACCAGTTCAAAGCCACCCTACACTGTGAATTCCAAGTCAGCATGGGCTAAAGTGAAACCCTACCTCGAAAAAAAGAAAAGGAAAGGAAAAAAAGCATGGACCTTTTCTATGCCTTACTACACCTAGAAGTGCTTGAGCTTTGTCCCTGGTGGTCATTTCCGACATGACTTTCCCAAAGTCTGACAAGGTTCAAACCCAAGTTGCAACACACAACTCTTTCCCAAAGTCTGCTAGGAAGTCACCTGCCTTGGAAAAACAGAAAATGAAACCAGAGAGGCCAGTAAAAGGCCTGTGGGTGGGCGGGCATGGTGGCACATGACTTTCATCCCAGCACTTGGGAGGCAGAGATAGGAGGATCTATGTGAGTTTGAGGACATCATGGGACTAATGTGAGACCCTACCACAATAAATAAACCAAAACTTAAAAAAAAAAAAAAAAAAGCCTGTGGGTGGGAGTCACATCAGCCTGGGTTCAAATCCTAACCCTATCCTTGAGATATTTTCTCGAAACCTCAGTTTCCTCCTCTATGAAACACTCCTTAGCTCAGAGTTGCTGTGAGAACTAGATGAAATAAAGGATGAAAACTGTCTGGTATCTAAGGGCACTAGGGCAGTAAGCACCAGTCTCATTCTTCTCCCTGCCTCACTTTGTACTTTCTTTAAAAAAATTAAATTTGGGCCAGAAGTGATGGTGCATGCCTTTAATCCCAGCACTTGGGAGGCAGAGGTAAGAGGGTCGCTGAGAGTTTGAGGCCACCCTGAGACTGGACCAGACCAAAAAAAAATTAAATTTGGGCTGGAAGGGTAGCTTAAGATTAAGGTATTTGCCTGCAAAGCTAAAGGACCCAGGTTCAATTCCCAGGACCCACATTAGCCAGATGCACAAGGGGGTGCACGTGTCTGGAGTTTGTTTGCAGTGGCTGGAGGCCCTGACACACCCATTCTCTCCGTCTGTCTGTCTGTCTGTCTGTCTGTCTCTTTCTCTCTCTCTCCCTCTTTATAAAAAGAAACAAAAGAAAAAAATAAATTTATTTACAAGAGTGAGAGAGAGGGAGGGAGAGAGAGAAAATTGAGTATAGCATGCCAGGGCCTCCTGGTGCCACAAATGAACCCAGACAAATGCTCCATTTTGTGCATCTGGCTTTACATGGGTAGTGTGAAATTGAACCCGGGCTGACAAGCTTTACAAGCAAGTACATTTAACCACTGAGCCATTTTTCAGCCCCCACTTTAGGCTGAGCCTGCTCAGGACTTCTTGGTCTGAGAGCATTTTCTTTTCAAAGCCTGCAGGCAGCATCCATCCTCTGTCCCTTTTCCTGTCAGCTTCCCCTTCCAGTATTTAGATGGGGGGAGGCACTTCTGGGAGACTCAAAGCCTGGAGATGTCAGCCCCATAGCACCAGGATTGCTTGTCCTCCATTTATCTTCAGTCTTGGCTTCAAACACCCCTGCTTTCCTCTTATGGACACTGCCCCCTTTCCATCCTTTAAGACCTGATTTCAAATTGCAATCTGCAGATAAATGGCAAAAGTGCTAGGAAGAAATGGTCAGGCCTAACCCAAACATCTATATTGCCTCCTCCAAGATTCAAGGAACATCCTGAAAGAGGGAGCAAGAAGAATGTAAGAGGCTAGGTGTGATGGTGTAGGCCTTTAATCCCAGCACTCTGGAGGCAGAGGTAAGGGGATTGCTTTGAGTTCAAGGCCAGCCTAGAACTACAGAGTGAGTTCAGGTCAGCCTGGGATAGAGTGAGACTCTACTTCAAAAACCAAAACAAAACAAAAAAAGAATGGAAATTCTTGGGCTGGAGAGATGGATTAGCAGTTAAGCGCTTGCCTGTGAAGCCTAAGGACCCTGGTTCGAGGCTCGATTCCCCAGTACCCACGTAAGCCAGATGCACGGGGTGGTGCATGCATCTGGAGTTTGTTTGCAGTAGCCTCTTTGTCTGTTGCTCTCAAATAAATAAAATAAAATAAAATTTATTTGAAAAAATAAGGAATGGAAATTCTTGTGGTTGGAGAGATGGTTCAGCAGTTAAAAGTGCTTACTAGCAAAGCCTTATGGCCCAGGTTCAATTCCCCAGTACCTACATAAAGCCAGATGCACAAAGTGACACATGAATCTGGCTTAGCAGTTAAGGCACTTGCCTGCGAAGACAAAGGACCCCAGTTCAATTCCCCAGGATCCACATAAGCCAGATGCACAAAGTGGTGCATGCATCTGGAGTTCATTTGCTGCAACTGGATGCCCTGGCATGCCCATTCTTTTTCTATGTACCTCTTTCTTACAAATAAATAGATAAATAAATAAATAAAAGGTTTTTAAACAAAAGAATATAAGAGCCAGAGAATGGGAATGCTATGTAATGCTGTCTACTGGATAGGATATAACCATTACGCTTATGAGGTCACAGCATTTGTGGTGTCCGTGCACAAGATTGGGCCTGTCAACATTCCAACAGAGATGAGGTAAGGACTTGTGATCCCACTCCTCCTCTGGGCACTATTAGCTATTCATGGTTGCTGGAGGAAGTAGAGTCATGTTCTTCAGTAGTCAGCTACCCACACACCAGTAAGTAGCCCCCACTCATGCTCTTACAAGCAACCTAATTTAACGCAGTAGACCACACACACACACAAAAGGAGCCAGACATGATGGCACACACCTTTAATCCCCACTCAAGAGGCAGAAGCAAAAGGACCGCTGTGAGTTCAAGGCCAGCCTGGGACTACAGAATGAGTGCCAGGTCAGCCTGGGCTAAAGTGAAACCCTACCTCAAAAAAATAAACAAAAATAACAATAATAAAATGAAACAAATAAAAGCGGGCAGGGGAAATGGCTTAGCCATTAAAGGTGCTTGTTGGCACATTTGCAGGCCCTAGGTTCAATTCCGCAGCCACCCACGTAAAGCTAGATGGGCGTTCGTTTGCACCGGCAGGGGACACTAGTATCCTCCTTCCTGCTTTCCTCCCCACACACGCAAATAAATACATAAAACTTAAAAAAACATGCAAGTAGAAGAACAGATTAATGAGGGTGAAAAGGCCGAAGTGAGGCCAGGGGAAGAGATTGAGGAAAGGAAAGGTGGAGGGAAGGCTAATCAAAATCTAAGATGTCATCAAAATATCATATGGAAACCTATTTTGTTGGACAATGGGACACTCAGGAGCCATACATTGTTACTAGAAATTTTTCAGTGTAACGGATGGGATACCTTCCAGTGAGTTGTTGGCCAGGGAAATACCTGATGCCCCCAAAGAATTACAGGCCATTGTCAAGGCCCTTGGTTTTCCAACAGGAATAGATGGTAAGACCCTATTGCTGAAGACTCCACATACTTGGGATGCAAGGTCACTGAGAAATCCTGCTGAAGCTGAGCTGAAAACCTCATCCATGTAGACCAGCTGACAAGAAAGCTGGGAAAGCCACGTTGCATGCTGTTCAATGGGAAAGAAATCACCAGTGAAGATATTCAACAGTGGACACTGCAAGCGTTCGATTTGGCCAGCCAGGCCAAATGAGCCAATGGGTGCAATAGTGGCTGGTCTGTTATGGGGGAAACCAGTTGCCCTCTAATTTGACTGGGAGGGAATACATCCCTGATACTGAAAACCTACAGCAGGGGTAGTCATGAGCCATAGGGGTGTAACATCTGCTGCTGTCTGGCTAAATGTATATTCTATGTTCATCAAACTGCCCAGTAAGCACTTCTCTTACTGTTCATACCCATATATTAATGCTACTCACACTTTTGTTTAGAGAAGATTCTCTTTTCAGATGGCAGTGACCTTGGGATGACTCAGAAGACATCATGGTGCTGAGAGTGACAGAGTGCTCAGCACTGCAATATCTCTAGCACACCTTCCAGGGCTCAGGGTCCATTGCAGAAGAGGTGGCGGAAAGAATGTAAGAGCCAAAGGAAGGGTAGGACTCCTTACAACGTGCTCCTCTAGACATAAAATGGCCTGGATATCCATGACCTCACAGTGCCTGACACTACCTACACAAGACCATAATAATAGGAGGAAAAGATGATAACATCAGGGCTGGAGAGATGGCTTAGCAGTTAAGCGCTTGCCTGTGAAGCCTAAGGACCCCGGTTCGAGGCTCGGTTCCCCAGGTCCCAGTTAGCCAGATGCACAAGGGGGCACACGCGTCTGGAGTTCATTTGCAGAGGCTGGAAGCCCTGGCGCGCCCATTCTCTCTCTCTCCCTCTAACTGTATTTCTCTCTGTCTGTCGCTCTCAAATAAAAAAAAAAAATTTTAAAAAAAGGATGATAACATCAAAATAAAAGAGAGACTGATTGAGAGTGGGAGGGGATTTGATAGAGAGTGGAGTTTCAAAAGGGAAAGTGAGGGGAGGAGAAGGAGGGAATTACCCTGGGATATTGTTTACAATCATGGAAGTTGTCAATAAAAAATTAATTAATTAAAAAAAAATAGTGGGCTGAGGAAATGGCTCAGTGGTTAAATACACTTGCTTGCAAAGCCTGCAAGCTGAGATTCAGTACCCAAATGCCTACATAAATCCACATAAGGTGGTATGAGTCTTGAGTTTGTTTGCAGCATCAAGAGGCCCTGGCCTATCCATTGTCTGTTCTGATTTTGCCTCACAAATAAATACTACAAAGAAAGACGTCAGATGTGGTGTGGCGCATGCCTTTAATCCCTGCACTTAGGATACAGAGGTAGGAGGACAGTCGAGAGTTCAAGGCCACCCTGAGACTACAATGGTGAATTCCAGGTCAGCCTGGGCTAGAGTGAAACCCTACCTCGAAGAAGGAAAAAAAAAAAAAAAAAGGAATGAATGAAAAGGAGGGAGGGAGGGAGGGACACATACATGTAGGAAAAGGATTGGTTAGGAAAAAGAAGGGTTTAGCTAAAGGTGGATAAGAAGGATAAGAGAACACAACGGGAATCCGGTGGTGGATATGGTCAAAATGCATACATTATAATTATACACATGTATAATTGAAACTATCAAGAATTTAAAAAGACATCTTTGGTAGGAATGAAACAGATGAATGAACAGGAATGATTCCTGTTCCTTTCTGCCCCATACCCCCTGGCCTTGGACCAGGCAATCAGCTGTAGAGGGAATGCATGTACTCCAGGAGTACAGTATAAATTGGTGGTTCTCATCCAGGACCCCCTCCCTCAGCATCCGGTTTCTCAAGACTCTAGAAATGTGGGTATCAAATTATAGGGATGGCTGTAGCATCCAAGACAAGGACCTTGTCCGCGTATCTTAAGCACATAAACTACCCAGTCAAAGAATCCTTGTCAACGTAGGTTTCCCGCGGCAGAAATGAAACTGAAACCAACTGGAGGGGAGCTAGCTCGCCCTCACCCCCAGTACAGCCCAGGAAGCTGGGGACGATCTCAGCTTTGCGTTCCCACCCCACCTCCCAAACTACAGCTCTGGTGCTCCCCCCACCCCGCCTCTGCGGAGAGGACGCGGGCTGCCAAGGCTTCCACCTGCCCTGGTACCCAACGAAACCAAAGCGCCCGTAGTGGATGGGCCGCGTAGGGCCTGGGGCCGGGGTGAGGGAGGCGCGGGGAAGGGTCACCCTACCTTCGCCACTCGCTTGCAGGCGCTCATCTGGGTGCGAGTACCGGGCTCCCGCAGACCGACTCCCGCAGACCGACTCCCGCCCGGCCCGCGAGCCTCGCGCCGGAGCCCCGCCCCCGCCGCCCCGCCCCCGGGCGACCTGGAAGCCGCGGCTCGGGTCCCCAGCACCGTGATCTCGGCGTCCCGGAACCGAAGTCCGGCACGGAGCTGAGCGCCGCGCACCGAGCCGCTCTTCGGGGTCAGTCCCCGGCCCCTGGCCGCGCGGTAGGCGCCCCAGGCTCCGTCAGCACCCCTCCAACGCCACCCCAAGAACGCCCAGCTCCTAGGTATCTTCGGGATGCTCGCGGGGCAAACGCACCTCTGCTACACACACTTCCGCCCTGAGAGCATCGCCCCTCCTCCAGCGAGATTCTCTGAACCTCTGGGCAAGTCATTGTCCTTTGAGGGTCCCGGGCCCATCCCTAAAACCAGTGGGGGCGGTGTAGACTGCACCCCCGCCCAGGCCCGCTCCTTTGGCGGCGAGGGGTCCTTTGTGCTGCGCCGCATGTGGTGCACATTTCCACCAGAGGGCGCTGTTGAACCCATTATCTCTGTTTCGGTGCTGGATCCGTGAGTCCTTAACAAAACTGGTGATTTGGGAAACAGTTGGGTAGGGGAAGCCCCAAGACCAATTTCAGGTGCCTCCTGTACTTTCCCGTCAGCCCTTCACAAACTCGCCCTACTGGTAGCCCTCATCCCTAACTCAAATTGAGGCCACCATGGAATAGCACCCCCCTAACACTCAACATCTGGGGAAAAATTTTTACTGCAATGATGAAACTAGTTAGGAGCCCATCTTCCTCATCCTACTTCTTTCATCCCCAAATCAGCATATTTTGAGCTCTTAATGCTATTTGGAACTAAATTGCCTCTCTGCCCAGATGTGGGGTGTGTTTTCAGAACATTTTTTTAATTCAATTCAGAAACTTTAACCAAACACTTTCTATTGCCAGTGATGAACAGCACACCATAGGAAATCCCTGAATGTAGGTAGGGTGAGTGGAGCTGGGACCGTAGCCCACCTCTAGTCAACAATCTCAGTCAGTAATCACTTGATGCCAGCCACTGCCGACACAGCACAGCAGGGTGCAGAAGCAGGGTCCCCGCCCCTGCCACTGAGCTCTCAGCAGAAACAGAGGGAGAGAATTCAACCTCTGTAATTTTTTGGTTGCTTTTGCTTTTTTGAGGCAGTATCTCACTCTAGCCCAGGCTGACCTGGCACCCAGTAGGTAAGCCAAGCTTGCCTCAAACTCAAGGCGATCCTCCTACTTCAGTCTCCCTTGTGCTGGGATTTTAGGAGTAGGCCACTATGCCTGATTCTTTGCATTTCAATAATAATGGCATTGAGAGCCATCTGGTCCTGTGAAGGAAAGTCATCTGATCCAGTGTGGAAAGAGGCAGTCTCCTGGAAGAGAGATAGATCCAAGTGAGGGAGCCTGATGAGTTAGTTGGAGAGAGTGGGAAGAATACTTTCCCAGAAGTGGGAACAGCATGAGCAAAAAGCAAGGTGATAGTGAGTGTGGAACCTGCATGGGTCCATAGTGGGGGGGGGGGGCACAAATGTCTGTATGCACTCTTCAAATCTCCCTCCCTTCCTTCCCATATAGCCTGTATTAGTGTGAATGCAGTCATCCTGGGGTGAGTCCTAAACAGCACCTGTTGGGAGGCCCACCAGCATGGGCAGAAGGATCCCTGAGGATATGGGGTTCATCTGCACCCCTCCATGTGCAGCGAAGCCTTAGCTGGGCTTGAAGTTCCCACTCCCTACCTAGGACTGCTGGTAGATTTAGCTCACAGAGTGGGAGAACTGTGCAAGTCATACATCCAAGATGTAAATAAAACAAGTTTGAGTCCCAGTCTACCATTGTTGGCTGAATAACCAATATGCATATCCTGTCCATGCCTCCATTTTCTCATTGCAAATGGGACAGTTAATAGTAATGTGATGTATAATGATCAAAATAAATGAATAAAATAACAATGAGCTCATATTTGTCAAGAACAACACAGGATGCTGGACAATAAGTGATAGTTGCAATGATTATTATTTATTAGTAAATTGTGAGGGCTAGGGACATGGCTCAGTGGTATAGCACTTGTCTAGCATGTGAAAGGTTCCGGTTTGATCCCCAGAACAGGCAAAATAATAATTAATAATGAGTATTAAAATCACAACAGATGCCGCCCTGGAGTGAGTGTGCTAAGTTGAACAGAGCTGCCTGAGCTCGCTTTCCAGACTAAAGACCCCATTCTAGCTCTCTCCTCTAGTCCTTGATTCAGCCATTACACAAAATACGCTGTGTACTACACCCTTTATTCGAAGCCCTGTGTTGAGTCCTATGGGAGCTGGTCAGGGTGAAGCCCACTCCATCTTCACCATCCGTTGGGAGACATTCACCTGTAGATTTAAAAAAAATGTAGAAAAAGACCCCCAGGCTGGGATTTTTAGGACTGATTGGCCCACTCTGAGTCGCCTGTAAGAACACAGAGGCTTGAGTAGATAAGGCTGGCTTGTAAGTGCTAAAGCACCTTTACTCTGTCATGCAGGGTCCAGTGAGAGGGTCAGCTTGTCCAGAAGTCTCCTGGAACCTTCCGTGCATCTCGGAGAGGAGGAATTTGCTCATGAAGAACCAGGTGATTTTCTTCTAGGCTCTTTCTTCAGTATGTTTTATCTGGGGTGTGGAGTGTTTGTCTCAGAACCACCCAGCCCTTCCTACTTGCCTAAGGCCCAGAGAAGTTTGTAGGGAGCCAGAAGCAGAAAATTTCTTCTTTCTCTTTCGGTCTCCCTCTTTCCCTCTTTCCCTTTTATGCTGCAATGGTGGCATGTCTGTTATGGGGGAAACCAACTGCTCTCTGATTAGACTTTGGGTCCACTCCACAGGAAAGGAATTCCTGTCTGATAGTGAAAACCTAATGAAAAGCTATGGCTGGGGTGGTCATAAGTCCTAGGGGAGAACTACTGCTGTTGCCTGGCTAAACAGTTATACTGTACCCACCAAATTGCCCTCTAGATACTTAGGTTTATGCCCATATATCAGTGCTCCTCTCATTTTTGGTTAGAGGCACTTCTCTTTTCAGATGGTGGTGACCACTGGAGCAACTCAGAACTCACCATAGTGCTGAGAAGTGACAGTGGAGTGTTCAGCACTAAGTGAGACATCTTTATCACACCCTCCAGGCTCAGGAGCTATTGCAGAGATGGTAGAAAGAATGTCAGAGCCAAGGGACGGGGAGGACCACTTCCAGTGCTGTCTGCCAGACAAAGTGGCCTTGACATCCATGACCTCACAGTGGCTGACACTACCTGCACAACCTGCATAATAGGATGAAAAAAATTGGTGATATCAAAACAGAAAAGAGACTAACTGGAAAGAAGAAGGGATTCAGTGGACGGGGACATGGAAGTGGAAATGGAAGTGGTAGGAGGAGATGATGAGCATGGTATATTGTTTATACTTATGGAAATTTACAATAAAAAGCTAAAATTTAGAAATAGATGGTATTTTTGAGGATATCACTTGAAGGTGTCCCATAGCCTACACACACACACACAAAAAAAAAAAAAAAAGAAGAAACTTGAGATTTGGAGTTAACCAGACATTATTTAAAACTAACTATGTGGACTAGTTAACTAGCCTTTTTGAGCATTAGTATACATATTAAATAGAGAAAGTAATATTGTCTTCAGTGACGTATTACATGAAACCTTTTAGCCCAGAACCTGATCTACACTAAACCCTAAAACAAGATATATGATAACTAAGATGATCATTGTCATCACCATCACCCAGTGCAGACTCTTATAATTACAGGATGACCTCACCAAAGCGATATCTAATATTCTAGGTGGCTTAAATGGCAAAGAACACACTGGATATGTTGTTCAGTGGTAGAGTGCCTGCCTAGTTTGTATAAGGCCAGGATTCAGCCCCCAGGTCTCCCCAAACACACACTTCACACAAAAATTAAGAAAACTTTCTACTTGAACTTTCTCTAGCTCCTTTTAGGCTTCTCACTTTGTTGCTCATTAGTTTTCTTTAGTGTCTAATGCATGTTAATTTGTTGTTGTTGTTTTCTTTTAAAATAGGGTCTTGTGTAACCCAGTGTTGTAGTTACCTTTTTGTGGCTGGGACAAAACACCTGACCAGAAGCAGCTGATGGAAGGAAAGGGGTTTTGGGGGCTTACAGTTTTGAGGGGAAGTTTTATCATCGTGGAGAAAGCATGGAAGAACAGACAACTGAATCTCACATCTTGTCACATCAGCTGGGAGGAAACAGAAACAATGAGCTAGCTCTGAACATCCAGTGGGCTGGACTAACAGACTTCAAAGTTTGCCCCAAATGATATGCCTCCACCAACAATGCTTTACCTCTTAAAAGCCTCACAACTTTCTCAAATTGCCACCAACTAAAGACTAAGCTCTCTGTGTTTCCAAGGCCACGCTCCTGATCTTCCTGCCTGTGCAGCAGGCTTTGCTTGTAGGCAGAATCAGCTAAACTTTAGCAATCTGACTCTCTTCTTTTTGAAAAAAAAATATTTATTTACTTGATAGAGAGGGGGTAGAGTAAGAGAGGGAAAGAATGGGTATGCCATGACTTTCAAAGCTGCTGCAAACAAACTCCAGACTCATGTGCCACCTTGTACATGCAGCCTATGTGGGTCCTGGAGAATTGAACCTGGGTTCTTTGGCTTTGCAGGCAAGTGCCTTAATGGCTAAGTCATCCCTCCAGCCTGCTGACTCTTCTTTGGGTTTTTTTTTGTAGGTAATTTTCTCCAAGGGTCTTATTTCTCATGGGTACTTTTGCCTGGTGTGCCCATTCTTCCATTAAAAAAAAAGTTAAGCTATATTTTATTATTGCATTAAGATTTAAAATATATATGTAATCCAGGCTGGGGTCATGAGTATGCACTTATTGTTGCTATATTTATTTTGTTTCTTCTAATTTTAAAAGAAATTAAAGCACTTTTCATAGGCCCTGAGAATATCCTGGGCTCATGGCCCTGTGCCTGGCTGGCCCAGATTCATTCTATTCGTGGTGAGTGCTATTGATTTTTCATTTATAGAGAACATGTCCTATTCCTTTTTCATATGAGTATATCCACTAAACAAAATGTACCCATTAAGCAACATTAAAATAGATAATGCTATGGGCTGGGTGGGTACAAATATGGCAGAAATGAAAGCCTTTCATTGTCCAGATGAGAGGAGAATGAGCTAGGGAGATATAACTCCTCCTGCAGCTTGGATGGGAATTCCTGAGCCATCTGACCCTTCAGGACATTTTGCAATGATGTATCTCGGCTCTCCCAGTACATTCCCCGGAAAGGGCTGACCCATCGGACTGGCTTTGGATCATCTCCATGGGGATACGGGAAGTTCCTAAATTACCCCACAGCCTGATCCTGCCAAGCCCTAGGGCCTGGGGAGTCTGCTTCTCAGAAGACCCTGTGAGGAACTACTTCAGAACTGGTCTTTGTTTTCTTCCAAACACTTCCAAACTGCTCGGCCAGGCCAAAGAAAAACAAAGCCCTTTCAACTCTGGCTACCACACTTATTTAATTTAAAAAAAAAAAAAAAAAGATAAAAAGAAAAAGAGGGAGCTTTGAAGAAAACTACATTAGGCACTGGGGAGATGCCTCAGTGGTTAAGACACTTGCCTACAAAGCCTAACAACCCAGGTTTGAGTCCCCAGCACCTACGCAAAGCCAGAGGCACAAAGTGGCACATGCATCTGGAGTTCATTCGCAGCAGCTAGAGACCCTAATGTGCCTCTCTCTCTCTTTCCTTGCAAAGAAGAGAAAAAAAGTTCTGAAGAAGACTACATTAGCATTCTGACTAGGGGGCTTCTTCAAAGGC
Source organism: Jaculus jaculus (assembly GCF_020740685.1). Classification (NCBI taxonomy): domain Eukaryota; kingdom Metazoa; phylum Chordata; class Mammalia; order Rodentia; family Dipodidae; genus Jaculus; species Jaculus jaculus. The sequence goes on along the minus strand of NC_059102.1, from coordinate 171,615,265 downwards.
CTGAAAACCAATTTCTGTCACCCAGGCAACCAAATCCTGATGGGTAGAAAGGACTCCAGACCACTCCATTCTTCAGGGGTTTTGTTCCTGCTTTTGTATTTTAACCTAAGAAGGGGAGGCTGAAGACAAAAGTTCACAGCCTGAGTCACACATGCATGGGTCAGGTTTCTGGGCCAGCTCCCTGGAAGGCAGATGGGAACAGTGGAGGGAGGTGAAAGTGTGGTATTGGAAAATACGGCTGAGCAAGAGCTCCTTGGAGGTAGGAGCCTTTGCTCAGCCTGTGCTGCTCTGGGGCCTGAAGTAGCACCCCAAAAGGTTCCGGAGAAGCTTCTGACCTAATGTAAAACTCAGCCAGGCTTGAAGCTTAAAGGAACAAGAAGTGAGCAGATGCACAAACCTGGGATGCAGTTTTTTGTTTTTTTAATTTTTATCCTGTGTTTGGGGGCCGGGGGCTCACACTTGCCAAGCCAGGCACGTTGAAGTGTTTATGCGGGAGTTTCTCCTCTCCTCCCATGCTTTTTGAGACAGGGTCTCTTGACACTGCTGCTGGCAAGCTTCCTAATTGTACTCGCTTTGCTTCCCATTGCCATAGATGTGTTGGGATTACATTTGCCATGTTGCGTCTTGCTTTCTATGAGTGCTGAAGAAGGCTGAACTTGGATCGGCAAGCTTGCAAGCAAACACCTTCAATGGCTGAAGCGTCTCTCAGACCTGGTGTCGCAGTCCAGTGATGGAATACACCTAGATAGGTCCCAGGTATGGGAGGCGGTTAGGCTAGGCAGAAACCAGCAATATCCTGTTCAGCAGCTACTTAATTGATTTGTGAAGTTTCCTCATTTGGACCAAACAATAATTTCTCTATAGCATCCATGTAGGCAGCTGTTATAGCCAGGTAAACATTGCTGGCAGAAATCACCCGACCAAAAGCAGCTTTTGGGAAATAGAAGTTTATTTTGGGTTACAGGCTCAAGGGGGAGTTCCATGATGGCAGGGAAAAATGACAGCATAGGCAGAGGGTGGACATCACCCCCTGGCCAACGTCAGGTGGACCATAGCAACAGGAGAGTGTGCCAAACACTGGCATGGGGAAACTGGCTATAATACCCATAAGCCCACCCACAACAATGCACTCCCTCCAGGAGGCGTTAATTCCCAAATCTCTATTAGCTGGGGACTTAGCATTCAGAACACCTAAGTTTATGGAGGACACCTGAATCAAACCACCACAGCAGCTCTAGTGAATGTTTAAATGTTTGACTAAATAAAAGGGCTGTTTTTATTTTATTTATTTATTTAAGAGAAAGAGTCAGATACAATGGGCATGCCAGGGCCTCTAGCTACTGCAAGCAAATTCCAGACACATGTGCCACCCTGTCCATCTGGCTTACATGGGTACTGTGGAATAGAACATGGGTCCTTAGTCTTTGCAGGCAAGTGCCTTAACTGCTAAGCCATCTCCCCATCTCTATTTTTATTTTTTAATATTTAACTATTTGCAAGCACAGAGAGAAGAAAGACAGAAAGAATGGGTATACCAGGCCAGGGTATCCAACCACTGCAAATGGATTCCAGATGCATGCACCACTTTGTGCATCTGGCTCTATGTGGGTAAACTGGGGAATTGAACTTGGGTCATTAGGCTTTTCAGTCAGGTGCCTTAAGCACTGAACCATCTCTTTAACCCAAAGAGCTCTTCTTAGGGTTGGAGAGATGGCTTAGCAGTTAAGGTACTTGCCTGCAAAGCCAAAAGACCCTGGTTTGCTTCCCCAGGACCCACATAAACCAGATGCACAAGGTAGTGCATGCATTTGCAGTCTGCAGCAGCTGGAGGCCCTGGAGTGCCCATTCTCTCTCTCCCCCCACCTCTCTCTCTCAAATACATAAATAAAAATTAAAAGCAGCTGGGTGTGATGACACATGTCTTTATAATCCCAGCACTTGAGAGACAGAGGTAAGAGGATCGTCATGAGTTCGAGGCCACCCTGAGACTACATAGTGAATTACAGGTCAGCCTGAGTTAGAGTGAAGCCCTGCCTCAAAAAAAAAAAAAAAAAAAAAAGATCTGTTTTTAAAAGCCAGATATGATGGCTCATACCTATAATTCCAGCTCTTGGAGACTGAGGCAGGGGAATCGCCATGAAATTGAGGCCTATCTAGGCTCCAGAGTTAGTTCCAGGTGAGTCTAGGCTAGAGTGAGACTCTGCCTCATAAAAGCAAAGCAAAACAAACAAAAAGCTGTTTTGAATAAGAAAATGAGAACCACCAGGAGCAGAAGTTATAAGGAAAGATGACTGGAGTTTATTGGGGTGCGGACAGTGCAGCGCAGAGCATCCTTCATCCAGATGTATTCATGCTCCTCATGCAGGGATTTCTGTGGAATTTGGGGATGTCTTGCTCTATCTTCCCTCCATGTAGTATCTTTGTGTCTCTTCTTCATTCTTATCTGGTACTTAGAGAAGGCAACAGGCACCGCCTGTCTCTTTGCAGAAGCTGTCAGAAGACACTGTAGGGATGAGTGTGTAGGAAAAAAAAAATCACTGCAAAAGGCACAGTTGAGACAATCTGATCTGTGTCCTGGGCAGCCAATATCAGAGGACCTTGCCCATTCAACTGGTCAACACAGCTACTGCGATTCCACTGTGTGTGCCAGGTGGGGACAGGAAGTTGCACAAACCAGAAATGGAGTCTGAACCTCACACAAAACAAACAAGAATTCTGACAGCTGAATGTATTAGGCTCTCTAGAGGAACAGAATCAATAGAATATGTATTATAAAGGGAATTTACTAGATTATCTCACAGGATATGGGCTGGGAAGTCCAACAGTGGCTGCCTACAGGCTGGAGAGTCTGAGAGCCCAGTAGTTGTCCAGTCTATAGGGCTGGATGCCTCAGCAGTCCCAGTCTGGCACTGAAGGCCCGGAAGACACTTGCAGAGCCGCTGGTCTCAGCGCACGTTAGAAGGCTGAAGAAGCTGGGTTCCAGTATCTGCAGTGGACGGTAGCAACAGGGAGGACAGCAGCTCAGCAGGGGGTAGCATGGGCAGCAGGAAGAGGTCTGTGGTTTCTTAGAGCTTCTTCATACACAGTCCACTACCAGAAGGACCACCCTTCCTCCATCAATCCTCCCTACGAACACCCTCACAGATTTGTACAAGATGGATATCTATTACTTGATTCCTAATCTGATCAAGTTAACAATAGCACTTACCCTTCACAGTAAGCATTCCCGTGAATGTCCTGCAGTAGTAAGTTGACCCCAGTATTCAACCAGTTTACTTTAAAAAATATATTATTTGAGAGAGAGACAGAAATAGGCAGGTAGAGAGAGAGAGAGAGAAAATGAACACGCCAGGGCCTCCAGCCACTGCAAACGAACTCCAGATGCAGGTGCCCTCTTGTGCAGCTGGCTTACAAGGGTCCTGGGGAGTCAAACCTAGGTCCTTTGGTTTTGCAGGCAAGTGTCTTAACCACAAAGCCATCCCTCCAGCCCCCTTTTCCTGTTTTACGAAAATATCGTTGTCTGCGTCTCTGTGTGTGCGCGTGCACAATGTGAGAGAACAACTTCTGGGGCCAGTCCTTACCTTCTGCTTCATTTGAGTCAGGGTCTCTCGTGTGCTGCCGCATGTACCACACTGGCTGGCTTGGCGGATCCTGGGATGTTTTGGATCTTGCCTCCCACCTTGCTGCGGCCATGCTAGGATTGCAGACACTTGTGCTACCGTGTCCAGCTTGACGTGGGCTCTGGGAATCAGACTCAGGCCATTACACTTGTGCAACAAGCACGTTTACTCACTGAGCCGTCTGTCTCCACAGGCCCTTTATTTTCTTTTAGACAGGATGTCGTGTATCCCCGCTTGACCTGGAATTCCCTGTGTAGCTGATGACAGCCTTGAGCTTCTGATCCTCCTGCCTTCACCTTTCAAGTGCCAGGGTTACAGGCATGTACCACCATGCCCTGCTTATGCATCCCTGGGAATTAAACCCAGGATTTGGTGTATGACAGGCAAGAATGCTACCAACTGAGCTATACCCCCAGCCCAGTGTGCGTCTTTTAACACTCCATGCTCCCTGCCCGCTGATTTCGTTCCCTTCAGGTATTCAGGTGAAGTGTGGGATGCACCACAATGGTGAAACTCTTAAACATTATACTGGAGAGATAGCTCAGTGGTGAAAGGCACTTGCTTGCAAAGCCTTCGGGCCTTGGTTTGAGTCCCTAGCATCCACATAATGCTATGCACACGAAGCAGCACACACATCTAGAGTTTATTTGCAATAACAAGAGGCCCTGATACACCTATACATACATACACTTTCTCTTGCCCCCATAAATAAATATATTGTTTTAAAAAAGGAATTGGACTGGAAAGATGGCTTAGCAGTTAAGTGCTTGCCTGTGAAGCCCAAGGACTCCCATTCAAGGCTCAACCAGGACCCACGTTAGCCAGATGCACAAGGGGGCGCATGCGTCTGGAGTTCGTTTGCAGTGGCTGGAGGCCCTGGTGTGCCCATTCTCTCTCTCTCTCTCTCTCTCTCTCTCTCTCTCTCTCTCTCTCTCTCTTCCTCTTTCCTGTCTCTCTCAAATAAATAAATAAATAAAATAAAGTTTTTTTAAAAAAAGGAATTGTTGCTGGGCGTGGTGGCACACACCTTTAATCCCAGTGTGCAGGAGGCAGAGGTAGGAGGATCACCATGAGTTCAAGTCTCACCCTGAGACTACATAGTGAATTCCAGGTCAGCCTGAGCTAGAGTGAGACCCTACCTCGGAAAAAAAAAAAAAAAAAGAAGGAATTTTTAGAGGTCAACACATGGGATGGGATGCTCAAGTTGCCTTTAGCTATGTGAACATCATTACTGAAGGATTCCCAAGTAATTCACCCAAAGAAAGAAAAACATGAAATAAGTTATGGCAGATTGACAGCTATGACAACCAACCCCCAAATCTGGGTGCTTTGTACAAGAGAAGCTATAGTGTACGTCTTGCTGGGGTAAACTGGAAAGCTGGTATTCCCGCTCAGTGGAGGCTCTGCTCCACAGTCATGCAGACACCCAGTCTGACAGATCCTCAGCTAGCTTCCAGAGGAGGTCGGACACTGACATTTAGCCAGCAGTTGGGGAAAAAAGGGAAAGTTTCATGCATGGGAGATTTCTTTTCAAAGCCAGACACAGAACTTGCTCATACCACTTCCACTAACATTCCATTAAGCTAGATCTCAGTGACCTATGCCACTTCAAGGAAAAGCAATGAAATACATAGCCTAATTTTATGGCCAGGAGAAAACGAAAATAATTCTAATAAACAGCTAAAGCTGTAAAAACATGTCACACATGGAGAGAAAAAAAAAAAAAAAAACTTAGTTGGGAGTCGGGCATGGTGGCGCATGCCTTTAATCCCAGGACTCAGGAGGCAGAGGTAGGAGTATTGCTGTGAGTTCGAGGCCACCCTAAGACTACATAGTGAATTCCAGGTCAACCTGAGCTAGAATGAGACCCTGCTTTGAGTGGGGGGGGGGACCTTAGATGGGCAATAAACACAAATAAGTGTCTAATCACATTCGTTATCAAGGAAATAAAAATTAAGGCATGGTGGCACATTCCTTTAATCCCAGCACTCAAGAGGCTGAGGTAGGAGGATCACCAGCCTAAGCTACAGAGTAAGGTCCAAGTTAAGGACTCAGTTCCCTTTAATCCCAGCACTTGGGAGGCAGAGGTATGAGGATTGTCATGAGTTTGAGGCCATACTGAGACTACATAGTGAATTCCAGGTCAGCCTGGAATCAAAAAAAATCAAAAAACCAAAAAAAAAAAAAAAAGGACCCAGTTCTATTCCATATTACACACATAAAGTCAGATGCATAAAGTGGCACATGCATCTGGAGTTCATTTACAGTGGCTAGAGACGCTAATGTACCCATTCATTCTCTCTCTTCTATCTCTTTATGCAAATAAATTTCAAATAAATAAATAAAGCTGGGTGTAGTGGTGCACGCCTTTAATCACAGCACTTGGGAGGCAGAAGTAGTAGGATTGTCATGTGTTCAAGGCCACCCTGAGAGTATATAGTGAATTCCAGGTCAGCCTGAGCTAGAGTAAGGCCCTACTCAAAAAAAAGAAGAGAAAAGAAAAAAGAAAGAGGAAGGGAGGGAGGAAGAGAGGGAGGAAGGGAGGGAAGAGGGGAAGAAAAGAAGGAAGGAAAGGAAGAAAGGGAGGAGGGAGGAAAGAAGGAAGGAAGGAAAGAAGGAAAAGACCATAATGCATTATCAATAGATTGGCTAAGACTTTAAATTATGGCAATATCAAAAGTTGGTGAGAATTTAACAGAATAGTAATTTTTGTTCAAATTATGTCTTGTTCACCCTATGGACAAGAGAGAGATTCTCTTCTTATAGTGGCCTAGCATTCCACACCAGAGAGTGGACAAAGGAATGACAGTTTATTAGTCACATGTTCCCTCACCATCAACCACACTCAGGTCCTGTGAGCCCTCAGAGGCTGGGAGACTCAGACATTAGAATAACAAGAGGTTGGGGTGGCCCTCTGGTTCCCACGGGAAGATGTGATTGGCTTGTTTGAATAATCCTTCAGGCTGCCAGGGAACTAGAAGGCACTGCTCACTGCTAAGCAGGAATACACCTGGTTCCCCCATAAGAAGGGTTATCAGCTGGGGGGGGGGTCTTATCCCAGAGAGCAGGGTGGGGAGGAGAATCCTGCAGTCAAGCCATTTGAAGCCCCCTGATTTAACCAGCTGCCAAGACAACACATAATATTGAGTCTCCATCTTGGGCTTGTATTAGTCATGATTCTCCAGAGAAAGAGAACCGACAGGATATGTATATATAGAAAGAGAAATTTATTTTAAGAAATTGGTTCATGTGACTGTGGAGGCTTGGTCAGGCCAGCAGGCTAGAGACTTGGGAAAGCTGAATCCAAAGGCAAATCCAAAAATCCAGGCAAAGTTCCTCGGTGCTGGGGAGGAGGTAGTGGAGGTGGTAGAGGTCAGTCTTCGTTCTTAGCCTCTGCTGCGGGATGAGCATTCAGGGGGGCACTAGGCTTTCCTCAAAGTCCACTTCTTTTTATTTATTTATTTATTTATTTATTTATTTATTTATTTATTTATTTATTTGAGAGCGACAGACACAGAGAGAAAGACAGAGGGAGGGAGGGAGAATGGGCGCGCCAGGGCTTCCAGCCTCTGCAAACGAACTCCAGACACGTGCGCCCCCTTGTGCATCTGGCTAAAGTGGGACCTGGGGAACCAAGCCTCGAACCGGGGTCCTTAGGCTTCACAGGCAAGCACTTAACCGCTAAGCCATCTCTCCAGCCCCAAAGTCCACTTCTTTAAGCGTGAATGGCACCCTACCAGCACCCTCACAGAAGCCTCCAGAATAGTGTCTGACAACTCACAGCATGGGGCCTAGCCAAACTGACACATAAAATGAGCCGCCCTCAGTCCTAGGTTTGGCAGCACACACTTGATCCTGCAGTCCAGAAATGGAGTCGGGAGGAATTTAGGTTCACCCTCAACCTCATACAGAGTTTAAGACCATCCTGGACTACACAAGACCCTATCTCAAACAAGCAAACACCCAAGGGCTGGAAATGTTGCTCGGTGGAACTGTGCTTGTCTGCCATGCATACAAAGCCCTGGGTTTCATCTCCATCATCAGGAGGTGTAGCAGACAGCCTCAGGTTGCTGGGGTGAACCTCCAGACCAGACACAGGAAGAAGGGATTTATTCGAAGCTTATAGATTCAGGGTAAGTTCCATAATGGCAGAAGCTGGCCCCCTTTCACAGGACCCGGCAGAGAGAGAGCCAAAAGCCACCACCAGCACAAGCAACTGCACTTCAGGAACCCTAGGCAAAGCTCAAGCACTCTCATATCTTTAGACTGGAATTCCAAATGCACCCCCACATCTTAGGGCTGGGCTCTAGGATCTTCCCAATGATACCAATTTACAAGCTTGAATAAAACTCCTGGATCTATTGGGGATCATTCATTCAAACTACCACAGGAGGGAAAAGAAAAAAACAAAAAGATCATCTTTTTTCTCCTCCTCCTTGTTCTTTTTGGCATAAGATATCATGTGTCCCAGGCTGGCCTCAAATTCCCTATGCATCCAAGGAAGCCTAGAACCTTGATCCTCCTGCTTCCACCTGCGCAGCACTAGGGTTGCCGGTATGCGCCAGCACACCCGCTTTATGCAGTGCTGGGGGTCAAACGTAGGAAGTCACGCGTGTTAGGCAAGCACTCGTCCACATGAGCTATCTCAGGGCTGGGATGGCTCAGGGGGTTAAAGGGACTTGTTTGCAATGCCTCCCCATTCAATTCCCAAGCCACGCCCCCAAAAGTGGCACAAGTGTCTGACATTCATGTGCACTGGCAAGATACCCTGGGCACACACACACACACGTAAATGGATAAACAAATTTACAAAGGGAAACAATCCCCAATGAGCTATGCCTCTAGCCCAGAAGGAAAAAGACAGATGTTCATTAGCATTAGATTAGTATTTTCCTATGACAGTATGGAATTGTGACTGAGAAGAGAGATTTCTAGAGTGCTAATGACATTCTATTTCTTAGTCCAGGCAGTGGTGCATGGGTGGTAGCTTTGTACTATTTTATTAAATTGTATATTTATTCTTAGGTAATCTTTTTTTGTTTGTTTGTTTTTTCAAGGCAAGGTCTCACTCTAGCCCAGGCTGACCTGGAAGTAATTCAGTAGTCTCAGGTTGGCCTCTGACTCACAGCAATCCTCCTACATCTGTTTCCTGAGTGCTGGGATGAAAGTTTTATACCAGCACACCTGGCTGTTTTAGATATGCTTTATGAACTGTATTTCACTAAAAATGGTTTTAAAGTGCCACAGACCCGAAGACTAAACAGCTATTGTGATTCTTTCTGTATATCTCATCAGAAAATGAAACGAAAGTGTAAGTGGTGCTGTAAGCTTGGTTCCAGAAGCAAGCTCCTGAGTCAGCTGTAGTGGTACGCACCTGCATTTCCAGCGCTCAGAAGAATGAGGCGGGCGGATCAGGACTTCAATCTGAGCTGCACAGAGTTCAAAGTCAGACTTTGTCTCAAAAAACTAAACCAATCAAACTTTCCTACTTTGTCCTTTAATGAAACTTCCCATGAATTACCAGTTTATGACTGCTCTCTTGGGAAGCAGAAATGTAGCTTTAACCTGGCATGGTGACTCGTTGCCTACAACCCCGGGAATCAAGAGGCTGAAGGAGAAGGACTGCAGCAGTCTGAGGCCAGCCTAGGCTACAGAACAAGTTTTAGGCCAGCCTAAGCTATCCAGTGATGCCCTGTCTCAATCAGACCTACTTGCCTAATAGTCAAAATGACAACTAGATTTAAAACTATGACCCAGGCAGGGCATGGTGGTGTGTGTCTTTTTAATTTTTTTTTATTATTGAAAACTTCCATAATTATAAAAAAGAAATCATGATGATTTCCTCCCGCCTCACTTTCCCTGTCAGAACTCCACTCTCCATCAAATCTCCTGCCCCTCTCCATCAGTCTCTTTCATTTTGATGTCATCATCTTTTCTTCTATTATGATATTATGATGGTCTTGTAGGTAGTGCCAGGCACTGTGAAGTCATGGATATTCAGGCCATTTTATGTCTGGAAGATTGCATTGTAAGCAGTTCTACCCTTCCTTTGGCTCTTAAATTCTTTCCACTACCTCTTCAGCAATGGACCCTGAGCCTTGGAAGGTGTGCTCGAGATATTGCAGTGCTGAGCACTCCTCTGTCACTTCTCAGAACTGTGGTGCCTTTTGAGTCATCCCAGAGGTCACTGCCATCTGAAAAGAGAAGCTTCTCTAACCAAACGTGAGAGTAGCATTGATGTGTGGGTATGAACATTAAGAGAAGTGGTTACAGGGAAGTTTGGTGAGCATAATATATGCATTTAGTCAGATACCAGCAGACGTTACATCCCTAGGGCTCATGACTTCCCCCATCATAGATTTTCAGTACCAGGCATGTATTGCCTCCTGTGGAGTGGGCCTACAGTCCAACTAGAGAGTGGTTGGTTCCCCCCATAACAGACATGTCAGTATTGCACCCACTGACTCATTTGCCTGGTGGGCCAAACTTCAGGCTTGCAGCATCTACTGCTGTTTATCTCCACTGGTGACTTCTTTCTTTCTCCCATGGAGCTGCATGCAGTATAGCTTTTTCCAACTTTCTGCCAACTGGTCGATATGCAGGAGGTTTTCAGCTCAGCTCCAGCAAGCTTTCTCAGTGACCTTGCAGCCCAAGCATGTGGAGTCTTCATGGTGTATGTCTTTAATCCCAGTACTTGGGAGGTAGGAGGATTGCTGTGAGTTTGAGGCAAGCCTGGATTACAGAGTGATTTTCAGCTAAGCCTGGACTACAATGAGACCTTGCCTCAAAAATACAAAAACAGTGCTGGAGAGATGGCTTAACAGTTAAGGCGCATGCCTGTGAAATCTAAGGACCCAGGTTTGATTCTCTAGGTCCCACGTAAGCCAGATGTACATGGTGGGGCATGCACCTGGAGTTCATTTGCAGTGGCTAGAGGCCTTGGCATGCCCATTCTCACTCTCTCTCCCTCCCTGTCTCTCTCTCCTTCTAATAAATAAATAAAAATAAAACCTTTTTAAAAATATAAAAACAAACAACAAACAAAAAATACTATGAGCCTCAGGATCTATTGTGGAAGAGGTGGCGAAAGGAACGTAAGAGCCAAAGGAAGGGTAGGACTCCTTACAATGTGCTCCCCCCAGACACAAAATAGCCTGGATACCTATGACCTCACAGTGCATGATACTACCTACACAAGACCATCATAATAAGAGGAAAAGATCATGACATCAAAATAAAAGAGAGACTGATTGAGAAGGGGAGGGGATATGATAGAGAATGCAGTTTCAAGGGGGAAAGTGCGGGGAGGGAGGGCAATACCATAGGATATTTTTCATAATCATGGAAGTTGTTGATAAAAAAGATTTGAAAAAAAATACTATGAGCCAGGCATGGTGGTGCAGGCCTTTAATCCCAGCACTTGGGAGGCAGAAGTAGGAGGATCACCATGAGTTTGAGGCCAACCTGAAACTGCACAGTGAATTCCAGGTCAGCCTGGACTAGAGTGAGACCCTACCTTGAAAAAACAAAAACAAAAACAGCCACAAAATGCTATGACTCCAAAAGGGATTAAGTTCTTTTGTACAGTTAGTAAGTAGAGAGGCAGGAGTCTGTGTGGCTCAAAGGCAAAGGCCCTTTCTCCTTTCTTTACTGCGTCGTCACACAGGATATGGTGGGGGGCGGGGGCGCGGGTACAGAGACCCTTCAACTGGAAAACTATTACACAGATTATCAGTTGTGGCAGTAAATATTTAGCTCATGACCTTGTAGGGAAAGGGTAATTGCAATTTAGAAGTTGAAACAAAGAAAAATCAGATGGTGAGTCATACTTTAAGATCCATGCATGACTTAAGGAGGCCTGTGGTGTTGTTCCTTGTTGGTTATCATACCAGGTAAATGCAAAATGAATAACATCAGCTGTTTTCCTCGACAGGACCCGGCACTTCACCTTCCAGAGCTATACATGAAAGGAAACAGGAGCAGCAGGTCAACACAAGAGATCACAGCAAGAGATCTAATTCACATGTGGGTAAGTAAGCCAGACCTGGGCTTTCTATCCAAAGAGATTGCAAGTAAGAGAACTGAAGATAAAGGTTAGAAGTAGAAAGGTGGTGGAGAATCCAGGTAAGTTGCTATGCAAAGAGGGTAAGAGTAGGCAAGTGAAAAGCAAGTCTCTGGAACTAACATGCAGCAGGTTGGGGAGGGATAGTTTACAAACCAACTCAAAGCCCAGCATAAAATCAAAGAAATCTCATACAATGGAATACTATACATCTATAAGAAAGAATGAGCTAGGGCTACCTATAATCACATGGTCAAATGCTCATAGTACCTTATTAAAGAAGAAACAAGGGCTAAAGAGATGGCTTAGCAGTTAAGGTGTTTGCCCGAAAAGCCAAAGGATCCTGGTTCAATGCTCCAGGCCCCACGTAAGCCAGATGCACAAGGGGGTGCATGCATCTGGAGTTCGTTTGCAGTGGCTGGAGGCCCTGGCATGCCCATTCTCTCTCCCTCTCTCTCTCTCTTAAATAAATAAATAAAAATATATTTTTAAAAAAGCAACAAATTACAGGGCCAGGTATATAGATTGGTTAGTAGAGTGCATTATGAAATCCAGGGCTTGAACCCTAGAACTGCATAAAACCCAGTATAGTCATACATGTCTGTAATCCCAGCACTCAGGAGGTAGAGGCAGGAGGATCAGGAGTTCAAGGCCATCCTTAATTGCATAGTGAGTTTGAGAGCAGCCTGGAAAGGAAGGGAAAGGGAAGGAAGGGGAGGGAAGGGAAAAAGAAAGAGAAAGAAAGAATGGGAAGAGGAAAAGGAAGGAAGGCAGGAAAAAAGAAAGAAAGAAAAATAAATTTACTATCAGAGTAATAGTTTTGTTTGCAAAGTGTATATGACTTTACATTAAATTGAAAGGACTGGCTAGAAGGATACACTTGGAATTGTTAAAAGCTGTTGTGTCTGCAATGACTTTTAATTTTATAAATGTCTGAATTGTTGAAAAATTTTACAAAGCACTTATATGACATTATAGTAACAATATTAAAAGAATAACTTTAAATATCATTAGATAAATGCATAAACAAATTGAGAACACCTGTCTAAGGAGTCATCAAATGTTGTTCTACTCTGCAGGATCTTGTACTGTTAGGTCCTTTGGGATCTTCAAAAAGGCTGGGAGTCTGAGGACTAGAGTTTGTCTCTTCAGACTTATTTGGATCTATTCTCTGTCTTCATCTCTCATCTCCTTCTACATCCTGATACCAGCTGGAAACCGAAGGGAAGAATAGTGTTTTTAGCATAAGGGAGCTGTGAATGAGGACTCTACAGTAAGATTCCCAGAAGGCCTTAGTCCATGAACAGCAGAGCAGGAAAGAACACTTATGAGTCGGGGCTGGTGAAAAAAAACCTCACCAAGCAGGGCTGGACAGATTGCTGTGTGGTTAAAGGCACTTGCTATATGCTGTGCAAGCCAAAGTTTGGATACCTAGCACCCACATAAAGCCAGATTATATCTTTGTAAGTGGCACACACATCTATAATCTCAATGTGCCTGAAACAATGAGTCAGGAGAATCCCAAAGCTCACAGGCCAGCTAGTATAGACTTTCCAGGGACAAATAACAGGAGATACAACCAAGATTCACTCAAGGTGAAAAGGGAGGCCCACACTCTGAGGTGTCCTCTCACCTCTACACACATATTGTGGTACATGAGCCCCCATATGCACATAAACACACACATCATATACACATACCATATATACACATCATATACACTGACATCAGACATACACACATCATATACACAACACCACACACACACACACATGCATGCACACATACACACATACACACACACACAGCACTATCAAAGGCGTTGTCCCAGGGAACGATGGCAGAGGAGCCCCATAAAGCCTTCATTTGTGGCTGTGAGGCCTGTGGTTTCCATGGAGAGAACTGTTTTATAGGCTGTCAGAGACCAACTCTCATTCCATTTTGTAAAAGCATGGATTACTTTACAAAAGGATGTACCAAAACATAAACACTGTCCCCAGTGGGAAAGGACTGAATTCACAGCTCCACACTGATTGGATAAATGAACACCCACATTAGGAAGAAATTCTGCAAACACCTCAATGCAGCCAGTTTCAGCTCTAGCTTCATCCGGGAAAGTAGGCTCTGCCAAGCAGATACCGTAGGCTTGAAAGCCAAAATACTGAAGAGACCCATAAACAGAGAAAACCTCTTGATGTCTCTGCTGTCAGCCCTGAAATGTTGGCTCTAAGGCATTGAATGCCTATAGCTAGATTCAAGATCTCACTGGAAATCATCTCTAGCATAGGATACTAACTTACTAATGCTGGGTTCCAGGGACAACCTGATTTGGTACAAACCTACCTTTGTCACTTACTAAATGTAGTTACTTTTGCTTCACTGTGACCAAATTGCCTAATATAAGACTATTTAAAATATTTATCCTCACAATTTCAGAGTTTCAACCCATAATAGCAGAGGAGGCATTGCTGAGTGGCTCTGTCCAAGGTGGTGAGAGCATAAGGTAGAGACGGTTCTTTCACATCATAGTAAAGCAGAATCAGAGAGGCTAGAACCAGAGGCTGGATTTAACCTTCAAAAACCCACCCTTAGTGACTTCCACCAGCTGGCTGTACATTTTTTTATTGGCAACTTCCATAATTATAGACAATAAACCATGATAATTTCTTCTCACTCCCACTTTCCCCTTCATAGGTCCATTCCACACAATATCCCCTCCACCTCTCAGTTAGTCCCTTTTATTTTGATGTCATCATCTTTTCCTCCTATTCTGAGGGTCTTGTGAAGGTAGTACCAGGCACTGTGAGGTCGTGAATATCCAGGCCATTTTGTTTCTGGAAGATTGCATTGTAAGTAGTCCTACCCTTCCTTTGGATTTTACATTCTTTCCACCACCTCTTCTGCAATGGACCCTCAGCTCTGGAAGGTTTGATAGAAATGTCTCAGTGCTGAACACTCATCTGTCACTTCTTATCAGCACTATGGTGCCTTTTGAGTCATCCCAGAGGTCACCATCATCTGAAAAGAGAAGCTTCCTTAACCCAAAAGTGAGAGTAGCATTAATATATATGAGTATGAACATTAAGAGAGGTTAGGCTCTACATTTAAAATATATATATATATATACATATATATATATATATATATATATATATATATATATATATTTATTTATTTATTTATTTATTTATTTGCACTTCATGGTGGGAGACGAGGCCTCTTACCACTACAAACAAATGTCAGATGCTTGTACCATGTTTTGTGTCTGGCTTGTGTGAATAGCTTTGGAATCGAACCCAGGCGGTCCAGCTTTCCAAGCAAGTGCTTTTAACCACTGAGCCATCTTCCCAGCCTCAAAGCCTCACCTCTAAAAGACTCCACAGCCTCCTAAAATAGTGACACCAGCCAGAGAATAAACATTGATCACATGAGCCTGTGAGAGTCATTTCAGATTCAAACTCTAATTTAACATCTATGATGGTTAATCTCAGTTATAAACTTTATTAGATCAGGAACTGAGTAAGAAACACACCTTGGGGCAAGTATTTGAGGCCATTTCCTAGAAGGACAAACTGAAGGAAGTGGGCAGCACCTCGAGTGGCAGCCGGACATGAAGAAGGGCAAAGCAGTGGTGCTTTCGCCTGCCTGCCTTGGCTCCATGCTGGCCAGCGTTTCTCCCTGCTGCTGCCCAACATGGACTGAAGAAGATGAGTGGCTTCCAGCAATTCTTCAGGCCTTCAGAACCAGGTTGGAACTGCTGAGCCATCCAGCTTCACAGGGCAAGCAATTACCAGAGTCTTGCGTCTCAGCCTGAAGACAGCCGTTAGTGGACTACCTGTTCCATATCATGTAAACCTCTCTGTAATATGCTTTCTTTCTATTGGGTCTGTTCCTCTGGAGAGCCCTGACCAATACACCAACCCAAAGATGCACAGCTATCTCACAGTACAAAAGTACACTTAGTCCAACTTCAAGAGTTTCTCAAGTCTTAACAGATCTAACATTATTCAAGATGTCAAAATTTAAGGGCTGGAGAGATGGCTCAGCTGTTAAAGGCTCTTACTTGCAAAGCCTGATGGCCTGAGCTCAGGTCCCCAGTACCCACGTAGAGCCAGATGCACAAGGTTGCACATGCATCTGGAGTTTGTTGGCAGTGGCAGAAGATCCTGTCATGTCCATTCTCTCTTTCAAATAAAGAAACAAATAATTAAAAAAAAAAAATTCATCCACCAGGCATGGTGGTGCACTCCTTTAACCCCAGCACTTGAAAGGCAGAGGTAGGAGGATTTCTGTGAGTCAGACTACCCTGAGACTACATAGTGAATTTCAGGTCAACCTGGGCTAGAGTTTCAAAAAGTTTCCATACGTACTGGCACACGTCTTTAATCCCAGCACCCAGGAGGCTATTAGGAGGATCACTGAGATTGCAAGGCCAGCCTGGGACTACAAAATGAGTTTCAGGTCAGCCTGGGCTAGAATGAGACCTTTCCTCAAAAAAAAAAAGGACAAAGGTGAACATGGACCTTGGAACCCTAGAAGGAGATAGGTAGGATGAACATAGGAGAAGAGCTGATGCCCAAACTGCAGGAAGCATTGAGCTCTAACATCCTTAATGGCATGGAGTCTGTTTTGGCCACCCCAAATTGAACAAAGCTATCTTACATGGTTATAGAGCCCTCAGGTAGACCACTATCTATATCTGTGAAGGGTCTAGGAGATGCATACTTGAAATTTCCAAATACGCTGTTGCAATTTTATGGCTAGTAGAGGAAAAGATGAACAAGCATTCATCAAGATTCCTTCACCCACTGTCTTGTCTTCTCTGTCTGTTGCTGCTAGTAATGTGCTGACCTCTTTCACAGCTGGCCCTAAAGATCAAAACAAAATAACACAACAAAATCTCCTTATATTCCTTTTGCTATTATAACTACTGTTCATCTGGGGGCTGGGGAAGTGAGTCTAAATGATAGATGTCATTCCCTTTTTCCCAAAAGCTGCTCTTGGTCAGGTGATTTCTGCCAGCAATGCGAACCTGACTGTAACACACATGATTATGTTTTTATTTTTACAAGAAGAGATATATCTAGAGTATGTGTCTACAGGAATAGTAATGGTTTCCAAAGACTATTTTTAAAAAAACAAAATAAGCATGAATTAACTCTTCAATATAAGCTATGAAAGTGTAGATGGTTGTGAATTATAGTGGCATCAGCAAGCACCACTCTCCTTTAAAGTTCTTCTAGAAATAGTATACTATTTTCAATGGTTTATGATAGGCAAAAAAAAAAAAAAAAACTCTTCCTGGCTAAAATTGTTATAAAAATTCTCAATTTGAGAACATAGATTTTTTTCCAATTATGAAACCTAAGTATTTTGGCCATTTTTATTTAGTACAAAAGTAAGTGTAAAATATTTTAACTACTTTTAGTGCCCCAAAAAATGCAGGGGCTGGAGAGATGGCTTAGTGGTTAAGGCACTTGCCTGCAAAACCAAAGGACCTTGGTTCAGTTCCCCAGGACCCATGTAAGCCAGATGCACAAGGTGGCACATGTATCTGGAGTTCATTTGCAGTGGCTGGAAGCCCTGACGCACCCATTCTCTCTTTCTCTCACTCTGCCTCTCTCCTTCTCTCAAAAAAATAAATAAAATATTTTTAAGTGCAGTGTATGGCATATAATGATTCATAGGTTGATCATGTGTAATAATTGACTTCAATGCTTTTATTAAGAAACTAGGCTCCCCTGTGAGGCTGCGGACCCTGAGCGGCGGCTGCAGGTCCAGGCGCCCTGGCTGCGGAGCGGACCGGGCCGCTGCGAGGCTCTGGCGGCCGGAGCGCGCCTAGTCGGTGTGAGCCGGGCGCGAGGTCCCGGCCCGGGGCGCTCGCTCAGGTAAATATTTCCATAACCTTATGGAGAGAAAGGACTTTGAGACATGGCTTGATAACATTTCTGTTACATTTCTTTCTCTGACGGACTTGCAGAAAAATGTAACTCTGGATCACCTGATTAGTCTGAGTGGGGCAGTCCAACTCAGACCTCTCTCCAATAACCTGGAGACTCTCCTCAAGCGGGGCTTCCTCAGGCTCCTTCCCTTGGAGCTCAGTTTTTATTTGTTAAAGTGGCTCGATCCTCAGACTTTACTCACGAGCTGCCTCGTCTCTAAGCAGTGGAATAAGGTGATAAGTGCCTGTACAGAGGTGTGGCAGACTGCGTGTAGAAATTTGGGCTGGCAGATAGATGATTCTGTTCAGGACGCTTTGCACTGGAAGAAGGTTTATTTGAAGGCTATTTTGAGAATGAAGCAACTGGAGGACCATGAAGCCTTTGAGACCTCATCATTAATTGGACATAGTGCCAGAGTGTATGCACTTTACTACAAAGATGGACTTCTCTGTACAGGGTCAGGTGACTTGTCTGCAAAACTATGGGGTGTAAGCGCAGGGCAGTGCATTTATGGTATCCAGACCCACACTTGTACAGCGGTGAAGTTCGCTGAACAGAAGCTGTGACAGGCTCCTTTGACGACACTGTGGCCTGCTGGGAATGGAGAACCGGAGCCAGGACCCAGCACTTCCGGGGGCACACTGGGGCGGTGTTTAGTGTGGACTACAATGATGAACTGGGTGTCTTGGTGAGTGGCTCTGCAGACTTCACTGTGAAAGTATGGGCTTTATCTGCTGGGACATGCCTGAACACACTCACTGGGCATACGGAGTGGGTCACCAAGATTTGGCCAATTGGAAGAGAAATCAATTGCAAGTGCTTGAAGACATAGTCTGTCTCTGAAGATAGAAGTATCTGCCTGCAGCCAAGACTTCATTTTGACGGCAAATACATGGTCTGCAGTTCGGCCCTTGGTCTCTACCAGTGGGACTTTGCCAGTTATGATATTCTCAGGGTCATCAAGACACCTGAGGTAGCAAACTTGGCCTTGCTTGGCTTTGGAGATGTCTTTGCCCTGCTGTTTCACAACCGCTACCTGTACATCATGGACTTGAGGACAGAGAGCCTGATTAGCCGCTGGCCTCTGCCGGAGTACAGGAAATCAAAGAGAGGCTCCAGCTTCCTGACAGGCGAAGCGTCCTGGCTGAATGGACTGGACAGGCACAATGACACAGGCTTGGTTTTTGTCACCAGCATGCCTGACCACAGTATTCACCTGGTGTTGTGGAAGGAGCACGGCTGACACCATGAGCCATTGCCACTGACTGACTTTGGATGCCAGGGCTGTGGGTTTTGGGTGCAACCTCTGTGGCAGCCGACTGCATGAACCAAAGTTCTCACCTAATGGTATCATCACGCAGTGCACAGTCATTTATCAGTGTTAGCCAGGGGCCAGGGCTTGGGCGGGGAGGGCTTGTTTTATTGACATACACCGCAGCATGCTAATGGGGCACACCGTTGACTTCATTTGTACTTAGTTACGTTGGTCAGTATAAGAGGATACATCTTAGGGTTTGTCATTCTTGAGTGGAATACTGGTTTTAAGTAAAGAAAGTTAAATGTTTCATTAATCTGCTAACTGGTTGCCTATGAAATCACAGTCTCTTATTAAAAGCTTTTTACCATAAAAAAAAAAAAAGAAAAGAAAAGAAACTAGAAAAAGCCGGGTGTGGTGGTGCATGTTTTTAATCCCAGCACTCAGGAGGCAGAGGAAGGATGATCGCCATGAGTTTGAGGCCATCCTGAGACTACATAGTGAATTCCAGGTCAGCCTGAGGTAGAGTGAGACCCCACCTCAAAAAAAAAAAAGGAAGGAAGGAAGCAAGCAAGCAAAGAAATCCAATCTTGACTTAAATCTGAGCAGAATGGCCACTGTCTGGATCTATTGACAATAATGAAATCCTAGAATACAAATGGATCAAGGCTATTTAAGAGTATCTACAACCTGCCAGTAAGCCACAGACTAAGAGACTGTATCTTACGTATGAGCAGGCTAGCTTTAGCATAGGGGGAGGGCGGGAAGATGGGAGTGAATTGTGAAGAGTTAGAGAGGCCCTGATAGAAAAGTTCTTAAGCCTGTTTCTCTTCAGTAAGACTGATCTTAAAATTTCAGCAACTGAAGTTCACCCACAAAACAGCATGTAATTGTCCATTTCCCTTGATTTTCTTTTTTTATTAAAATATTTTTATTTAATTAATTAATTATTTATTTATTTATGAGAGAGAGGGAGAGAAAGAGAGAGAATGAGCATAACAAGGCCTTTAGTCACCACAATGAACAAACTCCAGACACAGCATGTGCCATCTTATGCATATGGCTTTACATGGACGCTTGGGAATTGAACCCAGATCCTTAGGCTTTGCAGACAAGCACTTTAACCACTGAGCCATCTCTATAGCACCTCCCTTGATTTTCATTTGCCCAGTTATATCTCAATGTCACAGCAGACTGTGGTACCTGACAGTGCCTTGATTGTGCCATACTTGGGATGGACCTGCAGGAGACCAGAGAATACTTTCTCTTACTATATTTGAATCAAGGCCTCAATGTGGTCTTTCTTATTGTATCCTTATTCCTGATATAAATGTGTGAAATGGTTCTTGGCTGTAGTAGGTAGCATGCAGATAAGAATTTAACTAGTTACTACGGAATTTCTATTTAAGCTAATTTGGGGCTGGAAAGATTGCTCAGTGGTTAAAGTGCTTTCCTGCAAAACCTAACAACCCAAGTTTGGCTTCCTAGTACCCATGTAAAACCAGTTGCACAAAGTGGTGCATGCATCTGGAGTTTATTTATTTGTAGAGCTGGAGACCCTGGTGCACCCATTTTTTTCTCTTTTCTTGCAAATAAATAAAAATATTTAAAAACAAACCAATTTTTTTAATTTTCAAAAGAAAAGTTCAAAATTTAAAGATGTTTCCGAGGGGGTTGAGGTGATGGCTCAGTGGCAAAAGGCACTTGCTTACAAAGCTCGCTGGCCCAGGTTCAATTCCCCAACACCCATAAAGCCAAACTCAAAAAGTGACAGATGCGTCTGTCTATAGCAGCAAGAGACCCTGGTGTGCACACAGACATATAAGTAATAAATTAATATCTTCTGAAACTCAACTTACTATCTTAGCTGTGAGCCACTGTAAAATCAAAACACAAGTTATATATTTCCAGTATATAATGGTGTAGTAGACAGCTTCAGGTCGTTGAGATGAACTTCCAGACCAGGCACAGTTATGGAAGAAGGGATATTTATTGAAGCTTACAGATCCACAGGAAGTTCCATAATGGTAGAAGTTGGCCCCCTCTTATAGAACCAGGCAGAGAGAGAGAGAAAAAGCCAAAAGCAAAACCACATAGCACACTTCTAGGCACTTTGCATATCTTTAGACTAGAATTTAAAATCCACCACCACACTTAGGCTTATACTCTAAGATCAATTTCTCTCTCTCTCTCTCTCTCTCTCTCTCTCTCTCTCTCTTTGGTTTTTGGTTTTGGGTTTTTTTAAATATTTTATTATTTATTTATTTGAGAGAGAGAAGGACACAGGAAGAGAGAGAGAGCAAGAGAGAGAATGAGAGAATGGGCATGCCAGGGCCTTCAGCCACTGCAAACAAACTCCAGACACATGTGCCACCTTGTGCATCTGACTTAAGTGGGTCCTGGGGAATTGAACCAAGTTCCTTTGGCTTTGCAGGCCAACACCTTAACTGCTAAGCCATCTCTCCAGCCCATAGGTTTTGGTTTTTTGAGGGAGGGTCTTGCTGTAGCTCAGGCTGACCTAGAATTCACTATGTAGTCTCTGGGTGGCCTCAACTTCATGGTGATTCTCCTATGGTGTGCACCTGCAAGCCCAACTTCAATTATTTTCTCATTGCTGAGAGAAAATACCTGACCAGAAGCAGCTTAAGGAAGGAAAGGGTTTATTTTGGCTAACAGTTTTGAGGGAAAGTTTGATCATGGTTGTGAAAGCATTGCAGCAGCAGATAGCTTATCACATCTTCATATCAGCAAGGATGAAAAAGGAGAAAGAGAGAGAGAAAAAAGAACACACAATGGAGCTGGAAAGATGGCTCAGAGACTATGACACTTGCCAGTAAAACCTAACAACCCGAGTCTAATTCCCCAGTACCCATATAAAGCCGGATGCACAATGGCGTATACATCTGGAGTTCCTTTGCAGTGCCTGGAGGCTCTGGTGTGCCCGTTCTCTCCCTCCCTCTCTCCCTCCCTCTCTCTCTCTCTCTCTCTCTCTCTCTCTCTCTCTCTCTCTCTCTCTCTCTCGCATGTGTGTGCGCATGATGACACATGCCTTTAATCCAAGCACTTGGGAGTCTGAGGTAGGAGGGTTGCTGTAAATTGTAGGCCAGCCTGAGACTAATTCCCGGTGAGCCTGGCTAGAGCAGGAAGCTACTTCGAAAACCAAACATGGGTTGAAGAGATGGCTTAGTGGTTAAGGCACTTGCCTGTGAAGCCTAAGGACCCAGGTTTGATTCCCCAGTATCCACATAAGCCAGATGTACAAGGTGACATATTTCTTCCTGCAAGACCCCATGTCCTAAACATCCCATAACCTTCCCAGCCACCAGCTGAAAACTAAATATTTAAAAACTTGAATCAATATTTAAAAAAATTAGTTGCACACACATGTATATCAGTGTGTATATGTGTACATGCACACCAGAGCCTCTTGAACTGCAAATTAACATTTGCACCATTTTTTACATCTGTCTTAAATGGCTGGTTTGGGAATTGAACTCTGGCCACCAGGCTTTGTAAACAAGCACCTTTGACTATTGAGCCATTTTCCAAGCCTCTCCAGGAGACCTTTTACATTCCAACTACCACACAGCCATCCCAGGATTCAAAATGCATTAAATATAACTTTAAATGAACTGAAGAGTCTCTTCATTATGAGTTCTGTAAAATCAAGTCATATGTTAAATAATTCTAACACATATTGGCACACAGTAAATATTTGTATTCCAAAATGGAGGAATTGGGAGCATAGCAAGGAAATTGGACCAAAACAAGACCAAGAAAACAGCAGGGCAAACACCAAATCTTGTAGCTCTAGGTCTGGTATGTGGGACTCCTGATGAAATCATCTGGGTGCCAGAAGACTTGGGCAGTCCCTTGGGTAGTTCTTCCTTCTCTAGGTCTGCTGTCTGTAGCCTTTCCTGTGTAGGATCTTCCCCAAGCCTATAGCTTTTCTTGGCAGACATTCCATGATCCAGGCATCTCTAAAATCTTGGGGTCAGCTGGGCATGGTGATGCACATCTGTAATCCCAGCACTTAGGAGGCAGAGGTAGGAGAATCACCATGAGTTTGAGTTCACCCTGATACTCCATAGTGAATTCCAGGTCAGCCTGAGCTAGAGTGAGACCCTACCTCAAAAAACCAAAATTAATTAAATAAATAAAAATAAAATCTTGGGGTTTCCATTTCAACTTACAGTTAGTTCATCATCACAGGTTGACATAGTGTCCTCCCAGGGTCTCATTACGGGGACTTTGGCCCTGTCTCACATTCCTTAGCCTCGGAGGCTTTCTGGAACTGTGGTGCAATCCATAGCCCTCTGTAGCTTTCATTTCTTATGCTTCCAAAATCATTACCACCTGGACAACATTGCCAAACTCTTCTGCCAAGTGAGGTTAAGCCTAACCTGAAGGACAGGGCATTCCCTCAGTATTCTCCCTTCAGGCCTTATCTTTCAAAGAAATTTACATTCTTACTAGCATGCGCCTTCAGTGGGTTGGGTGTCTTTCTTATATCTAAATCAAGAAAAATTTGCTAGACCTTAATGGCAGTAAGCTCTTTAACAATTGCAGAACGGGCAACTCTCTGACTGTAGAACTTTAAATTTGCTTATATGTCCTCCTGTGCCAAACTTCATATTTTACATATATTTCTGCTCTGCATTTTCCTTTCTGCCACTGTAGATGTGAATCAGGGCAGCAAAGAGATGCCATACCACAGAGGAAATATTTTCCTGCCTTGAGATTTCCTCCACCAACCCTGGAGTGGTGGTACATGCCTTGATTCCAGCACTCTGGAGGCTAAGATAGGAGGATCACTGTCAGTTTGAGGCCAATCTGGGGCTACAGAGTGAGTTCCAGATCAGCCAGGGTAGTGTGAGACCTTGTCTTGCAAAAAAACTCAAAGAAAGGAAGAATAACTGAAATTTCCTCCACCAAACAACATTAGTTCATTGCTTTTAGAGCTTTCTTTTGAGCTAAGGTCTCACTCTAACCCAGGCTGAAAGTTCCTCTGTAGTCCCAAACTGGCATCTTACTCACAGTGATCCTCCTACCTTTGCCTCCCATGTTCTGGGATTACAGGCATGCCACATCATGCCTGGGAGTCCATTACTTTTAAATTCAACTTCTTTCAAGTCCTCAGGACATGGGCATACTGTAGCCAGATTCCTTGCCAGAATATCACATGAACTGCTTCTAGTTCCATTCCTAAAAATGTCCTTTTCCCCCTCTGAAACCTTATAAACTGTGGTAGTTTGAATATACAAACTCATAGACTCAGGTGTTTTATTAAATTTCTCCCAGGCATGATGGCATATACCTTGAATCTCAGCAATCTGGAGGCAGAGGAAGGAAGATCACTATATGTTTGAGGCCACCCTGAGACTACAGAGTGAATTCCAGGTCAGCCATGGTCTAGATTAAGACTCTATGTAGAAAAAAAAAATTGAGTTCTCAATTTCAGCCCCTAGCAAGTAAACTGCTTCTACAGAGGAGATGGCACTGGAGACAGAGCTGAATTCAGCCCAAAGGTGTGCAGAGAGGTTTTGAGTTCTGGTGGTGCTTGTTTGTGGTGCTGGCTGTTTGGTGGTGTCTCTGCTTGGATTTATGAATGGGGGCCAGCTTCCTCTGTCATTTGATGGAGCTTCCCCTGGGTCTGTAAGCTTAATATGACCCCTTACTCCCATAAACTGTGTCTGGTTTGGATATTCATATGGCATATCCCATAAATGTGATGCTGACTACAAAAGAAAGTTGGTATTGAGAAGTGGGGTGGACTTGCTGAGATGAATCTGACCATGTGGATTTTGTTCTTTTGGAACTTATGTGCTGGAGGAGGGTCATTGGTGGCTTGGAACTTGTGACTGCAGAAGCCTTGCAGAATAGTAAGCCAAAAAAGACACTACCTTGGTGAGAGTTTGAAAATGCTAAATGAAAAAAGAATTGTGTTGGCTTGCCAATGTAATGATAAATTCTCCAGTTCACCCATATTCTCTGAGTGGTGCTTAGATTTCTTCCTGAAATTTTTTGCAACATTCTTTGTGCTGTGACATGGTACACAGGGAACACCAGAAATGACAACTGTTGGAGACCATTGCAGCTTCTGGGCAGCAGGTGTCCACATCAGAGAAGAGAGAGCTCTAGGGATGAAGGAAACATCCATGCCTGATGGAGCCCATGCTGATGGATTATGGGGTACTCCTTTAAAACCAGAGCTCTGCTGCTCCAAGTGGCCTTTACCCAACCAGACTCCAAAGAGAGGTGGGCCAACTCACAACTCGGGGCAATGCTTCAAGACAAAGCAAGACCCCAGGTAGTAGGCTAGGACCCACGTCAGTAGGTGTAAGAGGAGATTGGCATCCTCCTGATTAAGTCCCATATGTCAAGTGGAAGAAGAGCTCTATCCCCTCTTGGAAGGTGCTGTGGGAGTTCTAGCCATTTCCTTGTACATCAGTCTCACCTCTGGGTAGAAGAGGAAGGTAACACCTTCCTGCTAAAGGAGGATAGGAGAAAACTAGTTTTTCTAAGCAGTTTTATTTAGAGATTGTGGGCCAAAGTGAGAACCAGGAGATACCACCCCACATGCCATCTTGCCCTGACACAAGAACAGAACTCTTGGTAGAAATGAAACTCGTGTCTGAGAGAGACAGATCTACAGTGGCCCTGTTGCCCATAATCTAGCATGCTACCTAGACAGACAACCCAGTTGGGCTGGCTCTGAGATCTGCCTTCCACACAGACAAACGAATAAGGTCTTCCCTGCACCTATAAATGTTCCTGTCTTCTTTCTGTTGCTGACTCCACCCCGCTCTGCTTGGCTCTGCTCTGTTTTTCTGGTTCTGCTGCTTGACTCTGCCTCTCTTCTTTTGGGCCACAGGGACACATGTGAGTCTGGATTCCCCCTCACCCAGTGTTACAGTCAGGTTCACATTGTTGGCAGAAATCCCCCCCACCAAGAACAGCTTGTGGGAAAAAGAGGTTCATTTTGGCTTACAGACACGAGGGCAAGCTCCATGATGGCAGGGGAAAACGATGGCATGAGCAGAGGATGGACACCATCCCCTGGTGAATGTAAGGTGGATAATAGCAACAGGAGAGTGTGCCAAACACTGGTGTTGCAGTCCTGCTCACATTGCTGGTAGAAATCACCCAACAAAGAGTAGCTTCTGGGAAAAAGAGGTTTATTTTGGCTTACAGGCTCGAGGGGAAGCTTCATGATGGCACGGGAAAACGATGGCATGAGCAGAGGGTGGATATCACCCCCTGGCCAACATAAGATGGACCACAGCAACAGAAGGGTGTGCCAAACACTGGCAAGGGGAAACTGGCTTTAATACCCATAAGCCAGCCCCCAACAATACATTCCCTCCAGGAGGCATTAATTCCCAAATCTCCATCAGCTGGGAACCTAGCATTCAGAACATCTGGGGCACACACATTATGGGGCACACCTGAATAAAACCACCATATCTAGCCTGGCTGGGTTCCCCCCAGGGGAGAGGGGGCTAAGGCACAAAACTGTTTCTTAGTTTGGGAGAACTTTTATGCATGCCTCTGCTTTATAGTTTAGAGTAACTTCTCTCTTTGATTACCTGCATGATTTTCTTCTGGTTTCTGAGTCTATCATATATTCCTTTCACTCCAGACCTACAATGTGGGTATTCTCACCAGCTCTTGGCTTGCTGCCTGTGTAATTTCTTTAAAGTTGGGTAACCAGGACTGTAACTCTCTTCATTGCTCATTTCTCCTCTGAATCTCTTGGCCTTTGCTTTGATATTTGCCTGTCATTTTTTTCCTTAAGCCCCACCATTTGTCTTAACTTCATTAAAAACACATGGCAGATGCTATGTGGGCTCCTCCTAAGTCTCCCTCCACAAGCTCCAAGATTCTACATTCCATGGGTTTGTGGCTCTGTTCTAATCCCTCCTCAAAAGCCTCAGTTTCTCTTATGTGAGCTTTCCACATGCCTGCAGCTTTTCTCTAATCTCACTTTTAAAGCCTCAATTTCTCTTAAATGAGCTTGGCGAATTCTCTTTCACATGCTTGTGGCTCTATTCCAATCTCTCCCAAAAATCAAGCTCTCAGTTTCTCTTCTGCTTGGATACTTTCCCCCTTCAGGAAAGCAGGGTGCCACGTGTGTCCTTTCTAAGTCTCGCTACATACACATTGAAGTTCTAACCTCCACACACCCGTGGCTCTATTCCAGTCTTTCCCCCAAAACCTCAATCTCTTAAGTGACCCTTATAAACTATACAGTGTTTCCACATGACAGCATGTTTCTTAAATCCCACAATTGGTGATTTCTCCCTTAAATACACCCTACAACTTGTGATTTCCCTCCAAATAAACTTAATAATTCATAATTTATCCTTCTTGAGTCTGTCTTTATTGATTCTTTATTAAAGGTAGGAAAGAACCCAAAATGTGGGGTTCATAAATTCTGGGAGATCCCTCCTGAACCCACAAATCCTACATCACTGCTGGCCTTGCCCAAACCTGAAGGTATACCAGGGAAAGGGGGAGGCAATGTAGCAGTGGTGGAGAGCTCTGAACCCATGAGGAAGCAGGGAAGGAGGGAGGCACTGTGACACCTCTTAATGGTATGTGTGTGGGAAAGCCCTGAGCTCATGAGCATCGGGTAAGGGGAGAGGCATCGGGTAAGGGGAGAGGCATCACAATGTCTCTTGGTATGTGTGTTGGGGGGTGGTGGTGAGGATGAGTCTCACAGCCCTGAGGCTGTCAGCAAGTTTACCCAGGGCCTGGAAAGGCATAAGATCCCAGGCTGAGCCCAGGAGAGCCTGAGAGCCTGTGAGTGGCACAGAGGGAGAGCCCTGCACTAAGTGTCCTGGGCCAGGGGTGAGAGACACAGGGTTTGGTGCAGTTTGTGCCACTCTGCCCCTAGGGACCCTTGTTACTGCTGTGTTCACAGGTCCTGGAGGTGGATCAGGGAAAGATGGGTGCTGGGGTGGGCCCCAAGGTACTAAAGGTTTCCTTACAGACCCAAGGGGAACTTCTTTTAGAAACTATGTAAGAATTTGCTATACCTGTTTCAGCTTGCTTTGTCTTCCTGGATCTCTGCTTTGTATTGGGTCAGGAAAAAATGAAGTCACTGAAGAAGGCAGGGGTCATCCACATTCCTCAGAGAATGGCCCAGCCATTATCCCTAGGTTTTCTGCCTCCTTATCTCCCACCTGGACACTTCTGGTCTCACATCCTATGGCTAATATAAAGAACAAAAGAGTTCTTTTCCCTTCCTCACCTTCCCCCAACTGAAGAACTCTATGTTGCCCACTATCTGTAATCTCAAAGTTGGCTGTGCTCCACTCTTGAGAGTCAGTCCTGGCAGCTGGTGTTTTTCCCAAATAAATGCCTCAGAGTGGTCTCCATGGTCTTGGTCCGTCCTGAACCCTACATCTGGTGCTCGTGACTCAGATAGGAAAGCTTCTGGTTGTCCTCTTGGGCAGCCAGACCTCCTTTCCCCTGACCAGATCACTGAGCTACCATTTGACCCTCTGAAGGCTTCAGCCGATCTCTGCCTAGCTTTCACACCCATCACAATTTGGCCTCACTCTTCTTCCCTTCCTTGCCTCCTCCCTCCTGCTTGGAAAGAGCCCCCCTCCGGTTGGCCTGCTCTCGGGTTTCATCCCTCCTCGTGGAAGCTATGCCAACATGCCGGACTACACCCCTTGGCCATTAGGCCCCCACTCCAGGTCTGGAGAAGACGCACTCTGGACACCTCAGGTCTCACTCTCTGGTCTACCATACCCTAAGGGGTGCCTTTTGGTCTGGGTACCATCTGGGGACACCCCCTCTCCCTCCCTCCTTTCCCTCCTGAGCTCTTATCTTCCACAGCCAGCTGCTTTTGTCATCAGGAGCACAGTTGCCCTCCTTGCCCACTAACAGGCTAAAGAGCTGACAGTTGTAACCTGCATGGCCTCAGCCCATGTGGGAGGTGCATGCCCCATTCACCCTGATGGGCCAGGGGGTCATATTGGTGTTTTGTGTAAACCCAGCTTAAGTCCTGGTTTATTTTTGTCTCACCCTTCTTTTGCTCTTTCCCAGTTTCCTTAAGAACTTAAAGCCTCTAAGACTCTTGGACAACATCTTATCTTTCTCTTCAACTCTGCCTGGCCACAATATAAGCTGAACAATGGGTTCAAATGACCTGAGAATAGTACTTTTGATTTCCAAATTCTCGCCGATTGAAAAAAAACAACTTCTGTCATCATACAGTTAAATGGTCCTAGATACCCTGTTTTTCACTCTGCCTGCTCAGCCTTCGCTCTGCTCTACCTGCTTTTCTCACCACGTTCTTCTAAGCCACCACGCCCCAACATCTCCTCTGGCTTCTCCAGCTCCCTCAGCCTCTCCTGACCCCATGCCTGGTAACAAGGTTTGATTTCAGTCTCCAGAGTTGTAAACAAAATAGATATTTTAAATGGGAATGCGTAAGTTCTGAATAAATGAATGAATGGATGAATATATGAAGGGAAATGGTTGTCTTGAATCTATATAAAAAGTACACCTGAAATGAGTGTGTGTGTGTGTGTGTGTGTGAGTATGTATGGGGCTCACAGCCCTAAGGCTGCAGAATGATTTCTGTTCTGAGCAGTGCCATTTCATTGTGGGGGATGTTCTCCACCAAGCCCACTGTTGGAGATGGCGTAGCCAATTTTTACTGTTAAGTGTCCCCCAGAAGGAACACTAAAAGTAATTAGGATCATAGGCAATAAATAAATAAATAAATAAATAAATAAATAAATAAATAAATAAATAAATACGAATGCAAATACAAGCAGTGTATAGCCCTGAGGGAAGTCCAAAACTTTCACTGGAATTTAGGGGAAAAAATAAAACAGCTCTTTCTCAGCTTCCCTGCCTTGCAGAGCCAGAGGGCTGCAAGAACAGGGAATCTCAAGATCCTGGCCCCAGCATGATGATGAATAAATGCCAAATCTCTGTGAACAGATGGGGACTGCTTATAAGAAAATTGTAACTGTTTTTACATTTATTTTATCTTTCTATGCTTCTATGAAACTACTAACAAACAATAGCCTCAAGATTTATATTTAAATTTACAAGTAGTCAATATTGAGCTTGTAAGAAAATTTCTAATAATGTTGGAATCTGCTTTCATATTTTTAAAAATGTATTTCAGGAAAGTTATAAGAAACAAAGTTCCAAAATCAGTATGTTTGTTATGATTAAATGGTATAAGTCAATTCGCATCTACTCTTTCTTTTAAAAAAGTTATTTCAAAAGGCCTTTTGAGGGGAAAAATGGTCATATTAAAAGTTTTAGGTTGGTATTGTCTATATGTAAGTAGAAGAATAGATTAATGGGGGTGAAAAGGCCCAAAGTGAGGTCAGGGGAGGAGATTGAATAAAGGAAAGGTAGAGGGAGGGCTAATCAAAATCTAAGAGGATATAAATAAAACATATGGAATCCTCTGATTTTGGACAATGGAATACTCAGGAGCTGTAGATCATTGCCAGAAAATTTTCAGTGCCAGGGATGGGATACCTTCCAGTGAGTTGTTGGCCAGGGAGGTCTCTGATGCCCCCAAAACATTATAAGCCATTGCCAAGGCCCTTGCTTTCCCACCAGGAACCAATGGTAAGACCCTATTGCTGAAGACTCCACATACTTGGGCTGCAAGGCCACTGAGAAATCATGCTGGAACTGAGCTAATAACCTCCTCCATGTAGACTAGCTGACAGAAAGCTGGGAAAGCCATGCTGCATGCAGTTCAATGGAGAAAGAGATATCACCAGTGAAGATACTCAACAGTGCACACTGCAAGCCTTATAATTGGCCAGCCAGCCCAAATGAGCCAACAGGTGCAATAGTGGCACGTCTGCCATGGTGGAAACCAACTGCCCTCCAATTGGACTGGAGGCCCACTCCAAGGGAGGGAATACATCCCTGATACTGAAAACTTAAAACAGGGGTTGTCATGAGCCCTAGGGGTGTAACGTCTGCTGATGTCTGGATAAATGTATATACTATGCTTATCAAACTGCCCACTAAGCACTTCTCTTAATATTCATACCCTTATATTAATGCTATTCTCACTTTGGATAGAGAATCTTCTCTTTTCAGATGGCAGTGACCTTGGGATGACTCAGAAGGTACCATGGTGCTGGAAAGAAGTGACTAGAATACCAAGTAACATCTCGATCCCACCTTCCAAGGCTCAGGGTCTAATGCGGAAGACATGGTGGAAAGAATGTAAGAGCCAAAGGAAGGGTAGGACTCCTTACAACGTGCTCCCTCCAGTCATAAAATGGCCTTGGTATCCATGACCTCATAGTGCCTGACACTACCTACACAAGACCATCATAAGAGGAAGGAAAGATCACAGCATCAAAATAAAAGAGAGACTTATTTAGATGGGGAGAGGATATGATGGAGACTGTAATTTCAAAGGGGAAAGGGGGGGAAGGAGGGTATTACCATGGGATATTTTTTTAAATCATGGAAAATGTTTTTAAAAATTGAGAAAAAATAAAATAAGATTAAAAAAAGGTGTTATGGTAAGAACAATGAAAGTTTTTGTTGGTAGTTATGAGATGAATTGAATAAAAAAGATAAACTGGAGAGAAAACTTTTTATGTTGGATGTTAAATGTTTGATGAAAAAGATTGATGGATCCCCTCCATCCCCAAAGTACTGGAAGAGAAGGTAGTCATCCCCAGAAGGATCTCTCCCCTTGACAGTGATGAGGATTTGTCCAACAAAGTATCCATGTCTGGCACCACCAAGGACGGCAACATCTTCCAGAGAACAGAGGTCCTAGCAGCTCTGATTATGCATGGTGGGCATCCTCATTGCTGTCTTCCTGATCCTGCTGCTACAACCCAGCCAACAGGAATCTGGAAATATCACACTACATCCTAAAAGAAAAAAAAAAACTAATTTTTTAGAGTCAAGTAAGAACCATATATTATAAGGAGACACACACACATGCACACGCACACACACACACACACATACACACACACACACACACACACACACACACACATATGAAATAACCATATATTATAAGGACAAAGGCAGCTACAACCTTGGCAAGAAGCCAATCTACAAAGAAGCCCCCACCAATGAGTTCAACGCATGAAGCTTCCTACAGACACTTCAGCAGGGAAGGAAGCCAAAGGATTGTGAACAGTGGACATTAGTAGGGAGACTTCACTTTAATACTGACTTACCTGTTCATATCTCCATCTCTGATCACCTTTCCAGGGTCAGAAAAGATATCTTATACTGTGCCGCCTTACTTTCTTGATTCTTGGGACCCCAGTTGACTTGGAAGAAAAATGGGGTGAAACTTGCCCTTTCTGAAGGCAAGCCTGGGGTTGGGTCATAATTTCAAAACTTTTCAAATCAGAAGTTAGGACCAGTTCAGAGCTTGTGTTAAACATGACTCAGCTAAGACCATCCTTAAGCTGGAGAGGATGAGGTATGGGTTAGAAGCCTGCCCAAGACTGCCTTCCTACCTCCTTACACAACCTGTCCATCTGTCAGGAATTGGTAAAAGGGCCTAGAACCCTCTGGACCTTGTTGGGTGTTCATTCATGGGTGCTTGTTTGTACTATGGGTGTCTCTGTGGTATACCTTAGGCCTGTCAGGTACCTTTCAAGTTACCTAGAAATCAGGTGTTATTTTTTTTCTTCTAGGGGGATGGACACAGGATGGGGGGAGATGTGTGTAGAAAACTCACACTGAAGGCTCTGTAGTATATTTGTAAATCTGTTTGTTTTTTTTTAATGGTTCATTCCTTTATGCAATGTCTGGTGCCTATGCCAGAGTGTGGAGATACAGAGATATTTTTATTAAAAGCATTTCTGCTGCACCTTCAAAGATTGTATTTAACTTTTGTGTGTGTGTGTGTGTTTCTTGACAATGAGAGAAGAGCTGGAGATATGATTTTTTATTAATTTTTAATCTTTTACTATTTTAGCTACAGGCAGGCTTCCTCCCTCTATTTTTTTTCACTTTATTTCCATTTTCTTTAAACTCCCTTTCCATTTTTTTAAAAATACTTCATCACAGTCCCCTTTATATGACATTGGCCATATCTGAAGTTGCTTTATCTAAGAAATAGTTTTGGCTGCACAGTTTTCTAGCAGATCCCAAAATATAATGTATGTGGATGGTGGTGTATTTGCATACACACATGTGTTTATAATATATGGTTCTTACTTGACTCTAAAAAATTAGATTTTTTTTCTTTTAGGTTGTAGTATGATATTTCCAGATTCCTGTTGTCTGGGCAGCTAAGTGATGTTCTGGGTGGCTGGGTCTGTCTTTTTCCCCTTCTTTTGCCCTGTTCCAGGTACCTTCTCCTGACTGTACTGAAATAGTTGATGGTTGTAGCCAATTCTAATGCTCTTTGTGCCTTCTCTTTGGGGCCCAGTGGAGGAGTTGCTGGGTGCCCTTTCTCCCATGTCTCAATGTGTGCTCCAGTACAGGAAGCAATGTGGGCCAATTCACATCACAGAAGTTAGAAATTCTTGTCTCAACTGTCCTGGCTGCATTGAAAATGTTTGGTCACCACCTATTAGGTTCACTGCTGACAGACATAAACTGGCTTAGAGAGTTGCAGCTCAACTTTCCTGGGATTATGACCCTTGTCACACTGGGGAAGGGAAGGGGACCAGGAGGGTGGAGTGTAATGTGGCTTGTTATCTTGGCCTCAATGACAGGAGAGAGGCCTGGTGGTTTAGCCCATGGTAGGTGGGAGAAACACGCTCCCTTTCTATGCTCGGTGGCCATGGACTCCCATCAGCATCCTAATGCAGGCTCCCAGCTGGCTGGGTCCTCCTAGCTCCAGTGCCCTTTTCCTTGGGCTATGTTGGAGTGAGCATCTTTTCTGCAGCCCCTCTCTCACTGTTGTCTGTTACTGATTGTTTTGATAGAAAAATAAAACCTGGTACTTTCTAGAGAAAAGAAGTAAAAGGAGGAGGAGAAGAAGAAGAAGTTTTTTCAGGAATCATTAACACAGGCCTTATTGCAAAACGCAGGAGTTTACAGTAACATAAGGAATGGGAAGTCCCCTCTGTGCAATGTACCATGACCTTCCTGTATCTTTTTGTTATTAAATATCTTTGTGATTACATAGCATAGAATGTTTCTTCCCTCACTTCCACCTATGTGACCTATGTAACCTTGTGACTTCTTGTAATGTCCCTCCTTGTTTGGCAGTATGTAACTTTGTGGTTTAACTCCCATCCTGTTTTTACTATGAACATCATCTGGTTATTTCCAATAAAAGCTGACACTCCAAAAAAAAAAAAAAAAAAAAGAAGATAGAATGCATATGCTTTCTATGTCCCATATATAGCTTACACTGTCACCTGACAACTAAACTTAAATATTAATCAAAATGATTTTAAACTATTGTGTCATTCTCTAACCAAATCTGCTTTGCTAACCAGATATGTTCTGCACTCTTTTAACTAATCTGTTTTGCTAATCAGATATGTACAGTCTCTCTCAGTAAATAATAATATGTATAAGCCAAAAGCAACTGGAAGCATTGGCGTTAAAAGGATAACCAGTATTTTTGTTCCTCTTCCTTGTTCAAAAGGATACAGAAGATGATGGGACACTTGAACTTCTAGCTCTGCTAAGTTACCTGTCTTCTTGATCAGAGAGGATGTGGAGACCCAGAAATGAATTCCAAGTCAGTGTATTTGCAACAGGGGAGTCACATTGGAGGAATACCAGTCCTCCAGGATTTCCAAAAGAGGGAGGGCCACTTGGTCAGCATGGCCTTGACTTATCCTAGCAGATGACAATGCTGAGACTCATAGAA
Source organism: Jaculus jaculus (assembly GCF_020740685.1). Lineage (NCBI taxonomy): Eukaryota > Metazoa > Chordata > Mammalia > Rodentia > Dipodidae > Jaculus > Jaculus jaculus. The sequence continues at coordinate 171,580,566 of NC_059102.1, read as the reverse complement.
CTCCTCACAGATCCCTAAAAGTCTCTCCTACAGCACCATTAGTGACCTCCAAAATATACAATTAATTCTGGTGCCTACATGGTCTTAATCACCCAATATATATATATAATATAAACAATAATTTTGTATAATAGGATCCCCTGTCTGATGCTGACTTACAATACTAGACTCCAACATTAATTAATTCATGCCTTCTACCTCTGCCTGTCCTGGATTAACTTCACCTACCCTAACCCCAGTTCCTCCCACTTGCCTTAGCCAGAATCAGAGCTATTCCTTGGGCCCCCTCTTTCCTTAGCCCTTACCTTATCGCAGCCAGGAATAAGTATACTGCCACCCCAACGGACACTCTCAAACTTAAACTCTCATGTGTTCCTACTCTTCCCTTGATCCCAAAATGCCCCTCTGCCTCCTCTTGCCCCAAGCCCTCTATCCCTCACCTCTGAATGCGCATCCTCCCTTTACACCTAGTGTTTTGATGTCATAGCTGTTGACATGAGTAACAAACTCCTTTATTCTCCTTTATTCTCCCTTCTGTCTTATCATGGAGTGCACAGAGCCCATCTCCCTCACCTCTCTATAACAGGTATCTGCCAGCGGCTGCCCTGAAGCCAGCTCAGTACAGGGATGGTATGAGAGAAGTCTCTGCTTCACCCAGGACCAAGTCATAACAACATGCTACACTGGTGCTATTGATCTCACCGCTCTGCCATCTCGAGCCAACTCATCACCCTTATGGTCAACATGAAAAAAATTAACTTTCATCTCTTATCGTTAACCAAAGGCTGGAATGTTAGGTCAGGACAAAATGAAGTCACTGAAGACAGCAGGATGGTAACAGAAATATAAGAAAGTGGGTCATCCACATTCCTTAAGAAACTGCCCAGCCATTATCTCTTCCTTGCCTAACAATGCCCCAGGTCTAGGTTTTCTGCCTCCTTATCTCCCACCTGGTCACTTCTGGTCTCACATCCTACAGCCAATGTAAAGAACAAAGGAGTTCCTTTCCCTTCCTCACCTTCCCCCAACTAAAGAGCTCTATATAGTCCACTATCTGTAATCTTAAAGTTGGCTGTGCTCATGTTTTTTCCCAAATAAAAGCTTCCATCTTTGCCTCAGACGTCTTCCTGGTCTTGGTCCCTCCCGAACCTTAAACTTTGGTAGGTGTTGCATATCCTCAGGGTCTGTCTCCTACACCATGGCACTGATTATCAGGTTCAGCATGGAAGCAGTAGTCACGCTCATCTCCCCAAGGCCTCTGTAGTTTCAGCTGTGGGTTGGCTGAAGTGCGAGGGGTAGTTTAACTCCTTGGGTCTTGTTACCTTCTGAAAAAGAACAGATTCTCCAATGGAGAGTGAAGTCAGCATAGTTTAAATGGGAAAAGCATTATTAATTTAGGGAGAACTTGATATATATAACCCCCCTTAGCCAAACACTGCTGAGAGCATGACACTGCAGAGCATAATCTTTGTCTCCATAGGATTCTGGTCTGGTTCCCAATTCCAGATATAGGTTCTTTTACACTGAGTGGATCTCTTAGCTAATCTGAAAACTACTGGTATCCACCAAGGCTGTGTGACACTATTGCTCTGGCATAGTACATCCTGTTAGGGTATTTGCTTCTGAGTAGCTTAGACCTCTGGTTTCTCAGACCGTTGTTGGCCACTTTTCCCCAGTAGCTCATGTAGCACTTTCCAGCACTTAAAAGAGCTAACCGTCTGGGGACTGGCTTCTTCTGGATTCTAGCCAGGACTACTCGTGCTCTGTGTTGGCAGCATATAGTGTCTTCAGCAATAGGGTCTTACCTTTTGTATCAGGTGGGTAATCAAGTGCTTTGACAGAAACCTGTCTTGATTTGGTGACCTTGTAGGTCTCTCTCTGATCAACAGCTCATTGTGAATAGCAGCTGACTTCTGGGACTGGAAGTTACAGGCCAGAGACAAAAAAAAAAAAAAAAAATTACCTTAGGATTCATCCCACCCTCTCCAGGGCCCTTCTTATCAGGTGTACCCTCTTACTCCTTTTGGGGGTTGTATCTTTTAGTCTATCTCCAAGGATAAAGGTTTCTAAGATAACAGCTCATTTTGCATTTAGCTCTGTGTTTGTTTTTCCCCACCCTTTCCTCCCCCATGGCCCAAACCCTTCCATCCCTATTGTATGGGCCTGGCGTTGCTTATCTGGTATGTCAGCAACTCAAGCTGGTCTAGGTTAGGGACTGCAGATAAGTGAGACCATGCAGTGATGGTATTTCTATGAATTTGTTGAGTATGATCTGTTCCAAGTCTGTCCATTTTTCTACACATTTCATTGTATCATTTTTTCTTACTGCTGAGTAGAATTCCATTGTGTAAATGTTGTCTATTGTTTTATGAAGTTATTTATAAGAGTTTCTTAATGACAAAAAGTAACTATAATAAAAGTCTTATGGTGGGGTGATAAGGAGTATTCTGAGACAATGTTCCCCTCACAGAGACTGGCTAATACATTCTTTCATAACCCCACTGTAGCAGTTAACTTCAGTTGCTGGGATGAAACTCCAAACCAGGCATAGTTAAGGGAGGAAGGGAATTTCTTGATGCTTACAGATTCAGGGGAACTTCCAGAATGGCAAAAGAAGTTGGCCCACTTTCACAAGTCCGCACAGAGAGAAAGGAAACAACCAGCAGCAAACAATATTTCAGGAACTCCCTAAAGGCAAAACTCAAGTACTTTGCCTATCTTTAGCTAGAAATTCCAGATCTGTCCCTAAACACCCAAGGGCTGGTCCTTAGGATTTACCCACAGTGACACCTCCTCCAGCAAGGTGCTGGAGATAAGCTCCTGAATGTATTAGAGGGCATCCATTCAAACTCATTCTGTCCCTAGCCCCCAATAGATTCATAACATCAAACAGTGTAAATTTAGTCCAATTTCAAAGGGTCTCCACAGTCTTTACAACTTAAGGTAGTTCCAAAGTCCCAAGTCTCTTCTGAGATTAAAAATTGCCTCTTAGCTATGAGTCCTGTATAACCAAACAAGTTATATACTTTCAACATATAAAGGCTCAGAGTAAACATTTTCTTTTTAAAAAATTACTTATTTGATATAGAAAGAGGCAGGGGGATGGTGGAGAGAAAATGGGTCCACTAGGGCCTTTAATGTACTGTAAATGAACTTCAGATACATGCGCCACCTTGGCTGATGTGGCTCCTAGGACATCAAACCTTGGTCCTTTGGCTTTGCCAGCAAGTGCCTTAACTGTTGAGCTATATCTCCAGCCCCAGAGTAAACATTTTCAACTGCTATAAGGCATAGCATGGAGAGACTGAAACAGTGCAAACTCAATAACTATCAAGCAAACATTAAACTTCTGCAGTTCAAGTGTGATATAAAAAGTGCTGACAGTCTCTGGAATTCCCAATTCTGCCCCTCTAACTGGGATGAGTAGCCAGGGAAAACTTCCATCCCTAGTCAACGGCCTACATGGTAGCCCTTGCACAGTCTTGGCATATCTAGACATCCTTTGGTCTCCACTGCAAACCACTGTCCATCTTCTAATGGCTTCATCAGCCTCAGGGTCATCATGCCCTACCTATATGCCGCATCTTAGTAGTGGCTTCTGGAACCATGTGCACTTCATGACACAGTCCCCACATTTTTCTTGCTTCAAAAATCAGTATCAGGTGTGCAGAACACAGCCATATTCTTAGTTCAGAGATGAAATAAATTGTAACCTTGAAGATCAGCTTCCTTCTCCAGTCAACTCTTTTCCAAAGGATTTTGCATTTATATCATAGTCTTTCCTCAGGCATCCTTTCCATTGTTTCAGTGTAAAGTAGTTGGGCTATCTTCCTTAAGATTGCTAATGTGTTTGACAATAGCAGCTTCAGTAACATAAAACCAGCTTCTATGCCAGTAAATTTTAAACATGTTTTAATTTCTCCAATTTTAAATCTTAAATTTCTCAGTCCCATATACTTAGCCAAGGTTAAATTACAAATTTAACCTTGACCAAACTGTCTATGTATGGGCAGCAGGATGCAGCCAGCCTTTATGCCAGTAGCCCAGTTCCAGCAAAGTTCTGTACAGTCTTTCCTTCCCCTTAGAAAGTTCATAAGCCAAACTTCCAAATACAATTCTCTCTGCACTTAGCATTTTCAAACTGTCATCAGAATAGTCCATAATATTTGGTTTATCACTCCAGAAACTGTCTTCAGTTGCAAGCACCAAATTTCCCACCAAATTTCCCATTGCTTCAGCACACAAGTTCCAAAAGACCAAAATCCATGTGGTCAGATTCATCACACAGCAACACCCCACTCCTGGTACCAATTCTATAGCAGTCAGCTTTAGTCACTGGGAACCTCCAAACCAGGCACAGTTATGGGAAGAAGGGAGTTTGTTGAAACCTACAGATGCAGTAGAAGTTCCAGAATGGCAAAGGAAGTTGGCCCACTGTCATAGTTCCACACATAGAGAAAAGCAACCACCACCAGCAAGCATACTCCAGGAACTCCCTAGTGGTAGAATTCATGCACTCTGCATATCTTTAGTTGAAAATTCCAGATCCGTCTCCAAACACCCTAGGATCTGCCAACAGTGACACCTCCTTCAGCCAGGCACTGGAGATGTGAATTACAAGTTTTAATAAACTCCTGAATGTATTTGGGGGCATCCATTCAAACTACCATACCCACTGAGGAGGTTCCTCAGTGGAATGAGCATAAAAATATACCATAAGGAGGGCTGGAGGGATGGTTTAGCAGATGAGGTATTTGCCTGCAAAGCCAAAGGACCCAGATTCGATTCTCCAGGACTCATGTTCGCCAGATGCACAAGGGGATGCACACATCTGGAGTTCATTTGCTTTGGCTGGAAGCCCTGGCATGCCCATTTTCTCTCTCTCTCTCTCTCCCCTCCCTCTTTCTCTGTCAAATAAATAAATTATATATATACACACACACCATAAGGAAACAAGACTAACATTTGATGTTTATACAGTAAATTTCTTTAAGTAAAAGTTTTTGCTGATAGTTACAACAAAATAAAATGGTTAAAAGGCTAAACTAAAAGAAAACCTTAAATGTTAAATGTTTGATAAAAAGAGACTATTACACAGGAGTCACAGAGCTCTTGGGAGGCAGAGGTAGAAGGATTGCGATGAGTTCAAGGCCACCCTGAGACTACATAGTGAATTCCAGGTCAGCTTGGGCTAGAGTGAGACTCTACCTTGGAAAAACAAAACAAAACAAACAGGGTGGTTGCAGAAATTGTAAGGTAAAGAAAAAGATAAATAAAGGGAGAAAGATCTGGAATTACAAATAAATAGATGGCTCTTTAGAAGAACAAGATGACAGAAAAGAATTTAACAGAATCCACCCAGATATAAGTGCTGATGAAAGGGGAAAACTGGAAAACAAGATTGTCCAGAAACAATGATAAAATACAAGGAAAAGTGATAGGAAGTTCTGAGTTGCTTAGAAAGAGGGGAGAAAAACCATGAAAATTGTAAATCAGTACAACAGATATCTCAACTGCTCACAGAGATGTCAAATCATAAACAGAAAATACAGTAAGGTGAATATTACACAGAGCTAGTACAGCTCAAGATAATTTGGTTCTGGACAGACAACAATTAATTCACCACAGAGCTACAGAAAACATTCCAACAATACAGGTGTGAGTTTTAGAAAATTCAACTTCAGCTCCCCCTTTTTCCAAGTCTATTAACCCTTATGATCAGGATATTACCTTTATATGACTTTTCTGTATGTAACATGACATTTATGGGTGAGGCAAATATTATATCCAAGGTTAAAAATGACTATTATAGCTGGGCGTGGTGGTGCACACCTTTAATCCCAGCACTCAGGAGGCAGAGGTAGGAGGATTGCCATGAATTTGAGGTCACCTTGAGACTATACAGTGAATCCCAGGTCAGCCTGAGCTAGAGTGAGACCCTACCTCGAAAAACAAAACAAAACAAAAAAAGAAAAATGACAATTATAGGGCTGGAGAGATGGCTTAGCAGTTAAGGCGCATGCCTGCAAAGCCTAAATTCCCAGGTTCAATTCTCCAGGTCCCACATAAGCCAGATGCACATACTGGTGCATGCATCTAGAGTTCATTTGCAGTGGCTAGAAGCCCTGGCATGCCCATTCTCACTCTCTCTTTCTGTCTCTCTCTCAATCTCTCCCTCTGACTGTAATAAATAAATAAGCATGAAATATTTAGGAAAAAATGACAATTATAGGTAAAAAAAAAAAAAGTTCTATAGAAAAATAAATAAAGAGCTGGAAGGATGGCTTAGCAGCTAATATGTTTGCCTGCAAAGCCAAAGGACCCAGGTTCAATTCCCCAGGACCCATGTATCTGGATTTTGATTACAGTGGCTCTAGCTCTCTCCGCTTGCAAATAAATAAAATATTTTAAAATGAATAAAAGAAAATAAATAAGGGGGCTGGAAAGATGGCTTAGTGGTTAAGGCACTTGCCTGCAAAGCCAAAGGACCTTGGTTCAATTCCCCAGGACCCACATAAGCCAGATGCACAAGGTGGTACATGCATCTGGAGTTCATTTGCAGTGGCTGGAAGCCCTGGTGCTCCCATTCTCTCTCTCTCTCTGCTTCTTTCATGTTCTCAAATAAATAAGTAAAAATATTTTTAAAAGAAAAAGAAATAAGATAAAAATGTTAATTAAAATTAAGAGACTAGGGCTAGAGAGATGATTTAGCAGTTAAAGTGCTTGCCTACAAAGCCAAAGAACCCAGGTTCAATTCCCTAGGATCCATGAAGGCCAGATGCACAGAGTGGCTCATGCATCTGGAATTTGTCTGCAATAGCCAAAGGCCCTGGCTTGCCCATTCCCTCTCTCTGTGTGTGTGTCTCTCAAATAAATAGAATAAAATAAAAGCCGGGTGTGGTGGCGCACGCCTTTAATCCCAGCACTCGGGAGGCAGAGGTAGGAGGATTGCCATGAGTTCGAGGCCACCCTGAGATTACATAGTGAATTCCAGGTCAGCCTGGGCTAGACTGAGACCCTACCTCGAAAAGACCAAAAATAAATAAAAATAAATAAATAAATAAATAAAATATAAAACAAATTAAAGAAGCTAATAATTAAATTAAAATCCTCCACTTACTTGGAACAGGCTAAAAATTTTAGAGACTTAAAAGGATGTCAAGCTAAAAAGGCTAAAGGCTTTAATTATTTTGTCAAGGTCATATAACCATAAAACTATGAACTTTGTATGACTATTTGTATGACTAGGCCTGATATTGTCTATTAAAATAAGTTTCTCACTGGGCATGGTGGTGCATGCCTTTAATCCTAGCACTCAAGAGACAGCGGTAACAGGTTCACTGTGAATTCTAAGCCAGCCTGACACCACATGGTGAATTTCCAGGTCAACCTGGACTAGAGCAAAACCTTACCTCAAAAAAAAAAAAAAAAAAAAAAAAAAAAAATCTCTATTAAACAGGGGAGCACTGTTGGCTCCAGATGAAAGTATTTCCCAGCTACTCAGCCCAGCTGGAGGGGCAGAATTGGAAATTTAGAGACTGTCATCACTGGTCACTGGTTATGGATGTCTGACTTGAACTGCAGATGTTTGATGTTTACCTGATGGTTATTGATTTTGCATTGGCTCAATCTCTCCTTGTTATGCCTTTTAGCAATGGAAATGTTTACTCTGTGCCATTATGTATTGGAAGGATGCAACTTGTTTTGATTTTACAGGACTCACAGTTAACAGACAGTCTTAAAATTGGTAAAGGTTATAGGACTTTAAAGTTGGACTGAATGCAATTTATGATGTGAGATTCTCATGAGTTTATTAGGAGCCAGGGACAGAATGTGGTAGTTTGAATGTATGTTGACTGTTGAAAGCAATGGACATTAAAAGTAATGGATTACCCACAGAAATGTTGAAAGCAACCGGTGGGCTTAGAGTGATAACATATGATCTGTGTGTGTGTATTCTGGACTGACAGAGTTCATCTGGTCCTGCCTCTAAAATTTCTTCCTTTGAGCAAATGTTTAAGAAATTTTTGGAGTCAAAGTTCCTTGTCCTTCATTCATGTTTTGCTGATTTCTTGCTCAACTTGCTCATGTATGGCTGTTATTGTGTTTAATTTATTCTTATTAATAATATTATTATTATTTATTAGAAAGAGAGTAAATGGCCACACCAAAGCCTCTTGTTACTGCAAACAGACTTCAGATGCATGCACCCCTTTGTGCATATGGCTTTATATGGGTTCTGAGGATTGAATTCAGGCAATCAAGCTTTGCAAGCAAGCACTTTTAGCAGTTGAGCCATCTTTCCAGCCCTGTTCTTCCTGTTTAACAAAAACACCAGACGTTCCTGCCTGGGAGATGCTTCAGCAGCAGCAGTTGTTCAAACCCTCACTTGTGCAAACAACTCTGAGGGCTAGTGTCCATATTTCAAGTGCTGCTGCAACTGGACAACCAAATAGTTTATTACTTTTGTTTTGTTTTTGAGAAAGGCCTCAAATTCACTATGTAGCTAAGGATGAACTTGAATGTTTGATCCCCCTGCCTCTAGCTTCCAAGTGTTCAGATTATATGTATGCTCCATCACACTGGGTTTTATGTAGTGCTGGGGGGTGCTAAGCAAGCACCCTACCAGCTGAGCTACATCTCAGCCTAGGTTATTACTTTAAAAAAATATCTTATTTATTTATTTGCAAGCAGATAGAAGAGAGACAAAGAGAAGATGGGCATTCTAGGGCTTCTAGCCACTGCAAACAAACTCCAGACACATGTGCCCCTTGTGCATCTGGCTTACATGGGTCCTGGGGAATCAAACCTGGGTCATTTGCCTGCGAAGGCAAATGCCTTAGCCACTAGGCAATCTCTCCATCCCGTAGGCTATTACTCTTTAATTCAGCCTCACTGAAACTTTCAGGACACAGGCAGAACATAGACAAATTCTTTGCCAGAATGTAAATAGTCTACTTCCCAACTGAGTCCTTATACCCACCTGAAACCTCATGAGGAGTCTTTAGTGTCTACATTTCTATCAGTGCTATGGTCTTCTATACTCCCGCCAGAATCCCCCACTAAGTAGAACTTACAGTAGTGTAACACATCCCTAGCTCACATCTCCAAACTCTCCCACATTCCTTTCACAAGCCAGTTCCAAAGGCCTAAGCACCATCTGCTCATATTTAGTCATAGAAATGACCTCAATCCAGGTACTGATTTTCTGAATTAGTTTCTTTTGTGTCTCTGTAAGCAAATTACCTCACGCAGACAGTTTTAAGGCAGAAAGATTTTATTTGTTTATTTGAGAGAGAAAGACAGAGGAAGAGAGGGAATGGGTGTTTCAGGGCCTCCCATGACCGCAAACAAATTCCAGATACATGTGCCACTTAGGGCATCTAACTTTACATGGATACTGAGAAATTGAACCCAGGCCATTAGACTTTGCAAGCAAGTGCCTTTAACCATTGAACCATCTCTCCAGCCCCAGGAGTAAAGATGTATATAGCTCATCCTTTCAGAGGGTCATCCATCATAGTTGAGAAGGCAGGGCAGCTCCACCCACTGTGGCAGGAATACGACATGGAAGCTATTCGCACCACGGCAGGCCAGAAAGCAAAGAAATCTTCTCCAGAAACAAGAGCTGGATATAACCTTCAAAAGCCCACCTCCAGTGACCTGCCTCTGCAGCCAGACCCCACCTCCTAAAGGTCCCACAGCCTTCTAAAAGAGTCCCATCAGCTATTGGTGGGAATACATGTGGGAAGAAATGTTCGACACATGAGCAGGTGGGCAACATTTCAGATTTATACCAAAATATGTGTTCTACTCTGACCCTCATTTTTGAAAATTTTCAATAAATTTACTTATTTATTTAAGAGAGAGAGAGAGAATGGGCACACCAGGGCCCCCTGACACTACCCATGAGCTCCAGACACATGTGCCACTATGTGAGTCTGCTTTACATAAGTACTGGAGAATCAAACCTGGGCCATCAGGCTTTACTAGTAAATTCTTTTAACCACTGAGACATCCCTGATTCTCTCTCTTTTTTTTTTTTTTTTTTTTTTTTAGGTAGGGTCTCACTCTAGCTCAGGCTGACCTGGAATTCACTATGTAGACTTAGGGTGGCCTCGAACTCAGTGATCCTCCAATCTCTGCCTCCCAAATGCTGTGATTAAAGGGATGCACCACCACGCCCAGCTTGATTCTCATTTTTTAAACTCGTTAAAGATGGAATTGATATTAGTACTCACTTTTAAGTTAATTCACTGAGAATTAATGAGAGGATGAAGGTAAGCACTCTGAGGGAAGTGGTTTTCAATCGCCTGCTTTCTGTTTGACTTACCCATTTCCCAGAACCCTCTGCTCATAGCGCCTCTGAAGCCACCAGCTCAGGCCTGGGGGGTGGAGCAGTGTTTAGAAGGTAGCTATTCAAATAGATGGTTCTGGTGTTATACAACTTCTCAGTGGCTTAGAAGCTTCCCACATGACTACCAAAAATGAATCACAAAGCTGGAGCAGACTCTTTCTGAGTCTTTGCCCAGGGCCCCATGAAAGCATGCAGATGCTCTCCTGTTTTTGTCCTTGGTCAGTTACTTAGAGCAACAGATGTGATGCTAGCAGCAAACCTTCCTGAATATGCCAAACACAGATTGAAGTCAGCCCTGCAATTAATATGATCACAGAATATCAAAGGTGCATCATGTCATCACAGAGAACCTTGTTTCACAGATGAGCTAAGGTTGTGCAATTTAGCAGATAAAATACAGAATGCTCTATTACATTTGAATTTCAGAAACACAACAATAACAAAAATGCTATCATAAGTGTATCCCATGACTGGATGGGATATACTTATATTAAAAATTATCTTGGGGCTAGAGAAACAACTTGCCTGCAAAGCCTAAGGACCTAGGTTCAATTCCTCAGTACACACATAAGCCACATGCACAAGGCGATGCATGTGTCTGGAGTTCATTTGCAGTGGCTAAAGGCACTGGGGCACTCGTTATCTCTCTCTCTCTCTCTCTCTCTCTCTCTCTCTCTCTCTCTTCGTCTTTCTCTCTAAAAAAAAAAGAAAGAAAGAAAAATAAAACAAAAATTGTCTTGTGAAATATGGTGTAGTGGGTCACATCATTAATCCCAGCACTTGGGAGGCTAGGGTAGGAGGACTACCATGAGTTCAAGGCCAGCCTGTGTTACAGAGTGAGTTACAGGTCAGCTGGGCTACAGTGAAACCTTGCCTCAAAGAAAAAATATTTTCTAGTGTGTCTGAAATTTACCTTTAACTAAGTTCCTTGTGTTTTATCTGGCAACTCTGAGGGGACTTCTAAGTGACTAGGCAGAAAGTAACTTGCAAGGGTCCCACAGCCAGCTGGATCCTGAAGCTAAGTCTGTTGTGGTACTCGTCACAAATCACACCTCTGGATTTTTGTTTTGTGGTGTGGAAGACTGATAAAAGGGCTTCAGCTGGCCGGGCGTAGTGGCTCACGCCTTTAATCCCAGCACTTGGGAGTCAGAGGTAGGAGGATCACTGTGAGTTCGAGGTCACCCTGAGACGACATAGTGAATTCCAGACCAGCTTGAGCTAGAGTGAGACCCTACCTCAGGGGGAGAAAACCGGGGGAGGGGGGGAGAAGGGGGGCTTCAGCTGAAAGCATCAGTCCCTGTTAAACAAGGGGAGAACCTCCAAGAGGAAAATCAGAATGACACCCCTGGGAGTGGGAGAGGATTGGATAGTCATTGGGACTTCAGGGGACTTGGGTCCAAGCCCAGACTGATCTCCCAAGGAGAGTGACCATCGGCCAGGCTTAACTATCAAATGGGCACAAGGACTGTTTTCAAAAGGTTACTTTACCTATCGATCAGATAATGCAACCCAGAAAAAGCTCATTCCTTATAAAATGCAGAGCATATTTCGTGTCTCTGCTGTTTTGACCATAGCCCATGAAACAGGAGGACTGGGCGGTTGTGTAGAGCTGAGAGCTGCTCCCAAACTTCTCCACCTGACCTCACACCAGCTTCTCCAACCGCTTCATGCTGAACTCCTAGCCTGGCCCGCAAAGCGGAACCATGTCCATTCCATGCTGATTTACAGGAACTCACACCAGAATCAATTATCCTTAATATGTAACTGGGCAGTGTCCCGGGCCAGCCAATAGCTAAGACTGCCCCTTTTCTTTCACACACACCCAATGATCTTGCGGGACAGTCCACTCAGCTTACACTGAAGATACCTAGTGACCACGACTTTGGACGAGGTTTGGTGCGGGGGAGGGGAGTGTAGGCGTTGTGCAGAGGTCTGGGCAAAGGGGCCTCCACTCTCATTCTTCCTCTCTTTCCTGCCCCCGTCATCCCTGCAGTGTCCACAAGCTTGCTAGCACGTGAGACTTCTGCCTTTCTCCTCTGGGGCAGTGGCGGTGCCCAGCCCCTCGGGACCTCCCCTCCTGCCTCTGGCTTTATTGTCTGTCTGGTTAAAGCGGGAACCCCATGGTTGAACAGATGGGCCGAGACCGAGCCTGCAGGGAGAGGAAGGGCCAGCCAGTGCTGGGAAAGGGAAGCGATTTGGGGAAAACAAAACAGAGGGTGGAGCCAGGGAGAAGGTGGCCCCAAAGGGAGGAGGCGGGAACTCGCCCAGAGGGGTCGAGGCCTGGAATGGAATGGGGGCGGGCCGAGGATGGAGGGAGGCCCCCTGAGCTCGCTAGCTGGGGACTGCCTGGCGACTCACTGGCTTCGCAGGTCACGGCTGACGGCTGACGTAGCCGCCCAGATGGCCTCCAGGCTGACCTCGCTGACCCTCCTCCTGCTGCTGCTGGCTGGGGTAAGTGGCCCCTCCGTGGGGTGGGGGGATTGGAAAATTAACCCTTCTGGCTCCGAAGAGCAAGAGGAGCTCCTCTTGGGACTCTTGCTCCATGGTTCGCAGAGGGACTGGGACAGGCTCACGCCTATGATCCCAGCACTGGGGATGCTGAGCTAAGAGTTCGAGGCCAGCAGGGGCTGCAGAGTGAGTTCCAGGTCAGCCTGGGCTAGAGGGCTAGAGTGAGATATTGCAGAGAGAGAGAGAGAGACCCCCACCCTGGGGCCAGCGAAAAGCAGGGTCCTAGAAGGGATGCTAGCAGACAGACCTGGGTCCAGCAGGCAGGCCCTGGTGGTGTGGGAGCCCTGGGATCGGTAAGTCTAGGAGAAAACTGAGTGCTTGCTTCCAACGTGTGGAGGGTGTTGTGCAGGAAAGTTGGCATCCTGGGTGCCCTTGGACAGTCAGCAGGTGATGCCCTTATGAGCAAGGGATCTGGTATCACATACCCTGATTTGACTTTTCCTCGCACTTCCCAGAGGCCCTCTGGGTGTTCTCACTGCCAGTTTCTCTGTCTGGAAATGGGGGGAGTATGCCATTTCTCCACTGGGGAGCTACTGACATTTAGGTCTGGATAAGTGGTGTGGCAGGAGAGTGTTTTGTGCATTGAAATGCTTTGTAATATCCCAAGCCTCTACCTCCTAGATTCTTGTAGCATCTTTCCCCTTTCCTGTCATAGGAAAACCAAAAATATCTTTTAGGAGTCAAAATTGTCTCAAAGCCTGGTCTGTATTATTATTTTTCCTCTCTCCTCCTGTACACCTTTCCTTTCTCTTTCCTTTTTTCTTTGTTTTTTTTTTTAACATTCTTATTTTATTTATTTGAGAGGTGGTGCATGTGTCTGGAGTTCATTTGCAATGACTAGAGGTCCAGGCATGCCTATTCTTTCTTTCTCTCTCTCTCTCTCTCTCTCTCTCTCTCTCTCTCTCTCTCTTTCTCTCTCTCTCTATGTACCTGCCTCTCTCTCTCTCTCTCTATCTCTATCTCTCTCTCTTTTTCTCTCTCTCTCTCTAAATAAATAAATAGATAAATAGAAGAAAAATGAAACACAATTTCTTCAACCACAGGATAGAGCCTCCTCAGATCCGAATGCCACCAGCCACAGCACTGAGGACCCAGAAAGCACTCATGGGAAAAGCAAAGCCATCTTTCTGGAGGGAAATGCCACCAGAAATCTACTCACTGAGCACATGGTGAAATCTTCCACCTGGCCAACAACTGACGAAGCCACCAAAGTAACATCTAATATCACTGATCAACCTAAACCTGCTGCCCAGCCCTCCACCCAGCACACCCAAACAACTTCCAAATACCTCACGAATTTTCTCACACAGTCCTCTGCAAACTCTTCTACTCAGTCCCCCACGGAATCTGCCACCCAGGCCCCTTCCGAGCCCACCTGCCCAGAGCCCCTCACTCACTGCTTTGAATCAGACAGGGACTCTGCAGAAACCACCCTGGGGGAGGCTTTGACAGATTTCTCCCTGAAGCTCTTCCATGCCTTCTCAGCCACCAAGAAGGTGGAGACCAACATGGCCTTCTCCCCATTCAGCATCTTCAGCCTCCTCACGCAGGTTCTGCTTGGTAAGACTCCGACTTCTGTAAAGGTCACCAACCAAATGCCTTCTACAGAGCTATGCCTCTGAGAGGAAGCTATAAAATGGGCTACATAGTGGGTGGTGATATATCTTTTAATGCTAGAACAACCTTTCATTTAACATTGATTTTTTTTTCAAGGTAGGGTCTCACTCTAGCCCAGGCTGACCTGGAATTCACTATGGAGTCTCAGGGTGGCCTCGAACTCCTCCAACCTCTGCCTCCCAATTGCTGGGATTAAAGGCATGTGCCACCACACTCAGCCATTTAACATTGATTTAATTAGGCACTATTGCTTATAAACCCCTGTGAACTAATCAACATCATATAAAATAAGGTCCCAGCCACCAACACAATTTCAAGTGAATGGAAAGTAATAAGAGAGATGAAATCATCAGAGACAGACCTAAAGTAAAATCTTGATCAGGCTACTTTCTAGTTGTGTAACCATGTGCAAGTCACTTAACTTATGTGTAAAGTAGAAAAGAAAAAATTTTTATTTTTTTTCTTTTTCTCTTTTATGGTGACGTCTACTTCAGATGGCCTAGCTCCTGACTTGGTGGAAGATCAGAAAAAGCTAAACCTTCTATCTCCCTAAAGGACTGCTTTTAAGTCCTATTGAGTTGATCACTCTAAAAATAGCACAAATTACCACAAGAAATAGAGGGTGGTGCCAAGGGGGAATCTAGGAAGGCTACTAGTGACTAAATGGTAGATACGTAAGATCTTCCAGAGCTGGATGTGGTGGTGCACACCTTTTAATCCCAGCACCCTGGAGGCAGAGGTAGGAGAATCGCTGAGTTTGAGGCCAGCCTGGAATTACAGAGTGAGTTCCAAGTCATCCTGGGCTAGAGCAAGACCTTGAAAACACACACACACACACACACACACACACACACACACACACACACACACACAAAGATCTTCCAGGGTCTCAGAATCACCACATTCCCACTATAGCACCCCTTACTCATGTTCCCAAAATATCTTCAACATCTCCTGGAGGCACTTTCCCAGTCAATTTTAGTTTCAGTTAATTACTGCCCAAAAGACACAGTTCAAATCCTGTCTTCACCTGGCACTTAATAGCTCCGTGCCCTTAAACCCCATAATGACTTAATCTCTTAGAGCTATTTCCTCATCTGTATAAAGGGAAGAGTAAGTATCCATGTAGAAAGGGCTTCATTGACCATTCCATAATAAGCTCACATGGAAAAAGCACTTAGGACAGCTGAAATGAAAGAAGTCCCTGACAGACTTTAGCTGTTTTCACCGAGACATGCACAGTAAGGGTTTAATAATGGGTAGCAGAGGCTACCAAACAGCCATCCTTTTATGACTTTCTTCTTTTTTTTTCTTTTTTTTTTTGAGGTAGGGTTTTGCTCTAGCCCAGGCTGACCTGGAATTCACTCAGTAGTCTCAGGGTGGCCTTGAACTCATGGCGATCCTCCTACCTCTGCCTCCCAGTGCTGGGATTAAAGATATGCCCCACCATGCCCACCTCCCTTTTATAATTTTCTGATTTCTATGGATATCTAGCATCTCTGCCTTTAAGGTGAACCTTCATAAATCCAAACCAACTAAATCTAAGTTAATATGGAACAGACATTCAT
Organism: Jaculus jaculus; assembly: GCF_020740685.1. Lineage (NCBI taxonomy): Eukaryota > Metazoa > Chordata > Mammalia > Rodentia > Dipodidae > Jaculus > Jaculus jaculus. The sequence goes on along the minus strand of NC_059102.1, from coordinate 171,564,516 downwards.
ATGACCTGCCTTTAAAAGATGTGTGGGATTTCCAGCACTTGGGAGGCAGAGGTAGGAGGATCGCCATGAGTTCAAGGCCACCCTGAGACTACATAGTGAATTCCAGGTCAGCCTGAGCCAGAGTGAGACCCTACCTCGAAAAACAAAACAAAACAAAAAAAAAGGTGTGTGGGATTTAACTGGGTTGAGAGCCAGGGAAGGAGAATATACAAAACCTTCAAAAAGCCTTACAGCCTAGTCAGAACTCCCTACCCCCATCCCATTCAGTGAAAAAAGTCCACTTCAAGAAAACTGCAGAAGAGCCGTAGAGGACACCCTACATTCTCCTCTGCCTTCTCTGTGTGTGAGCACAGTGTGCAAATCTGCATACACGTGTGTGCATCACCATGTATACACACCACACATACTATGTACATATCCCCTTGTCAGTACATTCTGACATATTCATTGTCTCTCAAAGGGATTCCAGCTGTGATTCTGTGATCTCTCCATAGCAGGAAACACCTTCCATTCCAGTCTGCTCCACAGCCTTAGTTCCAAGCGCCTTTCCCATGCCCTCAAGAGCCCTCACCACTACCCTTTGTTGTAGGGGCTGGAGACAGCACCAAGAGCAACTTAGAAAGCATCCTCTCATTCCCCAAGGACTTTACCTGTGTCCACCAGGCACTGAAGGCCTTCACGTCCAAAGGCTTCACCTCTGTCTCTCAGATCTTCCACAGTCCAGGTGAGTGTCCAGGGGTGGTAGCCGCTGTAAAAGATTCTGGAAGAGAACGAGGACTGAGGAATTGTAAGAACAGCGGGAGGCCTTCAGAGAAATTTCAGGTGGCTTCAGGAGTTGAATGAGACCTGGGCAAGTCATTTGCCTTTGTTCGTGCCTTTTAGAATAAGAATGTCCTGTGTCTTCTCTAGTAGGCAGAGCTAGAGATGTGAAGAATTAAAGACATAAAGTAGGGGCTGGAGAGATTGTTAAAGGCACTTGCTTGCAAAGCCTATGGTCGAGGTTCAATTCCCAAGTAGCCATGTAAGACCAGATACATAATATGACACATGTGTCTGGAGTTCATTTGCAGTGGCAAGAGACTCTGGCACACCTATTCTCTCTCTTCCTCTCCTTCTCTATCCTTTCCTTCCTTCCTCTCTCTCTCTCTCCTTGTGAATATAAATGTTTTGGTTTGAGTCAGACTGACCTACAATTCACTATGTAGTCTCAGGGTGGCCTTGAACTCAGTGATCCTCCTACCTTTGCCTCCCAAATACTGGGATTAAAGAGGCATGTGCCACCACACCTGGCTAAGTGGTTTTAAATCCTTAGATCTATTCTAAGCCCTCTTGTTTTTTGTTTGCTTGAGTTTTTGTTGTTGTTTGTTTGTTTGTTGATTTTTTTGATGTAAGGTCTTATTCTAGCCCAGAGTGACCTGGAACACACTCTGTAGTCCCAGGTGACCTCAAACTCACAATAATCCTCCTATACCTCTGCCTTCCAAGTACTGGACTTATAGACATGTGCCACCAATACACTTGGCTTAATCCCTCTTTTTGTTGTTTATAAAACAGAGAGAGGCTGGAGAGATGGCTCAGTGGTTAAAGGCACTTGCTTACAAATCCTGAAAGCCTGATGGCTCAGGTTTAATTCCTCAGGTACCCATGTAAAGATTTCCCAGGACCCACTTAAAGCCAGATGCACATAGTAATGCATGCATCTGGAGTTTTTTTGCAGTGGCTGGAGGCCCTGGTGCGCCCATTCTCTCTCTCTCTCTCTCTCTCTCTCTCTCTCTCTCTCTCTCTCTCTCTCTCTTTCTCTCTCCCCATTCCCTCTCTCTCTCCCCCTTTCTTCCTCTCAAATAAATAAATAAAATATACTTTTTATTTTTTAAAAAAGCTGGGTGTAGCTCACTAGTCAGCCAGTCTGACTGAAAATCAGCTCAGTTTCGGTGAGAGATTCCATCTCGAGGGAACTATATAGAAGAGTGGCAAAGCTTCCTCTAGTCACCAGCACACAGCTGCATGCACACATATATGCACTATACATACACATTGCGCACACCACACACACACACCAAAAGAGTAATACTTATTATAGAAAATACAGAGAAAAAAAACTTACTTGGCTCCCAGCTTTGGGAAATTTTCACATTTATGACTATTTTCAAAAAAACAAAACTTGAGCCGGGCGTGGTGGTGCACACCTTTAATCCCAGCACTCGGGAGGCAGAGGTAGGAGGATCACCGTGAGTTCAAGGCCACCCTGAGACTACATAGTGAATTCCAGGTCAGCCTGGGCTAGAGTGAGACCCTACCTCAAAAAAAAAAAAAAAATTATTTTACTGGTTAAAATAACTTACTTGGAAATTTTTCCTTTTTTATTTATTTTCCTTTTCTTAAATTTATTTGCAAGCTGAGGAGGAGGGAGAGAGGGAGAGAGAGAATGGGCGCATAAAGGCCTGTTGCCACTACAAACAAACTCCAGGTGCATGCACCACTTTGTACATCTGGCTTTATGTAGATACTGGAGAATTGGTCTACAGCCATACCACCCTGAATGCATCCGATCTCATCTGACCTCAGAAGCTAAGCAGGGTCGGGCCTGGTTAGTACTTGGATGGGAGAATTGAACCCTGGCCTTCCGGCTTTGCAGGCAAGCACCTATAACTGCTGAGCCATCTCTCCAGTTCTGAAAATTCTCTCTCTTTCTCTCTCCTTTTTTTTTGGCTTTTTTTCTTGTGCTAAAAAGAGAATTTTCTTTTTTTTTTTTTAATTATTTATTTATTTATTTATTTATTTGAGAGCGACAGACACAGAGAGAAAGACAGATAGAGGGAGAGAGAGAGAATGGGCGCGCCAGGGCTTCCAGCCTCTGCAAACGAACTCCAGACGCGTGCGCCCCCTTGTGCATCTGGCTAATGTGGGACCTGGGGAGCCGAGCCTTGAACTGGGGTCCTTAGGCTTCACAGGCAAGCGCTTAACCGCTAAGCCATCTCTCCAGCCCAAAGAGAATTTTCTTGCTGGGCATGGTGGCACACACCTTTAATCCCAGTACTTTGGAGACAGAGGTAGGAGGATCACTGTGAGTTCAAGGCCACCCTGAGAATACATAGTGAATTCCAGGTCAACCTGGGCTACAGTGAGACCCTACCTCAGAAAACCAAAAAAAAAAAAAGAAAGAAAAAATATGTCTCAGAGGTATCCCTAAATATTGCCTTTACTTTCTATAACCAGCATTATCCTTAGTCCTTCAAGGTTAGTGCAAAATTCTCCTGCATTCAGTATTTTAGGGGTACCTGTACCACCTCCTCCAAGTTGTGCTAAAATTCTAGGTCTTATGCTATAAATAAGCTTCACAAAGCCTGGGGAAATACTTTTGATCTGTTTAGTCCAGAAAAAAAAAATCTCTCTTTCAAGCATTTTTTTCTCTAGTAGACTTGGGCTTCAGAGAGTTAAAGCCAGACTGTCATGAACCTCCAATGAAACTTGGAGTCCATTCTCTGCTGAATAGAGGGAAGAAAAGGGGAAATGCATACACAATGGCAATTAATATCTCAGCGAGTTGTCTTGCCAAGCAATGATCCAATGGCCAACTGAGTAGTTCTGCTACTCTTGGTTCACCATTTGCCTTCATTGGGCCTCATTTCCACATCTACAGTAGGAGAAGGGGCGGGGCTCCTGCTCCAACATGCTGTTGTGTTCATTGGAATGAGCAAGAGCCAGGAAGTGTGCTCATTCTCAAGGCTTGCTCTAGGAAGCGGGGATATTTAGCAGCCTCATGCTTACATCCATGGACCTGTCCTGCAGATCTAGCCATAAGGGACACCTTTGTGAATGCCTCTCAGAACCTGTATGGCAGCAGCCCCAGAGCCCTGGGCACAGACAGTGATACCAACTTGAAGCTCATCAACACCTGGGTGGCTGAGAAAACCAACCACAGGATCAGTCAGCTTCTAGACAGCCTGCCCTCCAACACCCGCCTGGTCCTTCTCAATGCTGTGTACCTGAGTGGTGAGTGAGACCGAGGCCAGGTAGTGTGTCCATGCTAGGTTCCACTTCCCCTCTTGGCTTCAAAGTCCACCCAACTTCAAGTTCCACAGCCACATCCTGTTGCGCCTTTCCCACTCTTTGCTAATAACATCTTTAACAACCCCTACTCTGGTTCCTCCTCCTTTTATTCCTTTCCCTACCTTCAATACAGCCGTAGCCACCCTCTCTTCCCTTTAGCCAAGTGGAAGAATACATTTGATCAAAAGAAAAAGATGGAGTCTTTCCACTTCAAAAACTCTGTGATTCAAGTACCCATGCTGCATAGCAAGAAGTATCCTATGGCCCACTTCAATGACCCAACTTTGAAGGCCAAGGTAAGTTCCTGGCATCCCAGTCCTGTTTCAGACCTGTCTGACATGACTTCATTTATGCTCTGGCCTCTACCATTTGGGGGTACATCCTTACAAACTCACTATTTTTACTCCTTCAATCTATATTTCCATTCTGTCTTTCTCCTTTTCTTTCCTCTAGCCTTGGAAGGCAGGGATTATATATTTTAGGCTGGAAGACATGCTTCTAAAGTTTATTCATACATCTCTACTGACTGCATCAAATGGCAAAAAGTGAGTCATGTTTTAATTCTGTGTATCCATTTTTCTTTGAAGTCAATCTGCTAGGTGGACTGGCTGCTTACTGAGTCCTCTGTGTATGTGTGTATCTACCTGTGTACAACATACATATATATGAATTCGCATGTAAAGGTGTACCCATGTATATGCATAGATGTCAAGTATGTGATTGCACATGGATCACATGACTAAAGTTCATTAGCAGAAATTGATCAATGTAATTCCTGTGGGTAGAGAGAAAGGAAAGACAGATGTAGAGTCCAGAAGATTCTAGTTAAGTTAGTAAACTATCTCATGCCCAATAGCTAGTCATTCCTGCCTTGTTTAGAACATCCAGACACAGATCTGTGAGATAAGAAGCCATTGGAGACTTCAGTGTTTCTGCCCTGAACAGAAAGAAAGCAGGTCTTCCTGGGACAGTCAAGCTTGTTTCTACCTTTGGAGTTTTCCTTAGCTTTTCCCTCTGCCTGGGTCTGTCTCCATTCAGATCTTCCCATAGATGATTCCTTTGGCTATGTAGGTGTCAGCTCAAAGGTGACCTTGGCAGAAAAGCCTCTTTCCCTTTTGACATCACCTCTTCCTTCCCTGTACCATCACCCAGTTGTATCATATTCATATACTCCACACCTTCGGAAATTGTGCCATTTGTTTGCTTCTTTATTCTAGTACTGTCAGTCTTCATGAAATATAGACTTTCTCCTCCAGTACAGACCTGTCTTAGTTTTTTTAGTATCTCTACAACCTAGAACAATGCTGCATATAATAGATGCCCATTCTGTATTTGTTGAATTAAATGAGTGCAGGGAAAATAGGGTGCTAAAGGGAGAAACTTAACCAGTGTGGATGGCTATGAAGACTTCACTGAGGACCTTATTTTGACCATTCTTGGCTCATTTATTTTTCCATGCCTGCACTTATCCATATTTACCCAATGCACTTGACCATTCATGATCTGTTTGACAGAACCAGAGAAGTGCACACAAAGCAGTGAGTATGTGTGACATATTCTCAGTACCACCTCCTTCAAAATACAGCTGGTGTCCCATACCCATGGGTGCTGCATCCATGGATTCAAACAACTGTGGACAGAAGATTTTTGAGAAAAAAGTTCAAAACATGTACAGACCTTTTTCTTGTCATTTTTTCTTCTTTCTTTAGAAAAACAAGACAGAGAGAGAGAGAATTGGCACGCCAGGGCCTCAGACACTGAAATTGAACTCCAGACACTTGCACCAGCTAGTGGGCATGTGCAACCTTGTGCTTGCCTTACCTTTGTGTGTCTGGCTTACATGGGATCTAGAGTGAGATTGAATATGTGTCCTTAGGCTTCACAGGCAAGTGCCTTAACTACTAAGCCATCTCTCCAGCCTTTGCCATTGTTTTTTGTTTTGTTTTTATTTGATTTGGTTTGTTTTTGGTTTTCCAAGGTAGGGTCTCACTCTAGCCCAGGCTGACCTGGAATTCACTACGAAGTCTCAGGGTGGCCTCAAACTCACGGTGATCCCTCCTATCTCTGCCTTCCAAGTGCTGGTATTAAAGACGTGTGCCATCACACCAGGCTCTTTGTCATTATTTTTTAAAAATCTCTATCAGAATTTTGTACCCAGGTGTGGTGGCACACATGTCTTTAATCCTAGCACTCAGGAGGCAGAGGTAGGAGCATCCTATGAGCTCAAGGCCACCCTGAGACTACGTAGTGAATTCCAGGTCAGCCTGGGCTGGAGTGAGACTCTACCTAGGAAAACAAAAACAAAAATAAAAATAAAAAAGAATTTTGTGTTAACATCGAGCATGGTGGTGCACACCTTTAATCCCAGGACATGGAAGATAGAACTGCCATGAGTTCAAGGCCACCTTGAGACTACAGAGTGAATTCCATTCAGCCTGGACTAGAGTGAAAATCCATAAAGCAAACAAACAGAGGGAAAAAAAAAGAATTTTGCGTTAGAGGGCTGGAGAGATGGCTTACTTGTTAAAAGTGCTTGTTTACAAAGCCTTCTGGCCCTGGTTGAAATCCCTAGCACACATGTAAAACTGAACACAAAAAGTGACATGTTTATGGCATTCATGTGCAACAGCAAGAGATCATGGTATGCCAGCATACACATGTGCAAATAAATAATTTAAAGAAAAGAATTTGGGGGCTGGAGAGATGGCTTAGTGATTAAGGTGCTTGTCTCTGAAGCCTAAGGACTCATGTTCAACTCTCCAGGTCCCATGTAAACCAGATGCACAATGATGCAAGCATGCAATGTTGCACATGCACACAAGGGGGCGCACAGGGCTCATTTGCAGTAGCTGGAGGCCCTGGTGTACCAATTCTCACTGCCCCCCCCACACACACATTAAAAAAAAATGCCATTCAATTAGGCTGGCAACAAAAAAAAATTATTTTTAAGAAGCTGGGGAGCTGGAGAGATGACTCAGTGGTTAAAGGCACTTACAAAGCTTATCACCCCAGATTCAATTTCCTAGCCACCCACCTAAAGACAGACACAAAAATTGCTGCAAGCCTCTGGCATTCTTTTGCAGTGGCAAGAGACCCTGGCACACCCATGCACACATGCACGTGCATGCACTTAAGCATGTCAAATGCTTGACAGGACAGAATTATAGGTTCTAGTATCCAATGCTCACTTGTGAAAGAAAACTTAAGTTTAAAGAGCGATCAGGACTAACATGTCAAGTTGGAGAGGTGGCTCAGTGAATAGGTACACTTCCTGCACAAGCAAGAGGGTTGGAAGAGACCTGGGATGGCCAAAGTTCAACTCTCTGGATCCCATGTAAATAGCTAAGTGTATGTAGTCATGTGCACCTGTCACCCCAGTCCTGGAGAACTGTCAGAGCTCCAAGCTCCAGAATCAGTAAAGGGGGGGACTCTGGTTCAAAACAAAACCAGGCAGAACAATGGAGTGGGATACCTGAAGTTCCCCACTAGCAACCATAGGCAAATACCCCTCCCCACACCACAAGTGAGCGTACGGGCATCACAAGGGCACACACAAGCAAAAACATAAAACTAACATGTCACAGTCTCTTCAAAATGCAAACTCAGGGCTGGGAAAATGGCTCGGCTGTTAAAGGGGCTTGCTCGCGAGCCTGCTGGCCCGAGGTCAGTTTCCAGGAATGCCCAGTGCAAAGTCTGTAATCCCAGTGCTCCTGTGGCTAGAGGAGCCCACATGCCGAGAATCTGGAAGTTCAGGGAGCAGCTAACTGGCACAAGGGCAGCAGCAAAAACAAGGGAGAGCCTTCTCAAGCAAGGCGAAAAGAGGACAAACATCCTTAGATTTTCATACTCACACCGTGGTACACATACACATACACATCATGCGCATCCACACATACATACATACATACACAATAAAAAATGCAAACACCTTTTTGCATGTGTGTACAGAATGTGTGTGTGGTATAATGTCTGTGTGCATATGCACATACACCAGGTGTGTGCAAGTGAAGCCGGGGAAGGTCATCATGCGTCCTCCTGTTGATGATCTGCATATTTCCTTGGGACAGTCTGTCCCTGCACCCCGAGCTGCTGTACATCAGGGACCACCAGTGATTCTCCATTCTTTGCCCATCATGGACTGGGGTTACATGGCCACACCCATCTTATGTATTTGCCTGTGTGTATGTGTGTGAATGTGGGGGAGGTTGCACCAAGGCTACTCTCTGCTACAAACACCAGATGCTTAACCCACTTTTCTTGTTTGTTTGTTTGTTTGTTTGTTTGTTTGCTTGTTTGTTTGTTTGTTTGAAGTAGGGTCTAGCTGTAGTCCAGGCTGACCTGGAACTCACTATGTCGTCTCAGGGTGGCCTTGAACTCACAGTGATCCTCCTACCTTTGCCTCGCAAGTGCTAGGATTAAAGGCATGGGCCACCAAGCCCAGCTACTTAAGCCACTTTCCGTGGCTATCTACATGGGCAGGTTGGGAATTGAACCCAGGCTGGCAGGCTTTGCAAACAAGCAGTTTTAATTGTTGAGCCATCTTCCCAGCCTACCTTTTTTAAAATAAACTTTTGTTTTCCTTTCTTTTGAGGTAAGGTCTCACTCTAGCCCAGGCTGACCTGGAATTCACTATGGAGTCTCAGGATGGCCTCAAACTCACAGAGATCCTCCTACCTCTGCCTCCTGAGTTCTGGGATTAAAGGCATGCACCACCATGCCTGGCTAAGTAAACCTTTTTTTAAAAAAAATTATTTATTTATTTATTTGAGACAGAGGGAGGGACAGAGAAAGGAAAGAGAGAAAATGGGCATGCCTCTAGCCACTGCAAACATACTGCAAATGCATGTGCCATCACGTACATCTGGCTTACGTGGGATCTGGAGAATTGAACCTGGGTCCTTCGGCCTTGCAGGCAAGTGCCTTAACCACTAAGAAATCTCTCCAGCCCTAAATAACCTTTTGTTTATTTAATTTATTTATTTGTTTGTTTGAGAGAGGTAGAAGGAGTGAGAGAGAGGAAGAGGCAAATAGAAAGAGAATGGGCACACCAGAGACTCCAACCACTGCAAATGAACTCCAGATGCATGTGCCAACTTGTGCATATGGTTTACATGAATACTGAGGGATCGAACCTGGGTCCTTAGACTTTGCAGGCAAGTGCCTTAACTGCTAAGCCATCTCTCCAGCTCTCCCTTTTTTAATATTTTTTAAATATCTTATAATTTCTATTTATTTTTTGAGAGAGAGGAGAGAAAGAGAGAGAATGGGTGCACCAGGGCCTCTAGCCACTGTGAACAAACTCCAGACACATGTGCCACCTTGTGAATCTGGCTTTATGTGGGTCCTGGGGAATCAAATCTGGGTCCTTTGGCTTTGCAGGCAAGTGCCTTAACCGCTAACTCATCACTCCAGCCAGCCACCCCCCCACACACACTTTTTTCCTTAACTTGGCAGTCTCAGGCCTGAGAAGTCCTCATGCTTAAGTGGCAAGTGCTTTTAGCTGTTGAGACACCTTCCCAGTCCTTTTTGGTGTTTTGTTGTGAATCAAGGTCACTCATAACTAACATAATACCATGAGCTTGCCAGGTATTGATAGAATGAGATTGCTTTGCTTTATGTTTCCACACTGAATTGAAACTCTGAGTCTTCCTGGGGTTTAAGGGTATTTACCCAAGTAAGCCAGCAGGCCACATTTACCAGTTCAGGTATGCTAGGGTCACTATGGCTTGAGAAATGCAGACCACACAGTAAAATTTTTTTTTTGCTTTATTTTTATTTATTTATTTGAGAGCAACAGACAGACATGGAAACAGACAGGGAGAGAGAATGGTGCATCAGGGCCTCCAGCCACTGCAAACAAACTCCAGACACATGCACCACCGTGTGCATTTGGCGTATGTGGTTACTGAGTAACTGAGCCTCAATCTGGGGTCCTTAGGCTTCACAGGCAAGCATTTTACTGCTAAGCCATCTCTCTAGCCCATTTTTTTTTTTTGTTGTTGTTGTTGTTTTGTTTTCCATGGTAGGGTCTTACTGTAGCTCAGACTGACCTGGAATTCACTGTGTAGTCTCAGGGTGGCCTTGAACTCATGATGATCCTCTTACCTCTGCCTCCCAAGTGCTGGGATTAAAGACATGCACTACCATGCCCATCTTAATTTTTTTTTAATATATTTTTTAATTAATTTATTTGAGAGAAAGAGACTGGGAGTACCAAGACTTCTTGGCACTCTAAATGAACTCCAGATGCATGTGCTACTGTGTGCGTCTGGCTTTACATGAATAATTTTTTTCTTTTTTTTTTTTTGGCTTTTCGAGGTAGGGTCTCACTCTAGCTCAGACTGAACTGTAATTCACTATGTAGTCTCAGGGTGGCCTTGAACTCATGGCAATCCTACTTCTGCCTCCCGAGTGCTGAGATTAAAGGCGTGTACCACCACACCTGGCTCTAATTTTTTTTTTTAAACTGGGAAATCAAACCCAAGCTGGCAGGCTTTGCAAGTGAAGCCTTTAACCACTGAGCCATCCCTCTAGCCCCATAGTAAGTTTTTAGTCAGAGACTCAAGGTTCACATCTGGAACTTAAAGGATATATGCTACCCAGTCAAAGAAACCCTGAGTCCAGGTCCACGGGAATCATACACTCATTCCCCTCAGTTAATGTCACTAACAACTTGCTTCTTCTGTGCCATTTTCCCAGATTCCAACAACTGTTTAGCTGTAGTTCATTTCTTTCTTGCCCAGTTGAATGCTACACTCTCCTAAGTTATTCTGGTCTCTGTTTCCGCCTCAACATAATGCTTTTAGGAGACTAGAGGGACCATCTCCAACCCCTTAGGCTGGGTTCCTCAGCCCTGCCCCTGTGGATAGTTCTTCGTGGGGGAGCGCTATGCATTGTAGGGTTTGCCATCATCCTTGGCTTCTCACTAACAGCCAATAACACTATTTGTGCATCATCTCCCACCCCACCAGCTGTGGCAACAAAAATGTCTCCAGACATTACCAAATGTTGTGGGGGGGGTGACAAATTAATCCTGGATTCAGAGCCTCTGAACTAGAGCTATGGTCTTACACTTCCCACATACCTTTCTGTTTTGAGGGGGTCGGGGCATCAGTGGGAAGTTCGTCTGATGGCCAACTGCAGAAGCAGGCTAAGATCCATCCTGCGGGCAGTCTTACATGCCACACTGTCTCAGAGGCAGTAAAGTCATCAAAAGTTGTTTTAAAGGGACTGATTAATCACTGTGTTTTTGAGTACAGGTTGTATGTTTCATGTATAAGACGCTATGGTGAAAAGGATCGGGCTTAAAGAAATCATTCCTTTCCTGTTATTACCTAGTCAGATGCAGGTAGTCAGGTCGTGATCCAGAGCTTGTGCTCACTCCTCTGCCTTCTCACCAGCACAGCTCAGCTCCACCAGCTGGAATCCCCATGTCATGGCACGCGGGAGACGCTTGTTAGAGCCCTACACACGGAGAGGGGAGCCGCAGAGCGCTGGGAAGGAAGACTGATAAGGTGTACCTCTTGTTCTCTAGGTGGGGCAACTGCAGCTTTCCCACAACCTGAGCTTCGTCATCATGGTGCCGCAGAGCCTGAAGCACCGACTTGAAGACATGGAGCAGGCTCTCAACCCCACTGTCTTCAAGGCCATCATGAAGAAGCTGGAACGGTCCAAGTTCCAGCCCACTTACGTGATGATGCCCCGCATCAAAGTGACGAGCAACCAAGACATGCTGTCCATCATGGAGAAGCTAGGTGAGCCCTGGCCACTCCAGGTCGCTCTCAGGTCATCAGAGGGAAAAGTGGGGGAGGAGCTAAAATGTGGCTAGCATTCTGGAGTATTTCTTGTTATCCACAACTTCAGTTTATCCCTCTGCCCTATAGTTTAAAGGGTAAGGTGTTGTTATCCCATTACATCATTAATGAAACTTAAACTCAGAAACTTTATGTAAATTACCCTTGAGCGAGTTGGACACCCGTCCAGGTCTCCAGCTCTCTGGGATGTTTCTACTATTACTGACTGAGACAGACAACCCAAGTTAGGCTCTGGATGCTCCTTCCCCAGTCACATTCATCAGTCAGCCCCCCGTTCCCCTCCCACCATGGAATAAGCACAGGGCCATCTCAGTCAGGTCTAGAAATTCTGAGTTTTGGAGAGACACTAGAGGTTCTATTTCCTACCCTTTGACCTCATTCCTAGATCAGTCACTTATTTCCTGTTATAAAACTTGACCACCTAGCACATAATCTCCTTGCCTAGTATATAGCAGTTGTGTGGGGGAAAATATCATTTTTCTCTACACTTTCATTTAACACTTTTAGCTACAATTTATATGGGAATATTTACCCTACCCCATATAGTTCTCCAGTTCTGTACGGACATAGAATCAGTGTCTTACAATTAATTCAATTCAGTCCTAAGAACATCTACCTAGATGGTGTCTATCAGTTACTCTCTCTCTCTCTCTCTCTCTCTCTCTCTCTCTCTCTCTCTTGCTCTTGCTCTCACTCTCGCTCTTGCTCTCTCTCTAGAGGCAGAGAGAGAGAAAGAGAATGGGCATGTCAGGACCTTCAGCCTGCTGTGAGGAGTCCAGATGTGTGCACCCCCTTGTGGCGCATTGCAATATTGTGCACTTGTGCCACTGTGCATCTGCTTACGTGGGACGTGGAGATTTGAACATGGGTTCTTAGGCTTCGCAAGCAAGCACCTTAACCACTAAGCCTTCTCTCCAGCCCTCAGTTACTTTCTCATTGCTAGAACAGAATACCTGACCAGCAGCTCAGGGAGGGCAAGGATCTAATTTCGTTTCACAGTTTTGAGGGACAGTACATCATGGTGGGGAAAGCAGGACAGGAGCAGACAGCTGGTGTCAAATAATCACATCTGCAGAGAGGAGTTACACCAGTGAATGCTGGATGCTCACCTAGCCTTCTCCTTCTTATAAAGTCCAGGAACCCAGCCCATGGGATGGTATTGCCTATAGTTAGATGGGTCTTTCCAATTCAACTAATCAAATCTAGAAAATCTCTCACAAAAAAGACCAGAAATTTGTTTCCATGTTGATTCTAAATCCTGTCAAGATGACAGAGATTAACCATTCCAGTATCACTATCATTATAGGTGAAGGGTTTAGTCTCACAAGATTTTGCCCACTCAGACACCAGTCACAAGATTAGATTGTCACACTACTTCTGGCCAACTGACTATGGAACAAAGATTCCCACAACCTCTCCCTGGGTTCAGGCTTTGCTAGAGTGGCTGACAAAACCCAGGGAATCCAGGCATGATAGTACATGCCTTTAATCTCAGCACTGGGGAGGCAGAGGTAGGAAGATCACTGTTTGTTCGAACCACCCTGAGAGTACATAGTGAATTCCAGGTCACCCTGGGCTAGAGTGAAACCCTACCTCAAAAAAAAAACAAAAAACAGGGAAACACTTCTTGTTTTGTTTTAGTCTGGGTCTGTTTATTTTGGGGGGGGCATGTTTTTTGTTTGTTTCTTTGTTTATTTTGTTTTGAGGCAGGGTCTCACTCTAGCCCAGGCTGACCTGGAACACACCTTGTAGCCAGGCTATCCTTGAACTCACAATGATCATCCTACCTCAGCCTCCTGAGTTCATGTGCCACCATGCCCAGCTTTTGTCTTGCTTATTATTGTTTTTTAATTTTTAAAATTTATTTTATTTTATTTATTTGAGAGAGACAGAAAAAGACAGATAGAGAAAATGGGTGTGCCAGGGCCTTCAGGCATTGCAAATAAACTCCAGACACATGTGCTACCTTGTGCATCTGGCTTATGTAGATCCTAGGGAATCAAACCTGGGTGCTTTGGCTTTGCAGGCAAGAGCCTTAACCTCTAAGCCATCTCTCCAGCCCTGGTCTGGCTTTTTAAAACAGTCTCACTTTGTAGCCAAACAGGCTTGAAACTCACTGCTTAGTGTAGGTAACCTCAAACTCATGGTAATCTTTCTGCCTTGTTTTCCCAAATGCTAGGTTTAGAGACATGAGCCACTATGCCTGGCTAGGGAAACTTTTTTGGTCTGTTTATTTGTTTGTTTTTTCAAGGTAGGGTCTCTCACTCTGGCCCAGGCTGGCCTGGAATTCACTATGTAGTCTCAGAGTGGCCTTGAATTCACAGTCATCCTCCTAGTGAGTGCTGAGATTAAAGGCATGCACTACTATGCTCATCTGGGAAAGTTTTAAAATGTTTATTATTATTATTATTATTAACAAGATGCTTCATATGGATACATCATGTGTTGATACCCTTTTTCCCTTATCCCTGCCCCCATTCGGTTGGGGACACTCCTCAGCAGGGTTGCAGGTATTCCCCATGGGGTTGTAGTTTATGCATTGTGGGAGCAGTAATCACTTGTTTTGGCAGGGAGGGAATGCCTCTGAGCATGATGCCTCAACCTGTACCTCTTACAATCTTTCCTCTCCCTTTTCTGCAAAATTCCCTGAGCCGTGGTGAGTGAGTTATAAGTCTACTTCAGTGATAAGTTCTTAGGAGCCTCTGGATTTCTGCTTTGGTAGGTATTGACTATCCTCAGGGTCTGTCTCCTTCACCCTGGTGCTGATTATCAGGAACAGCATGGAAGCAGCGCTCTTGCTCATCTCACCCTTCCTCTGTGGATTCAGCTGTGGCTTGGCTGAAGTCTGAGAGGTAGTTTATCTCCTCTGGTGTCACTATCTTCTGAAGAAGAACAGATTCTCCAACACAGTGAAGTCAGTTTAAATGGGATAAGTATTATTAATTTAGGAAGAATTCAATGTATGTAATCCCTGTTTTAGCCAAAGACTTGTGAGAGCTTGACACTGGAGAGCATAATCTTTGTCTCCATAGGATTCTGATCTGGTTCCCAATTCCAGATATGGGTTTCTTTACACTAAGCTGGTCTCTTACTCAATAAGAAAACTATTGGTTACCCACTGAGGCTGTGTGCCCCTATTGCATTGGCATGTACATCATGTCAGGGTGGGAAACTTTAACTTTATATTTTTTAAGGGGCTGGAGAGATGGCTTAGCAGTTAGGCGCTTGCCTGTGAAGCCTAAGGACCCCAGTTCAAGGCTCCATTCCCCAGGACTCACATAAGCCAGATGCACAAGGTGGCACATGCATCTAGAGTTCGTCTGCAGTGGCTGGAGGCCCTGGCATGCCCATTCTCTCTCTCTCTCTCTCTCTCTCTCTCCCGCTTTCTCTCTATCTGTCTGTCGCTCTCAAATAAATGAATAAAAATAAACAAAGGGCAGTTTCTTTTGCTATACAGAAATTTTAAAATATATATTTTAATATTTTTGCCAGGCCTGGTGGTACACACCTTTAATTGCAGCACTCAGGAAGCTGGGTTAGGAGGATCACTGTGAATTTGAGGCCACCCTGCAACTACAGAGTGAACTCCAGGTCAACCTGAGCTAGAGTGAGACCCTACCTCAAGGAAAATAATCATATATATATATATATATATATATATATATATATTATACATATATATACATATTTAGGAAAGAGAGAGAGGATGAGTACATCAGGGCCTTTAGCCACTGCAAATGAACTACAGACACATGTGCTGCCTTGTACATCTGGTTTTTGTGGGTCCTGGGGAATCAAACTTGGGTCCTTAGGCTTTGCAGACAAGTGCCTTAACTGCTAAACCATCTCTCTAGCCCAGGAAACTTCTTTTTTAATGCAGTATCTCACTTTAGGCCAGGCTGACCTGGAACACACTCTGTAACCCCAAGCTGGCCTTGAACTCATGGCAATCCTCCTACCTCAGCCTCCCAACTGCTGGGATTATAGGTGTGCATCACCATTGGGAAGCACTTTTATTTACTAGTTTATGTAATAAAGGAAATGTAAAGGATGCAGATAAATGACCAGATGAAGAGGTGCCCAGGGCAAAACCATGAAGGGCTCCAGTACCTGCTCCCTGCACGTGCATGTGTTCACTAACTGGAAGCTCTCCAAATCCCATATGTTAAGAATTTTTATGAAGCCTTTATTATATAGATATGAGTGATTACTGACTTATTCTCCTGCTCTTCTCCCTTCCCTTCTCCTCCCCTCCCCAGAGGATGACACTGAAAGTCCCAAGCTTCTAATCATGGCTTAATCTTTCTGGTGACCAAACCCCATTCAGGAGCCCACTGAGAGCCTCTTCATTAGAACAAAAGATGTTCCTGTCACCCAGGAAGTTCCAAGAGATTTGGGGATATTCACTGTTATTAGGAACCAGGGTCGGAAACTAAATGCTAGACCAAAAGCTGCTCTGTTGCTTTGGAAATTGCAAGGATTTTAAGAAGACGGATCAAAGACTAAAAGACTATTAGAATAATATTTAGTCTAGAATCTCTACTGCTAGGGACATTATAACGGTTTTAAGAGATCTTTGTCAATAATTTGTGGTAGACCCCAGCATGGTGGCATATGACTTTAATCCCAGCACTTGGGAGGCAGAGGTAGGAGGATTGCTGTGAGTTCGAGGCCACCCTGAGGCTACATAGTGAGTATCAATTGCATTGCACTCTTATACATGATCTCATTGTATAAAATGACCTATCTGATAGATTACTTCTTTACTAAGGTGTTTGGAGACAAGGAAGCAATGACCTCATCTTTCAGGGTTATTTGGTGGTGGGCAGGAAGTACAGACTCTCACCTCCTTACTCAGGGTCCACAGCAGGATCAGAAGGCACATCTGAGGAGGAGGGAGAGAACATGGGGATTTGAGACTAATTCAGAAGATTTAAGACCAGGGTTTTTATGTGCTGTTAAGAGCTTTGTGCTGGTCTCTGACTTCTTCCCATGGCCTTACCCTAGAATTCTTCGACTTTACTTATGACCTCAACCTGTGTGGACTGACTGAGGACCCGGACCTCCAAGTGTCTGCCATGCAGCACCAGACCTTGCTGGAGCTGACAGAGATGGGCGTGGAGGCGGCTGCGGCTTCTGCCATCTCTCTGGCCCGCAATTTGCTCATCTTTGAAGTGCAGCAGCCTTTCCTCTTTCTGCTGTGGGACCAGCAACACAAGTTCCCAGTCTTCATGGGGCGTGTGTATGACCCCAGGGCCTGACAGGAGTCAGGCTAGCACAAGCTCTGCTCCCAAGCCCCAGCTCTCCCAGCTGCAGCCTGAAGCTGCCTACCTGGACTTGTCCCAGCCACTTCCAACCTGAAGGGGCCACCTCAGGTCTGGCAAAAGGAGCTGTTCCATGAACCCGTCCCATGGCTCTGTCACGCTCTCCAAAACACATTTTGCAGCTTTTGTTGGTTCAAGTTCACCAGACTCTACAAATAAAACTTAAAAATAGACCTTGTCTTCTCTCATTTGCCTCTGAATGCCAACTACCTCAATATTAGAGGATAGGAGCTACCATGCTTCCTGTATCACTTAGCTGCTGCTACGTAATAAGTCATTCTAGACTTAGTGGTGGAGCTGAGAGTGTAGCTCAGTTGGTAGAGTACTTGCCTAGCATGCAAGAAGCCCTAGGTTCAATTCCCAGCACTTTATAAACAGGACATGATGGTGTGTCATCCCAGCACTTGGGAGGTAGAGGCAGGAAGAGCAGAAGTTCATGGTCGTCCCTGGCTATGTAGCAAGTGTGAGGGCAGCCTAGACTACAAGAGATTCTGTCTCAACAAATAAATAAATAAAAAGTCTTCTTGGAGCTGGGAGTGGTGGTACACTCCTTTAATCGCAGCACTCAGGAGGCAGAGGTAGGAGGATTGCTGTGAGTTTGACGCCAGCCTAGGACTACAGAGTGAATTCTAGGTCAGCCTGCAATAGAGACCCTGCCTTGAAAAAACAAAAACAGAAGACTACTTGACTTAAAACCAGTAACCATTTATATCTCTGGTAAGTTTTAGGGTTTCTGATCTGGGGTGGGCCTGGGGACTCTCCTCCCACTCATGCATATGTCCGTCATTGTTAGCAGCTTGGTTGATGTGTGACTGTTTTTGGCAATTCAGCAACTATTTCTTGGCTGTCCTCCATATGTCTCCTACATCCGTCCACCAGGTTAGCCAAGGTGCCAAGAAAGGAAGGAGAAACACCTCTTTTTTACATGCCTGCTTGTATCAAGTTCACTGGACAGGTGCCCCAAAGTTAAGTGCAGTGAGTCACTATCAGTTGAGGGCCACACATGCCATCCATCTACACAGTCCCTAGCTTATTTGCTGTAACAACTGTGCCAATAGTAACTAACATGGTGGGGAATCTATGCAGGTATTATTATGCAAGAGTTTTGCAAACATTTAATCCTTGCAACAATTTCACGTAGCAAACTCAGACTGCAAAAGCCATGCAGCTAGGATCTGGCAGAACCGGAACCTGAGAGCAATTTCTGTGACTCATAACTACATGCATAACCACTACCTTCTATGCCTTTGCCTTTCTGGGTTGAAACCACACCTTAATATTTATTTTCCTGAAAAACTTTTTTTTTTTTTGAGACAGGTTCTCACATAGTAACCCAAGCTGTCTTGAATTCACTATGTAGACCAGGCTAGCTATCTTTGAACTCATGGTAATCCTCCTGCCTCAGCCTCCCAAGTGCTAAGATTATAAGCATAAGCCACCACACCCAGCAATCTGAAAAAAAAAATTTTTTTTTGAAGTAGGGTTCTGCTCTAGCCCAAGCTGACCTGGAATTCTGAAAAAAATTTATTGAATGCCTTGTACTTTGTTGAGCACTGAAGATGTAAAGATGGCAAACCTGGTACTTCCCTTAAAAACCTGCAACACAGGCATGTTGACACACACCTGTAAGCCCAGCACCTGACAGGCAGAGGCAAGAGGATTGGAGTTCAAGATCATCCTCAACTACAGAGAGTTCGAAGCCTAGCTGGGTGTGGTGGCTCACGCCTTTAAATCCCAGCACTGGGTGGCTGGAGTAGAAGAATTGCTGTGAGTTTGAGGCCAGCCTGGGCTACGGCGAGACCCTGCCTCAAAAAAAAGCAAAGGCATTCTCTCTTCTGAGTGTGGTGGCATTCACATATAATTCAAGTACCCTGTAATATGAAACAGGAAGCTGAGTTTGAGGCCATCATGGGCTATATAGTAAGTCCCTGTTTCCAAATAAAATAGTCTCAAAACAAAGTTCTAGCTAAGCATGGTGGCACATGTCTTTAATCCCAGCACTAGGAAGGCTGAGGTAGGAGGGTCACTGTGAGTTCAAGACCAACCTGAGACTAATTCCAGGTCAGCCTGGGCTAGAGCAAGACCCTACCTTGAAAAGGAAAAAAAAAAAAAAAAGCCTTAGCTGGTTGAGTGCAATTAATTCCAGTGCTTGGGAGGCAGAGGTAAAAAGATCGCAGTGAGTTTGAGGCCAGTCTGACACTACAGAGTAAGTTCCAGGTCAGCCTGGGCTAGAGTGAGGCCCTACCTTGGAAACAAATCAATTTTAAAAAGTTCTTTTTCATCTCTGAAAATGACTCCAACTGTCTTCTTCTCCTTAAAAAAAATAAATATTGGGGCTATAGAGATGGCTTAGCAGTTAAGGTACATGTCTGTGAAACCTAAGTACTCAGGTTCAATTCTCCAGGTCCCATGTAAACACGCACATGGTGGCTCATGCATCTGGAGTTTGCAGTGGCTGAAGGCCCTGGTACACCCAATGTCACTCACTGTCTATCTCTCTCTCCCTCTCTCTGTCTCTAATAAATAAATAACAAATAAATAAATCTCAGCAGGGCGTGGTAGTGCACACCTTTAATCCCAGCACTCGAGAAGCAGAGGTAGGAGGATCACTGTGAGTTCAAGGCCACCCTGAGACTACATACTGAATTCTAGGTCAGCCTGGACTACAGTGAGACCCTACTTGTAAAAACCAAAAATAAATAAAAAATAATAAATAAATCTTTTTAAAATGACAAAGAAAATAAATATTGAAGCATCATCTTTCCCCTTTCTACTTCCTGGGCCACCATGAAGTCAGCTGAACCATGGTCATGGCTTCCCCACTGGGATGGACTGAACCCTCTGAAACATGAGCTGAAATGAATCTTTCCTCCTTTATGATGTTCCTATCCAAAAAAAATAAAAGTTTAAAAATTGTTCATTTATTTACTTGTGAGAGAGACACACACAGAGAGAAAGAACATGGGTGCACCAGGGCCTCATAGCTGCAAGTGAACTCCAGACGCATGTGCCTCTTTGTGCTGCTGGCTTTATGTGGGTCCTGGGGAATCTAACTCAGACCAGCAGACTTTGCAACAAATACCTTTACCTGCTAAGCCATCTCCTCAGCCCTTCCCCTTTTTTTCTGCATGTCTGTGAGTGGCATGGTGTGCTATGATATGTGGTGTGTTCAGAGACATACTCCCAGAGGCCAGAGGAAAACATCAGAAGGATCTCCCTCTCTCTCTTTTTATTTTATTATTATTATTTTTTTTTTTTCGAGGTAGGGTTTCACTCTAGCCCAGGCTGACCTGGAACTTACTCTTTAGTGTCAGACTAGCCTCAAACTCACTGCGTTCTTTTTAATTCACTTTTTTATGTAGTCTTAGGGTGGCCTCGAACTCACAGAGATCCTCCTACCTCTGCCTCCCTAGTGCTGGAATTAAAGGTGTGCGCCACCACACCCAGCTCAGGAGTCTTCTCTTAACACTCATCTACATATTTCTTTCCTTGAGACAATGTCTCCCCCTCAGCCTGAAGCTACTGTCTCCAGCCCAAGGGGCCCTCATGCTAGAGCAGCAAGCATTCTTTTTTTTATTTTATTTTATTTTTTTGTTCATTTTTTATTTATTTATTTGAGAGCGACAGACACAGAGAGAAAGACAGATAGAGGGAGAGAGAGAGAATGGGCGCACCAGGGCTTCCAGCCTCTGCAAACGAACTCCAGACGAGTGCGCCCCCTTGTGCATCTGGCTAACGTGGGACCTGGGGAACCGAGCCTCGAACCGGGGTCCTTAGGCTTCACAGGCAAGCGCTTAACCGCTAAGCCATCTCTCCAGCCCAGCATTCTTTTTTTAAAAAATGTATTTTTTATTTATTTATTTGCAAGTAGAGAGAGAATAAAGATAGAAAGAGAGCATAAGGGCCTCCAGCCACTGCAAATGAACTCCAAGTGCATGTGCCACTATGCATCTGGCTTTAAATGAGTACAGGGGAGTCAAACCTGGATCCTTAGGTGTTACAGGCAAGCACCTTAATCTCTGAGCTATCTCTCCAGCCCACAAGCAGCTAGCATTCTTAACCACTAAGCCATCTCCCCAGCTCCCATTTTTCTCCTTTCTAACCTGTACTCTTTTGCTTCCTTCTGTGTCCCTTGTACTCCATCTCATCCCATCTCTGTATTTCTGCCCCATTTCTCTCTGTCCCCCACTATGTCTCAGTCTCTCCTACCCCTCTTTTTCCTTCTCTCCTGCTTAAGACCACTGCCTATCCAAACACGCAGAATGTAATTTCTGGATTTAATTCATCTGATTCTCTAGCTGATGAGGTAACGGATCTGGTCTGGTCATTCCCTCCCTCCATCCCCAGCTCTCTCCACACACACTCTGTACTTTCAAGCTCCTAACCACATGGCCCAGGGATAGCTGTACTCACTTTCTTATTGGTCCATTCCTATTGGTCCATAGGCCATTTACTGACTGTCCTTTTTTATTTTTATTTATTTATTTTTTTTTTTTTTGAGGTAGGGTCTCATTGTAGCAGGCTGACCTGGAATTCACTCTGTATTTTCAGGATAGCCTCGAACTCACAGTGATCCTCCTACCTCTGCCTCCCAAGTGCTGGTTAAAGGCATGTGCCACCACACTCAGCTTCTGTCTGTCTTTTCTTTGATCTTTTTGATACATAATCTCAGGTTAGTCTCAAACTCAAGGCTGACCTTGAATTCCCAATCCTCCTGCTTCCACCTCCCTAGTGCTGTGTTTAAAGTCATGAGCCACCATGCCCTGCTTTTTTGAGTGTCTTTCTGACATGGGAAGATTTTTTAAAATATATTTTATTTATTTATTTATTCAGTGAAAGAGAGAATGGGTGTGCCAGGGCCTCCAGCTGCTGTAAATGAACTCCAGATGCATGTGCCCCCTTGTGCATCTGGCTTACGTGGGTCCTGGAGAATCAAATCAGGATCCTTTGGCTTTGCAAGCAAATGCCTCAACCACTAAGCCATCCATCTCTCCAGCCCCAAGAATTGGTTTTCAAAGAGGGAATCACCTCAGGTCTCACTTCTAGTCTGCTAGAGATATTTCTGGGTGTTACTTAACATTTTCCTCCTAATTTAAATATTTTATCCCAGGAAAGAGGCCAGTAAGATTTAGAAAGCGGGCTGGAGAGATGGCTTAGCTGTTAAGCGCTTGCCTGTGAAGCTTAAGGACCCGGGTTTGAGGCTCGATTCCCCAGGTCCCACGTTAGCCAGATGCACAAGGGGCGCATGCATCTAGAGTTCATTTGCAGTGGCTGGAAGCCCTGGCGCGCCCATTCTCTGTCTATCTGCCTCTTTCCGTCTCTGTCACTCTCAAATAAATAAAAATGAACAAAAAAAAATTTAAAAATAAATAAATAGATAAAATATTTAAAAAAAAAAAGATTTAGAAAGCTTGTCCAAGCTCAGGAAGTAAACTAGATAGAGGACATCACAAGTCTCAGGAAGCCCCTGAATGTACAAGATCCACAAGGCCCATCTCTCAGGTTCCACAGGAGTAAGAGGAGACTCCCCTGCCAGCCCAGCTGCCTGCAGGTCTAGTGAGTTCCAGAGATGCAGCTTCCATGAGGCTTCACCTATGCTGGGGTGGGCTTTGGCGCAGCTACCTTTGAGTCATCCATGCTCTTGCAAGTAACCCCTCACTCTGCTGGTAACCCCAATAAACTCACTGGTTCACTAAGCTGCACTTGGGTAGAGCCGTTTCTTTGGTCTGTTGATGTCCTGTCTAGGGGTGAGTAAACATGTTTTCATGTCTCTTCAGGAAAAGTTAGTGCAACACTGGGTATGAGAGTTGCCCTTCAAGCCGTGAAGCCCTCAGGATGTGGACTTCACCACTGCGGACCCATTCTCCAGGAGCTTCTGCCTTATGTAACATCTATCCATCTCCCCCAAAGCACCCTGAGGATAATGGGAAGCTGAGGCATAGAAATGGGGGGCAATGTCAACCGACCTAACTGGCTGCTACACCCAGGCTTGCAGTTCTCACTCCTTTGGGGCTAGTCCCCTTCTCCATGGCCCAGTCTAATTGGCCAAATTATGGCTGAATGCAGGATGTTAGGTCACTCAGGCTTCCAGGAAGTTTTGACAGGGTGAGCTTAGCATGGATTCTAATTACCCAACAGATTCATTCCCCAAAACCTGGAACTTTGATCTCTGGGCTTTTTTTTTTTCCTTTGTTTTGTTTGTTTTTTGTTTTGGGGGAGGGAGAGAGAATGGGCATGCGCTATGGCCTTTGGCCACTGCAAACAAACTCCAGACATATGCACCACGTTGTGCATCTGGCTTATGTGGGTCCTGGGGAATTGAACCTGGATCCTTTGACTTTTCAGGCAACCACCCTAACTGCTAAGCTATCTCTCCAGCCCAGATCTGTATGTTTGTTCATATTTTTATGATTCATGCATACTCTAGTTGAAGTCAAAGTAAATCAAAGTATCGATGTGAAAGAGTAAGGGTAGTCTGCATGTGTGCCCCCATGTGTGTGGAGGCCAGAGGAGAATCTCAGATGTTGTTCCTCAGATAGCCACCCCCTTTTTGGAGACATGCCTCTCATTCCTGGAGCTTGCTAAATAGGCTACATTGGCTGGTCAGTGAGCCCCAGGGATCCACCTATCTCAGCCTCCCTGGGATTACAAGCATGCACCACCACACCCAGCATTTTTATCTGAGTTCTGAAGATTGAACACACTGGGGTCCTTATGCTTGCAAGGTAAACACTTTATTGGCTGAGGTATGGACCCAGCCCTGAAATTAAGGCGTTCTGAGGGAATAAAAAACAAGGTTGGGGATATTGGAGGTGCTCATGAGTATGTTTTACCTTGTAACTCACCCTCTACCGCTCAGTCTCGGCCCTCCGAGGGCACTGCGGTTCCTGACTCCCTGCTCAGGGCAGGCCAACCAGCAAAATTGTTTTTCAGGATGCCAGGTCAGAAGCCTTCCCTACAGCCTGTCTCCCAGGCAAGGCTGAGAACCGAACGAAAGCCACCCAAACTCATCCTGAAGCCATGAAGAGATTACTGATTCATGCCAGAGAGCTTTCTGTAAGCTCTTCTGTAACAGTCGGGCTGCTCCAGAGGAAGAGCAATAGTCGGAAATACATAAATAGACAGATATAGAAAAAGATTATCATCAGGGCTTACCCAATCATGGAGGCTAAGAAGTCAAACAATGTGCCATCTGCAAGGCCAAAAACAGTTGGTGGTATAGATCCAGTCCAAGGCCAAAGGCCTGAGAACCAGGGAAGCCAATAGCATAAGACATGGTTTTGAGTTGAAGACCTGATAATGAGAGTGCCTGGGTCCAAAGGCAGGAGAAGAATATGGCCCCACTCAAGCCTAGAGAGGATCCACCTTTTTTTTTTTTTTTTTTTTTTTTTTTTTGGTTTTTTCAGGTAGGGTCTTACCCTGGTCCAGGTTGACCTGGAATTAACTATATTCTCAGGGTACCCTTGAACTCATGACAATCCTCCTACCTCTGCCTCCCGAGTGCTGGGATTAAGGGTGTGTGCTACCACGCCTGGCCTTTTTTGCTTTTTGTTTTCTTTTTAACATTTTATTATTTATTTATTTATTTGACAGAGAAAGAGGGAGAGAGAGAAGAGAGAAAGAGAGAATGAATGGGTGGGCCAGGGTCTCCAGCCACTACAAACCAACTCCAGATGCGTGCACCCCCTTGTGCATCTGGCTAACATGAGTCCTGGGGAATTGAACCTGGGTCCTTTGGCTTTGCAGGCAAACGCCTTAACCATTAAGCCATCCCTCCAACCCTTTTTTTGTTTGTTTGTTTGTTTTTGAGGCAGGGTCCTACTCTAGCTCAGGCTGACCTGGAATTCACTATGTAGTCTCAGGGTGGCCTCAAACTCAGTGATCCTCCTACCCCTGGCTCCTGAGTGCTAGGATTAAAGGTGTGTGCCACCACGCCCAGCTTTGGTTTACAGTTTTGAGGGGTAAAATATAGATGGTGGGCAAGTATGGCAGGAATATACAGGCAATGTCATATTACCACAGCAGCAGAGAGGAAGCCGAGAGAGATGAATACTGGATGTGCAGCTATCTTTCTCTTCTGTATGTAGTCCAGAAAGTCAGCTCATGAGATAGTGCTGTCCACAGTAAGGGTGAGTCCTCCCAACTCAACTAATCTCATCTAGAAAATCCCTCACAGACAGGACCAGAGATGTGCTTCCATTGTGATTCTAAATCCTGTCAAGTTATCAAACCAGAGATCAATCATCAATCACACTGGCTATTTGGAGATCCTTTAGCCCAGCTGACACATTGATTTAACCATCCCATCTTCCTTTCTCAATCCTCCCAGAAGTTAGTCTCTCAGGCTACCAGGAAAAAGCCAAAGTTCCTGTCTAGCTGGGGCCACCCAGGAATCTTCAGGGAGGAACTGTTGGAAATAAGTTCTCACAACCCAAACTCTGGAAGCTTTTCCTCTCCGGGGTTGATCCAGGAATGGTGAAGTTGGTACTCAGGACCAACCAGAAGTGTGAACAAAAAAAAGAAAGAAAGAAAGAAAGAAAGAAAGAAAGAAAGAAAGAAAGAAAGAAAGAAAGGAAGGAAGGAAGGAAGGAAGGAAGAAAGAAAGAAAGAAGGAAAGAAGGAAAGAAAAAGAAAACCTCAAGAAGCAGAAAATAGAGCCAAGCAGGTGGCACATGCCTTTAATCCCAGCACATGGAGGTAGAGGAAGGAGGATCACTGTGAGTTCAAGGCCAGCCTGAAACTACATAATGAATTTCAGGTCAGCCTTGGCTGGAGGAAAACTCTACCTTGAAAAGGAGGAGGAGAAGGGGGAGCAGGAGAAGCAGGAGCAGAAAATGGGTCTCACCTGTGGTGAGCACAGCGCCTTGCAGATATCTTTGACCTTCCCAACCCTGCTGAGAGCTGGTAATATTATTCCTGTTTGTGCAACCAAGAAACAAAAGCAGATAAATTAAGGAATTATTCAAAGGTCACATAGAGTAAACTGACACCATGTTGTTTAAATTCAAATGCAGTAGTTGGTCAGATGTTCTTTCTGCCTAAACTATGAATCAGATCTGTGTTTTCCTTTTTTTTTTTTTTTCTTTTTGAGGTAGGGTTTCACTCTAGCCCAAGATGACTTGGAATTCACTATGTAGTTTCAGGGTGTCCTCGAACTCATGGTGATCCTCCTACCTCTGCCTCCAACTGCTGGGATTAAAGGTGTACCACACTCGGCTCAGATCTGTGTTTTCTATATGCCCTGTACCATATGCCTTCACCAAGCCCACTAAGGTGCCTTAGAAAATCAATTTAATGATGGAAGGAATGAATCATCATATCTAGGTAGAAGGAAAGAAGAAATTCTTACTCATCTAGAAATGTTAGAAAATCTAAAAGTGAAGACAATTTAAATATTTTATATATTGCAGCTTTTTTTGGCTTATTTTCATTTATTTATTTGAGAGCGACAGACAGAGAAAGAGGCAGAGAGAGAGAGAGAGAATGGGCGTTAAGAGAGGGAGTGATGGTTTGAATGTAAAATGTCACCCATAGGCTAATTAATGTGTTTGAACACGTGGTCTCGAGTTGTTTGGGAAGGTTGTGGAACCTTTAGTAGGTGGAGTCTTGATAGAAGTGTGTCACGGGGGAAGGTTTTGAAGTATTATAGGCTGGCCCTGCCCTGCTGTTTTCTCTTTCTCTCTGCTTCCTCCCTGCTGATGTGAGGATGTCACATAGGCTTCCTACTTTCCATGCCTTTCTCACCATGATGGGCTCTACTGTCTTGAACAAAATTAACAAAATTAACTCTGAGCTTCCATAAGATGCTTCTGATTGGATATTTGTTCACAGCAATGAGAAAATAACCAATACAGGCAGTATGTCATTTTTTGTTTGTTTAAAGAAGTAAACAATGGGGTGGAGATATAGCTTAGTATCAGATTGCTTGTCAAGTATGTATAAGGTCCTGGATTCAATACCCCACATTCCATGAAAATAATAAAATAAATTTAAAAGACTAATAATGGCTGGAGAGATGGCTTATCAGTTAAGGCGCTTGCTTGTGAAGCCTAAGGACCCAGGCTCAATTCCCCATTACCCACATAAGCCAGATGCACAAGGAGGGACATGTATCTGGAGTTTGTTTGCAGTAACTGGAGGCCCTGGCCTGCCCATTCTCTGCCTCTCTCTCTCTCTCTCTCTCTCTGTCTCTACCTATCTGCCTCTTTCTCAATCTCTCAAATAAATTAATTAATTAAATATTTTAAAAGAAAAAAGTGGGATAACTTTAAAAAAAAAGACTAAATAAATAACTCAGGACTGGGCTGGAGAAATAGCTTAGCAGTTAAGTGCTTGCCTGCAAAGCCAAAGGACCCTGGTTCAAGGCTCAATTCCCCAGGACACATGTAAGCCAGATGCACAATGTGGTGTATGTATCTAGAGTTTGTCTGCAGTGGCTGGAGGCCCTGGTGTGCCCATTCTCTCTCTCTCTCTCTCTCTCTCTCTCTCTCTCTCTCTCTCTCTCTTTGCCTCTTTCTCTCTCTGTCTATCTGTCACTCTCAAATAAATAAATATAAACAAAAATAAATAAATAACTCAGTACTGGTGAGATGACTCAGTCAGTACAATACTTGATGATCAAGTGGAGGATCTGAATCTGAATCCTCAGCACCCATTTTAAAACTAGGCGTGGTGACACATGTCTGTAATCCCAGCACTTGAAAGGTGGAGATACAAGGTTACCTGGGACTTGGTGGCTAGCAAATCTAGCTAATTGAGCAAGCTCTGGGCTCAGTGAGCAATCCTGTCTCAGAAAAAAAGAAGGAAGGGGGCTGGAGAGATGGCTTAGCAGTTAAGACATTTGCCTGAGAAGCCTAAAGACTCATGTTCAACTCTCCAGATCCCATGAAAGCCAGACGCACAAGGTGACACAAGTGCGCAAGGCTGCACATGCGCAAGATGGCGCGTGCATCTGGAGTTTGAGCGCAGTGGTTGGAGGCCCACCAGTCCTCTCTCTCTCTCTCTTTCTCACTCTCAGAAAAAAAAAAAAAAAAAAAGCCAGGCATGGTGGTGCACTCCTTCAATCCCAGCACTTGGGAGGCAGAGGTAAGAGGATCGCTGTGAGTTCATGGCCAGCCTGAGACCACATAGTTAATTTCAGGTCATTCTGGGCTACAGTGAGACCCTATCTCAAAAAAATAAATAAATAAATAAGAAAGAGGGCTGGGAAGGTGACAAGCAGTTAAAGGCTCTTGCCTCTGGCCCAGGTTTGATTTCCCAGTGTTCACATAAAGCAAAGCCCAGCACACCAAGTGGTGCATGCAAGAGGCCCTGGTGAGCCCGTATATATTCCCTCCCTCCCTCCCTCTCTCTCTCTGTCTGTCTCTCCCTCTCTCTCTCTCTCTCTCTCTCTCTCTCTCACACACACACACACACACACACATACACACAGAGAGAAAGAAAGAAAGAAAGAAAGAAAGAAAGAAAGAAAGAAAGAAAGAAAGAAAGAGAGAAAGAAAGAAAGTATTTTTAAAGAATAAGGAGCCATGAGTTCAAGGCTACCGTAGTAAATTCCAGGTTAGTCTGGGCTAGAATGAAACCCTAACTAAAAAAAAAGAAAAGAAAGCGGCTAGGTGTGGTGGTACACACTTTTGATCCCAGCATTCAGGAGGCTGAGGTCAGAGGATCACAAGGGGGGCTACAGAGTGAGTTCCAGGTCAGCCCGAGCTAGAGACCCTGCCTCAAAAAGTAAATAAATAAATAAGAAGGAGAGTGACTGAGGAAGACACCTGCTGTCAACCTCCAGCCTCCATATGCATGTGCAGACATGTGCACACACACTCACACCCATATGAGCCTTCAGACACATATGCATGCACACCACACACACATAAAAGATTTATCTGGTAAATCATTGGTTGTGTGGGTTTGATGTGTCTAAGGTGACCTTGGCTGTGCATCTGGTGCAGTCAGCTGGGACTACTGGGCAACCTGAGGAGGTTTGACCTTGCTTGGCATGCACACGTCTGGGGCCATGGCAATGAGGAATCGCCTGGGTGACTGCTCCATATGATCTCACATGCTAGGAGTCTCGTCTGATCTATTTCATATGATGTAAACTCCTAGGAAACAAGCAGAGGTGTGCAAGGCCACTCAAATTTGAAGCTAGGAAGTAATACAGCATCACTCCTGCCTCATCCCATGGACCAGTCAATAGACAAGCTCAGATTCAGAGAGTGCTTTACCTTCTAAAGAAAAGACTTGCAAAGGGTATGCATATAAGAAAGCATGAGTCAAGCTGAAGAGATGGCTTAGCGGTTATGCACTTGCCTGTGAAGCCTAAGGACCCCCATTCAAAGTGAGGCTCAACTCCCCAGGACCCATGTTAGCCAGATGCATAAGGGGATGCACGTGTCTGGAGTTCATTTGCAGTGGCTGGAAGCCCTGGAGCGTCCATTCTCTATCTCTAACTGCCTCTTTCTCTCTCTGTCACTCTCAAATAAATAAATAAATACATAAACAAATGAAAAAGAAAGAAAACAAGCAAGCATGAGTCATTCTGCTCACATCCCAATCTGCCTAAGTGCTCTTACATATTGGTAGAGAAACTATTAGCAACTTTCTACGATGATTTTTTTCCTTAAAGAAGCAAGGAGAGCCAGGCATGGTGATGTTTGCTTTTAATCCCAGCACTTAGGAAACTGAAGGAGGAGAATACCAAGAGTTCAAAGCCAATCTGGGCTACAAAGTGAACTCCAGGTCAGCCTGAGCTAGAGTAAGACCCTGTTTCAAAATTAAAAAAAAAAAAAAACCAAAAAACTCTCAATAATCTGAAGCATCAGGATTAGAGAGCTTAAGGCCAGACTGGGCTACAGAGTGCTACCCTGTCTCAATGAAAGGATATTTTTGTCAATGTTTTATAATAGTAGAAATAAATTTAATAATGCAGTTTCAAATTTCCTTTATAATATTTTTATTAATTAGTTACTTGCAAACAAAGAAAAAGAGGCCTTCTGCCACTGCAAAGGAACTCCAGACATGTGTGCCACTCTGTGTATATGGTTTACATAGCTACTAGGGAACTGAACCTGGGCCACCAGGTTTTGCAAGCAAGCACATTTAACAGCTGAGCCATCTATCTAGCCCTCAAGACTCTTTTTTAAAATTTTTATTTATTTATATGAGGGAGAGAGAGAGATAATGGGTGCATCAGGGCCTCTAGCCACTGCAAAGGAACTCCAGATGCATGCACCACCTTGTGCATCTGGCTAACATGGGTTCTGGGGAATCAAACCTGGGTCCTTAGGCATCATAGGCAAGTGCCTTAACTGCTAAGCCATCTTTCCAGCCCTTTCAAGACTCTTGTACATAAATTCATTCTTCTGCTGTCTCCGTGGCAAATTTAATAATCCCCAGTTCCTCCCTGGTGGTTTGATTCAGGTGTCCCCCATAACCTTAGGTGTTCTGGATGCTAGGTCCCAGCTGATGGTGATTTGGGAATTAATGCCTCCTGGAGGCAGTGTATTGTTGGGGGCGGGTTTATGGGTGTTATAGACAGTTTTCCCATGCCAGTGTTGGGCACACTCTCCTGTTGCTATTGTCCACCTTATGTTGGCCAGGGAGTGATGTCCACCCTCTGCTCATGCCATCGTTTTCCCTGCCATCGTGGAGCTTCTCCTCAAGCCAGTAAGTCAAAATAAATGTCTTTTTCCCACAAGCTGCTCTTGGTTAGGTGATTTCTACCAGTCATGCAAACCTGACTGCAACACTCCCCTTATATGTCCATTGCGAAAGATGAAGGAAAGCCCATCATGGTTAACACTCATGATTAATCCCAGCACAAAATCATCATCCTTGGTTGAGTTCCTGGCCAGCTAGTCTAAATGACACCATCTCACACACAGGGAGAGACAGGCCACAGAGAAAGACACATCAATTCTTGGGACCACCACTCTGAGACAGACAGGAGGTCTTTCCCGTTTGTCAGCAAACCTACACACCCCTGCCCCAGTGATCTGCTTCCCTTTACACAACTATGCACACCACTCCTTGAATAACTTTGGATCGGTTTGGTGCAATTGGAACTTTTGCCACATGATGGCGCTGTTGAAGCTGACTCTTGCACAGCCTTGTGGACATTGCCCTTTTTTGGTTAGTTGGTTAGTTTGGGTTTAATTTGTTTTGGCTTGTTTTGTTTTGCTATGTTTTTTGTTTTTCGTATAAGGTCTCACTCTAGTCCAGGCTGACCTGGAATTCACTATGTATTCTCAAGGTGGCCTTGAACTCAAGGTGATCCTCCTACTTCTGCCTACCGAATGCTGGGATTAAAAGCATGCATCACTACACCCGGCTTTGTCTTGGCTTTTTTTTTTTTTTTTTCTTATGTTTTGGCTTTAAAATTTTTTTTTTAATTTTTTTTAATTTTTTTTTATTTTTTGGTTTTCCGAGGTAGGGTCTCAATCTGGCTCAGGCTGACCTGGAATTCACTGTGTAGTCTCAGGGTGGCCTTGAACTATTGGCGATCCTGCCTCCCGAGTGCTGGGATTAAAGGCGTGCGCCACCACGTCCGGCTTTTTAAAAAAATTTTTTTTAAGGGAGCTGGAGAAATGGCTTAATTATTACAGCACTTGCCTGCAAAGCAAAAGGACCAGGGTTCAATTCCCCAGTGCTCACATAAAATCCAGATGCACGAGGTGGCACATGCATCTGGAGTTTGTGTGCAGTGGCTGGAGGCCCTGGAGTGCCCATTCTCTCTGTCACTCCTCTCTCTCTTTCTCTCTGTTTGCAAATAAATAAAATAAAATAAAAATTTAAGCTGGGCGTGGTGGTGCATGCCTTTAATACCAGCACTTGGGAGGCAGAGGTAGGAGAATCATGGAGAGTTCAAGTCCAGGTCAGCCTGAGTTAGAGTGAGACCCTATTTTGGAAAAAAACAAAAAATACAAAACAAAAAATTCAAAATTTCATTTTATTTATCAAAGAGAGAGTGAAAAAATAGTAGCACCAGGCCACTCCAAACTCCAGACGCATGTACCACCTTGTGTTTGGCTTTTGAGACAAGGACTCACTCTGGTCCAGGCTGATCTTAGACTTGTGGTGATCCTCTCAGCTCTGCATCCCAAATGTTGGGATTACCACCACCTTGACCTTTTCATGAGATGTGTTTGCTGGCTCAGATTCACTCCCTCCCTGACCTCCTTAAATATTGAACACTTCACAAATTTGCCATGTCATCTTTGCACAGGGCTAAGCTGATCTCTGTATAGTTTCAATTTTACTATATGTGCATCCAGATTCATAAACTGCTCAATGTGGGGATTTAAACTTTGATGCCAGGACTCAGGCGGTAACAGGATGCTTGTGTAGAATGCAAATAAAAGAGGTCCAGAAACAGACAGACGATAACAACAACAAAATAAAAGTCTCAAGCATGCTAGACAAGTGAGCTACATACACAGCTCAACAGCAGAAACATGGAGACACACACCCAGCACTCAGGAAGCAGAGGTAGGAGGATCATGTGAGTTTGAGGCCACCCTGAGACTATGTAGTTTTCCAGGTCATCCTGGGCCAGAGTGAGACCCTACCTTGAAAAAAAATTGGGGCTAGGGAGTGGGGAGATGGCTTAGCAGTTAAGACACTTGCCTGGTTCGATTCCCAAGTACCCACGTAAGCCAGATGCCCATGGTGGCACATGCATCTGGAGTTCATTGGCAGTGTCTGGAGGCCCTAGAGAGCTCATTCTTTCTCTCTCTGCCTTTCTAATAAATAAATAAAAATAAAGTATTTAACAGAAGAAAAGAAAAACCAGGTGGTGCATACCTTTAATCCTAGCACTCAGAAGGCTAAGGTAGGAGGATTGCTGTGCGTTTGATGGGATATAGACCGAGTTCCAAGTCCCTGTAGGCTAGAGAGAGACCTTGCTTAAAAACTAAGACTAACAACTTGGAATGCAAAGTTTATAGCTGACACCAGTTCACTTTCCTCCATATCAACACCTTCAGGATCAGAACCAGCCTGGTGCCTACAAATGCCTAGGGCTGTGTCCAGAGCTGAGTTTGAGGTTGGTAACCTCAACTGCCTAACACAGTATGTCAGCCACTGGATTAGGAAAGGGCTATTTAAAGCGCCAGCCTGTCTAGATAAAGCATTATTCTGTGTGTCTCAGAGGGTGGAGCAGTGCAGAAGATCCGCCCTCCACATGGGTGGGCTCCATCTTGACAGGCAGCATCATGGGTGCAGACAGAATGGAAAGGTAGAGGAAGGGTGTTTGTTCACTCTCTTTCCAAGAGCTGGGACACCTTCTTTTATTCTTGGACATCAGAACTCTAGATTCTCTGGCCTTTAGACTCCAGCATGTTCACCAACAGTTCCCAGTTGCCAGTTCTCAGACCTTTGACCTCAGAGCCAGAGTTACACCATGGGCTTCCTTGATTCTAAGATCTTTTGGATTGTGCCAGGACACTAGCTTCTCTGATGAGACCTTCAGCCTCCATAATCACATGAGCCAAGTTCCTTAGTAAGTCTCCTCTTAGACATGATGACACACTCTTATAATCCTAGAATTCAAGATGTAAAGGCAGGAGGATCAGGTGATTTTTTAAGGCCAGCCTGGGTTGTGTGAGATCCTGTATCAAAACATCAAACAGCTGGGAGTGGTGGTGCCTGCCTTTAATCCCAGCACTCAGGAGGCAGAGGTAAGAGGATCCCTGTGAGTTTTAGAACACCCTGAGACTACATAGTGAATTCTAGGTCAGCCTGGACTACAGTGAGACCCTACCTCAAAAAAACAAAAAACAAAAACTAACATCAAACAATAAACTAGCCACCCAAAAAACCCTATCTATCCATCCATCTGTCCTGTTGATTGGGTCTCCCCCCACCCACTGGCCCACTTTATTTAGGGGAGAGTGGGAATCAAACCTAGAACCTTACACATACTAGGTTAAGTGTTCTACCTAGTTCTGGTTCTCTGGAAAATTTATTATTTGTGTTTATGTGCACGTGTATGTGTATGAATGTACCAGGGTCTTGTGACACCACAAATGTCACAGCAGTCTCCTTCCTTCTCCACTTTTTTTTTTTTTTTCTTAATGAAGCAGGGCCTCATTATATACCCAGGCTGACCTGGAACTACCTCAGCCTTCTGAGTGCTGGAACTAAAGATGTGCACCATCACCATCATACCTGGCTCCATTTTTTTTTTTTAGAGGTAGGGTCTCACTTGAGCCCAGGCTAACCTGGAACTCATCATTTGGTAGCTCCAGGCTGGCCTTGAACTCACCACAGTGATGCTCTTACCTCAACCTCATGAGTGCTGGGATTAAAAGTGTGTACCACCACACCTGACCCTCCTCCACTTGTAAAAAAAAAAAAAAATTATTTATCTGAGAGAGAGAAAAAAAATGGGCATGCCAGGGCCTCTAGCAACTGCAAATGAACTCCAGATGCATGTACCACCTTGTGCATCTGGCTTATGTAGGTACTAGGGACTCAAACTTGGGTCCTAGACTCACATGCAAGCATGTTAACCTCTAAGCCATCTCTCCAGCCCTGCTCTACTTTTTGAGTGAGCCTTTACACGGGTGGCTATTTGTGTGCATGTTCATGTGTGTGATTGCAGCTTTGTGCATGCCACAGCCATGGCACATGTGTGGTCAGAGGAGCACTTCAGTTGTTGGTCCTCACCTTGCTTGAGGCAGGATGTCTCTTCATTGTCCACTGTGCTGTCAGGCTGGCTGGCCCACAAGCTTCCAGAGGATTCTTCTTTCTCCACCTCCCTGTCAGTGAAGGTGCACTAGGGTTACAGCTGCCCAGCTCTACATGGATTCGGGGCATCTGAACTTGGGTATTCACGCTTGAATGACACGTGCTTAACACTGAACCATCTCCCAAGCCCTAGAATATCTTTTGTTTCATTCTATTTGTTATTCACTAAACACTAAGTTTGCTAATATTTTGCAGAGTAGGCACTCCAAAATTAACTGCTTGGCATATCATGATAGTTATTTGAACTTTTTCATAGCATTTTAAAAATCACATCAAACTTCCATTACAAGTTAATTGGTTTTGGAAAGTGCTCCTGGCACTACCACTATTACCTAGTCAACTGTGAGGTTACATCAGTCCAGGATGTGCAGAAGACATTTTTAAATTATTTTATTTACTTATTTGAAAGAGAGAGAGAAAGTGAGGATGGGATGTCAGGATCTCTTGCCACTACAAATGAACTCCAGACTCATGTGCCATTTTGAGCATCTGGCTTCATATGGTACTGGGGAATTGAACCTGGGTCATCAGGTATTGCAAGTAAGTGCCTTTACTCACTGGCCTATTTCCCCAGCACCAAGAAAACATTTTAAATGATTATACTGACTGCTAAAATCATTTCTCAGCCACCAATGCCACTGTCAGATGTCATGATACATGTAAACATCTGGGTCCACACGAGGGCACTGGTGGCAGTTATTACTGCAACTCAAGTGGTACATTTTTTGTTTTTGTTTTTGTTTTGTTTGAGCGAGAGTCTAACTCTGGCCCAGGCTGGCCTGGAATTCACTATGTAGTCTCAGGGTGGCCCCGAACTCATGGCGATCCTCCTACTTCTGCCCCCTAAATGCTGGGATTAAAGGCGTGCACCACCATGCTGAGCTTCAAGAGGTACTTTTCATTAACAGTGATTGTAAGTATAGTTTAAAATCCCCTCAGCCCACCAATTGTCTTTAATTTTTACTTGTTCTTTCTCTTTTTGACATTTTTCATACATGTACCTACTATATATTATTATTAACATATTTTGTACTGATGCATTGTGTATTGGTACCCTCTTTTCCCTTGTCCCTGCCCCGTTCCACTCATCCCCACCATTTAGCCTCTCCTCTGCCTCTCCTATTAACACCCTTCTTTTCCACCATTATCCCCATTTACTTTCATGTCTTTTTTTATTTTTAACTCATTGAGTTAAATGAGAGTTTCTTGCATGCTCATGGGTTGAAGGTTATTTACTATGGAATAGGTAACTTATTAGCGGTGACATCACTCATGAACCTGACTCCCCTTATCCCAGAAACCATTAGCTGCCATTAGCTATTCTGGGATCAGCCCACTAGTTTTGAAATTATGCAACACTTGATGACTTTTAATTTAGGGAGATTTGCAGTCTTTCCAATTTATATAGTGAAAATTACATAATATACAAATAGCACATCACCATTATTATTATTTTTTTTTTTTTTTTTTTTGAGGTAGGGTCTCACTCTAGCCCAGGCTGACCAGGAATCCAGGAATTCACTACGTAGTTTCAAAGTGGCCTCGAACTCATGGAAGTCCTTCTACTTCTGCCTCCCAGGTGCTGGAATTAAAGGCATGCACCACCATGACTGGCTTTTTTTTTTCTTTTTAAATTTATTTATCTTATTTATTTGAGAGAGGAAGAAGCAGAGAAAGAGAACGGGTATGCCAGGGCCTTCAGCCACCGCAAACAAACTCCAGACACATGTGTCACCTATGCGTGTCCTGGGGAATCAAACCTAGGTCCTTTGGCTTTGCAGGAAAGTGTCTTAACCACTAAGCCATCTCTTCAGCCTTTTTTTGTTTTTGTTTTTGTTTTTGTTTTTGTTTTGAGGTAGGATCTCACTATAGCCCAGGCTGACCTGGTGCTGCAGTCAGGTTCACATTGCTGATAAAAATCACCCAACCAAGAGCAGCTTGTGGAAAAAAAAAGAGGATTTATTTTGATTTACAGGCTTGAGGGGAAGCGCCACGATGGCATGAGCAGAAGGGGGAAATAACCCCCTGGCCCACATCAGGTGGACAACAGGAACAGGAGAGTGTGCCAAACACTAGCAAAGGGACAATGGCTATGATACCCATTAGCCCGCCCCCAACAACATATTACCTCCAGGAGGCGTTAATTTCCAAATCCCCATCAGCTGGGAACCTAGCATTCAGAACACCTAAGTTTATGGGGGACACCTGAATCAAACCACCACACCTGGAATTCACTGTGTAGTCTCAGGGTAGCCTTGAACTTACGGCGATCCTCCTACTTCTTCCTCCCGAGTGCTGGGATTGTAATATTTTTATTTATTAGAGAAATAGATAATAGATATAGAAAGAACAGTTGCACCAGTACCTGTAGCCACTGCAAATGAACTCCAGACACACACCTCATCACCTTGTGCAGGTGGCTTATGTGGGTACTGGAGAACTGAACCTGGGTCCTTAGACTTTGCAGGCAAGCACCATCTCTCCAGCCCTGAGGAGCACCAGCACAACTTTTCTCATGGACAGGGGCTCTTATATGGGCAGTGGGTCGACCCTGTTCTCCCATTTCAAGGCTTTCCACTTCCGGGACTTGGGCCACTTCAGGAAGATGGCAATTACACAGGAGGTCTGGGCCACTTTAGAGAAATAGCAATTAGGTGATTTAGGCTATTGCAAAGAAATAGCAATTATAATTCAGACAATTTTTTAAATTTTTTCTGTTAATTTTTATTTATTTATTTGAGAGTGACAGAAAGAAAAAGAGAGAAAGAAGCAAAGAGGGAGAGAATGGGTGGGCCAGGGCCTCCAGCCACTGCAAATGAACTCCAGATGAATGCGCCCCCTTGTGCATCTGGCTAACGTAAGTCCTGGGGAATCTAGCCTCGAACCAGGGTCCTTAGGCTTCACAGGCCAGTGCTTAACCGCTAAGCCATCTCTCGAGCCCTCAGACAATGTTTTGCAAATTGAGGTAGGTGGCCTGAGCCACTTCCAGGAACCAGAAAGGAACACATTGTAAAATAATGGTCAAAACTCAAAAATGTTAATAATCTGGTTCTAACGCATACACACATGCACACCACATACACATGAAAAATAAAACAGGAGTATGCTGGGCTGTGACTGCTACTAATGAATCCTTTGAGTGGGTTAGCGAGGGCCAGTGGACTCTCCATGTGGCTGGAAGACAGTTGGTGGTCTGTGGACAATAGAAATCCTTCAGTGAAGAAGGGGAGGGGAAGGTAAGAAAAAGGTTCATCCATCATCCCAGCGTGACAGCCTGCCCCCTCCCACTCCTCCCCCTCTGCTCTGTATTTGTCATTGAGTGGCCGCAGATCTAAAGAGCATTTTAGTCCAATACTCAGTCCTCTCCGAAACCATAAATGGCATCATACCCTGGCTCTACTACTGACTGTTCCTCTCGTCCCACTCCAGAAAATGCATGTGCATCTATCTCCCCCACTCCATGACAAACTCCTTGTCAATTGGGCTCTACATGGTACCACTCACTGGCTTTTATTTCTGTATTTCACTGGAATTTTGCAATCCTGCGGCTTGGAATTGTTTTTACCCAACTTACAAATTCAAAAGAGCCCCTAAGAAATAATTTGCTCAGGGGCTAGGAAGATGGCTCAGCGATTAAAGGCACTTGCTTGCAAAGCCTACAGGCTGGAGTTCAATTCCCCAGTTCCCACGTAAAGCCTGGTGAAAGAGGCACACGAGTGATCGTTTGCAGTGGCAAGAGAGCCCCAGCCAGGCGATACTTTCTCTCTGTTCACAAATAAAAATTAAAAGGAAAAAAAAAAGAAATAGTTTGCCCATGGTCACCCCACCTGGGAAGGCTAGAGATGGCATTCAAACCAAGCCTGCAGGTAGACCCCATGGGAAGGCCTCCTCAGCCCAGCCCAGCTCGGTTCCCAGGTCAGCAGATCGGGCTTGAGAGCTGGGTGGATGCATCTGACTGCTGAGCTGCTGTGGCCGCTGGGAAGCCCGCTGGGACCTCTTATCTTTTCTAAGCCAGTTTGAGAAAGTTGCATTTGTCCCACAGTAAGAGACCCAAATAAACCCCAGCCTTAGGGGCGCTGGGTCGGGGTCCGCGAGGAAAACGCAGGCGGCGGAGCCTGGAGCGCGGGCGTTGGCCTGGCCCGTCCTGGGTCGCTGCAGCCTCGGCCGGCTTGCCCGCCCGGCGACCCCATCCCTCGGCCAGGAAGTTCTGCTGTGCGCGGGGCCGATTTCCCGCGGAGTCCCTAAAGCCCACGCTGGCCGCATTAGAAAAACTGGCTCCCCTGTTGAAAGAATTTCGAAAACCTTCGAGAAAGCAGGAATCGTCCTTCTGTCATCCTCAGCTCCAAGCACAGAGCCTGGCACCTGCAAAGTTGACCCTTGGTACAACCGGCCGAAACAAAAGGAGAAAAGGTTTTCCGAGTCCGTCAAATACCACTTCGGAACCCCACACCCCCCAACAGGCTTTCTTCACTTCCCGCAAACAGACCCTCGGGACTGAGCACACGCCGCCTCCGGGGCCAGTAGCCCCTTCACCCCGGCACTAGGATTTTCTTCCTCTTCCTCCCCGTTTCCCTTCGCCGGCTCCTCCCCTCCTCCCTTCCTCTTCTTTCACAGGTGGGGTTTGAACCTAGTTCTTCCGGCTTTGGGAAACCCTTTTGTGAATCTAATTCAGACCAGACCTGGCTTTTCTGATACCAATTGCTCCTACAAATGCTTAGTGAACAAACAGCCCAGCCGGGTGGTGTACACCTGAAATCCTAGCATGGGAAGGGAGGAAGGGAGGACTGTGAGTGGGACCAGCTTAAGCTACACAGTGAACAGGAGGATAGCCTGGGCTACGTAGTAAGACTGTAATGGGGAAATTGGGGTTCTGAGGTGCTTTCTGAGTTCGTATCTGTAAACTAACAAAAGAATTGGCAATTCGATTCAAGAGAATGATTTTTTAAATACCACATTTTATTCAGATTTTACAAATTTTACAAAGGCGTGCAGAAAGGGGAAGGCTGGGCACTAGGGAGAGATAAAGGGAGGAAAAGTACACCCCGTGGAGCCCAAAAGCCCATATGGGCCACATGTAGCCAAGGAGCCCATGTGACCAGATATGGATCTGGGACAAAAAGAGAAAAAAAGGTTCAAGGAGCTCCTGCCATGTGGGGAGCTGGAGGTGATAAAGAACCCATGTGGAGAGTAAGGGCTGGCCCAGTGGAAAGAAAACCTCATCCACAGCTGGAAGTTCCCAGTGGATCAGAGAGACCCACTGCCCTCCCCTTGCAAAGGTATTTATAACCTTAGGGTGGTGGGCTGTCTTTTGGCCCAGGTGAACCAGAGGGCCAGCTGGGTGGTTAGGCCTAGGGGCTGTTTTAGGAAGAGATTAGCTCTGGCACCAAGTTCCAGGGGACTGAACTTGACCAACCACAATGTTCAAATCCTATGAAAGGCCTCTCTTCCAGGAGAGGACCTGACTGGAAAAACAATTCTAGGCAAGAGATAAGAAATCAGATCTTGGGCTGGAGAGATGGCTTAGCGGTTAAGCGCTTGCCTGTGAAGCATAAGGACCCCGGTTCGAGGCTCGGTTCCCCAGGTCCCACGTTAGCCAGATGCACAAGGGGCGCATGCATCTGGAGTTCGTTTGCAGTGGCTGGAAGCCCTGGCGCACTCATCCTCTCTCTCTCTCTCTCTGCCTCTTTCTCTGTCAGTCACTCTCAAATAAATAAAAAATAAAAAATCAGATCTTTGGAGGTGGAGAGATGGCTTAATGGTTACAGCGTCTGCCTGCAAAGCCAAAAGACTCAGGTTCAATTCTCCAGGACCCATGTAAGCCAGATGGACAAGGGGCACATGTGTCTAGAGTTCATTTGCAGTGGTTGGAGGCCCTGTTATATCCATTCTCAGTCTCTCTCTTCTCTTTCTCTCTCCCTCTCTCTCTCTCTCTCTCTCTCTCTCTCTCTCTCTCTCTCTGCTTATAAATAAATAAAAGTCATTTAAGAGGTGGGCGTGGTGGCACACGCCTTTAATCCCAGGAAGTATTAGTAGGAGGATCACTGTCAGTTCGAGGCCACCTGAGACTACCTAGTCTAGAGCTAGAGTGAGACCCTACCTTGAGAAAACAAAAACAAACAAACAAACAAAAAAATCTTAAAAAGAAAAAGGCGGCTGGGGAAATGGCTTAACAGTTAAGGCATTTGCCTGCAAAGCATAAGGACCTCAGTTCAATTCCCCAGGACCCATGTAAGCATCTGGAGTTCGTTTGCAGTGGCTGGAAGCCCTGGAGCTCTCTCTCTCTCTCTCTCTCTCTCTCTCAAATAAATAAAATAGTTTTAATTTTTAAAAAAATGATCTTTAAAAATTAAAAAAAAAACATGGGTTGAAGAGATTGGTCAGCAGTTAAAGGCAATTGCTTGCAAAAACAAGCAAACAAGGCTTTAATGATAAGAGGCACCTCTTTATTTGAGTTTTGTTTCTTTTTTGTTTTGTTTTTTGAGGTGGGGTCTCACTCTAGCTACAGAGTTCAGGTCAGCCTGGACTAAAGTGAGACCCTGCCTGGAGAAAGAGAAAGGTACCTAGGCGTGGTGGTGCATGCCTTTAATCTCAGCACTTGGAGGTAGGAGGATTGCCATGAGTTCAAGGCCACACTGAGACTACATAGTGAATTCCAGGTCAGCCTGGCTAGAGTGAGATCCTAACTTGAAAAACAAAAACAAACAAACAAAAAAGTTGTGGTGGGGGGTATTGCCAGTTTTAGCACACACCTTTAATCTCAGGAGGGGAGGTAGGATTCCTGTGAGTTCAAACCAGCCTGGCAGTACAGAGTGAATTCCAGATAAACCTAGGCTAAAGTAAGACCTTCCCCCACCTAAAGGAATAAATAAATAAGGAGAATTAAGGATGTGGCTGATTGGGTACAGTACATGCCTCTCATGTACAAATACAAAGCCCTGAGTTCAATCCCAGTACCCCATAAACTGGCTGCTGGGTGTGGTGACACATACCTTAAATCCCAGCGCCAGGCTGATCAGAAGTTCAGGGTTATCCTCAGCTATGCAGCAAGTTTGAGGGCCAACTTTATCTACATGAGACCTGTCTCAAGAAAGGGGGTTGCTAGCTCATGCCTTTAATCCCAGCGCTTGGGAGGCAGAGATAGGAGGATTGCCATGAGTTTGAGGCCCCCCTAAGAATACACAGCGAGTTCCACGTCAGCCTGGGCTAGAATGAGACCCTACCTCAAAAAGCCCCCCCCAAAAAGAAAGGGGGTTGCTAAAAGCCAGGTATGGTGGCACACACCTTTAATCCCAGCACTTGGGAGACAGAAGTAGGATAATCACCATGAATTCAAGGCCACCTTAAGACTACATTTTGAATTCCATGTTAGCCTGGGTTAGAGTGAAACCGTACCTCGAAAAAAACAAAAGGAGAGGCGCTGGAGAGATGGCTTAGTGGTTAAGGTGCTTGCCTGCAAAGCCAGAGGACCCAGGTTCAATTCTCCAGGACCCAGGTAAACCAGATGCACAAGGTGGTACATGTGT
Organism: Jaculus jaculus; assembly: GCF_020740685.1. NCBI lineage: Eukaryota > Metazoa > Chordata > Mammalia > Rodentia > Dipodidae > Jaculus > Jaculus jaculus. Next base: position 171,522,057 of record NC_059102.1, on the reverse strand, counting down.
CTAGAGTTTGTTTGCAGTAGCTAGAGCCCCTCATATGCCCATTCTCTATCTGCCTCTTTCTTTCTTTCTCTCTCTCAAATAAATAAATAAAAATGATTAATAATATTTTTTAAAAGCCAGGCATGATGCACACCTTTGATTCTAGCACTCAAGAGGCTGAGGTAGGAGCCTTGAGCTGAGGCCAGCCTGATACTATATAGTGAATTCCAGGTCAGCCTGGAATAGCTAGACACTATCTCAAACACCAAAAAAAAGGAGTGATGGTGCATGCCTTTAATTCCAGCACTCAGGAGGCTGAGGTAGGAAGATCGCCATGAGTTCGAGGCCACTCTGAGACTCCAGAGTGAATTCCAGGTCAGCCTGGGCTAGAGTGAGACCCTACCTTCAAAAACCAAAAGAAGAGGAGGAGGAGAGGAGATACTCCTTCCCATGTTCATGGTAGCACATCCCAGCACTAAGAGGGTAGAAACAGGAGGATCAGAAATTCAAGTTCAGCCTCAAATCCATAGCAAGTTTGAAGTCAGTTTCAAGCCAGTAAAAGTCAGGTTTTGTAGAAGTGGTTAAACCATTAAGAGATGTGGGTCTAGTGATTGGACATCACTCTTGGAAAAAATTTAATACTGTCTTTAAAAATTAATACTGGGTAATATGACAGAGAATGGAATTTCAAAGGGGAAAGTGTCAGGGGGGAGGGAGGGAATTACCACAGGATTTCTTTATAATCATGGAAAATGTTAATAAAAATTTTAAAAAAAATACTGGGTCATGGTGTTGGGAAGAAGTGACAGAGGAGTGCTTAGCACTGCAACATCTCTATCACACCTTCCAAAGTTCAGGGTCCATTGTGGAAGAGGTGGCAGAAAGAATGTAAGAGACAAAGGAAGGGTAGGACTCCTTACAACGTGCTCCCCAGACAAAATGGCCTGGATATTCATGACCTCACAGTGCCTGACACTACCTATACAAGACCATCATAGTTGGAGGAAAAGATGATAACATCAAAATAAAAGAGAGGGGCTGGAGAGATGGCTTAGTGGTTAAACACTTGCCTGTGAAGCCTAAGGACCCCAGTTCAAGGCTCAATTCCCCAGGACCCACGATTCCCCAGGATTCACGTAAGTCAGATGCACAAGGGGGAGCATGCATCTGGAGTTCATTTGCAGTGGCTGGAAGCCCTGGGCCCATTCTCTCTCTCTCCCTCTATCTGTCTTTCTTTCTGTTTCTGTTGCTCTCCAAATAAATAAATTTTTAAAAAATTAAAAAAATAATAAAGAAAAAATAAAAGAGACTGATTGAGATGGGGAGGGGATATGATGGAGAGTGGAGTTTCAAAGAGGAAAGTGGGGGGAGGGAACGCATTACCATGGGATATTGTTTATAATCATGGAAGTTGTTAATAAAAAAATTAATTAAAAAAGTAATACTGGGGCTGGAGAGATGGCTTAGCAGTTAAGGTGCTTGCCTACAATGCCAAAGGACCCAGATTCGATTCCCCAGGACCCATATAAGCCAGATGCACAAGGTGGTGCATGTGTTTGGAGTTTGTTTGTGGTAGCTGGATGCTCTGGTATGATCATTCTCTCTCACTTCCTCTCTCCCAAATAAATAAAAATATTTTTTAAAAATTAATATTATCTTGAAAAGGTGTGATGGCACGTGTTTTTAAGCCCAGCACTCGGAAGGCTGAAGTAGGAGGATCTCTGTTAGTTCAAAGCCATCCTAGAATACAGAGTGAGTTTCAGGTCAACCTGGAATACAGTAGATTCTGCCTCAAAAAAACAACCAAAGCAATTAATACTAGTATTATGTAGGGATTCACTGTTAGTTTTTTTCTTCTTGGCTTGTCTATGTGTGTGCATGTGTTTATGTTCATTTGTGTATGAGTTTACATGTATGTAGGTACTCACGCACGTGTGGGCATACATGTGGAGGTCAGAGGTTGATATCCGGTGTCTTCCTCAATTGCGCTCCACTTTATTTAAATATTATTATTATTGGTTGTTTTTTTTAATTTTTTTTTCTTTATTTATTTGAAAGTGACAGACAGAGAGAGAAGGAGGTAGAGGGGGAGAGAGAGAGAGAGAGAGAGAGAGGGAGGGAGAGAATGGGTGCTCCAGGGCTTTCATCCACTGCAAACGAACTCCAGACACATGCGCCCCCTTGTGCATCTGGCTAACGTGGGTCCTGGGGAATCAAGCCTTGAACCAGGGTACTTAGGCTTCATAGGCAAGCGCTTAGCCATCTCTCCAGCCCTACTTTTGGTTTTTTGAGATAGGGTCTTTCTGTAGCCCAGGCTGACCTAGACTTCACTATGTAGTCTCAAGATGGCCTTGAACTCACAGTGACCCTCCTACCCTTGTCTCCCCAGTGCTGGGATTAAAGATATGTGCCACTATGCCCTGCTTACTATTTATTTTTTATTTATTTATTTGCAAGGAGAGAGAAAGACAGAGGATGGGCACACCATGGCCTCCAGCCACTGCAAACGAACTCCAGATGCATGTTCCCTTTGTGGATCTGGCTTATGTGGGTCCTGGGGAATTGAACCTGGGTCCTTTGGCTTCACAAGCAAATGTCTTAACCGCTAAACCATTTCTCCAGCCCTCACTTTATTTTTTGAGACAAAGTCTGTCACTGAACCTGGACCTCACCAATTAGACTAAACTGGCTGCCTCCTGAGCTCTTGGATCTTCATGTCTCCACGTCCCTAGTGCTGGGATTACGGGCACACATACCCGTGCTCAGCTTTTATATAAGAGCTGGATTCTAAACTCAGGTCCTCATACCTCACCAACTGTTCACATTGTTGGTAGAAATCACCCATCCAAGAGTAGCTTGTGGGGAAAAAGAGGCTTACAGGCTCAAGGGGGAAGCTCCATGATGGCAGGGGAAACAATGGCATGAGCAGAGGGTGGATATAGCCCCCTGGCCAACATCAGGTGGACAATAGCAACAGGAGGGTGTGCCAAACACTGGCAAGGGGAAACTGGCTATAACACACATAAGCCTGCCCCCAACAATACACTGCCTCCAGGAGGCATTATTTCCCAAATCTCCATCAGTTGGGAATGCATTCAGAACACTTAGGTTTATGGGGGCCACCTGACTCAAACCACCACGTTCTGTCCCTGACCCCCATAAACTGGTAACCATACATAATGTAAAATGCAATGTATTCAGCCAATTTTAAAAGTCCCCAAAGTGGGGCTGGAGAGATGGTTTAGCGGTTAAGCGCTTGCCTGTGAAGCCTAAGGACCCCGGTTCGAGGCTCAGTTCCCCAGGTCCCACGTTAGCCAGATGCACAAGGAGGCGCACGCGTCTGGAGTTCGTTTGCAGAGGCTGGAAGCCCTGGCGCGCCCATTCTCTCTCTCTCCCTCTATCTGTCTTTCTCCCTGTGTCTGTCGCTCTCAAATAAATAAATAAAAAATGAACAAAAAATATTAAAAAAAAAAGTCCCCAAAGTTTTTATCAATTCCAATGATGTTCATACATCCCCATAGTCCAAGATTTTTTTTTAAGTTAGCTTTTATTTTTTATATTTATTTATTTGAGAGAATCAGAGAGAGAGAGAGAATAGGCATGCCAGGGCCTCTAGCCACTGCAAACAAACTGCAGATGCATGTGCTACCTTGTGCATCTGGCTTACGTGGGTCCTGGGGAATTGAACTGAGGTCCTTTGGCTTTGCAGGCAGACACCTTAACTGCTAAGCCATCTCTCCAGCCCTCCATGATCTAATCCATAATACCAAAATAATAATAATAATAATAATAATAATAATAATAATAATAATAATGGCACAGAATAAACATTCACACTGCAAAAGATGGCATTGGGCATACCAAAGAAATAGCCAACCAATACAAGATTTAAAACAATCAAGGCAAACATCAAACTCTGTAGCTTCAAGTCCAACAACTCTAGCCAGTGACAAATCTCCAAGTCCAAAAATTCTAACCAGCAAAACAAATCTCTGGAATTCCAATTTTGCCCCTCCAGCTAAGCTACTCACAGTACTGAAAAACTTCATCCAGGGCCTGCAGCTCTCCTTGGCAGCACCTTGTGGTCCCAACATCTCCACTGGGTCTCCACTGCAATCTACAGTTCATCCTCATGGCCCCATAGGGTCTCCATGCAGGCATCCAGCAAACCTGCTTCACACTGCCCCTTGGCCATTTCCAAAACACAAGACCGTGTTTCAAACTCACTGACCCTCTCTTTCCTGCATTTCTTATACTCCATAATATCAGGTAGCGTGCCAGTGTTAATCCAGGAGGGAATAAAGCAGACTTTGAAGAACAGGACACTCTTGAGCACTCAGGCCCTTTCCAAAGAGTCCACATTCTTCCTGTTGCTCCAGTACAGGTCAGCTGGCCCAATTTCAATGATTGTAATCTTTCAAACAATTTGCAAATAAATGGGCAGCAATTTAGGCCCAAAGATTTCATTTTTTTTCTGTGCCATATGCCTATGCTCATACCAGTCCACTTCTACACAGTGCAACCCTGCACAACTTCTCAGGACATGGGCATAACAGCAAGCTTCTCACACAAACTGCTAGCCCAGTCCAAGCAAAGCTCTTTCTCACCCTCATAAACCAAACCTCACAGTCCATAGTTCTTATTGCCTTTCAACTCTGACTAGAATAGTCCATCAAGCTATACTTACAGCACTGCAAGGCGTCTCTTAGGCCAAGGTTTCAAATCCTTCCTCATTACTCTTGAAAATCAGCTCCCAAAGGCCAAAACCACACAGTCAGGTGTCCAGCAGCAATCCCACTCCCAGTACCACTTTACTGTTGCAGTCAGGTTCGCATTGCTGGTAGAAACCACCCAATCAAGAGCAAGTTGTGGGGAAAAAGAGGTTGATTTTGACTAACAGGATCGAGGGGGAAGCTCCATGATGGCAGGGAAAACAATGGCATGAGCAGAGGGTGGACATCACTCCCTGGCCAACATCAGGTGGACAATAGCAACAGGAGAGTGTGCCAAACACTAGCATGAGGAAGCTGGCTATAACACCCATAAACCCGCCCCAACAATACACTGTCTCCAGCAGGCGTTAATTCCCAGATCTCCATCAGCTGGGAATCTAGCATTCAGAACACCTACGTTTATGGGGGACACCTGAATCAAACCACCACAATGACCCACAAGCACCTGAGCCATCTCCCCAGCCCCAGAGTCAGTTCTTGCAAGAAAAGTTGTTGTAAAAGCAAGCTTGCCTCTGAATATCTCTGGCTTTTAGTCTCATCATGCAATCTCTGCCCCTCACGCTTTCTCCCACCATGTTGTGATGCAGCCAAGGGGACCTTCACCAGAGGTTGAACTAACAGGGAAATCTTGGACTTTCAGCCTCCAAAATTGGGAGCTAAATAAACCTGTTTCTTTGTATACCCAGACTCAGGCATTTTACTGTACCTACCAATGGGTATAGTGATTGAGAGACCAGAAAAAACTGGCCCCTAATGTAACCCTGGTCCAGAAAGCATCTCTAAGACAGAAAACCTATGGCTCCATTCTGTTCTGCCCAAATAGCAGAACAGTGGCCAAACAACTGGATACCACAGAGGTGCCCTCATTTACACCTTGGGAATTATATGCCAGGGAAATTGCAAAGTGGCTCACCCTAACCAAATGAGGAATCTTCCAGAATGGAGACTGTTGCAGTCCGGTTCACATTGCTGGTAGAAATCACCCAACCAAGAGTAGCTTCTGGGAAAAAGAGATTTATTTTGGCTTAGAGGCTCGAGGGGAAGCTTCACGATGGCAGGGGAAAATGCTGGCATGAGCAGAAGGTGGACATCACCCCCTGGCCAACATAAGATGGACCACAGCAACAATAGGGTGTGCCAAACACTGGCAAGGGGAAACTGGCTATAAAGCCCTTAAGCCCGCACCCAACAATACACTCCCTCCAGGAGGCATTAATTCCCAAATATCTATCAGCTGGGGAGCTAGCATTCAGAACACCTACGTTTATGGGGAACACCTGAATCAAACCACCACATTCCGCCCCGGCCCCCATAAACTGATAATCATACATGATGTAAAATGCAATGCATTCATCTCACTTTAAAAGTCCCCATAGTTTTTAATTAATCCCAATGATGTTCATACATCCCCATAGTCCAAGATCTTTTAACTGAGCCATAATACCAAAAATTAACCTCCAAAAACCCATAATGGCACAGAATAAATATTCACACTGCAAAAGATGGCATTGGGCATAGCAAAGAAACATTCAACCAATACAAGATTTAAAACAACCAGGGCAAACATTTGTAGCTTCAAGTCTAACAACTCTAGCCAGTGACAAATCTTCAAGTCCGATAATTCTAACCAGCAACAAGTCTCTGGCATTCCAATTCCGCCCCTCCAACTAGGCTACTCACAGTCCTGGGAGCTTCATCGGGGCCGGCAGCTCCTCGGCAGCCATCTCATGGTCCCGGCATCTCCACGGGGTCGCCACTGCAAGCCACGGTTCATCTTCATGGCCCCATGGGGTCTCTATGCAGGCAACCAGCAAACCTGCTTCACACTGCCCATGGCCATTTCCAAAACATAAGACCGTGTTGCAAACTCAATGACCCTCTTTCCAGCATTTCTTATACTCCACGATACCAGGTAGGGTGCCAATTTGTTAATCCAGGGGGGAATAAAGCAGACTTTGAAGAACAGGACACTCCTTGAGCACTCAGGCCCTTTCAAAAGAGTCTACATTTTTCTTGTTGCCCCAGCGCAGGTCAGCTAGCCCAGTCTCAAAGGTTGTTATCTCTCAGTTGCAGCTGAACGGGCAACAGTTCACCCAAAGATTTTTCTTTCTGTGCCATATCCCTCTGCACACACCAGTTCATTTCTACGCAAAGCAACCCTGCACAACTTCTCAGGACATGGGCACAAGAGCAAGTTTCTCACACAAACTGCTAGCCCAGTCCAGGCACAGCTCTTTCTCACCCTCATAAACCAAACCTCACAGTCCATAGTTCTTACTGCCTTCAGGTCTTTCAACTCTGACCAGAATAGTCCATCAAGCTGTACTTACAGCACTGCAAGGCATCTCTTAGGCCAAGGTTTCAAATCCTCCCACATTCCTCTTGAAAATCAGCTCCAAAAGGCCAAAGCCACACAGTCAGGTGTCTAGCAGCAATCCCACTCCTCGGTACCACTTTACTGTTGCAGTCCAGTTCACATTGCTGGTAGAAATCACCCAACCAAGAGTAGCTTCTGGGAAAAAGAGATTTATTTTGGCTTAGAGGCTCAAGGGGAAGCTTCACGATGGCAGGGGAAAATGCTGGCATGAGCAGAAGGTGGACATCACCCCCTGGCCAACATAAGATGGACCACAGCAACAGTAGGGTGTGCCAAACACTGGCAAGGGGAAACTGGCTACAAAGCCCTTAAGCCCGCACCCAACAATACACTCCTCCAGGAGGCATTAATTCCCAAATATCTATCAGCTGGGGAGCTAGCATTCAGAACACCTACGTTTATGGGGAACACCTGAATCAAACCACCACAGAGACCCACACAGCAGTTCCCATACATAGATGGTTCCTCTGTTACAGCCCTGCCTACAATATATTAACCAAACTTGTTTTCTTTCTACTCTGCTCTGAGGTTATTTTACCAACCTGCCAAATCCCCCCCGACAATGAGGTTTCTAAAGCACTCAGACTCATCAGAACATAAGGTAGAATCAGGGTTGCCAGGGGCAGGGGAGAGGGGAAACGAGAGCCTTTCGATGGGTATATAGAGTTTCCGCTGTGCAAGAAGAAACAGCTCTGGAATTCTGCTTCACAGCAATGTGTGTGTTGTCCACTACTGGACTGGACTAGGCCTGACCATACCCTTAAAAAGACAATGCTGGGCGTGGTGGTGCATGCCTTTAATCCCAGCACTCGAGAGGTAGAGGTAGGAGGAATGCTATGAGTTCGAGGCCACCCTGACACTACACTGTGAATTCCAGGTCAGCCTAAGCTAGAGCCAGACCCTACCTCAAAAAAAAAAAAAAAAAAAAAAAGAGTAAGATGGAGCCAAGGAAGGGTGGTACACACCTGTAATGCCAGTACTTGGCAGGCCAAGGAAGAAAAACTGAGATCTGAGACCAAACTTGAACTACACAATGAGATCCTGGCTCAAAAAGAAAAAATAAATAAATAAATAAATAAGCTGATAAATTCTATGCATTATAGATCTTTTTTTTCTACTATAGGTTATGTTTTCCTCACTTCATAAAGGGAGGGAGAGAGGGGGAAGAAAGGAGGAGGAGAAAGGGAGAGTGAGAAGAGTCCAGAGATGTGTTTGAACCTACAGTCATCTGCCTTCTGTGACTATTCATTGAACTGTAGCACTCTAGGTGGCAGGACTTCTCTGGTGAGTCTATGGAAAAAGCAGTGAGTGGAGGGCATGAGTTCAGAAGGTTTCTCTGACTCTGCAAGGTCATATTTCCCCTGTCAAACCATGTCCCCAATGGTATCAACTCTCTCCCTCAAACTGTTCCTCACCTACCCTTTGTAACAGAATCCATGATGTTCAGATGGGACTTGGCCACTTGAAATGAAGACTTTGTCTCTCGAAAGGAGACATACATGTGACTAAGTTCTGGGCAACAGAATGTAAACAGAAATACAAACATAACTTTTGGGAGGGCTCTCACAAGACGGACTCTCCTCTTCAGGCCTTCTACCATTTTAGGGGCTGGAATAGAACCTGATGAAAGGAGGGGCTAGGGATAGCTCACTGGTAGAGTACTTGCATAGCACTCAGGAGGCCAGGGTTTGATCCCAGCACCGTATGCAACCAGGCATGGTGGTGCATACCTGCAATACCAGCACTTGGGAGATAAAGGCAGGAAGTCAGAAGTTCAAAGTCATCCTTGGTGGATTAACTACCTTTTCATTACTGAGACAAAACACCTAAAAAAATCAGCTTACCAGAGGAAAGTGGGGGCTGGAGAGATGACTCAGCAGTTAAGGTGCTTGCCTGCGAAGCCTAAGGACTAAAGTGGCGCATGCATCTGGAGTTTTGTCTGCAGTGGCTAGAGGCACACCTAGTTTTTTTTTTTTTTCTCTCTCTCTTTCTTTGTCTCCTTACAAATAAATAAATAAGTTTTTAAAAGGGTCTTAAAGGGTTATAACTGAACCAGAACTACAACACGAAATCAGTAAACTTTTCTAAGAATTCACTAGCCAAAGCTGAGCATGGTGGTGCACACCTTTAATTCCAGCACTCAGGAGGCTGAGGTAAGAGGATTGCTATGAGTTTGAGACCATCCTGAGACTACATAGTAACTTCCAAGTCAGCTTGGGCTAGAGTGAGACCCTACTTTGAAAAACCAAAAAAAAAAAAAAAAGAAAGAAAGAAAGAAAAGGTACGAAAAGGTATTCCTAGCTAGAAAGATAGAAAGAAAGAAAGACACACACACACACACACACACAAAGGGAAAGATTGATTGATTCTAGGACCAAGTACTAGAACATGTGGAAAGTTCACCAGTAGAGACCAGTGTTTGCTTTCTTCCTCCCTTCCCTCCTCCCTCCCTTCCTGAGAATCTCACTATGTAGATCTGGCTGATCTAGAATTAGATATGCAGACCAGGGAGCTGGATCAGTAGTTAAAGGCAGCTGCTTGTGAAGCCTGCTAGTCCAGGATCAATTCTCCAGTACCCATGCAAAGCCAAATGTACAAACTGATTATATACATTGGAGTTCATTTGCAATGATAAGAGGCCCTGGCATGCCCATATTCTCTCTCTCTTCCTCTTTCTCTGCTTGCAAATAAATAATATAAGATTCAAAAAGGTTTCAAAGCCAGGGATGGGATACCTTCCAGTGAGTTGTTGGCCAGGGAGGTCCCTGATGCCCCCAAAACATTACAAGCCATTGCCAAGGCCCTTGGTTTCCCACCAGGAATAGATGGTAAGACCCTATTGCTGAAGAGTCCACATACTTGGACTGCAAGGCCACTGAGAAATCCTGCTGGAACTGAGCTGATAACCTCCCCCATGTAGACCAGCTGACAGAAAGCTGGAAGAAGCCATTCTGCATGCAGTTCAATGGGAGAGAAATCACCAGTAAAGATACTCAACAGTGGATACTACAAGTCTTAAATTTTGCCAGCTACGCCAACTGAGCTAACAGGTGCAATAGTGGCACATTCGTTATGGTGGAAACCAACTGCCCTCTAATTGAACTGGAGGCCTGCTCCATGGGAGGGAATATATCCCTGATACTGAAAACTTAAAAGAGGGGTAGTCATGAGCCCTAGGGGTGTAACGTCTGCTGCTGTCTGGCTAAATGTATATACTATGCTTATCAAACTGCCCAGTAAGCACTTCTCTTAATGTTCATACCCTTATATTAACGCTACTCTCACTTTTGGTAGAGAACCTTCTCTTTTCAGATGGCAGTGACCTTGGGATGATTCAGAAGACATCATGGTGCTGGAAGAAGAGATTGGAGTGCTCAGTACTGCAATATCTCTATCACACCTTCCAAGGCTCAGAATCTATTGCGGAAGAGGTGGCAGAAAGAACGTAAGAGCCAAAGGAAGGGTAGGACTCCTTACAACGTGCTCCCCCAGACACAAAATGGACTGGATATCCATTACCTCACAGTGCCTGACACTACTTACATAAGACCATCATAACAGGAGGAAAAGATCATGACATCAAAATAAAAGAGAGACTGATTGAGAAGGGGAGGGAATATGATGGAGAATGGAGTTTCAAAGGGGAAAGTGAGGGAGGGAGGACATTACCATGGGATATTGTTTACAATCATGGAAGTTGTTAATAAAAAAAATAATGTTTAAAAAAAAATAAATAAAAATAATGTTTTTAAAAAAGGCTTAAAAATCAGAGCTCTCCCCAAATACAGCCTTGGAGCACAGGAAATGATTGTTACATTAGCAAGCTTCATACCGAGCTGTGGGAAATGAACAGATCAAGACCCCAACCATCATCGCTCCTAGCATGAAGCTGTGCTTCTGACTGCTGCTCATGATACAGTTTCATTCCATCCAGAGAGATGAAAGGGCACAATTTCTGCTCTTTCTAGAGGGGAATCACATGGAAGGTAACCATCACAGCCCAGGACGGGATGTGCCATAGGAAACAGAGGCCAGAGTAAATTTGCAATGCCTTGAAAGCTCAGCTAAGAAGTTTGGAATGAAACTTCTTTAGGAATTCCTAACCTGGAGACAGAAGAGAAAGTGTGTCAAGGGTGGTATGTAAATAATCTCTAGGATTCCTTGAATTAAAGAATTTTTTTTCTCCTACAGTTACCCATAGCTTTCATTAGTTTTCTTTAAGAAAAGGGGCCAGGGCTGGAGAGATGGCTTAGCGATTAAGGCACATGTCTGCAAAGCCTAAGGACCTAGGTTCAATTCTCCAGGTCCCACCTTAGCCAGATGCACATGGTAGCACATGCATCTGGAGTTTGTTTGCAGTGGCTAGAGGCCCTGGAGCACCCATTCTCTCTCTCTGTGTTTCTAATAAATAAATTTTAAAAATTTTAACAAGAAAGGGCCTGTGTGGTGATGCACACCTTTAATCCCAGCACTGGGGAGGCAGAGGTAGAAGGGTCGCCATGAGTTCAAGGCTACCTCCAGGCTACATAGTGAATTCCAGGTCAGCCTGGGCTAGAGTAAGTTCCTACCTCAAAAATTTTTAAAAAGAAAAGGGTCCATCACCCCCAGTGATGTTTAGGAAGCATTGTCTATACTAAAAGCCATCATACTTTGGTGCAGTCAAATGACCACAGGTCTTTAGTGTAAACTCTTGCTCTGATGGGGTGGGAGCTGGAAGGAATTATTGAGGGGTTGATACAAAGCCAAGTGGTACAAAAGCTGTCACAGGGAAGGAGAAAGAATACATATGAAAGGTAAAATACATAGGATTGAAAGCCAGGTGTGGTGGCACACACTTTAAATCCCAGATTATATACTTATGGTCATGTGATTGTATAGCGTCGTCTGATTGGCTGAAGTCTCATCAGATGATTTTGCATCACCCAATCGGGATGGGTGAGCAACCATATTAGAATAACATCATGTGCTCATGCGCAGACAATTAGGATACAAAAGCAGTAAACAAGCTGACATGGCAAAGCCTGACGAAGCCAGCATGGCTTCCCACAGTTCCCCCTTTAAAAAATTGTTTGAACCTCAGGATACCCAATCCAGGACCAGCCCTCATGATGGCCAGTCCGATCGAGGGTAGAGCCCAAGACCAAAAGCCTGCTTAAGCACCTTCCCGAGTGCAATGAGAAAAATCCCTTCGGGGTGCAAAGGCTGCTCATGCAGGGATGTAAGCCTTCCAAGGTGCAATGACAACAAGGTCACTTGGTGTGCAAAGGCCTTACAATAGGCAGGGTGGAACTAACCATGGGATGTAAGCCTTCCAAGGTGCAATGACAACAAGGTCACTTGGTGTGCAAAGGCCTTACAGTAGGCAGGGTGGAACTAACCATCTCGCAGGCTTGCCAGCCACACTTGTGGAGATGCTCCTTGATCCAAAGCCATAAGTACCTGAACAATCTTTACGTTATCCTGCTGACGTTGTCGTCTGATTCGACAGATAAGCCAGAGACAGAACACCATACCACACAAAAGGGCTGCTCCAAACATAGCCACCCCCACCCATTCCTTAAAGAAAGAAAATGCAGAAGATAGCCAAGAAGTAAAATCTCCCAAAGAGATTGGCTCCAGATGAGTTCCATTCAGCTGTACAATCTGGAACAATAACTTCCGAGATAGCTGCTCTCCTTCAAGTGTCCAGTTTCCTGCCAAAAATTCAGCTAGCTTGCGACTCTGATTAAAAGAAGCAGTAAAATTAAATTGCAAAGGAGTAATACACAAATGTTGATACTGGGAAACACAGCCAAGTTGTAGAGACTCCAAACCAATCTGCTGAGGTCAAAGCTCTATTGGTAAGTCGTTCTAACAACGTCATAGTAAAAGAAGCATTTATCCCATAAGTTCTAGCGGCTTCTGTAAGATCCTTGAGCTCCTTATACCCTATAGGTTCATGGTATCTAACATGTGTATCATGAGTCTCAAAAACTGGATAAGCACTAGCCAGCTTTCTCCAAGTCTCTGGTTTTATCAAACTACATCCGGACGAAGGACACGCCCTGAACGGAAGTCGGCCATCTTGTTGTTTACATTTTTTACTTGTAGAGGCATAAGCTGGAGGAGGAGTAAAGACGCCATCTTGTCTGGGTCTAGAACATTCCCGAACATACTTGGTCTCTACTTCCTCAAAATCCTGTTCTTCCTCTGGAGTTAATTCTTCTCCCTCAGATTCACTAGAACTTTCTATATATAAATTTGTAAGTTCCGTTAAATCTGGATATAGCTTCAGACCTGAATGTGGCCCTTCCTTTTGTGATTTACTTTTATTCTGTGCACATTTATTCTGTTCTATCTGAAACCTAGGTTCACTTTTCATTTTAACCTTTTTTTGTTGTCCCCTTTTACTTTCTTCAGACTCTGACATGCTATCTTGATGATGTGCTAATATGCGTTGGCCTTCCCTGATCACTTCTTCACAACGTTTGTCCTCCAAACATGATCACACCAAGCGCCATAAGGGCTGTGTACCTGCGCGCAACTTTCGCGTTTCTGACTCACAGTCGATGTCTCTGCCTAGCTTATCCCAGCAGGTCAAATTTAAACCCCCAGTCAGCTCAAACCAAGGCGCTATCATATCCACTTCTTCCAAAAACCCTTTAAGAGTTTTATCTGAAATCTTAAGTTTACATTGTTTTAATACTTCCTGAAGTGGCTCCAAAAAGGTAGAGTGGTGTTGTCCCATTTTGCAACCTTATATACGTTACTTATAGATCAGTTACAGGCAAAAACTTATCATATAGCACCAGGGGACTTACCGGTACCACCGCTCCGTGTGTTGAGTTCTGAATCCTCCCTCGGAAGTATCCTCAGGGGTCCTCTCAACTGGCCGTTTGCTGACAAATTCCCGGGTTTCGGCACCACTTGTTGCGCCCCTCCCGCCAGCAGGAAGAACGACAACAGGATTCTTCTCAAGCACACTTTATTGGAAGCTCCAAACTGAAAGAGAGAAGGACCCCGACCCTACGGAGCGCCAAGCTTATATACTTATGGTCATGTGATTGTATAGCGTCGTCTGATTGGCTTAAGTCTCATCAGATGATTTTGTATCACCCAATCGGGATGGGTGAGCAACCATATTAGAATAACATCATGTGCTCATGCGCAGACAATTAGGATACAAAAGCAGTAAACAAGCTGACATGGCAAAGCCTGACGAAGCCAGCATGGCTTCCCACAGTCACAGGGAAGGAGAAAGAATACATATGAAAGGTAAAATACATAGGATTGAAAGCCAGGTGTGGTGGCACACACTTTAAATCCCAGCACTCAGGAGGCAGAGGTAGGAGGATTGCTGCAAATTCAAGGCCAGCCTGAGAATACATAATGAATTCCAGGTCAACCTGAGCTACAGTGAGACCCTACCTTGAAAAAAAAAAAGATTGAGTTTCATTTAGTCACTGCAAAGCAGGAATCTTCCCCAGATTGTGTATCTGGCTTTATGTGGGTATTGGGGAAACAAACCCAGGCTGTTAGGTTTTGCAAGCAAGCACCTGCTGAGCCATCTCTCCAGCCCCAAGGAGGCTTTTCCAAAGACTCTATAGCACCAACTGAGCTGCAGTGGACTATTTCAATTTTCACTGATAACAGGAAAGGGGAACATGAGTCCATGGTTTTCAGCCTAAGTAACAGTGTTATGCTTATAAGCCAGGCATGGTGGTTCATGCCTATAATCCTGCGCTTGGGAGGCTGAGGTAGGAGGATCACTGTGAGTTAGAGGCCAGCCTGGGGCTGCAGAATGGGTTCCAGGTCAGCCTGGACTAGGGTGAAATCTTACCTCAAATAATGTTTTTTAATTTATTTTCATTTATTTGCACATGTGTGTATGGGCATGCCAGGTTCTCTCACTGATGCAAATGAACACCAAATGCGTGTGCCAGTTTTTTTTGTCTGGCTTTACAGAGGTGCCGGGGAACCAACCAAGGTCAGCAGGTTTTGCAAGCAAACACTTTTAACCACTCCTTAGCCCTGGTGTTATGCTTTTAGTGTGGACCAGAACCTAAGAAGAAAAGCAGATTCTTGAGAAAAGGAAGGTAAGATAATGAAACTGGATTTGAGTAACCTCAAGTATCTCTGAAGTATGTATCAGTCAGAAGTCTTTTGGTTATGGGTGACAGAATTCAGATGAAACTGGCAGGATAGGTTTATATAACCCAAATTTGAGAGCTGTGGGCATG
Organism: Jaculus jaculus; assembly: GCF_020740685.1. Taxonomy (NCBI): domain Eukaryota; kingdom Metazoa; phylum Chordata; class Mammalia; order Rodentia; family Dipodidae; genus Jaculus; species Jaculus jaculus. Next base: position 171,506,749 of record NC_059102.1, on the reverse strand, counting down.
GTTCTAGCAGCTTTTCAAATGATGCTATCAGGGGCTGGGCTGAGGATGTAACTTAGTAGGTCACGTTTTTTCTTAGCATGTAAGCACTGCCGCATTTGATCCCAGCACTGCACACACCAGGCCTCATGGTGCATAAGAGGTGGAGGCAAGAGTATGGGAAGTTCAAGGTCATTCTTGGTGAAACAGTCTGAGACCAGCCTGGGCTGTGTAAGACCCTGCATTAGAACCAACCAAAAACTCAAATGAAAGCCGGGCATGGTAGCACACACCTTATGTCTGAGCACGTGGCAGACTTGGGTTGGAGAATCACCATAACTTTGAGGCCAGCCTGGGAGTACAGAATGAGTTCCAGCTCAGCCTGGGCTAAAGTGAGACCCTGTCTTGGGGCGGGGCGGGGGGGGAGGGGGAGGAATATATGTATATATTTCAGGACTGGAAAAAACTGAACATGTGTCCTTTGGTTTTGCAGGCAAGTGCCTTAACCACTAAGCAATCTCTACAGCTCAACTTTTTTGTTTTTTCGAGGTAGGGTCCCACTCTAGCTCAGGCTGACCTGAATCCACTGTGTAGTCTCAGAATGGCCTTGAACTCACAGTGATCCTCCTACCTCTGCCTCCCAAGTGCTGGGATTAAAGGCATGTGCCACCACTCCTGGCTAAAAAATATATTTTATTTATTTGAGATAGAGGGAGGGAGAGAAAGACAAAGAAAGGAAGGAAGAGACAAATATATAGAGAGAAAATGGGCACATCAAGGACTCCAGCCACTGCAAATAAACTCCTGATGTATGCCTCACCTTGTGAGTATCACAAGTATCCACAGAAAGCCAGATGTACAAAGTGGTGTATGTATCTGTAATTCGTTTGTAGCAGCAGGAGATCCTGATGTGCCCATATTTACACACACACACTCTCTCTCTTTCAAATAAATAAATATAATATAACATTTTAAAAAACAAAGAATATGACTTTAGAAACAGGTCCTTCCTTCATGGAACCCCAGCCCTGTATGACACTCATACTCATGATCGGTTAAGCCTTGTCCAGATTCCTGAACCACAGAAACTGTGAGAAAAATAAATGCGTGTTTTTCTAAGCCATTGCATTTTGAACTAACTTGTTACAACGTATCTCAGTAGTGTGACTGTCCCTGGTGGGGGGGGGGGGGCAGGTGAGATCAGCTTCATGTGAACCACATGATCAGGAAGTAAAGAACAAGTGTCTCCCCAAAGCAAAAGTAAGGTGGTGTTATCTAGTGTGAACAGCTGTTCATCTCACATGTCTGTTTGGGAATGTAAGAAGGCAGGTAGAAATGCATGCAGAGATGTACACTTGGCAGTGATTCATGCGTAGATGACAATGAGACTATAAGCATGGATAAATTTATGCCAGAGAAAAAGCACTCAAGGGCAGATCTCTTGAGAATAGCACAAATTAAAGGGCAGATGGAAGAAGAAACAAAAGGGACAGGTGAGGACAGAGGTATAAGAAGACATGTGTCACATGTTAGACAGTTAGCTTGTTTGGCTGGTAAAATATGTAACTGAGAAATCACAGGCTTCTGTTAGAAATCTGGACTTCCAGCTCAGAAGTTGTATATTAAGGGCTGGAGAGGTTGCTCAGTGGTTGAAGGTGCATGCTTGCAAATCCTGATGGCTTGGGTTCTCTTCCCCAGTATCCATGTAAAGCCACATGTGCAAAGTGGTACGTACATCTGAAGTTTGTTTGTAGCAGCCAGAGGCCCTGGCACACCCATACTCATTCTCTCTCTCTCTTCATAAATAGAAGTTGTATTTTGGAACCATCAGTATAGAAATGACTGTAGGGCTGGGCAGGGTAGTGCATACCTGTGATCCTAGAACTTGGGAGGCTGAAACATGAGGATTGTGAGTTCAAGGCCAGTTTGAGCAACAGAGAAAGACCATGTCTCAAAAAAAAAAAAAAAACACAATTGCCTGGGAAGCCTAAGGACCAAGATTCAATTCCCCAGTACCCATGTCAACCTCTCTCTTTCTAATAAATAAATTAAAAATTTAAAAACACAAAATAGCGCTGGGTGTGATGGTGCATACCCAGGATGAGATAGAAAGTTGCCATAAGTTGGAGGGCATCCTGGGGCTACAAAGAGTTCCAGGTCATCAGCCTGAGCTACAGTTAGACTCTGCTTCTAAACACACACACACACACATACACACACACACACACGAGAGAGAGAGAGAGAGAGAGAGAGAGAGAGAGAGAAGTAACTGTCAAAATCAGGCATCTGGATGACATCCTGTGAGAGTATGGAGAGAGAAAAGGGACATGTTCTTGGACAACAGGAGAAGGAGAGATTCTATAGGAATAGTTGAAGATAGGAGGCAATCCAGGAGAGAAGAGTCTCCCAGAAGCTGTGCATATTTCAAGAATGATATAGTCAACAATGACAAATGCTACAGAGGATATGTGGACAGAAAAATGAGGAGATATACTGGAAACCATTTCAGCAGGAACTAGGACCAAAAGTCAGACTTTTGCAAAAGTGTTTTAAAATATATAGTTATGGGGGTTGGAGACATGGCTCAGTTCTTAACGACCCAGGTTTGATACCCCAATACCCACATAAAGCCAGATGCACAAAGTGACACATGCACCTGGAGTTCATTTGCAGCAGCGGAGACCCTGATAAGCCCATTGTCTTTGCCTCTCTCTCTCTCCTTAGAAATAAATATTTGAAATATATTTAAAAAAAATTTTTTAATGGGCAGGTATGAAATATGCCTATGCCAGTCATAGAAAAGAGATATTGCATGTTCTCTTTCATAAGTGGAAGCTTAAAATAGTTTGAGGGACTAGGAAGATAGCTCAATGTTTAAAGGTACTTACTTACAGGGCTCGCTGGCCTGGGACCAATCCACAAGACATCCACATGAAGCTGTATGAGCATTCATTTGCAGTAGCAGGAAACATTGGTGTGCCCATATACATACATACACACACACACACACACACACACACACATGCATGAATGCAGATAAATAAATAGCCTGTGCCTGGGTTTGATTCCCCAATAGCCATGTAAAGACAGGTGCAGACTCACTTCAGGTTAAGATGGCGGCATAGGAACCATGCCTAAGCAGCCTAGGGGAGAAAAAGCAAAAAAAAAAAAAAATCAGCAAAATACACTCTTCTGCTAAAAAGTGAGGTGTATAAGAAATTACCAATGGCAGCAGAGAAGTAGGAAAGACCCAGAGCACCCAGAGCCCACACAGGCAGGCAGAAGCGGCTCCAGCAGCGGGGGCACCAGGTCCGCAGGGCCACAGCTGCAAGGCTCAGCTTGAGCCGCAGGAAAAGCCAGGTGAGGGGATTTTCCATTCACACCATAGCTCCTCGCAAACTCAAGAAACGTGAAGGTAGAACCGCAGAAAACAACAGAGGAGCAGATCACGAGGTAGAGGATGACTTGGACCAGCGGGAGAACTAGAGGACCATCCACAGCCTCCCCTCCCCCACGGGCAGCACAAGCGCCAGCAAGCACCAGAGACCTGGGGAGGGAGACCACAGTACCCAGCACCGGTGACCAGAGTAGGGATACTGTGACCCAGCCATGCTACTTGAACCCACAGAGCACCAAAGAAGGACCCAAGCAGGAGTGCAGAATAACAGACCAAAATCACCCCAAAAGGTAACTGGGATTACAGCAGGGAAGGGTCTTACTTGGTCACAAGCTGACTTGGAAGCCTCAGAAATCTTAACCTCTTAGTTGACAGGATTAGAGTGTAGGGCAACACACACCCTAAGAGACAGTGACTTTGTTAGAGGATCTGGTTGTCACAATACCGACTCTTGCATAAATACTCTGTCCTGTTTTTCATTGAATGTGAACATTGTTTAGTTAAATTTTAGAATCTGCCTGTATTTTGTTCCCTCAGCCTACTTTAATACTCTCATAGCAGGCAAACCCAACATCAAGGGTCACTATCATAGATATTTTGAGAGTCTTAAGAGCCACACCTAGCACCTTAAGCTCCTACCCTGAAGATATATAACATCAGATTGATTGATACGTCTAATAATACTGCGGCTAACTAGAAAATCCAAGCATTAAATTAATCCAAGATGTAAAAATATATATATTATAACACAAAAAGCACCAAAAATTGAGACAATATAAATCCACAAAAAGTATTAATGCATCAGAAATGACCTCCAGCGAGAATGATTTTAAGGAAATGTCTGAGAAAGATTTTCAAAAGAATGATTATAAATATGCTCAAAGAAGTCAAAGAGGAAATCAAAGGAATGAAAGGGGATATCAAAGGAATCAAAAGAATTAAAGAAGACACAGGAAACCAATTTAATGAAATAAAGAGGTCAATACAAGACATAAATAAGGAATTCGAAATAATAAAGAAAAACCAGTAAGAATTACTAGCAATGAAGACCACAGTCAATGAAATAAAATCTCTGTAGAAAATCTCACCAGTAGAATGGATGAAGGAGAGGACAGAATATCTAAACTAGAAGACCAGGTGGCAAATCTAATACACTACAACAAAGAGAAAGACAAACTAACAGGAATGTATAAATGGGGATTTCAAGATATTCAGGACACTATGAAAAGATCAAACATAAGAATTTGGGGCATAGTAGAAGGAGAATTTCACTCCAAAGGCATAGTAGGCATTTTCAACAAAATCACAGAAGAAAATTTGCCCCAAATTGGGAAAGAGGTGCCAATGCAGATACAGGAATCCTTTAGAACACCAACCAGACAAAACTTGGAAAGAACCTCTTTTCACCATGTTATAATTAAACTACCAAACATACAAACCAAAGAAAAAATACTGAAATCAGTTAGAGAGAAAAATAAAGTTACCTACAAAGGCAAGCCTATCAGGATTACGGCAGATTACTCAACACAAACGTTAAAAGCCAGAAGGGCTTGGAGTGATGTATTCCAAGTTCTGAAAGATAACAACTGTCACCCAAGGTTACTTTATCCTGCAAAGCTATCCATTCAAATAGATGGAGAAATAAGAACATTCCAAACAAACGCAGGCTAAAGGAACTCTTGAAGACAAAACGAGCTGTACAGAAAATACTTGAAAGAATTATCCATGCTGAAGACAAAGAAAAGCACTCATATAAGGAACCAGAAAAAAAACAAATCATACTCAAATACTAGTTAATACAAGAGAGCAAAGGTAAAACCGAAAGAACTACAAAAAAATGGCAAAAATAAATACACGCCTTCCAATATTAACTCTTAATATCAATGGCCTCAATGCTCCAACCAAAAGACATAGGTCTGCAGGCTGGGTTAAAAGCAGGATCCTTTAATTTGTTGCCTCCAAGAAACTCAAATTTCTACAAATGATGGACACTATCTTAGGGTAAAAGGTTGGAAAGCAGTGTTTCAAGCAAATGGGCCTAGAAAACAAGCAGGGATTGCTATCCTAATATCTGACAAGGTAGACTTCAGTCCAACATAAGTTAGGAAAAATAAGAAAGGTCACTTTATATTGCTTAAAGGCACATTCCAACAATGGAACATTACAATCCTAAATATATATGCACCTAACATGGGGGTCCCAACTTCATCAAACAAACGCTATTAGAAATAAGGTCACAGCTAACACCAAAGTTGTAATGGGTGATTTCAACATCCCACTCTCATCAATTGACAGGTAATCCTGGCAAAAAATAAACAGAGAGGCATCTGGACTAAATGAGGTCATAGAACAAATGGACCTCACAGATAGATATATGCAGGACATTTCATCCAAATGCTGCAGAATACACATTCTTTTCAGCAGCACATGGAACATTCTCTAAAATAGATCATATATTAGGACACAAAGAAAATCTTACCAAATCCAGGAAAATTGATATAATTCTTTGCATTCTATCTGACCACAATGGAATAAAACTACAAATCAATAGCAAGAAAAGCTATAGAGCATACACAAAATCATGGAAACTAAACAATACACTACTAAATGATGAATGGGTCAATGAAAAAATCAGGAAATCAAAAATTCATAGAGTCAAATGATAATGAGAACACAACATACCAAAACCTTTGGGACACAATGAAGGCAATCCTAAGAGGAAAATTTACAGCTTTAAGTGCCTATATTAAGAAATTAGAAGGATCTCATGTAAATGACCTAATGCTTCACCTTAAAACGGAAAAAGAAGAACACGCCAAACTGAAAATGAGTAGATGGGAAGAAATAATAAAGATCAGGGCAGAAATTAATGAAATAGAAACAACAACAAAAACAATCCAAAGAATCAATGAAACAAAGAGTTGGTTCTTTGAAAGAATAAATAAGATTGATAAACCCTTAGCAAATCTGACCAAAAGTAAGAGAGAAGAGACACAAATTAATAAAATTAGAGATGAAAAAGGCAGCATCACAACAGATACCAGAGAAATTCAAAAAATCAGAGGGACATACTACAAAAACATATACTCCACTGAGTATGAAAATCTGAAAGAAATGGATGATTTCCTTGATTTATATGACCTACCTCAATTAAGTCAAGATGAGATTAATCACTTAAAGAGACCTATATCAAGTATGTAGATCCAAGCAGTTATCAAAAATCTCCCAACTAAAGAGAAATGAAGGGAGGAGGGTACTCAATAGGTTGATATTGTATATATGTAAGTACAATGATTGAGATGGGGAGTTAATATGATGGAGAATGGAATTTCAAAGCGGAAAGTGGGGGGGGGATGGAGGGAATTACCATGGAATTATTTTTATAATCATGGAAAATGTTAATAAAAATTAAAATAAAATAAATCTCCCAACTAAAAAAAAGTCCAGGTACAGATGGTGAATTTTACCAGACCTTCAGGGAAGAACTAATACTATTGCTTCTTAAGCTTTTCCATAAAATAGAAAAAGAAGGAATCCTACCAAACGCCTTCTACGAAGCCAGCATCACCCTGATACCAAAACAAGGCAAAGATAAAAAGAAAATTACAGATCAATCTCCCTCATGAACATAGATGCAAAAATTCTCAACAAAATATTGGCAAACACATTGGACCCTCCTTGTTGATGTAAATGGGTCGTGCATTGTGGAGTGAGCCCCCAGTTATTGGTACGATAAATGTCTCTGCATATCATGAAAAAATATATATATATTGGCAAACAGAATACAAGAATATATAAGAAAGATCATTCATCCCAACCAAGCAGGCTTTATCCCAGAGATGCATGGATGGTTCAACAAACACAAATCAATAAATGTAATACATTATATAAATGGACCAAAGGACAAAAATCACATGGTCATCTCAATAGATGCAGAGAAAGCATTTGACAAAATCCAACATCCCTTTATGATAAAAGTCCTACAGAGACTGGGAATAGAAGAAACATATCTCAATATAATAAAGGCTATTTATGATAAGCCTACAGCCAACATATTACTAAATGGGGGAAATCTGAAAGCTTTTCCACTAAAATCATGAACAAGATAAGGGTGTCCACTGTCCCTACTTTTATTTAATATAGTACTGGAAGTCTTAGCTATAGCAATAAGGCAAGAGACACACATAAAATGGATACAAACTGGAAAGGAAAAGATCAAGTTATCATTATTTGCAGATGACATGATTCTATACATAAAGGACCCTAAAGACTCTACCAGCAAACTGTTAGAGCTGGTAAACACCTATAACCATGTAGCAGGATACAAAATAAATACACAGAAATCAGTAGCCTTCCTAACAACAAGCACACAAAGGATGAAATCAAAGACTCACTCCCATTCACAATTGCATCAAAATAAATAAATAAAGTACCTTGGAGTAAACCTAACCAAAGAAGTGAAGGCTCTCTACAGTGAAAACTTTAAACCACTCAAGTGAGAGATTGCAGAAGACACTAGGAAATGGAAAAACATCCTTTGTTCTTGATCAGAAGAATCAATATTGTAAAACTGACAACCTTACCAAAAGCAATCTACTCATTTAATGCAATCCCCATCAAAATTCCAATGGCATTCTTCACAGATACAGAAAAAACAATCCAAAAATTAATTTGGAAGCACAAAAAGTCTTGAATATCTAAAATAATACTGAGCAGCAAAAATATGGCTGATGGTACTACCATACCTAATTTTTTAACCTATACTACAGAGCCATAGTAATAAAAACAGCATGGTACTAGCACAAAAGCACTCATGTAGATCAATGGTACAGAACAGAGGACCCAGATATAAGTCTGGGTAGCTATAGCCACTTGATATTTGACAAAAATGCCAAAACTACTCATTGGAGAAAAGACAGTCTCTTCAGCAAATGGTGCTGGGAAAACTGGATATGTATCTGTAGAAGGACGAAAATACATTCTGCTCTCTTTCCATGCCAAGGCTCAGGGTCCGTTGCGGAAGAAGTGGTGGAAAGAATGTAAGAGCCAAAGTTAGGGTAAGACTCCTTACAATGTGCTCCCCCCAGACCCAGATTGGCCTGGATATCCATGACCTCACAGTGCCTAACACTACCTACACAAGACCATCATAATAAGAGGAAAAGATTATGACATCAAAATAAAAGAGAGACTGATTGAGAGTGGGAGGGGATATGATGGAGAATGGAGTTTCAAAGGGGAAAGTGGGGGGAGGGAGGGCATTACCATGGGGTATTGTTTACAATCATGGAAGTTGTTCATAAAAAAAAAAGACAGGTGCAAAAAAGTGGCACAAGTGTCTGATATTTGTTTGTAGTATCCCTTAAGAGATCCTGTTGTGCTGGGCTGGAAAAATGACTTACTTATTAAGGAGTTTGCCTAGGAAGCCTAAGGACCTCGGTTCAACCCCAGGACCCACTAAGCCAAATGTACAAGGGGGCACATGCATCTGGAGTTCATTTGCAGTGGCCGGAGACCCTGGCACACCCATTTTCTCTCTCTCTGCCTCTTCCTCTCTCTCTCTTAAATAAATAAAGAAATAAAATATTTAAAAGAAAGATTTCATTAAAAAAAGAGATCCTGGTGTGCCAGTATATATCTATAAACACACAAGTATACATAAATAAATAATTCAAAAATAAAATAAGGCCAGGCTTCGTGGCACATGCCTTTAGTCCCAGCACTTGGGAGGCAGAGGTAGAAGGATTGTTGTGAGTTCAAGGCCACCCTGATACTACATAGTGAATTTCAGGTCAGCCTGAGCTAGAGCAAGACCCTACTTCAGAATGCCAGAAAAGGGCTGGAGAGATGGCTTAGTGGTTAAGTGCTTGCCTGTGACGCCTAAGGACCCCGGTTCGAGGCTCGGTTCCCCAGGTCCCACGTTAGCCAGATGCACAAGGGGGCGCATGCATCTGGAGTTTGTTTGCAGAGGCTGGAAACCCTGGTGCACACATTCCCTCTCTCTCCCTCTATCTGTCTTTCTCTCTGTGTCTGTCGCTCTCAAATAAATAAATAAATAAAATTAAAAAGAAAAAAAACAAAATGCCAAAAAAATAAAAAATAAATAAAGAACAAAATAATAATAAAATAAAGCTGAGTGTGGTGGTACAAGTCTTTAGTCCCAGTACTGAAGGCTACCCTGAGACTACATAGTGAATTCCAGGTCATCCTAGGCTAGAGTGAGACCCTACCTTGGAAAACAAAAACTAATAATAATAATAATGAAATATATTTTTAATTTTTTTATTTATTTGAGAGAGAAAGAGGCAGAGAGGGAGAGAAAAAAATGGGCATACCAGGGCCTCTGGCTACTGCAAACAAACTCCAGACACATGGACCACCTTGTGCATCTGGCTTTACATGGGTACTGAGGATTCAAACCTGGGTCATTAGGCTTTGAAGGCAAGTGCCTTGACCACTGAGCCATCTCTTCAGCACTAAATAATTTTTAAGTTGGTTTTATAGTAGGAAAGAGTAGAATTATTACTAAGAGGCTAGGCCTGGTAAGGGATAGAGAGCATACAAAGTGGATAATAATGGGTATCAAAATATATTTAGCCAGGAGGAATAAATCCTAGTGTTGTAAGCACAATAAGGCAACTATGGTTCCCAATAACATATATTTTATGAAGAAGTAGAAAAAGAACATAGATGGAAATGTTAATCATCTTGACTTGATCATTACAGATTGTGAACATGTATTGACAATCACACTGTAATAAATAGACATGTGTTAATATGCACAACTATGTGTTAATTATAAATAATAGAAGGATTCCAGGTGTGGTGGTGCATGCATTTAATCCTAGCACTTGGGAGGCAGAGATAGGAGTATAGCCATGGGTTTGAGACCAGCCTGAGAATACACACTGAATTCCAGGTCAGCCTGTGGTAAAGCAAGACCCTACCTCTAGAAACCAATAATAATGATAATAATATAATAATAATAATATAAGGGCTAGAGAGGTGGCTCACGGGTTAAAGATGCTTGCTTGCAACATCTGCTGGTCTAGGTTCAATTTCCCAGCAACCTATATAAAATTGGATGAGCATTAATTTGCAATGGCAAGACACCTTGGCATACATGTGCACACATGCAAATACATTTCAAAACTTAAATCAAGATAAAATAAAGTAAATGGGCAGGGGCCTGGGAGAGAGCTCAGTTGCTAAAATATTTGCCTTATAAGCATGAAGACTTAAGTTTGATATGAAAAACCTATGTTGTAAAAGAAAACAGCTATGAGGGCTGGAGGGATGGTTTCGTGGATAAGGCATTGCCTGCAAAGCCAAAGAACCCAGGTTCGATTCCCCAGGACCCACATTAGCCAGATGCACAAGGGGGCACATATGTCTGGAGTTTGTTTGTAGTGGCTGGAGGCTCTGGCATGCCCATTCTCTCCCTCTCTCTCTTCCCCTCTTTCTCTGTCAAATAAATAAATAAATAAAAATAAAATATTTTTTAAAAAAGAAAAAGAAAACAGCTATGAGCCGTGGTGTTGGCATACATCTTTAATCCCAGCACTCAGGAAGCTGAGTAGGAGGGTTGCTGAGAGTTTAAGGCCATCCAGGGGCTACAGAGTGAGTTCCAGGTCTGCTTGGGCTACCTCAAACACACACACACACACACACACACACACACACACAGCCACGGATGGAAGGCCCATTTGAAGTCATAGCACGGGGAGAATGGAGACAGATCCCTGGAGGCACATGTCTACAGGCCTGGAGCTCCCTGGCCACCCAGTCTAGTCTACTTGGTGAGTCCAGGCCAGTGAGAGACCCTGTCTCCAAAAAAAGTAGAAGATATAAACTGGGTGTGGTGGTGCACGTTTTTAATCCCAGCACTCAGGAGGCAAAGATAGGAGAATTATGGTGAGTTCAAGGCCACCCAAAGACTACATAGTGAATTCCAGGTCAGCCTGGGCTAGAGTGAGACCCTACTTTGAAAAGAGAGAGAAGGAGCCTAAGGAACAACACCCGAAGTTGCCTTTGGAAGCTTCCATATACACTTGAACACGAGCGCACATGTATCAGAACACATATGCATGCACACATAAAAATAAATAAATAATGGGCACAGACACAAAGGAGCGATGTCATACCAGTGAAGGTTAGCATGTCTCTCTCTAGCCCAGGCCGACCTTGAGTTCACTATGCAGTCTCAGCTGGCCTTGAACTCATGGTGATCCTTCTACCTCTGCCTCCCAAGTGCTGGGACTAACGGTGTGCAGCACCATGCCCAGCTAGCATGTGGAATTTTTTTTTTTTTTTTTTTTTTAATGTGAGAATGAGAGAGAGTGTGTGAGAGAGAGAGAATAGGCACACCAGGGCCTCCAGCCTCTGCAATCAAACTCCAGCTGTGTCAGCACCCCTGGGGCCATATGAAGCCTTGCATGATTGCATCACTGGGCATCTGGTGGGACTTGGAGAGCTGAAGGAGTCTTTAGGCTTAGCAGGCAAGTGCCTTAACTGCTAAACCATCTCTCCAGCCTGCATATGAAAATTTTATTTGAGACAGTTTGAGGGAAGAGTTGAACACAGCACAGGCTAAGGTAAACATCTGGGCAGTATTTTTCATTTTATTTTATTTGACTTGATTTGTTTTGTTTTGTTTTGTTTTTTCGAGGCAGGGTTTCACTGTAACCCAGGATTACCTGGAATTTACTATGCAGTCTCAGGGTGGCCTTGAACTCATGGCAATCCTCCAACCTCTGCCTCCCAAGTGCTGGGATTAAAGGCATGCGCTACTGCACCCAGCTGTATTCTTTTTAAAAACACTTATTTATTTATTTGAAAAAGAAAAAGAGGCAGAAAGAGAGAGAGAGAATGGGTGCACCAGTGCCTCCAGCCACTGAAAACGAACTTCAGACGCCTGTACTAATTTGTGCATGTGGCTTGCGTGGGTACTGGGAAATTGAACCTGGGTCCTTAGACTTTGCAGACAAGCACCTTAACTGCTAAGCCATCTCTCCATTCGGTTGTATTCTTATACTGTTGTTTCTCAGACATTTTAGTTGCCTTTCTTCCTTTTGTCTTTTCTTTCTCTTCCACTTGTTTATTTTTATAATATTCATTTTCTTTTTTCTTTATTTGAGAGAAAGAGAATGGGTGTGCCAGGGCCTCTAGCCACTGCAAATGGATTCTAGATGCATGTGTCACCTTGTGCATCTGGCTTGCATGGGCACTAGGGAATCAAACCTGTGTCCTTAGGTTTCACAGGCAAGCACCTTAACCTCTGAGCCACCTCTCTAACCCCCTATTTATTTATTTTTTGAGATAAGGTATGACTATGTTACTCAGGCTAGCCTATAACTCACTATGTAGTCCAGGCTGGCTTGGAACTCAAGACAATTCTCCTGCCTTAGCTTTATAAATGCTAGGATTTCCGGTATGGCCATCATATTAGCTCCTTCTCAGTTGCCTTTCTTGAGTTCTAGTACATCTTTCTAAGATAACAGGGTCTAAAACTACTCACCAGCTAAGTGTGCAATAAACATTTTTTTTTAATTTTTCAAGGTAGGGTCTCACTCTAGCCCAGGCCGACCTGGATTTCCCAATATAGTAGTCTCAGGGTGGCCTTGATTTCATGGCAATCCTCCTACCTCTGCTTCCTGAGCGCTGGGATTAAAGGTGTGTGCCAACATGCCCGGCTCCTGCAGTAAACTGTTGTTGCAAAGATCAACAAAGTAGGGCTGGAAAGATAGCTCAGCAGTAAAAGGCCCCTGCTTGTAAAGCCCAATGGTCCCAGGTCAGTTCCCTGGTGCCCATGTAAAGCTAGATGCACAAAGTGGCCCAAGCATCTGGAGGTTGTTTGCAGCAGTAGCAGGCCCTGGTGTACCCATAACCACTTTCTCTCTGCCTCTTTCTTTCTTTCTCTCTATTTCATATAAATAAATACACACATGCACACACACACTTTTTTTTTTTTTTTTCAAGATAGGGTCTCACTCTAGCCCAGGCTGACTTGGAATTTATTATGTAACCTCAGGGTGGCCTGGAACTCAAGACAATCCTCCTACCTCTGCCTCCTGAGTGCTGGGATTAAAGGTGTGTGGCACCACACCTGGCTCAAAAATATATTTTTTTAGGGCTGGAGAGATGGCTTAGCGGTTAAGCGCTTGCCTGTGAAGCCTAAGGACCCCGGTTCGAGGCTCGGTTCCCCAGGTCCCACGTTAGCCAGATGCACAAGGGGGTGCATGCGTCTGGAGTTCGTTTGCAGAGGCCGGAAGCCCTGGCGCACCCATTCTCTCTCTCTCCCTCTGTCTTTCTCTCTGTGTCTCTCACTCTCAAATAAATAAATAATTAATTAATTAAAAAAATATATATATTTTTTAAAAGAGCAGGTTGGGTGTGGCGGCACATGCATTTAATCCCAGAACCCAGGAGGCAGAAGTAGGAGGACTACTGTGAGTTTCAGACCACCCTGAGACTACATAGTGAATTCCAGGTCCACCTGGACTAGAACGAGACCCTACTTTGAAAAACCAAAATAATAATAATAATTAATAAAGAAAGAAAAACCAGAAAGTAAATATGCAACCATATGGTCTCGGTTGCAACCTCTCAACTCTGCCATATAGTGGCTATAGAAAGCTACCATGGGTACAACAGGGCTGGAGAGATGGCTTAGCGGTTAAGGTGTTTGCCTACAAAGCCAGAGGACCCAGGTTCGACTCCCTAAGACCCATATAAGCCAGATGCAGAAGGGCACATGCATCTGGAGTTCGTTTGCAGTGGCTGGAGGCCCTGGTGCACTCATTCTCTCTCTCTCTCTCTCTCTCTCTCTCTCTCTCTCTCTCCCTGCCTATTTCTGTATATCTCTCTCAAATAAATAAATAAAATATTTTTTAAATTAAAAAAAGGAGTACAGGGCTGAAGAGATGATTTAGCACTTAAGATGCTTGCCTGTGAAGCCAAAGGACCCAGGTTCAATTCCCTAGTACCCATGGAACCCAGATGTACAAGGTGGTGCACGTGTCTAGTTTATTTGCAGTGGCTGGAGACCGTAGCGCACCAATTCAGCCTCTCTCTCTTTCTCTCCGTGAAACTCTCTCTCTTTCTAATAAATAAATCAATAAATAAAATATTTTCTTAAAAAGGAGTACAGTTGTATTCCAGTGAACTTTATGAGCCCAAAGATAGGCAGAGGCAGGAGTTAGCCTGTGGCTGTACTTTGCTGACCCTTGCCCTAAGGAAAGGTCATGGAAAGGGGTTGGAGACGTGCTAACTAGGGCAACTGCTGAGGCCAGATGGGGTCCAGACCTCCAGGAAAGGAACACGCCTCAGAGAAAAGGGGTTTTGTTGCTGTTGTTTGGTTTGGTTTGGTTTGGTTTTGGTTTTGGTTTTTCAAGGTAGGGTTTCACTCTAGCCCAGGCTGACCTGGAATTCACTATGTAGTCTCAGGCTGGCCTCAAACAAACAGTGATCTTCCTACCTCTGCTTCCCCAGTGCTGGGATTAAAAGCATGCACCACCAGGCCTGACTAGAAAAGATTGTGTGTGTGTGTGTGTGTGTGTGTGTGTGTGTGCGTGCGTGTGTGTGCGTGTGCATGTATGAGGACACCTGATGCAGCGTGACTCCCCTGTGTCTGCAGTGTAGCCCTCTACTTGTGAGTACCTAGAGGCCAGTAGTTTCCCAGCTGAGAAGCCTTCCATACAGTCAGTGCCAAGCATAAAAGTGTTTCAGAGGTGCTTGGGATGAGGCTTCATTGATAAGAGTACAGGCTTAGCAAGCACGGAGCTCTGGGTTTGAGTCCCAGCTCTGCATAGACCAGGTGTGCAGGCACGTACCAGCAATGCCAGCACTCAGGAAATGGAGGCAGAAGGATCAGTAATTTAAGGTAATCTTTGGCTACATAGCGAGTTTGAAGGCCAACTGTGATACATCAGAGAAACTATTAAAAATAAAACAAGGCTGGAGACAGTTCAGAGTTTAAAGGCACTTGGTTGCAAAAACCTGACAGCCTGGGTTCAATTCCCCAGGACTCATGTAAAACCAGATACACAAAGTGGTTGGTACATGTGTCTGCGGTTCATTTGCAGTAGAAGGCTCTAGTGAGTCTATCTATCTCCCTCTCTCCCTCTCCCCCACCCTCTTTCATTCTGCTTGCAAATAAATAATCAATAAAAATATTTTTAAGGTGAGCCAGGCGTGGTGACACACACTTTTAATCCCAGCTCTCGGGAGGCAGAGGCAGGAGGATCGCCATAAATTCAAGGCCACCCTATGACTATGTAAGTGAATTCCAGGTCAGCCTGAACTAGAGCGAGACCCTACCTCAAAAAAACAAACAAAAAAAATTTAAGGTTTAGAAAGAGTTTATTATAGTGACTATAGAGCCTAAGAGGAGGATAGAGGTTAAAGAGAGGAAAAAATATGGAGCTCTTACCCAAGAGGGACTGGACCAGGATTCCCAGAAAATTAGAAAGTTCACCAAAGGCCCAGGTTGTAGTCTTTTATGGAATAGATAAAGGCTAAACTAAAAAAAATAATAATAATAATTTTGGAGGTAGGGTCTTACTCAAGTCCAGTCTGACTTGGAACTCACTCTGTAGTAGGCTAGGCTCTAATTCACAGTGATCTTCCTATCTCTGCCTTCCAAATGTTGGGATCAAAGGCATCTGCCACCACACCTGGCCAAAAAAAAAAAAAAGTATTTGAAGGCTAGAGAGGTGGTTTAACAGTTAAGGCACTTGCCTGTGAAGCCTGAGGACTCACGTTCTACTCTCCAGGTCCCACATCAGCCAGACACACAGTGACGCAAGGTGGCGCACAAGGTCTCACATGCACGCAAGGTGGCGCACAAGGTCTCACATGCACGCAAGGTGGCGCACAAGGTCGCACATGCATGCAAGGTGGCGCACATGTCTGGAGTTCAATTTCAGTGGCTGGAGGCCCTGGTGGTCTGATTCTCTCCCTCCCCCTCCCTCAATTTCTCTCTTTGATTAAAAAAATCATAAATAAAATATTAAATAAACCTTTAGAAAGGTATTTGAGCCAGGTGTGGTGGCGCACGCCTTTAATCCCAGCACTTGGGAGGCAGAGGTAGGAGGATCGCCGAGAGTTCGAGGCCACCCTGAGACTACATAGTGAATTCCAGGTCAGCCTGGGCTAGAGTGAGACCCTACCTTGAAAAAACAAAAAAAGAAACATTTGAGAGAAGCAAGACAATGAAGATGAAGAGGAGCCTTATTGATGGAAGAGGGGAAACTGAAGAGGCTCACATGAAGAAACTTCTTTCAGTGAGGTAGGGACCATATTAGTAACAAACAAGTTCTTCCCTCCACTGATGCTTAAGCAGAGAGACAACTCTGCCAACATTTCTTCTTTCTTTCTTTCTTTTTTTTTTTTTTTTTTTTTTTTTTGGTTTTTCGAGGTAGGGTCTCACTCTAGCCCAGGGTGACCTGGAATTCACTATGGAGTCTCAGGGTGGCCTCGAATTCATGGCAATCCTCCTACCTCTGCCTCCCGAGTGCTGGGATTAAAGGCGTGTGCCACCACGCCCGGCTACTGCCAATATTTCTGACTCTGTCCTTCTGAGAAGCAGAAGTCTGGAGCCCATAGTCTCACATGATAGTTCTCTTGCTGTACTCAAATATGGGAGTAAGAACCCACTTGGCCTATGGGGATGGGAGAAAGTGCAGAGTAGAATATACAGGTGCATCCAGAACTCCCATAAGAGAGAAGTACATGAAGGTGGAGTAGGGTAGCTAAATGCCAAATTGCTCCTGTGTGTACTTTTTACACTCCTGTCACAGGTTAGATCATGTTGAGCTGTTCCTGGTCCACATTTTTTCCTTAGAAGGGATGGGAACAAGAAGGGGCATTGGAAGTTGTTAGTGGAAAAGGAAGTCTATGCAGGTCATACCTAGACACTGGGAATGCAAAGACATGAGACTGAGCCAAAGAGGGACCCATGAGGGTCCATCCTCTCATGAGGAACTGGAGCTGCTTCTGTCCCCAGGAGATGCTTGTGGAACAAGGAGGATATTTGCTTTGCAGACCAAGACAAATGCAGAAGAGAGCTGAGAGTAGAAGAGGCACTGGGGCCGCTGAATGAAGAAGTAGGGGTGCCTTTGGTGGAGAAAAGGGGAAGGACATCTTCAAGAAAGATGATGTCTTTAGAGCAGAGTAATGCCTACAGGAATGTATTTAAGAATCTAGACTCGTAAATGACCCAATGCTTCACCTTACAGCCTTGGAAAAAGAAGAACAAGGCAAACCAAAAATCGGTAGATGGGAAGAAATAATAAAGATTAGGGCAGAAATTAATGAAATAGAAACAAAAAAAAAAAATCCAAAGAATTAATGAAACAAAGAGTTGGTTCTTTGAAAGGATAAACAAGATTGATAAAACCTTAGCAAATCTGACCAAAAGTAAGAGAGAAGAGACACAAATTAATAAAATCAGAGATGAACAAGGTAACATCACAACAGATTCAGAGAAATTCAAAAAATCATAGGGACATACTATAAAAGCATATACTCCATAAAGTATGAAAATCTGAAAGAAATGGATGATTTCCTTGATATATATGACCTACCAAATTAAATCAAACTGAGATTAATCACTTAAATAGACCTATAACAAACATGGAGATCCGAACAGTTATCAATAATCTCCCAACTAAAAAAAGCCCAGGCCCAGATGGATTCACTGCTGAATTTTACCAGACCATTAAGGAAGAGCTAACACCATTGCTTCTTAAGCTTTTCCAAGAAATAGAAAAAGAAGGAATTCTACCAAACTCCTTCTATGAGGCCAGCATCACCCTGATACCAAAACCAGGCAAAGATAGAACAAAAAAAGAAAATTACAGACCAATCTCCCTCATGAACATAGATGCAAAAATTCTCGACAAAATATTGGCAAACAGAATACAAGAGAATATCAAAAAGATCATTCACCCTGACCAAGTAGGCTTTATCCCAGAGATGCAGGGATGGTTCAACATATGCAAATCTATAAATGTAATCCATTACATAAACGGGTTGAAGGACAAAAATCACATGATCATCTCATTAGATGCAGAGAAAGCATTTGACAAAATACAACATCCCTTCATGAAAAAAGTCCTACAGAGACTGGGAATAGAAGGAACATATCTCAATATAATAAAGGCTATTTATGACAAGCCTACAGCCAACATATTACTAAATGGGGAAAAACTGGAAGCTTTTCCACTAAAATCAGGAACAAGACAAGGGTGTCCACTGTCCCCACTTTTATTTAATATAGTTTTGGAAGTCTTAGCCATAGCAATAAGGCAAGAGACACACATAAAAGGGATACAAATTGGAAAGGAAGAGATCAAGTTATCATTATTTGCAGATGACATGATTCTATACATAAAGGACCCTAAAGAGTCTACTAGCAAACTGTTAGAGCTGATCAAAACCTACAGCAATGTAGCAGGATACAAAATAAATACACAGAAATCAGTAGCCTTCATATATGCTAACAACAAACACACAGAGGATGAAATCAGAGAATCACTCCCATTCACAATTGCATCAAAAAAAAAATAAATAAATAAAGTACCTTGGAATAAACCTAACCAAGGAAGTAAAGAATCTCTACAATGAGAACTTTAAAACACTCATGCGAGAAATTGCAGAAGACACTAGAAAGTGGAGAAACATCCCTTGTTCCTAGATTGGAAGAATCAATATTGTGAAAATGGCAATCTTACCTAAAGCAATCTACACATTTAATGCAATCCCTATCAAAATTCCAAAGGCTTTCTTCATGGAAATAGAAAAAACAATCCAAAAATTCACTTGGAATCACAAAAAACCTCGAATATCTAAAATAATACTGAGCAACAAAAATGAGGCTGGTGGTATCACCATACCTGATTTTAACCTATACTACAGAGCCATAGTAACAAAAACAGCATGGTACTGGCACAAAAACAGACATGTAGATCAGTGGAACAGAATAGAGGACCCAGATCTAAGCCCAAGTAGCTACAGCCACCTGATATTCGATAAAAATGCCAAAATTACTCATTGGAGAAGAGACAGCCTCTTCAGCAAATGGTGTTTTGAAAACTGGATATATATCTGCAGAAGGATGAAAATAGATTCTTCTCTCTCACCATGCACAAGAATTAAGTCCAAATGGATTAAAGACCTTAACATCAGACCTGAAACTCTGAAACTGCTAGAGGAAAAAGTAGGAGAAACCTTTCAACATATTGGTCTTGGCAAAGACTTTCTGAATACAACCCCAATTGCTCAGGCAATAAAACCACATATTAATCACTGGGACCTCATGAAATTACAAAGATTTTGCACTGCAAAGGACACAGTAAAAAAAGCAAAGAGGCAACCTACAGAATGGGAAAAAATCTTCACCAGCTATATATCTGATAGAGGATTAATATCTAGGATATACAAAGAACTCAAAAAGTTAAATAATAAGGAATCAAACAAGCCAATCAAAAAATGGGCTATGGAGCTAAATAGAGCATTCTCAAAGGAAGAAATACGAATGGCATATAAGCATCTAAAAAAATGTTCTACGTCACTAGTCATCAGGGAAATGCAGATTAAAACTACATTGAGTTTCCATCTCACTCCTGTCAGATTGGCCACCATCATGAAAACAAATGATCATAAATATTGGTGGGGATGTGGAAAAAGAGGAACCCTTCTACACTGCTGGTGGGAATGCAATCTGGTCCAGCCATTGTGGAAATCAGTGTGGAGGTTCCTAAAACAGCTAAACATTGATCTACCATATGACCCAGCTATAGCACTCCTAGGCATATATCCAACGGACTCATCTCATTTCCTTAGAAGTACGTGTTCTACCATGTTTATTGCTGCTCAATTTATAATAGCTGGGAAATGGAACCAGCCTAGATGTCCCTCAACTGATGAGTGGATAATGAAGATGTGGCACATTTATACAATGGAGTTCTACTCAGCGGTAAAGAAAAATGAAGTTATGAAATTTGCAGAAAAATGGATGGACCTGGAAAGGATTATACTAAGTGAGGTAACCCAGGCCCAGAAAGCCAAGCGCCACATGTTCTCTCTCATATGTGGATCCTAGCTACAGATGATTGGGCTTCTGCGTGAGAATGAAAATACTTAGTAGCAGAGGCCAGTAAGTTAAAAAGGAGACATAAAGGGAAGAGAAAGGAAGGGAGGAGGATACTTAATAGGTTGATATTGTATATATGTAAGTACAATGATTGTGATGGGGAGGTAATATGATGGAGAATGGAATTTCAAAGGGGAAAGTGTGGGGGTGGGGAAGGAGGGAATTACCATGGGATATTTTTTTTATAATCATGGAAAATGTTAATAAAAATTTAAAAATTAAAAAAAAAGAATCTAGACTCTTCCCCAGCCTGCCTTTCCATTCTTTCTATTCCCTTCCATTCATCCGAGGTGCCCACTGAATGTCCAGCCAATCCTAAACACATCCCACACTTCCTTTGTGCTGATCCTGCTCCTCAGCATCCTCAGCAGCACTTGCCCTCCTCACCCATCATCTTGTGTCTAAATCTTTCTTATTCACCAAGTGGCTGCTGCTGCTTCCAGGGAGCCTTTTTTTCTTTCCGAGGTAGCATCTCCAGGCTGACCTGGAATTCACTACCTCTGCCTACTATGTACTGGAATTAAAGGCATGTGCCACCACGTGGCACCAGGGATCCTTGTTGTATTCCATGCCTTTTTGGAAGTAAGTCCTCCTCCTCCCCTTCCTCCTCCTCCTTCTTCTTCTAATTTGTTTTTTCAAGGTAGGGTCTCACTCTAGCCCAGGCTGATCTAGAACTTACTCTGTAGTCCCAAACTGGCCTTGAAGTCATGGCAATCCTTCTACCTCTGCCTCTTGAATGCTGGGATTAAAGCCATGTACCACCATGCCCAGTTATTTCTCCTCTTTTAAAATTAAAAAGAAATGATTTATTTATTTAGGAGGAGGGAGAGAGAAAAAGAGAGAAGAAATGAATGAATATGCCAGGACCTTTTGCTGCTGCAAACTCCAGGTGCATGTGCCATTTTGTGCATCTGGCTTTACATGGGTACTAGGGAATCAAACCAGGGCTGGCTGGCTTTGCAAGCAAGTGCCTTTAATAGCTGAGCCACCTCCCTAGTCCCAAGCCCTTCTTTTTCTTCTGAATTTACCTGTCTCTCACCACAGAGAACACCTAGCAATCTCACATGGTACTATAGAAGTATTGAGCTGGGCTTGGTGGCACAAGAATTTAATCCCAGCACTTGGGAGGCAGAGGTAGGAGGATCACCATGAGTTCAAGACCAGCCTGAGACTACATAATGAGATTCAGGTCAGCCTGGACTAGAGCAAAACCCTACCTTAGAAGAAGGAGAAGAATTATTGAAGACAGCCACTTCCTAGCAGCTTGGTGTCTTCCTTTTATATAACACTTATTTATCAGAGAACCTTCTGGAAGCAGACATCCTACACATTCAGATGCTACATCCATCCCCTTTACCAGTACCCTGTGGTAGTTCTCTCTGGGCTAGGGTAGAGTCCTGAACACAGCAGCCTATAGCTATGTGAACACTAGACATCCAGAACCCATTTCCTGTCTAATTTTAGTGAACCCAGAGTCACTTTCCCCTAGTCCCTCAGCTGCTGCTTCTCCTCGTGGGGGAGATGCCACAAGGTATTTCACTTACATTGATTCAGGGGGTGAACTTGGGGGGGTCGGTGGTGCTTCTTCCTTCTCCTTCTCCTCCTCCTCTTCCCTTCCCTTCCTCCCTCCCTCCCTCTCTCCTTCCTTTCTTTCTGGTTCTTGTTATGAAGTTCAGGCTAGCCACACACTTGCAGTATGAATTTTGGGATTGTTGTCATATAACACCAAATCCAGCCTGTGCCTATTTTCTTGTAATTCTGGCATGTGCTGAAGACTAGGAATTTCACATGATGGTTGGAGGACCTAATGTGCCCCCCCCATAAATTGACTGTCCTTAAGTATCACACTGAGTAATCTCTACCCCAGCTCCCATGTGGCACACCAAGTCAAAAAATACATAGTTCCCACCACTTGGGAGGCAGAGGTAGGAGGATTGCCATAAGTTCGAGGCCACCCTGAAACTACATAGTGAATTCCAGGTCAGCCTGAGCTAGAGTGAGACCCTACCTTGAAAAAAAAAAAATTAAATTAAATTAAATAGCAGGGTGTGGTGGTGCACGCCTTTAATCCCAGCACTCGGGAGGCAGAGGTAGGAGGATAGCTGTAAATTCGAGGCCACCCTGAGACTACATAGTGAATTTCAGGTCAGTGTGAGCTAGAGTGAGACCCTACCTCAAAACAAAAAAAAAAAAAAAAAAGAAGAAGAAGAAGAAGAAAGAAAAGGCCCCAACAAAACATACAAACAAAAACCCAATAATACACTGTTATTCATCATCAGGACAAGGATTCTAGATTCAAATATAGTAGCCATGAGTCACTTGTGGCTATCTAAAAGTAATTAGCACAACTGGGGGTGACTATGACCAAAGTATGTTCAATGCACATATAAAAATGTCATGATGAGCTGGAGAGATGGCAGAGCCTAACAACCAGGTTCACTTCCTCAGTACCCACATAAAGCTGGATGCACAAAGTGGCACATTCATCTGGAATTTGTTTGCTGGGATTGGAGGCTCTGGAGTGACCTTTCATGCTTATTCTCTTTCTCTCTCTGCTTGCAAATAAATTTAAAAAAAAAAAAGTTTAAACGCCGTGATAGCCAGTTATAGTGCACACCTATAATCGTAGCACTCAGGAGGCCGAGACAAGGAGGATCATGATTTCCATTCAGGTCATCTAGAACTACCCTAGTGACATCTCACAAAGCAAACAAGCAGAGCTGGAGAGATAACTTAGAGGTTAGAAGCATTTGCTTGCAAGGCCTGATGGCTGGGGTTTGATTCCCCAGTACCCACATAAAGCCAGATACACACTACGGCACATGCACATCTGGAATTTGTTTGCTGTGGCAGGGGCCCTGGTGCACCCATTCCCTTTTCCTTTCATTCTCTTTCTACCTCTGTTTGCAAATAAATAATTTTAAAACTTTTTAAAAATTTATTTGCAAGCAGAGAGAGATAGAGAATGAGAATGGGCTCTCCAGGGCCTGCTACAAATGAACTCCAGACACATGGACCATTTCGTATATCTGGCTTTACATGGGTACTGGGGAATCAAACCCAGACCATCAGGCTTTGCAAACAAGTACCTTTAACCATAAGCCATTATCAAGTATCTCTGGGGCTGGGCATTAAGGTGCATGCCTTTAATCCCAGTACTTGGAAGGCAGAGGTAGGAGGATTGCTGTGAGTTTGAGGCCACCCTGAGACTACATAGTGAAATCCAGGTCACTCTGAGCTAGAGCGAGATGCTACCTCGGAAAAAAAAGGTACTCTTGGGCTGGGGAGATGGCTCAGTGGTTAAAAGTACTTGCTTGTAAAACCTGATGGCTCAGGTTTGATTCCCCAGTACCCCCATAAAGCCAGATGCTCGAAGTGGCAAGTGCATCTGGAGTTCATTTGCAAGAACCCCTGGCATGCCCATATTTTGTGTATATGTGTGTGTGTGTGTGTGTGTGTGTGTATGAGTCAGGAAAGTGCATCAAAAGCATGAAAATCTGAGCTCAGTCCTCAGTAGTTGAAATGTAGCTATAGTGAGGAACTGGCTTTTATACTGGTACTTTATTTTGTATGAATATATATGCGTGTTGCCTCATAAAAATTGCCCAAATGCTGGGTGTGGTGGCTGATGCTTGTAATCTCAGACCTGGGAAGACAGAGATGAGGTTCAGTGGGGTTTGCTCACCAGCCAGTCTAACCTAATTATTTAGTTCCAGGACAAAGAGACCCTGTCTCAAAGGAAGTGGACTATGTGCCTCAGGATGACCCCTGAGGTTATTTTCTGTTCTTCATATGCGCGCGCGCGCGCGCGCGCGCACACACACACACACACACACACACACACACACACAATAAAGTATATCAAACAAACAAACAACAACAACAAAAACCAGCCAATTCTTCACTCTACCCCCATTTCAAATGCTCAATAGCTCCACGTGTCTAGTGGTTATTACCTTGGATGACGAACATATAGAAGCATTTCCATCTTAAATAGAAATTTATAGGACAGCCCTGCTCCTGGTCCACTGTGGGCGAAAGAGGAAACTGGGGCCCCAGAGAAGGGCTGTGACGGGTGGCATGCTTGTTACGGGCAGATCTGGGCCTACAACCAAGCTACCTCACTCTCAACCTGAGACATCGCCCTCTTTAAAGCTTGCTACCCTTTATAGTGGAGACTCTGGGCTCCTCCAAGTCAGAGCCCCTGGCTGGGGCAAGCCTGTCCACCCAGGCGGGGGCAGGGCTGGTCCAAGGGGATGTTTGTGAGTGGACAGAGCTCCAGATGCTGTACATTCCTGATCGGGTCAGTCTTGCCCTGAGGCACTCAGGGAATTAGCTCCTCTGAAGAGACCCAGCTCCTCTTTGTGGAGTTGCCAACTTCCTGACCAGCCCAGGGGGTGCGAATGTTCAGAAGGCTCTGGCATCGCCTTGGGGTAATGCTATAAGGCTACGAACGTTACAGAAGTAATTCTCGTCCACGAAGCGTCGGAGATGAGCAGGAAATTGCCCCTAGTACATCTTCCGAGGTCTCCAAGTCCGGCAAAAGGGGCATCTAAGAGCAGGGTTGCTGCCAGCCCAGCCCCGGGGCCATACTTGGCGGGAATTGGATCTGCCTTCACCTGCAGCCTCGTGGGGGGGGGGAGGGGGGAGGGAAGGGCGCGGGCAGGGGCATCCTGGCGTGGGGGTAGGAGGCGAGGGGCCGGGGGGAGGGGGCGTCCAGGAGCGCCCTGACCTCGCGGGGCTGTAGGTAGGCGGAGAAAATGGGGGTTGGGGGAGAAGAGGGGAGCCTGGCAGCCAATGGGAGGGAGGATCTCGTTTCAAAAAGGGTTAACCCACAGCCAATGGGAGCCTGGGGGTGCGGATCCTGCTCACTCCATTCAAGAATCCCAAGTATTCAAGATGGACGGCAGGGAGTGTGGAAGGAGAAAGGGGGCGAGGGGGGAAGGAGCCAGATCGGCCAAAGAGACGGGGCACCGCGGCCAGCCCGCCCGGGAGTCCCGGTCCTCGGCCGGCGGGCGGAAGGGTGTCCGCGGGGCACCCGCGCCCGGCCGGGGACTGGGGCTGGCGGGGCGCGAGAGGGCGTGAGAAGGGGAGCGAGGCCAGGGAGGGGAGCCAAGAGGGAGGGAAAGGCAGAGAAAGAGCCCGGGAAGAAGAGGTGTCAGGCAGAGGAACGTGAGAAGAGCAATGTGTAGGTATCTGCAGCTCCCAGAAGGGTAAACGCCGGCTTTCGGTTTTCTTCTCTTGGCGAGGGGAGGGGTGCTCTGGGCTCTTTCTCTCGCCTGCTTTCCCTCCCTCCTCATTCTCCGCTCGTGGGCATCTTCTCTATTATCTTTTTCCCCCCTTTCCAAACACTATACCTGGAGAGCACCAGGCGTGTCTCTCCGAGGTGACTTCACTGTCATTTTCCCGTGGGGGGCGTGGTGGGATGGTGGGGGGCTGTGCAGGGCCGGCTGAGCTTAGGCCATCTGCCAGTCCCTGGCCTGGTGAGGGCGTGGGGGGGCAGGGGACTTGGAGGGTGTGTTTCGAGGGCAGGAGGAGGGCTTGTGCACCGCTACAACTTGTGGGGTGTAACCCACGCGTTGCTCGGGTGAGAGGCTGGCGCTGGTTACTGGCTGTGGGGTGCGAGGACGCGGAGCCGAGCTCCAGCCTGGCCGGGGAGCGTAGTAAGGGGTGCGTTATGCTGCGAGCAAGGCTGAGAGTTTGTGTGCGCGCGCGCGCGCGCGTGTGTGGTCCAGCCTCGAGGTGTGGGGGGCACAGTTGGGTGTCAAGAGAGCGCCCCTCACCCCACACTTCCAGCTGCCCTTCTTATCCCATTCACCGAACTGGGCTTTCAGGACCCTCCAGGTCTCCTCCTCCCGTCGCCATGGCTGCGGGTAAGGGGGGGGCCGGGAGGAGACAGTTGGAGCCAGCCCCCTGCCCCTGCTGCTCCAGCTAACCCCCCACCTGCCCTTTCTCTCCTTTCCACAGGCTGGGCCCCATCCCCTGCTGCTCTGCAGGGTTGGGGCCGGAAGATGGTGGCCAATGAGGAGGGGGAGCTGAGAGAACTTGAGCCAGGGCCTCCCCTCCCCCATTTCCTCCTCTGTTCCTACACCCGCTTCTGGAAGGAGCTGGGGGATGGCTCCTAGGCCCAAGGTGGGGGAGGGGTCTTGCTGGCTGGTGACTCGCTGGGCCCCTCCTAGGAATGAGTTGGGGGGTGGGAGCTCTGAAGGAGCCCTGAGCCCCAGTCTTCCCCCTCTTCGCTATCCAAGGGGCGATGTGGGAACTCCTTAAGGAAAGAATCTTCCTCTGGCTTCTGTGAAGCGTAATGGGTAGTCTCTTGTCTTTGCCCCTGTGCTCTCTGTTGGCCTGGTCTCGTTCCTAGTTGGCTTGCCCAACCCAGGGAGCAGAGCGATCTGGTGACTGACCCTAGCTGGGCCTTGGTTTCCGTCCATTAGAACTGTGCAAACTGTGAGGCAGAGCCTGGTGTTTGCAGATTACAGGAACAAACTCTGCCTGGGAAAGCCGGAGAGAACCTCTCATGCTTCCTGAGAGGGTGGGAGGAGGCTGGAGGGGAAGCCCAGAGGAAGAGCTCCCAACTGGAAGTCGGTCCTCCATTTTTTCCTGTTGGCTGTGGAGTGAGTGGGGAGGTCTCCCAGAGTCTGCTCCAATGCGTGAGGAGTCGCCCTTCAACCTCTGCCGCTTTGGGATGCACACACTTCACCAGGCTTCTGGGGCAGTGGCTGTAGCTGGAATGACTCTAGAACTTTTGAATATCCAATATCCGAGCCTTTGAATATCCAAGTGTCCTACCAGGACCACCTGGCATTGCGTTTTAGTCAAGTCTCCATTGTCCTGGGCTTGGTTCCCTAGGATGGGATGGGAAGGACTTGATGAGTGTGAAGACTTCCTAACTAGAGTCAGGACTGGAGGGGAAGACCATCTGACCCCACTATCGTGAAAGCTTATCCCTAATTCAGCAGAGACAGGGAATGTCCAATTTGCCTAATGCCAAATCCATTCATTGCTTTGAAGGCCTCAGAAAGGAGATGGAGGGTGAGTTTAAGCTGCTTGCACCTCCAGATGGAGAAGTTTCTTCTGCGTTGGGGCCTGTAACTACATTTCCTTGAGATCTGTAAGGCCCCTTTATGGAAACTTACGGTGTCTTAGAACAGGGGAGAGCAGAGAGCGCTGTGGTCTTGTGTGTGTCAAACAATTCTGGAAGGATTGCTGGCAGAAAGACATCCAGAGAAACAACCTTATGCCAGTGTCTGAGACAAGAGTTTTTTTGTTTTTTTTTTAAACCCTACTACCTTTGAGGAATATGTGCCAGGCTAGGAATCCCTTCTGCTGCTTCATGGGGCTTTACCACCACAAGGAAAGGGAAGCACGAACTGGAAAGGAGTGAAGACGACGACCAAAAAGAAGTGGAGAAAAGTGGAGGAATAATACTGTGCGGAAGGCTGTAGTGGAGATAGGAGCAAAGAAAGGCCGAGAGCTGAACGGGCCGGGCCTGGGCGAAGGGGCGCGGGGGCGGGGCCGGCGTGCCTCTGCTGCCGGCCGGAGCTCTTTTCACATTGTGCTACTGTCTGCGCCTATCACGAGCAGTGCAATGTTAAAAGGGCATCGGCCTTGTAGTGCTACCCAGCGCCGGCTGCCGCCTCAGCACTCTCTTCTCCCATCCAGGCACCAGTCAGCTACCTGGGTTGTAGAGGGAAATCTTAGCAGGCCTCATAATGGCTCACATTTATGGTGCCGCTTTCTGTGTACCATACATGGGCTAGACGTTGCGTACATCATCGCGATTCCTACCAACTTCTTGGTGGGTTCCAGCATATCCATTTGTTAACTTAAAAAAAAAAAAAATTTGTGGTGGCACCCACCTTTAATCCCAATGGTAGGATGATCCCTGTGAGTTTGAGGCCAGCCTGGAACTACATGGAGTGAGTTCCAGGTCAGCCTGGGCTAGAGTGAGACCTCAGCCTTGGAACCCCCCCCCCAAAAAAAAAAAAAAAACAGGGCCAGAAAAGTTGAAACTATTCGGCCAAGGTAATAAAGCTCTTAGATACAGTGCTGCCCTGAGCTGGAGGGGGAACCCATC
The DNA here is from genome assembly GCF_020740685.1 of Jaculus jaculus. Taxonomy (NCBI): domain Eukaryota; kingdom Metazoa; phylum Chordata; class Mammalia; order Rodentia; family Dipodidae; genus Jaculus; species Jaculus jaculus. The sequence goes on along the minus strand of NC_059102.1, from coordinate 171,478,144 downwards.
TTTTTAGTAGATCTGACCTGAACCCAGGGGTGGCAGTGTTGGGTGCCACCTGCTGGTTATATGAAGATATATTCTGATATCTAAGGATAAATATGTTGACGATGGGTTGTGTTCCCAAATAGATGCACTTTGGGATGGAGAGTGGGTGACATTTGGGGAAATTATAAGATCCCGAGAGTACCTCTGAGAAGGAAGTATTCAGGAAAAGGGCTAAAAGGATGGATCCTTGGGCAAAAAGACCCGGATGGCCCTTATAACCTATACCTATTAGCTCCTTCCTACCTTGAAGGACATGGAAAGACATCTCCTTGTCCCTCTACCTATAGTTCTCAGCATGACTTGATCACATGCTGCTTCTTGAGGATAGACCTGCCTGGTACCGGACCTGACCTTAGAGATTACATAGGATCCAGCCCACAGGATGACTTTTCCAGGAGAGATTACAAGGGATTTGAAAGTAACTACTTGCATTTCTCTGTTTCCCACAGGGCCTAGGGGGTTTCCTTAGAACTTGTTACAGTAAATAAAGCAGCATGTTGGGGAAGTTTCTTCAAGAAAGCAGCTAATTGTGCCAGGGCAGAGTTTGGAGCTAGCTACCCTTGGTGTGGGAGCTGGGCCTGGAAGATGGGGTGAGGGCCCTGCTACATACTGAGAAGAACATGAGCATTGATCACTAGGTATGTAGCAGCTGAAGGATGGACCAGACACCCCCACCCTGTTCCCTGTCCTTAGGAGTTCCTAGTTTAAATTTGCCCTTTCCTCACCTGTGATTTCCAGTTGTTTTCAGCCTGCCCACAAGGTCTCCCCATTCTGATGTTAACAGCATTGGAGATGATCTAGTTAACTTTACATTTCTTTAGTCATTTAGAACTATTTGAACCTTCTTTCTGGGCACAAACATTCCTTTGATGATGGTACTCTTGTTTAAAAAAAAAAAAAGCGTGGTGGTACACACCTTTAATCCCAGCACTTGGGAGGCAGAGGTAAGGGGAGCGCCGTGAGTTCGAGGCCACACTGAGATGACATAGTTAATTCCAGGTCAGCCTGGGCCAGAGTGAGACCCTGCCTTGGAAAAAAAATGCAGTTGCATCAACTGGTGCATGAATATGAAGTTTGTTTGCTTGAAGCAGCAAGAGGCCCTGGCACATACATACACACAAACACAGAAGCTGAAGGTTTAAAAAATTATTTTTTAAAAAGTTTGTCTAGCCAGGCATGGTGGCACATGCCTTTAAACCCAGAACTAGGTAGGAGGATCACCATGAGTTCGAGGCTACCCTGAAACTACATAGTGAATTCCAGGTCAGCCTGGGGCAGAGTGAGACCCTACCTCAAAAAAAAAAAAAAAAAAAGTTTGTCCAGCCAGGCATGGTAGTGCATGCCTTTAATCCCAGCACTTGGGAGACAGGTAGGCGGAGGGCTATGAGTTTGAGGCTACTCTGAGATGACAGTGAATTCCAGGTCAACCTGGGCTAGATTGAGACCCTACCTTAAAAAAAAAAAAAAAGTTTGCATATTTCTTTAGGACCACTGGTAGAACCATTGAGATGAAATCTAGATTCATTCTATGTGTACATATTTATATGCATCATATATAATACAAATATATAATGTCTTGCCTGTTTTGTTTGTCCTCAGTGTTCCATCCACCTGCACCTCTAGTCCAGCTGCAGTAAATGTAGTTTCCTCAAATTAGCTTGAGCCGCTCAAACAGTTCTAAATTGCTCTCCTCATTAATCATAGTCTCTTCTGTGAAACCTTCCTCAACTCATCAAGTCCAAGCTTAGGCTTTCTCTGGGTTGGTTTCCTCTATTCCTGTCAAGAGCCCTTACCATGCACTGGTGATTGTTTTCCTCCCACTACCTGAGACCTCCAAGTCAGCATGTATGACAAATACTGGTCGCTGTATAAATATGTGCAGTATCAATGAATGGAGAATAGGTCTAGAAATAATGTAGCTTACAAAGGGTGATTTTTACAATATGTGCAGTTTGCCCTGGTGCTAGGCATTTCAAAATAAGAGGTGGGGATTCCACATCACTATCCCTGCCCTCGTGTTGCTTCTGTCACACTGTGGCATCGATTCTACAACTTTGAACTGTTTATTTTTTTTATTTTAGGTTAACTGACAGAGAAGCAACTCAGATCATTTGTGTTTTAGCCTTAAGTGTCCAGGAGCTGAGTAAGAACATTCCAGAACCAGGCTAGAAAGCTAACACATGACAAAAGAGAACATTCTGGGATAAGCTTCATCCAGTTGGCTATTCTTCAGCCAGGCAAAGGTGAACTCACTGGTGATAGTTAAGACGCGGAGAGTGTTGGATGTGTGCCCTGGAATACATCTTCCCCCACACTCCGTTACCTTTTCCTAAACCTGGAGGATCTTAACAAACAACTGCTGCCCTCTAGCGGTCTAAAAATCCAGCGTGCCCCACAGATACTGACGTCTGCTAGTCAAATGCATGGTAGGAACACGAAGAAAAGCTAAAACAATGCCACACAGTTGCTTTTCCCCTTTTATTAAAAATAGACCCAAACACTTTATCATACAAAAGTTTCTTTCGCTGGTGGCAGCCACGGGAAAGACTGGTCCCGCAGCATTGATGATCCACCTCCCCTCCAAGGGACTGGGTCCCAGGGAGCAGTGGCTGAGCCTTAGAGAGCGCCCATCAAGACTTCTGGCTCTGGCAATAGCCAGCTCGGGGCGGGGGCTGTTCCTGGGACAGCGTCTCCCACCCCACCCAATGGCAAAGGTTACATACTCAAAAGTGCCTCTTTAGTGCCAAGGTAATCAGGTGGAGGGGTGTGAAAACCCCCGTCCCTGACTTAGAGTCTGGGGTTTGGGTTTTTGTCTTTTTTTCTTACCCCCCTTCTAACCATCCGCTTGCACCCAACCTAGTTTCCATGAATAGTGGTGGGAACTTCACTGTCAGACTCTGGGCTTCTGAGGTTCAGGCTAAAATTTCACTCCAGCCCAAGCCTTTGCTGTTCTGTGACCTAGGATCTACTAGCCTCACCACCCAAGTTTTCTCCTGTAGACTCCAAGAAAAGAAAAAGAAAAGGTGGGTCAGATGACTCCTACGGTCTTATCTGCCTGAGTCCACACTCTGCCATCAAACTCCAGTCTTCAGTGCCCCCAACCATCCCCTTACCCCCCTTGTGTATTTCCCTGACTGCTACCCACTCCTGAGCTTTGGCCACCCCTGGGGTACTCCAGACCCCTGTTCCAAAGGGGCGTGGTGGTGCTGTGGTAGAGGAAGGGAGACATTGGTTGGAGCCGGGTTTCCTCAGGGGTGGGTGGTACTCATGCTGGTGTGGACTGCTTTGCAGGGCCAGGGGTCAGGTGTGAGGGGGGTGGGGCATGCGGAGGAAGGGCACAGCCTGCCTGAGCCCTTCAGTCCCAGCCGTTGTCCTTCACCATGTGTGACATCTCAATGATGTACTTCCCTTCTTTGTACTTCTGGCTCGTCTCAAATGCTTGTTCCTAGTGGAAAAGAAAGCAGGGGAAATGGGAAAAGCTCCCCTCCAGGCCCCACTGACCCCAACGAGGCCAGCCTCCCACCTTTGACCGTACAAAGACCTGGCGTGTGGTCATGGGTTGTTGAGGGGGTATGAGCACTGTCTACAAGTCCCCAAGTACTTACATATTTCCAGCCTAGTGTGGTTTTGCAGCTTTCGCAGAAAATGTCAGCTACCGAGTGCAGACCGGTGAGCAGGAGACGCTGTTCAGCTGGCCCACAACCCACGTTGACCCTGTCTCAGGAAACAGGAAGGACCCAGCACCCAGTAGGGTTGCTTTGTCAGTTCAGCCCCCAACCAGTCCCAGAGGACTTCCTGGAAAGAACTAGAAGCCCTGCCTTCAGCAGCCCACCCGTTAATGACTAGTGCCTTTTCCACAAAACTGCAGACCTGATCCCCTTCACAAAGTGGGAGGTAAAGTCAAACTACCAGATCCTTCTCATGGCTCAACTTTTTTTTTTTTTTCCACAGAGTTAAGGTTGTTTGCACATATCAGCACACACCCACAAAGAAAGAGGTAGACTCACACTGAGTTAAACAGGTAGGCTCGGCCATGGCTCCCTTGGAAGGACTGTGGAGACAGGATAGACAGTGACCACTGGGTATCCCCCAGCCCGGCTAGGATGAGAGGGAGAGCAGGCACTCCATTGCCTTGCCGTCGGCCCGCAGTGGGAGTAGGGCAGTGGCGGGCCCCCACTTCGGTGTTTACCTTGGAAATAAGCTCATCGTGTTTGGCCAGGTGCGCGCGACAGTGGACGCAGCTGTAAGTGCGGTGGCAGCGGGGCAAGTAGCTGCGGAAAGTCTTTGTGGGCAGACAGGCGGGGGCCGGGCCCGGGTCACAGCTGGGCATGACGGGCTGGAGGACGATGCCCTGACGGGCTGGAGGGGCTGGCGCCGTGCAGCCCCCACAGAGACGGTCGCAGGTGAAGCAGCGGAGCAGGTTGGCTAGAGCCGTGTTTCAGGGCAGGAGGAGTGTGGGGGGGCTGCCCGGCCAGGGCCCCCCCAGACGAGAACCAAGTAGAAATGGAAGTCACCTGACAAGAAGGGAGCGTGCATCAGGGGAGCTGTGACCTCATGAGGAGCCACACCTGAGTGGGTAGAGAAGATGAGGCTCAGCTCACCTGTACCACTGCGTTCCCCATCACCACCAACCCTCCTCAGCCTCCACTTGTACCATCTGCCTGTTCTCTGGAGTCTTATTCTGCTCTGGCAGCGGTTCCAGGCTTCTTATGCCATGGCCAGGGACTTGATATCTCTCCTGGGGCAATAGCAGTCTCCACCATTTCCATCGAGAGCTGCCTGCTGTCACAGACGCTGCCCTGGTAGCAGCAGCCAAACCCTCCTGTGTTTGGCAATTCTGTGAGGATCCGCACCCTAACACACTAGTAGGCTATGGGCCTCCTAAAAGTTGGGGTTTGTTTTCTTTCTGATGGCTGCCATTTGCAACACAATCTGTACATATTCTGAGAGGTGGGGACCAGCAGGCAGGTACACAGCCCTGGCTTCAGTTCTGTGCGGGAGCTGGGTCCTACATTCTGGGACTCCGTTAGGACTTTGTCTCCTTCACAAGGGGCTGTTGGCCCATCTTGTATCCCTGACTACTCATCCTGGCCCTGAGGGAGCCCTTGCAGGCTTTTCAGCCTCTGAGCCTCTCGTCACTATTCACTTACTGTTGCCTTAGCCCTGAGTTAAAGGTGTAGGCATACAGCCCTAGGAGATAAGATAATTTTCCCACAACTGGACCAAAAGCCAGGCTTCTGGGCTGTGTGAGATACCCTAACAGCACCATCCACAGGAAGGAGTAAGGAGACTCCTTATTTTTCAAAGCTGGGCTTGCATGCACCAGGCAGAACATGTTTCTCCCTTCTCCCAGGAGCTGGGACAAACACCAGTGAGTCTGCGTGACTGAAGATGAAATTAAGTGCTGGGTTCCGATGAGGAACCTTGTGCTGGCATCTGCTCCGCGTGGCTGGGGTGCTGCAGGCAGAGGATAGGAGGGCGGTGTCCTCTGCCTGCTCTGATAAGCAGGCGAGGTGCTGCCTTCTCAGTCCCAGGCATCCCCTACCATGATGGGTGGCTTTCAGAGGTGCCCACGGAGTGCTCCGGTGGTGCTAGACCACTGAGCAGAGGAAGCAGTGTGGCTCCGGTTGCTAGAGCCAAAAGGCTGTTCCCATCCTGTCCTCTGTGGTGGCCACAAGCACCCCTACTTTTCCATTTTCCCCAGGGGCTGCCAGGCAGTATCTACACATAGCCCCCTGAACGAGATCATCTTCATTTTCAGTTCCTCTCCACCTGGCTGAGTCCCAAGAAGACACCTTGGGCTGAATTCAGGGTGACATTGGGCCCTCCTTTCGAGGAGACTACAGTTCATAATCCACTTCACTGCCTTAAACTTTGCCTGTGCGTTCCCCTTCAACACATAACCACCTGGAAACAACCACTTTCAAGGGTCCAGAGGAGGATGTTAGCTCCAGCTCCGGCTTTCTAAGGCTCCTTCGCCAGCCTCCGTGCGACTGTCACACCTCCCTCCCTCTCCCCAGCTTCCCTGTCCAGCACAGGGGAGACTGTAAAGACCAGAAAATCGCCGAAGGGAGAGTTGGGGTCATTTCTTCTCCCATCTCTGATCAAGAGAAGCAAATCGGACAAATGACTTGGGGGGGTAAAACCCTCAAAAGGTGAGTCTAGTCCAAAAGACGCTTCCCTGATGTGAGATGGAGCTGGACTGGGGGGAGGTAGCGAAGAGGTGAGGGTGGAGGGGGACTGGCAGCTGACAGTGGAGGCTTGAGGAACCAGGTGCAAATCCCGTGCCACTCAGGAAAAATAAAGCGGGGGAGGGGGACGCCTGCTCACAATGGATGTTCTCATCTGCTTTGAGGCTTTGCCTCCCCCTGGGCTGGTATTTTCATTATGGTATGGTCCAAGTAATTAGCAGCGCTGCCAGCTCTCAGGGCGGGCTTTGGGGGTCTGCACCAGCAGCAAAAAAAGCAATAAATAAATAAATAAGCAGTGGTGTCTGATGCTGCAGCCAAAGTTGCCGGGAAATCAAGTGCGAGAATCGTCAGAGCTTGGGCGAGCGATGGAGGAGCCCAGAGAGGAGCAGAGGCAGCGGGGAGGGGGAAGGGAGGACAAAGGGTGGATGAATAATGCTTTTGCAAAGAGGGGAAAGCAACACGCAGCAGGAAGGGGAAATTTGCAAAGGGGGTAAAATTCATTTGGAGAAGGGCTGCCCCCTCACCTTGAGGTCTGCTCCAGAGATCTCCGTCTATCTCTCTCTCTATCTCTCAATCTCTCTGCTCACTCTTCTCTCTTCTCTTTCGGCTCCTTCAGTGGGGAAGGGGATGGGATTGGGGAAAGAAGGTTGGGGGCCGAGGACTGAGGCTGCAAAGCGGAACAACTGCTGGGGGCCAGAGGTTGCCTCTGGCTCTGTACCTCCGTCTGAGGGTGAATGTGGCTGTGTGTTGTGAGGCTGCATCATAACACTGTGAGTCATCCATCCCCCCACCCCCTCACCTCCCACGTCAGAGCAGGGCTGGGAGACACAGGAGGCGGGCTGGGAGGGAAGGAGGGGGCAGGCAGTGAGGGACCAAGGCTGGGGAGTGAGAGCAGAGGGATGGCTTGGGAGTGACAGGTGCTAGGGATAGGCCAAAGCAAGAGAGGTAAGTTGTTAAAAGAAGCAAGGCTATGTGGCCAAGGAGATCGAACCTAAGGGAAGGGCAGGGCTGAGCAAAGGAGTAACAGTGGCAGGGCTGGAGAAAGGAGGTTGCAAGACTGGTGAAGCAAGAGATGGATGTGGACAGCAGAAGCCAGGAAGTAGACACACACTCAACATGTCACATTTCCTCACTTCAGCTCAGACACCAGCCCTGAAGCAGGGTGAAGAAGGATATAGTTATAGTCATGGATGGAAAACTGGGCCCCAAAACGTGTACATTACAAATTCCTACCTTCAAAGTCTAAACGTTGAATACCCCCTTTAGAGAAGTCATAGACCAAATATGGCATCTTGCATATAGAAACCTCTTATCTACCTCCAAAATTCTATTTCATGAATGCAGACACAAATTATGTGCTTTCTAGTGGGCTATAAACTTTCTGAGGCAAGTCATTAGAAACTTCTCTGTATCCCAGGATTGCAGTGCCTGGCGCAGAGTGCTGCCAGAAGGGGCTTTTGAAATCAGTCAAGTGGCATCTTCAGGTGAGAACCAAGTATCTGGCTTTAGTTGTCAAAACACCCGAGTTGAAATCTTAGGTCCACCAACTACTCACCAGGAACCACAGGCAAGTGCCTGATACTCTTTGCACTTACCTTTCCTCTTTTGCCAGGAGAAGCTAAGAATAGTTATTTCCTGCAGAGGGATTGAGGCTGTTTCAGGCAAATGTCTGAACCATTAATCAATCTCTCTAGCCCTATTTTTTTTTTTTTTGACAACTTCCATAATTGTAAACAATATCCCATGGTAATTCCCTCTCTCCTCCACTTTTCCCTTTGGAATTCCACTCTCCATCATATTCCCTCCTCCTCTCAATCAGTCTCTCTTTTATTTTGATGTCATCATCTTTTCCTCCAATTATGATGGTCTTGTATAGGTAGTGTCAGGCACTGTGAGGTCATGGATATCCAGGCCATTTTGTGTCTGGAGGAGCACGTTGTAAGGAGTCCTACCCTTCCTTTGGCTCTTACATTCTTTCTGCCACCTCTTCCACAATAGACCCTGAGCCTTGGAAGGTGTGATAGAGATATTTCAGTGCTGAGCACTCCTCTGTCACTTCTTCCCAGCATCATGGTGCCTTCTAAGTCAGCACAAGGTCACTGTCATCTGAAAAGAGAAGCTTTTCTAACCAAAAGTGATAGTAGCATTAATATATGGGTATGAACATTAAGAGAAGTACTTACTGGGAGGTCTGGTGAGCATAGTATATACATTTAGCCAGATAGCAGCAGACATTACACCCCTAGGGCTCATGACTGCTCCTGTTGCAGGTTTTCAGTATCAGGGATGTATTCCCTCCCATGGAGTGGGCCTCCAGTCAAAGTCAAAGTACAGGGCGGTTGGTTTCCCCCATAACAGACATGTCACTATTGCACCCGTTGGCTCATTTGGCCTAGCTGGCCAAATCTAAGGCTTGCAGCGTCCACTGTTGAGTATCTTCATTGGTGATTTCTCTCTTTTCCATTAAAGTGCATGCAGCATGGCTTTTTCCAACTTTCTGTCAGCTGGTCTACATGGAGGTTTTCAGCTCAGCTCCAGTAGGATTTCTCAGTAACCTTGAGCCCAAGTATGTGGAGTCTTCAGCAATAGGTTCTTACCATCTATTCCTGGTGGGAAACCAAGAGCCTCAGCAATGGCCTATAATGTTTTGGGGTCATCAGGGACCTCCTTGACCAACACCTCACTGGAAGGTTTCCCATCTCTGGCACTGAAAATTTTCTAGCAACAATCTATGGCTCCTGAGTGTTCCAATGTCCAAAAATGTAGGTTTCCATATGACTTATTTATATCCTCTTAGATTTTGATTAGGGCCCCCCTCCACCTTTCCTCAATCTCTTCCCCTGACCTCACTTAGGCCATTTCACCATTATTAATCTGTTTTATATGTATGTATGTATGTATGTGTATGTGTGTGTGTGTGTGTGTGTGTGTGTGTGTATATATATATATATATATATATATATATATATATATATATATATATATATATATCCTATTAAGATCCCCCCCCTTTCTATTCCCTTTATATCTCTTCTAGCTGACTATCCTCTGCTACTGAGTTTTCTTCTTACTCACCTAGAAGTCCAATCATCTGTAGCTAGGATCCACATATGAGAAAGAACATGTGACATTTGGCTTTCAGGGCCTGGGTTACCTCACTAAGTATAATACTTTCCAGATCCATCCATTTTCCTGCAAATTTCATAACTTCATTGTTCTTTACTGCTAAGTAGAACTCCATTGTCTAAATGTGCCACATCTTCATTCTTCACTCATTATCAGTTGTACATCTAGGCTGGTTCCATTTCCTAGTTATTGTGAATAGAGTAGCAATAAACATGGCTGAGCAAGTATCTCTAAAGTAGTGAGATGGGTGGTATAGCTGGGTCATATGGTAGATCTATTTTTAGCTGTCTCAGTATACTCCACACTGATTTCCACAATGGCTGTACCACACTGCACCAACAGTATAGAAGGGTCCCTCTTTTTCCACATCCTTGCCAGCATTTATGGTCATTTGTCCTCCAGATGGTAGCCAATCTGACAGGAATGAGATGGAATCTCAACATAGTTTTAATCTGCATTTCCATGATGACTAGAGATGTAGACCATTTTTTAGATGTTTATATAAACTTTTAAGTTAGTATACAAAATAACAGGGTTCATTATGTCAGTAGTCTTTCTTTTAAAAAAAATATTTTAAAGCCAGGCGTGGTGGTGCATGTCTTTAATCCCAGCACTTGGGGGGCAGAGGTAGGAGGATCACCATGAGTTCGAGACCACCCTGAGGATACATAGTGAATTCCAGGTCAGCCTGAACTAAAGTGAGACCTTATCTTGCGAAAAAAAAAAAAAAAAAAGGGCTGGAGAGATGGCTTAGCGGTTAAGCGCTTGCCTGTGAAGCCTAAGGACCCCGGTTCGAGGCTCGGTTCCCCAGGTCCCACGTTAGCCAGATGCACAAGGGGGCGCACGCGTCTGGAGTTCGTTTACAGAGGCTGGAAGCCCTGGCATGCCCATTCTCTCTCTCCCTCTATCTGTCTTTCTCTCTGTGTCTGTCACTCTCAAATAAATAAATAAAAATAAAAAAAAGCCAGTCATTTGGGCTTGCATCAAAATTATTATTTTTTTATTATTTATTCATTTGAGACAGAGTGAGAGAAAATGGCAGAAGGAGAGAAACAGAATGGGTATGACAGGACCTCTAGCTCCTGAAACAAACTCCAGATCAAGTGCATCTGGCTTCATGTGGGTACTGGAGAACTGAACTCAGGCCCTTAGGCTTTGCAGGCATGTGTCTTAACTGCTGAGCCATCTCTCCAGCCCTTCTTTCTATTTTGAATTAATGTTTACTTGCAACACTGAGGCAAGAGGACTGCAAATTTGAGAGCAGGTCTGGGCTACGTGGTAAGAACCTAAGCAAATAAATAAAAGCCAGACAAACAAAAACTGCATTCTCAACTTAAGCCCAGAGAGGACCTACTATTAAATTAAATTAAGACATGATGCCAGATTTATGTTTTATGGAGAAATTATATGTATTTTTTTTTTTGAGGTGGGGGGCTCACTCTAAGGCTTATAGACCAGGTTGACCTGGAATTCACTATGTAGTCTCAGGCTGGCCTCAAATGTTCCTACCTCTACCTCCCTAGTGCTGGGATTAAAGGCATGCACCACCATTCCCCAGCAGAGAGAGAGAATAGGTGTGCCAGGACCTTTAGCTGTTGCAAATAAACTCCAGATGCATGTGCTACTTTGTGTGTCTGGCTTTAGATGGGTACTGGGGAATCAAACCCGGGTTGCTAGGCTTTGCAGGCAAGTGCCTTAACTGCTAAGCCATCTCTCCAGCCCAGAAATTATATATATTTTTTTGGTTTTTCGAGGTAGGGTCTTACTCCAGCCCAGGCTGACCTGGAATCACTATGGAGTTTCAGGGTGGCCTTGAACTCACGGCAATCCTCCTACCTCTGCCTCCTGAGTGCTAGGATTATAGGCGTGCGCCATCACGCCCGGCCCAGAAATTATATTTTACTTTGCTATTTTCATCAGCTTCCAGTTGAAATTCATCTGGCTCACAAACTTTTCATAGAATGCTGTATAGTGTTTATGTCACCAAAATATGTGTACCCAGAGTATATCCCCTAAGAAGAAACTTACATGCTGACCTTGAACTCACTCTGTAGCCCCAGGCTGCACTTGAACTCACACATTCTTCTACTTCGGCCTGGGATCAAAGGCAAGTGACACTTAGGTAGGCAAAAACTTAAGGGTTTGTTTTTTCATTTGTTTCGGTGTTTCAAGGTCTCATTGTAGCCCTAGGCTGACCTGGGATTTACCATGTAAACTCAGGGTAGCTTTGAACTCAGGGTGATCCTCCTACCTCTGTCTCCAGAGTGCTGGAATTAAAGGCGTGTGCCACCAGCACTCAGAGGCAGAGGTGGAAGTATCATTGTGAGTTGGAGGCCACCCTGAGACTACATAGTAAATTCCAGAATTCCAGGTCAGCCTGGGCTAGACACCTACTTCAAAAAAGAAAAAGAAAAAGAGAAAAGAAAATGAAAAATTTGAAAGACAAGGCCTTCTAGAAAACAGTGTTGTGGCTGGTTTATTCTTCTTTCACTTGTAAGGAGGGGGAGGGGAGGGGTTAGGGCAGGAAAAATAGGTAATAGCAATTGCTTGCTGGGAAGAAGAAAAAGGAATTCTGAATAGGAAATTAGGAATCACTCTGGGGTTAGGGTAAATTCAGAAAACACAATGAGTGGGCTGGAGAGATGGCTTAGTGGTTAGGGCACTTGCCTGCGAAGACAAGGACCCAGGTTTGGTTCTCCAGGTCCCATGTTAGCCAGATGCACATCATGGCACATGCATCTGGAGTTCTTTTGCAATGGCCTGACATGCCCATTCTCCCGCCCCCCAGCCATCTCTAGTAAATAAATTTTTAAAAAAAATTTAAAAAAGCAGTGGACCACAATGTGTGCATCTTTTTGTTGTTGTTATATCTTTGTTCTTTTCACAAAGTGTGTATCTTGAGAGATAGTACAAGAAGTTTGGAGCTGGGCATGGTGGCACAACACCTTTAATCCCAGCATTTGGGAGGTAGAGGTAGGAGGATCACCGTAAATTTGAGGCCAACCTTAGACTACATAGTAAATTCCAGGTCAGCCTGAGCTAGAGTGAGACCCTACCTCGAAAACACAAACAAACAAAAGTTTGTAGCTGAGAAGAATGGGGAAAAGAAAGACATCAGAAGTGGTGGCTCATACCTGTAATCCCAGTATTTAGAAGCTGAGGCAGGAGGATTGTCATGAGTTTGAGGACAGCCTGGCCTGAGATACTGTTCCAAAAACAAACCAACAAAGAAGAAAGAAGGAAGAAGAGAGAGAATATGAATATCCAGGCACCAAATAAGGAAATGAACGATGAATTTGAGGAGCCAGTCTTGAAGAGATAAGAGCAATGATAACTAGTTTTGTTTGTTTTCCAGCAGAGTCTCACTCTAGCCCTGAGTAACCTGGAGCTCACTCTGTAGTCTCAGGCTGGCCTCAAATTCAATATTGATCCTCTACCTCAGCCTCCTGAGTGCTACGTATTAAAGGTGTGTGCCACACTATGTCTGGCCAATAATCACTGGGTTTTTTTTTCTTTGTTTGGTTTGGTTTTTTGAGGTAGTGTCTTACTCTAGCCCATGCAGTCTCAGGGTGGCCTCGAACTCACAACAATTCTCCTACTTCTACTTCCCCAGTGTTATTATTAAAGGCATGGGCCACCACTCTCAGCAATAACTACTTTTGAAAGCATGGATTTAAAGTTTAGGAACAAAAATGATTGCCAGGAATTTCAATCAGTGAAGCACCAAAGTGATCAAAGATTTAGCTGGAGAGAAGGACACATGAGGACAGAATCCTTTTTGGTGGGAAGTAAATGACAGGAGTGCTTGGTGAAGATTGAAGTGAGAAGGGAGAGTGTGGGCAAGCAGATGTTTTAAATGTTGTGTCCTTTTTTCTTTGTCTAAGAAGCAAAGTGGAGAGCAGTCTGAAGCGGGGGAGGGTTCTTCCTAAAATCAACTGGAGATGGTTGGTTATACAATATCCACATAAAGATGACTTGCAGGTATTTGGGAGACATTGGCTTAAGCGAGAGTGTGGAAGAAAAAAAAATCTAGGAGACAGGTTATATGGAAAAGGGAGAGTTCCTCAGAAAGTTGAGACTTGGAGGCTCAAGACATGAAATTCTGAAGGTAGAAGATCAGCACATACAATAACAGTTAACTGAATAACTAATGGCTGCATGGTATTAAAATAAATTGGGTGTGGTAGTGCACACTTTTAATCCCAGCACTTGGGAGGCAGAGGTAGGATGATCTCTGTGAGTTCAAGGCCACCCAGAGACTACATAGTGAATTCTAGGTCAGCCTGGACTGGGATAAAGTGAGACCCTTCTTGTTAAGAAAAAAAAAAAAAAAAAGCCTGGCGTGGTGGCGCATGCCTTTAATCCCAGCACTTGGGAGTCAGAGGTAGGAGAATCGCCATGAGTTTGAGGCCACCTTGAGACTACATAGTGAATTGCAAGTCAGCCTGGGCTAGAGTGAGACCCTATCTTGAAAAACAAAACAAAAAAAGTTAAAACAAGCCCTCAGAGAAGTGTCAATGCTAAGTGGGCCAGCCATAGAAAGGCAGATCAGAAAGTTGTCCCAAGATCCTCAGTCTGTATTCATCAGATGAGCGGGATGAAAAAAGTACTCACTATTATTTTATTTATTTATTTATTTTTAGTTTTTTGAGATAGGGTTTTACTCTAGTCCAGGCTGTCCTGGAATTCCCTATGTAGAGTGATCTCGAATTCACAGTAATCCTCCTACCTCTGCCTCCGCAGTGCTGGAATTAAAGGTGTGTGCCACCACGCCCAGCTCTTTTTTTTTTTAAATATATTTTTACTTATTGACTGACTTGAGAGAGAGCAAATGGGCATGCTAGGGTTGCAAATGAACTGAGACACATGTACTACTTTGTGCATCTTACTTTAGGTGGTAGATACTGGAGAATCAAACCTGGGCTGCCAGGTTTGCAAGAAAATACCTCTAACCTCTGAGCCACCTCCCCGGCCCCTCACCTTAAAACAAATATTTTATTTTTATTTATTTGTGTGAGAGAAAGAAGGAGGGAGAGAATGAATGAGAATGGGAGTGCCACTGCAAATGAACTCAGGACACATATGCCATCTTGTGCATCTGGCTTACCTGGGTCCTGGGGAATAGAACCAGGATCCTTGGCTTTGCAGAAAAGTGCCTTCACTGCTAAACCATCTCTCCAGCCTCCCCCTCCCCCCTTTTTTTGGTAAGTAAATTTAAAATGGGAATGACCATTATTCTACAAAATTCTTTCAGGAATTAAATGAGCTTATACCTGTGAAGTCCAAGGAACAGAATCTGACATCTATATAACTGCCATTACTAAAATTGTATTCAGATTGCCAAATTCTTGGTTTGACTTGGTATTTATTACTTTTCTCATTGCTATGACCAAACACCTGACATGAAGGAACTTAAGGGGAGGAATGGCTGACCTTGGCCCCTGGTTCAGGGGCTAGAGTCCAGCATGGTGGTAGGAAAGGCATGGCAGTAGGAGTGGCTTACATCTGTGGTGGGAGCTTGCTTAGATATGGACAGATCCCAAAGCAGACAGGGGAGAATACTGGTGCTTTTTTTTTTTTTTTTTTTTTCCCCAAGGTAGGGTCTCACTCTAGTCCAGGCTGACCTGGAATTCATTATGAAGTCTTAGGGTGGCCTCAAACTCACAGTGATCCTCCTACCTCTGCCTCCCAAGTGCTGGGATTAAAGGCATGCAACGCCATGCCTGGCTTTAATATATATATATATATATATATTTTTTTTTTTTGAGAGAAGCAAAGAGAGAAGAGAAAAATGGGTATGCCAGGGCCTTCAGCCGTTGCAGATGAACTCCAGACACATGTGCCACCTTGTGTACCTGGCTTACATGGGTCCTGGGGAATCAAACTTGGGTCCTTTGGCTTTGCAGGCAAGCACCTTAATAGCTAAGCCATTTCTCTGGTCTTTCTTTTTCTGTTTTTATTGAGCCAATGGAAATGGTATGGTTCACATTCAGGGTTAAACTCGGTGGAAACACTCTTTCAGACAGCCAAAGACATGCCTCATTTATGCCCCTAGTGTTTAATAATTTGATCAAGTTGGCAGTTGAAATCAGCTATCACAGAGTCATACCTCTACTAATAACTGAATGACTGGGCAAGTATCTTTGCCTATCTTAGTGTCCTTCCCAAATGAAATCAGAGATAATTAAGCTAACTTTGTGAGATGCTGTGAAACAAGAGACCTGAACGAATTTAGAAAAATGTAAAGTAAGCCTGGCATGGTGGCACACACTTTTAATCCCAGCACTCTCGAGGCACAGATAGGAGGATTGCAGTGAGTTTGAGGCCAACCTGAGACTACACAGTTAATTCCAGGTCAGTCTGGGCCAGAATGAGACTCTACCTCAAAAAAAAAAAAAAAAGAAAAGAAAAAGAAAAATAAGAAAAATGTAAAGTATTGTATAAATAGATGATACTGTTCCAGCTTTCCCAGCCTATAATAAAAACTTAGAAGCTTACATCAGATACTTTCTGTATTATAGGCATTGTGCTTAGTGCTTTACATGTATTATCCCATCTAATCTTCAAAACAACTTTAAGAGGTTGGATACTGTTATTATCCCCATTTTACAGTCAAGGAACGTCTCAGGGAAAGGAAGCCTGTGATTTGCCCAAAGTCACACATTAAGCATACAATTCAAGCTTCCAAAGACCAAGCTCATGAACACTGGATTATAGTCATGGCTGGATCTGTTGGTCCTACTGGGCAAATGACTGACCTTGTATAAACATCAAGAAATTTTCCTAGGAAAACAATTATGATTAGGGGCTGGGGGGGGATGGGGAAGGAGGGAGAGAGATTGTTGGGTAATGAATAATTTACATGGTAACTGGATGATATACGTGATTTTTTTAAAAATGTTTTTTCAAGGTAGAGTCTCACTCTAGCCCAGGCTGACCTGGAATTCACTATGGAGTCTCAGGGTGGCCTGGAACTCACGGCGATCCTCATACCTCTGCCTCCCGAGTGCTGGGATTAAAGGCTTGCACCACTGCACCCAGCTATGGATTTTATTCTTTTACTAAAGAAAACAATTTCAGCTGGGTTTGGTGGCTCACGTCTGTAATTCCAGCATTCAGGAGGTTGAGAGAGAAGTATCTCCGAGAGTCTGAGGGTAGCTTAGCCTGGGCTATATAGTAAGATCAAAATAAAACCGAAAGAAGTTGGGTGTGGTGGTGCACGCCTTTAATCCCAGCACTCGGGAGGCAGAGGTAGGAGGATCGCCGAGAGTTCGAGGCCACCCTGAGACTACATAAGTGAATTCCAGGTCAGCCTGGACCAGAGTGAGACCCTTCCTCGAAAAACCAAAAAATAAAAATAAATAAATAAAAATAAATAAAACCGAAAGAATAACAATTCTGAGTGATTTCTATTTATTTATTTGAGAGACAGGGAGAGAGAGAATATGGGTGTGCCAGAGCTTCCACCGCTGCCAACGAACTCCAAACGCTTGAGCCACCGTATGCATGTGGTCCTGGGGAATCGAACCTCGGTTCTTTGGCTTTAACCGCTAAGCCATTTATTTCTCTAGCCCCATTCTGAGTGATGTGACTTTTTTGTTGTCTTTTGGAGGCAGGGTCTCACTCTAGCCCAGTCTGACCTGGAATTCACTATGGAGTCTCAGGGTGGCCTCGAACTCACGGTGATCCTCCTACCTCTGCCTCCCAGGTGCTGGGATTAAAGGCGAGCGCCAGCTACCACGCCCGGCTCTGAGTGACTTCTACGTGCTGTCGGGTACAGAAAGTCAGCTCTGCGTAGCCTCAAGCGGACTGTTTTCCTCCCCACTTCCCATACCCCTAGCTTTCCTCCCTCCCAACCTGGGTTTTAACTTCCCCACTTTCTGGCTAGTGGTCTAGGCAGGCAGAAGACCCGGACAGCTTGCGCTCTTCATTTTAGTCCAACCCTTCGCCTTTCTAGACCGTAGGTGGAGCGGGACTCTGCAACTGGCACGCCCCGGCTGCGTCCCCGCCCCCACGCGCAAGCGTCCAGGCCAGGCCTCCCCCCGCTGGCTCGCGCACAATGACTGCACCTCCCCGTCCACCTCTGGCGTCACGCGCACAATCCTGGAACTACAACTCCCAGAAGGCCGAGCGGCGACGCGCGCTCACCTCCCGGCAGTCCCAGCAGGGACTGCGCGGCCGCGCTTCCTCCCACCGTTCAAGAGACGAGCCGCGTTTGCTTTCCAGCACGTCTGTATCTGAGAACGCGGCGTGCGGTTCCGCTTAGGTCCTGTTTGGAGGCGTCTGGGCTTATCCTTCTTGTGGCTGTGCAGGTGAGATAAGAAACTCAAGGACGCGAATGTCTCCTTGGGATCTGGGCAAATTGATTGGGGTGCGGGTCAGGATCAGAAGTAATTATTCACGTTTCTTTGGCGTTGCCTAGTTTACAAAGCGCATTTTCACTTCCCAAAGCCCCTGTTATCGCACAACAGCTGTGTGTGTAGGGAAGTGTGTCTCTAGTTGAGAGCTGAGGAAAAGGTGTAAGGATTAAGTGAGTGATTTACGGACACTCTAGGATTCCCAGATCCAGTTACATCGGTGTCCTATTCATTTATTTTGATTTATTGATTTGTGGGTGAGAGAATGAGTTTGGGCCTACTCGGGCCTCTTTCCCCTCCAATAAACTCCAGTCATGTTCCTCTTTAAGCATCTAGCTTTACATGAGTACTGGGGAATCGAACGCTGTTTCTTAGACTTTGCAGGCAAGCGCTTAAACCACTGTGTGTGCCACCTCCCCATCTCGGGTGTTTCTTGTTTACATGCTATTGCAGAGGCCCTTTTCTTTCTTGTTAAGTAATAGTTGGGGAGTGAGCGTCTGTTGTCTTGAAGTCTGGCATGTACCAGAGAACGATGAAGAGAGAGTGAAGATCAAGTCTCCTGTCAGTCTGTAGAGAGTTTCTCCATTATATCTGATTCCTTCATTCATTCATTCACTTTAAAAAAATATTTATTTTTAAATATATTAATTAATTAATTAATTAATTTGATAGAGAGAGAGAGAATGGGTGTGCCAGGGCCTCCAGCCACTGCAGATGAACTTAACACATGAGCACCTTTGTGCACCTGGCTAACGTGGGTCCTGGGGAATTGAACCTAGGTCCTTTGACTTTGCAGGCAAACACCTTAACCACTAAGCCATCCCTCCAGAACCTCACTTTTTTGTTGTTGTTTGTTTTTCGAGGTAGGGTCTCACTTTAGCCTAGGCAGACCTGGAATTCACTATGTAGTCTCAGGGTGGCCTCGAACTCACAGCAACCCTCCTACCTCTGCTTCCCAAGTGCTGGGATTAAAGGCCTGTGCCACCATGCCCTGCTCCCTTTTTAAAAAAAAAAAATCGAGGTGCCTACTGATCTAGGTACTAGATATATAATAGAAAACATAATCGTTCACAGGTGTGGTGACACATACCTTTAATCCTAGCAGTTTCAAGGACAAGGTAGGAGAATTGCTGTGAGTTTGAGGTAAGCCTGAGACTACATACTGAACACTTACCTCAAAAAACAAAAACAGGGCTGGAGAGATAGATGGCTTAGCGGTTAAGCGCTTGCCTGTGAAGCCTAAGGACCCCGGTTCGAGGCTCAGTTCCCCAGGTCCCACATTAGCCAGATGCACAAGGGGGCGCACGTGTCTGGAGTTCGTTTGCAGGGTCTGGGGGCCCTGATGCGCCCATTCTCTCTCTCTCCCTCTGTCAGTCTTTCTGTCTGTGTCTGTCGCTCAAAAAAAAAAAAAAAAAACAAAGCCGGGCGTGGTGGCACGTGACTTTAATCCCAGCACTCGGGAGGCAGAGGTAGGAGGATTGCCAAGAGTTTGAGGCCACCCTGAGATTACATAGTGAATTCCAGGTCAGCTGAGCCAGAGTGAGACCCTACCTCGAAAAATAAAAAACAAAAAAAACGAAACAAACCAAAATCAAACAAACAAAAAACTAAAAGTGACCTTTTAGTGGGAGGAGAAAGACAGCATACAAATATATAGTGAGACAGATGATAATAGGAAATATGGAGGGGCTAGGGAAATGGCTTAGTGGTTTATTACTTGCTGTGCAAGCATGAGGACCTGATTTTAGATTCCTAGCACCCATACTAAAGTTGGGCGTGGTGGCACCTGTAATTCCAGGGCTGGGGAGCAGAGACAGGAGGATCCTGAGGGTTTGTTGCCTTCCTTGTCTAGCCAAATTGGTAAGCACCGGGTTCAGTTCAGAAAATAAGGTAGAGAATGATAGAGAAGGACACTGTGGACCCTATGACTCCAGACATATGTGCAACCAAATACATGCATAACTGAATATACACCTGGGCCCACACAAACAACAACAACAAAAAAGAAATATGGAGAAAAAGTAAGATAAGGGGAAACATTCACTGAAGTGGGGCCTTGGTGATTTGTTGTTGTTGTTGTGTTTTTCAAGGCAGGATCTTACTTTAGCTCAAGATGACTTAGAACTCACTCTGTAGACCCAGTTTTGCCTTGAACTTGCTGGGAGCCTCCTACCTCTGCTTCCTTAGTGCTGTGATTAAAGGCATGCTTTGCCGTGCCCAGTTGACTTATGGTTTTTATCTAATCATTTTTCTTAAATGTTTTATTTATTGGTGGGGGGAGTGAACTCCAGATGCATGTGCCAGTTTGTGCACCTGGCTATTCATGGGTACTGGGGAATCAAGTTTGTTAGGCTTTGCAGGCAAGCACCTTAACTGCTGTGCCATATCTCCAGCCCTATCTAATCTTTAGTTTGTGGTCTAGGTACAGCAGCTATACAGAAAAGATGGGAGAGGAAGCCAACGATGACAAGAAGCCAACGACTAAATTTGAACTTGAGCGAGAAACAGAACTTCGCTTTGAGGTGGAGGCATCCCAGTCAGTTCAGTTGGAGTTGTTGAGTGGCATGGCGGAGATCTTTGGTACGGAGCTGACCCGAAACAAAAAGTTCACCTTTGATGCTGGTGCCAAGGTGGCTGTTTTCACTTGGCATGGCTGTTCTCTGCAGTTGAGTGGCCGTACAGAGGTGGCTTATGTCTCTAAAGACACACCTATGTTGCTTTACCTCAACACTCACACAGCTTTGGAGCAGATGCGGAGGCAGGCGGAAAAAGAAGAAGAGCGAGGTCCCCGAGTGATGGTAGTGGGTCCCACTGACGTGGGCAAGTCCACCGTGTGTCGCCTACTACTCAACTATGGAGTTCGTTTGGGCCGCCGTCCTACTTACGTGGAGCTGGATGTGGGCCAGGGCTCTGTGTCTATCCCTGGTACTATGGGTGCCCTGTACATTGAGCGGCCAGCAGATGTTGAAGAAGGTTTCTCCATCCAGGCTCCTTTGGTATATCATTTTGGCTCCACCACTCCTGGCACCAATATCAAGCTTTATAATAAGGTCAGAGCTGGAGCTAAGATGGGTTGGAGGGAAAGGTTACTATCATCTTGGTAGGAAACTGGGAGGGGACTTTAGTACGGCCTCCACATGCACGTGCAGGCATAAATATATATACATACATACATACATACATACATACATACATACATATATATATATACATATACATATATTTATATATATTTTTAGCAAGGCAGTTTCAGGGCTGGAGGGAGAGGGCTTACAAGTTAAAGGCACATGCTTACAAAGCCTGATGACCCAAGTTTGATCTCCCAGTACCCATGTAATGTCTGACACAGAATGGGGCATGTGTCTGAACTTCATTTGCAGTGGCAAGAGGCCTTGGTGTGCCCATTCTCTGCAATAATTTTTAGCCAACATGGTGGCTCTTGCCTATAATTCTAGCATTTGAAATACTGAGGCAGGAGGAGTAGGAGTTTGAAACTAGCCTGAATTATATACCCAGACTCTTTGTCACTAAACAAAACACAGCTGGATGTGGTGGTGCATGCCTTTAATGTCAGCACTGGGGAGGCAGAGGTAGGAGGAGGACCATGAGTTCTAGGCCAGCCTGACTACATAGTAAATTTCAGGCCAGCCCTTTGCCAGGGTTTGGTTCACACTCCTGCTGTTTTCCACCTACTGTCCAGAGGTGATGTCTAGTCTCTGCTCATGCCATGCTTTCACTTGCAATCATGAAGCTTCTCCTAGAGGCTATAAGCCAAAATAAACCCTTTCTCCTCATCAGCCACCTTTGGTCTAGTTTGTCCCAGCAATGCTAAGGTAACTATAATAGGGCTCAAGGTGAACACTTGCCAAGCATGTGCCAAAGCCCTGGGTTGGATCCCTAGCATTGCCCAAAATCATTTTTCTCATATATAATCCCACTGATCCCAAAGGAAGACAAAATAGTTGTAGACTTATTTTTTGTTGTCTTGATTCTTTTCCAGATTACATCACGTTTAGCAGATGTGTTCAACCAAAGGTGTGAAGTGAACCGAAGGGCATCTGTGAGTGGCTGTGTGATTAACACTTGTGGCTGGGTCAAGGGCTCTGGTTACCAGGCCCTGGTGCATGCAGCTTCAGCTTTTGAGGTGGATGTGGTTGTGGTTCTGGATCAAGAACGACTGTACAATGAGCTGAAACGGGACTTGCCTCACTTTGTGCGCACTGTGCTGCTCCCTAAATCAGGGGGTGTGGTAGAACGTTCTAAGGACTTCCGGCGGGAATGCAGGGATGAGCGTATTCGTGAGTATTTCTATGGATTCCGAGGCTGTTTCTATCCCCACGCCTTCAATGTCAAATTTTCAGATGTGAAAATATACAAAGTTGGGGCACCCACCATCCCAGACTCCTGCTTACCTTTGGGCATGTCTCAGGAAGACAATCAACTCAAGTTAGTTCCTGTCACCCCTGGCCGAGATATGGTGCACCATCTACTGAGTGTTAGCACTGCTGAGGGTACAGAAGAGAACCTTTCTGAGACCAGTGTGGCTGGCTTCATTGTGGTGACCAGTGTGGACCTGGAACATCAGGTGTTTACTGTGCTGTCTCCAGCCCCCCGCCCACTACCTAAGAACTATCTTCTCATCATGGATATCCGGTTCATGGATCTGAAGTAATGTCAGCAAGAAGCCTCACTTTCTGTGCCGTAGAGATCTGGCCATCATCAAAGGCAAATGGATTGAGATATGAGACTCTGTTGAGGCCAGCTAGCCAGGAAAATGGACTGGTAGAAGGCATATGTTCTACCTCTTAAAACAGGTGGTAGTAACCAAACTTTTGTAATCTGGGACCAAAAGGAGAGCCACAAAATTGCTTTTTTAGATTACCCAAGGTGCCAATGTAAATACTCTTTTAAGACCTGTGCTACTACATGGGTGTTTTTCAACACCACTTTACAGTCCTTATATAGTTCTTGTTTTCTCATTTTTTAGGGTCAAAGTGATTTAGAGGGTCTCCCTCCAATAAATCTCAAACTTGAAAAAATTTAATAAATAATTTCGCCATATTATGGAAGTTGGTGTAATTTCTTAAATATTTTCTCCATAAGCATTATAGAAACTATTGGAAAGGTTTTTTTCTTCTAAAATGCTTAGAGGAAGGGAAGCCCAGAACCTACCTGTGAACAAAGTTTTTATGATGGTTTCTTTGTTTTGGGGGAAGATGTAGATGTATGTGTGTTTATAAGTGTGTGGTTGCATGACCACATGAGGCTAGAGAAAATCTTGGATATTACCCTCAAAAATATCATCCACCTCTTTTTTTTTTTTTAAATTATTTATTTATTTATTTGAGAGCGACAGACACAGAGAGAAAGACAGATAGAGGGAAAGAGAAAGAATGGGCGCGCCAGGGCTTCCAGCCTCTGCAAACGAACTCCAGACGCGTGCGCCCCCTTGTGCATCTGGCTAACGTGGGACCTGGGGAACCGAGCCTCGAACCGGGGTCCTTAGGCTTCACAGGCAAGCGCTTAACCGCTAAGCCATCTCTCCAGCCCAATCCACCTCTTTTTTAGTAGGATCTTGCATTGGCCTGGAGTTTACTAGCTGCTGGGAGTGGTAGCCATACACCTTTTTAAATTTTTTTATTTTTTATTTTTATTTATTTATTTGAGAGCGACAGACACAGAGAGAAAGACAGATAGAGGGAGAGAGAGAATGGGCGCGCCAGGGCTTCCAGCCTCTGCAAACGAACTCCAGACGCGTGCGCCCCCTTGTGCATCTGGCTAAAGTGGGACCTGGGGAACCGAGCCTCGAACCGGGGTCCTTAGGCTTCACAGGCAAGCGTTTAACCGCTAAGCCATCTCTCCAGCCCCCATACACCTTTAATCCCAGTATTTGGGAGGCAGAGGTAGGAGGATTGCTCTGAGTTTGAGGCCAGTCTGAGACTACATAGTGAGTTCCAGGTCAGCCTGGGCTACGGTAAGACCCTACTTCTGAAAAATAAATAAATAAAAGACTAGACTAGTTGGTTAGGGATACCTAGGGAACCTCTTGTATCCCCTTCTCCAGTGCTGAAGTTACAGGTGTGTGCTACCCATATGTGACATTGTTTTTAATTTTTTATTTATGTATTTGCAAGCAGAGAGATAGAGAGGAGACATAGAATGGGTGTGCCAGGGCCTCTAGCCACTGTAAACGAACTCCAGATGCATACGTCTCTTCTATGTGGGTCCTGGGGAATTGAACCTGAGTCCTTTGGCTTTTCAGGCAAACACCTTAACTGCTAAACCATCTCCAGCCCACCATGTGGGTTCTGGGGATTGAACTCAGCTTCTCATGCTTGCATGCAACACTGAGATATCACCTCAGCCCATTGGCTTAAATTTGGGGATAAAGAGCAGAGTCATGGGGAAGCTGCTTTAGATTGGTCAGGAAAGGCCCTTCCTGAGTATACATTTCGAGTAAGATTTGAAAAAGTTAAGTGATGCTTTGGCAAAACCTTAGTGAAGGAAGCTGCAAAATTGTAATAAAGAGAAGCTTACTAAGTTTAATGAAGGGAAAAGCCAGTGTAGCTGGAATAGTAAGAGGAGGTGACAAAAGATGAGGCTAGGGGACTGAAGAGATGGCTCAGTGGTTAAAGCATTTACCTGCAATGCCTAGCAATCTGGGGTTCAATTCCCCAGTACCCACGTAAAGCCAGATGCACAAACTAGTACATGTATCTGGAGTCTGCACTGGCTAGAGGCCCTGGCACACCCATTCTCATATTCTCTCTTCTTGCAAATAAATATATTTTTTTAAAAAGATGAGGCTAGTGAGAGCCAGAAAGATCAGATAAAGCAGGGCATCTTATCCTAAGAGCAGTAGGAGTTCATGGGAGAGGGTGATTAAGCAGAGGAATGACATGATCCACGTTAGGAGATCTTTGCTGTATGGAGAGCTGATTACAAAGGGAAAGCTTTTGGAGAAGAAAGGGCACAAAGGATGATTCTCTGGTAGTCTCAAAGTGAGAATCGACAGGTTAGGCTGCAGAGGTAGAGCTGGTGAGCACTACCATTTATGCTTTGGCGTTTTATTGTAAAATGGACAGGACTTGCTTATGAGTGATAAGGCAAAGAAAATGGAATCAAGGCTGGGCGTGATGGTGCATGCCTTTAATCCCAGCACTCAGGAAGTAGAGGTAGGAGGATCACCCTTAGTTCAAGGCCACCCTGAGCTACATAGTGAATTCCAGGTCAACCTGGGCTAGAGTGAGACCCTACCTCAAAAAAAATTAAAAAAAAAAAATGAATCAAGGATAACTTTTTTTTTTTTTGAGACAGGGTTTCATATATCTCAGCTAGTGTTAAAACTGCCATGAACCCTGAGAATGACGTTGTAACCCTGCTTCCACTTTCTAAGTGTTCTGATTGATTACAGGCATGTGCCAAGGTGTCACCACACCTGGATTGGCTTTTTTTTTTTTTTTGAGACAGTTTCACTAGCCTAGGCTGTTCTCAAATATGGGATCCTCTTATTTTAGGTCTACTGGGATTATAGAAGTAATCTACCAACAGTGCTTTTTTTCCTCCCTAGAATTCCTCCTAAGATTAGGGAAATGCAAAGATCAGGTAGGGGAATAGCAGGAGTGTTTGAGTGCCACTGATCTACGAAAGCATTAAATGCTGTGGGGTTAGATGAAGTAATTTAGGTGCTGCATCAATAGAAATGAGAAGGATGCAAAGATAGAATTAAGAGTCAGAGTTGGGCCTGAGCTAGAATGAAACCCTACCTCAAAAAATAAAGTCAGATTTGGGGTATAGTTCTGGTGGTACAGCTCCTGCCTATTGGGCTTTCTTTGGGTTTAATCCCCAGCAAGCATCACCTTCAAAGAAAAGTTAATAATAGGAGCTAGCAAAAGGAGACTTCACTATGGACCAACAAGCACTGACATATTAGTACTGACCTTGAAAAGTGTAGTCTTGAGCTGAAGACAAAGCAGGGGTGCAGGAAATGAGATTCAGAACACAAAGGGAAGGACTGGAACACAAGAGACTTGGGCACTGAATCCAGCCCCTGCAAATTGCTAAACCCAAGCTCCACCACCAAGCTCCATCCCCAGCCTAAATCATAAACACTGCATGAGGACAAAAGGGCAGTGAGTATCGAGGTGTAGGGAAAAGAAAATGGTGGTGGATTAGATGCAAAAAGAGCATTTATGGATTGTGGATATGGCTCATTCAGTAGGATGTTTGCCTGGCATAATCTAGGTCCTGCTTGAATCCCCAGTACTGGGAAAGGAGGGAAGAGGTCACTCCTTTTTGCTAAGATGAAAAGTGATTATAGGCCTGAGCAAATGGTAGTGAAGAGGATTTATAAAAAGCTTAAACTACACTAGAGAGCTGGAGAGGTAGCTTAGTTGGTACAGTGCTTGCCTAGTATGCATGAAGCCTTGGGTTTTATCTAAGAACTGATCAGGGTGTGGTCTATAATCCAAGCACTTGGAAGGTAGAGGCAGGAGTTTAAGGCTAGCCTGACCTTGTCTCAAAAAAAATAAAAGTAAAAAAATATAAGCCACTAGGATAGCCAGGTGCGGTGGTGCACACCTTTAATCCCAACACTTGGGCGGCAGAGGTAAGAGGATCGCTGTGAGTTCAAGGACACTCTGAGACTATATAGTGAATTCCAGGACAGATTGCACTAGAGTAAGACCCTACCTTGAAGAAAACAAAAACCAAAACCCACTAGGAAAAAATATATTACTTGATATTCATATAAAAATAAATTATTTCAAGTATAAAAATCTGGATGTCCTATTGGTTAGTCTACATTTTTGATATTTTGAGGCAGAGTCTCACTCTAGCCCACATTGACCTGGAACTCATTCTGTAGCTCAAGATGGCTTTGAACTGTCAGAAATCCTACCTCAGCCTCCTAAGTGCTGGGACTATAGGTGTAAACCACTGTGTCTGATTTTTAAGTTTTAAATATTTTATTTATTTATTTTTAAAATTTTTATTTTTATTTATTTATTTGAGAAAGAGGCAGAGAGAGAGAGAGAGAGAGAGAGAGAATGGGCATGCCAGGGCCTCCAGCCACTGTAAACGAATTCCAAATGCATGTGCCATCTTGTGCATCTGGCTTATGTGGGTCCTAGGGAATTGAACCTTGAGCTGGGGTCCTTTGGCTTCACAGGCAAGCACTTAAACGCTAAGCCATCTCTCCAGCCCCTTATTTATTTTTTTGAGAAGGAGAGACAGAGAGGCAGACAGAGAATGGGTGCACAAGGGACCCTAGCCACTGCAAACTAACTCCAGACACATGTGGCACCTTGCATCTAGCTTACTGGGGAATTGATTCTAGGTCTCCAGGCTTTGCAGGCAAGCCCCTCAAGCGTCTTAACTGCTAAGCCATCTCCAGCCCTGATTTTTAATTTTTTTTTAAGTATTTATTTATTTGCAGAGAGTTCGTGTGATAGTGAGTATGGGCATGCTAGGGCCTCTTGCCGCTGTAAACAAACTCCAGATGCTTTTGCCATGTTGTGTACCTGGATTTATGTTGGATACTAAGAAATTGAACTCAGGGCTGCAAGTTTTGCAAGCAAGCACCTTTAATTGCTGAGCCATCTCCCAAGCCTATGCACCTGGCTTTTTAATTTGTATTTTACTCTGGATTATTCCGAAGTGGCTGGCAGTTTTAAACATGTCTTATAAAACATACTTTCACATTGCATGACCCTAAAGAAAACTGGATAGAAAATGAAATCTTTCTCTAAGCCTTGGGACAGTGATTATACCCTTGTTAGTGCTTGTAGCAGACAGCTTCGCATCCCTCAGATGAACTTCCAAACCAGGCAGTTATGGAGAAAGGGACTTATTGAAGATAGAGGGGAAGTTCTATAATGGAAGAAGAAGATGTCCCACTCTAACAGGTCCAAGCAGAGAGAGAAAAAGCCACACCAGCAAGCACACTTAGGAACTCCAGGCAAAGCTCAAGCATTCTGCATATCTTTAGACTGGAATTCCAAGGATCTAGCCCATGATACCTCCTCCAGTCAGGTGGCTGCAGATCTAAATTACAAACTTTATATTGAGGATCATCCATTCAAATTATCACAGTGTTCATCCAGCTATAAAAAGGAGCTTAGAATCCAGTAGTCTAATGTCCCTAGTGACCCAGAGGTATTGAGTACCTCTTGTTGGATGATGGAAGGCTTTTGTTTTTCACTTGGTACTGTCGGGCCAAGAGACATTACTGCTTACGGATATTGGACAGTTTGTGAAGTGGAGGAAATGAAGCTTCCTTTTTATTTTTGTTCATTTTTATTTATTTGAGAGTGACAGAGCGAGAAAGAGACAGGTAGAGAGAGAGAGAGAGAGAGAGAGAGAGAGAGAGAGAGAGAGAGATAGAGATAGAGAGAATGGGCGTGCCAGGGCTTCCAGCCACTGCAAACTAACTCCAGACACATGCACCCCCTTGTGCATCTGGCTAATGTGGGTCTTGGAGAATCGAGCCTCGAACCAGGGTCCTTTGGCTTCACAGGCAAGCACTTAACCGCTAAGCCATCTCTCCAGCCCCTGAAGCTTCCTTTTGAAGTCAAAACAGAGCAGATAGTAGTTTAGAATCACATTTGACACGTGAGATCTTGGCTTTACAGAAGTGACTGGTGGAAGGCCTTTATGAAGGTCTGTTATGTAATAACGCTGCTTTTCAGTGAGAAATGGCCTCGCACTTGAGTGAGGAGGGGACATGTGGCAATGCTTCTGGGTTCGCAGCTGTCCTGGGCTAATTAGGGCAAAGTGTAACGCTGTGATCTCGGAGAGTTGGCTACCAGCTCGCCAGGGACAGGAGCTATTCTAGAATTCTTTTCTTTTTCAGCCTGTATTCTCAAACTGGGTGAGGTCAAGGCGACCATCCTCGGTGTAACAGTGGAGAACCAAGAGCACGAAGGGGCGTATTGCTGGGGGTTGCCACTGACTCGCTAAGCGAGCACTCCCCACGGCTGGCACTATGGCGCCAAGGCTGGTCGCAACTCTCCATCATCTTCATTCCAGCCCTTGGCAGGGCCATTGCCCTACACTGCTCTTCTAGGCTCGCCGCTCTCCAAGTGTGAGCCACAGCTCAGATTGTTCCACCATCCAGGAATTCGGCTAGGGACCTAGAGAGCTTGCCTCACAGAGTTCTCCAGTAGTTTGTTTTAAATAAAGTTTTCGCTATTAAAAAAAAAAAAAAGATGGAGAGGCCTAGCCAGTCACACTAGGTTGGCCAATGCGTGAAGGGGCGAAACAGGAAGATTGCGAGTCCTATTCTGTGATTGGCTACGCCAGAAGCCTATCTGGACTGTACCATATTTACTCCGTGGGGAGGGTTAGTGATTTGAGAAAGGAAAGCTGCTCCTTTCTGAGTACTTCCAGCATAAACGCAGAATTTTTCCTGAAAGTTTCTGCTTGCATATGCTACGAATAGAAAAAGGGACTTAGAAAAGGAGAAAAACATGCCTGGCCGATTCCTCATCCTCAACCCTGCGCAGTTCGATACTCCTCTCCCAGTCGTCGCCAGAACCCCACGGCCTTGCGTGCGCGTTCCCGCGCCCCTGCGTACGTGCGGCGCTGGGCTCTTGCAGCCAATCGGAACGCGAGGTCGCTTCGGTCGCCGGGGTTCGCGCGCACGGTCTTGAGCGGCGTGGGGGTGGGGGCTGTGGGTGAATGGAAGAGTGAGCGGAGGCGTCTGCGGCGACGCGAGCCGCATGAATGAGAGGAACGTGCCCCGCGCGAGACGTCGCGCGTGCCCGAGCCAGGGAGCCAATGGGAGCGTCGGGAGGGCTTCAGACCCGGTACTGAGGGCAACGGACGCGCGCCGGCTGGAAGACGAGTGTCGCCGGTCGGGAGCGCGCTAGAGTGGGGCGGGCGTGGAGCGTGCGGGGGCCGCGCGCTGCCTCTCAGAGGCCGGACGGCACTGCTGGCAGGCGGCAGCGGCGGCAGCTGTGACGGGTACCTTGCCGGGGTGAGTGTCGGGGACACCGGCCCCTGCGGAACCGGAAGTGCCTGGCTGCTGAGGTGGGAGGGGAGAGTGACCTCTAGGGAAGGGGGACCAACGACGGGGGAGGAGGTTAAGGCCCCATCCCCCCCCGCCGGGTCGTTCGATCGCGGCCGGACCTTTTAGACCCCGAAACAGACGACGGCCAGAGGCCCAGGGACCTCTACAGCCGCCGGGATTCGGAACGGGTTTCTGCCGGCCGCCCGGCGTCGGACCTGGTTCTCGGAGCCTGGCACCCAGCCGCCGCCCCTTCCGCCCCCGGCCCGCGCCCCCGGGCTGCGCCGCCGCTTGGCCCCCGTGGGCTCGGCCTCTGTGGATCCCGTCCCTCCTGGCCCAGCGGTGGTCAGCCCCAAACATGGTCTCACCTTGCTCCCGCTACGGCCTTTTACCGGTCTGTCTCTCGAGTCTTTCACCCCACTCTGTTGATACTTATTTTGGTTCAAGCTTCGTTTTATCATTTGTTTTTTCCCCATCGGTCCGATTCCTCCCTCCTGCCCCCAGCAGCCAACCAGGTACTCCATGCCTTTTAGTACTTTGTACTTGTTACAAGTGGAACTTGGATGTGCTTGCCATTATTTTATCTATAGACATCTCCCTGTAGGTAGGTGAAAGTGTTTTACTCAAGTGACCAAATGGAAACACTGAAGTAAGAAAGTGACTTAAAGTTTCTGGAAGCAGTTGTACAATTAGATACATGTTATACTGCAGATCACTTTAGTGCCTTGGATTTTTCACTTCCTGATTAATGCCATCTTGTCCAGGTTGATCTTATATTTGCCTCTCCATCCTTTTATTCTAGTGTCTGTGTACCCTGTATCAAGTCTCCTAGGACTGAATGATGAGAATTCATATTGACATGTACTTTGGCGACCTCAATCTGTAATGATAATACTCTCTAAACTAAACGTCAGCTTGGGTATTTCCCTGATAGCTTCATGTAGATTATTCCATGGTATCGCTAAATTGAAGTTTACTGTACTGTACTATAACGTTTGTTTTTATTTATTTGGGGGGGGGAGAGAATGGGTACACCAGGGCCTCCAGCTGCTACAAACGAATTCCAGATGCATGTGCCACCTTGTGCATTTGGCTTACGTGGGTCCTGGGGAATTGAACCTGGGTCCTTTGGCTTTGAAGTGCCTTAATCCTTAAGCCATATATACAGTCCTATTTGTTTATTTTTGAGGCAGAGTTTCAAGCCCAGGCTGACCTGAAGCTCCACTATGTCGCCGAGGCTAGCCTCGAATTTATGGTGGTCCTCTTACCTTAGTCTCTCAGGTGCTAGGATTAAAGGTGTGTGCCACCACATACCTGCCTAACACTAATTTATGTCGCTCATACCCATTCACTCCTTTAGGGAAGTATTCTCATTAAGCCATATTAAATCCTTCAGACTAAGTATTGTTTGTTTTATGTTTACGTATTTCTAGCCATGATTAGGCCTGAATGTGTCATAAGCATTCTTGTACACTTGCTGATACTGGTGTGGATCCATTTGAGTGTGACTGATCTACCACACTCACCCTTCCGGTTTCATACCTATTAAGTGCAACACAGCCCAGACTTGGTGTGTGTGTGGGGTTTTTTTTTTTTTTTTTTTTTTTTTTGAGACAAAGTCTCGCTGGCCTTGAATTTGTAGTGTTATTGCTCCTGCCTCTGCCTCCCAAGCTCTGGGATTAAAGGTGTGAGCCACCATTCCTGGTTAAGACTTGGTGTGTATATATTAATACTCAGTCTGTTCTTGAATTTTATCTGGTCCCTTCTAATATATATTCCCCTAACAGCTCAGATACTGATTTCATTTATATTCCAATATTATAGTCCCCAAAAGGGCAGCCTTATATGACTGCCTTTGCTCTGGCAATATTAGCTCATGTAGTTGTTTTTCTGTACAAAGTATAATCTAAATATATATGATTTTAAATGCTATCCTAACTGTAGATATGATCTTCAGGAAGTGTAATTTTATTTTAAAAAATTAAAATTTATTTATTTGAGAGAGAGAGCGAGAGAGGACATGCCAGGTCCTCTAGCCACTGCAAACGAACTCCAGACACATGTGCCATCTTGTGTATCTGGCTTACGTGGCTTACTGGAGAATCGAACCTTAGGCTTTGCAGGCAAGCATGTTAACTGCTAAGCTGTCTCTCCACACCCCAGATGTATAGTTTACCATATTTTATAATTTTGGGGATTTTGAGGGGAATACTTGCCTTTAGAGTACTGTCTGTAGATGAAGAAATTGCTTCTTCCCATTAACAAGGTTACTTAGGCCTAGATTTGAAAGGTTGGACTTTGTTTCTTATAGGAAACAGAACTAGCCATAAAATCAGGGAATAAAGATCTATTTAGGATTGTAAAACTACCTTGTCATCTCTGGGTCTTCATGCATTTCTGTTTGGCTCTTTGAAACACTGTTTAAAGAGGTAATGAGTCTTGAAGATTGGTTTCTTTGCCTTCTTACTACAGGTAAGAGGAAGTGATAAATTCTAGGGCACATTTGTAGTTCATTAACTGACACTAGTTTTTTTTTTAAATTAATTAATTGGGGGGGGCAAATAGAGAGAGGATGAGCCTGTGGCCTCTAGTCACTGCAGACAAACTCCAAACACATGCACCACCTTGTGCATCTGGCTTGTGGGTCCTGGGGACTCAAACCTGGGTCCTTGGCTTTGCAGGCAAGTGCCATTACCACTAAG
Source organism: Jaculus jaculus (assembly GCF_020740685.1). NCBI lineage: Eukaryota > Metazoa > Chordata > Mammalia > Rodentia > Dipodidae > Jaculus > Jaculus jaculus. The sequence goes on along the minus strand of NC_059102.1, from coordinate 171,445,722 downwards.
CCATCTCTCCAGCCCTAGATACTTTTAATATCCAATAGTAGACTACTTGAAGGGAAAACAGTTTTTACAAATATTTTTATTTATTTATTAGAGAATGGGCGTGCCAGGTCCTTTAGCCACTGCAAAGGTACTCCAGATGGATGTACCACCCTGTGCATCTGGTTTACATGGGTTCTGTGGGAGTTGTACCTGGGTCATTAGGCTTCACAGGCAATCACCTTAACTGCTAAGACATCTCCCCAGCACACCCCCTTCTGGGGGTGGGAGGTAGGGTCTCACTGTAGTCCAGGCTGAACTAGAATTCACTGTGTAATCCCAGGCTGGCCTCAACTCATGGATCCTCTTTCCTCAGATTAGTGAGTGCAGAGATTAAAGGCAAATGATCAGCTCTTTTGTTGTTGTTGAAGTCTGACTCTAACCTAGGCTGGTCTTGAACTCATGAACAATCTTATCTTAGCTTCCCAAGTGCTGGGATTATAGGCATGATTCACCACTCCCAGTTTAAAACTGCTTTCTAAAAAATTCTTCACTTAAGTGAAATTGTTAGTGTGCAGATTCCAAATTATCACTGGGCATGTAGTATGGTGGATAAGAACGAGGTAGAAAGAAATGGTTTATGTCAGCAAAGGGGCTTATGAACTCTTGGGTCCTGAACCTGGCTGCTCAAGTAATTGAGTGGAATGGCCTCAAGCATTTTCTAGCCTTCAATTTACAGGTTGGAATAAGAGATGCTGTCACCAGATAATGTGAGTAAAATGCTTTGAGATCACTAGATGAAAAGCATACTGTAACATGAAGATATAGGTACTGGTGTTATTTTGTTACTATGAGCAACAAAAGTAATTGTTATTCTTAAACTTATTAGATTAGGTAGAACTCAGCTTACTTACTAATAGGCCTATGTTAAGAATTAAAAACTACTGAATTGGGAAGAAAAGGACCTATTCCTGTGATGTACCTAGTTCATTTGTTTAATGCAAAATTGTTTCTTGCCCACATCCCTTAATGGGTGATTGCAGAAAGCCAAAAATTTAGCTTCTTTGAGTTTATAGCTAAAAACCATAGACATAGAAAGAGACACATAGAAATGAATGAGAGTTGCTGTCATAATTTTGAGATTACTTTCTTCATTGTAGCAATAAATACTCTTTGTTGAAAGAGAAATCTGTACTGTCCTTCACTGCAGTGCTGTTGTTTGTTTTTAGATTTTTATATTATTTGTATTTGTTACTGCCCTTTTGTTGAGAGAAGGGCTCCTTATAAGAGCTACTCCTTTGGTGACCTTAGCTCAAGTATGTTCTAACAATCAGAACAGCACTTTAACAGGTGAAGGACTCTGAATCCATTTTCATCCCCATTTAGGCTTCTTTCTCAAATATATATAAGTGAGGTGGAAGATAGTCTTTTCTTTCAAAAGGTACTTAAAAAAATTTGTTTATTTTTATTTATTTATTTGAGAGCAACAGACAGAATGAGAAAGGCAGATAAATATATAGAGAGAATGGGCATGCCAGGGACTCAAGCCCCTGCAATGAACTCCAGATGCGTGCGCCCCTTTGTGCATCTGGCTAACATGGGTCCTAGGGAATCAAGCCTCGAACCATGGTCCTTAGGCTTCACAGGTAAGCACTTAACCGCTAAGCCATCCCTCCAACCCTCAGAAGGTACTTTTTAACAGAGTGGCCTGTAAGGTTTTAGTCTTGGTGTCCGTAAGAAATGCCCTGAAAGTATTTCTTTGATAAAAATTATTTGGTTTTCTCTAGGTGAAACACCATAACCTGGTTGAGCTCCGCATCCAGGAAGCCCAAGACTGAGGAAGAAGATCAGAGACTTTGACTCACCTGGAAACAGGGACATCTTTGGGATGTTCCTTTTATCCACAATGATCATTTAAACTATCAAGTGGAATTTATTCATCTTATTCTGCTTATTGGGAAGAACATGGCTTCAAGGATTTTACATTTTCCTTTAGTTTTGCATGAACTCTATGGGAAACGGAGCCCCTAAAGGGCTTGGGAATAACAAGAAGAGATTGAAAACGACAGTATTGCTGTCTGTTTTCTCTCTGCCTTCAAAGAAAAGGGTTAACAACTCAGTCCTGTAGCAGCTGTTGTCCAACTGTGGCCATCAAGAGAGAAAAGTTAAACACCATTGTCATACTACCAGCTCTGGTGAAGTCAAGGTGTGAGCGTGGTGGCATTAAGAAGACTGCTGAAAAGGGACAAGGACTAGTGAAAACAGCTTCTCTTTAAAGCCAGAAGGGGTCCCAAGTTTCTTCTTGGATAAAATTAGAAACTAGGGCACGCCACTTCTGGGTGCAGCTCATATTTTGTGGAAGTGTGGTTGTTGTGGGGGTACTATTGTATCTCAGAGGAATTGTCCCTTTTCTGAGGTTTCTGCCCTACCCTGATACTGTCTCCTTAACTTCCGAAGACTTGTCTCTATCCATGAGCTATACCTTGATTTGTCTGACTTTCCATGTCTCCACCTGCAATTTGCATGTGTACAGCCTATTGTTTATCTCCAATTTTTAAACTATACAAGTTGCGTTTCTTAATCTCCCCTTCTACTTTTTTCTGGGGAGGTAGTAATTCATCAGTAGAAATCACCTTTCCCCCTCCCATGTGCTTTCCTTCATTTGAGATCTTTTGACTTTCATTTTTATTTGGGAGGGGGAAGGGTGATAATTTGATATTTTCTGTTTTCCCCAGTTTCCTCCCTCTTTTTCCCTCTTCCCATTTTCTTGTCTGTTCTGCCGCTGTGTGGGCCTGGGCTATGCGGCAGGGCAGATATTTCATCAGAGCTCCAACATGCCCTCAGAGTCTGGAAAGAGATTCAAACCCAGCAAGTATGTACCGGTCTCAGCAGCTGCCATCTTCCTAGTGGGAGCTACAACACTCTTCTTTGCCTTCACGTGAGTTTTTTCCCCATGAAGTGTCTGGGTGGGGCATCCATGGGAGGTGAAGGACTGGGCTTTCTCTCTGGTTGATTTCTGATAGAGACATATCAGTATCCCAGAAATAGAGAAGAAAAATGAGAAAAGGCATATCCTTTCAGCCTAATTATGTATTTTATTCTGTTGAGTCCTCTCCTTTGTCCTGCTTCCCTTTTTTTTTTTTGAATCATTGACATCCTCATGATTTTCTAGCCAGCTCCATCATTAGGTGATCCTCAGCTAGGAAAGAAGTAGAAAGAAACCTTCAGAGATGCTTAAAACTGCCTAAGTAGGAATTCTGTAAAACAGAATTGACTAAAGTCTTTTCAAATAGTAAAGGGAGGTCAGGCTTGATGGCTCAAACCTATAGGAGGATTTCCATTAGTTAAAAGCCAGCCTTAAGTCAGGCGTGGTGGCGCATGCATTTAATCCCAGCACTCAGGAGGCAGAGGTAGGATTGCCGAGAGTTCGAGGCCACCCTGAAACTACCTAGTGAATTTCAGGTCAGCCTAGGCTACCTCAAAAAACAAACAAACAAAAAAGCCAGCCTTAGCCAGGTGTGGCGCACACCTTTAATCCCAGCACTCAGGAGGCAGATGATGGCTGTGAGTACGATGCCATCCTGAGACTACATAGTGAATTCCATTTCAGCCTGGGCTGAGTGAGACCCTGACCCCCCCTGAAAAAAAATCAAATAGTAATAATACTTCCTTAGGATATCTTAGTCTAGGTTTGAGATCTTTTTGTTTTATTTTGAGATAGTGCTTCTCACTATGTAGCTTAGACTGGCCCTATATTCTCTGAGGGCTGGGATGACAGACATGTGTTACCATACCTGGCTGGATTATTTTTTTTCCAAACTTTTTTTTAATTAACAACTTCATGATTATAAAAAATATCCCATGATAATGCCCTCTGTTCCCCCACTTTCTCCTTTGAAACTCCATTCTCCATCATACCCCCTCCCCCTCTCAATCAGTCTCTCTCTTATTTTGATGTCATGATCTTTTCCTCCTATTATGATGGTCTTGTGTAGGTAGTGTCAGGCACTGTGAGGTCATGGATATCTAGGCCATTTCTATCTTGGCCAGAATTTTTGTCTGTTTATTTGAGAAGAAAAAGAGGAGGAGGGAGAAGGAGGCAGGTAAAGAGAATTAGTGTGCCAGGGCCTCCAGTCACTGCAAATGAACTCCACACACATGCTCCACCTTGTGCATATGGCTTTACATGGATACTGGGGAATCAAGCCTAGGTCCTTTGGCTTTGCTGGCAAGCACCTTAACCACTAAGCCATCTCTCTAGTCCCAGATTTTTTTTTTTTCCTGCTGAAGAAAATGAGTACTTCTATTCATTGAATTTTTTGGGAAAAGTAGTTAACAGTAAAAGATTATTCCTTTATGAAATAGGATCTACAATATTTCTAAGTAGACTAAAGACTGTTCATCTATTGTTACTGTAGGAGATTGTGATTTGCCCTTTCTCTTATTCCCTATATGTAGTTGTTGAGCTCCTGGCAAGTATCTTTTCTATTTCCAGTTTATAAATGAGCCCATACCTTCAGAGCCTGTACTTTTAGTCAGTGAGTTAATGCTCCATTTGCAGCTAGCTCTTGATATGATCAGGGCATGCCAGATATTCTGGAAAGTTTACTTTGACAAGGGTCAGGCTCATATCAGATGGCTAAGTGCTATTCAGAATATGGAAGGTTTTTGAAAGAGGAAGAAACTCAAGTGGTAGAAAACTAAAACCATTTGTACTATAAAGCAGGAATTGTTGGAATGGGAACTGTTACACAGAAAATAAATGTGAAACGCTGGAATCCCAGCATTCAGGAGGCAGAAGTAGGATCACTGTGAGTTCGTAGCCACCCTGAAGACTACACAGTGGATTCCAGATTAACCTGAATTAGAGCAAAAAACTAAAAGAAAATAAATGTGAAATTAAAGGAAGGAGAAACCCCAAATTGATCTTCAGATGCCAAAATGATTTCTAAGTGTGGGCCACTTTGCTAAAAGAGTGGGCAAAATGTGTTGATACACTCCTGTCTTCCTCCCTGCTCCCTCCCCATTCTATGTGGTGCTGGCTGGATCCAGGGCCTCATGCATGCTAGGCAAGCACTCTACCCACTAAGCTGCATCCCAGTCCAAGCTAGTTTTTTTTGTTTGTTTGTTTGTTTTTGTTTTTGTTTTTGATTTTGCTTTTGGAGGTAGGGTCTCACTGTAGCCCAGGCTGACCTAGAATTCACTCTATAGTCTCAGTGTGGCCTCCTTGAACTCATCATGATCCTCCTACCTCTGCCTCCTGAGTGCTGGGATTGAAGGCATGCACCACCATGCCCAGCATCAAGCAATTTTTTGTTTGTTTGAGTCAGGATCTCACTGTGCAATACAAGGTGGCTTTGAATTTAACAATCCTTATTTTCCTCCTCCCCCCCCAGGGTAGGGTCTCACTGTAGCTCAGGCTGACCTGGAATTCACTATGGAGTCTCAGGCTGGCCTCAGGCAGTGATCTTACTACCTCTTCCTCCCCACTGCTGGGATTAAAAGCGTGCACCACCATGCCCAGCCAATCCTTATATTTCTATGCTTGTTTTTTTTTTTTAATTTTTATTAGCATTTTCCATGATTATAAAAAAAAATCTCATGGTAATTCCCTCCTCCCCCCACACTTTCCCCTTTGAAATTCCATTCTCCATCATATTACCTCCCCATCTCAATCATTGTACTTACATATATACAATATCAACCTATTAAGTACCCTCCTCCCTTCCTTTCTCCACCCTTTATGTCTCCTTTTTAACTTACTGGCCTCTGCTACTAAGTATTTTCATTCTCACACAGAAGCCCAATCATCTGTAGCTAGTATCCACATATGAGAGAGAACATGTGGCGCTTGGCTTTCTGGGCCTGGGTTACCTCACTTAGTATAATCCTTTTCAGGTCCACCCATTTTTCTGCAAATTTCATAACTTCATTTTTCTTTACCACTGAGTAGAACTCCATTGTATAAATGTGCCACATCTTCATTATACACTCATCAGTTGAGGGACATCTAGGCTGGTTCCATTTCCCAGCTATTATAAATTGAGCAGCAATAAACATGGTTGAGCACGTACTTCTAAGGAAATGAGATGATTCCTTTGGATATATGCCTAGGAGCGCTATAGCTGGGTCATATGGTAGATCAATCTTTAGCTGTTTTAGGAACCTCCACACTGATTTCCACAATGGCTGGACCAGATTGCATTCCCACCAGCAGTGTAGAAGGGTTCCTCTTTTTCCACATCCCTGCTAACATTTATGATCATTTGTTTATGGTAGATTTTTTTTTTAACATAACTTTCATTGTTATTTATTTGGGGGGGGAAATGGGTGTGCCAGGGCCTCTAGCCACTGCAAACAAACTCCAGATGCATTTATCCCCATGTGCATCTGGCTTATGTGGGACCTGGGGAATCAAACTTGGATCTTTAGGCTTTGCAGGCAAGTGCCTTCCTTAACCACTTAAGCCATCTCTCTAGCCTTTTTTTTTGAGTCAAGCCCAACAGTCTGGCCTTTTTTTTTTTAATACGAGAGAGGGGGGGGGGGAGGGAAGGAGGATTGGCATACCAGGGCCTCAGTAACTGCAGTTGAACTCCAGACATGTACAGCATCTGTGCAAACCTTGTGCACTGCATAATTGTGCTTCTGGGATCTGGAAAGTCAAACATGAGTCTTAGGCTTTGCAGGCAAGTGCCTTAACTACTAAGCCATCTCTCCAGCCTCAGATTCTGTTTTTGAGATATGGTCTCTTTGTAGGCCAGGCTGCCCTTGAACTCCTGATCTCCTGCCTCCAACTCTCAGGCACTTGGATTACAGATCACCATACCTAGTACAAATCTTAGATTTATATTTTTAAATTTTATTTATTTGTACCTGTATGTATGTGTTATGTGTATGTGTGTATAGACATACCAAGGTCTCTTGCTGCTGCAGATGAGCACCTGTCCAACATAAATGGAGAGGAAGGCCCATTGTAGCTGTAAGTGGGTGGCAGGCAGGCTTTGCAGGCAAGTGCCTTTAACCACTGAGCTAGTCTCCTCCAGTCACAGATTCTTTTTTCTTCAAATTTTGCTTATTTGAGAGAGAAAGAGGCAGATAGAGAGGAAGAGAATGGGTTTGCCAAGGGCCAAGGATTTAGAGAAGTTAGAAAAGAAACAGTTTAGCCCTTTTTCCCCAGGGCTGGGTCATAGTTTGTCCAGTATTAAAACTAAACAGGAGCCAGGTGTGGTGGCACATGCCTTTAATCATAGCACTTGGGAGTCAGAGGTAGGAGGATCACCATGAGTTTGAGGCCACCCTGAGACTACATAGTGAATTCCAGGTCAGCCTGAGCTAGAGTGAGACCCTATCTTGAAAAACCAAAAACAAAAACAAAAAAACCAGGAATGGTGAGAATCTTATTTTATTTCTCTTCTCATTATTTGGATAGGAAAATATCTACTAAACTAACCTACCTCATCCCAGTTACGTACTAGACTTTTATTTTTCCAGGCAGGGTCTCACTCTAGCCCAGGATGGCCCAAACTCCCAGTTACTCTTCTACCTCAGCCTCCTTAGTACTGGGTCTAAATGCTAAATGTGTGTGCCACCACACCTGACTGGCACTAGACTTTTTTTTTGGTTGGGGGAGGGGTGTAGGAAAGTTCAAGATAGGGTCTTACTCAAAAAGATGCCTAAAACATAAAGGTAGGAATGCTGTGGTTCTAATGAGGCTGATGTTTACAGGCATTTGGTGTCTTCCTTTACCTTCCTGGGCTCCTAGCAATACCATTTGAAATCATCAAATTGAGGTTTTTAAAAGTTTATTCTAGCACCAAGTTAGTCAACTCTGTTTTAAAGTGGACAGAGAGAGGAAGCAGGGGTAGGAGCTCTGCTTTAGGTTATTCTCTAAAGGGTAAAGATTAGGGTGGTTTAGGCTAGCATCTTAACTGGTGAGCCATCTTTCTTAGTCTTAGGATCACTTGGAAATCCAGAAAGTCAGCCTTGCTTAGTGGTGCATGCCTTTAATACCAGCACTTGCAAGGCCGAAGTAGGAGGATCGCTATGAATTTGAGGCCACCCTGGGACTACAAAGTGAGTTCCAGGTCAGCCTGGGCTAGAGTGAGACCTTACCTCAGGAAAAAACCAACAAAACAAAACAAAACTAGAAATCCCAGAAAGTCTTTCCAGTGATCCGTGATATAGCTAGCTTCTTCCCACTTTGTGCCTCTGGTTCCTTCCAACCTTTTCACCCACACAGATGGGCAACTTCAATTGCTCTCTCTTCTTTCCTTCATAAATGCAGGGGTGTTAGCACCTGATTTAAGTGGGAGTAGCCTCATGATCTAGGGCGTTAATTGAGCAATGGTTGTTCCTATCCTTCCCACATGGTTTTCTCACCTGAGAATAAGTGCCCAGTTCTACGTGTATAGTTCAGCTGCTGTAAAGTCTGGGTTACAGAAAAGTAGCACAGATCAAGTGTTTTAAGAGAAATTGTTTCCCATAGGATTTTTTTTTTTTTTATGAGAGAGAGAATTGGTGCATCAGGGCCTCCAGCCACTGCAGTTGAACTCCAGGCACATGTGCCACCCTGTGTACATGTGTGACTGCACACTTGCATCACCTTGTGTGTCTGGCTTACGTGGGATCTGGAGAGGTCAAACATGGGTCTTTAGGCCTCATAGGCAAGTGCCTTAACTACTGAGCTGTCTCTTCAGCCCTCTCATAGAATTTTAAAGAAAGCAGTTCTAGATGAAAACCTAGGCAGGAAATTGGACATTTATTCCAGCTTTCTCATCAAGAAACACTAGACATGGGCTGGAGAGATAGATAGCTTAGTGATTAAGCATTTGCCTGTGAAGCCTAAGGATTCTGGTTTGAGGCTCAATTCCCCAGTACCCATGTAAGCCAGAAGCACAATGTGGCACATGCATCTGGTTTTCATTTGCAGTGGCTAGAGGCCCTAGTGTACCCATTTTGTCTCTCTCTCTCTCTCTCCCTGTCACTCTCAAATAAATAAATAAATGAAAATAATATTTAAAGCTGGGCATGGTGGCACACGCTTTTAATACCAGCACTAGGGAGGCAGAGGTAGGAGGTTCACCATGAGTTCAAGGCCACCCTGAGACTACATAGTGAATTCCAGGTCAGCTTGGGCTAAAATGAAACTCTACCTCAAAAAAACAAAACAACAAAACAAAACAAAAAAACCCACAAAGAAAACAAACAAACAAAAAAGAAACACTAAACATATGCTCAAGTAATACACTTGGCATGAGTGGAATGCATAGACCTGTTCTTTAGGAGCTCAGTGCTTCTTTTAGAATATCCTTGAATCCCTCAGAATGAAGGTACATGCTGGGTATGGTGGTGGTGCACGCCTTTAATCTCTGCACTCAGGAGGCAGAGGTAGGAGGATGGCCATGAGTTCTAGGCCACCCTGAGAGTACATAGTGAATTCTAGGTCAGCCTGAGCTAGAGGGAGACCATAGCTTGAAAAAAACCAAAAAAACAAACAAACAAACAAAAAAAAAAAAACAACCAAACAAACAAAAAGAATGAAGATGGAGGGCTAGCAAGATGGCTTAGTGGTTAAGATGCTAGTATCTGCAAAGCCAAAGGACCTAGGTTCAATTCCCCAGGACCCACATAAGCCAAATGCACAAGGGGGCACATGCTTCTGGAGTTTCTTTATAGCAGCTGGAGTCCCTGGCATGCCCATTCTTTCTCCGCTGTATTGCTCTCTACCTGCCTATCTCTCTCAAATAAATAAATAAATTATATATATATATATATATTTTTTTTTTTTTTTTAAAGGAATGAAGGTGGACGGGGCTGGAGAGATGGTTTAATGGTTAAGGTGCTTGCCTGTGAAGCCTCAGGACTCAGGTTTGATTCTCTAGTACCCATGTAAGCGAGATGAACAAGGTGGTGCATGTGTCTGGAGTTAGTTTGCAGTGGCTAGAGGTCTTGGTGCACCCATTCTCTCTCTCTCTCTCCCTCAAATAAATAACTAAGCAAAGATAAAGGCTCAGGAACTTGCTAATAACATTGATGGGACACATTCCAATCAGTAGTTCAAAACTTTAAAAAAAAAAAAGGTGGAGCTAGAATGATAATTGATGGTGATTTTTGTTAAATTTACTAATTAACTTATTTGAGAGCAATAGGGAGATAGAGGCAGATAGAATGGGGGTGGCAAGGCCTTTAGCTGCTGCAAATGAATTCCAGATGCATGTACCATCTTGTGCATCTGGCTTACATGGGTACTGGGGAATCATCTAACCTGGGTCCTTTGGCTTTGCAGGCAAGTCCCTTAACCTCTCCAGCCTGATTATGGTGGGGATTTTTGTTTGTTTTTTTGGTTTTTCGGGGTCAGGGTTACTCTAGTACAGGCTTACCTGGAATTCACTATGTAGTCTCAATGTGGCCTTGAACTCATGGTGATCCTCCTACCTCTGCCTCCCGAATGCTTGATTATGGTGATTTTTAATATTTTTTTTGTATCTTCTGTCTAGTGAATTTTGAATATTAAGCTAGTTGATTTAAAAAGAATTCTAGGATCTTTTCAGACATTCTCTTTTATCTTCATATCTATATTGTACAACTAAAGTGTCAAACTTGAAAGTTTCATGTGAATTGAGACAGGTTTAGAACCTACAATTGCTTGACTCTTTAAACCTCTTTGTTGTCTTAATAGTAGGAATTAAGGAATGCTAGGGAACAGGGTTTCAGAAATATGGATATTGAAATCCCCCTTTCCAATTTTATGTGGCCTTGAAAATAGGAATACTGAATGGTGGGCAGAAGAACCTGTTCTACCTGAGATGGTTTACGTCTGGGAATCCCATCAGTGAGTCAGTCAGCCTTCTGGGCTATGGCCACTCCCTAAGCTGCTGTGCTCTGTGATTATTGCTATAGACTGAGGACATGCTCTAACTCCTCCTCAGCTCTGACTGCATCTCTCTCCATCAAAGGCAACAGATTCAAACAGGCCATTTGGGGTAGTCACCTAAGAACCTGGCACAGTTCTAAAAGTAACTACAGCAATGGAAAGCCTCTCAAGTCAAGCAGAATATGGGATGTGGCAGGAACAGGCTATGCTTACAAATGCCTCTGGTGAAGTGTTCCTTCAACCAGAGTTTACAGCTAGAAGCAGGAGGTTCACAAAGTTGAATTGTTTGAATCACTTGTAGATTTCTGCCACAATGAGGGTAGCCTTTATTTTGGCAGTAGATATTGGAGCTCATTTCCACAGTTACATACTTCACTGAGATATGCTGATAGAAAGTTCAGAGGAAAAGTTTATCATCCAGGGGTAGGTTGGCAGGATATGCAAGGAATTGAGTGAGATATTTCCTTTGGAAATGAAGCTGAAGAAAAAAACTGAAGAAAGGAAAGACAGGGCATGGTGACATATGCCTTTAATCCCAGCACTTGGGAAGCAGAGGTAGAAGGATCGCTGTGAGTTTGAGGCCACCCTGAGAATACAGAATGAATTCCAGGTCAGCCTAGGCTAGAGTGAGACCCTACCTCAAAAAACAAAACAACAACAACAAAAAAACTGAAGAAATGATAGGATCTGAAGGATCCATAGCTGAGCTGGGCGGGGTGGCAAATGTATGTAATTCCCATGCACCTGAGGCTAAAGATAGGCAAATATATCAAGAATTCCAGGCTAGCTTGGGCTACATAGTGAGTTTCAGGCCAGCTTGGAACTCTAGGCTTCATAATAAGGCCCTATCTAAAAGACCAAAAAGAAATCAGTGGCTGGGTTATGAAATGAGCTGAGAATCTGGCAATCTTTATCATTTTAGATTTCCTCTAGGATAGAAGGTAGCTTTGCTTGTTTATTTCAGATGCTCAAGATGCCACAGTGGCCAGTTCTAGGAATTTTAAATCATGGACACCTCTGTGTTCTAAAGATTTAATTTATTTTTCCCTTCTAATTATCTTCCCAGGCTGTAGGAGTGAAGTGAGTCACCCTTTCTCTTCTTCCTTAGGCGGAAATTGAAGTGGCAGCTTAACTACTAGGGAGGGGTTCTGACCTGGATGACTGGTTTTCAGTTTCTCTCCCTCCCTCCTGAGGAACCTGGGAAGTCAAGCTTTGGGGTGGGGCTGTGCTGGGACTCGTTCTTCTTATGTTCAAGCCATGCTAAGATATGGGGACATCTTTCCTTCCTTCCTTCCTTCCTTCCTTCCTTCCTTCCTTCCTTCCTTCCTTCCTTCCTTCCTTCCTTCCTTCCTTCCTTTCTTTCTTTCATAATCTCGAGGTAGGGTCTACTCTAACCCAGGTGACCTGGAATTCACTATGTAGTCTCAGGTTGGCCTTGAACTCATAGTGGTACTCTTACCTTTGCTCCTGAGTGTTGGGATTAAAGGCAGGTTCTACTGCACCCGGCAAGGGACATCTTTATTGAACTAAGGAACTCACAAAGGGGCCTGGAAAGATGGCATTGGTGGTGAGTGAGACAAACAAGATTCTTGGGGCTGGAGAGATTGCTTAGCGGTTAAGGCATTTGCCTGTAAAGCCAAAGGACCCAGGTTCGATTCTTCAGGACCCACGTGAGCCAGATGCACAAGGGGCACATGAGTCTGGAGTTCTTTTCCTCTAGCCCTGGAGTGCCCATTCTCTATCTCTTCTATCTCTCTCTGCTTGCAAACAAATAAATAAAAAAAATTCACAAAGGAAGAAGGGGCTTTATACAGGACTTTGATGATCATGTAGAACTGTGGTTGCACGTCTGTCTGTTTTGTTTTTGACAAAACAGGTCCTCTCCCAGTTGTATACAGTTTAATCAAGGGAAGCAAAGAGTTAATTGATATTTACCATCTATAAAGCTTTGCCATATGTTGTAGTCAACTTCACATTGCTGGCAGAAAACACCCAATCAAGAACAGTTTGTGGGCAGAAAGGGTGTATTTTGGTTTACAGACTCAAGGGGAAACTCCATGATAGTAGGGAAAAAGAGATGGCATGAGCAGAGGGTGAACATCACCTCCTGGTCAACATCAGATGGACAATAGCAGAAGGAGAGTGTGCCAAACACTGGCAAGGGGAAGCTGGCAGTAACACCCATAAGCCCACCTCCAATAATACATCACCTTCAGTAGGTCCTCAGCTGAGGACATAGCATTCAGAACACATAAGTTTATGAGGGACACCTGAATCAAACCACCATACCACCTGTAAAACCTGGTACATACTTAAGTATGTGTGTGTAAATGTATGTGTGTGTGTGTGTGTGTATTTTTATTTTATTTTTATCTTTTGAGGAAGGGTCTCACTCTAACCCAGGCTGACCTGGAATTCACTATGTAGTCTCAGGGTGGCCTTGAACTCATGGCAATCCTCCTACCTCTGCCTCCCAAGTGCTGGGATTAAAGGCATGTGCCACCATGCCCAGCTTCCTTGGTACATTTTTAAATGAATGGCTGGATTTGAAAAATTGGATAGTAGCAATAAAGATTTGTACCTTTTTTTGTGTTTATTTATATCTTTAAGAATCCCAGTGCCTCCAAACTGTCTTGAATAACTATTTAGGGCTGTGCATTTTGTTTATTGAGAACTGGTCATGTGAATTCTTGACAATTCAGGAATGCTATGGATTAGTCTTCTAGACGTGTAAACTGTCTTGTTCTCCTGGTCAGTCAGTCTTTCTTTCTTTCATTAAACTACTCCTGTCTTCTGACAGTCCTGATAAAAGGGACAAGGACAGATGCTGTCCTGATTCTGGAGATTTAGTTCTTAGCCACAAAGCAGATTAGGGTATTTAGCTTCTGTCTTGTATTGGGAAGTTTTCCTAGAGCTGAGACAAGAGAGAGTTGATAATACTGATGAAGATAGGTACACATCAGAAGTTCTGCTAAAGCTTCAAACTCCTAGGATATCATCTCTTCCAGAAGTAAAAGGAAAAGCTGTGGAAGACCTTTCAATTAGGCTTCTATTTTAAAAGAGCTTGAACCAGAACTTAACCTTGTACATGAGCACTCTTTTTCTGTCTCTTTCCTCTCTCCCTTAAATTTTTTTGTTTGTTTGTTTGTTTTTTTGAGGTAGGGTCTCACTCTAGTCCAGATTGACCTGGAATTCACTTCGTAGTCTCAGGGTGGCCTTGAACTCACGGCAATCCTCCTACCTCTGCCCCCCACTCCCCCCAGTGCTGGGATTAAAGGCGTGCGCCACCATGCCCGGCTCCTCCCTCCCTTTTGTTTTCTGTTTTTTCAAGGTAGGGCCTCACTCTAGCCCAGGCTGACCTGGAATTCATTCTGTATTCTCAGGGTGGCCTCAAACTCACAGCGATCCTCCTACCTCTGCCTCCTGAGTACTGGGATGAAAGGTGTGTGCTGCCACATGTAGAGCATGACTCTTAAGTGCTATGCTATCAACACAGGGTATATGTGGCCAGTTTCATTTTCTTACAGGATTTAGGGTTTATTTGGTCTGATATCTTCTATTTCTTCCTCTTATTATTTTGCTGTATTTTCATTTTGTTTGTGTGTATGTGTGAGTGGTGTGTAGGTGCCTTTGGAGGCCAGAGGACAATTCCAGGTGTTCTCCTTAGGTATGCTGTCCACCTTTTTGAGTCAGGGTCTCTTGTTGGTTGCAGCTCACTGATTAACCCAGACTGGTTGGCCAGCATGCTGCATGTATTCTCCTATCTCTGCCACCCCAGTACTGGAAGTACAGGCATGCTAGCAACCATGTCCAGTATTTGTGTGGATACTAGAGATCAAACTCAGGTCCTCATGCTTATGAGGCAAACACTTAACACACTGAGCTATCTCCACAGCTCCCCATTTGCTTCAGTTTTAGGTGTCAAAGGAAGTCTAGTTCCTTGCCTTTGTTTTTTTGCTTTTTAAAAAAAATTACTATTTTTTTATTTCAGAGCGAGAGAGATAGAAATAGGGATGGATCCGGGTGTGGTGGCACACACCTTTAATCCCAGCACTCAGGAGGCACAGGTAGGAGGATCACTGTGAGTTTGAGGCCACCCTGAGACTACATAGTGAATTCCAGGTCAGCCTGGTCTAGAGTGAGACCCTACCTTGAAAAACAAAACAAAACAAAGGCATGGGGAGAAAGAGAGAAAGAATAGGTGTGCCAGCCACTGCAAATGAACTCCAGATGCATGCACCCCTTTGTACATCTGGCTTATTTGGGTCCTGGGGAGTTGAACCTGGATCCTTTGGCTTTGCAGGCAAGTGCCTTAACCACTAAGACATCTCTCCAGCCCTGTTTTATTGTTGTTGTTGTTTTTTTAATATAGATCATTTGGGACTATGCTAATTCCTGTATCATTCAAATTTTGACTATATGTGCCACCCAAGTGAGCTGCTTTTTTCTGGAGAAAAATTCTTCCTGTGTAGTCCACACTGCTCTTAAACTTGGAATTATGCTCAGCTACCTATGTGCTCGGATTTTAGGTGTGCATTACCATGCTGATCTTTCTTGTGTGTCCTGAAATTCATCCTTAACTCTGTTTTTTAAAACTCCTGGGCTGGAGAGATGGCTCAGTAGTTAAGGCATTTGCCTGCAAAGCCTAACGATCTGAGTTTGATTCCCCAGTATCCACATAAAAGCCAGATGCTTAAACTGACACATGCATGTGGAGCTCATTTGCAGTGGCTGGAGGCCCTGGTGCAACCATACTCGTTCATATTCTTTCTCTCTCTTTCTCTCCCCTTCTCCAAAAAGGTATTTAAAAAAAAAAAAAAAGAAAAAAGAGAACTCCTTATCTTTAGATTAGCTTCTAGGTGAATAATACTTTATCTCTCCCTCTGTCTGTCTTTCTCTCTGTGTCTGTCGCTCTCAAATAAATAAATAAAAAAAATTTTAAAAAAATCTGACAGAGTGAAGAAACTTTAGGCTGTTGAGTATGGTTCAAAGCCAGGTGAGAACGAGGAAGGAGAACTAGAAAGGCAGGTAGTATCCATATGCTTTGAGCCAGTGTACAGGTCAGTGGGATATAACTGGGATCCTGAAACCTCAGGCTGTTCCAGCGAAGGAGCATTGACTGAAGGAGTATGTCTACTGGTGTCAGTTACATAGTCCCCAATTTTCAGGTCTGATTTGATTAGACATGAAAGGTTCATGTACATGCTTAATACAGGAGAGATTCTGTGTCTTAGATCATATCCCCCCCCCCAAAGGTAGGGTCTCTCTCTAGCTGACCTGGAACTAACTCTAGCACCAGACAAGCCTTGAACTCATAGTGATTTCCTACCTTTCCTTCTGTGACCAGCTTCTCATATCTTTTTGTTTGTTTCATTTTTTTTTTTTTTTATATGGGGGGCTGTGTGTGTTTCGAGGTAGGGTCTCATTCTGGCCCAGGCTGACCTTGAATTCACTCTGTAGTCTCAGGGTAGCCTCTTAACTCTCTTAATGCATGGCAGTCCTCCTACCTCTGACCCCTGAGCGCTGGCATTAAAGGTGTGCGCCCCCACACCCAGCAGTTTCTCCTATGTTGTGAGATGAGCAGTTCCGTAGGAAAGTGGGCATCTTAGTTGGAAGGGTAAGTGTCATTTGGGGCAACAAAGATAAACCACACAAGGTTTATTTATGGGTATGAGGGCTCAATTTGTACTGATGTCTGTCTTATATTCATAGTGCTAGCTGTAGCCCTCATTTTCTTTATTGCCTACAGGTGTCCAGGACTAAGCCTGTATGTGTCACCTGCAGTGCCCATCTACAATGCGGTTATGTTTCTCTTTGTGCTGGCCAACTTCAGCATGGCCACCTTCATGGACCCAGGAATTTTTCCTCGAGGTAAGGTCATTCTTTTCCTCTCTTAGAAGTTCCTGTTGCCATTTAAAAACAATATCACTTGGGCAGATACACTTGACCTGGGGCCTGTATAGGATCCTAGGATTATTGTATACTTTTTAATGTAATGACACTTTGACTTTTTTTTTTTTTTTTTTGGTTTTTCAAAGTAGAGTCTCACCGTAGTCCTAGGGTGGCCTTGAGCTCACGGCGATCCTCCAACCTCTGCCTCTTGAGTGCTGGGATTAAAAGGCATGTGCCACCACACTTGGCCTACACTTTGACTTTTAATTAACTTAATTATTAGTTATTCAGCAGAAATTTATTTATAGCATATAGGTTAGGTGATATTGCTAGGTATAGTAATACTCAATGAATTAGACAGTTATAATAGAGGTACAAACTACAGTGGAGGCATGAATTAGGTTTTGTAGGTATAGTTGTACCTACCAAGAGGAATTGGTGACATGCTGCTCAGAGTTAGTGAGAAAGACTTTAACAAGTAGAAGATTAAAGAAGGTAATTTTTTTTTTTTTTTTTGAGTTAGGGTCTTGTCTATCCCAGGCTGACCTGAAATTTACAATATAGTCTCAGGGTGGTCTTGAACTCAGAGATCCTCCTATCTCTTCCTCCCAAGTGCTGGGATTAAAGGTGTGCACCATCATGCCTGGCTGAGAGGGCCATTTTTAGGCAAAAGAAATGTATTTTGAAGCTTGTAGCTATGAAATGGAGAACTCAGTGGGTCTAGAAGATACAGTGCATGGTAGGACAAAAGAGACAAGAGATACCGAGAGTCCAGTCATAAAGGACTTTCTTTGCTAAATCTAAATGATTAATTCTCAAATAAATAGATAATGTTTCTTTCTTTGACACTAAGAAATCTTTAGCTGAGGTCAAATTTCCTAATTTGTAGACAATAGCTTTTGTGTGGTTGTGGCAATAATACAAACCAGGTAAGAATTTAAATTCAGGCTGGAGATATTTAATGGTTAAGGTGCGTGCCTGCCAAACCAAAGGACCCAGGTTTGATTCCCCAGCATTGACGTATAAGGCAGATGTACAAGGTGGCGCATGCCAGGCATGGTGGTGCACGCCTTTTAGTCCCAGTATTTGAGAGGCAGAGATAGGATCACTTTGAGTTCTAGACCAGCCTGAGATTACGTAGGAATTCCAGGTCAGCCTGGGCTGCAGTGAACCCTACTTCAAAAGGCAAAATAAAGAAAGAAAGAAACAAAGAAAGAAAGAAAGATTTTGAGTTCAAAGCTACCTTTACAGCTTTTTAAAAAGTACAGTCAACATGACAGCTTAATAGGCAGAGCAAAGAGTGAAAAAAATTTGTTGCCACACTACTGTGAGCATGCCTGATCTTGTCTTTGGGGCCTGTTTAGTACCTAGATGGGAAGGTGATGTAATTACTGCATGGTAGTTTCAGAGTTCTTAACTTGTAAAATAAGTTAGATATTGATTTTTATAAACTATGACATGAACTATGAGTGTTAAACAGGTTCTGGGGCAAGACAGAATACTCTAAAGACAAACTTGAGTTTTTGCTTTAAAAAAAATTTATTTGCATGTGTATATGTGTATGATTATGCCAGGGCCTCTTGCCATTGCATATGAATGCCAGA
The DNA here is from genome assembly GCF_020740685.1 of Jaculus jaculus. NCBI lineage: Eukaryota > Metazoa > Chordata > Mammalia > Rodentia > Dipodidae > Jaculus > Jaculus jaculus. Next base: position 171,427,377 of record NC_059102.1, on the reverse strand, counting down.
TGTATGCACCACTTTTTGTGTCTGAGTTTACATGGGTACTAGGAAATTGAATCTGGGTGGGTAGGGTTTGCAAGCAAGTACCACTGAGCAATCTTCCCTAGCTGTGCTTTTTAAATTTATTTTTCATGCTGGGGATTAAACCAGGTACTTAACACATGCTAGGCAAGGACTCTTACCACTGAGCTATACTTTGAGACACAGGCATTGAATTAAGATGCTTAGGTAGTCGGACGTGGTGGTGCACGCCTTTAATCCCAGCACTTGGGAAGCAGAGGTAGGTGGATCGCTGTGAGTTTGAGGCCACCCTGAGACTACATAGTGAGTTCCAGGTCAGCCTGGTCTAGAGTGAGACCCTACCTCAAAACCAAAAAAAAAAAAAGATACTTAGGAATCATGTAGGTAGAGTTACCCAGTGGGGAAGTGAGTAGTCAGAGACCTTGATGTGGGAGTCTTTTTAAAATTTTGTGTGTATGGAGGCCAAAGGACAACCTCAGGAGCACCATCTCCTTTGAAGACAGGGTTTCATTGGCCTGGAACTCAGTTAGCTAGATTGGCTGGTGGCCAGCAAGCTCCAGAGGTCCTTCTGTCTCTACCTTTCCAGCATTTGATTACAGACATGCATTGCTATCCCTGGTATATTACATGGGTGTTAGAGCTGAAACTGTGGTGCTCATGCTTTATTGCTTTACTGACTGAGCTACCTCCTCAGCCCCAGAAGTCTTTAGCCATGTGGTACTTGAAGCAACAAGAGTGAGATTATCTAGAGAAAGTAGAGTGAGATTAGAAAAGAAACAAGATCAGACTTGATTGATCTTTACTGTTATTAAGGAAAAAAAAAAATTCAAACTGGGCATGGTGGCACATGCCTTTAACCCGAACACTTGGAAGGCAGAGGTAAGAGGATTGCCATGAGTTCGAGGCTACCCTGAGACCGCATAGTGAATTCCAGCTCAGCCTGGGCTAGAGTGAGACCCTACCTCAAAAAACCAAAAAAGAAAAAAAAAAAAAGAAAAAAGAAAACATTCAAGGGGGAACAGGAAGGGTTAGTTGGAGGAACATGTGGGACAGATCTGAATTAAAATTTATCAAGTAACTTGACTTATTGGCAGTATGATAAATTAAAATTTCCCATAGTTTCAGTCACTAAATTAAATTTTAAGGGGGAAGAGAGGATGACCCAGAGTCTCATTCTGTGGCCTTATTCTTAGAATCCTGCCTCATCCTTCTGAGTGCTGGGATTACAGATGTGAGCTACTGTGCCCAGATGAAATAATTGTTGTTTATGAAACTACTCTTTTAATTTTTAAAAAAGATTTATTTTTATTTATTTATTAGAGACAGAGAGGGAGGGAGATAGAGAGTGAGTGAGAAAGGGTGCACCAGGGCCTCTAGCCACTGCAAATGAACTCCAGAAGCATGTGCCACCATGTGCATCTGGCTTACAGTGCGACCCATAGAACTGAACATGGGTCTTAGGCTTTGCAGGCATGTGCTGTAACCAATAAGCCCTCTTATTACTTTAAAAAATATTTTTATTAATTTATTTACAAACAGAGATAGAGAGAAGACAGAAAGAATGAATGGGCATATCAGGGCCCACAACTCAAGATGCATATACCGCCTTGTGCATTTGGCTTTATGTGGGTAATGGGAATCGAACCTGGGCCATTAAGCTTTATGGGCAAGTGCCTTAACCACTGAGCTGCTGGGGTTTGCTGATGGAGAAAATTGTAAAAGCAGAAGCTCTGAGCTGAGTGAGAAAATCTCAAGGAAACAGGCAGATAAGTTGAGAAGAGGAGATCACCTTACATTTTTCTCTGTACATGTGTGTACAGGGCACATGCATCTCCACATGCATGTATACGATAGGCCCCTGCCCCTTCCCCTATCTGGCCACATAAAAGATATGTCATCTGTAAATTCAAAGCCCAGTGATAATTACTCTAATACTATGGTCTATTTCCTTCCATTATTTTTAAGTTTTTGTGTTGTTGTTATTGTTTTGTTTTGTTTTTCGAGGCAAGGTTTCACTCTAGCTCAGGCTGACCTGGAATTCACTTTGTAGTCGGTGGCCTTGAACTCACAGTGATCCTCCTACCTCTGCTTCCTGAGTGCTGGGATGAAAGGCATGCACCACTATGCCCAGGGTGTGTGAGTGTGTGTGTGTTTGTTTGTTTTGGTAGGAAAAAGAGGTTTATTTTGGCTTACAGGCTCGAGGGGGAAGCTCCATGATGGCAGGGAAAATGATGGCATGAGCAGAGGGTGGACATCACCCCCTGGACAACAGGACCAGGAGAGCATGCCAAATAACTGGCATGGAGAAACTGGCTATAACACCCTTAGCCCTCCCCCAACAATATACTGCCTCCAGGAGGCGTTAATTCCCAAATCTCCATCAGCTGGGAACCTAGCAGTCAGATCACCTAAGTTTATAGGGGACACCTGACTCAAACCATCACATTCCGCCTCTGGACCCCATAAACCGATATCCATACATGATGTAAAATAGAATGCATTCAGTCCAAATTAAAAGTCCCTGTAGTTTTTATCAATCCCAGTGATGTTCAAACATCCCCATAATCCAAGATCTTTTAACTGAGCCATAATACCAAAATATCCCCCCCAAAAACCCATAAGCACATATATTTTAATTGTTCTTTTTTGTTTTGTTTTTCGAGGTAGGGTCTCACTCTAGCCCAGGCTGACCTATAATTCACTACGTAGTCTCAGGGTGGCCTCAAACTCATGGTGATTCTCCTCCTACCTCTGCCTCCCGAGTGCTTGGTGGTTTTGTTTGTTAGTTAGTTTTTTTTTTTTTTTCCAAGGTAGGGTCTTACTCTTGCTCTGGCTGTCCTGGAAGTCACTATGTAGTCTCAAGGTGGCCTTGAACTCACAGCAGTCCTCCCAAGTGCTGGGATTAGAGGCATGCGCCACCATGCCCGACGAATTGCTCTTTTTTGAAGCAGGGTCTCACTAGCGCAGGCTGACATGGAACTCACTCTAGCTATAGGTGGCTTCAAACTCATGGCAATGCTCCTACCTCAGGCTCCCAAGTGCTAGGATTAAAGGCTTGTGCCACCAACCTAGCTAAATATATTTTTTGACATTTTCATTCATAAATTACTTTATGATTATATGTGTCCTTATTGCCTTCCTCCCATATCTCCCTCTGTCTCTCTGTAATCCTTCTCATCTACCAGTGGTTTATACCACAGAGGAGAATTACTCCTCCCTGGTGGCTTCTATCTGTTAATTGCTCAATGGGGAGGAGAGTAGCCTTCTAAGACACTTAGTAACAGAGTGCTGACTGGCCCCATCATATGCAGATCTTGTGCAGGTAACCATATCTAATATGAGTTCATGAGTGCAATGACCTTGTCTTGTCTAGATGCCAGTATTGTAGGGTGTTCCTCCCTGTCTTCCAACTCTTACGTTCTTTCCATTGTATCTTCCACAATGTTCCCTGTGCCCTAAGGGGATGATGTATGTCCCTCATAAGGCCAAACACTCATCAGTTCTAATTATTTTCCACACTTGACTACTTATGCTTCTCTGCATAGACTGCCTTCCACTGCCAAATAAGAAAAAAGACAAAGTAATAAAACATTTCTGAGCTGGGCATGGTGGCATATGCCTTTAATCCCAGCACTGGGGAGGCAGAGGGAGGAAGAGTGCCATGAGTTCGAGTCCACCGTGAGACTACATAGTGAATTCCAGGTCAGCCTGAGCTAAAGCAAGACCCTACCTAAAAAAAGGAAAAGAAAAATAAAAAGTTTTGGGGCTAGGGGGAAGGCTCAGAGGTTACAGGTACTTGCTTATAAATCTTGCTAGCTCAGATTCAATTTCCTAGCACCCATGTAAAAGGTGGATGGGATGTGATGCTCAGAGACATTTGTCTGGCAGTTTCCTTTGCAGCAGCAAGAGACTCTGTCTCAGAGATGTTGCTAGGTACCTTAAAGTTTTCCTCTGGCCTCCACATCACATGTAGAGAATACTCACAGAGAAACAAATAAATGCTTTTCTGACCAGGGCTGAAAACAGAACTGATATATGAATATAAAGATAAGTATTTAGAGGGCTGGAGAGATGGCTTAGCGGCTAATGTGCTTGCCTGCAAAGCCTAACGACCCATGTTCAACTCTCCAGATCCCATGTAAGCCAAATGCACAAGGTGACACATGCGCAAGGTCGTACATATGCTCAAGGTGGTGCATGCATCTGGAACTCCACATGCATGCACCACTTTGTGCCTCTGGTTTATGTGGGTACTAGGGAATCAAACCTGGTCCTTAGGCTTCTCAGGCAAGTGCTTTCACCATTAAGCCATCTCTCCAGCCCAGAAAACTTATTTATTTATTTTTTCAGTTTTTCAAGGTAGGATTTCACTCCAGCTCAGGCTGACCTGGAATTCACTAGGTGAACTCATGGCGATCCTCCTACCTCTGCCTCCTGAGTGTTGGGATTAAAGGCATGTGCCTGGGCTGGAGAGCAGGCTTAGCAGGTAAGGCACTTGTGCCACTCTGCCAGTTTTCTATTTATCTTTTTTTTTTTTTTTTTTTTTTAAGGTAGGGTTTCACTCTAGCCCAGGATGACCTCGAATTCACTCTGTAGTCTCAGGGTGGCCTTGAACTCACTGCGATCCTCCTACATCTGTCTCCCAAGTGCTGGGACTAAAGGTGTGCCCCACCACACCTGGTTATTTTATTTTTATTTAATTGAGAGAGAGGCAGATTGAAAGATTGGGCCTGCAACATTCTGTAGTTATTGCAAAGGAAATTCAGATGCATGTGTCACCTTATGCATTTGGCTTTACTTGGTACTGGGGAATTAAACCAGGGTCCTTTTGTCTTTGCATTAACAGCTAAATCATCTCTCCAGGCCCTAGCATTTTTATTTTTTAACCTTCTTTTGTGTACATGACTTCTTGTTTGTTCCTGTAAACAAACACCAGACAAACCTTTTATTTTATTGACAACCTATAATTGTAGATAATAAACCATGATAATTCTGTCCCTTTCCAAATCCACTGTCTATCATACCTCTTTCCCTTGCAATCAGTCTCTCTTATTTTGATGCCATCACCTTTTCCTCCTATTATGAGGGTCTTGTGTAGGTAGTACCAAGCATTGCAAGGACATGAATATCAAGGCATTCTGTGTCTGGAAGATTGCATTGAAGGAGTCTTACCCTTCCTTTGGCTGTTACATTCTTTTGCTATTCTGCAGTGGACTCTGAGCCTTGGAAGATGTGATAGGGATGTTTCAGTGCTGGACACTCCTCTGTCACTTCTTCTTAGCACTGTGGTGCCTTTTGAATCATCCAAGAGGTCACCGTCATCTGAAAAGAGAAGTTTCTCTATCCAGAAGTGATAGTAGCATTAATATATGTATATGAATGTTAAGAGAAGTGCTTACCAGGCTGTTTAGCCAGACACCATTAGGTGTTATACCCCTGGATTCATGACCTCCCCATCATAGGGTTTCTATATCAGTTGGTGAAGTTGGCCTCCAGTCCAATTAGTGAGTAGTTGGTTTACCCCATAACAGATTACTGCACCTGTTGGCTCATTTGTCCTGGCTTGCAGTACCCACAGTTGTTTGTCTCCACTGATGGCTTCTTTCTCCCATAGGGCTGCATGCAGTGTAGCTTTTTCCAGCTTTCTATCAGCTGGTCTACAGGGAGGAGGTTTTCAACTCAGTTCTAACTTGATTTCTCAGTGACCTTGCAACACAAGCATGTGGAGTCTCCAGCAATATTGTGCAACTTTTTGTGTCCAGCTTTTATGTGGATGGCTGGAAATTTGAACCTAGACCAGCAGGCTTTGTAAGCAAGTGCCTTTTAATTGCTGAGTTATCTCCCCAGTGCCTCTAGATAAATTATTTTATAAACTTCCAGGTGTGCTGGTACATGCCTTTAATCCAAAAGTGATTCCAGGTCAGCCTGGGCTAGAGTGAGACCCTCCCTACCTCAAAACAAAACAAAACAAAACAAAACAAAACAAAACAAAACAAAACAAAACTTCATTGTATGTAAGGGGGAAAATAATGTCCTTTTAAATTTCTTTTTTTTTAAAAAAAAAACTTTTATTTATTAGAAAGAAAGAATGGGGATACCAGGGCCTCTTGAACTCCAGATGTGTGCAACACCATGTGCAAGTGGGTTACATGGGTTCTGGGGCACTGAACCTGGGTCCTTAGGCTTTGCAGGCAAGTGCATTATCTGCTAAGCCAACTCTCCAGCCCTCCTCTTAAGTTTTGAAATGGGATGGATTCTGATAGTTGTAATTGAAAACTGAGGGAACCTGGTTAGTTGGCTTAAAATAAAAAAGGATTAAGGGCAGAGAAAACTATTTGAAGTACCATATTTGTATGGGGGATAGACAAAGGTTGATGTGACAGTCATGGTGGTATATGCCTGTATTATGTGCAGGAGGGTCAAGAGTTCAACGTTGTCATCAGCTAGAATTTGAAGCCTGCCCAGATTATAAGAGATCATATCTTAAAAGTAACCCTTGGTTGATGTTACCTTTCTGGTTCCCTAGAGACATATAGTTGTAGAGACTGGAGTATTATGTGTAAATGCTGTGTATGTATTTTGATACATAAATTATCATTCAGGGGTTAAGGCACTTGTCTGCAAAGCCTAAAACACCTGGGTTCGATTCCCTAGTACTCATGGAACCAGATGCATGGAGTGGCACATGCATCTGGAGTGCCTTTGTAGTGGTTGGAAGCCCTGGAATGCCCACTTTCTCTGTCTCTCTGACTGCAAATAAATATTTTTTTAAAAAGATATAATCAGGCTGCGTGTGGTAGTGCATGCCTTTAATCCCAGCACTCGGGAGGCAGAGGTAGGAGGATCGCAGTGAGTTCAAGACCACCCTGAGACTATAGAGTGAATTCCAGGTCTCCCTGAGCTAGAGTGAGACCTTACCTCAACAACAACAACAACAAAAAGATATATTCATAATAAGTAAACTAAAGAATATCAGCATATATATGCCACTTTCTCTTAAGTCATTTTCTCTTGAACCTCACTTGCCAGTACAAACAAAAGTACTTCTCATCTGTGTTCACACAGTGCCTACAAAGCAATTCTCACAGTATTATAGTTACACATTCCTAGTCTCTCATCCACTGTACTGAATTCCTTAAAGGCAGAAGATATATATATATATATATTATTTATTTATTTATTTTTTGTTTTTCTGAGCCTTCTGAGCAGAGGTAAGAGTTTTAAGGCCAGCCTGGGACCACAGAGTGAGTGCCAGGTCAACCTGGGCTAAAATGAGACCCTCCCTCCGAAAAAAAAAAGGTGTGTACCACTATGCCTGGCTCAGAAGCTATATTTTACTTTTTTGTTTTGTATTGTTTTTTCGAGGTAGGATCTCACTCTGGCCTAGGCTGACCTGGAATTCACTATGTAGTCTCAGGGTGGCCTTGAACTCATGGCAATCCTCCTACCTCTGCCTCCTGAGTGCTGGGATTTAAAAGCATGCCTGTGCTTGGCTCCTTTTTCTTTTCTTTTTTCCTTTTTTTTTTTTTGAGATAGGTTCTCACTCTAGCCCAGGCTGGCTTGGAATTCTCTATGTAGTCTCAGGCTACCACACCTAGCAAGAAGTTATATTTTATTTCATTTTTTAAAATATTTTTATTTGCCAGGCATGAATACATAGTGAATTCAAGGTCAGCCTGATACAGAGACCCTTCTTCAAAAAACAAAACAACAAAAACACATACTATATATAAAATTTATTTGAGAGAAAGGGGCAAGGGAGGGATAGAATGGGCATGCTGTGGCCCCCAGCAGCTGCAAACAAACTCCAGACCATGCACCACCTTGTACATCTGGTTTTCATGGGTGAGGGGGAATTGAACCTGGGTCCTTTGGCTTTGAAGGCAACTGCCTTTACTACTAAGCCATCTCTCCAGCCCTAGAAGTCATTTTATTTGAAATTATTTTATTTATTCATTTACTTGAGAGAGAGAGACAAGTGGGCAGGATAGGGAGAGAATGGTCACACCAGGGCCTCCAACCACTGCAAACGAACTCCAGGTGCATGTGCCACCCTGTGCATCTGGCTTACATGGGGACTAGGGAATTGAACCTGGGACTTTAGGCTTCACAGGCAAATGCCTTAACTGCTAAGCCATCTCTCCAGCCCCTAGAAGTCATATTTTAAATAGTAAGTTTCTAGTGCCAACTACAGTTTTGGTATCACTGTTTTTAATTTTTTCTCTCTCTCTAGCTGAGGAGGATGAAGACAAAGAAGATGATTTCCGAGCTCCTCTTTACAAAACAGTAGAGATCAAAGGCATTCAGGTGCGCATGAAATGGTGTGCCACCTGCCGTTTCTATAGGCCTCCCAGATGTTCCCATTGCAGTGTCTGTGACAACTGTGTGGAGGTAAGATCACTCACTCATGGAGTAAGATTCAGTGTGCAACCCAAGTTTTCTTAATTACAAATCAGATTCTTGACTTTATTTTTTAGTTTTATTTGCATTTATTTATTTGAGAGTGACAGACAGAGAGAGGGAAAGAGGCAGATAGAGAGAAAGAGAATGGGTGTGCCAGGGCCTCCAGCCACTGCAAACAAACTCCAGATGTGTGCGCCTCCTTATGCATCTGGCTAACGTGGGTCCTGAGGAATCGAGCCTCGAACCGGGGTCCTTAGGCTTCACAGGCAAGTGCTTAACTGCTAAGCCATCTCTCCAGCCCAAGATTCTTGACTTTAAAAGAAGTGTAGTCCTGGCTCACTAGTCTGTTTGTTGTCTAGCTTGGTTAAAGGTATTAACAATGAAGTAAAATGAAAGCCAGAACTGAATACTATTGTATTTATTTATTCATTCATTCATTAATATATTTTATTTACTTAGTTATTTGTGGGGGGGGAGAGAAAGAGAATGGGTGTGCCAGGGCCTCCAGCCACTGCAAAGAAACTACAGATGCATACGCCATCTTGAGCATCTGGCTAATGTGGGCCCTGGAGAATTGAACTGGGATCTTTTGGCTTTACAGGCAAATGCCTTAACCACTTAAGTGGTTAGTAATATGACCATAAATTGCTAAAATTAAAACTTAAGTTCTATTCTTTTCAACTGAAATGAATCCAAGGATTCCTTTCAGCCTGTTTCTTTTTGTTCCTAGGAATTTGATCATCACTGCCCCTGGGTGAACAACTGTATTGGTCGCCGGAACTATCGTTATTTCTTCCTATTCCTCCTTTCCCTGACAGCCCATATCATGGGTGTGTTTGGCTTTGGCCTCCTCTATGTCCTCTACCCCATTGAGGAACTCTCAGGGGTCTGCACAGCTGTCACGTATCCTTCAAAGCCTTTGAGTTTGGGGCAGGGAGGTGATGAAAAAGATCAAATGGGAATTGGCTGCAATAGGTGTGGGTAAGGTGAGATGACATTGTTCTTTCTCCTTGACTATTTGGCACCAGAATGGCAGTGATGTGTGTGGCTGGCTTATTCTTTATCCCTGTAGCTGGCCTCACAGGATTTCATGTGGTGCTGGTGGCTAGGGGACGCACAACCAATGAACAGGTAATGGAGAACTGATAGGAAAACCCTAAAAAGCAGGGCATATCTGAGGCCCTTATCTGCATAGAGCATAATACTTCAATAAATAGAAATTTAATCAGTAATCTATATGATGATGTAGAAATTAGGGGTAGTAGGTGAACTAGGCCTAGGTCCTCAGTATAAAAAAACTAGGAGTGGTGGTGCACAATTGTAATCCTGGCTTAGTAAACTAAGGCAGTAGGATTGGGAGTTAAAGGCCAGCCTGAGGCTACATAATAAGACCCTATTTTTTTGGAGGGGGGAGAAGAAAATATGGGTTAAGTCCATTTTTTAAAAAATTTGTTTGAACTTCATCTGTTTAGTATCAGAATGTAATTGAGATGTACAGTAATAAAATGTGAGTTCTAGGCTGGAGAGATGAATTAGTAGTTAAGGAGCTTGCCTGTGAAGCCTAAGGACCCAGGTTCGATTCCCTAGCACTCACATAATCCACAAGGTGATGCATGTGTCTGGAGTTCATTTACAGTGGCTAGTGGCCCTGGTGTGCCCATTCTCTATGTATCCCTTTTTTTCCTCTGTCAAATAAATAAAAATATTTAAATAAAAAAATTGTTTTGAGGGCTGGAGAGATGGCTTAGCAGTTAAGCGCTTGCCTGTGAAGCCTAAGGACCCCGGTTTGAGGCTTGGTTCCCCAGGTCCCACGTTAGCCAGATGCACAAGAAGGTGCGTGCGTCTGGAGTTCGTTTGCAGAGGCTAGAAGCCCTGGCACGCCCATTCTCTCTCTTTCCCTCTATCTGTCTTTCTCTCTGTGTCTGTCGCTCTCAAATAAATAAAAATTAAAAATTAAAAAAATTGTTTTGAGATAAGAATAAGAAGGAAGATGGGTGCACCAGAGCCTCCTACTACTGCTTCGTATGCATGCATAACTTTGTGCATCTGGCTTTACACTCTTGGGAATTGAATCCAGACCATTAGGCTTTGCAACAGTGTGTTTAACCACTAAGTCCTCTGTACAGCCCCATCACCTCTTAACAAATACTTACTGAATGCTCACTGTATACTATACAACTTATATTCAGAATTATGGAAATAATAACAGTTGGGACAAACTGTAGGAGGCTTGTAGTAATTCTTACAGAAAGATTAATTTTGTACACATAATCATAGCTGACTGTAATTGCAGTGTCTTATTTGTATAGCCAGACTTCTATTGTCTTTTTGTTCTGCATCCATGGATTAAACCAGATATGCTTGGGTGGGGGGCGGGGGGTTGTATCTATACTGAATATGTATAGAATTTTTTCCTGGCATCATTCCCTATAACTGTTTATATAATACTTACATTGTTACATAATGCTTACATTATGTGAGGTGTGAGTAATAGAGAAATGGAGTGTACAAGATGTATGTAGGTTATATGAAAATACTGTACCATTTTATATAAGGGACTTGAACATCAGTTCCCATGAGGTAAAGGTAGTATTTGAAGAAGACCCTGACTCTAGAGTCCTTTCTTTTTTTTTTTATTTGTTGAGAGCTTGGGTCTCACTCAGTATAGGCTAATTTTGAATTCATTCTGTAGCACAGGCTAGCTTTGAGCTCACAGTGATCCTCCTATTTCAGCCTTCCAAGTCCTGGAATTAATGGTGTGAGCCAACACACCCAGGTGGTTGTGTGTGTGTAGTTTGTGCATTCTGTGTGGTGTAGGTCCTCGTGCCCTTATTGTGGCAGGGTGTGCTCACCTGTGTTGGCCGAGGCAGAACATTGGGTATCCCACTCCATCTCTTCCATCCATTCTTGTTTTACTCAGAATCAATTAGTGATCCTGGAGCTTGCCATTTTTTCAGTAGCTCCCCTACTGAGGTTACAGGTGCATGTAGTAATGCCCACCTACTTTTCTGGAGATTTAAACTCAGGTGGTCTCTGGCCTCCTCAGGCTTTCATGCTTGTGCAGGAAATGCACTTAAGTGAACTATCCTGATTCTTTGTTCTGGATGGTAGGTTTGTGTTGTATTCATTTTTGTACCCTCCAAACAGTGGGTGGACATTACTTTGAATTTGGTTTTTGGAAGTCAAAGTCTTATGGTTGGATCTGGCTCTTTTTTTCCTCTTAGGTTACGGGTAAATTCCGAGGAGGTGTAAACCCCTTCACCAATGGCTGCTGTAACAACGTCAGCCGTGTCCTTTGCAGTTCTCCAGCACCCAGGTAATCCACCCTTTGAGACCAGTATCCATGCTTGGTCAAACTTGTGTCCTTTGGGCTTGTTCTGGATGGGGGAAGTGTACTGGGAAACAACATTGTAGGAATTTGTTTAGCATGGTAAGTGCTACAAAGAAGAGAAATGCCCATTCTTTGGTGGGCCTTGTGAATTCAGTTGTACTCTTTAGGTATGGCTAAATATCTTTTGAGATTTCAGGCTTAGCAGGTTTACTCCATGGTGCCTTGAGCTAGGGACCTGCCTATAAAGATCTAGTCTTACTGCATATATTTATGAAATCAAATTAGTTTAATGCTAACATTTATAGTAGCCTGGTAGGATTGTCTTTACATTTTTAACTAAATTTTATTTTGGGGTATTTTTTGCGGTAGGATCTTGCTCTAGTCCAGACTTACCTGGAATTCACTGTGTAGCTTCAGGGTGCCCTCGAACTTACAGTGATCCTCATCCTCTCACCTCTGCCTCCAAAGTGCTGGCATTAAGGGTGTGCACCACAATTTTTTTTTAACATTTAACTGACACCAGGTGTGGTGGCGCATGCCTTTAATCCCAGTGCTTCAGAGGCAGAGGTGGGACAGTTGCCATGAGTTCAAGGCCACACTGAGCCTACATAGTGAATTTCAGGTCCAGCCTACCTTGAAAAACAGAAACAAACAAAAAAGTTAAATGACTTTATTCTTATATTTATTTTTTAAAATATTTTATTTTTATTTATTTATTTATGTGCCAGAGAAAGGAGAGGGAGAGAATGGGTGCGCCAGGGCCTCCAGCCACTGCAAACAAACCCCAGACTTGTACATCTGGCTAACGTAGGCCCTGGGAAATCAAACTTGGGTCATTTGTAGGCAAATGCCTTAACCACTAAGCCACCCCTGCAGTCCTATTCTTAAATTTAACAAGTTCTAATTAGAAATGCTTAGGTATTAATGCAACTAGGAGTTATTTTACTGGGAATTTCCATATATGCACATGCTTTAATTTGATCATAATTCCCTCCCATTACTTGTTTTTTCTTTCTCCCATCCCACTGAACTACTGCTTTCCAGCTAGCTCCCCATGTTGAAGTGTTGATGAGCTCCATATTGTGTAGGTCTTGTGGGTGTAATGAATGCACTGGTTATTCGTAGGATAGTGCCCCATAGTACCCCTCCCCACTCTGAGGCTCTTATATTCTTTCTATTCCCGCTTTTCCAGTGTTCCCTGAACCTTTCAGGGTGTGATAGAGATGCCTCATTTAATGCTAAGCACTCAACAGTCACTTAATGTCAGCACTTTGGTGAGTTTGAGTCTCCCTGGAATCTGCTGCCATTTGCCCCCCAAAAAGGACCGTTTTTTGATGCTGGAAATGGAACCCAGAGTCCTCCTCTCTATTACTGAGTTATACTTCAATTCATGATTGGATGTGTTTGTAAAATGCTTACACTCAGGCAGGTAGTAGACATTTCTGAATGAAATGAATAAATGAAAACCTTCTCATTCTTGGTACTCAGGTATTTGGGGAGACCAAAGAAAGAGAAGACAATTGTAATCAGACCTCCTTTCCTTCGACCAGAAGTGTCAGACGGGCAGATAACTGTGAAGATCATGGATAATGGCATCCAGGGAGAACTGAGGAGAACTAAGGTGAGGAATTAGGGAAGTAAAGCTATAAACTATTATTATGCCTTATCTTCCAGTTTCAGTTTAGAAACAATTGACTCTCCAGTACTTTTTTTTTTAAATATATTATTTATTTATTTGAGAGTGACAGAGAAAGAACAAGGCAGATAGAGAGAGAGAGAGAGGGAGAATGGGCGTGCCAGGGCCTCCGGCTACTGCAAATGAACTCCAAACATGTGCGCCCCGTTGTGCATCTGGCTAACATGGGTCCTGGGGAATCAAGCATCGAACCGGCGTCCTTAGGCTTCACAGGCAAGCGCTTAACTGCTAAGCCATCTTTCCAGCCCAGAACTTCTTTTATACCAACTCAATGTTGCCTTAATTCATAGCTTTCCAAATCTGATTTTTCCTCCCTTTTCTGTTTAGTCTAAAGGAAGCCTAGAGATAACAGAGAGCCAGTCTGCAGATGCAGAACCTCCGCCTCCTCCTAAGCCAGACCTGAGCCGTTACACCGGGCTGCGAACACACCTAAGCCTGGCTACTAATGAGGGTAAGGGCTGCCTTGATTTGCGAGATCCTAGAAGCAAGAACAAGCAGATTATTCCTGTCAGATGTAATAAAGATAGGAAAGCTGGGTGTAGTGGTGTTTGCTTTTAATCCCAGAATTTGGGAGGCTAGTAACCTAGTAAGGTCCAAGTCATTCTGTGCTAGAGGAAAATCCTGCCTCCAAAACTGAAAAAAAAAAACCACACACACACACCACAACATAAGACAGGCAGGAGGGCTAGGGAGATGAATCATCAGTAAAAGTGTTTGCTATGCAAGTATGAGGACCTGAGTTTGATCACCAACACCTACATGCATGCTTGTGATCCCAGTGCTGAGGGAGGTGGAGACAGGATTGCTGATAAGGTCCAGGTTTAGTAAGGATCACTGTCTCAAAGAAACATAGTGGAAAAGTAATACAGAAGGAGACTTGATAGTCTCTGGCACACATACAAATGGGGTATGTGTATCTACAAGTACATGTTCACACATCACACACAGTAAAGAAAAGATAGGCAAGGGCTGGGAGATGACATTTGTGTTGTGGCTCAAAGTGCCTAGCAGGCGGTACTTGAGCAGTTTTCTTTGTAGAACTAGAAAAGGCTTGCCATTTAACAGCAATTTTTTCCAGCAAAACTGTCAGCCTCAGACCAGAAAAATTTTTAAGTGTGTTTGGTGCATTTCACCCACCATAAGTTGTAAATTAGTCTTTTTTGATGGTGCTGGGGATTGAACGTAGGCCCTTACGCATAGTAGGCAAGCACTCAAGGTCTACCCCTTGCCTTATATAATTTTTCTTTTATTGTTTAAATCCTTTCCACTTAAAGAACAGTGGTGGTTTCCATTGATGACACCATCAGGATTTAGCATAGGATTTTTTTTTTTTCAAGGCAACTCACTGTATCCCAAGCTGACATGGAATTCACTATGTAGTCTCAGGGTGGGTGGCCTTGAACTCTCAGCAATCATCCTACCTCTGCCTACCGAGTGCTGGGATTAAAGGCGTGCGCTAGCATGCCCAGCAGGACTAATTTCTTAAAATACAGGATTCTCGTAAGTATTGAGCAGCAGGGTTATTACTCATGAGATACTCCAAAGTTCTGTTCATAACCCAACTTGCAGTAGTCTTTCCAGGATGCACATGAGCAGATACAAAAATGTAAGGATGATTTCTGAATTCACAGATATAACAATGAGACTGGCATGGCTGTTATAGTCACCAGTTGGCAGCTGTTTCCAAAGAGAGTATCACATAACACATCATTTGAGAAATAGATTTGCTGAGGATTGTGTGCTGACTCCAATTTCTGAAGGTGCATCTGTAAAGTTGAGTATGGATACATAATATTTTTATTGAGCCAGACTCTACTGAACCATACAGGCTGACCTTGAACTTACTTTGTAGACCAAGCAGGCCTTGAACTTTGTCATTGTACCTTAGCCTCTTGAGTAGTTGGGATTATAGACCTGCGTCACCAGGCCCAGCTGAATCTTTGGCCTTTATTGTATTGTAGCAAAATCTTACTTTCACTTTCTTTTGCTGGATATGTCTGTTTCTATCTTGTCCCTTCATGATACTTCAGAAAGATAAAGAGCAACTTGTAAAAGAAGTACTCTTGGGCATTTTTCTCCCTTGCAGATAGTAGCCTTCTGGGGAAGGACAGCCCCCCCACACCGACCATGTACAAGTATCGGCCAGGTTACAGTAGCAGCAGTACATCAGCCGCCATGCCTCATTCTTCCAGCGCCAAGGTATTTTTAAGAAGTGGGGCCATAACATATGCCAACTCTTGGGAAAAAGAAGCTAGATGGACTGGAAAAGCAGAAGGGAAGAAAACCAAGGGCATTTTACTGATTGATGCCATTCATGGCTTTGAATTGCCCTGGTATTGTAGTCTTCATCAAAAGAGAAACAGTGCAGAATAATAGGTAAAAGTACTAATTATAGTGTCAGACCTGATTTCAAAACTCAGTTCTGCTGCCATAGTTATAGTACTCTAAGGCTTATTTTCTACATCTTAAAATGAGATACTTGTTCCAACTTACAAATTTTTGTTAAGGGTTAAACCACATAACATCAAAGCTTGAAATGGGCTACTGGCCTGTAATTCTGTTCTTGACTGACTTCAGACTCTGGGGCCTAATGACTGTCACAAGAAGAGTACTAAGACTGTTTACTCTTTTCCTCAGTTGAGTCGTGGGGACAGCTTGAAGGAGCCAACCTCAATTGCAGAAAGCAGCCGCCATCCCAGCTACCGCTCAGAGCCAAGCTTGGAGCCAGAGAGCTTCCGATCTCCCACCTTTGGCAAAAGTTTTCATTTTGATCCACTATCCAGTGGCTCACGCTCCTCCAGCCTCAAGTCAGCCCAGGGCACAGGCTTTGAGCTGGGCCAGTTGCAGTCTATTCGTTCAGAGGGCACCACTTCCACCTCCTATAAGAGCCTGGCCAATCAGACACGCAATGGAAGCCTGTCATATGACAGTCTACTCACTCCTTCAGACAGCCCTGATTTTGAGTCAGTGCAGGCAGGGCCTGAGCCAGATCCACCTTTAGGATATACTTCTCCCTTCCTCTCAGCCCGGCTGGCCCAGCAACGGGAAGCTGAGCGGCACCCACGTTTGGTGCCAACCGGTCCAACACACCGGGAGCCCTCACCAGTCCGTTACGACAATCTGTCACGCCATATTGTGGCCTCCCTTCAGGAACGAGAGAAGCTGCTACGACAGTCACCCCCACTTGCGGGCCATGAGGAAGAACCAGGCTTGGGGGACTCGGGCATTCAGTCAACTCCAGGCTCAGGCCATGCCCCTCGTACTAGTTCCTCCTCAGATGATTCGAAGAGATCGCCCTTGGGCAAGACTCCACTGGGACGCCCAGCTGTTCCCCGTTTTGGCAAACCAGATGGGCTAAGGGGCCGGGGACTAGGGTCACCGGAACCAGGCCCAACTGCCCCATATCTGGGCCGATCAATGTCTTACAGCAGCCAAAAAGCCCCACCTGGTGTCTCTGAGACAGAGGAAGTTGCATTGCAGCCATTATTGACACCCAAGTAAGTATCTGTCCAATCCTGGCCAACTTAAATTAGCATGCTCCCTCGAAGACATCAGGGCTTTGAGTGTACATCATTCTAGTGTAGGCAGATCCATGGCATCCTGGGAACTGCCTTCTTGGGCTTCTTAGGCTTCTTGGGCAATTCCTCTGCAGAGATAGAAGCTTAATACTTTTCCTCTAATGCTATCTTCCTAAAAGTATTGTTTGCCCTAGACTTAAGTCTGCGAGATAGCTGCTGTTGGGAATAAATTGGGGAGGGGACAATTGGGCTTACTTTAAGTATGGCAACAAAGCAAGTGAGATATTTGGATATAAAAGCATGTATTGAGCTCTGTGTTTTGTACCCTTTTTCCTGACATTTGTCTCTTTCTTCTCCCCAGAGATGAAATACAGCTCAAGACCACCTACAGCAAATCCAACGGGCAGCCCAAGAATATAGGCTCAGCCTCCCCTGGCCAGCCACCACTTAGTAGTCCCACAAGGGGAGGAGTCAAGAAGGTGTCAGGGGTGGGTGGTACCACCTATGAGATTTCCGTGTGAGCCTTCAATGTCTCTCCTCCCCCATGCCTCTGCACCTACACCAAAGGGCCCCAGATGGCCACCTTCCTTCCCTCAAGGGGCTCCCCTACCATGCATGGACATTTTCTAAACCACTGATTCCAAGAGAATGAGGAGTGTTTTATAAAATGCCACAGGGCTGGGGAGTTGGAGAATTGGGGCCCTGAGACTGGGGTAGCAACCCCCTTTGACCTTTTAAGACCTTCCCTTAATCCCTGGACCAGACTCAGCGGACACTTGTGCAATTGCTCGCCCTGGAGGGAACCAGATCATTTTTAAACCAGAAATAATTTTTTTTATTATTGTTACGGAATCTATTTTTTTCCTCTTCTGCGTTACAAGGTGTGTGTGTACATATATATATATTATAAATATCAAAGAAATTATATATCTATCCTGGGATGGGAGAATGAGGGAGAGATACATATGTACATGTATATATACATATATGTACATATATATATGTATAAGGAGGGAGATTTTATTTTTCCCCTTCCCTCAGGCCAGCAGGAAAAGAGACTTTGAAGTCTTCCTTTTTCCCATGGCTCCCTCTCTTGTCCCAGTTACCAACTAAGGAAATAGCACCCCCTGTTGGTGCTATGTAATTAGGAAAGAAACCTGGGGAGAGGTGAGTCTGTGGTCTTGGTCAGATAAGGGGAGGCTCATTGGCATCTAATTTCCCAGGAAAAAGAGGTCACAGCTGTATGACATTGGTGGTAGTGGTGGATCAGGAGCAAAGCTTGGCCTAGCTTAAACTGTTGGGCAGTCCCCATTCTTGTAAAGGGGATTACAGTGACCCCTTACAACACTTCCTATATAGCTTTCAGCTATATTAAAATCCAAGGCCAGGAGAGAATCCAAAATGCAATATTCATCATATGCCAAAAATGGGATAGAGAGAAGGAGTGGCAGGCCTTTGCCCCTCCAATAGTCCCTTGGGGGAGTTACCCCTTAGCCCACCTCGGTATGGTGCTGGGTAGAGGGAGTACCTGGGTTCTAATCTCTAAATAGGGAAGACCCCAGCCTCTAGATAGAGGTCCTATTATTTTTTATTCTGACTAGCCATTTTAAACCAACAAGGAATAAAAAGAAATCCTGATCTAACCAGCTCCCCATGACTTGTGTTGTGTTATCTGGTTAAAGCTGGTGAATATCTTTGGTGGAAAGTAATCACAAGGAAAACTTCATCTCTGATCTCAGCCCATCTTTAAGCAATTAATTACTTATAATAATGGGTTTTGTTGGTTTTTGTTGTTTTCAAGGTAGACTCTCACTTTAGTCCAAGCTGACCTCAAACTCAGAGTGATCCTCCTACCCTCTGCTTCCCCAGAGCTGGGATCAATGGTGCATATACCACTATGCCCAGCAGGTCTTTGTTTAATTTGAAAATTCCTGAAAACTGGGCATGGTCATCCACACCTTTAATCCCAGCACTCAGGTAGCAGAGTTAGGAGGATTGCTGAGTTTGAGGTCACCCCGAGACTACATTCAGGTCAGCCTGGGCTAAAGGGAGACCCTACTTTGAAAACCCACAAAAGGGCTGGAGAGATAGCTTAGCAGTTAAGGTGCTTGCCAGCAAAACCAAGGGACCCTAGCCCAGGATGACCTAGAATTCACTATGTAGTCTCAGGGTGGCCTTGAACTCAGCTATCTTCCTACTTCTGCTGGGATTAAAGGCATGAACCACCATGTCCAGTTTGTTTTACATTTTGATAGCTGCTTTCGGCTTCTTTTTTTGTTTTGTTGTTACTTTTCTTAGAAGTTTGGAAATATATTTTATACTGGAGCCCAGGCTGACCTGGAACTTTCTCTGTAGCCTTAGGCTGGCTTTGAACTCAAATTGAAAGGCATGTGCCACCACGCCCAGTGGAAACAGTATCTTGACTGAGGCCCAATCAGATGTGTGCCTCACATTTTGCAATTCCAGCATTTTGGAGGTAGAGGTAGGGGAATCTGAAGTTCAAGGTTCTTAGCTACACAGTAAGCTAGAAGCCAGGATGGGCTACATAAGACCCTGTCCAAAAACAAGAGAAAGCTTGTTTTCCCACAACAATCCAAATATATATATATATATATATTGATGGTCTTATCTAGCCCAGGCTGACCTGGAATTCACTCTGTATTCTCAGGGTGGCCTTGAACTCACTTCCTCCTACCTCTTGTCTCCCAAGTGCTGGGATTCAAGGTGTGTTTCACCACACCCAGCTTTCATTTTCTTGAATAAGAGAAGTGTTTATCTTATCCGTGCACTTGGTTCTGAACATTATGGGCAAGCTATTTTATGTCTACTGTGTAAAAGTATTATCAAGCTATGTCTCATTTTTAGACCATATTCCCCAATCTTATTTTGATGATTTCCCTGCCTGTTGAGTATCCCTTATATCTTCTCTTAAACCCTGACTCTCATAGAAAGGCACTTACCTCTTAACAGGGAGCCACACTTTAGCCAGTTCAATAAATGCAATTTTTTAAAAGAAAAAAATCTAACAAGTCCTGAAATCAGACAAACTGCAAAAAACAGGGAAAGGAAAAAAAGAACAGCTTTCTGGGAGAATAGGAATGTCCATGAGAAAGCCAACTGGGCTGAGTCTTAAAAAGGCAGGCCTTCTGTCTTCTAATGTGTATTAATAACAATCAGGCTCAATAGGAGCTGGTCCTGTCCCAGCTGCCGATGCCCCAAGGCAATGTCCAAGAGCCTGGAAGATAACTTTGTCAGCAGGTTCATCAGTAAAACAGGAAAAGCCATCCTTGCAGTCCAGTGGTCCTGTTAACGGAGGCTACTACTGCTGCTGGCCTGGGAGCTGCCCATCCCTGGGTGGTCTGGACTGTGTCGGTTCTAGAGGAGACAAAGAGTAAGAAAATTTAGGAACTAAAGAGTCAAGCCTGTAACGTCAGCTACTTGGAAGGCTAAGGTAGTTAGAAAGATTACCAAGTTCAAAGCCTGCCAGGGCAATACAGTGATACACCTCTCAAAATTTCTTTTTCAGCTGGGCATGGTGGCGCCTTTAATCCCAGTATTCCAGAGGCTAAGTTCAAGGCCAGCCTGAGACTACAGAGTGAATTCCAGGTTAGCCTGGGCTAGAGTGAGACTACCTCAAAAAAAAAAAAAATTTTTTTTTTTTTCTAAAACAGGGCTGTGAGCCAAGCGTAGTTTCACACGCTTTTAGTTCCAGCACTGAAGAGGCTGAAGTATGAGAATGACTATGAGTTTCAGGCCAGTCTGGGCTAGAGTGAGACCCTGGCTCAAACACAACTAAAAGGCTATGTATTTAGCCCAGTGATAAAACACTTGCCTAGCATGAGTAAGGCCCTAGTTAAATCTCAAGTACCTTGAAAATAAAAAAATAATTAAAAAAAAGAAACCATAACACAGGAACTAGCCTTAGTCAGTGCTATAATAAACCTCTTGAGTTTTTAAGCTTGGTCCAACTTGAGACAAAGGACTACTCAAACATACTCAAAGTACATTACATACTTGCATGAAAATAGCCTTGTATGGGCTGGAGAGATGGCTTAGCTGTTAAGGCCTGAGAAGCATAAGTACCCAGGTTTGATTTTTCCAGGTCCCACGTTAGCCAGATGCACATTGTGGCACGTGCACCTGGAGTTCATTTGCAGTGGCTAAAGGCCCTGGTGCGCCCATCCTCTCTCTCCCCCTCTGTCTCAAATAAGTAAATAAAAATGATTAAAATATATACTTAAGAAAATAGCCTTATGTAACCTAGTATAATAATCAAAATAAAGCAAATACCTAAGATGATATTATGTAGGAACACATGAAATCAACCTCTACAACTGTGAAAAATAAAGTTCTTTTTATTTAAAAAAAAATTGCAGAGGGAAGACTCACTTAGCTTTATCAACAAGCATCCATTTACCTTCTTTTTCTTCTTCTCTTTCTTTTTCCTTTTCCGTTCAGGATCCTCCTCTTTTTTCTTTTTCTTCTTCTTGTGGTCTGAATCAGATGGTGTTTCTGTAGGAGACATTAGGCATCTATCACCTGTTGAATTCAAAATCTTCTGCTATGAAATCTTATGGCCCCACAGAAACTCTCCTCAGGGGCAAATGCTTTTTCCTCTGTGGCCAGAAAGGATGCAAAAATGCTGACAGACCTGCTGTGCCAAGTACCTATATGTCCAAAAGACTCCAATGCATTACTTTCTTCTACAGGAGAATTTGAGAGTCTAGATTTAATTGTGACGGCCATACCCCAGAATCAGGTCAGTTTCCTTGCTCTGAAGACAGCTGTTGCTTACCTGGGGGAACAGGGTCCTGGGTACGGCTCTGTTTGTGCTTATGCTTATTCTTCTTCTTGGGAGGCTGAATGTGCATCAGACGACACTGCTCTGGCAACTGAAGGAACCAAAGGAAGGCCCAGGTGAGCAGAGGGGGGAATTCTTTTACTCCCATCTGTTAGGCTAAATAAATTAGGAAGAAACAGATATGGACAGAAAACTACCTCCATGCATTTAGGCCTCCCCATTTACCACCTTCCCGAAGAAGAGGGGAACTCACCGGGCCAGTGTGGAGGCGGAAGCCAGACAGCATTGTCCCTGTGATAGGATTAAAAGAACCACCAAGAATAGGTGGCTTCTCAATGAGGGAGCGGAGGCTGCTGTTATCATGGGAACCAGGCAGATCAATCATGCCTGGCAGATCAGGCAGGAAATTACTTAACTTCTCCTTCACCTTCTTGCCACAGAATTTATTATAGGCCTGTTCCAAGTTGTAGTGTGTGATCAGATTGGTGCTGCCTGTCAGTTCTGTGCTGCCTAGAAAACAAAATGAAGAGGTTAGTGCCAGAGGTACTGAATCACTGTTACTGCTTAATGCAAATAATCTTTTATAATTCTTAATTTATTTATGAAGAAGCACCAAAAGGAAATGCAGGTTTAGCATCCTAATCTGAGAACCTGAAAATACTTGACTCCAGCACACAAAAAAACAAAATCAGATTTTTGCCGGGAGTGGTAGTGCACACCTTTAATCCCAGCACTCGGGAGGCAGAGGTAGGAGGATCACTGTGAGTCTGAGGCTACCCTGAGACTGAATTCCAGGTCAGCCTAAGCTAGAGTGAGACTCTACCTCAAAAAAACAAAACAAAAAACAAATCATATTTTTGAAGTAGAGATACTCAACTGAAAAAAATCTAATATTCCAAAATCTGAAACATTCCTGTCCTAAGCACTTCAGAGATGAGGAACATAACTTATAATGACATACCAGTTGGATGTGATGGTACACACCCGTTAGTAATTCCAGCAATCAGGCAGGACAGTTGTGAGTTCAAAGCCAGACTGGGTTATTTAGATCCTGTCTCAAACACTACCCTCCCCCTAACAAACACATACACAAAAATAATAGTAAAAAGAAAGTAAGAATCAACAAGAAAAAGAGCAAAGTAGGGCAAAAATGGAGATTGTTCTTCTAGCCCACAGAAGAAAAACATTTTTCCTTAGACTAATTAGAATAATTTGCATGACACACTGTTCTAAGAACTTTTTTTTTAGTTTAAAATTGTTTTTGTTTTTCAAGGTAGGGTTTCACTGTGGTCCATACTGACTTGGAATTCACTGTAGTCTCAGCATGGCCTCAAACTCACGACAATCTTCCTACTCCTGCCTCCCAAATGCTGGGATTAAAGGTGTGTGCCACCACGCCCAGATTTTTATTTTTTTAAGCTCACAGTAATCCTCCTACCTTAGCCTCCTGTGCTGAGATTAAAGGCATGCCTGGCCTAAGTGCTTTTAAAAACAAAAACAAAAACAAAAACAAAAAAAAAACTACTTGTGTGTGTGAGACAGAAAGGGGTGAGCAGGCCAGGTTTCTTGCTGCTGCAAATAAACTCTAGATACACACACCACTTTGTGCATCTGGCTTTACATGTGTATAAGGGAATTAAACCGGGATCATCAGGCTTTCCAAGCAAGTGCCTTTAACTGCTGAGTCATCTTGCCAGCCCCTATATGCACTTTATAGTGTCCTAGTGGGTCCTGGGGAATCGAGCCTCAACCCCGGGGTCCTTAGGCTTCACAGGCAAGCGCTTAACTGCTAAGCCATCTCTCCAGCCCCCACCTGTTTCTTTAAATATCCAACCCAAGCCAGGTGTAGTGGCACAAACCTTTAATCCCAGCACTTGGGAGGCAGAGGTAGGAGGGTCACTGTGACTTTGAGGACACCCTGAGACTACATAGTGAATTCCAGGTCAGCCTGGGCTAGAGTGAGACTCTACCTCAATATATATATATTTCTTTGAAATACAGGAGAGAGAGAATGGGCACACCAAGGCCTCTAACCACTGCAGACCAACTCCAGGTGCATGTGTCATCATGTGCATCTGGTTTAGGTGGGTTCTGGGGAACTAAACTCAGGCCCTTAGGCTTTTCAGGCAAGTGCCTTAATGGCTAAGCCATTTCTCCAACCCTGGCTTTTTTTTTTTTAAGCAGAGAGAAAAGAGGCCCAGAACAGAGACAGAATGGACACACCAGGCCTCCAGCCACTGTAAACAAGTTCCGGATGCATGTACCATTTTGTGCATCTGCCTTTAAGTGGGAACTGGGGAATCCAACTCAGATTGTTAGGCTTTGTAGGCAAGTGCCTTAACCACTAAGAAATCTCTCCAGCCCATGACTGACTTTTTCAAATATGTATTAGTAACTTAACAAATACCAAAGAGCAAGGGCAGAAAAATCTAGGGGCTACAGAGTAGCTCAGCTGGTAAAGACCTTGTCTCACATACCTGAGTTGAATGCAGAATCCATGTAGAAATGCCCAGCATAGTAACATGCCCCTGTAATCCCAGTGCTGAGAAAGTGGAAACACGGGGATTCCTGGGGTTTTATGGCCAGCCAGTCTAGCTTAATTGGTGAGCTCCCATCCAATGAGAGACCATGTCTCAAAAAAAAAAAAAAATAGGTGTATTACATATGCACATGTACCTGTGCATATACATTAACACACACATTTTAAAAGATCTTTTTGAGGTAGGGGCTCACTCTAACCCAGGGTGACCCGAAACTCACTCTATAGTCCCAGCCTGGACTGGGACTCAGCGATTCTGCCTCCCGAGTGCTGGAATTAAAGGCGTGTGTGCACCACTACACCAGGCATACATGTGCATATTTAAAAAGCAGAAATATCTAGCCAGGCGTGGTGGTGCACACCTTTAATCCCAGCACTCGGGAGGCAGAGGTAGGAGGATCACTGTGAGTTCGAGGCTACCCTGAGACTTCATAGTGAATTCCAGGTCAGCCTGGACTACAGTGAGACCCTACCTTGAAATAACAAAATAAAAAAGATAAACAAAAAAAAAGCAAGTAGAAATATCTAATAACTTCATTAGTAATTATTATGGACAGGGTAGAAATAACAAAAGTGACTTCTTTACTATTAGTCACTTCATGTTCTGAACTGTGAGCACAGAGATGATATCTTGTTCGTGTACTGCTACTGCCAAGCACAGTACACAAAGTAACTGCTCAATAAATATTTATTAAATAAGTAGGTACTTTCTCTCTATATCCAGGTCTTACTCCATCCACTTGCACTTACTGCTTTTTATGACCTCTAAAAAAGTTGAAGCCTGGCAAGGTAGTACATCCTTGTAATTCTAGCATTTTAGAGGTGGAGGCTGGAGGATTAGAAATTCAAGGTCATTGTCATATATGAGAATGTTGGTGGTGCACACCTTTAATCCTAGCACGCAGGAGGCAGAGGTAGGAGGATCGCCATGAGTTCAAGACCACCCTGAGACTACATAGTTAATTCCAGGTCAGCCTGGACCAGCGTGAGACCCTACCTTGAAAAAGCAAAAAAAAAAAAAAAAAAGGTTGAGGCCATCCTGACTTCCATGAAGTCCTGTTGTAATCAATACATACAAATGTACATACATAAATAAGAGGTGGGGGGGTTGCTGGAGAGGTTGCTTAGTGGTTAAGGTATTTGCCTGCAAAGCCTAAGGACCCAGGTTTGATTACCCTCAGTACACACGTAAACCAGATGCACAATGGGGCACACGTGTCTGGAGTTCGTTTGCAGTGGCTAGAAGTGCTGGTGCACCCATTCTCTTTATCTGCCTCTTTCTTATTCTCTCTCAAATAAATAAATAATGTATTTTAAAAATAAGAGCTCAACTTCCTGGTTTTTGTTTTTTGTTTTTTGAGGTAGGATCTCACTGTGGCCCACGCTGACTTGAAATTCACTATGTAGTTCCAGGGTAGCCTTGAACTCACAGTGATCCTCCATCCTCAGTTTCCCAAGTGCTGGGATTAAAGGCATGTGCCACCACGCCTGGTGAGTGGTTTTCTTGAAACACTAAATCCTGCCCTTATCTCTATTTCAATATATGGCACTCATTCTCTAGGTATTTTTAGAAAGCAATAGACCTTGTTTCAAAAATCTCATTTGCTGGGCTGAGAAGATGGCTTAGTGGTTAAAGACACTTGCTTACAAAGCCCATCTGTCTGGATTTGATTGTCCAGTACCATGTACAGCCAGATGCATACACACTTACAGTTCATTTGCAGTGAAGAGGCCTTGGCACATCCATCCATCCATCCATTCATTCACATTCTCTCTCTCTCCAATTTTTCTTTTTTAAATCTTAATCCCAGCGGTTGGAAGGGTGAGGAAGGAGTATCCTGGTGAGTTTGAGGCCAGCCTGGGCTATACAGCTCCAAGTCAGCCTAATTCAGAGTGAGTTCCTACCTCAAAAAAAAAAAAAAAAAAGTTAAAAAAAATCTCAAAAGCTGGACATGGTGATACATATCACTAATCCCAGCACTTGGGAGGCAGAGAGAATATTGCTGTGAGTTCAAAGTCACCCTGAGACTGCATAGTGAATTTCAGGTCAGCCTGGGCTAGCCTGAGACCCTATCTTGAAAAAACAAAACAAAACAAAACAAAAAACACCTACCAGAGCAGAGATCCATAAGCTCCTAAGAGCTCATCACTGATATAGACTTAAAACTTACCCACCATGGCTCAGGGAATTTTGCAGAAGAGGGAGCAGAAAGATTGTAGGAGCCACCGCTTGAGACATCATGCCCAGAGGCATCCCTCCCCCCAAATAACTTTCTGCTGCTCCGACAACACATAACCCGCAACCCTATACAGGAATACCTCACTGAGGAGGGTTCCCAGTGGAATGGGGCAGGGCTGAGGGAAAAGAAGGTACCAACACATGTGTCCATACGAAATATGTTGTTAACAATAATTTTAAAAAATCTCGATAGGGCTGGTAGAGTGCTGGCCTAGCATGTGCAAGGCCCTGAGATTGATTCCCAGTATAGAAAGAAAAAAAAAAAAGCTCAAATTCTGTTGCCACTAAGGCCTCATCATATTTTACTTCGACTTAGTTTTGGAGCCTAATCAATATTATTCTATGCAAAATTCCTAACCCATGCAAGTATGTCTCTGTATCTCCTAGGAAAAAAAATCCTTACCCTATTTCCTTTCAGGTTCTTCCTAATTTTCACCTATATGAATTCTTCAAGGTTCAGTTCAAGTTGCATCTTATTTTTGCTGTCATTTTGGATAAGAAAACAGTTTAAAAACCATCAGAAAATAAAGCTGGGGAGATGTCTTAGTGAAGACAGTAAAAAATAAAATAAGCACCCAGGAGGCAGAGTTAGGAGGACTGCCATGAGTTCAAGGTCACTCTGAGGACTACATAGTGAATTCCAGGTCAGCCTGGGCTAGAATGAAACCCTACCTTGAAAAACCAATAAATAAATAAGTAAATAAAGGCTGCAAAGGTGGCTTAGTGGTTACAGCACTTGCCTGCAAAGGCAAAGGACCCAGATTCGGTTCCTCAGGACCATGTAAGCCAGATACACAAAGTGGTGCATGTGTATGGAGTTCTTTGCAGAGGCTAAAGGGCCTGGTGCGCCCATTCTCTCTCTCTCCCTTTTTCTCTCTCTCATAAATAAAAAAAACCATCAGGGAAGCCTTGTGTGATGGTGCACACCCTTAATCCCAGCACTCTGGAGGCAGAGGTAGGAGTATCACTGTGAGTTCCAGGCCACCCTGAGACTAAGTGAATTCCAGGTCAGCCTGGGCTAGAGTGAAACCCTATCTCAAAAAAACAAAAACAACAACAAAAACATCAGGTAGTTTTTTTTTTTTTCCAATGTAGGGTCTCACTGTAGTCTAGGCCGACCTGGAAATTATTATGTAGTCTCAGGGTGGTTTCAAACTCATGGCGATCCTCCTACCTCTGCCTCCCGAGTGCTGGGATTAAAGGCGTGCGCTACTATGCCCGGCTCAGGTAGTTCTTAATATTGCTCCCTAAGTCACAGTTGCTAATACAAGTCATGACCACAAAGTAATGAAACTGGCATAAATAGGAAATAACACTATCTTTAGGACACATATTTTGCATCCCTAATGAAAATAAGCCACTTAATAACCAGGCTTACTAGTTGCTCCTTGTCTCACCGCAAATATATGCAGACTGGTTGATCTAAATAAATATAAACAGAATACGCTAGGCAAGATCATTTCCTTATGCTTCATTCGGGTTGGAGAGAGGGCAGAGCAGTTAAGGCACTTGTTCTTATGCTTGTTTTTCTTTTTAAATTTGTTTTACATTTATTTATTTGAGAGAGAAGAAATGGGTGCACCAGGGCCTCTAGTCATGGCAAACAAACTACAGACACGTGTGCCATCTTGTGCATCTGGCTAACGTGGATCCTGGGGAACTGAACCTGGGTCCTTTGGCTTTGCATGCAAACGCTTAACCGCTAAGTCAACCCTCCAGCCCAATCTCATTTCTTTATGTAGAAGTAGCTATCTCCTATTCATGCATAGCTACTTTATGTTTAATCGTTATCTATTCAGAAAAAGTTCTGTCATCACTCTAGCTATCCTGTTATCTCACAGGATTAATCACTATTTTTTTTTTTTTGGTCTATACTTAGCTCCTCTAGTAAAATGTAAACTTTAAAAAGTCAAGTATTTTATCAGTCTTCTACACACTGTCTTTCCTGCACTTGCAGTGAAAACAAGGGCTCATAGATGTGAGGCAACTGTGCTACCACTGACACTCAACTCAATTTCCAAATAACTGTATGAATGAAAGAATTGAGCCGGGCATGATGGCTTTGAGTTCGAGGCCAGCCTGAGACAACATAGCGAATTCCAGGTCAGCCTGCACTAGAGACTCTACCCCCTAAAAACAAACAAAAAAAAAATCGATTTAATTTTAATCCTTTCTTTGACTTTTCAACAAGGAAGGGAACTTGCCACAAACCAGTAAGCTTGTGGCAGGCTTTAAATTAAATCCTATCCTAATAGGTCCCCCAGGAATGTTAAATTTGAGTTCCAAAAACGGTTTCAGTGTGAGTGTGTGTGTGTGTGTGTGTGTGGTGTCACAAACGTTGGGAACAGAGCCCGTTCCCAGAGATCACAGACACTCACCCAGCCATATACAATCCATCCCTAAGAATTCAAGTCATCCCTTAGATTGTGAACCCAAATCCTTCCGATTTCAACCAGCATCAACCAGCCACAAATTGCTTAGGTTACTTTGTATCCTGACAGCTGGCTGATAGCCACACCCATCATCTAATCTGTGATCTGACTAGCTGGTTTAGACCCTACCACTCACCTGGCAGTTCCCGCATTAGGTAGAAAGGGCCACCACCCGCCGTAGACTTCTCTGCGCCCGTAGGGGCCGAGGTCGCAGTTGGGGGCGGAGCCGTGCTGGGTCCCCCACCCGCTGGAGGCGGAGGTGGGGGTGGAGGTTTTCCTGAGCCGAAGCCTAGGGCGGCTGGGGGTGGTGGGGGATCAGCCTGAGCCCCAAACAGCGCCGTGAAATTCTCCATCGTACCGCCACTGCGGCGAGGCCTCGGTATGGGGCGTTAATGAACTTTATTGGACAACAGTTTTACAGGGTACTGCCCTCCTCTGAGACTTTGCTGCCATTGGAGGAGTGAGGCCCCACCCGCCTCCTTCCGGAAACTACTTCCGTCGCTGTTTGAGTGCGTCCAGAAAGGGCTCGCTAAAGTCTTTCTCTGACAGCTCGCACACCCAATGAGACGACTGGCTAGATTATTGACCAGTAGAGTAGCAAGGGCTTTTCCTGACCTACCGCGCGGCCAATGAGATTTACATCCGGGTCCAGGGTATTGCAGCTGAGATTTGGCCCGACAGATGTCTCCATGGTGAGAGAGGCGGGACCAGGCGTCTGGAAAAGATGGCGGTCCTGGCGCCTCTGATTGCCTTGTTGTACTCCGTGCCCCGGCTCTCCCGATGGCTGGCCCGACCTTACTGTCTCCTGTCTGCCCTACTCTCCGCCGCTTTTCTTCTCGTGAGGAAACTGCCGCCGCTCTGCCACGGTCTCCCCACGCAGCGCGAAGATGGCAACCCGTGTGACTTTGACTGGGTGAGCGCCCGCGTCCGCAGCCCACGACCTTGACAGGCCCGGCGCCGGCGGGTGCTGCCCGCACGAGCTTCCTGGACGCCTGGGGCTGGGGCTTGGGGTGGAGCGGGCTCTCAGACGCGAGCGGAGAGCCCCGGCCGGGACCGATCTGAATCAGTGCTTAAGGTGGGAGAAACGGGGACCACACTAGTCGAGGCTGTGCCGCTTTGCCCAGGGTCTTCTCACGCAGCCCACGCCTCTGTCTGTCGCACCATTCATTCCTGCCATGGCCCAACCAAGTTTTAAGTACCACTACAGCCTTCTGCAGCGACCCTCCAGGCGAGGCCAACCTTTTGACACTGCGACACGATGTTGTCATCTAGAGTTCTCGCTTGAGAACCGCACGATCCTTTTATTTAAAAAAGAAAATGCTAAAGGAAAAAAAAGTCACATAACGTGTTAATGGTGTTGGGCGAATTCATAGCTGTCCTGTGCCGCGGGTTGGACAGGCCTGAAAGCCTTCCAAGGAGCCAGTGAGGGCGACTAGGCGAATGGTAGTATATCCATTCATTTTAACAAATTGATCGCGGTGCAATTAGGTGACTTGCCCAAGGTCACTCAACTAGTGAGTGAAATTTGAAACTACCTGCATACACTTCCCCTTCCTCCGTCCCTCCCACCCCCTTCCTTTGCTTTTACACTCTCGTTCTCTCCCTTTCACACATTTTTGTTTGTTTGTTTTTCAAGGTAGATGGAATTCACTATGTAGTCCCAGGGTGTCCTCGAACTCACAGCAATTCTCTTGCCTCTGCCTCCCGAGTGCTGGGATTAAAGCCATGTGCCATCATACCCGGCTCCCTCTTTTTCCTTTTGAGGTAGGGTCTCACTATTTAATCCTGGCTGGGGTCCAATTTGTGATGATCATCTCTTGCTTCCCAAGTGCTGGGATTACAGGCAACTTTATTTATTTATTTATTTAGTTAGTTAGTTTAGTTTAGTTTACTCTTTTTTTTGAGATGCTGATGATCAAACAAGGCAGTTGTCTTTTGTTTTGAAGTAGGGTCTCACTCTAGCCCCTGATGACCTGGAGCTCACTGTGTAGCTACAGGCTGGCCTCGAACTCACAGATCCTTCCACCTCAGCCTCCCAGGCACTAGGATTGAAGGTGTGTGCCACCACAACAACAAAAGATCCACCACTATCCCGCTTTTTCTTTTCGAGATACGGTCTCTCTATATCTCAGGTTGAAGTGGAATTCACGGTGTAGTTTCAGGCTGACCTTGAACTTACTACAATACTCCTACCTTTGCCTCCTGAGTACTGGAATTAAAGGTGTGTATCACCACACATTCTGCATCAAAAGATCCCATTTTTTTGCATTTTTTGTTGGTAGACACAGGAGAGTTCAGTGGCCTGCTCGCTAGCTCGGAGGTGCTGGTGGGCTGCGATCCATCGGAACCTTGGCTCTCCCTGGAAAGGGAGGGAGGCTTCCTGGATTGGCCCCTCCACGTGGCAGTCAGCTGGAAGTTGCTAGGACTTCTCTCAAACTTGTGTGCTGAGGAGACTCAGATGTTGGCCTCAGCTCCTAGGCTGAACTCAGCAGATTGGCTCATGAAAACTAGGGTCTGACAGAAAGCAGCATCTATTATCCTGGGCTTGGCAGCGAGGAAGAGGACAAGTAGTGGAATTCCTGCAATCTGAAAACCACACTGAATGGTGACATAGAAGCTGAATGATGGGTGGTGGAGAGAGGTATAACATTCCAGACCCTCAATCTAGAAACGTTAGTAAGAACCAACAGCAGCTTACTAGACAGAAGACTAAGGATCAGAATTCCCAGATGAAGATTGTTCACAAGAAAAAAGAATGAGGACATAGTTACAAATCATCAGCAAGCACCTGGCAGGAAGAACAATTTTTCTAATAATCCAAATTGGAACTCTAGTCTATCAAGTCCCAGTTTGCTTTTTAAATCTCAAACTAACCAGAACTATGCTGGAGCCAAGTTTATTGAGCCACCATCACCAAGTGTTCTTCCCAAGCCACCAAACCACTGGGTTCCAGTTTCATTTAATCCTTCAGATAAGGAAATAATGACATTTCAACTTAAAATCTTACTTAAAGTACAAGTTTAAGATGAAGTACTAATATTTAAATTTAGCACTGTTTACATAGTCATGAATTGGTCTGAACCAAATTGACTTAAAGAGGTAAAACTTGTAATTTACAAGTATAATCAAGACTATCATTTATGTGCTGTTTGCATGGTGACATATCAGTGCAATTTAAATAATTGTACTTGATACAAGTGAACAATTCAGGTTGATTTGGGAAATAGCACTTTTAAAATTGTCTATTGTGGAGACAGTAGTTTACAGTCAGTCAGGTTATAGCTGACTGAAAAATGTAGACATTAGGAAATTAAATGTCCTAAAGGCACCTAACTGCCAAAAGAAAATGAATTTTTACTAAAGTTATCATTTTACTAAATTGTACTTATTAATTGGTGTATGTGTGAAGGTCAGTCAGGCTTGCTAGAATAAAACAGTCTATGTCCAAGTGGCCCTGTTTTTTGGATTTCACTCTGGCCCAGGCTGGTCCTGAACTCAGTGATCCTACCTCAGCCTCCCAAGTGGGCTGGGATTAAAGGTATGTGCCACCATGCCTGGCTTTGTCTGTTTCTTAAGTATAGTGGATATGCATCTGCCTGCAGACGGACTAATTTTTTTTTTAATTTTTGTTTTTATTTATTTATTTATTTGAGAGTGACAGACACAGAGAGAAAGACAGAGGGAGAGAGAGAGAATGGGCGCGCCAGACGTGTGCGCCCCCTTGTGCATCTGGCTAACGTGGGACCTGGGGAACCGAGCCTTGAACCAGGGTCCTTAGGCTTCACAGGCAAGCGCTTAACCGCTAAGCCATCTCTCCAGCCCCGGACTAATTTTTTTTAAACTGATTTAAGTACCTAGAGAAGAAAGAGCCATGTAAATACATATAATAAGCTTGTAACATATGTAACGTTTTCTTTCATCCTACAAAGACTTATTTTAGTATGAATTTGCTGGATGTATGACCATGGACTTTTTTCTACAAGGGCCTAATTTTAAAGGTCCCCAATTATTTTAAAGAAGCTTATCCTCATGCTAAAGTGCCAGTGTATGTACAATTGATTTGGTTTTAAGCTACATATCAAAGTAAAACCTAATATTAAGCTTATATTAAAAGATTTAAGCTGCTAGGACATTTCCTATTTTTGAGATTTAAAATTTAGTACAGGATCTCCACTCTATTCCCCAGTCTTTAAACCCAAAGATTCATTTTTGTTTTCACCAATCCTGATGAGACAGTGCTTGGTTCCAGTGGCTCTGATGCTTTTGGTGATTAAGTGCAATTTAGGGAGACTAAGGGAAAAGGTGTAATCTCAACCTAAAGGGTGAAAATACTAATAGCTGTTGATGCTACTAATTTGATACCTGTATTTTGCTGTTGACAAGGAAAATTAGCTAAGTTGTAATTTTCCAAATTCTGATGCAATGTGGAAATCTTATTAAGCAAGGCAAAAGTAGATTAAAGAAATCAAGGAAGACTTCCAAGAGTGGGAGAGGTCCTCAAAAGAAATGATGGGGTTACTTAATGCATACAATGTGAGTTTGAAGCATGAAATTAAAAAAAATAAATCCTGCTCAGTAGCTTGCTTTTATTAAATAACTTATGTTGATAAGACAAAAAAAAATCAAAAAAGATCCCATTTTTTTATTAATGGTTTTATTTTTATTTACTTATTTGAGAGTGACAGAGAGAGAAAGAGGCAGATAGAGAATGGGTGCACCAGGGCCTCCAACCACTGTAAATGAACTCCAGATGCATGCGCCACCTTGTGCATCTGGCTTACATGGGTCCTGTGGAATTGAGCCTCAATACTGGGTCCTTAGGCTTCATAGGCAAGCACTTAACTGCTTTAAAGAAATTAAACTAAATTAAATTTATTTATGAGAGAAGGGGAGAGAATGGGCATGCCAGGACCTCTAACCACTGCAAGTGAACTCTGGACACATGTGCCACCATGTTCATCTGGCTTATGTGGGTTCTGGGGAATTGAACCTGGGTCCTTAGGCTTTGCAGACAAGCTCCTTAACCACTAAGCCATCTCTCCAGCCTTCTTTAAAAATTATTTTAATGAGCTTAATCCCAGCACTGGGGAGGCAAAGGTAGGAGGATCGTCGTGAGTTCAAGGCCACCCTGAGACTCCATAGTGAATTCCAGGTCAGCGTGGGCTAGAGTGAGACCCTACCTTGAAAAAAAAAAAATTACATATGTATGTATGTATGTATTTTAATGAGAGCTATCTCTCTAGCCAATTGGTATATGATTTTTGTTGTTATTGTTGTTGTTGTTGTTTGAGGTTGGGTCTCACTAGCCTAGGCTGACCTGGAATTGACTATGTAGTCTCAGGCTGGCCTCAAACTTGCAGCTGTTCTTCTACCTCTGTGTCCCAAGTACTGAGATTAAAGCCATGCACCATCATGCTGCCTTATGTGATGTTTTCTCACTTTAAAGAAAATGGGATTCAAAATTATAAGGGAATAATAATAAATATTTTAGTAAATGGAGAAGACCTGAAAGTTTTAGTGCTTTATTTGATAGAAAAAAATTGTTTTGTTCATGTGAGACAGAAAGAGAAAGAGGCAGACAGAGCCTATGCAGAGTGTGATGTACAGCAGACCCATGTGAACACCCAGACGAAAGAAAAGAATTGCATTGGCCACTTTACTAAGCATGAAGATGTTGCCCACATGTTGCTCCACAGTGACTGAAACACAAGAGATGTCACAGGTCAAGTTGGTTATAGGCTCCTGAACCTCATTCCCCATTTCCTGAGATATTTTGAAATGGGAGTACGAAGATGACAGAAGTCCAAGTTCAAACTTAGCCTTCACATGAAATGTGGGATGGGTTCACTAAATAATGCTCCTCCCATAACATAAAAAAAAGGTACCTCCACAGGGCAGTAGACCTAACCGAGTCACTGAGAAGCAGTTTAAACTTACTGGATCTGCGGTTCTTCATCATCACAATGGCACTGAGGAACATCAGGATCTCCACTTCTCTCTGGAATATAATCAGTGACAAGAATGCTGTAAACACAGCTGGTGGGAGGGCCTTCAGCTACTGCAAACAATTCCAGACGCATGTGCCACCATGTGCATCTAGCTTACATGGGTCCCAAGGCCCTGCTGTACCCATTCTGTCTGTCTGTCTCAAAATAAAATAAATTTTTTTAAAAAGCAGCTGATGAAGGAAAGAAAACGTTTTATTTCAGTTTATAGTCTCAAGGGGACACTTCAGCATGGCAGGGAAAGCATGATAGAACAGAGCCTGGGACTCACATCTTGTCACACCACCTGGGAGGTGAGCTAGTCTATGAATACCCAGTGTGGCTAAACTAATAGACCTCATGGTCTGCCTCAGTAACATACCTCCAGCAAGACTCCACCCAAACTGCCAGCAGCTGAGGAACAAGTATTGAAAACTCATGAGCCTATGGGTCCATTTCATTCAAACCATCACAAAAGGTATATAATGATTTTTTTTCTTACCAACAATTGGTTATTTCTGTAGCAGATACTAGCTGGATGACCTCTCATACAATTCACTTTAAGTATTATATTCCTGAAGAGTGTCAGATTCTATAGGTTGAAGGCTCAGTCCACAAGATCGCCTGCATATCAGATACCAATCAGAAGTAATACATTGTTGTTTGTACATTTTTAAATATATATATTTGAGAGAGAATGGGCACGTGGGAGCCTGTAGCCACTGAAAATAAACTCCAAATGTATATGCCACCTTGTGCATCTGGTTTACATGGGTCTTGGGGAATCAAACTTGGGTCCTTTGGATTTGCAAGCAAGCACCTTAAGGAAGCCATTTCTCCAGCCCAGCACTTATACTTTTTTGATTGACTGACTATATTTAGGGTTCCCAGTATCCCTTCTTTGGTTTGACTAATTTGTTAGAGTAGCTTGCAGAACTTAGTGGAAACTTTTTTATATTTACTGATTTATTATAAAGGATACAGGTGAAGAGGGAAGTATAGGTTGGAGTTATGGGGGATTGGGTGTGGAGACCCCATACCACCCTCAAGGAACACTTATTTGTTCAATTATCTAGAATTGCCTCCAAGCCTAGTTCTCTTATGTGTTTGTAAGTTTCACCAGGTGTAGTGGTATATATCTGTAATCCTAGCACTGACGTGAATTGGAGGCTAGAGTGAGTTAAGAGAGTAGTCTCAAGAAAAGAAAAAAAATAGACCCATGCTATTTGTTGCACGCTGCATGTGTACACAAACGTGCATATATATCCATAGTATCCCCTCGCCCCATGCATTTTCTCTCCAGTATCCTAACTATTCTTTCTTGCAACCTTTACTCTTGCTCATTTGGTACTTACGTTCTAGAAGGTGAGAATGATCTATAAGCCAAGTTGCTCTGAAAGCCTCTTCAGCTCTGGAATTATAACAGAAGTACATGGATCATCACTGTAAATGTGGGTGGACAGAATTATTTAACTTCAAATGGATAGTCATATACTGTATTACTGGATTAAGAAAGCTTCCCAAGTAGGTGGGTGTGGTGCTAATCCTAGCACTCAGGAAGTATAGGAAGAAAATTGCATTGAGTTTTAAATTAGCTTGGGCTACTCAGTGACATAGTTTCAGGTTACAGAGTGAGTGGGACCCTGTCTTAAAACAAAACTACCCAGCATAGTATTTCATGCCTTTAATCCCAGCACTCAGTCATGCCTTAAAAAAAAAAAAAGACCAGAAACATAAAGCAAGCAAAACGAGGAAAAGCAAAAGAAAAGAAATCATAAAATGGATTTCTTGAAAGACATCAGCCATTTTGGTCAGGATAGAAGTAAACCTAGCTCTTCTGTTGCTTTTCCAGTGTTACCTTAGCCAATTCCAGTTACTTTTTTTTTTTTTTTTTTCCGAGGTAGGGTCTCACTCTAGCCCAGGCTGACCTGGAATTAACTATATAGTCTCAGGGTGGCCTCAAACTCACGGCGATCCTCCTACCTCTGCCTCCCTAGTGCTGGGATTAAAGGCGTGCGCCACCACGCCCGGCCAGTTACTTTTTTATTGTTCCCATTACCAATTTGGTTCTCTTGCCTTGTCTCCCATCAGCTGTGTTTACAGCATTCTTGTCACTGATTATATTCCAGAGAGAAGTGGAGATCCTGATGTTCCTCAGTGCCATTGTGATGATGAAGAACCGCAGATCCAGTAAGTTTAAACTGCTTCTCAGTGACTCGGTTAGGTCTACTGCCCTGTGGAGGTACCTTTTTTTTTTATGTTATGGGAGGAGCATTATTTAGTGAACCCATCCCACATTTCATGTGAAGGCTAAGTTTGAACTTGGACTTCTGTCATCTTCGTACTCCCATTTCAAAATATCTCAGGAAATGGGGAATGAGGTTCAGGAGCCTATAACCAACTTGACCTGTGACATCTCTTGTGTTTCAGTCACTGTGGAGCAACATGTGGGCAACATCTTCATGTTTAGTAAAGTGGCCAATGCAATTCTTTTCTTTCGTCTGGATGTTCGCATGGGTCTGCTGTACATCACACTCTGCATAGGTGAGGAAACTGCCCTTGTTATATTTAGGTTCTTTGATAATAATAATATCA
This sequence comes from Jaculus jaculus, assembly GCF_020740685.1. NCBI lineage: Eukaryota > Metazoa > Chordata > Mammalia > Rodentia > Dipodidae > Jaculus > Jaculus jaculus. Next base: position 171,389,824 of record NC_059102.1, on the reverse strand, counting down.
AAATACAGACTGGGGAGATGGCTTAGTTATTAAAGGCACTTGCTTGCAAAGCCTAGGTTCAATTCCCCAGTTACCCATATAAAGCTGGATGGATGTTTGCAGTGGCAAGAGACCTTGGTGGCCCATACATACATACACATGCTTAAGTAGAAGAATAAAAATTTAACCACAGAAAATCAAAATAATAAAGTTCTTGATAAAGACTTTACTTTGAGGACCAAATGCCAACCCCAAACAAGGTTTCTCCTTACCACCCCTCCTTTTTTCCCCTTGAGGCAGGATCTCACTATAGCCCAGGCTGACCTGGAACTCACTCTGTAGCCCCAGGCTGGCTTCAAGTTCACAGTGATCCTCATACCTCTGCCTCCCAAGGGTGATTACACCTGGCTTATTTTCTGCATACGCGTGCTCATGTGTTTATGGGTATGCCAGGGTCTGTTGTTGCTGCAAGTGAATGCTCATCTTGCACCTAATTAATTATATGTGTAGCTCAGGTGATAAGAATCTATAGAGACTATATTTTATTCCATACAGAGATTTAAGTATCATTCATTCTGGCTTTTTTTTTTTTATTTTTTTTTTTATTTTTCTAGGTAGGGTTTCACTCTAGCCCAGGGTGACCTGGAATTCCCTTGGTAGTCTCAGGGTGGTCTCAAACTCATGACAATCCTCCTACCTCTGTCTCCTGAGTGCTGGTATTAAAGGTGTGCATCACCATACCCAGTTGTTGTGTTTTTTTTTAAATTGGTTTATTTTTTAATATGAGAGGAGTACACATTAATTGAAGAAATGCATACAATATCAAAAATGTACACCAGAAAAAAACATCATAATGTTACCTTTTTGTTGTTCTTTCCTTTCCTTTCCTTCCTTCTTTCTTTCTTTTCTTTCTTTTAGAAACATAGTTTTGGTATGTATCCTTGGCCAGCCTGAAATTCACTATGTAGTCAGCACAAACTGACTTTCAGCAATTCTCCTGCCTCATCCTCCTGAGCACTAAGACTGTAGGTGGGCAACATATGCTAGCACATTTCTGATTTGGAGATAACTATCAGTTGTTGTGCTTTTTGTTTTTTGTTTTTGAGAGAGGATGGGCGCACCAGTGTCTCCAATCATTGCAAATAAACTGCAGATGCATGCACCACAATGTGTACCTGGCTTACATGGGTCCTTAGGCTTCACAGTCAAGCACCTTATCTGCTAAGACATCCCTTTTTCTCCCCTTTTTAATAGTCTTTTAGCTTACTTGTGAGCAGAGAAAGATAGAGAGAGTGAATGGGTATGGGTGTGCCAGCATCTCTTGCAAATGAACTACAGATGCATGTTCCATTTTGTGTAAACAGATGCCTGCGCCACCTTGTGCATCTGGCTTACGTAGGTATTGGGGAATCAAACCTGGGCCCTTACGTTTCACAGGTAAACACTTTAACCACTAAGCCATCTCTCCAGCCCTTTTTCTCTTCCCTTTTTTTTTGGTTCATTTTTATTTATTTATTTGAGAGTGACAGACAGAGAAAGAGGCAGATAGAAAGGGGGCCTGGGGAGAGAGAATGGGCGCGCCAGGGCCTCCAGCCACTGCAAATGAACTCCAGATGCATGCCCCCCGCCTTGTGCATCTGGCTAATGTGGGTCCTGGGGAATTGAGCCTTGAACCAGGGTCCTTAGGCTGCACAGGCAAGTACTTAATCACTAAGCCATCTCTCCAGCCCTCCCCCCTTTTTTTTTTTAAATAATTTTTTTTTAATTTTATTTATTTATTTATTTATTTATTTGAGAGCGACAGACACAGAGAGAAAGACAGATAGAGGGAGAGAGAATGGGCGCGCCAGGGCTTCCAGCCTCTGCAAAGGAACTCCAGACGTGTGCGCCCCCTTGTGCATCTGGCTAACGTGGGACCTGGGGAACCGAGCCTCGAACCGGGGTCCTTAGGCTTCACAGGCAAGCACTTAACCGCTAAGCCATCTCTCCAGCCCCCCCCCCCTTTTTTAAAAGGAAATTATTTCAGAGAGAGACAGAGAAACAGAGAGAGAATTGGTGCATTGGGGCCTCAGCCACTGAAATAAAAATTCAGATGCCACCTAATGGGCATGTGCAATCTTGCACTTGCCTCACCTTTGTGCATCTGGCTAAGATGGGATCTGGAGAGTTGACCATATAGGTCTTTAGGCTTCATAGGCAACTGCTTTAGCCGCAAAGCCATCTCTCCAGACCCCCTTTTTTCTTTTTCTTTTCTTTTTTTTTTTTTTTTTTTTTTTTTTTGCTTTTTAGAAATAGGGTCTCACTCTAGGCCATGCTGATCTGGACCTCACTCTAGCTCCAGGCTGGCCTTGAGCTCATAGGGATCCTCTTACCTTAGCCTCCTGAGTGCTGGAATTAAAGACGTGTGCCACCACACCTGACTCTTTTGATTTATTTTTTTTAAAGCATAGTTTTTCTCTCTTTTTTTTTTAAATCTTTTTTATTTATTTATTTATTTGAGAGAGAGAGAATGGGTGCACCAAAGCCTTCAGCCACTGCAAACAAACTCTAGACACATGTCACCTTATGCAGCTGGCTTACATGGGTCCTGGGGAGTTGAACCTGAGTCCTTTGGCATTGCAGACAAGTGCCGTAACCACTAAGCCATTTCTCTAGTCCTTTAAAATTTTTTTTTCACAATTTGTTTTTATTCTTCTCCCCCTCTTACTCCCAGCTCCTCTGTGCACTCCCATCCCACTTCCCCCACTAATATCCTGCCCTTTTGTGTTTAAAAGAAGAAATTGCATGTTAAGAAGAAGGAATATGGGCTGGAGAGATGGTTTAGCAGTTAAGGAATTTACCTGCAAAGCCAAAGGACTTTAGTTTGATTCCCCAGGACCCATGTAAGCCAGATGCACAAGGTGGCACATGCATCTGGAGTTTGTTTGCAGTGCTGGAAGCCCTGGTGCATCCATTCTCATTCTCTCCTCTATATCTCTTTTCTCTCTCAAATAAATTTTTAAAAAGTATTAAATTGTAACTATAAAGAAAAAGACAATTTGCTTTTTTTTTCTTTTCAATTTTTTTTTTAATTAACAACTTCCATGATTGTAAACAATGCCCATGGTAATGCCTTACCTCCCCTCACTTTCCCCTTTGAAACTCCATTCTCCATCATATCCCCTCCCCATCTCAATCAGTCTTTTATTTTGATGTCATAATCTTTTCCTCCTCTTATGATGGTCTTGTGTAGGTAGTGTCAGGCACTGTAAGGTCATGGATATCCAGGCAATTTTGGGTCTGGGGGGAGACAATTTGCCAGTGTTCTATATATGCTCACAAAATGAGTACTCTTTGGCAGCTGAAATGTCTGAATGGGTTCAGAAGTAAATTTGTAAAAGGCCTTATGTGTTTTCTTCTCTGACATCTTTTTTCTTTGTTCAGTGTTCCTGATGACCTGCAAACCCCCTCTGTATATGGGTCCTGAGTACATCAAGTATTTCAATGATAAAACCATTGATGTGAGTGTCCTTCCTTCTGTTTGTTTCTTGAGTTCCTAGTTTGTGATTTTGCACTCTGTGTTCATCAGCCAGGAGTAGCAACAGTGCTTCAAAGTGGAAGTCAGCAGCTGAGTGTGGTGGTGCATACCTGTAATCCTAGTACTCAGGAAGTTGAGGCAGGAGGATAGCCACAAATGGAGGCTAGAATAAAGTACATAATGAGTTCCAGGCAGTCAGAGTTTACATAGACCTCTTTTCCAAAAAAAGGCTAGAAGGATGGCTTAGTGGTTAATGCATTTGTTTGTGAAGCCTAAGGACTCAGGATCAATGCCCCAGGACCCACATAAGCCATATACACAAGGTGGCACATGCATCTGGAGTTCATTTGCAATAGCTAGAGGCCCTGGTGCACCCATTCTTTTCCTCTCTGCCTCTTTTGCTCTCAAAATAAACAATAAATAAAAGGCTGGGGATGCAGCTTATAGTACAGTGCTTCCCTAGCATGTGCAAAGCCCTGGGCCCAATCCCAGTATGGTAAAAAATTAAAAAAAAAAAAGAGAAAGAAAAAATAAAATGTTAGACTAGAGGCACTGACACCACGGTTTATTGTGGAGCCAGGGGAGAGCCAGGATAAGGATATGAACCTTCCCAGATACCTATGTGGTCCAGCCCACACTCTTCCCATTGTTTGGCAGGAAGAACTGGAACGGGACAAGAGAGTCACTTGGATTGTGGAGTTCTTTGCCAATTGGTCTAATGACTGCCAATCATTTGCTCCTATTTATGCTGACCTCTCCCTCAAGTGAGTAGTGCAAAGGGAGACATGGTGGAAATAAAATATTATAGCTTCTTTCTGTTTTGGCTTTAAATTTGGATAACCAAAGTTGTTTCCCATTCCTTCTCCAGATATCTATATTTCCACTTCTTCCTTTCTTTCATTTTTAAGTATGCTAAATAATATATTCTTCATAGGTACAACTGTACAGGGCTAAATTTTGGGAAGGTGGATGTTGGACGCTACACTGATGTTAGTACAAGGTATGTAGACCTGGGTTTGTCAGTCTGAGCAGGGAATTACATATAGCAGTGTATACTGGTGCATTTACAGAGTCTTTTCTGGGTTCTGTAGGTACAAAGTAAGCACATCACCCCTCACCAAGCAACTCCCTACCCTGATCCTGTTCCAAGGTGGCAAGGAGGTAATGCGGCGGCCACAGATTGATAAGAAAGGACGAGCTGTCTCTTGGACCTTCTCTGAGGTACCTAAAGAAATGGGTCATGGTTTAAAGAAGTATCTAAAACAGTTCGTGGGCTTTAAGCATAATCTGGATTTGAGTCCTAGATCTGTCATTTATGCACTAGTTGTTCTTTTCGGTTTTTCATGGTAGTGTCTTGCTCTAGCCCAGGCTAATCTGGAATTCATTATGTAGTCTCAGGGTGGCCTTGAACTCATGGTGATCCTCCACTTCTGCCTCCTGAGTGCTGGGATTAAAGGCATGCGCCACCATGCCCAGCTGTTTTTTGGTTTTTCGAGGTAAGGTCTCATTCTAGTCCAGGCTGACCTGGAATTCACCTGTAGGATCCTCCTACCTTTGTCTCAGAGTGCTGGGATTAAAGGCATGTGCCACCACACCCAGATGTGCACTAGTTTTGAAAATAGAGACTAGTTACTATACCTTATTCTTAGTTAGCTCTTTCAGCAAATTTATATGCAGACCTGCTGGACTAGAGAATAAATATTGGTAAACATGCAATTTTTGCTGGTAATATAGCTCAGTTAAGTTGGTAGAGTGCTTGCCTAGGATGCATGAAACCCTGGGTTCAGTTGCCATCACTCCATACCCTGGGTCTGATGGCACATGCCTTTAATCCCAGCACTTGGGAGGCATAGGTAGGAGGATTGCTATGAGTTCATTTGAGGCCAGCCTGAGACACATAGTGATTTCCAAATCTGCTTGGGCTAGACTGGGACCCTACCTTGAAAAAGAAGATCATCCTGGTTACATAGGGGACAACCCAGGCTACAATGAGACTCTATCTAAAAAAAAAAAAAAAAAAAAAAAAAAAAGGCAGGTGTGGTGGCACATGCCTTTAATCCCAACTCTTGGCTGGCAGAGGTAGGAGGATCGCTATGAGTTTGAGGCCAGCCTGAGACTACATAGTGAATTCCAGGTCACCGTAGGCTAGAGCAAGAACCTCCCTCACAAAACCAAAACTAAAATTAAGAAGAAAAGGACACAGTCTCTCTCTAAGGTGGGTGTTTTTCATCTGTGGGCAGTTAGGTACAAGTTATTTGAGCATATTTCTCCCATCTTCTTTCCCCCTTTCTTACATTGTCTAAATACTTTTTATTCTCAAGCTCTGAACTTTGCTTTTCAACCCAGACCCTGACGAAAGCATCTCTTCTGCACAGGAAAATGTGATTCGGGAATTCAACTTGAATGAGTTATACCAAAGAGCCAAAAAGCTATCAAAAGGTGGAGATAATATACAAGAGGAGCAGCCAGTAGAGGACGAGCAAAGCAAGAAGGACAAATAGGAGCCCCACCTTGTCATTGCTTCCTCTCCAGTCAATGCTGGGCACCTTAGAGGCCCTGCCCCTGCTGTTACCACAAGCCTGCCTAGAGGCGGCAGCCTTTTGTTTGTTTCTTTTGTTTGGCTGTGCCAGGGTGAGGCCTGGTCCTGCTTCTGATTTTGAAGAGGCATTCTCGGGGAATCATCAAGCACTCTACTGGAAGGCCTGATCTGCCCTGGCCAACTGTTTCTCTGAGAGAGAAATCTCATATGATGGAAATGGAAATGGTCCTTTCAAGGTTGAGTCTGTGTGTAAACTGCTGTCCACTACGTGGTCGCCTCAAATCTGTGGTTTCAGTATTCCTCCTAGTAGACCTATGAAACCTAGACTAAAACTCTTAATGTTAGATGCCAGAGTACAGAGCACTAAGGTTTTCTTCTCAAGGACCCTTGCTTTCCTTAGGCCCTTCTGGCTTGATCTATGACATTCATTAAGAAACTCGATCCTAAACTTACCACTGATCCCAAGCAGATGCCATCAACCAGAGTTTTCATCACTGAAAATAGTATTGATTGATCTTCCTATATTGTGGAAATTTAGAGAAAGGGGAATGAAAACTTGAGATGTTCCTTTGGTCGGACCTGGAGGAGAGAGCCCCTGGACTGGACAGTTGTCTTCTTCTGTCACTGTTCATGTCCAGTTGATCATTTGCCATAATAAAGAGGACCAGCGTTTTTCTTTTGATTGCTTCTCTGTGTTTTTCTTGTATTAGAAAAGTCAGGTTACAACTTGAGGGATGGCTCAGTGGGTAAGAGCCTTGTTTGCTGTGCACTCATGAGCACCTGAGTTTGATCTCCAACACCTTTGTAAAAATCTGTTTTGTGGAAGCATGCATGTAACCCCAGCAATAAGGAGGGCAGAAACAGGAGGATCTCGGGCTCACTGGTTAGCCAGTCTAACTGAAAAATGGTGAACTCCGGATTCAGTGACTGTTGTAAGGAAATAAAGTAGTAGCGAGCACTGAACATCCTTTCCTAGCCTCCATCTGTATGTACATAACTGCATGCATGTGTATACACTTCACACACAGTGCAGGTACCAAACCGACCAAAAAATAAAAATTGTATATAGAAAAAAAAATGCAACTTCAGAGGAACTGTTCGTATATTTTGATGCCAGAATTGAATCCAGGGTCTCCACATGCTAAACTATACCACAACTAAAAACTTGGAGGAGAGGGTCTTGCTCTGTTGCAGAAGCCGGTGTAATTGTCCAAGTAGCCGCGACTACATGTGCTTGCCACTGTGCGTGGCTCCTTAATTTTTCCCCCCTCCCATTAAGGCAATTTAAGGTGATAGAGCCCCCAAATGCCTTTCTTTGCAGTGAGGAGTCTCCATTCTCTGTCCTTGAACTCAACTTGAGTCCCTCCCCAGGACAATTGCCCCCTTCTGAGAAGGCTGCACCCTGTCTAGAATATTGAGATTCTTGAGATGCCATTGAGAATTCTGTTGGCTGATCAATTCAGGCTCCATCCAGAACCTTGATAAGGTTCTTCTTTGGGTCTCAACCCACTCCAGCCTTCTCTGGGGCAAGAGCTGTCTGTACTACTCCTTCCTGAAGTTCTGGCTTCTCAAACGTCCTCTTGCCTCTTTGGGCTTGAGCTCTGCATTCCGTATTTCTCTTAAATTCTGGAATTCCCCATTTCTGGCAATCCCATTCATGTTTTAGGCATGAGCTCTTTTTTTTCCCCTCCGAATTAGTGTCTTGCTCTAGACTAGGCTGACCTGGAATTCACTATGTCCTCTCAGGGTGGCCTTGAACTCGGGGCAATCCTCCTACCTCTGTCTCCCTAGTGCTGAGATTAAAGGTGTGTGTGCCACCACGCCTGGCTTGTTTTTGTGTTTTCCCGGTAGGGTTTCATGTAGCTCAGGCTGACCTGGAATTCACTATGTAGTCTCACGGTGGCCTCAAACTCCTGGTGATATTCCTACCTTGAGTACTGGCATTAAAAATTTGAGAGATGGGCTGGAGAGATGGCTTAGCGGTTAAGCGCTTGCCTGTGAAGCCTAAGGACCTTGGTTCGAGGCTCGGTTCCCCAGGTCCCACGTTAGCCAGATGCACAAGGGGGCGCACGCGTCTGGAGTTCATTTGCAGAGACTGGAAGCCCTGGCGCTCCCATTCTCTCCCTCTCCCTCTATCTGTCTTTCTGTGTCTGTCGCTCTCAAATAAATAAATAAAAAATTTAAAAAAAAATTTGAGAGATACCATATGACCCAGCTATAGCACTCCTAGGCATATATCCGAAGGACTCATTTCCTTAGAAGTACGTGCTCAACCACGTTTATTGCTGCTCAATTTATAATAGCTGGGAAATGGAACCAGCCTAGATGTCCCTCAACTGATGAGTGTATAATGAAGATGTGGCACATTTATACAATGGAGTTCTACTCAGCAATAAAGAAAAATGTAGTTATGAAATTTGCAGAAAAATGGATGGACCTGGAAAGGATTATACTAAGTGAGGTAACCCAGGCCCAGAAAGCCAAGTGCCACATGTTCTCCCTCATATGTGGATCCTAGCTACAGATGATTGGGCTTCTGCATGAGAATGAAAATACTTAGTAGCAGAGGCCAGTAAGTTAAATAGGAGACATAAAGGGAAGAGGAAGGAAGGTTGGAGGGTACTTAATAGGCTGATATTGTATATATGTAAGTACAATGATTGAGATGGGGAGGTAATATGATGGAGAATGGAATTTCAAAGGGGAAAGTGTTGCAGGGGGGAGGAAGGGAATTACCATGGGATTTTTTTTATAATCATGGAAAATGTTAATAAAAATAAAAATTAAAAAAATTTTAAAAATCCAAAAAAAATTTTTTTTTGAGAGAAAGGGAGAGAGAATGGGCATGCATACGCCACCTTGTGCATCTGGCTTGTGTGGATACTGGCAAGCACCTTAACCGCCACGCCATCTCTCCAGCCTGTAAGTTTTATCCATAATAAAACCTATAGGGGGCTGGAGAAATTGCTTAGTGGTTAAGGCGTTTGCCTGCAAAGCCAAAGGACCTCACTTCGATTTCCCAGAACCCACGTAAGCCAGATGCACAGAGTGACTCAAGCATCTGGAGTTCGTTTGCAGTGGCTGGAGGCCCTGGCCCGCACTTTCTCTCTCTCCACTCTCCCAGATAAATATTTAAAAAAAAACAAACCCTATAAATTTTACCCTTTGGTCTCTGAATGTTAATTCTTTGACTTCATAAGACTGGGGACACCCCTAAAATATCGGTGCGTTGGCATAGAATAACACCAATTTCCCTAACACCATTAATGGGTCTGTGGTTCAAAGCCCACTTAATATCATAGGCCATTCTGTTAGGTTTCACCAAGTAAAATTGGTGAGAGTTAGCTCATGCATGTAATCTTGTGCATATAAATTGCATGGAAGTAGGTTTGGGATTAAACCGCAGATTTCAGAGAAGAGGGTTGGTGGGTGGGTCGTAAATATGGGAAACCCTAAACTAGGCTTGTTTACAGAACATTAAGCCCTGTGCTGGGTGTGTGCCCATCTCAAGCCGAGGCAAATGGTTTGCTCTGGTAACCCCCGGTTTGCGAAGGCAGAGTGGTTGTGACCGAAGGTCCCGCCTCCAGACCACGTGGGCGCAGCGGGCCACGCTTTCCGCTCTTTCTTTACTAAGCTTAGGGGCTGCGCCTTGGGGTTCAGCAACCCGCTTTCTGGCTTAACGCTCCAGTCTCTACCGTCCTGCCTCCGGTTCTGAGCACCATGGCTCCTCGCAGGAGGAAGCGGAAGGTCGAGGCCGCCCTGGGAGCGAACTCGGAAAAGCGGGAGAAGCTGGCGAACGGCGGGGAGGAAGCGGAAGGCGCGGTCGTTGTCATTGAGCATTGGTGAGGTGTCTGGGGTGTCGCGGGGCCGGGGGCGGCGTCTTAACCTGGGACTCCCCACCCGCAACCCTCGTCTGTCTGTCGGTAGCACGAGCTGACGCGTGTACGGGCGCCACGCGGCTGCTGTGAGCCAGGCGCTGCGCGGGGAGGCCCCGGAGCTGGCAGTGAGGGTGAACCCCTCCCGGCCCCGGAGAGGCAGCTTCGAGGTGACGCTGCTGCGGCCGGACGGCACCCGTGAGTGGGGCACCCCGGCTGGGGCTGGAGGGAAGCGCTACTTTCAGCTGCTGGTTTCGGGGAGGTAATCGGGTATGTGCTGCGCTTTTTCAGGTACCGAGCTCTGGACTGGGATTAAGAGGGGCCCCCCTCGAAAACTCAAATTCCCCGACCCTCAAGAAGTAGTGGAAGTGTTGAAGAAGTGCCTTTCTTAGAGGAGTTTGAAGTTCTCACGCTGAGGTTCGAAATGGGACGGGATAGGTACCGGAAGCGACCTCTGTTCCCCTTCACTAAACTCTCCCCTTTTTGCAGCTTTCAGTCCCTGGTGATGTTGGAGCATGTATGACGGGACATGACCAAACTTCAGTTATGTACCTGAAGCCCTAGTTTCTTCCTTTCCAGAAAAGATGGTTCAGTTGTGAGGCAACTCTCCAGTAAGGCATTGGAAAGTGTTCACATCTGGTTTAATAAAAGTTGAAATAAAATATCTGAGTAAGAGTAAACTTGAAATTTCGTGTTAAGAGAGATACAAAACTAGCCTCGTGGGGTTAATGATTCTTGTATTTTTCATAGGCCAGAGTTACCATTTAGTCTGGAGCTGGTAAAGAACACGAAAAATTTATAAAACTGCTGGGTGTGATGCTGCATGTCTGATTTCAGCACTCCTAAAGGCTAAGGCAGGATGGTCAAGAATTAAAGACCATTCTTGTGTATATGAGACCTTTGTAAAACACAGAAACAGCGGATGAAACAGGGATAGCACAGTGGTTAAAGGCGCTTTTTTGCAAAGCCTGCTGGCTGATATGTAATTCCTGGGTACCCACGTGAAGCCAGAAAAAAAAGCAAACAGATAGTATGGATGCAAAGTAAATCTTTTTTTTTTTTTTTTTTAAAGAGACTATCTTCAACTCACTTCCTGGAATTGATGATGGCAATACATCTTCCTGGCCCGTCTGGAGGTTTTTTCTGTACTTCCCATACTGGCAATGATAAGCCCCATAGGTTGGGCCTGGTGGCACAAGCCTATAATCCCAGCTGCTCAGGAGGCTGAGGTAGAATTGAAAGTTCAAAGTCAGCCTGAACAACTTGGTATGATTCCATTCTCACACATACAAGTATTTTACCTAATGTAATGTCACTTTTTGGAACATCTTTAAACAAAACCCAACCACAAATTGTGTTTTAGGTTTTCCTGAGTTTGCCTGGACTAGATAGCTCATGAATGGAGAGACCTGGACTTTACTCCTCCTCACTCACTGTAGCTGGGGACCACACAATTTATTTCACTTGTCACTTAACTGAAAAATAATTACAAAAAAATAGGATAGCTTAAGTTCATAATTTCCTACCCATGGTACTGCTTTTTAACCACCTGTTTTTTGAGGCCTGGGGAGGGAAGGGAACCTAGAAAAAGCCAGGGGTACACCTACCTTTTATGCCAAAGAGTACACATGCTAGCTTTTAAGCCTTTTGTTGGCCAGCACTCCTCACCCTCTGAGGGTCCCTAACTTGAACCTCTTGCCTCCACTATGTTAGTATATCTACCTCTGTTTCTGACTCTGAAGAAGGGTCAGGCCACACAGAGGGAGTAGGCCCCAGCCTCCCCTCTGCTGTCCAGTCCACCACATCAATCTCTTCATCTTCAGGGCTATCAGGAAGTGGGTCCAGCAGCTCAGAGTTACCAGTTACCTCACTTCCTGCCTTAGGAGCATGGTACAATACCTCATCCATGCTTAAGGACATGTCTAGCCCAGTCTCTGCCCAGTTTGAACATGGAGGTGAGAGATCGTAAGACCTTTGGGGAGGGTCATGGGAGACAAAGTGGAGAAGTTTATCTCCCTGACCATCCAGTGGCTGGGAGTTGGTGATTTCAAGGTTTGGAGTCCAAGAGCTTCTCAATGAAAGTGCCTCTCTACTCACCTCAGAGGGCATGACAAGAGGGCTGAGGAGCTCAATTGGTTCTTTGTTCTCAGAAGTCATGACAAGGGGACTGAAGGGCTCAATTGGCTCTTTGTTCTCACCAACAGGTTCCTTTTCCAATCCTGTGAGCTCTCTAGGCCAGAGGTCCATGTCTGGCAAACACCATTCTTCCTCTTCAATCCAGTTCTTTCCTGGTTCTGTCAGGTGATAACTAGGGGTCCTGCAGCTCTCAGGCCCAGGACTCTCCAGAGCTCTTACAGCTGGCTCAACATCTGAGCCACACAGCATGAAGTCCAGGATCTCTTCCAGCTCACTGGTGGCTGCAGCACTTGTGATTCGATACTCCTCAGCTTCACAGGGCTGCCCTAGCAGAGTCATATCAAATGCATAGCTCTCTCCACAGTCAATATTCAACAAGGATTCCTTCCCAATTAGCCCTGGACTGGACCCAAACTCAGACTTAGCAGGGTGTTCCCGGGAGTGGCTAGCAGACAGCAGAATGTCTTGTAGCCGAGAGCTCTCAGGGGAATCCTGACACAAATGTATTTGATCAGATAGTTCCTGTTCATTAACTGAAGAGAAGTGAGTTCCTGGAGGCTCTTCTAAGATCTGAGGGCTGTCTTGATTGTTTCTGAGAGGAGGGTCTTGTACCACCTCCCAGCAGGTTCCATTGACAATCTTCCGAAGTTTCACTCTCCCAATCTGCCCCTCCTCTGCAGAGTCTGAGCTGGGTGTTCTGAATTCAGGGCTGCGCTTCTTGTTCCCACCTGTCTTCCCAATGCCTGGTGGGCTTGGAGTGCTCTGTAAAGGATTGGCTATGCCTGACTTCTCCTCTACTCCCTGAGTGGCTTTACTTACACTCCTCTGCCTCCAAAGACGCCTCCCTGGGGGTGGGGGCGCACAACCGGGTCCACTTACTGTGCTGGAAGGCTTGGATGTACAGACATGGGGAGATGGCTTTGAGCGACTTAGCCTGATCTTTCTGGGCAACAGTCGTTCATTCACAGAAGGGTACAGGCTAGGAGGGGAAAGTGCTGTAGGACCTAGTGCAGGGTCATTCTTCTCCTTAGGCCCCACATTGTGGCTTGATGGAGATGAGCTTTTTTTTACAACTGGACAGGCTCTGGCTTTCTTCATCATAAGACTCTCTGATAAGTTATCTGCATTTGGTAGACTGGTCTTATGGGGCTCATCTTCCTCCCCTAAGGACTTCAACTTCACTGTCCCAAGAGGACAGGGAGTCTGGGTAACAGGCAGTGGAGTTCGTGGGCGGCGGCCAGGTGCCACCACTCTGGCAGAGATTGGTGCAACACTTGGTTGTAAACATTCTCTGTTTAGTCTTCGGCCCTGTGGGGCCTTCACCAACTTTCCACCCTCTAGTTGAAGGGTTTCTAGCTCAGATACTCGGAGCTGCCGGGCAGCAGAAAGTACATCCTGGGCCTCTTCTTGAGATACTTCCATCTCTGAGGTATACAGGAAGTCCACCAACTTTCTAAGTGTCCTGATCTTCAGGCCTCCAAGCTCCAATACCACCTTACAGCCCTGAACTGGCCTTTCCTGCTCCAGTCGTTCTGTGAAGAAGGGACTGCAGGCAGACAGGATGCAGCAGTGGGCTGGGACTGCTTCACCTGGAGGGAAATACACATACCTGTTAGCATACTAGGATGTTCATGAACTAAGAATAAGCTACTACCCAAAGTTTGCCTCTATGGAAAAATGTTTCTTCGGTCTCCCTGGAACCTTCTGCCATTACCTTTGGCTTAGCTAACTTTCTAACTTACACATTACTTCCTTCAGAAAACCTTTCTTAGCCCACTGCAAGTCTGAGTTAAGTGCTCCTGGGCACAGAAAGGTGTTCTGTGGTGATCACAGTACTAATCTGTATTGGAATTGCCTGCTTTGCACCATGGGCTTAGTGAAAATAGGGACCATGAGACTTTTTTTTACTGACGTATGTATCTAATACTTGACAAAACAGGGGTCACAGATGGCATGGTGGCATACATTTATAATCCCAACATTTGTCAGGCTAAAGCAAAAGGATCAGAGCAAAGGCTACAGGATAAGATCCTGTCTCAAAACATTAAGTTAAGCCAGGCATGGTGGTGCATGCCTTTAATCCCAGCATTAGCACTCTTGAGGAGGATTGCCGTAAATTTGAGGCCACGCTGAGACTACATAGTGAATTCCAGGTCAGCCTGGACTAGAGTTGAGACCCTACCTTGAAAAACTACCCCCCCCCAAAAAAAGGAAGAAAAGAAAATTAAGAGGCTGGATCAGATATTAAATGACTTGCTAACAAAGCCTGCTTACCTGGGTTTAATTGCCCAGCTGCTAAATGACTTTATTTTTGTGATGTGTAAGGTGGCATGGTGTTTGGCATACAATAGCCAACTACTGAAACTGGGTGTGGTGGTACATGCCTATAATCCTAGCACTGGGAGGAAGGCGGAGTCAGAAGGATCATGAGTTTGAGGCCAGCTTGGACTACATGGGGCTGGAGAGATGGCTCAGTGGTTAAAGGTGCTTGCTGGCAAAGCCTGATGGCCTGGGTTTGATTCCCTAGTACCCACATAAAGCCAGATGCAGAAAGTGGCACATATGTCTGGAGTTTGTGTTTGCAGCAGTGGGAGACCTGCTGTGCCATGTTCTCTCTCCTCTCAAATATTTTTAAAAATTTTAAAGAGGCCTGGAAGCCGGGTGTAGTGGTGCATGCCTTTAATCCCAGCACTTGGTAGGCAGAGGAAGGAGGATCATTGTGAATTTGATGCCACCGCAAAACTACACAGTGAATTCCAGGTTAGCCTGGGCTACAGCAAGACTGTGCCTCAGAAAACAAAAAAAGAGCACGCTGGGGAGATGGTTCAGCAGTTAAGGCACTTGCCTGCAGAGCCTAGCGACCAGAGTTTGGTTTTCAATACTCATGTACAGCCAGATGCACTGAGGAGCGCATCATGTAGAGTTCATTTGCAGTGGCAGAAGGCCCTAATGAACCCATTCTCCATCTCCCCCCTCCCTCCCTCCCTCCCTGTCTCCCTCCCTCCCTCCCTCTCTCCTTGCAAATAAATAAAAATTAAAAGAAGCCAAGCATGGTGGCACATGTCTTTAATCCCAGCACTTGGAGGAGGCAGAGGTAGAAGGATTGCTGTAAATTCAATGCCAACCTGAGACCACATTGTGAGTGCCAGGTCAGCCTGTGCTAGAGTTAAGACCCTACCTTGAAAAGCCAAAGTAAAATAATAATAATAAAAGAAAATTTAAAAAAATGAAGGCCGGATATGGTAGCACACGCTTTAATCCCAGCACTTGGGAGGTTGAAGTAGGATGATGGCCGTTGAGTTCAAGGCCTCCCTGAGACAACATAGTGAATTCCAGGTCAGCCTGGGCTAGAGTAAGATCCTATTAAAAAAAAAGAAGAGGGATGGCTTAGCGGTTAAGGTGTTTGCCTGCAAAGCCAAAGGACCTATGTTCAATTCCCCAGCACCCACATTAGCCAGATGCACATGGGGGCACATGTGTCTGGAGTTCATTTGCAATAGCTGGAGACCCTGGCATGCCCATTCTCTCTCTCACTCTCCCTCTTTCTCTGTCAAGTAAATAAAAATAAAATCCTTTAAAAAATATCTTGCCCATCGGGCGTGGTGGCGCACGCCTTTAATCCCAGCACTCGGGAGGCAGAGGTAGGTGGATCGCTGAGAGTTTGAGGCCACCCTGAGACTACAGAGTGAATTTCAGGTCAGCCTGAGCCAGAGTGAGACCCTACCTTGAAAAAAAAAAAGGAAAAATAGAAAACGGACCAGGCATGGTGGCACACACCTTCAATACCAGCACTTGGGAGGCAGAGGTAGGAGGATTGCCAAGAGTTTGAGGCCTCCCTGCGAATACAGTGAATTCCAGGTCAGCTTGAGCTAGAGTGAGACCCTACCTCAAAAACGAAAGAAATGTAATAGTATCAGTAACACACTGTAGCTAGGACATTAAAAGCCCTGTCCTAGCAGGGCAAGGTGGGGCATACATGTAATCCCAGGAATTGAAAGATAAAGTTAAAAGGATCAGGAGTTTAAGGACATCCTCAAGAGGAGCCTGGATTACATGAGACTCTGTTTAAAGAAAACAAATGACTAAGGAGATGGCTCTGTGCTTCTTACTGTGTAAGCATGAGGAACTAGGTTCAATACCTGTGCATTCCTATAACCCCAGTGCTGAGGGGTGAACACCAGAGGATCACTGGATTCTCTGGTCAATCAGTCTAACTGAAAAATGGAGAGCTCCAAGTTTAGTGAGTGAGTGACTGAGGGAAATAAGGTGGAAGAGCAATAGAGGATATCCAACATCCTCCTCTGGCATCTGCATACATGTACATGGGGTGAGCACATCTGCCACACATACATACACACACACAAATTAGGCTGGGCCTTTAATCCCAGCACTTGGGAGGCCCAGGTAGGAGGATTACCCTGAGTTAGAGGGCACCATGGTGAATTCCAGGTCAACCTGGACTAGAACAAGACCCTCCCTCAAAAAACAAACAAAACTTTAAACTTTACAGTTATTTTTTGTTTATTTTGAGATAGGGTCTAGCTATATAGCTGGCCTCAAACTCCCAATCCTCCTGCCTTAGCCTCTTGACTGTTGGAATTAGAACTGTAAACCACCACGACCAAGCTTAGTTCCTTCCTCCCTTTCTTTCTTCCTTTCCTTCTCTCCCTCTTCCTTCCTTCTTTCTTTCTCTTTTCTTTTCTTTTTGCATATGTGTGGTGAGCATATATGCCATATGGGTGTACATGTGTTATGTATGGATACCAGAAGTCATTATCTGGTGTTTGCCATAATCAGTCTTCAACTTAAAAAATATTTATTTAGGGCTGGAGAGATGGCTTAGTGGTTAAGTGCTTGCTTGTGAAGCCTAAGGACCCCAGTTCGAGGCTCGGTTCCCCAGGTCCCACGTTAGCCAGATGCACAAGGGGGCGCACGCGTCTGAAGTTCATTTGCAGAGGCTGGAAGCCCTGGCGTGCCCATTCTCTCTCTCTCCCTCTATCTGTCTTTCTCTCTGTGTCTGTCGCTCTCAAATAAAAAAAAAAAAATTATTTATTTGCAAGCCGAGAGAGATAAAGAGAGACAGAAAGAATGGGCGTGCCAGAGCCTCACACCACTTCAAATGAACTCATATATATGCACCACTTATTGAACTTGGGTAATTATGCTTTGTGGGCAAGTGCCTTCCCAATTTATGTTTTAAAAAATAATTTATTTAGAGCCAGGTGTGGTGTTGCATGCCTTTAATCCCAACACTCAGGAGGCAGAGGTAGGAGGATCACTGTGAGTTTGAGGCCACTCTGAGACTATACAGTGAATTCCAAATTCCAGGTCAGCCTGGACTAGAGTGAAAACCTACCTTGAAAAACAACCAACCAACCAACCAAACAAACAAAAATATATATATACATGAGAGAGAGAGAGAGAGGCAGAGAGAGAATGGGTGTATCAGGACCTCTGGCCAATGCAAACTCCAGATGCATGCACCATCTTGTGCATCTAGCTTTATGTGGGTACATGAAAGTCACACCTGGGGTCTCTGGCTTTGCAAGCAAGTGCCACTAAGCCATCTGTCCAGCCCCCAACTGACCTTTTGAGACCAGGTCTCACACTGAATCTTATGGATGTGGCTAGACTAGCTAGCTAGCAAGCCTCAGGGATCATCTATTTTTTCCCCAGTATTGGGATTACAAAAGGGCACTGCTAAACCGGGCGTGGTGGCGCAGCCTTTAATCCCAGCACTTGGGAGGCAGAGGTAGGAGGATCACTGTGAGTTCGAGGCCACCCTGACACTACATAGTTAGTTCCAGGTCAGCCTGGACCAGAGTGAGACCCTACCTCGAAAAAGAAAAAAAAAAAAAAAAAAGTGCACTGCTGTGTACAGATTTTACATGGGTGCTGGGGATCAAAATTCTGGTTCTCATGATTTCATGGAAAGTACTTTACAATCTCCCCAGCCCCTAGGTTTGTTGGTTTGCTTGCTTGCTTGCTTTTTTTTTTTTTTTTTAATTTTCTTTTTGGGCTGGAGAGATGGCTTAGTGGTTAAGCGCTTGCCTGTGAAGCCTAAGGACCCCGGTTTGAGGCTTGATTCCCCAGGACCCACTCCAGACAGATACACAAGGGGGTGCAAGCGTCTGGAGTTTGCAGTGGCTGGAGGCCCTGGCATGCCCATTCTCTGTCTCTATTTGTTGCTCTCAAATAAATAAATAAATAAATAATAAAAATTTAAAGTTGCTTTTTGTGGACAGGCTCTCACAATGTAGCCTTGAATTTTAAGAAAATATTATTTACTGGCATATATGTGTGGGCCTTTGGCCTCTTGCCACTGTAACAAAATACCAGGTATGTATACCATTCTTTGTTATCTGGCTTTACATGGGCCCTGGAGATTTGAACCTGTACTGGGAGGTTTTCAAGCAAGTACCTTTAACCACTGAGCATTATCCCCAGACCCATGGCCTTGAACTTATAGTGATTTTTCTATCTCAAACTCCTAAATGCTGGGATCATAGACATGAACTACCATGCCCAACTTATACATTTTTATTATTACTATTTATTTATTATTATTTTGTTTAGTTGTGTTGAGGTAGGGTCTCGCTCTGGCCCAGGCTGACCCATTCACTATGTAGTCTCAAACTTAAGGTGATCCTCCTACCTCTGTCTCCTGAGTGCTGGGATTAAACGGATGCGCCACCACACCCAGCCTATTTTGGTAGAGGTAGGGCCTCAATCTAGCCCAGACTGACTTGGAATTCATTATGCAGTCTCAAACTGGCCTTGAACTCACAGAGATCCTCCTACCTCTGCCTCCCGAATGGGATAAAGGCGTGCAAAACCATGGCCAGCTACTTCTATGTATTTTATATATTTGTTTTTTTTCAAGGTAGGATCTCACTCTAGCCCAGGCTGACTTGGAACTCACTGTGAAGTTCCAGACTGGCATTAAACTTGCAGTGATCCTCCTACCTCTGCCTTCAGAATACTGTGCGCCACCACACCCAGATTACTTTTATTTTTATTTTATTTATTTATTTATTTATTTATTTGAGAGCGACACAGAGAGAAAGAGGCAGAGAGAGAGAAAGAGAGAGTGGGCGCACCAGGGCTTCCAGCCACTGCAAATGAACTCCAGACGCATGCACCCCCTTGTGCATCTGGCTAACGTGGGTCCTGGGGAATCGAGCCTCAAACCAGGGTCCTTAGGCTTCACAGGCAAGTGCTTACCAGCTAAGCCATCTCTCCAGCCCCTTACTTTTATTTTTGATGATTTTTTTTTGTTTTTGTTTTTGTTTTTCAAGGTAGGGTCCCACTCTGGCCCCAGGCTGACCATGTAGTCTCAGAGTGGACTCAAACTCTCAGTGATCCATGCCCAGCTCACTTTTATTTTTTAGTGGGAAAAAAACAAACAAACAACAACAACAAAAATAACTAGTCATGGGCTGGGGCGATGGCTCAGTGGTTAAAGATGCTTGCTTGCAGCCAGATGTGGTGGTGCACGCCTTTAATCCTAGCACTTGGGAGGCAGAGGTAGGAGGATTGTTGTGAGTTTGAGGTTACCCTGAGACTGCATAGTTAATTCCAGGTCAGCCAGAGACCCTACCTCAAAAGATAAACAACAACAACAAAAAATCTTTAGGGATGAATGGGTACAATAGAGGCATGTCTGTCATGGTGGAAACCAACTGCCCTCTAATTGGACTGGAGGCCCACTCCATGAGAGGGAATACATCCCTGATACTAAAAACCTACAACAGGGGTAGTTATGAACCCTAGGGGTGTAATGTCTGCTGCTGTCTGGGTAAATGTATATACTATACTCATCAAACTGGCCAGTAAGCACTTCTCTTAATGTTAGTACCTATATATTAATGCTACTCTTACTTTTGGTAGAGAACCTTCTCTTTTCAGATGGCTGTGACTTTAGGATGACTCAGAAGGCATCATGGTGCTGGGAAGAAGTGACAGGAGTGCTCAGCACTGCAATATCTCTATCACACCTTCCAAGGCTCAGGGTCCATGCAGAAGAGATGGTGGAAAGAATGTAAGAGCCAAAGGAAGGGTAGGACTTCTTACAATGTGCTCCTCCAGAGACAAAATGGCCTAGATATCCATGACCTCACAGTGCCTGACACTACCTACAAAGGACCATCATAATAGGAGGAAAAGATGATGACATCAAAATAAAAGAGAGATTGATTGAGAGGAGGAGAGAATATGATGGAGAATGGAGTTTCAAAGGGGAAAGTGGGGGGAGGGAGGGAATTACCATGGGATATTGTTTGTAGTCATGGAAGTTGCTAAAAAATAATTAACTTTTAAAAAAATAGATAAATAAATAAAAAATCTTTAGGGCTAGAGAGATGGCTTAGTGGTTAAGACATTTGCCGGCAAAGCCAAATGACTTCGGTTCTATTCCCCACATGCACAAGTTAGCACATGCATCTGGAGTTCACTTGCAGAAGCTGGTGTCCCTAGCACACCCATATATTCTCTCTCTCTCAAATAAAAAAAAATGAAGTAGAGGTAGAAGGGTAAACTCAAAGTATGTTCAGTTACATAATGGTTTGAAGGCCCCAATTCTCCCCTATCCCCAAAACTAAAAGTCCTGTAAACAAATAGCTTTCTACCAAACAGTTTGCAACTTCTGAAGGTACCGGCATTTTCTTGGTTTTGTTGTTCACCTATGGCCTTATCTTATTCTCAAGTTTTCAGTTGAATCCCCACTCTTACCTTCTGCCTGCAGAAGGACATCACAAAACACACCACTCTGCTGCTGGTGGTGAAGCTGCAGAAAAGCCACCCGGAGGAACCTGGGGTTCCTGTACAGGATTTTAGAGCTAGCAGGAGAGCACATGTTGTTTTTGGTTAAACCTTCTAGGTTTTCACAGATTAGATTCCTGTGGGTGAGAAAATATATTTCAGAGGTGTAGCTACACCTAATTTGTTTTTTGTCTGTAAAATGGAAGGGAAATTTTGAAGGTAAAAGATAATAGCATGAGTTGAAGAAACATTAGTCCATAAGTTATTCAAGAAAGAATATTACCATGGTAGTTATTTAGGAGCTCAGATAAATCTAGGCTTGAACCTAACCTACCTATATAATCTCATCCAGGTGACCTAACTTCTCAGAGTCCCACTTTTCTCATCCAAGAAATGTGACTAATATGGTACTTACCTTGTAGGACTTTAAAAAAAATTAAGTGAGGTAGGAGGATCACCATGAACATGAGGTCACCCTGAGACTACATAGTAAATTCCAGGTCAGCCTGAGCTAGAGTGAAAGCCTACATAAAAAAAAAAAAAAAAAAAAAAAAAAAAAAAAAAAAAAAAAGCAGGGCATGGTGGCACATAAATGCCTTTAATTCCAGCATTACACTTGGGAAGCAGAGGTAGGAGGCTAGCTGTGAGTTTGAGGCTGTCCTGTGAGTAGAGAGTGCCAAGTCATCCTGGGCTAGGGTAAGTACAGTGAGACCCTACCTTGAAAAAAAAATTAAGTGAGTCAGACATGGTGGAGGATACTTGTAACTCTAGCACCTGGGAGGTGGAGGCAGAAGGATCAAGGAGTTCGGGTGATCCTTAGCTGAGTTAGAGACCAACCTATACTACACAGTGAGTTCTGAGTCAGTCTGGGCTAGGGTAAAAGAACCCTCAAAAGAACCCTAATAGGGCTAGTGAGATGGCTCAGCCGTTTAGGTACTTTTCAGCAAAGCCTAATGACCTGAGTTCAATTTCCTAGTATCCATATAAAACCACTCAATAGAGCACACATCTGGAGTCTGTTTGCAGCAGCTGGAGACCCTAGCAAGCCCATTCTCTCTCTCTGCTTGGGAAAAAAAAAAAATGGACTGAGAAGTGGATAAGCAGTTAAGGCATTTACCTGCAAAGTCTAATGACCTGGGTTAGATTTCCCAGTAATCATGTAAAGCCAGATGCACAAAAGTGGCACATGCATCTGGAGTTTGTTTGCAGTGGCTAGAAGCCCTGGTGTACCCATTCATATTCATTCATTCTCTCTCTCTCTCTCTCTCTCAGCTTGCAAATAAATAAATAATATTTTTTAAAAATATAAGGGGCAGGGGGGCTGGAGAGATGGCTTAGCGGTTAAGCGCTTGCCTGTGAAGCCTAAGGACCCCTGTTCGAGGCTTGATTCCCCAGGCTCCACGTTAGCCAGATGTACATTTTGCATGCATCTGGAGTTCGTTTGCAGTGGCTGGAGGCCCTGGCGCGCCCATTCTTTCTATCTGCCTCTTTGTCTGTCTGTCGCTCTCAAATACATAAAAATAAACAAAATCTTTAAAATAAATATATATATATGGGGGGTAAGCCACGAGTGGTGGCACATGCCTTTAATCCCAGCACTCGGGAGGCAGAGGTAAGAGGATTGCCATGATCTTACCTTGTGACAGTTACTGTGGTGTTTTTGTGGTAATTTTCAATTAGTCTCACTTCTACCTTTAATAATTGGGATGTAGCCTCTGAGTTTTTATTTTAATTACAATAAGATATTCAGGATAAGTATAAAATTAGATCTTATGGATGTAAACCATGCTAAAATTATTTCAAATACTAGTATCAAAGAAAAGAAAGCTAAGTTGTTAACATGTCTCAGAAAATATCATGAACTTAAGGAAAACAGTATTTATGATTTACAAAATTTGTTCAGTTTTTTACTTAATGCTGACTTGAAACTGAAATTAGTTTTATTTAGAAATTGCACAGCACATCCAAACTTTTTAAGAGTGTCTAAATTTATATTACTTTGGGGATCTTTTTTTTTTCTTTTTGTCAAAATCTTGAATAAAGTTACTTAGACATGATTAAAAAAAGAGGATTGCCATGAGTTCGAGGCTACCCTGAGACTTCATAGTGAATTCCAGGTCAGCCTGGGCTGGAGTGAGACCCTACCTTGAAAAACCAAAAATATATATATACACACACATATGGCTAGAGAGATGGATCTGCAGTTAAGGTGCTTGCTTGCAAAGCCTGACAGCCCAGGTTCAATTCCCCAGTACCCATGTAAACCAGATGCACAAAGTGGCACATGCATCTCTAGTTTGTTTGCAGTGACAGGAAGCTGTAGTGCTCCCATACTCTCTCTCTGTCTGTCTCTATTAAATAAATAAAAATTTCTGTCTCTCTTCTCTCTGTGCTTGCAAATAAATAAATAAAATATTAAAAATAAGTTGGGGGCTACAGAGATTATTCAGTGGTTAAGGCACCTGCCTGCAAAGCATAACAACCCAGGTTTGATTCTCCAGTTCCCATATAAAGCCAGCTTCACAAAATGGAACATGCATCTGGCCAGTGGCTAGAGACCCTGGCATGCTCATTAACTCTCTCTGTTTATCTCTCTTCTCTCTCTCTCTGCTTACAAATAAATAAATGAAAATATTTATTAAAAAATAAGTTGGGGGGCTGGAGAGATGGCTTGGCGGTTAAGGGGTTTGTTTGCCTGCAAAGCTTAAGTATCTTGGTTCGACTCTCCAGGACCCTCATAAGCCAGATGCACAAGGGGGCGCAAGCGTCTGGAGTTTGTCTGCAGCGGCTGGAGGCCATTCTCTCTCTCTCCCCCTCCTCCCTTTCTCTCTCTCAAATAAACAAATAAATAAAATATGTTTTAAAAATTAATTGGGGGCCAAGCGTGGTGGCACACGCCTTTAATCCTAGCTCTTGGGAGGCAGAGGTAGGAGGAGTGCCATGAGTTCAAGGCCACCCTGAGACTACACAGTGAATTCCAGGTCAGCCTGGGCCAGAGTGAGACCCTACCTCGAAAAAACAAAAAAAAGTTGGGGGCTGGAGAGAGAGCTCAGCAGTTAAGTTGCTTGCCTGCAAAGCCTAATGACCCAGGTTCAATTCCCCAGTAACCACATAAAGCCAGATGCACAAAGTACAGCATGCACCTGGAATTCATTTGTGGTAGCCAGAGGCCCTGGCATACCCATTCTTTCTCTCGCTTTGTCTCTTTAGTCTCTCTCTGCTTGCAAATAAATAAAAATAAGTAAATATTTTTTAAAAATAGAACCAAAATAGCCGGGCGTGGTGGCACACGCCTTTAATCCCAGCACTTGGGAAGCAGAGGTACGAGGATCGCCTGAGTTCGAGGCCACCCTGAGACTACATAGTGAATTCCAAGTCAGCCTGGACTAGAGTGAGACCCTAGCTTGGAAAACAGAAAAACAACAACAACAACAACAACAACAAAAAATAGAACCAAAATAAAATCAACCGAAATTAGGGGCTGGGGAAATAGCTTAGTGAACAAAAGCACTTGCTGCACACACATAAGGACCTGGATTTGAGCTAGGTATGGCTGTGTATGCCTGAAATCCCAAGGTGGAGGGGGTAGAGACGAGACACAAGATTACAGGGGCTCCCTGGTCCTGAAAAACAGGGAGCTCTAGGTTCAGTGAGACTGTCTCAAGGAAATAATGGTCAGAAAGCAATAGAAGAAGACATTTTTCAAAGGGTGTGGGCATCTGCACACATGCACATACACACACACTCCACGCATTTTGCATACATGCACAAACATGCAAAAAGAATTAAATAACTCAGTAGAGGCAAAATTCGTAGCACAGTGGATGGCCTAGCACTAAATAATTATGTTCATCAAATGGCAGGAAACTTTTACTATTATCCTTCCACTTCTCTCATTCATATTAACCCTGAGACTCAACTCCTAAAGTGCAAACAGCTCACATTCTTCCTGAGCACCACATTCCAGTGCATTACCCTCAATTTAACACTATTAAAAAGACAATGCTGGCTGTAAAACTGTCTCTAGAACACCTTCTTTCTCTAAACTCACTCTACCATGCTAACCAGCAGAGGGTGCACAATAAAGAAAGATCTCACACAGGAATAAGGACACTGAGTAGCTCACACTTGCAATCCCAGCACTAGAGAGGCTGAGGCAGGAGAATCAACATGAATTCAAGGGCACCCTGGTTTATGCAGTTTTATAGCCTGAGCTACAGAGTGGAGTGACTTTCTCATAAATAAATTAAATAAGTAGGAAATTAAAAAAAGAAAAGAAATAAGAAGATTGAAATCGTTGGTTCAAATGTAGTTCATCAAAGTGAGCTTGTGTTACGCCCCCTTGCAAGTGCTCGCGCGCGGACACACACACACATACACAGGAGGCTACTCACTGCACAGCTGTGTTCTTTTTCTTGGCATGAAGTTTTCTGTTAGGTGGCACTGAGGGTCCAAAAAGTTGATGTTAAAACTATTGGGGAAAAAAAGAGAAAGGTAAGAAAGGGCAGAGTCAGTTGGATTTGCTACTCAGGAGACTGAGGCAGGAGGACTGAAAACTCCTGTTCACTCTGGGATAACTTAGTGAGACTCCACCTCCAAATAAAACAAACAAACAAAAAAAGGAAACTGATGGTGTACATGCTCAGTGATATGGCACTTGCCTAGCATGTATGAGGAACGCCTGCGTTTCATAACTACGGGGAAAAACAGACGACTCAATTCCCATCCCAGCCATATGACATTCCCAGCCATATGACATGTGACACGTGGATGACATAGACATCAGTTTCAAGGGTGCTAGGAAAGCTTTCCAAAACACTGGCCTTTCCTCCAGACCTAACCTGGCAGTTTTGCAGCAGGATCTGCTCCTGTTGTCCCGTCTGTCTTCTCGGGGTCCTCTGTGCGGTGTGCCTTGCTTCCTCGTAATGTCCAGCCTCGTGCCAAGAGGCTGAGAGGTTCTCCTTTTGGCCCAGAAACGAAGGAATGAGGGCTGGCAGAGAAAACAGGGTGTCAGAGAAGGCCCTGCAAAAATGGGCACCCGGGCCCAACTTCTTTGAGGAGAACCCTTTGGCGCGAAGGTTTCTGGGAATGGAGCATGGAGACAAAGAAGGCCCGACGTCAGGGCTCACCCTCACGGATACCTCCGGCTCTGCCCACGCGGGTTCTGCAGTCTCCCCGGACGTCCTCGTACCACCGTGAGTCTCCCGCACCCACATGCACCGGGTGGTGGTGACGAGAGCCACAGTCCACGCGGTGCGGGCCACTCACCGCGCGCGGCCACCCTCGCGCTAGTACGTCGTCGTCGTGCTGCCCGACGACTTTCTTCCTCTGCGTGCCAAGGCCTACGTCCGCCAGGATACGTCATTCCCATTGGCCAGACGTCCCTGGGAGAGCCAATCAGAGGAGGAGAAGCGCTTTGGCTGGAGGCTGAGTCTCGAGGGGGTTGAGGCCGAGGGAAGATGGCGGGGTGCCCAGAGGTAAGGGCGAGGGGTCGCGCGGGAGGCCTTTTCCCTGGCATCTGTCTTGTCTCGAAACACACGGGTGACAGGATGAAGACCCCTAAATAAGGCAGCCCCAAGGTAGTTGAAGAACATCTCTGAGTTCTCCTTGAAAAGGCTGCGAATCAGTCTAGGCTTCATGGAGGAAGTCACTCGTATTTTTAACCCACATAGATATCTGCTGAAGCTAGGGAAGTTTGAACTCATTCATTGTACTAGCTTCTCTCTCTCTCTCTTTTGCGTGTGCTCATGTAGGAGATGTGTGGTGCTTGCATGTGTGTGTGCAGATGTGTGCACCTTGGCCATGGGAAGGCCAGAAGAGAACCTCGGGTGATTTCTGTCATCACTCGTCTTGTTTCCTTGAGACCGGTCTCTTCACAGATTCCCGATCTTTGGTGGTTTAGTGAGCCCAGAGACTCCCCAGTGTCTGCTCCCCACAGAACTGGACTTACAGGTGTATGGCTTCACCCAGCTATATCCATGGTTGCTTTGGAGTCAAACTCAGTGGTCTCAGGCCTCCTTCAGGGCCACATTCATTCTTTTAAAAAATACCTTTATTCTTATTTATTTACTTGACAGAACTAAAGAAGCAGAGACGAAGGGAGAGAGAGAGAGAGATAGTAGGCACGTCAAGGTCTTTCAGCCGCTACAAAGAACTCCAAATACATGCACCACCTTGTGCATCTATTTGGCTTACATGGGCCCTGTGGTATTGAACCTGGGTCTTTTGGCTTTGCAGGCAAGTGTCTTAACTGCTAAACTAGCTCTCCAGCCCAAGGCCCATATTCTTGTGTAGGAAACACTCTGAATCTCTGAGCTATCTCCCCCACCATCATTGGGCTAGTTTCTGAATTCTTTTTCACTGATTCCTCTCCAATCCCAATTTGAGAAGTGGTTATCAAAGCGAGTTGTGGTAATATTCATGTGGAGTGATCTCCTGTGTCCTTTCACAAATGATTTATTTAGCACAGTTCCTGACTAGAAATAGCTGTTCTCTGGGATGATATTGAAAAATAAATGAGCCAGGCGTGGTGGCACACGCCTTTAATCCCAGCACTCAGGAGGCAGAAGTAGGAGGATTGCTGTGAGTTCAAGGCCACCTGAGACTCCATAGTGAATTCCAGGTCAGCCTGGGCCAGAGTGAGACCCTACCTCGAAAAATCAAAAATTAATAAATAAATCTTTAAAAAATAGGGCTAGAGAGATGGCTTAGCAGTTAAGGTGCATGCCTACAAAGCAAAGGACCCAGGTTTGATTCCCCAGTAACGCATGTAAGCCAGATGCCCAAGGGGGCGCACATTGTCTGGAGTTTGTTGGTAGCAGCTGGAGGGTCCATTCTCTCTCCCTGCCTATTTGTCTCTACCTTAAATAAATAAAAATAAAATATTAAAAAAGAATGAGCATTCTGTGGCTGGGCGTGGTGGCACACGCCTTTAGTCCCAGCACTTGGGAGGCAGAGGTAGGAGGATCACCATAGTTCGAGGACACCCTATGACTACATAGTGAATTCCGGGTCTGCCTGGACTCATAAAACATAAAACAAAAGCAACAACAACAACAACGACAAAAAAGAATGAGCATTCTAAAATTTTTTTTGTTTGTTTTTTTCCAGGTAGAGTCTCACTCTGGTCCAGGCTGACCTGACATTCACTCTGTTATCTCAGGGTGGCCTTGAACTCATGGCAGTCCTCCTACCTCTGCCTCCCGAGGGGTGGGATTAAAGATGTGCGCCACCATGCCTGGCTAAAAAATTTTTTTTTAATTAAATAAATTTTTCAGGCATAGTGGCGCATACTTTTTATCCTAGCACCGAGGAGGCAGAGATAGAAGGATTGCCATGAGCTCAAGGTCAGCCTGAGACTACATAGTGAATTCCAGGTCAGTCTGGTATAAAGTAAGACACTGTCTCAAAAACAAAACAAAACAAAATTAAAACAAACAAATAAATAAATTTTCAGAGAACGTCAATCCATGATGTAAATCTGGTCAGCAGTTATTTTCCCACATGCACTAGAATTTAGGATGGCTTTGAGTACTACTCTTTGGTGGAAGTCCAGCTCTAGGTGAAAATAGCCAAATCCAAAGTCATTGGTGATAAAGTGTGGTGAAAGGAAATGGTGCAGCTCCTGCTGAAACCAACTGAAGGTAAAAGGAAAATTCTTAAAACAAAACAAAACAACAGCAACAAACAAAAAAAAACAAAAAACAGGCGTGGTGTACAGGCCTTTAATACCAGCCACATCACGATGAGACTACATCGTGAATTCCAGGTCAGCATGAGCTAGAGACCCTACCTTAAAAAACCAAAACCAAAGCCAGGCATGGTGGCGCACGCCTTTAATCCCAGCACTTGGGAGGCAGAAGTAGGAGGATCGCCATGAGTTCAAGGCCACCCTGAGATGACAGAGTTAATTCCATGTCAGCCCGGACCAGAGTGAGACCCTACCTCGAAAAACCAAAAAAAAAAAAAAAAAAAACCTAAAAAAAATGGGCTAGAGAGATGGCTCAGTAGTTAAGGCGCTTGCCTGCAAAGCCTAATGACTCAGGTTTGATTCCTCAGTACCCATGTAAACCCAGATGCTTGCAAATAAAAAACAGCCAAAACACAGGTGTTCAAATATGTTTTTACTGATATCTAACATTTCCCCCAAAAAGTTGAGGGCAGGGAGGGGTGTAGCTCACTGGTAGAGTACTTAGCTAGAATGCAGGAGGACCTGGGTTCTATCCCTAGTATCTTTTTTTTCTTTCTTTGAGGTAGGGTCTCACTCTAGACCAGGCTAATCTGAAACTCACTCTGTAGTTTCAGGGTAGCCTCAAACTCATGGTGATCCTCCGACCTCTGCCTCCTGAGTGGTGGAATTAAAGTCACATACCAACACAGCTCTGGTGTTTTTTTTTTTTTTTTTTTTTTTTTTGAGGTAGGGGTTAGGGTCTCATTCTAGCTTGGGCCGACCTGGAATTCACTATGTAATCTCTGGGTGGCCTTGAACCCTCAACGATCCTCCTACCTTTGTCTCCCAAGTGCTAGGATTAAAGGTGTGTGCCACTACCCGGATCCTAGTAATATTTTTAAATAATTTTATTTATTGGAGAGAGAAAGAGAGAGAGAGAAAGAAAGAGAGAGAGAGAGTGGGTGCTCCAGGGACTCCAGCCACTGCAAACGAACTCCAGACACACGTGCCACCTTGTGCCTCTGGCTTTACATGGGGACTGGGAATTGAACTTGGGTCCTTTGCCTTTGCAGGCAAACATTTAACCACTGAGACATCTCCAGCCCCCAGTGCCATTTTTTTAAAAGGATTTAAAGGCATTAAGGAGCATATTTCTAAATGAGGTAATCTTCCCTTAGTTTGAAGCCTCTGCTCTTAAGATGAAAAAAGAAACAAGAAACAGAAGACATTTTCAGTTGCAGTTGTCATGTTTTTAAGAGGAAGAAGTTTGTGAAAAGACATAAAATTTAGCAACAGAAGATACGATTTTAGATATTGTTAACAGCAGCCACAATACAAACAAGTAAGGAAAACAGAGAGGGCAAAACAATGCTTGTTTTGGCATATGTTACTGTAGGCTTGATTGGGCAGGTAGAATACCAATATTGATAATTCTGCAGAAGTGCAAGGAAAATGTGAATATTATAATCCCTATTAATATTTTCATCAGAATTAAATAAGCTTTCAAGAAACAGCCAGGCATAGTGGCACATGCTCTTTAATCCCAGTACTCAGGAGGCAGAGGTAGGATTGTTGTGAGTTTGAGGGCAGCCAGGAGCTACATAATGAATCCCAGATCAGTCTGGGCTACAGCAAGACCCTACTCAAAACAACAACAACCAAAACACCTTGAATCACATCAAACAAGTGCTGTGATGCACATTTGGTCCTTAACCAAATATGAGGGGGAAGATGATGATTATCTCAGCCTGGTTTGTGAGCATCTTCACGCTAAGGAGTGGAATTCCAAGTTACATAGATAAGAAAAGGTCAGATTATGATTGGAAAGTGTTACTAGAATGAAAGCAAGAAGGTACCTTGAAAGCAACTAGGTATTTATCTTGCTATAGTGTGAGGTGATAGAAAGAGCTTGTGTTTCTGATAGAGGGATTTGCTTCTTAGCAAATGAAACCAGGCAAGGTTCTTCACCTTGCTGAGCTTTGGCAATACTCTATCCATAGTGGTTTTTTAAAAATATTTTTTTGTTTATTTTTATTTATTAATTTGAGAGTGACAGAGAAAAGGGGGGATGGGCACGCCAGGGCTTCCAGCCACTGACAGCAGACTCCAGATACATGTGTCACTTATGCATCTGGCTTATGTGGGTCCTGGGAAATTGAGCCTCAAACCAGGGTCCTTCACAGATATGCACTTAATCAAGCCATCTCTCCAGCCCCTCCATGGTGTTTTTAAAAAATTTATTTAATTTTATTTATTAGAGAGGGAGAATAGGTGTGCTAGGGCCTTCAGCCACTGCGAACAAACTCCAGACACATGTGCCACCTTGTATATCTGGCTTTCATCTTGGGAACTGAACCTGGGTCTTTTGGTTTTACAGGCAAATGCCTTAACTGCTATCTCTCCAGCCCCTCCATGGCAATTTTTAGAGGATTGAGGTCATCATGCGTTCAAAGCATGTTTCACTCTATTGATGTTCCATGGGTTGCTATTTTTGGGCATTGGCAAGTCACTGAATATTTTGGTGTAGAGGGTAGATAGTGTTCATAATAATATTCACTTTTTTTTTTTTTTTTTTTTTTTTGGTTTTTGAGGTAGGGTCTCACTCTAGCCCAGGCTGACCTGGAATTCACTATGGAGTCTCAGGGTGGCCTCGAACTCATGGAAATCCTCCTACCTCTGCCTCCCAAGTGCTGGGATTAAAGGAGTGCGCCACCATGCCTGGCTAATAATTCACTTTAAAATAATTATTTATTTATTTGAGAGATGGGGGAGGCAGAGGAAGAGGCAGATGGAGAATGGGCACTCCAGGGCCTTTTAGCCACTGCAAATGAATTCCAGACACATGCCCTACCTTGTGCATCTGGTTTACATGGGTACCGGGGAATCAAATCTAAGTCCTTAGGTTTCACAGGCAAGTGCCGTAACTACTAAGCCATCTCTCTAGTCCCTCAGTTTTTCTTTTCTATTTTGTTTGAGAGAGAAAAAGAGAGAAAGAATATGTGTACGCCTGGGGCCTTTAGCCACTGCAAACACACTCCAGAAACATGTGCTACCTTGTGCATCTGGTTTTATATGGGTACTGGGGAATTGAATGTGTATCCTTTGGTTTTGCAGGCAAGTGCCTTAACCACTAAGCCATCTTTATAGCCCAACTTTTTTTGTCTGTTTGTTTTTTGTTTTTTGAGGTAGGGTCTCACTCCATTCACTATGTAGTCTCAGGGTGGCCTTGAACTCATGGGGATCCTCCTACCTTTGCCTCCCAAGTGCTGGGATTAAAGGTGTGTGCCACCACGCCCGACCCAACTTTTTTTTTTTTTGGTTTTTTGAAGGTAGGGTCTCGCTCTAGTTCATGCTGATTTGGAATTCACTCTGTAGTCTCAGGGTGGTCTGGTACTCACAGGGATTCTCCTACCTCTTCCTCCCTAGTGCTGGGATTAAAGGCATGTACCACTATGCCCGGCCTAACCCCACAATTTTAATTTTGTTTTAATTTTTAATGTATTTTAATTTTTACAACAGTCTTGTGAGAGAGGTACAGTTTTTCCTGTTTTATGGTTAAGGAAACTAAGACTCGGAGATTATGTAATTTTGGTCACAGTTACACAGTAGTGCAATGTACTTATAGAGAACTAGTTAGAAATCAGCTAGTCAGATTACAAATCTTACTGCTCTTAATCACTATTCTCATGAAAACTTTGTGAAGACTTATCTTGCAGCAATGTAGAAGCAAGGTTTTACATTTTACCATCAGTAGGAAAAAGGAAGCTGAACACGGTGATTTACCTGTTATTCCAGCACTTGCTCAGAAGACTAGTTTGAGACCAGTGTGGATGATGTTGTGAGTTCCAGGTCAGCCTGGGGTATATAGGGAGACCTTGTCTTAAAACAACAACAAAATCCCCAAATACCTCCCCCTTAAAACAAAACAACCCTCCCAAGCAGCAATAACCCTTCCCCCAAAACCTATAAGCAAACTCAAAAAAAAAAAAAATACTCCTATAATCCTTTATTTAGATCAAATGAAAAAGAAAGTGTTTAACATTAATTAAATTGATTTTCTTTCTTTTTTTTTTTGTTGTTTTGTTTTGTTTTTTTGAGGTAGAGTCTCTAGCCTAGGCTGACCTGAAATTCACTATGTAGTTTCAGAGCGGTGTCGAACTCACGGTGTCCCTCCTACCTTTGCCTTCTGAATGCTGGGACTAAAGGCATGCGCCACTATGCCTGCCTGTGTGATTTTCTTTTTTTCTATATTTTATTATTTTTATCTACTTATTTGAGAGAAAGACACAGTGAGAGAGAGAATGGGTAATCCAGAGCCTCCAGCCACTGCAAATGAACTCCAGATGCATGTGCCCCCTGTGCATCTGGCTTACATGGGTCCTGGGGAATTGAACTGAGGTCCTTTGGCTTTGCAGGCAACTGCCATAATCACTAAGCCATCTCTCCAGCCCATTTTCTTTCTTTTTTAAAAAAAGTATTTTAATTTTGCCAGGTGTGGAGGTGCATGCCTTTAATCCCAGTACTTGGGAGGCAGAGGTAGGAGAGACACTGTGAGTTCAAGGCCACCATGAGACTACATAGTGATTATTTATTTATTTATTTGAGAAAGAGAGAGAGAGAAAGAGAGAGAAAGAAAGAGAATGATCATGTCAGGGCCTCCAGCTGCTGCAAATGAACTCTAGACACATGTACCACCTTGTGGATCTGGCTTATGTGGGTCCTGGGGAGTTGAACCTGGGTCCTTTGACTTTGCAGGCAAGCGCCTTAACCTCTAAGCCATCTTTCCAGCCCTAAATTGAATTTTCTTGATTATTTTATTTATGTTGTTATCTAGTTATCTAATCCTAAATATATTTCTTTTTTTAAAAGAAAAATCATAGTGAGCTGGGATTAAAGGCATGCACCACCATGCCTGGTTTAATTTTTTAATTTGCACATGTGTATATGGGCATACTAGGGTGTCTTGCCATGCCAAATGAATGCCCATCCAGCTTTACATGGGTGGCTGAAGAATTGAACCTAAGCTAGCAGGCTTTGTCAGCAAGCTCCTTTAACAGCTGAGCCTTCTCCCCAGTCCCTAATATTTTTTTTTCTGTTGGATTGTATTTACTTTCCCAGACAAACCCACACTAATTTGATTTGGTAACACATAAAGACAGTGGTTTTTCACACCACCCCAGTGAATTCTGCTTCCTTTTGGTTTAGAGGAGGGAGACTAAAAACTATTTGCAAATCCAGGCATTTATTTTTCCTAATGAGCTCTAGTACCATTAAACCAAACAATGAAACTGCGAGATTATTTCAGATATTCCCTACTAACAGTCAGCCCAGAGCCGTCCTGTTTCTAAGGTTTCTCTCCTTCCTTTTCTCTTTTCCTCTGGGGAAGAAAGCAGCAGGCAAATCAAATCAGAGCTCTCCTGACTGTCCACCAGAGAGGTAAGAGGAGCAAGAGCCCTGCCAGAGAGAACTGAGGTTAGTTGTGCCGTTCTGCAAAGCTCAGGCTTCTCAGCATGCCCACACCCTGAGCTCTGCAGCTGGTCCTCGGAGACTGTATAGTCTCCGCTTTAAATGTAAATATATATATAAAACTTCCCCTGTCTCTTTCTCTCCTCCTCTCTCTCTTTTTTTTAATTTCCTATAATAAAGTTTCCTATTGGATAGGGTCAGCTCCCTGATTTATGCCTGGCTCCTATTGGAAGCTCACAGAGGCTGACATCACTTAGGAAAGCGAGGGGGTAGGGCTGCCAGATCAGTTTGTCACCACCCAGCTCCCTTGCCTTTGGCTGGGTGCAACTTCCATTTTAGGTGTTGGACCAGTGGGGGGAAGAGAGAGAGAGAGGAGAGAGGAGAGAGAGAGAGGGGAGAGAGAGAGAGGGGAGAGAGAGAGAGGAGAGAGAGAGAGAGAGAGAGAGAGAGAGAGAGAGAGAGAGAAAAGCAGGAAAGATCCTGAGAGAGAGAGAGAAAAGCAGGAAAGATCCTGAAAGGAGGAAGAGGTGGCGAAAACCAACTGCCTTGCTGGATTTGTCTTTCTCAGCACATTGGTGAAACCTGGGTTTCTTTCTTGAAGGACGGATTTTTTAAAGTCCACATTTGAGGTGTGTGCTTTTTTTCTTTTTTAAAAAATGTGTGTGAAGATGAGCAAAGGAGGATATCCAAGTTGAATTTTTGTCTTGACGGTAACTGGAGAGAATTTAAAAAGGAGAGTCTGTTAATACTGATGGGTGACTTTCAAGCAATTATTTTTCTTTCTACTTTCACTACTTTGGTGGTATTCGGGTATTTTATTTATATTAAGGGAAAGGTAAATTATACAAGACTTAGAAACAAACTTCCAGGTCTGATACAAGGGACTGAGTAGAATCAAAGGGATAAGAGAAGTTGTGTAAATTCCAATTTTGTGTGTTTTTTGATTTTGAGGGTTTTTTTCTTTTTCTTTTTCTTTTCTTTCTTTTTTTCTGTATTAAGCTAACATACTTATGTTTTCGGAGCCCAAATGAAAAGTTGTTTTTTTTGGCATGTTGTGTGTGGGTTGGGAAAGGAATTTGTCCGGGTCGGAAGCTAGTTGTACAGATGGTTCTTCATATGCTTCAAAACTTTCATTCCCCCCCCCCCCCCATTTGCTATTGGATTTGTGGCAATGGCAAATTGCAGGGAGCTTTACAGCTTAAATAGTATTGTCTATTTCCCCCAGAGAATTTGAACTACCGAGATCGGTTTTAGTCCTGCTGCTCCTGGGTGGATCCTTCTTACTTTTCCAGGTGCGGTGGGTGGGATCCCCATTCGCTGGTTGACGATTGCTTCCCTGGTTTGCTTCATAAAAGAAGGCAACTGGATCTATGTTAACCGAGTTGCCACTGGTTTCTTCGTCCTAAAATGCACATTTGATGGCAAAGATCCGTGAAAGTGTTCTATGTTAAATGTGCAAATATGATAATGTTTGGTTTATGTGCTTAAAAGGGATAAGGAAATTCTAATCATGGTTTTTATTTCTCCTGAGCAAAGTGGGCAGCTCACCTGAAAATATTTTCAGCCCTGTGGTCTGTGAGAGGGCTGTGGGTTGTGTAAGGTTAGGCTAAGAGAAACCACTTAAGAAAACTTCAGTTTTCAGTATGCATTTGAGAAAACACAAAAGAGGATTTTTATTTTTAGACCAATTGGAAAGTTAAATTTTTAGAAGTGAGTTTTTGTTTGGTTAATTTACCATTAAGTCTTAACGCTGTTAGGGCTGAAGGCCCGTACCATGATTGCTTTCATATCTTACATTTAATCTTAAGATTCCTATGGCTTTTGTTTTGCAAAAGTACTGATTGTCCATAATTGTATAGCCACTGCTTCAGGAGCTGGAAACTAGGATGTTCTCTTCCTTCTCCTTTTAAAATGTGAATCAGTCAAAATTACACTGGAATAGATACTGCCCTAATGTAACAAGATGGGTTTTACTATATAACTTGCTTATGAGCTTTATCTTTAATAATCCCCTGATCCCTCGTTCTTTTTAGACTGGAACAATTTCTTGAATTTCTTTTCTAAAATGAAGACATTTCTTGTAAGATGATTTCATCCTTATGAGGTTGTGGCTTCTGGAAGAAACAACTTTTGTTCCTCCTTTCCATATAATCTAGGCAAAGGCTGCAGGAAAATTTTGATGTCTGGATCTCAGAATAAAAAATGAGTTGAAGAAAAAGGAAAAAGATGTGTCAGTAGCGCTAAAGTTGTAGTTAAATTTTTTTAAAATTTTTCTTTGAAATGTTTTCTCTGCCTTGACTGTAGCCTGAGGAGGTTTCTTGGTGGGTCTTTGAAGGGTTGGTCATGTTGCTTCCTCGAGTCGGTTTCCCACTCAACCTTTAGGGGGAGGGATGAGAGAGCTGGAGTACAAAGGCAGTTTGAAAATGGGTTCTGGATGACTGGTGGTGGTTTAGGTCCGGCTTTGAAACTGGGCTTTGTGTAGCTGTACTGAGCATCATAGTTAGGGTCCAGAACTGTTTTCACAAACTAAGGCATTGTTTTCCCTGGTATGTAGCATAGGGCTTGGGAGATAAGATGGAAGATTTGTCTTTTACTTCACCTCCACTGGTTCTTGCAGTAATTACTGGAAGGGGTGCATATAAGTAAGTCTTTTATTTTGTTGTTGTTATTTTTACTGTGCTCCTTTTTTTGATTTTGGGGTCAAAAATGTTGACAACCCATTTGCATGAATTGTACAGATTTTTCTTTCCCTGTTTGCTTCCCATATATAACACTGTTGGTTTCTTTGTTATGTGAGTAAGGTAGTGGTCTGTCTTTCAGGTGGGCTGTCTTAGCTGGTTAGATTTCTAGTACCTTTCTTTTGATTCTTTTATGGACAGTTAAGGGGTTAGAACATGTTCTCAGCCAGTATAAAATTTGGACTATTTGGAGATCTACAAAGCTCTACAAAATTACCATTCAGCCTTAAGCTTTTCAAGTAGGGAAGGGTGACATAGGATGCTTGCAAGTAAATTCAGCATAGATTACTATCAGTTGGAATAACAATGATTAGCTCTGTGTAATTTCTTTCTGTTTTAGTAGGTGTGGTGATCCTCTGTTAGTAATTGCCAGATTCTCCTGTCCCTACCCTCCCTCTCATTTTCTTCCTGGGTGCTAATAGCATTTTGCATAAGCTGTTCACTTAATTTTTGATAACTTTTTTTTAAAAAAAGATTTTGAGACACAGAAGCTGAGGTTTACTGAAAATTCCACTGTCTGTAAATGGTGGAGGCCAGGATTAACCCTGGTCTGATTAACTACAAAGTCCATGGTTTTAACCACTAATAAACTGTTGTTCTCCAGAAGAGAGTGGAAGTAACAGTTGAACTAAATGAATGAACCCTTGCTAGAGGCAGGAATATGTAATTTTAGACACTGACCTGTTGGGATAATATATGTAAATGATCCAATTTTTCATAGCGTTTGTGGGAGTTGGTATTGCTAGTATGGATAGTGTTTTAATCCTGAAAACAGGGTTCTGATCAAATGCATGTCACTGCTGTCCTGATTTTATTTTCCTCTCCTCTCCTCGTCTCCCTTCCCCTCTCCCTTCTTTCTTTCCTTTCTTCCTTTATCCTTCTCTTTCTTTCTTTTTGTTTTTCTCTAGGTAGGGTCTCACTCTAGCCCCTAGCCCAGACTGACCTGGAATTCACTATGTAGTCTCAGGCTGGCCTCGAATTTGCATTGATCCTCCCACCTTGTCCTCCCAAATGCTGGGATTAAAGGCGTGAGCCACCACACCCGGCCTGAAAAAAATTTTACTAATGGTTGGGGTTGTAGCTCAGTGGTGGTACCACACTTGCCTAGTATGTATGAGGCCTTACAATATCAATACTTCAAAAGAAAAGAAGAGCCGGGTGTGGTGACGCATGCTTTTAGTTCCAGCACTTGGGAGGCAAAGGAGAAAGCGAGCAGTGAGTTCCAGGCCATTCTGAGACTACATAGGGAATTCTAGTTCAGCCTGGGCTAGAGCGAGACCCTACCTCGAGAAAACAAACAAACAACAACAAAACCCAGGAGAGTACAAACTAAGTTTGGTGGTGTATGCACTTGGGAGGTGGAGGTAAGAGGATTGCTGTGCATTTGTGGCCAGTCTGGGACTACAGGGAGAGTTCCAGGACAGCCTGGGCTAGTAAGACCCTGCCTGGGGAGAAAAAAGTAAAATTTCTTTAAAAGAGTTTTTTCAGTTCTTTGGGTTGAAATGAAATTAGTTTGTAGTGAGGAATGTAGGAGATACTTCAGGTAAATGTACTTATACTGTATTAAAAGTACATGTTGTCCTTCACTACAGATAGAGCTTGGCGTAGGTACTGTCTTATCTCTCTTTAGCACCAGTCTTAGTATGTCTAACATACTTATGTGCTCAGTAAGCCTTGGTTAATTAAGGTACTTGATGAGAATTAGTAGGGACTTCTGGGGAAAGCTTGAAAGTTGAGAAAAGAAGCAAAACAACATAGTGACACTAACATGTAATTCTGAAACTTTTTTTATTTTTTATTTTTTGGTTTGTTGAGGTAGGGTCTCACTCTAACTCAGGCTGACCTGGAATTAACTATGTGGTCTCAGGGTGGCCTAGAACTCATGGCAGTCCTCCTATCTCTGCCTCCCGAGTACTGGAATTAAAGGCGTGCACCACCACGCCCGTGTAATTCTGAAATTTTTACTGTAAGCTGTCATTTTCCTATTTATTGTTTGTTATTTTATTAATTAATTTATTTGTTTGCATTTTTGAAGTAGGGTCTTGCTGTAGTCCAGGCTGACCAGGAATTCACTATGTAGTCTTGGGATGGCCTCGAACTGCCAGTTCTCCTACCTCTTCCTCCCAAGTGCTGGGATTAAAGGCAGGCAAGTGCCTTCACCACTAAGCCATCTATCTCTCCAGCCCCCTCCCCTTTTATTTAATTTATTTGAGAGAAAGAGGCACATATGTATGTGTGTGTGTGTGTGTGTGTGTATGTGTGTGTGTGTCTGTATATACATAAATGGGCACCCAGGGTCTGTAGCCATTGCAAATGATGAACTCCAGACGCATGTGTTACCTTGTGCATCTGGCTTACATGGGTACTAGGGAATAGAACCTGGGTCCTTAAGCTTCACAGGCAAGTGCTTTAACTGCTAAGCCATCTCCCCATCCCTCATTTATTTGTTTTGTATAGTCTAGGTTGGCCTTGAGCTTGCTATGTAGATAACAATGACCTTGAATGAACTGGGCTTCAGAACTTGTGCCACCATACTGAGTTTTATGCCATACCGTAATGGGGATTGATCCTAGGATTTGTGCATGCTAGGCAAGCATTCTACCATCTGAGCCACATTCCCTACCTCAGCCTTTTATATCTCCTCCCCCTACTCCCGCCTGTTTTGATTATTTCTGTTTTCCAAGGTAGGGTCTCTCTCTAACCCCACTGACCTGGAATTCACACTGTAGTTCCAGGCTGGCCTTGAACTCAAGGCAATCCTCCTACCTCTGCCTCCTGAATGCTGGGATTAAAGGTGTGAGCCATCCTGTCAGGTCTGGTCCCCCCCCCCCCCCCCCCCCCCCCGCGTTTTACTAATCTCACTAATGTTCCTCGTTGGCCTTGAACTTAAGTGATCCTCTTGCTTCTGCCTTCTGAGTATAGGTATTACAGGCCCGTGTCACCATACCTTTAAGTTTTAGCTTTTCTGTCAGTCAATCCAAAGAACAGAGTTAAAAAAAATATAGGAGGCCTACTTAGGTCATTTCATAACTTACGCAGCTGTTATATTCAGTCACTGAAAACTTCATATAGCCATTTTCTGGGAAAACATAGGACAGCAAAATGAAGGCACTGATTTTAGCTCTGGTTGAAAATATAATGACCATTGCCGGGCGTGGTGGCACACACCTTTAATCCTAGCACTCAGGAGGCAGAGGAGGCAGAGGTAGGTGGATCACTGAGTTCAAGGCCACCCTGAGACTACATAGTGAATTCCAGGTCAGCTTTGACTAGAGTAAGACCCTACCTCAAAACAAACAAACAAACAAACAAAAACCCCCAAACAAACAAAAAAAGAAAATATAATGACCATGGAATGATAGTTGTTTTTTTTTTCCTCGAGGTAGGATCTCACTCTAGCTCAGGCTGACCTGGAATTCACTATGTAGTCTCAGAATGTCCTCAGTCTCACAG
The DNA here is from genome assembly GCF_020740685.1 of Jaculus jaculus. Taxonomy (NCBI): domain Eukaryota; kingdom Metazoa; phylum Chordata; class Mammalia; order Rodentia; family Dipodidae; genus Jaculus; species Jaculus jaculus. Next base: position 171,349,692 of record NC_059102.1, on the reverse strand, counting down.
TGATATTCCTACTCCTGCCTCAGTGCTATGATTAAAGGCGTGTGCCACCAGTTTTGAAATGAAGATTTTGAGTATCATTGCTTCAGAGAAAATGTTTGATTTTTCTTTTGTATGTGTATACTGTGCATATGTACATTCATATGTGTGTTTAGGTATATATGCATGTGTGTGTGTGTATATGCATGTGTGCGTGGTGGTGGTGGGGAGACCAGAGGTCAACATTAGATGTCTTTCTCAATTGCTCTCCATTTTATACTTTTTTTTTTTTAAATATTTTTTTGTTCATTTTTTATTTATTTATTTGAGAGTGACAGACACAGGGAGAAAGACAGATAGAGGAGAGAGAGAGAGAATGGGCACGCCAGGGCTTCCAGCCACTGCAAACGAACTCCAGACGCGTGCGCCCCCTTGTGCATCTGGCTAACGTGGGACCTGGGGAACTGAGCCTTGAACCGGGGCCCTTAGGCTTCACAGGCAAGCGCTTAACTGCTAAGCCCTCCATTTTATACTTTGAGACGAGAACTTCTCAGAGTATTTTCAAGAGTTTGAGGCCATCCTGGGACTGTATAGTGAATTCCAGGTCAGCTTGGGCTAGAGCAAGACCCCACCTTGAAAAAACCAAGAAAAAAAATTATATGCGTATGTGCAAGCAACTGAATTCCAGGTACATGCACCACTTTGTGCATCTGGCTTTATGTAGGCATTAAGGAATCAAATCAGGCCAATGTGCTTTGCAAACAAGCCCCTTTAACTGCTGAGCTATCGCTCCCTTGCCCCAAGACAGGGTCTTCTCACTGGACCTGAAGTTTACCAATTCAGTTAGTTTAGCTGGTCAGTGAGCTCTAGGGTTCTTCCTCCCTGACCCTGGGATTGCAAGTGCACACCACCGTGCCCTGCATTTTACATGGGTGCTTGAGACTCTCATGCAAGCATTGCCAAGGGCTTTACCACTGAGGCATCTCCCCACCTTTTCCTTTCTTTTTGTTGTTGCTTTGAGACAGGGTCTCATGTATCTCAGGCTGGTCTTGAACTCTTGATCCTTCTGTGGCTACCTCCCAAATGCTGGGATTATAGGGTCATAGTGGGTTTTTTTTTTTTTTTTTTTGAGTAAATTTCCCCCGTAATGTACTTGAGATTGCAATGATAATAAGGCCTGAATTTATTGTTTTTGTTCAGGGACAGTGTTCTCCATTTTTAGGGTCACTTCTTTTCTAGTAAGCCCTTCAGATTGATTGGAGTGGTTTTCTATAAGAAGGCATGATAAGAATCCAAAGATTTTTTCAAGTGTTCTGTGCTGATCAGCAGTAAGTAATTGGTGAAAACTTTCACATGTACCACTGTATGATAAAAGTTTTTTTTTTTTTTTTTTTTTTTTTTTTTAAGGTAGGGTCTTGTTATAGCCCAGGCTGACCTGGAATTCACCAGGTAGTCTTAGGGTGGCCTTGAACTCATGGCGATCCTCCTACCCCTCCCTCCCAAGTGCTGGGATTAAAGGTGTGTACCACCACACCCAGCTGAAAAACAATTTTTTTTTTTCAGAGGTAGGGTCTCACTCTAGCCCAGGCTGACCTGGAATTCACTATGTAGTTTTAGGGTGGCCTCAAACACATGGTAATCCTCCTACCTACTGCTGCCTCCTGAGTGCTGGGATTAAAGGTGTGTGCTGCCATGCCTGGCAAAAGTGTTTTTTAAGGTTTTTATTTGAGGGATGGCGATTTGGCTCAGTGGGTAAAGGCACTTGCTTATAAAACTTGCCAGCTCAGGTTTTATTTCCTAGTACCCATGTAAAAGTCTGATGCACAAAGTGGCTCATGGGTCTGGAGCCCTTTTCTCTCTCTACTCCCCAAATTAAAAGGAAAATATAAAACAAAAACCTTAATTTTAATTTCAAACTCTGAGGAATTTTGCAAGACTCGTGCATTAACTTTGATACTCTTCATGAAGACACCAAGAATTTTTTTTTTTTTTTTTTGAAGTAGGGTCTCACTGTAGCCCAGGCTGACCTGGAATTTACTCTGTATTCTCAGGATGGCCTCAAACTCACAGTGATCCTTCTTCCTCTTCCTCCTGAGTGCTGGCATTAAAGGCATGCGCCACCATGCCCGGCAGACACCAATTATTAATATTTTACTTCAAATGTTTTACTGTTATGTTTTGTTGTTGTTTTGTTTTGTTTTTTGAGGTAGGGTTTTGCTCTAGTCCAAGCTGACCTGGAATTCACTATGTAGTCTCAGGGTGGCCTTGAACTCTCCGCGATCCTCCTACCTCTGCCTCCCAAGTGCTGGGATTAAAGGCGTGCGCCACCATACCCGGCTCTGCTATGAATTTTTCTCACTATGTTGAAACAAAAGCTTAATTTATCAGAAAGTCCCACCAATGGTAAGTCAAGGCAACAGAATAGTGGATAAGAAAGAGCAAGGATGCTTAAGCCAGACTGGGTTCAAACCTTGCTTTGACTATATAGCCTAGAAGTGAATTGCTTAGTCACTGCCTGCCTTGGTTCCCTTGTCTCCACAATGGGGATATTAATCATCTCAGTGAGGATATAGCTCAGTGGTAAGTGTCCTTGTCTTGCATGTTCTGGGCTGTAGGTTGGATCTCTAGTACCACCACCACACAAAAATAGTATTAACCATGTCAGAGGCTTGTCATGACAAGTGGATTTTATTTCTATATAGGTCACTGAACAGTGTACAACTCAGCAACACCATGTATTTACCTTGAAACCATGACCTAATTCTCAAACTTCATTTGTTGGACCAAATGTCTTTTATTTATCTTCCATTGTTTTTTTTTTTTTTTTTTTTTTTTTTTTTTGAGGTAGGGTCTTATTCTAACCCAGGCTGACCTGGAAAATTCACTATGTAGTAGTCTCAGACTGATCTTGAACTCATAGTGATCCTCCTACCTCAGCCTCCCTAGTGTTGGAATTAAAGGCATGTGCCACTTACACCTGGCTTCCATAGTATTTATTTTTAATTAAAAAAATATTTTAGGGCTGGAGAGATGGGTTAGTGGTTAAGTTGCTTGCCTGCAAAGCCTAAGGACCCAGATTTGATTCTCCAGATCCCACGTAAGCCAGATGCACATGATGGCGTATGCATCTGGAATTCATTTGCAGTGGCTAGAGGCCCTAGCACACTCATTCTCTCCCTCTCTGTCTCTAATAAATAAATAATAAATAAAATATTTAAAACAAAACAATTTTTTTATTTTAGGAAGAGCAACAAAGAGACAAAAAGAGAGGGAGATAATTGGTAGTTTTAGCCACTGCAATTGAACTCCAGACTGCTTGTGCCACCTAGTGGGCATGTGCAATCTTGCGCTTGCCTCACCTTTGTGTATCTGGCTTATGTGGGATCTGGAGAATCAAACATAGGTCCCCAGGCTTCGCAGGCAAGCACCTTAATCACTAAGCCATCTCTCCAGCCCTTCTACAGTATTTTTTTTTTTGGGGGGGTTGAGATAGGATCTCACTCTAGCCCAGGCTGACCTGGAATTCACTATGGAGTCTCAGGGCGGCCTCAAACTCACAGCAATCCTCTTACCTCTGCCTCTCAAGTGCTGGGATTAGAGGCATGTGCCACCATGCCCAGCTCCTTCCATAGTGTTTTTGAAACAATTTTATTGTATAGCCCAGGCTGACCTCATATTCAAAATCTTCCTGCTTCCCAAGTGATAGGATTCCAGGCATGTACCACTATACTCAGCTACCATTTTTGTTTTTTTTTTTTTGTAAGTAGTAGGCAACTTTGAGGAATGGTGGTATGAGAGTAGATAACTTGGGCCAGAAAGATGGCTTAGTGGTTATGGTACTTGCATGCGAAGCTTAAGGACGGTCCAAGGTTCAACTCCCCAGAACCCACATAAGCCAGATACATATGGTGGCTCATGCAGCTGGAGTTTGTTTCCAGTGGCTAGAGGCCCTGGTACACTCATTCTCTCTCAGTAAATAATAACGTTAATAAAAAGAGAGTGACTATAAACCGGGTGTGGTGGTGCACGCCTTTAATCCCAGCACTTGGGAGGCAGAGGTAGGATTGCCATGAGTTTGAGGCCACCCTGAGACTACACAGTTAATTCCAGTTCAGCCTGAGCTAAAGTGAGACCCTACCTCAAAAAAAAAAAAAAAAAAGTAACTTTTCATCAAGTGAGGCATTAACTAGGGAGACAAACAGGTGGCAACACCCTAATGCCTTTAAAAAAGTTATTTATTTACTAGAGAGAGAGAGAGAATTGGCATGTTAGGGCCTCTAGCCACTGCAAACGAACTCCAGATGTAAGCACCACTGTGTGTATCTGGCTTACATGGGTTCTGGGGAGTCGAACCCAAATCCTTAGGCTTCACAGGCAAATACCTTAACTGCTAGCTGCTAAGCCATCTTTCTAGCCCTAAATGTCTTTGTTTGTTTGTTTGTTTGTTTTTCAAGGCAGGGCCTTACTCTAGCCCAGGCTGACCTGTAATTCACCATGTAGTCTCAGGGTGGCCTTGAACTCACAGTGATCCTCCTACCTCTGCCTCTGTGCTGGGATTACAGGTGTTTGCCACCACATCCGGCTTTTTAATTTTTATTTATTAGTTTGAGAGAGATATATATATACAGAAATAGGCAGGTAGAGAGAGAGAATGGGTGTGCCAGGGCCTCTAGCCACTGCAAACGAACGAACTCTAGTGTGTGCGCCCCTTGTGCATCTGGCTTATGTGGGTCCTGGGGAGTCGAACCTGGGTCATTTGGCTTTGCAGGCAAGCTCCTTAACCACTGAGCCATCTCTCCAGCCCCCACATATCTTTTTTGTTTGTTTGTTTTGTTTATCCAGGTTAGGGTCTTGCCCTTGCCCAGGTTAATTTGATTTCAGCAGAATAGATTGAAAATGGTTTTGCTTAGGTTTGACCTTGAGCCTTTTTTTTGTTGTTTGGTTTTGTGTTTTTGAAACCAGGTTTCACTATGTAACCATGTTGGCCTGGAACTCCCTATGTTGAATGAAAAGCCTGGCCCTGAACTTGAATTTGGTGATCCTCTTATCTCTGTCTTGCTGTATTTGGATTACAGGCTTGTGCCACCACACCTGGCTTTAACCAGATTCTTTACCTCGATTTTGTTTGTCCAACCAGAACTTTGTAGGATAATATTCAACAGGTTGAGCAAAATACAATTATTTATAAATGAAAGCAGGCTTATCCTGCTTTCCTTTATTGAAACGAGTGTCCTCCTTTGTTGTTCAGCTGAGTGTAGTTACAGCCCTTGTTTATGGACATTTACAAAACTGTGACATGTAAAAATTTTGAGCTCATGAATATTTCCTGTAAAAAGTATTCTAAGAAAATAATTTGTTTTTATAAGTGGAAAAAACAAGCTGTGACCTGGGGGATATTATGCATAAGCTGCAGCCTTGCTGGGGACTTGCAATTTTATTTCAGCCTAGGGTTTTCTTCCTCTCCTCCCCTTTTGTCCCTCCCTTATTTATTTATTTATTTATTTTTTGGTTTTGCGATGTAGGGTCTCACTCTAGCCCAGGCTGACCTGGAATTCACTATGGAGTCTCAGGGTGGCCTCGAACTCACGGTGATCCTCCTACCTCTGCCTCTGGAGTGATGGGATTAAAGGCATGTGCCACCATGCCTGGCTTTATTCTTAAATTATTATAGCTTTTTCAAAATTATTTATTCATTTGCAAGGAGAGAGAGAAAAAAAGCAAAAGCAAAAGAGAAAGTATGGATGTGCTACATGCATGCACCACTTTGTGTATTTGGCTTTATGTGGGTACTGGGGAATGGAACCAAGGCTGTTAAGACTGTACAAGCAAGCACTTTTCACTGCTGAGCCATCTCTCCAGCCTTATTCATTTTTTCAAAATTTTTACTTGTATTTTTTAATTATTGACAACTTCCATGATTGTAGATAATGAGCCATGATAATTCTCTCCTTCCCATTTTCCCCTTCACAACTCTACTCTCCATCAGATCCCCTCCTCTCTCAGTATTTCTTTTTTTTTAAATTTTTTTTGTTCATTTTTATTTATTTATTTGAGGGTGACAGAGAGAGAAAGAGACAGAGAGAGAGAGAGAGAGAGAGAAAGGGGGGGAGGGGGGAGAGAGGGAGGGGGAGAGGGAGAGAATGGGCACGCCAGGGCTTCCAGCCACTGCAAACAAACTCCAGACGCGTGGGCCCTCTTGTGCATCTGGCTAACGTTGGTCTTGGGGAACCAAGCCTCCAACCGGGGTCCTTAGGCTTCACAGGCAAGCGCTTAATGGCTAAGCCATCTCTCCAGCCCTCAGTATTTCTTTATTTGTTTTTTTTTTTTTTTTTTTGAGGTAGGGCCTCACTCTAGCCCAGGCTGACCTGGAACTCACTATGTAGACTCAGGGTGGCCTCGAACTCTTGGCAATTCTCCTACCTCTGCCTTCTGAATGCTGGGATTAAAGGCGTGCGCCACCATGCCCGGCTTCAGTATTTCTTTTTTATTTATTTATTTACTTTTGTTTTTTGAGGCATATGCCACCATGCCTGGCTCCTCCCTCTCTCTTTTATTTTGATGTCATCCTTTCTTCCTGTTATGATGATCTTGCGAAGACAGTGCCACCAGGCACTGTGAGGTTATGGTTATCCAGGCCATTTTGTGTCTGGAAGAGTGCACTGTACGAGTCCAGCCCTATTCTTAAATTATTAACTGCATTTGTGCTAAAAGATACAAGTGCTAGGATACTGCTTTTGCTTTACTTCTCTTATATTACATGAGGATTACAGTTGTACTCAAGAAGATTAAGATTAATCTCTTCTAGTAACTCAGATTAGATATTCTTTCTTTCTTTTTTTTTAATTTTTTTTTTTTTTTTTGGTTTTTTGAGGTAGGGTCTCACTCTGGTCCAGGCTGACCTGGAATTAACTCTGTAGTCTCAGGGTGGCCTTGAACTCATGGCGATCCTCCTACCTCTGCCTCCCAAGTGCTGGGATTAAAGGCGTGTGCCATCATGCCCGGCTCTTTTTTTTTTTAAAATTTTTATTAACATTTTCCATGATTATAAAATATATCCCATGGTAATTCCCTCCCTCCCCACCCCCACACTTTCCCATTTGAAATTCCATTCTCCATCATATTACCTCCCCATTACAATCATTGTAATTACATATATACAATGTTAACCCATTAAGTATCCTCCTCCCTTCCTTTCTCTTCCCTTTATGTCTCCTTTTTAACTTACTGGCCTCTGCTACTAAGTATTTTCATTCTCACGCAGAAGCCCAATCATCTGTAGCTAGGATCCACATATGAGGGAGAACATGTGGCACTTGGCTTTCTGGGCCTGGGTTACCTCACTTAGTATAATCTTTTCCAGGTCCATCCATTTTTCTGCAAATTTTATAACTTCATTTTTCTTTACCGCTGAGTAGAACTCCATTGTATAAATGTGCCACATCTTCATTATCCACTCATCAGTTGATGGACATCTAGGCTGGTTCCATTTTCCAGCTATTATAAATTGAGCAGCAATAAACATGGTTGAGCATGTACTTCTAAGGAAATGAGATGAGTCCTTTGGATATATGCCTAGGAGTGCTATAGCTGGGTCTTTAAGGTAGGTAGGGTCTCACTCTAGCCCAGGCTGACCTGGCACTCACTTTGTAGTCTCAGGCTGGCCTTGAACTCACTGCTCTCCTCCTACTTTTGCCTCTCAAGTGGTGGAATTAAAGGCGTGTACCATCATACCAGACTCTCAGATTATCTTTTGTCTTTGATTTTCAGATCTCATCTACATTTCCTAACTACTCATTTTGCCTTAGCAGACAGAGCAAAAAAGTTTTGTGTATATACACTGTGGTGTTCTTTATTGGAATGAAGTAGTACTTTTCTCATTGTGAAGTGAAATGATTTTTGTTTTAGGAAGCTGATATTTTATTTAAAAAATTTTTTACTTTATTTATTAGAGAGAGAGAGCCAGAGAGAGGGAGAGAGAGAATGGGCACACCAGGGCCTCCAGCCACTGCAAACGAACTCTAGACGCACGCGCTGTCTTGTGCATCTGGCTTATGTGTTTCTTGGGGAATCGAACCAAGGTCCTTTGACTTTGCAGGCAAATGCCTTAACTGTTAAGCCATCTATCTAGCCCGGGAGCTGATATACATACATACATATATATAATTTTTTTTTTTGTTTTTGGTTTTTCGAGGTAGGGTCTTACTCTGCCCCAGGCTGACCTGGACTTTACTATGTAGTCTCAGGGTGGCTTTGAACTCATGGCGATCCTCCTACCTCTGCCTCCTGAGTGCTGGGATTAAAGGCGTGCACTACCATGTCTGGTTTGGGAGCTGATGTTTTGTTTTGTTTTGTTTTTCGAGGTAGGGTCTCACTCTGGTCCAGGCTGACCTGGAATTAACTGGGAGTTGATATTTTAAGGAACCGAAATTTATTCTGATAGTTGAGGACATAAAACATTGTAGAAACTAGGTCAACTTTTCAATACCCTTTTCAATGCACCTGCAGTTCTCATCTCTTTGTAAGTGAAGTAAAAATCTCATTGAAGTAAAGTAGCTGGTGTATATTCAATGCACTTTTAAAATAGAGGAGTCTATTTTAAAAGAGAAATTGGTGCCAATCTGATTTCATTCCTGCTTCTTTGTTGGGATGGGGGAAATTCTGCAACCTTTTTGCTGTTCTCTTCATTACTGACTTTATAGGACACAGTTGGCCACTTGTGAGTCTACCCTGCTGAAGGTAGATGGACCCTAGGCAAAGAAGGAGGTAAGGCTGTAGGAGTATAGGAGTCGCTAATTCATACACCTAAGAACACAGTTAGGAGAATACAAAAGTAGAAAGCTGCCAGGCATGGTGGCACATTCTTTTAATCCCAGCACTTGGGAGGAAGAGGTAGGAGAATCACCAAGACTTAGAGGCACCCTGAGACTACATAGTGAATTTCAGGTCAGCTTGGGCTGGAGTGAGACCTTACCTTGAAATACAAAAAAAAAAAAAAAAAGGTAGCCAGGCTAGGGATATGATAGTAGAGTGTTTGCCGAGTGTGTATGAAGCTCTGAGTTCAATCCCCAGTGCCACAGAAACTGAACATGGTGACACATACCTGTAATCTCAGTATTCAAAATGAATTAATTTCTGTCTCACAACTAGAATGTAAAATCTGTGAGGACAAATATTAATTAGGCTATTTGGTTTATTGTGTACCTAGGAGCATTTATAGCACAATACAAATTTTTTGGTGGAAGGCTGGAGAGATGGTTTAGTGCTTGCCTGTGAAGCATAAGGACCCACGTTCAATTCCCCAGTACCTATGAAAGCCAGATACACAAGGTGTCTCATGTGTTTGGAGTTTATTTGCAGTAGCTAGAGGCCCTGGTGCGTCCAATAAATAAATTAAAAAAAAAAGATTTTTTTCTTTTTTCCCTTTTTCAATTATTATTATTTTTAATTTTTTTGTTTTATATTTATTTATTTACTTGAAAGTGACAGAGAAAGAGGCAGAGAGAGAGAAAGAGAGAGAGAGAATGGGCACGCCAGGGCCTCCAGCCACTGCAAACGAACTCCAGACGCATGTGCCCCCTTCTGCCTCTGACTAACATGGCTCCTGGGGAATCGGGCCTCGAACCGGGGTCCTTAGGCTTCATAGGCAAGCGCTTAACCGCTAAGCCATCTCTCCAGCCCATCAGTAATTATAATTATAATTATTTTGTCTCACTCTAGCTCAGGCTGACCTGGAATTCACTATGTAGTCTCGGGGTGCCTTGAACTCTCCACGATCCTCCTACCTGTGCCTCCCAAGTGCTGGGATTTCAATTTTTAATGGTGGAGATTGAACCCAGGTCTTGTACATGGTAGACAAGTGCTCTACCACTGAACTATATATTCTCTAGTCCCTGGTTTTTTCTTTGTTTTGTGCCAGTCTTGCTATATATAGCCCAGGCTGTTTTCAAACTCCTGATCTTCCTGACAGCCTCAGCCTCAGCTTCAAGTGCTGAAATTGAAAACACACATCACTACACCCAGCTTTTTGTTTGTTTGTTTGTTTGAAGCCAGGGTCTAATGCTACCCTAGACTGATCTGGAACTCAGTCTATAGGCCAGGCTGGCTTTGAATTCTTAGTTCACCTTTCAAATATCTTATTTTTCTCTTTCTTTCTTATTTTGTTTTGTTTTGTTTTTTCAAGGTAGGATCGCACTCTAGCCCAGGCTGACCTGGAATTCACGATGGAGTCTCAGGGTGGCCTCAAACTCAGGGCAATCCTCCTACCTCAGCCTCCTGAGTGCTGGGATTAAAGGCGTGCACCACCACGCCTGGCTAGATTACTTTTAAATGAATAAATGTGTTTCTAGTTCTTCAGTGAAAAATTATCAATTTTGTTTCATTTTTATTATTTTTATTTTTTGCTTTTTGAGGCAGGGTTTCACTGAAGCCCATGCTGACCTGTAGTCTAAGGGTGGCTTCAAACTCACAGCGATCCTTCTACCTCTGCCTCTGGAGTGCTGGGATTAAAGGCGTGCACCATCATGCCTAGCTTTGTTTTTTTGTTTTTTTTTTTGTTTTTTGGGGTTTTTCGAGGTAGGGTCTCACTCTAGCTCAGGCTCACCTGGGATTCACTATGTCATCTCAGGGTGGTCTTGAACTCATGGCGATTCTCCCACCTCTGCCTCCCAATGCATGTGCCACCTTTTACATCTGGCTTTACATGGCCACTGGAGAATCAAACCTGGGTTATTTGGCTTTGCAGGCAAGTGTGTGAACCACTAAGCCATCTCTCCAGCCCCTTGATTGCTTTTAAAATATTTTATTTTTCGCACGCCTTTAATCCCAGCACTCGGGAGGCAGAGTTAGGAGGATAGCTGTGAGTTCAAGGCCACCCTGAGACTCCATAGTGAATCCTAGGTCTGCCTGGGTTAGAGTGAGACCCTACTTCGAAACCCCCCCAAAATTTATTTTTATTTATTTGACATAGAAGGCGGGGGGGGGGTGAGAGAGACAGGGAAATAGAGATAAAGAGAGAGAATGGGCATACCAGGGCATCCAGCCACTGCAAACGAACTCTAGCTGCGTGTGCCCCCTTGTGCATCTGGCTAACATGGGTCTTGCAGGCAAACACCTTAACCGCTAGGCCATCCCTCCAGCCCCCTTTGATTGCTTTTTTTTTTTTTTAATTTATTTGAGAGCGACAGACACAGAGAGAAAGACAGATAGAGGGAGAGAGAGAGAATGGGTGCACCAGGGCTTCCAGCCTTTGCAAACGAACTCCAGATGCGTGCGCCCCCTTGTGCATCTGGCTAACGTGGGACCTGGGGAACCGAGCCTCGAACTGGGGTCCTTAGGCTTCACAGGCAAACGCTTAACCGCTAAGCCATCTCTCCAGCCCCCTTTGATTGTTTTTTAAGACAGGGTTTCATGTATATTTCAGGCTGGCCTAGAGCTGATCTTCCTACTCTCACTTTACAAGTTCTAGTGATTTCTTTGTATTTTTAAAAAATATTTTATTTTTATTTATTTATTAAAGAGAGAGAGAATGAGAATGAGAGAATGGGTGTGCCAGGGCCTGCAGCCACTACAAACAAACCCCAGATACATGCACCACTTTGTGTATATGGCTTACGTGGGTCCTGGGGAATTGAACCTGGGTCCTTTGGCTTTGCAGGCAAGCGCCTTAACTGCCAAGCCATCTCTCCAGCCCTGGTTACTATGTTTTTGAAGAGTGCTCTGGAATGGCCTTATGTATAAGGTATATTTGGGAGAGACTGGAAAAAAAAATGAGGGATGTTGGGCTTGGTGGCGCATGCTTTTAATCCCAGCATTTGGGGAGCAGATGTAGGAGGATTGCTGTGAGTTCGAAAGCCACCCTGAGAATACAGAGTGAATTCCAGGTCAGCCTGTGCTAGAGTGAGACCCTAGCTCGAACAACAACACACAGAGGGGTGGAGTCATGTAGATAAGAAGAGTGGAAAAGCCAGGCGTGGTGGCACCTGCCTTTAATCCCAGCACTTGGGAGGCAGAGGTAGGAGGATCACCGAGAGTTTGAGGCCACCCTGAGACTCCATAGTGAATTCCAGGTCAGCCTGGGCTGGAGTGAAACTCTACCTCGAAAAACCAAAAAATAAAAAAATAAAATAAAATAAAATAAAAAAAGAAGAGTGGAAAGTAAGTGCAAAGACTCCCAAGGCTTATTGTTGCCAGTGACCAGGAAAGATGGTAGAAAAGTAAGAGACCTGTCCTGACTGGTGTGTATTGAGGGGAAAGGGAACTAATATAGGGCTTTGTTTAGCACTACAAAGAAAAGTTATCTCCTCTCTCCTGGCCCTAGAGACAACAGCTGTTACCCCTTTTTTTGTATATTTCTCATATTTTGTTACAGCACCTGTCCCAGCCTTAATCGTTTTCCCATTATAGAAGCTCTATGAGAGTCATTTTCTTTTTAAAATATTTATATTTATTTATTTATTTAAGTGGGGTGCTGGAGAGATGGCTTAGTGTTTCAGGCGCTGGCCTGAAAGCCAAAGGATCCAGGTTCAATTCCCTAGGATTCAGGTAAGCCATATGCACAAGTTGGCACATATGTCTAGAGTTTGTTTCCAGTGGCTGAAGGATCTGGTATGTCTATTATCTCTCTCTTCCTCTATCTGTCTCTTTTTCTCTTTGTATCAAATAAATAAATATAAATAAAATTTTAAAAAATCACCCAGGTAGGTAGGTAGCACACACCTTTAATTCCCCCAGCACTTGAGAGGCAAAGGTAGGAGTATCACCGTGAGTTCAAGGCCACCATAAGAATACATAGTGAATTCCAGGTGAGCCTGGACTAGAGAAATACCCTACCTTGGGAAACAAAACAAAAACAACCACAAAAATCAAACAAGGGGCTGGAGAGATGGCTCAGGGGTTAAGGCACTTGTCTGCAAAGCCTAACAACCTGGGTGTGATTTGCCAGTACCATGTAAAGTCAGATTCATTCATCTGGACTTTGTTTGCAGTGGCTAGAGGTCCTGATGTGCCCATTCTTTCTCTCTCTCCCCTTGTTAATAAATAAAAATTAAAAATAAAACAACAGGGCTGGGGAGGTGGCTGGGGGGCTAAAGATTTTTGTTTGTAAAGCCTGCTGGGCCTGGTTTGGTTCCCCAGTACCCATGTAAAACTAGAAGCACAAGGTGGTGCATGTGTCTGGAGTTCTTTTACAGTGACATGAAATCCCTGTATACTCATGCTCCCTCAATAAAATAAATAAACAAATAAATAGATAAATAAATAACTACTACTATTAAAAACCCAAAATCAATCAACAAACTAACCAACCAAAAAAACCTTATCTATCCACCTATCTGTCCTATTGATTTGTTCTCTCCCTTCCCCCTTCCATTTAGGGGAGAGTGGGAATCAAACCTAGAATCTTACCTATGGTAAGAAAGTGTTCTGCCACTGAGCTAAACCCCAGCCCTAGTTCTGGTTCCCTGGAAAATTTATTATTTAAGAAATAAATAAATAAAATTTATTATTAAGAGAGAGAGAGAGAGACAGAGACACAGAGTAAGCAAGTATAGGCACACTAGGGCCTCCTGCCACTGCAAACAAACTCCAGATGCATGTGCCAATTTGCATCTGGCATTACATGGGTTCTGGAGGATTTAACTTGGGCCATCAGGCTTTGAAAGCAAGTGCCTTTAACCACTGGGCTATCTCTAGCCCAAGAGAATAATTTTCTTAGTAGTAGATTTTGCATAGTTGATGAGTCTTGTCTTGGAGATTTATAATATTAGGTCAATTACTTAGACTGAGTTCCATGTGTTTGGGAAGTATGCTCAATTTTATTTTATTTTAATTAATTAATTAATTTATTTTTTTTGGTCTACTCTTTTTTTTTTAATTTTTATTAACATTTTCCATGATTAAAAATATATCCCATGGTAATTCCCTCCCTCCCCACCCCCACACTTTCCCATTTGAAATTCCATTCTCCATCATATTACCTCCCCATTACAATCATTGTAATTACATATATACAATATCAACCCATTAAGTATCCTCCTCCCTTCCTTTCTCTACCCTTTATGTCTCCTTTTTACCTTACTGGCCTCTGCTACTAAGTATTTTCATTCTCACGCAGAAGCCCAATCATCTGTAGCTAGGATCCACATATGAGAGAGAACATGTGGCGCTTGGCTTTCTGGGCCTGGGTTACCTCACTTAGTATAATCCTTTCCAGGTCCATCCATTTTTCTGCAAATTTCATAACTTCATTTTTCTTTACCGCTGAGTAGAACTCCATTGTATAAATGTGCCACATCTTCACTATCCACTCATCAGTTGATGGACATCTAGGCTGGTTCCATTTCCCAGCTATTATAAATTGAGCAGCAATAAACATGGTTGAGCATGTACTTCTAAGGAAATGAGATGAGTCCTTTGGATATATGCCTAGGAGTGCTATAGCTGGGTCATATGGTAGATCAATGTTTAGCTGTTTTAGGAACCTCCACACTGTTTCCCACAATGGCTGGACCAGATTGCATTCCCACCAGCAGTGTAGAAGGGTTCCTTTTTTTCCACATCCCCGCCAACAATTATGATCATTTGTTTTCATGATGGTGGCCAATCTGACAGGAGTGAGATGGAATTTTTTTGAGATAGAGTCTCTAGCCCAGGCTGACCAGGAATTCACTTTGTACTCTCAGGGTGGCCTCGAACTCATCATACCCAGCTGAAATTTTCTTTTTATCTACATAGTCAGTTTTCCATGAAAAACAGAGACCTGATACAATTTCTTTTTTAATACATTTGTTAATTTGGCTTATGTTCTTTTGGGCCTAATGCTACATTTATCCACCTGCTTCTCTCTCTCTCTCTCTCTCTCTCTCTCTCTCTTTTTTTGTTTATTTGAGGTAGAGTCTCACTGTAGTCCTGGCATTCACTATGGAGTCTCAGGGTGGCCTCAAACTCAGCGATCCTCCTACCTCTGCCTCTGGAGTGTTGGGATTAAAGGTGTGCGCCACCACACCCAGCCTTTTGAGGCCAAATTCCAAATTGGAATTGGAAGAGTGCACTGTAAGCAGTCCTTCCTAGCTTCCTTTGGCTCGTATATTCTTTCTGCCTCCTCTTCCATAATGGACCCTGCCCTGGAGAATGTGATAGCGATGTTTCAGTGCTGAGCACTCCTGTCACTTCTCAGCACTATAGTTGCCTTTTGAGTCAAGGGATGATCATTCTTGATAAGCACCTGAAGGGCTCTGTTTTTCCTTTCCAAATGTCTGTTTAGCTTATTAGGGATTATCAGAGCATACAGTGAGCCACCTCACTTGGTTGATTTCAATGGAACTGAAGAAGCACCAACTGTTGTATGATTTGGTGTTCTTTGGCAACCCATATAGGAAAGTAAAAGGATACTTGATTACTTGAGTACCTATGTCTTTATCACGCACTCTTACTTTTCCTGTCAAGATTTCTGGTTAAACTAGTCCATCATACAAAGAATCTAGTGTTCTCTCTCTCTCTTTTTTATGTTTTTGAAGCACTGTCTCAGTCTGTAGCCCAGGCTAGCCTAGAACTCACTATATATCCTGGCTTGTCTTTGAATTTGAAGCAATATTGCCACAACCCAGCCTCCCCTGTGTGGAGATAAACAGGTATGAGCCACCATGCCCAGCTTTCCCTCCCTATTTCTGTTTAGATTATAGCCCTGGTACTTGACCTGTATCCTATTCTTCCTTTTAATTATACTTATCTAGTTGTTATCTTGTTATTTAATACCATACTTGGGAGATGACCTTAATGAAGGGACATTTCCCTTCCTCCAAGTCCCTTTTCCTCTGATCAGGTAACTGTTGCAGTCACAGATTTCCCTAAGATTTTCTCTATTAGTTTATTTTGCTTCCTTTGGTCTTTCTCAAACAGAAGTTGAAATAACTTGTTTGGATAAGTGTCAGAGATAGCTCTTGAATTCTCAATTTCTGGTTTCCTTCCTTCCTTCCTTCCTTCCTTCCTTCCTTCCTTCCTTCCTTCCTTCCTTCCTTCCTTCCTTCCTCCCTTCCTCCCTTCCTCCCTTCCTCCCTTCCTCCCTCTCTTCCCTCTCTTCCCTCTCTTCCCTGTCTTTCTTCCTCCCTCCCTCCCTTCCCCCTCCCTCCCTCCCTCCCTCCCTTCCTTCCTTCCTTCCTTCCTTTCTTTTTCTGAGGTAGGGTTTCAATCTAGCCCAGGCTGACCTGGAATTCACTGTGTAGTCTCAGGGTGGCCTTGAACTCTCTGCGATCCTCCTACCTCTGCCTCCCATGTGCTGGGATTAAAGGCGTGTGCCACCATGCCCATCTGGTTATTTTTCTTTTTTTTAAAATTTTTATTAACATTTTCCATGATTATAAAAAAATATCCCATGGTAATTCCCTCCCTTCCCCCCCTCCACTTTCCCCTTTGTGGTTATTTTTCTTATACGTTATCAAGTGGGTTAGGCTTTGTGATAGAATATGGAATTTATCTTTGAAAAATTGATAAAATTCTTTGTTCCTTGGAGGAAATTTTAAGGCATTTAAAAAGTCATTGGAGTTAGATGTGGTGATACATGCTTTGAGACCCAGAAATTGGGAGGCTAAGGAAGGAGGATCTTTGTGAACTGAGGCCATCTTGAGCTACGGAGTGAGTTCCATGTCAGACTGGGCTAGGGTGAGACCCAGTCTCATCATTCCCACTCCAAAAGAAAGTAATTGGGTTGTTGAGTCTGTAGTGTCAATAATAGGCATATATACTCCAGTGTAGTCACTCATGAAACCCAAGGAGGGTGGTGCTGTTCAGTTCTTCCTTCTAGGTTCTGAATCTAGAAAATATGATTTAAAGCTAGGTTCAGTGGTGCACACCTTAATCCCAGTTCTTAGAAGCAAGATAATCACTACAAGTTTAAGGCTAGCAAACTGGTCTATATGGTGATACCCTGTCTGAAAATAACCCCCCTCACTTATACACAAGGGATTTAGGATTATGCCATTCCAGCCATCCTATACTTAAACCCATGCTTTCAGAGTCTAATCCAGACTGAGTAATGCTGAGGTATCTAGTGAGCAGCAAAACAGGCCCAAGTGTATTTTGTAACTAGTGCTCTTTTTACAAGCAGAATGTGGTAGGTAGTTAGGGGGTTGTCAGGGATAGGTCGGTTCCCTGTGGGCTATCAGAGTCACAAGGAAGTTTTTTTTTTTTTTTCCAGGTAGGATTTCACTCTAGTCCAGGCTGACCTGGAATTCACTATGTAGTCTCAGGGTGGCCTCGAATTCATGGTGATCCTCCTACCTCTACCTCCCAAGTGCTGGGATTAAAGGTGTGCACTACTACACCTGGCTGAAGTCTTTTTAAAAAGCATGACATCCTGGCTTTCCCTCTCCATAAATATTTGTGATGGTGTTTTTTGAAAGCTCCTGCAGTTCAAGAACACAGAACCTAAACATTCAAGTTTGCAGGTGGGTTGTTATTTAATTTGAGTAAGTAGAAAAGACTGTTACATCATAGTAATAGACATGGTAAGAAGTGCTGGACAGGGCTGGAGAGATGGCTTAGCGGTTAAGCGCTTGCCTGTGAAGCCTAAGGACCCCGGTTCAAGGCTCGGTTCCCCAGGTCCCACGTTAGCCAGATGCACAAGGGGGCGCAAGCGTCTGGAGTTCGTTTGCAGAGGCTGGAAGCCCTGGCGTGCCCATTCTCTCTCTCTTCCTCTATCTGTCTTTCTCTCTGTGTCTGTCGCTCTCAAATAAATAAATAAATAAAAAAAAATTAAAAAAAAAAAAGAAGTGCTGGAGGTCCTGGTGCGCCAACACACTCTTTCTCTGTCACTCTCTGTTGCTCTTAAATAAATATAATTTTTTTTAAAAGAAGCTGGTTAAACTGCAGTGAGATTATCTGCCTCTATGTAACTCCATATTGCTTTATTAGAGATGTTAATGCTAGCTTGAAGGTTATGCCAACTCTTAGCATGGAATGGAGAACTTGCTTGTTTAGAGGAAATTTTTAAACCATATCTCCATTTCCCCTCTCAGTTTTAAGATTGTGGAACAAATTCAGAAGAGGATGTTAGTATTGAAATTCAGTCATACAGTTTGTTTAAAATTGGTCAGGAAGGGCCAATTTACTTCCCGTCTGAAAAGGAAATGCTGGCTTCCTCAACTTCCTCCTTGGCTAACTCTGATCAACTTGGAATATGGGTGGGGGAGGAGTTGCCATGTTAGTACTCTTTTTTTTTTTTTTTTTCAGGGCTAGGGATTTAATAAAGAGTTTCATACATGCATGCC
Source organism: Jaculus jaculus (assembly GCF_020740685.1). Lineage (NCBI taxonomy): Eukaryota > Metazoa > Chordata > Mammalia > Rodentia > Dipodidae > Jaculus > Jaculus jaculus. The sequence continues at coordinate 171,331,456 of NC_059102.1, read as the reverse complement.
ATGCATGGTGACACATGCCTTTAATCCCAGCACAGGCAAGGTAGAAGAATCGCCATGAGTTTGAGGTCACCTTGAGACTACGTAGTGAATTCCAGGTCATCCTGGGCTAGAGCAAGACTCTAACCTGAAAAAAGAAGAAAGAAAAAAAAGAACCTCATACATGCTAGCCAAGTGCTCTACCTCTGAGCCACATCCCCAGCCTCATGTTAGTCCTCTTAACTGGCTACCAATGCCTTAGGACATTGTGCTAAAGCCAATGTTTGCGTATGGCTGTGGAATGCTTGCTGCTTTCGTCTGTGGTGTGGGCTCTTGTTTATTACCTTTTTGTGGGAGCCTTGTAGTAGGAGTAGATTTTGCAGTTAAGGAAACCTTATTGTGCAGACCTTATTTAGTCTTATATATACCTTTCCTGAATTCTCTTAACATTTAAACCAAGGAGTTGAGGGAAGAAACTGAAATCCATTTGACATTGAGGGATAGGTTGTAGAGAGAACATAATTGGGCAGAGTGGAATGGATGACAAAGGTTTCTTATTTTTAAATTGGGCCAAAAAAGCATTCCAAGTGGGGCCAGTTGGCACTCTTCCTGCTATTTTAGTCCAGGCTTCTCCTTCCTACTGACCAGTCAATTGTATTAAGTGTTTGATATGAGTTTTAACTGTGGTCTCAGGAGGTGGGGGAGGGCAAGGAGGGAGTGTGGTGGAAACAGCTGGTGCCTTCATCAGATTCTCTTAATTATCCTTCTTTTCTAGTGCTTAGGAGTGAGGGGTGGGTAGCAGTGTTCCAGTTACTCTCTATGGAGTCTTGGTTCTCTTAATACTATGTGGGATGTTGGCCAGTTGGAATGTACTAGCTAAACTTTTCCAGTCACATTCTTTTATATGCTCCCCCTCCCTCTAATTCTTTTTTTTTTTTTTCCCTGAGACAGGGTCTCACAATAGCCTTGTGGTCTCAGACTAGCTCTGTAGATCAGGTTGGCTTCATTCTTGGAGCAATTCTCCTTCCTTTGCCTCCTAAGTGCTGAAATTACAGGCATGAACTACCATGACTGTCTTTCTTGACTTTTTGTTCTTCTTAAAGAGTGTTTTTGGAGCCAGGTGTGGTGGTGCCTGCCTTTAAATACCAGCATTCAGGAGGCAGAGATAGGATGATTGAGTTCAAGGCCATCCTGAGACTACATAGTGAATTTCAGGTCATTCTGAGCTAGAGTGAGACTCTACCTCAAAAAAATGAAAAGATTTTTTTTTTTTTTTTTTTTTTTTTTTTTTTGTTGGGAGTCAGGTTGAAGAGATGGTTTAGCAGTTAAGTGTTTGCATGCAAAACCTTACCGCCCGGGTTCAAGTCCTCACTATCCATGTAAAGCCAGTTGCACAAAGTGGCACATCTGGAGTTGGTTTGCAGTGGCTGGAGGCCCTAGAATACCCATTCTCTCTATCTGTGCTTGCAAATGAATAAATTAAATTTATTTTATTTATTTATGTATGTGTCATATGTGTGTGCCACTTTTTGTGGCCTAGCTTTGCTTGGGTACTGGGGGGATTGAATGAAGACTTTGCAAACAAGCACCTTTAACTAGTGAGCCATTTCTACAGTCCCTGCTTTTTTTTTTTTTTTTTTTTTTAGACAAGGTCTCACTGTGTAGCCTACTCTGGCCTTGACTTTGTGACAGTTCTCCTGCCTCTGCCTTTCAGGTGCTGGTTTTAGAGTCCTGATCCACTCACCATTTGCAGCATCCCTTTTCAGATGTGGGACTACTCTGGAGACCTGTTTAGGAAGGTACATAGCAAAACAGACTCATCCTTCTCACCCACTGAGTTAGTTAGCTTTAAGTCTTAGCCTTCCAGGGATCTCTCCTTATCCATTCACTATTCATTTGGTTGGAATTTCCAAATACATCTGCAAAAACCAGATATGAAATTGGAACCAGGATCTCTGGTGAAAGCACTGTGATTGGTTGGATATGCTAGTATCCTTGCTTCCTTCTCACTTCAGTATGCAGTATGTCTGAGTATGACTTTTGTATGAGCACTCCTTTTCTCTCTCACCTACTCATGCCCAAGATCTGCCAGTCATCATTTCAGAGCAGCAGCCTTTGGAGGGGAATGCTTAGTTGTCTAGTTAGGATGTCTTTACATCCTTTGTGTGTGTGTGTGTGTGTGTGTGTGTGTGTGTGTGTGTGTGTGTGTGTTTTAAAGTTTCTCAGAAAGACTCTCCTTAGATGTTATTGTCTTTATCATTTGTATGTCCATCACACCCTGTGGTACTTAACTGACTTGTTTGGTCTGGACTATGAGCAAGAGAGCACTGAGTAAAAATACTAACATTTATAACTAAATTTTCAATATGCTTGAGAGAGGAGAGTTAGTGTGATTTTATTGCTAAATAAGAGATCTTAAACTTTTGTTTTTTGTGTGTGCTTCAGTGATAGAATTTACAGTGGCTTGGCCTTGCTTTTCTAAAGCATAGTGTTGCTAAATATTCATTTCTTTCTAGCCCTAGAATAGCTGACTGCTGTGTATATTCCTGCTCTACCTCTCCATCTGGTTGTACCAGATCCCAGACAAGGACGAAAGTCTTCTAAATTGTCTTAGAATTAGCTTCTTTTGCCTCCTGTGTGGCATAGACCAGGATGTAGCCCAGAATGCTTCTAGGAGGTCCAAGAAGGAGAGGGAGCCTCAGGGGAAGAAGTGGAGGAGGAAAGATGGAAGATGGCATTTTCTTAGTTTCTTGCTTGGAATGTCCTGGGTGGAGAACTCTGCTGTTTACACATAGTGAATTGAGCCCTATGGGCAAAGGATGTCTTTGGATTTCAAGACTGTCTGGCTAATAGAGCTTAACCTCCATCTAAATCTTTGCTTCTGGGGCTTAGGGCTAACTTCCAATGGGCTGTACAAGATAAAAGAAAAATGCATCATTTAGCCCATTCTTGGAGCCAGCCCAGAATCTTTATTAGGAACTGAGGTTCTCTTTTCTGACCAGAGTGCAGGCAAAGCTGAGGTTGCTATCTTGACCTCTTTGCTCCAGGGTTACAGTGCAATTCCTAGTGGCCTCCTTCTGTTCTCTTGGGAAGTGGGGAACTTTGCCCTCAGCCCTTGATAAACTGCCTCTTTGTAGGGTGGAGTCTGCAACCTCTGTTTGTTTTCTGTGGGGCCCGGTTTAGGAATCAGCTTTGCAGGGCAGAGAAAGGAAGAGTTTGAAAGCTATAGAAATAGGTGATAGGGAAGGGAATAGGATATGTCCTAAAGTGGTTCTCCAAGTGGGAATATTCTATTCTCTGAATCCAAATTGGTGATCAAATTGCTTTGATGAAGCTTTCTTGGGATGTCACATGTATTTGAGCTGACTGTAACAGCCGAATTAGCTCTAAAATCCCCTGCACTGTCTCCAAAATCTTGCCCAGTAGGAATCTTAAAAAAATCCCTTGCCCTCTCCAGACTCTTAGGTCTGTGCATACAGTATCATTCTGCTGAGTCTTAAAAGGCCTGAGCTTTGTCCTATGTAGTGTTGGCTTTGGGGCTGGGAGGAGGGTTGTTTTCCCGAACATGATAAGGAATGGAGCAGGGCAAAGTGGGAGCTCCGGCTGGTGATTGGTAGACAGGATGCCCTGGAATGTGGTTGGCCTGCAGCCCAGAATCCAGCACTTTGTATTTGTTTGTTTCTGGGAGACTGTGGTCTGGTGCTACTGTGACAGGAAGTGAGAAAGCTGGGAGTGGGGGAACAGAGAGGGGCGATGTCTTTGTGGTTCTCCTGTGAAATCTCTTTGTCCCTGGAGAGCAGCTCTGCTACCGATCCCTACTGAGAAGAGAGCAGCCTTTGTGTGTCTAATGGGTCTCAGAGCATCTAGCTACTCTGAGGGATTAGAGGGTGTGAGACTGACTGTGGCCTTTTAGGTCTTGGCACTTGAGTTATATAAATGGCCTTGATCTCTTAGCATTGGAGAGTTTACTGAGTTTTGTGTGCTACTATTATGTATGAATCTCTAGGATTTAATTAAGAACAGAATTCTAGAAGGGTGTAGATGTTAAATAGCATTCATGTACTATATGGGTAGCAAGTATCTTGTTGGGTCTAAAATGGTCAGACGGAGACAGGTAATGCTGGGGCTGTTATATTTAGATCTCATCCCTCTACTCTAGTACACATAGAACATGAAAATTCTGCTCATCCTTTGTTTTCAGTATTGAGTTATTGGTGGTTATCTGCTGTTTGTACATGGCTGGGAATGGTTGATAGTGTCCTGGGACTTTCCTGCTCCCTGAGTCTATTGAAATAGCACCTATGGTACTTAGTCCTCCTCTTCCCATTCTCTGTCTACCTTGTTTTTTGTTTTTCCTGCCCTTTATTCCAGCTGCGAAACAGGCATCTTTTCTCACTTTGGATTGGGTGTCTGAGTCCTTAATTTCTTGCCAAATTGGCCAGCCCCTGAGCACACTCACAGACCCTGCTTTGACTGCCCTGGACGACAGCTGCCCTAGAGGCAGATTGCTAACATACCACCAGAACAATCCCTCCCCTCTGTTCTGATGCTGGCTGGAGCAGTGTTCTCTGCTTCTAGTTCCTTCTCTTTCCCTCCCCAACTCTGATTATTGCTTTTGGCTTAGCGAGATGTCATACTAAAAATGAGAGTAGATAAAACTACACCTATAGTTCTAGCACTCAGGAGGTTCAGACAGGAGTATCAGAAGTTCAAGTTCATCCTTAGTTACAGCCTGGAATGCATGAAACCCCATCTCCAAAAAAGAAGGAAAAATTAGAGTAGGAATATTTGTGCATAGATTTTCCCTGCTGGGGTGAGGGTGATCAGAGAATGTGACATGTTGTCAGATTTCTAGACTAGGTTGCCAGTAGAAAGGTAGGTGAATGGTATAAGTCATATTGTTTTGAGTATTTGATCCTTGAAAAGGGACCTAAGTCTGAAGTAGATTGCAGGGTGCTCCTTCTTTCCCCAGAATTGAGTAAGGACTTTTAATTTTTATTTATTTATTATTTTTTAGGAAGGGTCTTACTCTAGCCCAGGCTGATTTGGAATTCTCTCTTTAGCCCAGTCTGGTCTCAGGCAGTCCTCCTATTTGGGATTATAGCTGGGATTCATCATATCTTGCTTTTTATAAAGTGACGATAAGATCTAGAGATTTCAGGATACTTTTTTCTCTTGCCACTCCCCATCAAAGAAAAAAAAATTTAAGCTGTGGGCTTACTACATAACTCAGGCTGGTTTTGAACTAAAAATTCTCCCACCTCAGCCTTCCCAATGCAGAAACTATAGGTGTGTACTACCATATCCTGCTTTAAAAAATCATCAAATCGCTGGGCATGGTGGTGCACACCTTTAATCCCAGCACTACGGGAGGCAGAGTAGAAGGATCACGGTGAGCTGGAGGCCACCCTGAGACTACATAGTGAATTGCAGGTCAGCCTGGGCTAGAGTAAGACCCTACCTCGAACCCTCCCCCCAGTCAAACAGCTTCTCCATTGGATTTAGAATGACTTTTTTGTTCATGCACGCACATGTGTGCGCGCCTGTGTGTGTGTGTGTGTGTGTGTGTGTGTGTGCATGCATACAGAGGCCAGAGAATGAGTGTCCTTCTCTCTTTTTAAAATTTTTATTTGAGAGAGAGAGATAAAGAGGGAGATAGAGAGATAGAGATGCATGTGTCACCTTGTGCATCTGGTTTTACACGGATACTGGGGAATTGAACCTGGGTCCATTGGCTTTGCCAGCAAGTGCCTTAACCGTTAAGCCATCTCTCCAGCCTGAGTGTCCTTTTCTAATGGCTCATCAGTGGATTTCCTTGAGATGGGGTTTCTCCTTCAACCCAGAGCTGCTGTTTGTCATCAAGCTCCAGTGATTCTCTGTTCGTTAGCCTGTACCCCTTCCTCTTAGGCTGGGATTATAAACATGCTTGGCAACACCGAGATGTTTGTGTGGGTTCTGGATAGTTGAACTTTTTTTTTTTTTTGGCTTTTCGAGGTAGGGTTTCTCACTCTGGCCCAGGCTGACCTGCATTTCATTATGTAGTCTCAGGGTGGCCTTGAACTCAAGTGATCCTACGCCCAGCAATAGTTGAATTAAAAAAATTATTTATTTATTTGAGAGAGGGAGGGAGAGAGAAATAGGGGGAGAGAGAGAGAGAGAATGTGTAGGAGCACCCGAGCCTTTAGCCACTGCAGATGAATTCCAGATGCATGCACCTTCTTGTGCATCTGGCTTTATGTGGATACTGAGGAATTGAACTTGGGTCCTTTGGCTTTGTAGGCAAGCACCTTAAACTGCTCAGGTATCTCTCCAGTCCTGGATAGTTGAATTTGAGAGGTCCTCATGTTTAAGTGGCAAGTGCTGTTAACCATTTAGCCATCTTCCCAGCCAGAATGACTTAATCACAAGAACCATAGAATGTCTGAGTTTCTCCCACTTGCTGGAGAGAACTCATTACTTCTAATACATCTTGGATGTGCTCATCCATGCAGGTGATAGGCCCGGCTGCTCTGGAAGCTGTGAAGGGTCACTTGAGTGCACCTGTTGTTTCAGAGACTAGCCTGGCCAACAACCCAGACCCCAGCTCAAAGGTGTTTGGGGAGCATTATCTTCTAGGGTGTTGAGGATTATATGTGATAGTAACTTTTACCTTTCATTCTGATTGGGAGGAATATTTCCTTCTGATACCTGTTTTGTACCTAAAATAGGACTTTTAATCAATCCTGATTGATTTCTTCTTAGATTCTTTCTCCCTAAAGAGAGATGTTTCTTAAATCTGATGGGAGGGGTGCCTGATGTGCTCTTTCCAGAGCTTTGAGGACATTGCAAATATGGCTCAATTATATGTTTTTTTACCTTTTCCAAATGATGGACAGAGACTGGGGAAATGCCGTAGATAGAAAGTTAGGGGTCTGGTTAGAAGCTGCCTCTTGAAACAAGGAATGTGCGCTCACACAGTTGGATGAACTCTGCTAAATCTTAAGGTTAAAGCTTTTCCTGAATATTTTTTTTCATGAGCCTAGGTGGCACAGAGTTTAAGGTATCACAGCTAATTTTAGGATTTCTCTTTTATGATGAGAGTTAAAAGTACGTTCCCATTTCAGTTAGATTTTTCTCACTTCCCGTCGTGTACTGGACCTGCCTCCCTTTTTCCCTCCTTTTGCAGGAAGGAGAAAGGCATTTGGCCGCTCCCCTTCCTCTAGTCTGACACCTCCCTGTTCTTTTTTTTTTTTTTTTTTGCCCCTCCCTCTTATCTTTGTTTCCTTATCGGCCTCTACTGAAAGCTCTGCTTTCTCCTTATAAGGCTAAGCGAGGTGCCCTTGGCAAGGTTGCAAAGGGATCCAGGTAAGTAACTCTGTCTCAGTGTTTCCCAGGATTGAGAGAAAATTCAATGTTGTTTGTCCCAGTTGAGGGCCTTGGAGAGGAACCTGGGTAATGGGGGAGGAGAAGGAGGTGGCCTGGCCTGGGAGATCAGGACTTGTTAGACCAGTCCTCTGTGTGTGTGTGTGTGTGTGTGTGTGTGTGTGTGTGTGTGTGTGTGTGTGTGTGATGCAGTGCCAGGGAGTAGCTGGTTTTGTTGCTTTCTCAACCCTTTCGGTCCTGGGCCGCCTTGCTAGCAGTCACACCTTTCCTCTGCTTCAAAGCCAGCCCAGCTTCAGCCAGTGTCAGTGCACTATGGTTTGGGGATGGTGGTAGGGGTTCCTAGAATATGCAGGAGGGAAAAAGCAAAAGATAATGTTTTATCTGGTTTTAAAGTTAGATGGCATGATGGTAGAGGTGACTTTTTTTTCTTTTCTTTTCAAGATGGTGTCTTTCATTATATTGCTTACTTTAAGCCCTTGGACTCAGGTGTGTACCAACATACCCTGTGGTTTTTGTTGTGGTAGCACTAGGGATGGAACTCCATTCTTCCTGCATCCTGGGAAACCTTTTACCACGTAGCTACATCCCCCGTCCCCATTTTATTTATTTAGTTTTTTTTTTTCGAGGTAGGGTCTCACTCTGGCCCAGGCTGACCTAGAATTAACTATGTAGTCTCAGCGTGGCCTCAAACTCACGGCGATCCTCCTACCACTGCCTCCTGAGTGCTGGTATTAAAGGCGTGTGCCACCACGCCCGGCTTTTTTGGGGGGTTAGGTTCTCCCTCTAGCCCAGACTGACTTAGAATTCACTATGTAGCCTCAGGTTGGCCTCAAACTCATAAGTGTATTCCTATCTACCTCTCGAGTGCGTGCTGGGATTAAAGGCAGGCACCACCATGGCCGGCACAATAATGCTTTTATGAGTTTTTTTAACTTTATTTTTTTTAATTATTATTTTACCGTGATCCTCCTTCCTTAGCCTCTTGAGTGCTGGGATTAAAGGCCATAATGCCTGGCTTTTTTTTTTTTTTGAGTCTCACTATAGCCCTTCTGAACTCATACTGGCCTTGAACTCTCAGTGATCCTATTTCAACCTCCCCAGTGCTAAGATTATAGGTGTGATGGATCATACTTAGTTTACACAACAAAACAAAAACCTTTGAAACTGGGGAAACAGATTGCTCAGTGGGTAAAATAAAGCACTCACCACAGAAGCACAGAGTTTGGATCTCTAACACTGACATAAAATGGGCATGGTGGTGAGCACCTGTAATCCCAGCACTGGGGAGGCAGAGGCAGAATATCTAGGGCTTGTTGGTTACTGTCCGTGAGCTCTAGGTTCAGTCAGAGAACCTGTCTGGAGAGATCGCTCAATGGTTAAGGCACTTGCCTGAAAAGTTCCATTCCCCAGTACCCACATGCAGCTAGATCCACAAAGTGGAGTTTGTTTGCAGTGGCAAGAGGCTCTGATGTGGCCATTCTCTCCCTGCCGCCGCTGCTGTCTCTCAAATAAATAAGTAAATAAAATATAAAAAGAATTAAGGTGGAAAACATTGAGGAAGACATCTGTTGACCTCTGGCCTCTACATACATTCACCATTTATACATGTATGCTAAAACATGTTAATGTGCACTTACATCTGTGTGCACGCACGCACACACACACACACACACACACACACACACACACATCCTAAACTTATTATTATTATTATTTTTATCCTCAGTAATAGGGTCTCCTCTAGTTCAGGCTGACCTATATAGCCTCAGGCTGGCCTCAAACTCATAGCTGTATTCCTATGTACTTCCTGAGTGAGTGCTGGGATTATAGGCAGGCGCATGGTTGGCACAGTAATGCTTTAAAAAAAATTATTTTTGTTTATTTTTATTTATTTACTTGAGAGCAACAGGCAGAGAGAGAAAGAGGCAGAGAGAGAGAGATAGAGAGATAGAAAGGGTGCACCAGGGTCTCCAGCCACTGCAAGTGAATTTCCAAATGTGTGTGCCCCTTGTACATTTGGCTAACGGTCCTGGTGAATCAAGCTTCGAACAGGGGTCCTTAGGCTTCACAGGCAAGTGCTTAACCTCTAAGTCATCTCTCCAGCCCACCATAATACTTTTATGAGTTTATTTTATTTTATTTTTCTTTTCTTTTTTGAGGCAGGGGCAGTCCTCCTACCTCTGCCTCCTGAGTGCTGGGATCAAAGGCATGCACCACCACACCTGGCTTTATGAGTTTATTTAAAAAATTTTTTTGGTTTATTTTTATTTATTTATTTGAGAGTGACAGAGAGAGAGAGAGAGAGAGAGAGAGAGAGAGAGAGAGGGAGGGAGAGGGAGAGAATGGGTGCACCAGGGCCTCCAGCCACTGCCAATGAACTCCAGACATGTGCACCCCCTTGTTCATCTGGCTAACGTAGATCCCGGGGAATCCAGCCTCCAGCCAGGGTCCTTAGGCTTCACTGGCAAGCGCTTAACCGCTAAGCCATCTCTCCAGCCCATGAGTTTATTTTAAGTTAAAGAAAAAAAAGATTTTGGGTTGGAGATATAGGTCAGAGGTAGAGAAAATTAAATAAAAATGTTATGTGTCTATTCCCCCTCCTCCTGGAGAATCACACCTGAGTCCTTTGGCTTCACAGGCAAATGCCTTAATATCTGAGCCATCTCTTCAGCTATATTTTATTGAGTGGATTCTTTTCCTCTTCCCTCCAGGGTCTCACTCTGTTGTTCTAGGCTTGCCTTGAATTTACTTTGATCTTCATACTGAGTGTTGGGATTAAAGGTGCATGCATTACCAAGCCCAGCACTGATTGGGATTCTTTTTCTTTTCTTTCTTTCTTTTTTTTGGTTTTTCGAGGTAGGGTCTTACTGTAGCTTAGGCTGACATGGAGTTCACTATGTAGTCTCAGGGTGGCCTTGAACTCACAGCAATCCTCCTACCTCTGCTTCCCTCCTACCTGTGCATCCCTAGTGCTGGGGTTAAAGGCATGTGCCTCCACACCCAGCTTTTGATTGGAATTCTTTAGTGGGAGGTTCTGTGCATTGAAAATAAACATTTTAGCTGGGTGTGGTGGCGCACACCTTTAATCCCTGCACTTGGGAGGCAGAGGTAGGAGGATCCCTGAGAGTTCGAGGCCAGCCTGAGACTACATAGTGAATTTCAGGTCAGCCTGAGCGTGAGTGAGACCCTACCTTGAAAAACCAAAAAAAAAAAAAAAAAAAAAAAGAAGAAAAGAAAATAAATATTTTAGGTGGGCGTGGTGGTGCACTCCTTTAATCCCAGCACTGGGAGACAGAGGTAGTAGGAGGATCACAGTGAGTTTGAAGCCACCCTAAGACTATTCTAGGTCAACCTGAAGGGCCTGCCACAACAAACAAACAAGCCAACAAACAATCGCAAAACCCCAAAACACATTTTATGTCCCTAGAAGACATGAATGTGGAGTTTGCTAATCAGTTTAGAGGGAGAGCATACATTTATGACGTTGATTTTGATTCCATAATGAATAGGAAGAGGAGAGGTACCTTTTTGCTATTAATATTTTTAAATTCATTAGGAACTTTATTGTATGGTGCTATTTCCCTCATATTATCCTAGTATACCCCCTTCTTCCCACCCTCATTCCACTGAGGGCCTTCCTCAGTGGGGTTACTGTTCGCCCTGGGGTTATAGGTTATGAATGCAGCAGTTCCTGTGGGAGGGGCTATGCCTTAGAATACTCCTTGCCACCCTGTGGCTCTTAAAATCTTTCCTCTTCCGCAGCGTTCCCTGAGCCTTACCAGTGTGTTATAAGTTTACTTTAGTGTTTGCAGCATCTACTTTGATAGTTTTTTTTTAAATTTTATTTATTTATTTATTTGAGAGTGACAGAGAGAAAGACAGATAGAGGAAGAGAGAGAGAATGGGCGCCCCAGGGCTTCCAGCCTCTGCAAACGAACTCCAGATGCATGTGCCCCCTTGTGCATCTGGCTAATGTGGGACCTGGGGAACTGAGCCTCCAACCGGGGTTCTTAGGCTTCACAGGCAAGCGCTTAACCGCTAAGCCATCTCTCCAGCCCAACTTTGATATATTTTGAGTGTCCTTAGTGTCTGTTGCCATCACCCTGGATCAGGTTGTGAGGATAGCCCAGAGAGTTGCACTCATGTTTAACTTGCTGTTTCCTCTGGTTTTACCTGGACCCTGGCTGATATGCAAGGGGTGGCTCATCTCATGACAGAGAAGAGAGTCAGGCAGTCTGCTATCTTTTCTTATCATGTTGATGGATTTTGGTTCTCCCTGGTTTTCCCCACTGTAAAAAAGAAAACATTCTCCAACTGCGGGTGAGAGCAGCATGGATTAAATGGGATAAACACAGTTAATTGAGACACATTTTGATGGGTATAGCCACACTGGCCAGACCAGTGGGAGCTTCACTTTGGAGTCTATGACGGTCATCTCCAGAGGATTCTGATTTGATTCTTAGTACCAGGTATGAGTCCTCTCCCCTACCCCCATCCCCCGCCACCCCACTGAGGAGGCCTCTTATCCAATCAGACAGCCTCTGGTTACCTGAGTGCCATTCTAACACAGATGTGTGCATCTTCTCTGGCTGGTTGATTTCATAGCTAGCAGGATTGCCTGCTTGTTCACACTGTTGGTGATCATTATTCCCCAGCAGCTCGTGAAACATTTTCTAGCATGATGTGGGCTGGCCATGGGAAACTGGCTTCCTTCTAAATTTCAGCATGACCTCTTCATGTCCTGTGTCTGTAGCTTGTGGTGCCTTTAGCAATAGGATCTTACCTTTTAGCTTATGGGTGAACAAGTGCTTTAGCAGAAACCTGCCTTCTTTTGAGAACTTTTTTTTTTTTTTCTTTTTCCAGGTAGGGTCTCAGTCTAGCCCAGGCTGACCTGGAATTCACTATGGTGTCTCAGGGTGGCCTTGAACTCACAGAGATCCTCCTACCTCTGCCTCCCAAGTGCTGGGATTAAAGGTGTGCACGCCCGGCTCTTTTGAAAACTTCTTAAGTCTACCTGACAAGCAGCTCACTGTGCAGTATAAAGAGCTACCTTTGACAAGACTGTCTATAGAAGATTAAAAAAAAAGTTTCTTCAAGAACCCAAAACAAAAATTGAAGTTTATAGTTTATCTTAGAACAAATTTCAGTTTCTCATTTAGTAGATCCTTGTTTGCTGAATTCCAGTCATGTCTTTGGGTATACTTACCTGAAGTGGGTGGAGGTAGGGGACATGTTAGCGAATTAAAATGAAACCCTCAAAGGTAATAGAATTTGAAGCTTACAGCAGTTACTAGCAGAGCCAGTGATTGAATCCCAGGTGTGTTGACTCCTTTTCCCATTACGAGTGAAGAGTTTCTGTAGCGATGAGAGCATGGGAGGACTTGTGCCACTAGAATATTGAAACTCTAGTAGTCCCATGTGTTTGTAAGTAGTAGTTACTACAGTAACATTGCTAATGCTTTCCAGGTATCAAGACCTTGTCCTAAGCACTTCACATGGGTTGTTTCATTTAATTCTCATAATTGGTCTATGGATTTTTTTTTTTTTTTTTGGAGGGGTGTTTCGAGGTAGGGTCTCACTCTATTCTAGGCTGACCTGGACTTCACAATGTAGTTTCAGGGTAGCCTTGAACTCATAGTAATCCTCCTATCCGGGCTTCCTGAGTGCTGGGATTAAAGGTACCACCACATCTCGCTTTAGTCTATGCATTTTTGCTTTTCCATTTTATAGAGAAGAAAGCTGAGGTTTATTGTGATAAGTGTTAGGTCTCAGACTTGAATGTAGTCAAATTTGAAAGCCCATATTCTTTGATTTTTTGGGGGGGGGGCTAGAGAAGGCCCTCTGATTTCTTTTTTAATTGAGATAAGGCCACCCTGTCTCTGTAGCCCAGGCTCTCCTCAAACTCATAGCAAACCTCTTGCTTCTGCATCTCAAATATGATTACAGTCATGAGCCGTCTTGCCTGCACCAAATTAGATTTCTGTACTGAGTTTACAGTGGAGCAAGTCATTTCATAGACTGTACTGTTGGTAACTGGTCCATACTGCTATTTGGTTGGCGTTAAATATTTGGTTCTTCTGAACATTCATGACAATCCTCCTACCTTTGCCTTCCTAATGTGCCACCACGCCTGGCTCTGAGATGTAATTTTTATCATTGTCGTTACTTGAATGAAGGAGTTGTAGATTCTGGGTCATTAGATAGAAAGCCTTTCTAGTGTGACAGGTGGGATTCAGTAATATAGGACTAATTGCTTGTTAAGAGTAAAACCACCTATTCTCAGAAAGTATAGTCTTAGGAGAATAACAAGGCTCATATTATGTGAATTCCTTGATGATTTTTTTTAAAATATTTGTTGTCATTTTTATTTCTTTATTTGAGAGTGACAGAGAGAGAGGGAGAGAAAGAAACAGATAGAGAGAGAATGGGCACACCAGAGCTTCCAGCTACTGCAAATGAACTCCAGATGCATGCGCCCCCTTGTGCATCTGGCTAATGTGGGTCCTGGGGAATCGAGCTTCGAACCAGGGTCCTTTAGGCTTCACAGGCAAGCACTTAACCGCTAAGCCATCTCTCCAGCCCTCCTTGATGATTTTTAAAAATTTATTTATTTATTTTTATTTTGTTTTTTTGAGGTAGGGTCTCACTCTAGCCCAGGCTGACCTGGAATTCACTATGGAGTCTCAGGGTGGCCTTGAACTCACAACAATCCTCCTACCTCTGCCTCCCAGTGCTGGGACGAAAGGCATGCACCACCATGCTGGCCTTAAAATTTATTTTTATATTTTATTTTTATTTATTTATTTGAGACAGACAGAGAGAGAGAGAGAGAGAGAGAGAGAGAGAGATTGAGAGAGAGAGAGAGGGAGGGAGAGAGAGAGAGAAATTGAGAATGGGCATGCCAGGGCCTCTAGCCACTGCATATGAGCTCTAGATGCATGTGCCTTCAAGTACATCTGGCTTATGTGAGTCCTGGGTCCTTTGGCTTTGCAGGAGTGCTTTAACTGCTAAGCCATCTCTCCAGCCCCCCTGATAATCTTTTTTAGTGAAAGCAAGTGTAATCTATTTTAGAACATTGAGTGGCAAACCTGGAAAGGTGTTGGACCAGATTTACAAGACTTTCCTGACTATCTGCCAAAATCAGTTAATGGTTTGCAGACTCTGGTCTGTAGTACAACCTTTTTGTGATATATATGGCATGGAGAAGAAACTTACTCGTCTCTGAGTTATAAGACTGTATACTGTAGCTGTGGTAGCTTCATTCTTGTTTCCAGTTTGTTTCTTTTTCATATATGGGTAATTCTTTTGTTAATTTTTTTGTTTGTTTTTTTTGAGGTAGGGTCTCACTCTAGCCCAGGCTGACCTGAAATTCACTATGTAGTTTCAGGGTGGCCTTGAACTCATGGCATTCCTCCTACCTCTGCCTCCCAAGTGCTGGGATTAAAGGTGTGCACCACCATGCCTGGCTATGGGTAATTCTTTTTTCTTTTTAAGATTATTTTTATTTATTTATTTGAGACAGAGAGGGAGGGAGGGAGAGAAAGAGGGAGGGAAAATGAGAATGGGAATGGGCGTGCCAGGGCCTCTAGCCACGGAAATGAACTCCAGACACATGCACTACCATGTGCACCTGGCTTATGTGGCTCCTGGAGAATCGAACCTGAGTCCTTAGGCTTCGCAGGCATGCTTCTTAACTGCTAAGCCATCTCTCCAGCCCTAATTCTTTAGCTTAAAGAAAAGTGGAAAATTTTTCCTTCCCTCTTTTCCTGTAATGGTTAGGAAGAAAGCTTTCAGAGGTTTAGAGCAGAATGACTTGTACCATCTACCTTTTTCCTTTTCTGTTTTCTTAAGATATATATAGATATTTTTTCAAGGCAGGATCTCACTGAAGCCCAGGCTGACCTGGAATTCACTATGTCATCTCAGGATGGCCTTGAACTTGTGGAATCCTCCTACCTCTGCCTCCCAAGCGCCTACCACACCCAGCTCTCTTTTAAGATTTTTTAATTTGCACATGCATGCCTATGTATAGGTGTATGTATGTGAGCTTCTCAGGGTCCCTTGTCATTGAAAATGAATACCTATCCAGCTTTATATGGGTAGCTGGGAAATTAAACCTGGGAGGGCAGGCTTTGTAAGCAAGTGCCTTTAACCACTGTGCCATCTCCCCAGCGCCGTCCCAGCACCCTTTGAAACATAGTTTTGCTGTGCAACCTTAGGCCTTACTTGAATTTGGGCTCTTCCTGTCACAGTTTCCTGAGTGGTGGGATTACAGGCATTTGCCACTATTCCCTGCTTAGACCATCATCAGATACTGTGCTTATACTTGGATAGCATGGCATAGAAAGAGAATGTAGGCTTTGGTGTAAATTCCAGATTTGCTATAAATTCTAAGACTTTGGTTAATTTTTTTTTAACCTATGATGTATCTGTTTTCACATTTGCAGTAAAACGTACTTCCTTATTGTTGTCACGATTGCCTGGATAAAAACAGCAAAGCATTCAGTAATTTATAATGTTTTGTGTGTTCTTTTTCTATGTGGTATTACACTGGAAAGGCTCAGAATAGGACATAAAGAACTTAGTGTAATAGATTTGTAATGCTGTAAGAACTGCCAGCCACTAGCTAAGCAACACTGGTCTAGGTGGGACCTTGTAAATAGAGTTGGAATAGGGAAACCAGCTCAATCACATTGCAGAACCCAGTTATGTTCTTGATCTGGTTAATTTCATCTACTACTTCACAAAATAGTTTGGGGCTGAGACATTACCATGAAGTAATGTAATTGGAAGACAGAAACTAACTCTTGTAACAACTTAATACCTCACATTTGTAACATACATTGTCTCACCTAATCCTCACAGCAGCTCTGAGGTAGACTCAGCTGGTGTTGGGTATCATGAAGATGAGACCAACCATTGTTGGCTAGTGGTGGAGCTGGGGCTGGGACTAGTCTTGTGGGTTGTCCCATGTAGCCTCTGCTTCTGCTTTCTTTCACGCAGAAAATCTACTCATGTGTTGTTTAGAGCAAGGAATCTGACCTCTCTTTCTACTTAACTGTGCTGTCCTCCAATTAGAGCAGTTTGGTCAGCTTTAAAGCCAGGAAGATGAAGGAAGCAAGTGTTTCTCCAGACTGCTTTCTGACCTAGATCCCTGGGTATTTTTCCTAACTTCCCTCCTAAGCCCCTTGATTGAAATAAAGTTGTGGGGGCAAAAAGTGACCATTTATGGCACGATGGCAGTTTCTTTCTGCAGCAGGCAGTGTTGTTTCTGTGTGCCCCATCGTAGTGGTAGTTTGAGCTTTTATTAGCAAAGAAGATTACAGGGTAGAGGCTGCCAGAGTGGTAAGTGCAGTGCAGGCCCTGTTCAAAAGGAGTAACTGGAAGAATTTCTCTCATGCTGAGTTTTCATGGTGTAGAAGGTTCATAGGTCATTGTACATAGTAGATAAAGGCAAGTGGTTAAAATGAAGAAACAGATGCAAAGGGAACAATTTAAAAGAAAAGGGCTGGGACATGGTGGCACACACCTTTAACCCCAGTTCAAGGCTTCCAGGTCAGCCTGGGCTAGATTGGGACCCTACCTTGGGGGAAAGGGACCACTGGTGTGGTGATGAACTCTTGTGATCCAGCACTTGGGAGGTAGAGGCAGAAAGATAGGAATTTAAGGCCCACTTAAGCTATATGAGACCTTGTCTCAGGGAAAGAACAAAACATTTCTTTCTAGTGGCTCATAGGATTGCTGGAGTATAGGGTGGGTATATTAAATGATATTAGGATTTAGACTGAAAGAAAGAACAGGGATATGTGATTGTGGGAGCTGAGTAGCACTGATTTAGGGGAGGTTCAACATGTTCTCAGATTTGGGGCTGAATGAATTTTGGAGTTATTGGGCATCTGCTTATCAGTTTTCTCTGGATACTCTTGCTTGCTTTTAGATACACTCTAGACAAACAGTCCCAAGGTTTTATGCTTGGTGGGGCTCTGGGGAGCGTGGGAAAGGGAACCTAAGCAAAAGGCTCAGCTTAGGCTAGTCCCCACATGTTTTCCCCACCGTGACTATTGCATTGGTTTCTCAATGTCTTTGTGGGCATGCTGGAACTGGGCTTTGAGGTTTCTGCCTTAAGGGTGGGAAGGCGGGGGAAGGGCATTCCAACAGCAATTCCCCCCCCTAGTTTGATTGCGGGGCACAAAGGATATGTGGGTTTTTATCAATATCATAACTGGTTCTGGTTCTGTATGAATTGAAAGTAGATGAACTCTGGCATGACAATAGAATCATGTTATAATTAAATATGGCGTAGTGATCTGAAGAAAAAAGTTTAAAGGGCATTTGTAACATTAAGCAATTCCAAGTTATATTTTAAATTACTCCCTTTCATTCCTAATACCCCTCCTTGCTCCTCTTTTATTTATGTATTGGGTATGCTTTATTTTCTTCTCATTTCATTTTTCTTCCAAATCTGTCTGCAGCTCTCTGCTTCCTGCTTCCTTCTTGCTGTGGTGGCTTGGATGCTTCTTCCATGATTTTCTTGAATCTGGACTGGGCTGTTCTCTGTGTTAAAGCAATCAATTACTACCCTTCTCTTAAAAGGTGTGTATAAGATATATATTTATTAAGAGTAAAGAGGTATTTTAGGTGCCTTCTTTTCTTAGAAGGTTGATAAGAGTGAAGATTAGGGGAGATTTATTCCTCAACTTGTCTTAACAGTATATATTTTGGATTGGCCATAATGTTTCCCATAGCTTATAAGTCAAAAGGCCCACAAAGTTCAATAGTATGAGTAATAATGCTTCTTTATTTACTAGCCAACTGGCTGTTTGTATAAGGACATGAGGAGGTCTTCATGTCTATGTTACTGTGATTTTTCTGGTATTGGGGATTGAATGGAGGTCCTCATACATGCTAGGAACTGATGGATATAGGCCTTACACATGATAGGCCAGCACTTTACCACTATGCTGTACCTTCAGCTCTTTTTAAAAAAATAAAAAGCAAAAATATTTTGAGATAGGGTCTTGCCAAGTTGTCCAGCCTGGCCTTGAATTCATTCTGTAGCCCAGATGGGCCTTGAATTTTTAGTCTACTGCCTCAACCTTCCAATAGTGGGGATTAAAGGTCTGTACCACCAGGCCAAGCTATTATTTGTTGTATAAGTAGCAACATAAATCCCTTAAATATATTGATACCTACCCTGAATTGAATCAAGTAAAGGGGTAAAAAGTCCTTTTTAGAATGTTTACAGGCTTTTAAGATAGAGGAAGTGCCAGTGCCAGTTGTTAATGTCTGGAGGTAAGGGTATGGACTACTTTAAGGCACCATATCAGAGTTTGATCCTAGTTTTCTTTCTTGTTTCTCTGTCTCCTCTTTGTTTTTGAGGTAGTGTTTCTAGCCCAGACTGACCTGGAATTCACTGTGGCCTCGAACTTGAGTCAATCCTCCTACCTCTGCCTCCTGAGTGCTGGCATTAAAGGTGCGGGCACCACCACACCCTGCTCTTTCCCGATTTCTATGGCAGTGATAATCTCCCTTTTTAGTGGTGCTCAGGATTGCATCCAAGGCCTCTTATGTGTTAACAAGCTCTCAGCTAAACATCCCAGCACCCCCCCTTTTTTTTCTCCCCTCAAGGCAGTATCTACTGTAGCCCAGGGCCGACCTGGAACTCAGTGGATCTAGCACCAGGCTGGCCTTGAACTCATGATGATCCTTCTGCTTCAGCCTGGGTCTAAAGGTGTGCACTGCCATGCCCATTTTTTTAAAGTTTGTATTATTTATTTTGGTTTTTCAAGGTAGGGTTTCACTGTGGCTCAGGCTGACCTGGAATTAACTATGTAGTCTTAGGGTGGCCTCGAACTCACGGTGGTGATCCTCCTACCTCTGCCTCCCGAGTGCTGGGATTAAAGGCTTGTGCCACCATGCCCGGCTTGCCTTGTCCATTTTGAAATAGGGTCTCACTAAGTTGTCCACACTGTCCTTGACTCTGTAGTTTGGGCAGACTTTGATCTTGTGATCCTCCTGCCTGGTGAGCAGGTGGTGTTATAGGCTGGGTTTGAGGCTGCCTTTTTACAGTGTTTTGTGCTTCTGTCACTGTCTTGTTTCAGTTAAGATATGCTTCGTCCTGAGAGGATAGTTTTGGAAGGTAGAAAGACCTCTTTAGAAATATATGAAACATGGAGGCTTTAGTTTTCTGCCTTTGATTGTAGGAAGTTTTTTATATTTCTGTTTCTTAACTGGCATTTTAAAGTAGATCTCCCCTCTTCCCCACACCAAGTGAGTGTTGGGGATTGGATGTTCTCCTTATACTTGTACAGCAAGCGCTTTTACCCACTGAACCAACCATTTCCCTGGCCCTTTCAGTGGCCTTTTGTTTTTGTTTTTGTTTTTGGAGGTAGGGTCTTGCTCTGACCTGGAATTCACTATGTAGTCTCAGGATGGCCTTGAACAATCCTACTCTGCCTCCCAAGTGCTAGGACTAAAGGTGTGTATCACCACGCCTGGCTTTTAAGTGGCAGTTTTGTTTAGCATATTAGTGTACTAAGTCAGTTTGTCACTACTGAAGCATTTTTAGTGTTCACATTTGGGAAAGGATAAGGAAAGTCCGTACTGTCCCACTGTCTCCAGAAGTGGCATGTCCTTGCTAGACAGTAAGTGCTTATCCCAACTGTAGATTTAAAACTTTTAAATTGGTGCCAGCAAAATTTTCCAGGTTAAAAGAATCTGATTTTAGTTTCATGTCATGAGTACGGTGCTTAGCCACACTGTCCTTGTCCTGATAACAGTGGAGACTCTTGGATCTAGTTGCACCTTTCTTTTCCATAGATGTGCTAGTGTTGAAGGGGGTAGTGAGTGAAAAATCCTGCTTGAGCAGACACTGGTGGTGGGCTCCCAAGCTTGGTGGTGGCTTGCTTTCTGTATTGCAGTAAAACCACAGAGGGCATCTTTGGCTCTGGGTTTAACAATTCAGCTGTCTTCTCTGACCTGTGGTCTTTTTTCTCCTCTCCCTTACCCTTTCCCGATAGTGTGGAGTGAGGGAGCATTCTTCCTCCTTCCTACTCCCTCTGTGATCCACCTTCCTTTTTACCCTGCCCTGCGGCGGCTCCGCCCCTTACCTTCATGGACGACTCAGAGGTGGAGTCGACCGCCAGCATCTTGGCCTCTGTGAAGGAACAAGAGGCCCAATTTGAGAAGCTGACCCGGGCGCTGGAGGAGGAACGGCGCCACGTCTCGGCGCAACTGGAACGCGTCCGGGTCTCACCACAAGATGCCAACACACTCTTGGCCAACGGCACCCTCTCCCGTCGGCATCAGGTAACCCCTCTCTCCACCAGACCTGGAGGTAGGACTTAGGCATGGTCCCAAGAGGCTGTGACCTTTAGTGAGAAGCTAGGCTTTCCTTAGGGATAGGCTATCTAATTCCCATATTCTATGATGAGTTTTTTTTCCCCCCAGGAATTTGAAGAGATAAAGGAATACCCATGCAGAGCTGAGTTGGCTGGACTTTAGAAGCACCATGTCACTTCCTGTTTTTGTTGCAGTGGGTTTTCTAGATAGGGATGCAGTTCTAGAAATGGTAGTGTCGTTTGGAGTTTTACTGGAGTCTCTTGACTGTTTTCTCTGAAATACATTTTTCTTGGTGTCAAAAATCTAGAAATTAGCTGGGTGTGCAGGTTTACGCCTTTAATCCCAGCACTTGGGAGGCTGAGGTAGGAGGAGCTCAGTGAGTTCAAGGTCAGCCTGGGCTGCAGAGTGAGTTCCAAATTAGCTTGAGCTAGAGCGAGACCCTGCTTCAAAAAACAAAAACAAAACAACAGACTTCTATGTTATACCCACCTAGTGGTTGGGGACGTTGGGCATTTTGTGCACCTGGGGTCTGGTCTGTAGATTGTGTATCCTGTTCTGTATTGTCCTTGCATGCTCTTTGTTGGCTGTGTAAATCATGTCTTGAAGGATGGCATCATTGTTAATTCGTGGTTAGGGGTGGAGAGGGAACATCATTATTAAATAATAAAAAATAAAAAAAAATGAAAATTAAATCATAATTTAGCCCAAATAACCATAGGAGCCAATGGGCTTTGGGTTGGCTGATTCTGTGATGTGACTGAGAGAGTTGTTAGAAATGAGAAGTAACTTGTGTAGTTTATATGTTTTATCTAGTCTGAGATTTTATCAGTATGTGTGCACATACACACACACACACAGTCACGCCTGGCTGTAGACATTACTTGATATATAGCATCTATCGAGGTCCTTAGGTGAGAACTAGAACACTGCTTATAACTGATAGTATATCTTACTGATTGCTTGCTTATTCATTTATTTATCTTGTGGTGCTAGGGTACCTTACACATTCTTGACAAATGCTCTACTGTTGAGCTACATAAGAGACTTACTGACTGACTGACTGACTGTCTACCTGTGTGGAACTGAGGATGGAACTCAGGGCCTTGTGCATGCTAGGTATTTGTTTTGCCACTGAGCATAATTCCAAGCTCCTTGAGGTTTTGAGGACAAGGTCTTACTATGTATCTTAGGCTGCTCTCAAATTCATGATTCTCCTGCCTTTGCTTCCTGAGGGCTGGGATTATAGGCATGTGCTATCATACCTAGCTGCCTGTTTAATATTTTAAGATATGGTAAGTCTGTCATGCTGAGGAGCCTCACAATAAGGTGAGAAGACAGAATTCCAGTTGGGGACAATCAGGAATATGAGAGAGGCTGTGTGTGTACAATTAGGATTTGGGATGAAATATCTTGAAAGGAGAACAGGACTGCTCAGCCTTAGAAGTGGTGGGGAATCCCAGGATTTATGTGGTTTTTCTCTCCTACTGTCTATTTTTAACTTCTGTTCAGCAATGAAACCACACCCTTCCTTCTTCCTGAAAGTAATGTTTAACTTCCTTTCCCTTAGTATTATACTCTATGTAAAGGGGCGGAGTCTCCCAAGGCAGTTGGATCTCATTGTATTCTACTGGGAGAGGAGCAAAGATTTTTTTTTTTTTTTTTTTCAAGGTAGGGTCTCACTCTAGCCCAGGCTGACTTGGAATTTAGTATGTAGTCTCAGGGTGGTCCTGAACTCATAGTGATTCTCCTATCTCTGCCTCCCAAGTGCTAGGATTAAAGGCGTGTACCACCATACCAGGCAAGAAATGTATTTTTTTAAAAAAAATATTTAATTAATTTTTAGAGAGAGAGAATGGGTACACCAGGGCCTCCAGCCACTGCAAACAAATTCCAGATGCATGTGCCCCCTTGTGCATCTGGCTAACGTGAGTCCTGGGGAATTGAGCCTTGAACCAGAGTCCATATGCTTCACAGGCAGGCGCTTAACCACTAAACCATCTCTCTAGCCCAAGAAATGTATTTTTATGGGTATAATATCATTATATTATTTTTTGTTGCTTAAGACAGAGCAATTTAGAGGCATTCTAGAATATGTTTTGTAGCTGTAATTTGATTTAAAGACATTGACACTGTTCTTAAAGAGAATTGGAGTACTTGCTTCCCTCATATCTAGCTGGATTGGAAGTTTCCAAATGGTAGTAGAGCATGAAGATTCATAGGGCAATACAGAAGGCATTTGGAAACCCCTATTTTTGCTTTTTTAACTTTCCTTATATTCTTAGGGCTTTCCAAAAAGGTTGTATGTAGCTGACTCTGTATGTAGTTCAGCATGTAGTTTCTGATGGACAGTTACATATCCTTAAACAAAACTACTGACTCCAAAACCTGTATACTCTTGGGATGTTCATTCTTATGTTCCAGTCTACCAGAATTCTAGGCCTAATTCCAGTTTTGAACTATACACTAAAGAGTATTGTGGTTCTTTTGAGTATTGACACCAGGACTTCAGGCCACAAATGTCTTCTTGTAGGCCCATTTCCTATTTGGAAAAAAGACATTTGGGTGCAACACAGCAAAAGAAGGCCATAAGTTGAATTGTCAACTTGTGGGTTATTTTTCAGAACGGCCGGTTTGTGGGCGATGCTGACCTTGAGAGACAGAAATTTTCAGATTTGAAACTCAACGGACCCCAGGTAAATCTGTTGATTTAAGGTCTGGGTGGTTTCATTGATGTTATTTCTTCCCTACCTTTATGAGAATATTGGTATTTTGTAAAATGCCAGGCACATCGTAAACACCCATTAATTCTTTCATTTAGGAAAGAAGGTATACCCCCAAAATATGTGACGTTTTGTTGATGATGATGATGATGATTATTAGTTTGGTTTTTCAAGGTAGGGTCGCACTCAAGTAAGTCTAGGCTGACCTGGAATTCACTATGTAGTCTCAGGCTGGCCTCCAACCCAAAATGATCTTCCTGCCTCGGCCACCTGAGTGCTGGGATTAAAGGTGTGCACCACAGACCTGCCAATTACTATTAGTATTTTTTGGTTTTTCGAGGCAGGGTCACACTCTATCCCAGGCTGACCTGGAATTCACTGTGTGGTTTCAGGGTAGCCTTGAACTCATGGTGATCTCCTACCTCTGCGTTGCTGGGATTAAAGGTGTGAGCCATCACCATTGGTTTTTATCATGACCTTCCTATTCCCTCACTTTTACTGTAATTTTGGGGAGGACATGATTCTGCTTTGTAGAAAACCTTACCTAAAATCTGACTGGACAGTATGTGAAAAGTAACAGAGCAGTCAGATGACGATTTACTGGGTCTGGTGGCCCAGGACTAAAATCCCAGCTACTGGGGAGGTGGACGTAGAAAGATTGAACTCCAGTGTAGGCCACTAATGATGTCTTTCAAAATAAAAAGTAAAACTAGACCTGAGGGTATAGCTCAATAGTAGAGCTCTTGCCTACCATGAATGAGGCCCTAGTTTTAACCCTAGGACTACAAAAACAAAACAAAACAAAAAAGGATTGGAGAAAAAAAAGGAGGATTTTTCCTTTGTATCTTAAAAATCTTTCTTGGGTTACCTCCATTTTTGAAGTATCACTCATGTATAGCTGTAACCAGTTAACACAGTTCATATTCAAGTAAGTGACCAGAACTGGGAAGTTAATCTGATGTCTCTGTTATTTGGATGTCAATGTGGTATAGTCAACTCGTTTCATGTTTGTTAAGTAATTAGAGCTGGAAAATTATATTAACTATCCTTTTATACAAGTTTAAAATGACAACTACCCTTTCTAAAAACCACACAGTCTATGGAAGATGCTGGATGAAGCCTCCCCATCTCCACAGGCAGGCACACGTGCTTATTAGATGGATGGTCAAGTCATACAGTTTTTTTAAAACAAAATTTATTTATTTGAGAGAAAGAGGTGGTGGGGAGAGGGAGGGAGGGAGAGAATGGGCACACCAGAGCCTCTAGCCACTGCAAGCCAACTCCAGACGCATGCACCACCCTGCCACCCTGTGCATGTAGCTTATGTGGGTACTGGGGAATTGAACCTGAGTTCTTAGGCTTTGCAGGCAAGTACCCTAACTGCTAAGCTATCTCTCCAGCCCAATACATAAAGTTTGATAGTAGCTTCATTCTTTTTCCTATTACAGGATCATAGTCACCTTCTGTATAGCACTATCCCCAGGATGCAAGAACCCGGGCAGATTGTGGAAACCTACACGGAGGAGGACCCTGAGGGAGCCATGTCTGTTGTCTCTGTGGAGACATCAGATGATGGGACCACTCGTCGCACAGAGACCACAGTAAGCTGAGATCCATATAGTGTCTTGAAGTGATAGATCTTCATAGTATCTGTAGGGAAGAGATTTGTCAAGGGCCAGTAATCTGTGCTGATGCCATGAAGTAAGTGATCTGGTTAAACAAAAGGTAAGGGAGATAGATGAAAATACAGTGGAATGGGAAGAGAGGTACTGTTAAGATCTGTAGAAACTTCCCTTTGAGGTTCAGTTATTACTAGGGCAAGTTTCTTGCTTAGGGACATCTATGGGATAGAAAAAAAGAAGGATGGCAGGCCACCAGATTTTTCTAAGTAAAGTGACCTAGACTCCTACTTACAGGTAGGGATTTCTTTTCTTCCTTTTTTTTCCCCTCACTCTAGCCCAGGCTGACCTGGAATTCACTATGTAGTTTCAGGCTGGCCTCAAATTTATAGTGATCCTCTTACCTCTTGCCTCCCAAGTGCTAGGATTAAAGGTGTGCAAAACCATGCCCAGCAGGGGTTTCTTTTCTTAGGATGGTCTAGAATTTGGGTGGGAGAGATGGCTCAGTGGTTAAAGGCACTTGCTTCCAAAGCCATCTCCCCTGGGTTCTGTTCCTCCAGTACCCCCTATAAAGCCAGGCACACAAAAGTGGTACATATGCCTGGAGTTCATTTACAGTGGCAGGAGCCAGTGGTATGCCTATACTCTCTCTTAAAAAAATGAAAAGCTAAAGCCGGGTGTGGTGGCTTATGCCTTCAATCCCAGCACTCGGGAGGCAGAGGTAGGTAGATTGTGAGTTCAAGGACACCCTGAGACTACATAGTGAATCCCAGGTCAGCCTAGGCTAGAAAGTGATACCCTACCTCAAAACAAAACAAAAAAACCAAAAAAGAAAACAAACAACAATCTTCTCGGCCTTTTGGCTAAGATCAAGTGTAGAAAACAAACAAATAAAAAATCAAAAGATAGTCAGGCTTGGTGCCTTTAATCCCAGCACTATACAGTGGATTCCTGGTCAGCCTGGGCTAGAGCAAGACCCTATTTCGGAAATCCCCCCCCCCAAAAAAAAAAGGAATGGTCTGGAATTTAAGTTTATGTACTTCATTTCTTTCAATAGTTTTTCTTTTTCTCATTCCTTAACCGAAGGTCAAGAAAGTTGTGAAGACTGTGACAACACGGACAGTCCAGCCAGTCGCTATGGGACCAGACGGGCTGCCTGTGGATGCCTCATCAGTTTCCAACAACTATATCCAGACTTTGGGTCGTGACTTCCGCAAGAATGGCAATGGGGGACCTGGTCCCTACGTGGGGCAAGCAGGCACTGCCACCCTCCCTAGGAACTTCCACTACCCTCCAGATGGATATAGCCGTCACTATGAAGATGGGTATCCAGGTGGCAGTGACAACTATGGCAGTCTTTCCCGGGTGACCCGCATTGAGGAGCGTTATAGACCCAGCATGGAAGGCTACCGGGCCCCTAGTAGACAGGATGTCTATGGCCCCCAGCCCCAGGTTCGGGTAGGTGGGAGTAGCGTGGATTTGCATCGCTTTCATCCAGAGCCGTATGGGCTGGAGGATGACCAGCGCAGCATGGGCTATGATGACCTAGATTATGGCATGATGTCTGATTATGGCACTGCCCGTCGGACTGGGACACCTTCTGACCCTCGCCGACGCCTCAGGTAGGCAAGAAGGGAAGGCTTTTCCCTCTCCTAAGGACTTTTAGGAATCAAAGACACTTAAGGCTTCTCTCCCTCTCTGTTTTTCATGGAAGGCTACCCTGTTTTTCCTTTTTCTAATTTCAGATTAATTTGCTGCATTATTCTTTTCTGTTATGCATTTCATAGATTGTAATTATGGAAAACTTTTTTTTTTATATTGAGGAGTAAAATAGGGCCTTGTGCATGCAGGCAAGCACTCTACCACAGAGCTATATACTCAGTTCCCCTTTTAATTTTTTTTTTTTTTTCGAGGTACGGTCTCACTCTAGCCCAGGCTGATCTGAAATTCACTATGGAGTCTCAGGGTGGCCTCGAACTCATGGCAATCCTCCTACCTCTGCTTCCCAAGTGCTGGGATTAAAGGCGTGCACCACCATGCCCAGCTTAATTTTTATTTTAAAAAATATTTTAGGAATTTATTTATTTGTTTAATAGAAAGAAGCAGATAGTGTGAGTATTGGAGCATCAGAGCTTCCTGCCACTGCAAACCAGCTACAGATACATGCACCACTTTGTGCATCTGGCTTTATGTGGCTACTGGGGAATTAAACCCTGGCCATCAAGCTTTGCAGGCAAGTGCCGTAACCACTGAGCCATCTCTCTAGCCCCTTATCTTTTTTTTTTTTTTTTTTTTTTGTGGTAGGGTCTCACTCTAGCTCAGGCTGACCTGGAACTCACTGGGTATTCTCAGGGTGGCCTCGAACTCACAGTGATGCTCCTACCTCTGCCTGCCAAGTGCTGGGATTAAAGACGTGTACCACTATGTCCAGATTAATCACTTAGGTTTTAAAATTTATTTATTTGCAAGCTGAGGGAGACAGAGGGAAAGTGAGTGAGAGAGATGAGATGGGATAGGGAGAGAGAGAGAGAGAGAATGGGTGTGTTGGGGCCTCCAGCCCCTACAGATGAACTCCAGAAGCATGTGCTACCTCATGCATCTGGCTTACATGGGTCCTGGGGAATTGAACCTGGGTCTTTAGGTTTCACAGGTGAGCACCTTAACCACTAAGCCATTTGTCCAGTTTTGGTTTTCATATTGTAAACAGTCTTAGTTCTAGAGTTGTACAAAAATCAGGTTTGACTCTGGGCTGCAAACAGGTCTGTGTTAGGCCAAAAATAAGGGGTGATTTATAGTTGTCTTCATGGTAGCTGTTGCTGAATTTGTGTATATAGGGGGTCATAACCTTCTAAAGCAAATGCCTTGCTACTTCCCTTAGATATTAGGTTGTATTGGCTAGGAGTAAACTGGATTGGGCTGGGAACAAGGGTAGAGGCCCCATTATCTAAAGCCTGGGTGAGTCACTCACCTTTCAGATGTCTTGGTTAGCTCATCCAACTTCCCATGTGACTCACTTTTTATTCCTGAAGGGTCACCAGACCTGAGCTGGTGCAGCCTAGAGCAGTAGATAACAGCTATGATTGGAGCAGTCTGCCTAGGGTGTGGGCTCTAGTACAAGTCTACTTTTTCTGACTTCCTCATTAGTAAAGAGTGATTAGACCCAGATGGGTGTGGATGGCTAGGCCCTTCTCTGCTGTGCCTAGCTATAGCAGTTAACAGAAAGAGAGTTTGGGGCTTGGTTCTTGGGTTTGTTCCAGGGTGGTGTTGGACTTAGAAACCTGCTAGACTAGCAAGAACCTTGGCAGCTTCCTGTTAGGAGTCTAGGAGAGCAATGCAAGGTCAAACTAACACAGTGAGGCAGTGATTAGTGGAAAGAACACTGAACTTGCTGGGCGTGGTGGTGCACTCCTTCAATCCCAGCACTCGGAAGGCAGAGGTAGAAGGATCGCCGTGAGTTCGAGGCTACCCTGAGTCTTCATAGTGAGTTCCAGGTCAGCCTGGACAAGAGTGAGACCCTACCTCGCAAAACAAAAAACAAACAAACAAACAAACAAACAAACAAACAAAAAACAAAACAAACAAAACAACAACAACAAAAAGAACACAGAACTTGAACTTGAAGACCTTGGTTCTGGTTGCACCTCTGCCACCACTTGTATAACCTAAACCAAGTCCTTTGATCTTTTGGGCACAATGTGATTATAAAGTGAAAGAAGGAATCTTGATCCTCTGATATTTAAAAAAAAAAAAAGGAAATACAAGATAGATTTCAAATAATGGTTCCTTTCCTGAGTGACTGAAATCAAGTCACATCAGTTATTTTTAATTGCTTATCTAAATAAAAAAGGAAAAAAAAAACATGCTCAGCTCACTGCTTGAAGCACCTAGAAAGCACACCATTCACTTTTGAAGAACCCTTGTTAATGTTTTGGGACATCCCTTGAACTTTTTTCTGTAAACATGTCCATTTCTCCCTCATTGAAATGAAATTTGGGGGCTGGAGAGATGTCTTAGCAGTTTTTTGCTTACAAAACTTGCTTTACAAAGCCTAACTACTAGAGTTGGATTTCCCCAGGACCCACTTAAAGCCACATGCAGAATGGCGCATATGTCCTGAGTCCATTCGCAGTGGCTGGAGGCTCTAGTGTGTGCCCATTCTCTCTTACTATCTCTGCTTGAAAATAAATAAATATTTAAAAAAAAATTGGGGGCTATGAGACTCAGTGGATAAAGAACTTGCTATTCAAGGATGAGCACTTGAGTTCAATTCCCCAGATGTAGAGCCAAATGCTGCAGCCTGAGCGTCCCAGTGAGCTTGTGATGAGAAAGGGAGGTGGAAACAGAATTCTCAGAACCTTTTGTGGGCCAGCTAGCCTGTCTAATGCAGTAGTGAACAGCCAGACACACTGCCTCAAACAAGGTGGAAGGCTCTGACTTGTATATACAATGTGCTGTGTGTGCATATGTTCTTTCATACTTGCACATTGGACACACAAATGAAAAAAAAAAATTTTTTTCCCCATGTACTGCTTAGTAGCCTGCTTTATTCCCTCCCTCCACCTTGTAGTGTCTCACTCTGGGCCAGGCTGACCTGGAATTTGTCTCAGGGTGGCCTCAAACTCATGGCAGTCCTATTTCTGCCTCCCAAGTGTTGGAATCAAAGGTGTGCACCATCATGTCTGGCTAGTAGCCTGTTTTCTTTTTAAATCGTCAAAGTTTTTTTTTTTTTTTTAATTTTTATTTATTTATTTATTTGAGAGTGACAGAGAGAGAGAAAGAGGCAGATAGATAGAATGGCCACGCCAGGTCCTCCAGCCACTGCAAACAAACTCCAGACGCATGCGCCCCCTTGTGTATCTGGCTAATGTGTTTCCTGGGGAGTCTAGCCTTGAACCGGGGTCCTTAGGCTTCACAGGGAAGTGCTTAAATACTAAGACATCTCTCCAGTCCCAGTAGCCTGTTTTTTAAAATGGAACTGTATAACTTGTTCCTTTTATGTCAATGATATTTTATATTAGTGATCCCCCAACTGTGATTTGTCCCTCTGTTAAATGGTCACTGTTGATACCTGTGAGATGGCTTACTTTGAGTGTTTAGTGACAGTGGGAATGGCTTTATTTAGCAACAGTCTTGTTTGAAGCATCTCACACAATAGATTTTGCCTTTCTCCTGTAGAAGCCAGAGTAAGATGAGCTCACAAATAATGGGGCTCTTCCTTTCTGGTGGTTATGAATAAATAATAATGTGACAGCTTCGCCCTCTAGTGGATGTTGATAGTACTGAAGCAGGAAAGATTGCCTCCTATTTGACTTGACCTTCAGTTCTCTCTGATCCTTGTAGTAGAGCATCCCAAATTTAGTATTGGCCAGTAGACTCCATTTTGACAAAATTGGAAGTGCTCAGAAATTGGAAGATGGAGAGGGGACTTGGGAGATGGCTTAATGGTTAAAGGCACTTGCCTGCAAAGCATGATAGCCCAGGTTCAATTCCTCAATACCCACATAAAGCCAGACACACAAAGTGGCACATGTGTCTGGAGTTTATTTGAAGTTACAGGAGGCTGTGGTGTGCCTATACTTTTCTCCCTCCCTTTCTCTCTTTCTCTTTCTCAGATAATAAATAAAAATATGGCCAGGTATGGTAGGACATGCCTTTAATCCCAGCTCTTCAGAGGCAGAGGTAGGAGGATCGTCATGAGTTCATGAATTCAAGGCCACCCTGAGACTATGTAGTGAGTTCCAGGTTAGCCTGGGCTCAAGTGAGACCCTACCTCGAAAGACCAAGAAAAAAACAAACAACAATAACAAAACAACCAACCACTCCCCCCCCAAAATAAAAGAAATTAGAAGATGAAACTTCTCAAACATACTTGAGTAGTAGATGTGACCTTGGGACAAGCCATGAATTAATGTTCAAGCTTGTACCTTAGTACCAGATGATGTAGCAAGACTTCTTTCTCTCTGCTTTTCTTTTTTTATTAAATTTTTAAAATTTTTATTAGCATTTTCCATTATTATTAAAAAAAATCCCATGATAATTCCCTGCCTCCCCACCCCCCACACTTTCCTCTTTGAAATTCCATTCTCCATCATATTACCTCCCCATCACAATCATTGTACTTACATATATACAATATCAACCTATTAAGTACCCTCCTCCCTTCCTTTCTCTTCCCTTTATGTTTCCTTTTTAACTTACTGGCCTCTGCTACTAAGTATTTTCATTCTCACGCAGAAGCCCAACCATCTGTAGCTAGGATCCACATATGAGAGAGAACATGTGGCGCTTGGCTTTCTGGGCCTGGGTTACCTCACTTAGTATAATCCTTTCCAGGTCCATCCATTTTTCTGCAAATTTCATAACTTCATTTTTCTTTACTGCTGAGTGGAACTACATTGTATGAATGTGCCACATCTTCATTATCCACTCATCAGTTGAGGGACATTTAGGCTGGTTCCATTTCCCAGCTATTATAAATTGAGCAGCAATAAACATGGTTGAGCACGTATTTCTAAGTAAATGAGATGAGTCCTTTGGATATATGCCTAGGAGTGCTATAGCTGGGTGCTTTTCTTTTTCTTTTTTCTCCAGTTAGGGTCTTGCTCTAGCCCAGGCTGACCTGGAATTTACTATGCAGTTTCAGGGTGATCTTGAACTCACAGCAGTTCTCTTCTGTCTGCCTCCCAAGTATTGGGATTAAAGGTGTATACCACCACATCTAACTTCTTTTCTTTTTTTTTTTTTTTTTTTCAAGGTAGGGTCTTGCTCTAGTCCAGGCTGACCTGGAATTCACTATGTAGTCTCAGGGTGGCCTGGAACTCATGGTGATCCTCCTACCTTTGCCTCCCAAGTACTGGGATTAAAGGCGTGCGCCACCACAACTGTCCTTCCCTTCCTTTCCCTTCTTTCCTCCTCCTTTCCCTGTTTTCCTCTTCCATCCCCTTCTTTCCTCCTCCCTTCCCTTCCTCCCCCCCCCCCCTTTTTTTTGAGGTAGAGTCTAGTCCTAGCTAAAAAGGCCCTCTATAGTCTCAGGCTGGCCTGAAACTCACATTGATTCTCCTATCCCTGTCCTCGCCCCCCAGTGCTGGGATTAAAGGTGTGCGCCACCACGCCCGGCTTCCTGCCTGTTATTTTCTGAATCAACAAAATTCATTACGAGAAAAAAGAGTAGTTTTAATCTCATTGTAGGTTGCCTATAAAGTTTGAAAATTGGACCTGGCTCAACAGATAAAGGCACTTGCTTGCAAAGCCTGCTGGACCATGTTTAATTCCCCAGCAACCATGTAAAAGCCTGATGCACAAAGTGGTATATGTATCTGGAGTTTGTTTGTTTGCAGCAGCAAAAGGTCCTGGTGCATCTATGCTTTCTCTCTCTTGCAAGTAAAATAAATAAATAAATAAATAAATAAATAAATAAATCAGCCTACCATGTGTAAAATGAAGAGGATAGGATTTCTGTAGTAAATTTGGGGTTAGTCCTTCCTTGAAGATGAGGGTAATAGGAACACTCAAGAAAGTAGACTTAACTGCTTGATTCTTTGTTCTTCCAAAACTTTGCAGGAGCTATGAAGACATGATTGGTGAGGAGGTGCCATCGGATCAGTACTATTGGGCTCCTTTGGCCCAACATGAGCGGGGAAGTTTAGCAAGCTTGGATAGTCTGCGCAAGGGAGGGGCCCCACCTCCCAACTGGAGACAACCTGAGCTGCCGGAGGTGATTGCCATGCTGGGATTCCGCTTGGACGCCGTTAAGTCGAATGCAGCTGCCTACCTGCAGCACTTATGCTATCGCAATGACAAGGTGAAGACTGATGTTCGAAAGCTCAAGGGCATCCCAGTGCTGGTGGGATTGTTAGACCACCCAAAAAAGGAAGTGCACCTTGGAGCATGTGGAGCTCTCAAGAATATCTCTTTTGGGCGTGACCAAGATAACAAGATTGCAATAAAAAACTGTGATGGTGTTCCTGCCCTTGTAAGACTGCTCAGAAAGGCTCGTGATATGGACCTTACTGAAGTCATTACTGGTGAGTTCTAGATCTGAAGAAGTTGCTTGGGAGTCACTATTACTTCCTAGAATTAAAGAGCTAGAGGGATTGCCCTTTAGCTGTTGACTTTAGGTTGTGAAATGGTGACCTTTGGTTCAAATCCACCTCATAGATTTATTTAGGTAACACAGGGTTAAAAAATCATTTGCTAGTGCTTAAAATTCTTCATGGTAGCTTCTGTTAGGTGTGGGGAAGTCTGAGGGAATTAAATCTGTTTCTCGCTACCAGCACTTGGTCTGAGCTGATTTGAGGGCCTGTGTTCTTCAGTTTGCAGCAATCTCCAATACATTCTGTTATTTCTGACCAATGTCTGTCAAAAAGGAAGATGTTTCCCACTCATGTGGAAGCGGCATGTCAATGCCATTTACCCACACATAGTGTTATAATTTGTTCTAAATATCTGCCTGCCTTGACTCATCTGCCTGGTCTATGTAGAACTTGTGATCCTAGCTTTATTTAGAATAGTAATTTTCCAGATTGTGGGTAGTGATCCATTAGTGTGAAATGAACAAAATTTTGCGGGTCATAATCGTCATTCTAGAGATAGAAAAAGAAATACTATAGATGATTAGTTTCCAATTGGGAGAGATTTTGGCTCCCAGAGAACATCTGCAGTATTGAAGTTGGGTTTGATTGTGATAATTTGAAGTGGAGTAGTGAATGCTCTTGGCATCCGGTGAACAAAGCTAAGACTCCTGGTAAACAGAATATCTAAAAATGGGCAGGACAGCTTCCTGTAATAAAAGATTATGTGACCTAAAGTAACTGTTGCTGGGTGGAGAACCTGATGTAGATTATTGAGCATTGCTTATCCTGTTGTGATCTGTGTGTTTGTATTGAACTAGAGCATAAAATATATATGTTAGCATGGGACATAAACAGAAGCACAGAGTCATATGGGCTCCACAAAGGACACATATTTGATTGTTGAGGAACAATAGAAGGAATGGAATAGTGGGTTCTCTCTGATATTCTCCAAGCACTATCTTGAGTACTGGTAAGCTCTTTAAATTGTTCCTGACAGGAACACTGTGGAATCTCTCATCTCATGACTCAATCAAAATGGAGATTGTAGACCATGCACTGCACGCCTTGACAGATGAAGTGATCATTCCACATTCTGGTTGGGAGAGAGAACCTAATGAAGATTGTAAGCCACGCCATATTGAGTGGGAGTCGGTGCTCACCAACACAGCCGGCTGCCTTAGGTAAGTGAAGGTTTATATGAAAATAGACTGAATTTTTACTGGGTCTGGTGGTATAGACCTGTAATCCAAGATACTCCAGAGGTAATAGTTCATAGCCTGTGTGTACACTACAGAGTGAGTCCAAGGTTTGTTGGATAACTTTGTAAGACTCTGTCTCAAAAAAAAAAAAAAAAAAAAAAGGTAGTATAGTGCTTATTTGGCATCCACAAGGCTCTAGATTTTATCTTTAGTACTATATACCCCCTAAAAGAAAAAGATTAAATTTTGATGATTGATATCTTTTCTTAAAAAAAAAGAAAGTTTTTTTTTTTGTTGTTGTTGTTTTGTTTTGTTTGTTTTTGGAGGTAGGGTCTCCTTGTAGCTTAGGCTGACCTGGAATTCACTATGTAGTCTAAGACTGGCCTTGGATTCACAACGATTCTCCTACTTGTGCCTCCTGAGTGCTAGGACTAAAGGTGTATGCCATCATGCCTGGCCTTTTTTTTTTTTTTTTTTTTTTTAAGATAGGGTCTCACTGATACTGGGGAACCCATCAGGCATTGCAAGCAAGCACATTTAACTACTGAGCCATCTCTCCAGCCCCCATCATTTATTATTTTAAACATTTTATTTATTTGAGAGAGAAAAAGAGGCAGATGGATAGAAAGAGAGAATGGGTTCCTCTAGCCACTGCAAATGAAGTCGACACATGCACCACTTGTGTATCTAGCTTATGTGGGGACTGGGGAGTTGAACCTGGGCTTAGGCTTTGCAGGCAAGTGCCTTAACCGCTGAACCCATCTCTCCAGTCGGTCATCATTATTATCTTTAAGACAAAGTCTTGCTTTGTAGTCTAATTTGGCCTTGAACTCTTTTTTAAAAATTTTTTTTTATTATTTATTTCTTTGATAGAAAAAGAGGGGAAGAGAGTGAGCATGGGGACACCAGGGCCTCCAGCCACTGCAAACGAACTCTAGATGTGTGCACCCCCTTGTGCATCTGGCTAATGTGGGTCCTGGGAAATTGAACCTGGGTCCTTTGGCTTTGCAGGCAAATGCCTTAACCACTAAGCCATTCCTGTATTCCTGGCCTTGAACTCTTGATTCTCCTACCTCAGCCTCACAAGTGTTGGGATTATAGTTATGAGCCACCACACCTGGCCCTCTCCTCCCCTCCCCTCTCCTCTGTTCCTTTCCCCTTCCTTTCTTTCCCCTCCTATCTTTCCTCAGGGTCTCACTCTAATTAGCACCCAGGCTAATCTGGAACTCACTCTGTAGCCCAGGATTTTCCCAAACTCATGGTAATTTCCCTACTTCTGCCTCTTGACTTCTGGGATTAAAGATGTGGCCCACCACACTTGGCCAGTGGACTTTTTTCCCCTCCCTGAGATAGGGTCTCACTTTGGTCCTGGCTGACCTGGAACTCACTCTGTAGCCAGGCTGGGCTTGAACTCACAGCGATCCTCTTACTTCTGCCTCCTCAGTGCTGGATTAAAGATGTGCACCATCATACCTTGCTAGTGTACATGTTTAATCCTGACTCCATGGGCTTACAAATTGATCATACTGTCAGTCAGTTTTGTCTCAAGTGTAGAGCCTTGTTTGTAATAGGTATTGATTATAGTGAATAGAAAAGGTTGGTGTTGGGATATTTATGAGAGACCTTCTGAATTTGAGTCATTTTTGGCACCTTCTGGTTCCCCTCAGGAATGTAAGCTCAGAGAGGAGTGAAGCTCGCCGGAAACTCCGGGAATGTGATGGCTTAGTTGATGCCCTCATTTTCATTGTTCAGGCAGAGATTGGGCAGAAGGATTCAGACAGCAAGGTAAGTTAATAGCTGAGTGAATTTCATTCACTGCATGTATGAGGTACCTGTAGTTCAGACCTACCACTTCAAGCTCCCAGATAATGTGAAATAGTTATGCCAGTCCCTTCTTAGAGTAGACATTCAGTTGAAAATAGTTTTCTTCAGAATTTCTTTCACATATGTATTAAAGCTGCTTAGTAGTCTTCAAAGATTATAATTTTTTCTTTAAATTAAAAAATATTTTTAATTATTTGAGAGAGAGAGAAAGAGGCAGAGAGAGGGAGAGACAGAATTGGCATGCCAGGGCCACCAACGACTGCAAACAAACTCCAGATGCAGGTACCCCCTTGTGCATCTGGCTTATATGGGTCCTGGGGAATGGAACAGGGGTCCATTGGCTTTGCAGGCAAATGCCTTAACCACTATCTCTCTAGCCCTAGATTGTATGTTTTCTAAGTAGGGAAAAGAGTGGCCTAAGTTTTGGAGCCACACACCAAATAATAGCAGGAGCCATTCTGTATCTATAATTAGACCTTCTGTTAGCCTGAAGATACAGGATTTTGGGAAGCATGGGGTGCTGAAGAGGCATCCTAAGAGATGATTGATTGGTCCAGTGTTTATTTTTTGTTTTTTTGAGGCAAGGTCAATAGACTGGCTTTAAAAAAAAAATGTTTGTTTTTTTTAAGTCTGAGAGAGCAAGAGAGAGAATTGGTACACTAGGTCCTCCAGCCAGTGTAATCAAACTTAAGACGTTTATGCCACCTAGTGTCATGTGTGACCTTGTATGCTTGTGTCACCGTGTGCATCTGGCTTACGTTGTACCTGGAGAGTACAACATGGGTCTTTAGGCTTCACAGGCAAGCGCCTTAAACAACAAGCCATTTCTTCAGCCCAAGCTGTGCATTTTAAGGTTGATATTTTATTGGCAACTTATACTTCCTTGGAAATCACCATAGGCATTGTTTTCTCCTATTGAATTTTTTGCCATACATCCCTAAGCTTGTGGAGAACTGTGTCTGCCTCCTTCGGAACTTATCCTATCAAGTTCACCGGGAAATCCCACAGGCAGAGCGTTACCAAGAGGCACCTCCCAGTGTTGCTAACAATACTGGGCCACATGCTGCCAGTTGCTTTGGGGCCAAGAAGGGCAAAGGTGAGTTGTAATTCCTGCTCTGTAGTGTGGAATAGGAAAAGAAAGGAACATTTAGCTTTAGGTACTTGCAAACAGTATGGGGGTCTGTCTTTTTGCTCTGTTGCTGCTGCTTCCCTTACTTTGTCTGCTTTGTGGTGGAAATGGCGGCGGCGGCGGCGGCTTTAGCTGTGGTGGTGGACCTGGGAGTGTGGCAGTCCTGGTGGTGGAGGCGGTGGTGGCATATCAGTGTATGGGGCAGTTTAAGACAAGAACTCAACTAACATGGGGCCTTCTTCCCCATTCCTCCTTTGTGTTTCTTCTCTGTGCTTTCCTGCTTACTTGCCCATGATGCTGTTGACATCTTTCTCCTGCATTCACTTCCTTCATTTCTCTCCTCTGCTTTCCGCCTTGGTGATGCACTGGAAGATGAGTGGTTCTCCAGAGGTGAGTGGATTCTTTTAAGGCACTTGTCTTATTCTAATTTGCATGTTTGGTTTTCCCTTCTCAAATGTTTCCTTGCCTAACCCTTCCCTGTGAATGCATGCAGGAAAATTCAGTTGAGAAAAAGCAGATACAAATTTAGCTCTCTTAGCTCTTGGGTAATGGCATGCTGTTTCTGGGGGCAGTCTCTGTTATCAGAACTCAGGTCAGCAGCAGCAAGAGTTGTCCTTGTACCAGTCTATTGCTGGGCTTTGTCCTTGTTTCTGCCTAGCCCCTGCTGGGACAGGTGTGAGTGGGGCTTCCTTTCTTTTGCCCCTTTTGATGCATCTCTGATCTGAAGATTCTGACTGAAGGATGAAAAATATGTCAGTTGGAATTTTACCTTCCATGAACTTTTCACACTTGTTCTCCCTGCTTTCTTTCCCATGTCTATAGGTAAAAAACCCACAGAGGATCCAGCAAATGATACAGTGGATTTTCCTAAAAGAACTAGTCCTGCTCGAGGTAAATATCCTTTTTTCTTAGCTTCTAAATGTCTCATAAACACAGTCCACAGGTCAGGTAGACATATCTGGTCATGGTGACAGCATGCTTTATCAGTGTGTTCACTATTCTCGTGACTTAAGGATTTGAAGTGATGGTGAAGATATTAGGAAAAACTTACAAAGGACTGCTTGTTAAGGCAGGGTTTTAATTACTTGAGGATTGGATAAGGTCCTGATGGTAGTCTGAAGGAAGAAACTAAGCTGGGCATGGTGCCTTCTTGCCTCTAAACCCAGTATTTGGGAGGCTGATGCAGGATGATTGCTGTGAGTTCAAGCCCAGCCTGGGCTAGAGTGAAACCATGTCTCAAAAAAAAAAAGGGAGGAAGTTCCTAGAGAAATGGCTTGGTGGATAAAACACCACATTAGCTGGTGTACTTGAGTTCAATCCCCAGACTTCATGTACAAAGCAGGAAACCACGAAGGGCTTCTCTAATACCAGCATATAGTCCTGATGCTGATGGTGAGACAGGAGACAGAAACAGGACAATTTCCTAGAAGCCTGTGTTGATCATAGCAAAGTATAGCAGAGCAAGAATTCAGAGTAAGAAGCCCTGCCTCAAATGAGTTTCATAGCCCAGTACTGACCTCAAAGTAGTTCTCTGATCTCCACAGGGCACACTGTGGCATATATACACCTTTACTCACATGTATGTAGTCACTCACAAATATGCACATGCATGTGCAAATAAATTTTAAAAATCAGAGGATAATTAAAGGGTATGCTGGAAAGATAGCTTAGTTGGTAAAGTATATACCTTGGAAGCATGATGCATCAATCCCTAGAACTCAAACAAAAGAAAATGCCAAGCATGGTGTTATGTGCCTGTAACCTCAGTGCTGGGAAGGTACAGACAGGCAGACCCTTGGGTCTTACTGGCTGGTTAATCAAGCATCCTAAGGAAATTTCAGTGAGAGACCTTGTCTTTTAAAGGGTGAATGATGCCTGAGAAGGGTTATGTTTGAGCTCATTGCCTGGTCTCTACATCTACCTGCACACACATCCTCCCATCTTCATATGTAAAGACTTAGCTACTGAAAGTGGCCACTGCAGTTCTGGGGACTTAAACTTTACTGTTAGAAGAAGCTTCTTTACCACAGTTTAGATCTCTGGACCCATTGTATTAATGAATTTAAAGTATACAGCTCTCCATGAATTTGAAAAATGTAAATGTTAAATCTGCAGTAGTTTTTTACATTTAGTCATAGCCACTGTACGATGAATGGCTGAGTTACATTAGAAGTAATTCATCTGAGATGAGGCATCTTTTTAAATTTATTTATTCGGATGGAGAGAGAGAGAGAGAATATGAATGAAAATGAGAACAAGAACGCCAGGGCATCTAGCTACTACAAAAGAATACCAGATGCATGTACCACTTTGTGTTTTATGTGGGTACTAGGGAATCAAACTTGGGTCATTTGGTTTTGCAGGCAAGCACCTTAATTGCTGAGTCATCTCTCTAGCTCAGATGAGGCCTCTGAGTCTTAAGTGGTATTGATAGGCTAACTGAGTCTCCTGAGTGCTTGTGATAGAACCAAGGAAGCTGTGGAGTATGAGAACCAAAAAGGATGGAGAGAGAGGATTTGAATATATATGATGGAGTTGATGTCTCTTCTACTTTTGCCATAGGCTAATTGTTCTTAAGGTATGAGCTCAGCAAGGCATGGTGGTAATATTTGGCTGTAGTTCCAGAACTCAGGCAGAGCCAGGATGATGATGAGTTTGAATATAGCCTGACTTTGTAGTGAATTTCAGGCCAGTCTCAAAAACAAATCAACTGGGTATGGTGGCACATGCCTTTAATCCCAGCCCTCGGAAGGTAGAGGTAGGAGGATTACTGTGGGTTTGAGACCACCCTGAGAAGACTACATAGTGAATTCCAGGTCAGCCTGGGCTAGAGCAAGACTCTACCTTGAAAAACAAAACAAAACAAACAAACAAATGAAAAACTGAAAAATTCCTCCAGCTCTTCATGACTTTATCAGTCCTCTGGTTCTTGAGTGTCTGCTTCAGTTACTTTTATAATAGGTCTCATGTTTATGTAGGCATGCTCCTAAATTTAAATGTATTTTAAAAACATTTTAATTTTTATTTATTCATGTGTGTGTGAGGGGGGGGCGGGGAGGAGAAAGAATGGGAATGGGCACCCCAGGGCCTCTAGCCACTGCAGATGAACTCTAGCTGCAATTGCCACTATGTGCATATGGTTTACATGGGTACTAGGGAATTGAACCTGGTCCTTGGGCTTTGTAGGCAAGTGCCTTAACCACTAAGCTATCTCTAGCCCTTACATGCTTTTTTTTTTTTTTTTTTTTTTTTGTCTTTAAAGGTAGGGTCTTTCTCTAGCCCAGGGTCACCTGGAATTTGTCTCACACTAGCTTGGAATTTACAGCAATCCTCCTACCTCAGCCTCCTGAGTGCTGAGATTAAAGATATGCACCACCAAGTCCGGCTGTTAAATGCATTTTTAAAAACTCTGCTAAACTTTAGAAGATGCTGTGAATATC
This sequence comes from Jaculus jaculus, assembly GCF_020740685.1. NCBI lineage: Eukaryota > Metazoa > Chordata > Mammalia > Rodentia > Dipodidae > Jaculus > Jaculus jaculus. Next base: position 171,290,774 of record NC_059102.1, on the reverse strand, counting down.
ATTTTGAATTGGGAGTAGAGCTAAAGAAGCCCAGCAACAACAATGAAAGTCCAGATGTGGTGACACATGTGTGTAAGCCCTTCACTGAAAGAGGGTAAAGCAGAAGGAGTTACACAATAAGACCCTGTGTCAAAAGACAAAACAGATTGGGTGTGGTGACGTATGCCTTTAATACCAGCACTTGAGAGGCCAAGGTGGAGATCACCATTTGTTCAGTTTGATGCCACCCTGAGATTACAGGGTGAATTCCACATCAGCCTGGGCTAAACCCTACCTTGAAAAACCACAAGTAAATAAATAAGTAAGTAAGTAAACAAATAAAAGATATGAAAACACACTGGGCAGATGATTTAGTGGGTAAAAGCACTTGCTATGCAATCCATGATGACCTAAGTTAAGATCCCCAAGTAAAAGCTAGACACAATAGTACATGTATGTAATGCCAACACAGCCATGATGAGATGAGTGGCAAAGATTTATGGATCAGTTAGCCTGACTTATGCAGCAGTGGATATTAAGAGACCCTGTGTCAAACAAGGTGGAAAGTGAGGGCCTGTAGTACCCAAGGGTATCCTCTGACCTTTGTATATGCACCTGTACTCATACACAGAAGCATACACACACACATTAAAAAGCAAAACAAGCCGGGCGTGGTGCCGCACGCCTTTAATCCCAGCACTTGGGAGGCAGAGGTAGGAGAATCACTGAGAGTTCGAGGCCACCCTGAGACTACATAGTGAATTCCAGGTCAGCCTGAGCCAGAGTGAGACCCTACCTCGAAAAACAAACAAAAAAAAAAAAGGGGGGGGGCAAAACAAGGGGCTGGAGAGATGGCTTAGCAGTTAAGGTGCTTGCCTGCAAAGTGTAAGGACCCAGGTTCTATTCTTCAGGTCCCACGTTAGCCAGATGCACAAGGTGGTACATGCGCCTGGAGTTTGCAGTGGCTGGAGGTCCTGGCATGCCCATTCTCTCTGTCTGTCTGTCTCAAATAAATAAATAAAATAGATTTTTAAAAAAAAGTAAAGTAGGAGGATCACTGAGTTTGAGGCTAGCCTGAGACTATTAGGGTCTCACTCTAGGTCAGGCTGACTTGAAATTCACTATCTCAAAAAACCAAAAACAAACAAACAAACAAACAAGCAAACAAACAAAAGCAAAAATCCAAGGCATGGAGTCAACAAGCCTCTGAGTGGATAAGAGTTCAAGGAGTGTAATGATTAGGAACATGAATGCATCAGACTAAAGTAATAAGGCTGGACTCTGAAGAGCTAGAGCCCAGTTTACAGGTATTTCATTAGCTTTTTCTGCCTTCTTGCCCTTTCTTGTGCAGGCTATGAACTCTTATTTCAGCCAGAGGTGGTACGGATATACATCTCACTACTTAAGGAGAGTAAGACTCCTGCCATCCTAGAAGCCTCTGCTGGAGCTATCCAGAACTTGTGTGCTGGGCGTTGGACAGTGAGTACCTTTTTGAAAATGGATGGGAGATGGAAAATAGAGATAACTAGTTTGCTGCCATTTGTAAACTGTTTACCACTTTCCCTGTGCTTCCTAGTATGGCCGATATATCCGCTCTGCCTTGCGCCAAGAGAAGGCTCTCTCTGCCATAGCTGACCTCCTGACCAATGAACATGAGCGGGTAGTGAAAGCTGCATCTGGAGCACTGAGAAATCTGGCTGTGGATGCTCGTAACAAAGAGTTAATTGGTAAGGATTTGAACACAACTTGTGCTTCAACGTTTAGCATAGGCCTGGAAGCCAGCAATTGCTTAATCATTTATTTGTTAAAATCACTAAAGGGAGACCTGGCATGGTGGCACATACCTTTAATCTCAGCACTCAGGAGGCTGAGATAGGAGGATCGTTGTATGTTCAATGCCAGCCTAAGACTTACATAGTTGATTCCAGGTCCGCCTGGGCTAGAGCTAGACTCTATCTTGGAAAAAAAAAATCACTAAAGGGAAGGTGCCTGGCCCTCCATACTTTGTTTCTGAGTGTTGGTTCATAGTTTGATTTTGGGAAAAATAAGACATGATGATTCTTCAAAAATAGAACTAAGACCAACTATTATTAAGCATTGATGCTGTTGCTGGCCATTGTTAAGCAGTTCTCTTTTCTTTTTCTTTTTTTTTTAAATTTTTTTTTTTTGTTCATTTTTTAAATTAATTTATTTGAGAGTGACAGAGAGAGAGAAAGAGACAGAGAGAATGATTGAGAAATGGCGCGCCAGGGCTTCCAGCCACTGCAAACGAACTCCAGACACGTGAGCCCCCTTGTGCATCTGGCTAACGTGGGTCCTGGGGAACCGAGCCTCGAACCGGGGTCCTTAGGCTTCACAGGCAAGCGCTTAACCGCTAAGCCATCTCTCCAGCCCAAGCAGTTCTCTTTTCATTTACTCACTACCACTTTGCAGAGGTCCTTTTTGTTTTAAAAAAATTTTTATTTATCTATTTGAGACAGAGAGAGGAACAGAGAGTGAGTGAGTGAGAATGGGCCTCTAACCATTGCAAACGAACTCTAGATGCATGTGCCACCATGTGCATCTGGTTTATGAGGGACTAGGACAATTGAACCTGGGTCTTCAGGCTTCTCAAATGTCTTACTGCTAAGCCATCTCTCCAGCACCACCCCTTCCCCTCCTTTTTTTTGGTTTTTCAAGGTAGGATTTTACTCTAGCCCAGGCTGACCTGGAATTCACTATGGAGTCTCAGGGTGGCCTCAAACTCATAGTGATCCTCCTACCTCTGCCTCCCAAGGGCTTTTTTTCTTTTTAAATTTGGTTTTTCAAGGTAGGGTTTTATTTTAGCCCAGGCTGACCTGAAAACTGTGCACTACCAGGTTGGCCTTGAACGTACAGAGATTATTTTACCTGCCTCCTGAGGGCTGGGATTAAAGATGTCCTCTACCACACCCAGCCCCCCTTTTAATAATAGGATAAAGAAATAGGGTAAAATAAGTTAATTTATTTGTCCTGAGTTAATATAGTTAGTGAGAGAGTCCAGGGTTGTTTGTTTTTTTAAAATTATATTCATATGACTGTTCTCTTGCATTATTGCAATATTGAGCATTGCTTTTGACTATCTAAAAAGATTTCTACATATTTGACATGCAATGCTCATTTATATTGTTTGAATGTGATTGAAGAAAAAGAAGAAATGAAGGAAAGACAGTGAGTTCATGGTTCTTCTATGATCTTTCTTTGTCTTTTTAAAATTTTTTTTAAAACATTTTTTAAATTTTTATTTATTTATTTGAGAGCAACAGACAGAGAGAAAGACAGATAGAGGGAGAGAGAGAGAATGGGTGCGCCAGGGCTTCCAGCCTCTGCAAATGAACTCCAGACGCGTGTGCCCCCTTGTGCATCTGGCTAACGTGGGACCTGGGGAACCGAGCCTCGAACCGGGGTCCTTAGGCTTCACAGGCAAGCGCTTAACCGCTAAGCCATCTCTCCAGCCCTTTTTAAATTTTTTTTTTTTTTTTTTTTTGGTTTTTCGAGGTAGGGTCTCACTCTAGTCCAGGCTGACCTGAAATTAACTCTGTAGTCTCAGGGTGGCCTTGAACTCACGGTGATCCTCCTACCTCTGCCTCCCGAGTGCTGGGATTAAAGGCGTGCGCCACCACGCCCGGCTTAAATTTTTTTTTGAGGTAGGGTTTCACTATAGCTCAGGCTGACCTGGAATTCACTATATAGTCTCAGGGTGGCCTTGAACTCACAGCAGTCCTACCTGTGCCTCCTGAGTGCTGTGATTAAAGGTGTGCACCACCGTACCATACCTCTTTGCCATTTTGATATGGTAATCTTTAGAATAATGAAGTTATCTGTATGGATAGAATTTACACTTGATGTGATTAATGATCTGACTCTGCTTTTTCTCACTGTATGTTCCCCTTCTGTATTACTGCTATAGGTAAACATGCTATTCCTAACTTGGTAAAGAATCTCCCAGGAGGTCAGCAGAACTCCTCCTGGAATTTCTCTGAGGACACTGTGGTCTCTATTTTGAACACTATCAATGAGGTTATTGCTGATAACTTGGAGGCTGCCAAAAAGCTTCGAGAGACACAGGGTATTGAGAAGCTGGTGTTGATTAACAAATCAGGGTGAGTTTACACTTAAGTCACAGCTTGAAGAATTTAAGTATGACATGAGGGTTGCTATAAGGACCTTTCAGTTTTTCCTTTCTGAGAAGACTTCTTACATGTAAAGTGTATTTTCAGTATTAATGTTGGCTAGTAGACCCTTAGATCAAACAATATTTTCCTTTTTTTTGTGGGGGGGGCTTTCGAGGTAGAGTTTCACTTTAGGCCAGGCTGACCTGGAATTCACTATGTAGTGTCAGGGTAGGTGGTCTTGAACTCACAGTGATCCTTCAACTTCTGTCTTCCAAGTGCTGGGATTAAAGGCATGCACCATCACGCCTGGCTCAAACAATATTTTGTATAAGTGTTTTGAACAGAGTATGAAATTTGTTCACCCATTTTAGAATTTATATTGTGTTGTATAGTTTCTACATCATCCTGGTCTTATACCCAAACTTCATAATGTGTTATTTTCTTCAATAGGAATCGCTCAGAAAAAGAGGTTCGAGCAGCAGCACTTGTATTACAGACAATCTGGGGCTATAAGGAACTACGGAAACCACTGGAAAAAGAAGGATGGAAGAAATCAGACTTTCAGGTATATAACTCTCATGAATCAGAATTTTACTTTAAAACAAACAAATGGAGCCAGACATGGTGGTGTACACCTTTAGTCCCAGCTCTCAGGAGGCAGGGATAGGAAGATGCCCATGAGTTCGAGGCCAGCCTGGAGCTACAGAATAAGTTCCAAGTCAGCCTGAGAGATAATGAGACCCTACTTCCAAAAAAAAAAAGGCTCATGTTTAATGTTTCTGTCTTCTTTGGTGTGCTTTATTTTACTATCCTATTAAATCTTTTTTTGTTTTTTAAATAAATATTTTACTTAATTATTTGAGAGAGCATGGCCATACCAGGGCCTCTAGCAACTGCAAATGAACTCTAGACACATGTGCCACTTTGTGCATGTGACTTTATGAGGGCACTGGGGAATTGAACCTGGGGGTTTTGGCTTTGCCAGCAAGCATCTAAACCACTAAGCCATCTCTCCAGTCCCTAAATCTGTTTTTGATCCAAGTCTCTCAGCTCCTCAAGGCATTACTTGCTATGCTGCTTCTTACAGAGTTGACTTCTGCTGGAGTAGGTCTAGTGTCCTCCTGTCGTCATGTGCAGTAGGTGCTGGTGATGGTGGAGGTTGGTAACAGCCTCTGGACGTTGTCCCCATACTTACTGTGACTCTTCCAGGATCACTGTTGGTTTCTGACACCATGTGTGAGACCTTGGTCATCTCCTTTTCTGTTTGCTTCACTGAACAGGGTATTTATTGAACTCTCATCAATCTCCTTTTTTTCTTTCCTCTTCCTTCTTCTTTTTTTTTTTTTTTTTTTTTTTCCGTGGTAGGGTCTCACTCTAGCCCAGGCTGACCTGGAATTCACTGTGTAGTGTCAGGGTAGCCTTGAACTCATAGCAATCCTCCTACCTCTGTTTCCCTGAGTGCTGGGATTAAAGGCATGCGCCACCACATCCAGCTTTCCTTTCTTTCTTTAATCTGTCTCTCTCTCTCTCTGTTTTTTGGGGGTAGGGACTTGCTCTAGCCCAGGCTGAGTTGGAGAATTCACTATGTAGTCTCATGGTGGCCTTTAACTCAGGGTGATCCTCCTACCTCTGCCTCCCAAGTACTGAGATTAAAGGTGTATGCCACCACTCCTGGATAATTCCTCTCTTTCTTTCCTTTTCCTCTGTTCTCTCTTTGCTAGTTCAGGCTGATTATGAACTCAATATGACTTTGAACTGATCTCCTGCCTCTACCTCCCAAGTACTGGGTTTAAAGCCATGTGCAATGGCCTACCTTCACTTGCTTTTTCTTTCTTTTTGAGACAGGGTTTCATTTATCCCAAGTTGGCCTCACTACATAGCAAAGGATAGCCTTGAACTCCTGATCCTCCTGCTTCAGTCTCCCAAGTGCTGGCACAGTGTGGGTCACCATGCCTAGTTTATGTGGTGCTAGGGATTGAACCTAGGGTGCAATGTATACTAGCTGTGTATTCTATCAACTAAGCTACATTCCCAGTTCCAATCACTTTTTTCCTAAGAGTTGTAGTTGTAATTATAAAACAAGAGACCTCAGCCCATTAGGGAATAAGATGTGTCAGAGGGGCTAGGGCGTATGGTTATAGAGAAGGTAAAGCTGGGGAAGGAAACTTAAACTTGTTTAGACCTTCTGAAGAAGGAGGTACAGGGTTGGGAGGAAAAGCAGGAATACTTGAAGGGGACAGAAAAGTGTGTAGCTGGACATGATGGTGGATGCCTTTAATCCCAGCACTCCAGAGGCAGAGGTAGGAGGATCGCCATGAGTTCAAGGCCACCCTGAGACTACACAGTGAATTCCAGACCAGCCTGGACTAGAGTGAGACCTCACCTCAAAAAAAAAAAAAAAAGTGTAAAGGCTGGGGAGCTTGCACAGGGGTTAAAGGTGCTTGCTTTCAAAGCCAGCTAGTTCAGGTTTAATTTTCTAGCCACTCAGGTAAAACCAGATAGGCATCTGTTTGCAGTGGCAAGAGACCATTATGTATCAATACACACATGCACACAAGTATATATTTTTTCTCAATTAAAAAAAGGTTTTTAATTTTTTTATTAACAACTTCCATGATTATAAAAAATACCCCATGGTGATACCCTCCCCCCCCCAAATATATTTTAAAAGAAGTGGCTATATTCAGTTTTCTGACATTAGATTTTATGTTTGCCTGCAGGTGAATCTAAACAATGCTTCTAGAAGCCAGAGCAGTCATTCATATGATGATAGCACTCTTCCCCTCATTGACCGGAACCAAAAATCAGGTACAGTATCCAAAGGGTACTCTTCTTCTTCTGTCCACTTCTGCTATTCTTTAATGGGCTTATTAACTAATAAGATGTGTGTGTGTGTTTCCAAGCTAGTCTTTGGGGAGGGAATAATTCTTCATTTTAGGATTATAATACAAAAGAGGATAGGTTGGACCTTAGAAATGAAAACAGGCAACTGTAGGAGGTTCCCTGTGATCATAGCATTCAGGAAGATCAAGGTGTTCAAGACCAGCCTTGGCTACAGAGTGAGTTTGAGATCAAACAGGGCTACATGAGACTTTTTAAAAAAAAAAAAATAAATAAAAAGAAACTATATATGTGTGTGTGTGTGTGTGTGTGTGTGTGTGTGTGTGTATATATATATATATATATTGTATATTTGCCATGCAATTGATGAAAAAGAATTGAAGTGAGTTCATGATTCTTCTATATGCTTTGTCTTTATGTATTATATAAATATAAATATATATGATAAATATATATTATATATATATGTGTGTGTGTTAGTTACTGGGGGTTGAACATGTTAGGGACTTGCACATGTTGGTCAGGAACTCCTGAGCTATATCCTAGCTAAGATTAGAGCCCTTATAACCCCTTTACCGTGTGAGAAAACACCTTTTCCGTCATGAGATGAATTATGTGTTTTGTTTAGTAAACATTTTCTCATCATTGAAAGTGTGTATCATAACCTTTACTATGTTAATGATGCTTGGCTTTAGATACGATCCGTAGCTCTTGAAGTGTGGCATAGTGTAAACCAGGCTAAGCAACACCCATCTGAATGAGTTTTTTAAATTCTTTTTAAATATTTAATTTATTTATTTGTGAGAGAGAAAGAGGCAGATAGAGAGAAAGAGAAAGTGGGTGCATGCCAGTGCCAGGGCCTCTAGCCACTGCAAACGAGCTCCAGACACATGTGCCCCCTTGTGTATCTGGTTTACATGGGTCCCAAGGAATTGAACCAGGGTCCTTGGGCTTCTCAGGCAAATGCTTTAACCACTAAGCCATTTCCCTATGAGAATGAGTTGTCTTTAACACCATGTACCCTACAGTTAATAAAAGAGCCACTTCATAGCCAGGTGTGGTGTTGTATACCTTTGATCCCAGCAGAGGTAGGAGGATCTCTGAGTTCAAGGCCAGCCTGAGAGTACATAGTGAATTCAGGCTGACTGCAAACTCACTCTGTAGTTCCAGGCTAGCCTTGAACACACAGTGATCCTCCTACCTCTGCCTCCTAAGTTCTGGTATTAAAGGTGTGTGCCACCACACCTGGCTTTATTTCTTTTTTTCTTTTTCTATTTTTTTTATTGACAACTTCCATAATTGTAAATAATATCCCATCATAATTCCCTTCCTTCCCCACTTTCCCCTTTGAAACTCTACTCTCCATCATATCCCTTCCCTCTTTCAATCAGTCTCTCTTATTTTGATGTCATGGTCTTTTCCTCCTGTTATGATGATCTTGTGTAGTTAGTGTCAGGCACTGTGAGATCATGGATATCCAGGCCACTTTGTTGTCTGGAGGAGCACCTTGTAAGGGGTCCTACCCTTCTTTTGGCTCTTACATTCTTTCTTTCCATCACCTTTTCCACAATGGACCCTGAGCCTTTGAATTCGTGATAAAGGTATTTCAGTGCTGAGCACTCCTTTGTCACTTCTCAGCACCATGGTGCCTTCTGAGTCATCCCACGGTCACTCCCATCTGAAAAGAGAAAGTTCTCTAACCAAAAGTGAGAGTAGTATTAATATATGGGTATGCGCATTAAGAAGAGTGCTTACTGAGCAGTTTGGTTAACATAGTACATACATTTATCCAGACACCAGCAGACGTTACATCCCTAGGGTTCATGATTACCCCTGTTGTAGGGATGTATTACATGGCAATGAGGATGTGAACTCAGGTCCTCATGCTTGTGTGGCTAGTTTGGACTTTTGTTTTTTATGAGACAAGGTCTTACTCTAATCCAAGATAGCCTGGAATTTACTATGTAGTCCAGGCTGGCCTCAAACTCAACAGCAATCTCCCTGCCTCAACCTCCTAAATGCTATTCCCTCCCATGGAGCGGGCCTCCAGTCAAATTAGAGGGTGGTTAGTTTTCCCCATAACAGACATACCACTATTGCACCCAGTGGCTCCTTTGGCCTGTTTGGCCAAATCTAAGGCTTGCAGTGTGCACTGTTGTGTATCTTCGCTGGTGATTTCTCTCTCCCCCATTGAACTGCATGCAAGTGTGGCTTTTTCCAGCTTTCTGTTAGCTGGTCTACATGGAGGAGGTTTTCAGCTCAGCTTCAGCAGGGTTTCTCAGTGACCATGCAGCCCAAATATGTGGAGTCTTCAGCAATAGGGTCTTACCATCTATTCCTGGTGGGAAACCATGGGCCTTGGTAATGACCTGTAATGTTTTGGAGGCATCAGAGACCTCCCTGGCCAACAACTCACTGGAAAGTATCCCATCCCTGGCACTGAAAATTTTCTATACAATTTTCAACAATCTATAGCTCCTGAGTGTTCTGTTGTCCAAAAAAGCACGTTTCCATGACTTACTTATATCCTCTTAGATTTCAATTAGCCCTCCTCCACCTTTCCTTTACTCAATCTCTTCCCCTGACCTCACTTAGGCCTTTTACCCTCATTAATCTGTTCTGCTTACATTTTATACCATATAAACTATGATTCTTTTTGTTTTTTTTCTGAGTTAAGGTCTCACTGTAGCCCAGGCTGACTTGGAATTCACTATGTAGTCTCAAGTGTCCTCGAGCTCACGGCTACCTCTGCCTCCCAAATGCTGGGATTAAAGGCGTGCGCCACCACACTCAGCTTCAAACTATGATTAAGATGTGAGTATTTGATAGACATTTCCTCAGAAATGAATAGATTATCTTGGTGATCAAAATAATTGACACTATTGCTCCCTGGATTTTCAAATAAAAATTATAATTGGCTCAGTATGGTGGCTCACACCTGAAATTCTAGCATTTAGGAGGTTGAGGCAGGGAGATTGCTGTGAGTTTGAGGCCAGCCTGGACTGCATAGTAAATTCCAGGCTATCTTGGATTAGAGTAAGACCTTGTCTCATAAAAAACAAAAATCCAAACTAGCCACACAAGCATGAGGACCTGAGTTCACATCCTCATTGCCATGTAAACAGGCCTGGTATAGTTGTGTAGAGACAAGGGGATCCCATATACTGTAGTGTGTAGCTATAATTCCAAATCACCTATAGTGAGATGGCAGGTGGAGACAGGGGCTTGCTGGCTAGGTAGTCTAGCCAAACTGGTGAGTTCCTGGTTAAGTGGTAAACCCTGTTTCATATAATGTTGAGAGCAATTGAAGAAGACATCCAACATCACCAGCCTCCACATGTACATGCACATATGGATAGACAGACATACAGACAGACACACACACATCAAAAAAATATAATCTTGAAAAACTTCATCGGTGTCTTTGAGCCTAGTAACTTCCCAATAACATTAAATGCCTTTCTAATGAAATATATGATGATATGAATGTGACTTTAAAAAGCGTAAGTATAGGGACTGGGAGATGGGGAATCAGTTAAGGTCCTCACTTACAAAGCCCACCTACTTAGGTTCAGTTCTCTAGGATCTACATAAAGCCAGATGCAAAGTAGCACATGCATCTGGAGTTCATTTGCAGTGGCAAGTGAACCTGGCATGCTTGTTCACATGATAATAAATAAAAATTTTAAGATACATGGATAAGAGGACCTAGCATGTCCATACACACACACAAACACAAGCAAATACATAGTTTTAAAAAATATTTATTTATTTACTTATTAGACAGAGAGAGAGACAGAGGGAGGAAGGAAGGGGTGGGGAGAATAGATGCACTAGGGTCTCTATCCATTGCAACTGAACTCCAGACACATGTACCACCATGTGCATCTGGCTTATGTGGGACCTGGAGAACCTAGCCTGGGTCCTTAGGCTTTTCAGGCATGCACCTTAACAGCTAAGCCATTTCTCCAGCCCAAATATATAAATTTTAAAGAAACATGGTACTTTGAACATATATGTTTATCTTCTTTCTAGAGCCCCACAAAAATGAGAGCAGCCAAGGCATCATGGCTCATGCCTTTAATCCTAGCACTCAGGAGTCTTGGGTAGAAGGATTGTAGTTGTAGTGAGTTTAAGGGCAGCCTAGGTTACAGAGTGAGTTCCAGGCCAGCCTACGCTGAAATGAGAATCTGGCCTAGGGGGAAAAAACAAACAAGATGAGAGCAAACAAATAAAACCAGAATAACCTCACAAGGATAAGAGTGAGAGGCAAACATCAGTGGAAAAAAACACGCACGTGTAATAAAAATGTGCTAACTTTTGGAATATTTGCATCATTCTGTGAACCAATATCTTTTTTTGTTTGTGTTTTTGTTTTTTCCAAGGTAGGGTCTCTCTCTAGCCCATGCTGACTTGGAAGTCACTCTGTAGTCTCAGGATGGCCTCAAACTCACAGCAAACCTCCTATCTCTGCCTCCCAAGTGCTAGGACTAAAGAAAGGTATGTGCCACTAGGCCTGACTGAACCAGTGTCTTTTTTTGAGGTAGGGTTTCACTCTAGCCCAGACTGACCTGGAATTCACTGTATAGTTTCAGGGTGGCCTTGAACTCATGGCGATCCTCCTGAGTGCTGAGACTAAAAGCTTGTGTCCCACAACTGGCTTGAACTTGTATCTTAAAAAAAATATATTATTTGAGAGAGAGGGAATGAAGGAAGATGGGTGTGCCAGGGCCTCTTGCTGCTGCCAACGAATTCCAGATGCATGTGCCCCTTTGTGGATCTGGCTTACTTGGGTACTGGGAAATCCAACCCAGGCTGTTAGGTTTGCATGCAAGCACCTTTAACTGCTGAGCCATCACTCCATTCCTGAACCAATATCTTATGGGTGCTCAATGCCATGATGTTTTAGAATGATACTTGAATAATTTTTTTGAGGTGGCTTTGCTATGGGCCTTGGTTGGCTTGGAACGTGGAGCTATCTTCCTGACTGTGCCTCCTGAGTACTGGAATATGTGCTTGGCTTCTAGGTCTTGAGATTCTAAAGAGGTATGCAAAGAATGTAGAGCTAAGCCATTAAGGCACTTTCCTGCAAAGCCCAAAATCTGGATTTGATTCCTCAATACCAACATAAAGCCAGATACACATGGTTGCGCATATGTCTGGAGTTTGTTTGCAGTGTCTAGAGAGTGGCATGCCCATTCTCTCTCTCACTCTCTTTCAAATAAATAATAAAATATTTTAAAACTTTATGATGCATTAAATTTATTTCTTAAAATGAAATAGACATTTGAGTTTCTCAGTGCAGTAAATATAATTTAAATCATTTTCAAAATTTTATTTTGTTTTTTTGAGGTAGGGTTTCACTCTAGCCCAGGTTGACCTGGAATTCACTCTGTAGTCTCAGGCTGGCCTCAACTCTTGGTGATCCTCCTACCTCTGTCTCCTGAGTGCTGGGATTAAAGGCGTGCACCACAGTACCAGCCTCAATTTTTTCTTCTTTGTGTCCTTGGCTTTTTTTTTTTTTTTTTTTTTTGTGCTGGGGATTGAACCCAGACCCTTAGTCATGATAGCAAATGTTCTGTCCAGCACTGAGCTACATCTCCATTCAGATCCTCATAATTTTTAAGATTGTGCAGGTGATGGGAAGATGGCTCAGTAGATAAAGTATGAGTAGCCAAGGTTAGATCTCCAGAACCCACACTATGCCGTACATACACTGTAACATGCATCTGTAATCCTAATGTGCCTATAGCAAGATGAGAAGTAGAGAATAAATTTTCTAGAAGCTTGTGGGCTAACTAGCCTAGAAAAAGCAATGATATAGCAATGAACTAGAGACTACCTTAAATAAGGTGGAAGGCGAGGACATACCCAAGATTTTCTTCTGTAACATGCACGCCATAGTATGCACTTGCCTTCAGTACTCACATATGAACACACATCCCTCCTTCTTCCCAAAAAAGTCTGCAAAGGGGCTTTAGACCAAATAACTTTTAAAAGCTGCTAGCTTAGATCAAAGTGTCCATTATATTAGAGTGTATAGGAAAGGGATCCAAGTCCCATGAAAGCTTGGTTAGCAACTGTAGGGTTGTGGTTAGTGCTTGGCACTTAGTGGCACTAAGCAGTGAAGGAAGGAGGACAGACCAGACAGAAAGAGATTGTGTGTATAGGCTTTAATATGTTAAAATTTTTTTAACATTCTTTTTTTTTGAGTTTTCAAGGCAGGGTTTCACTGTAGTCCAGGCTGACCTGGAATTCAGGGTGGCCTCGAGCTCACAGCCATTCTCCTACCTCTTCTTCCCGAGTGCTGGGATTAAAGGTGTGCACCACCACGCCCACCTTGATATGTTAAATTTTGACTTGGACAATTTTCTAATTCCATATAGATAAGAAACCTGACCGGGAAGAAATTCAAATGAGCAATATGGGATCAAATACAAGATCATTAGGTAGGTGATAAATTCCTGCTTAATGATATGCAATAGTGTTAAATTGGGATGAATAGAACTGAGCGCTCTGTAGTTTTCCCCACCCTATTTACAGTCACCTAGGTTGGCCTTGAATTCACTTGTCAGCTGAGGGTGATTTGAACTCCCTTCTCACTCTTCTACCCCTATTTCTCAAGTGGATTATGGCTGTACACCACGATACCCAACACAAACTCTTTCTCTCTCTGAATATCCCCTCCCTCCTTGCTAGAATCACATTGATTTGTCATCCATTTGAAAGGACATGTGGAAATATAGGAAAACTTTGTCACATGTAGCTGAGGATAATCTTGAACTCATGATCCTCTTTCCACATTTGTTCTTCGAGATCTTCATATGTGTATCATAGTCTGCCTCAGTGTCTGTCCTTGTCTCCTCTCTCTCTGCTCTATTTCAGCCTAGCTGATCTGTTTGCTGTTAGGTGTGGGTTTAAATTTGTTTCTTGGGGCTAGGTTTCACAGTCTAGGCTGGCCTTGAACTTACTATGTAGCTAATAATGACCTTGAACTCCTAATCTTCCTGCCTCCCACTGTTTGTATCTTTGCATTCTACACTATTTTATTTTACTTTATTGTTTTGCTTTAGTTTTTTGAGGCAGGGTCTCTTGTGTAGTGATGGCCTCAAACTCATTATGTAGCTGAGAATGAGCTTAAATTCCTGATTCTCCTTCTACCTCCCAAAGTTTAGGAATTATAGTGTGTACCATAACACCCAGCACTTTCTGCATTATTTTAAAATTTTGCTTGTATTATACCTTCTACTGAAATGTCCCTTCCATTTGCTGTCCTAAATTTTCTTCATCTCTAAGCGCTAAACTCAAATCCCATTCTCCTTTGTGTGGCACCTCCTGTTGCAGCATACTTCACTCTCCTCATTCCGTTAACCCCATATGGGCACATCTCTTTGTAGTCTTATTAACATAGTTTATAACATATAAGCTGAAAGTTTTTTCTTCTCTCTCTCTCTCTTTTCCCCCCAAGCTAGGGTCTCACTGTAACCCAGGCTGACCTGGAATTTACTATGTAGTCTCAGGGTGGCTTCGAACTCATGGCAATCCCCCTGCCTCTGCCTCTTGAGTGATGGTATTAAAGGCATGCACCACCACACCCAGCTTTCTGAATGCTTTTTGTTGTTTTTGAAGTGGTAGGGATTGAATCCAGTGCTAAGCACTATACCACTGAGCAATATCTCTAGCCCTGGGCATTTCATATGTATTATTATTCCCTATATATTATTCCCATTATATTTAGGTTCTTATTAAGTCTCAAAGGCTTTAACTGTCTTTTTGGGGCATTTCGTTTGACAAAGCTCATTTCCTATCAGAGGTGCCTAATTTGTACCTATCTACTTGCACATATTTTACATTAGAAGGGGATATCTTCATTTTTTTTTTCTTTTTTGTTTCTAGATAACAACTATTCCACACTGAATGAGAGAGGGGACCACAACAGAACACTGGATCGGTCTGGGGATCTGAGTGATATGGAACCATTGAAGGGAACACCCCTGATGGTAAAATCTTTAGAAATTGTTCTGTGTCTGAGGCTATTTCTGTCTTGAAGCATATGTAATTTGTATAACAGGGTTGGGGAGGAAAAAGAAAAAGAGCAGACATTTTTAGGAAAAGTAGGGGTTTTGACCCACCCTGGAACTTCTCAAGATATTATTCTGCATCGGTCACACTGAGAGAAGAGGAAGTCTGTAAAAGGGCTTCTGATCCGACTAACACTAACTGATCTGTTCTCATACTTCACCTTGTTCTTGCCCCTGTCTGTTCATGGATGTTTTGCCCCTCTTTTACTATTATAGTGTGTGTTTCAACCATCACATTTTGGGATTTTTCTCTAGGTTTGGCACACACTCAAGAAGCTTTATCTTGACTAAGATACTAACAAATTGCATGTGTTCACAGCAGGACGAGGGTCAGGAATCTCTGGAGGAAGAGTTGGATGTGTTGGTTTTGGATGATGAGGGGGACCAAGTGGCTTATCCCCCCATGGTATGTCCTCCAGTCACTCCCAAGCTGGTTCTGAGGAAGGAGGCTCCTGTGTGCCGGCAATTTACCAATCATGCTGCTCTGATCTGGCCTGGGGCACTAGTCTCAGCCGTGTGGGGTTCTGCTTCTGATATTATTACCTCAAAGTTGGACATGTAGCTGGTGATGGTTGTCCCCTGGGCTGCTTTCCTTTCTCCAGATTCATTCTTGTGTTTTTGGTTTTCCTTTTTCTTCTTCTAGTCTTCTTATTCTCATTCTTATTAACATTCTTTCTCTTTTTTCCTTACAGCAGAAGATTTAGCACCACTCTATCTGCTCCACCTGGGCTTATAATATATATATATACACTTTTATTTTTTGGTGGTGAAATGGACTGATGATTTTTCCTTTTATTTGCTGGACTATTGTGCCAACTGCCAGGCTGCCTCCTGCCCTTATAGCCCCAAGTGGCTGCCTTCATTCCATCAACTCTCAACTTTTTCCATTCAAGTCCTCCCACCCCTACCTCCAGTTTTCCCCATGAAACCTGATTCATTTATTTGCATATTTTGAGAAACTGCTGCAGATTAGCCCTTTTTGCCAGCTCTCCCTGGAACTCTTGGCCTTGTGTGGAGGGAGGGAGAGAGTGGAAGTCTTCACTGGAAGCTGTCTGAAGAACAGAATGTTACAAGCTGTATCTACAATGTTCAGCAATTTGATAAACTGATGATTCTGAGACTGTTTTCCTGATGGGGAAGGGATGTTTTATTTCTTTTGCAGAAGGGGAAGTATGAGTTCTTCCCTCATTCCACTGGCTGTTTTTGAAGCCAAGAAGGCTGGCAGTATTGGCATACTCCATTTGCAAGAGCCCTCGAGTAAATGAAAGTCTCCTAGAACTGGGATTGAGAACCCTTGCTTCCTCTCTTCCGAGGCAGAGACCACAAAGGACCTACAGACTCCATCTCTTCTGCCAGCCTCAGGCCAGCTTTGGGCTGCTGCTGCCCCTTACTGAGGCTGTCCTTAACCCTCAAGCCTTCCTCTCCTACCCTGTGATAAGTCTGCTAACTTGGCTTGACCATTTATATAAAGAGGAGTGTGCCATGTAAGACTTTGGTTAAGAAGAAGCAGAAAGATTCTTTTGGGAAGAAGAGGACCCTTTAGGAGGAGCTAAAAGGAATGTACGTGAAGCAGTTAGTCTGAAACTGGCAGGAAGCTTCAATGCTGACTTCCCCTGTCCCATTTCTCCTTTTCCTTCCCTCCTAGGCCTGCCCTCCCTCTCATGCTCCCTGGATTTGTTGGCCAACTACAGGACTTGATGTACATAACTCTGTTCCCTTTGCCCTGACAAGGTGGGGATCACCCTGGCTTTGCCTCCTCTTTGTGCCTTCGGCCTGGGGTGCATCTTCTCCCTCCCTTCCACGTGCCTTTCTTTCCCTCTGCAGTCTCATTTCTCCTGATTTTGCAAGTTGGATTTTGTTGTTTTCTTATCCACTGTTGACCCTCAGTAGCTGAAAGCAAATGAAAGGAGAGGAAAGGTGACCTAGAAAGCCCCAAGTTCTGTTGGGATTGGTATAGCCTCTGAGTTTAGTCATAGCAAGCTTTTGCACGACAGTGTGTGGCTGGGATTTGTACAAGTGTACTGATAAGCTTCGGTGAGGCTGACAGGAGTCAGTGGTGTGACTCCCATTCCTGAGTTGCACAGAATTACCAGTTATCTTTGAGGGGGTTGTAGGTGGTAGAGGGGGTCTCCCCAGTTCTCCTTTCACACCCATAATGCCTCGTTTACTTTAGTGCATATTGCAGGTTGGTCTAGAAAAATCAGCTGCTCTGAGGGTTGATTTTTTTTTTTTTTAACTTTATTTGGTTTCTCCCCTTAATCTAAAAGCTCTATTCAATGCAACTGGAATTCTTTATCCTTCTCTTCCCTTTCCCTAATACACTGAGGCTATGGGGTAGGAGAGAAGTGCACAACCCACCAACCCCCTTCCCCATGCATTAAAATTCCTTATTTACCTTCCTGCTCCCATTTCTTCCTCCTCCCATATACCCTTTCTGGCAAAAAGGAGCCTTTTGCTCTGTGATGCTCAGAGCACACTGCACAGGGACCTCCCCCATTCAGATCAGGCTCTACTCTTGGTTTCTCTTGTCCTTCTCTGCTCTTCCTGGTGCTCTTTTTTCTCGGTGGGGTGTGGGTAATAGAATAGCCATGGGCTTTTGGGGACCTTTAACTGTTTTGTTTTTCCTCCTTCATTTATAAAAACACTAAACATTCAATTCCAGAAAACCAAAAAAATCCCACCTTCCCACCGAATACTACTAAGGGGCATGTCTTTTGCTCCATACCTTTGCTCTTTTTCTTTCTGTCTGTTAATGCTTTTAAAAACAAATGAGTTTTTTATATAAATAAAGTTTTTAAAGTGTGTATGTGGGAGGTCTGTGTCATTTCTTCACTTCAAGCTGTATTTCTTCCCTCTTTTCATCTTGGTTACTTCCTTAAGTATCAGTGTTCTTTATCATTCTGGAAAACCAGAAGGAAGTTATACCAGGATGGGCTTATTTTGAGCTGAGTCCCAACTCTTTTTTTTTTTTAAATTTTTTTTTTAAACTTTATTTATTTATTTATTTATTTATTTGAGAGCGACAGACACAGAGAGAAAGACAGATAGAGGGAGAGAGAGAGAATGGGCGCGCCAGGGCTTCCAGCCTCTGCAAACGAACTCCAGACGCGTGCGCCCCCTTGTGCATCTGGCTAATGTGGGACCTGGGGAACCGAGCCTCGAACTGGGGTCCTTAGGCTTCACAGGCAAGCGCTTAACCGCTAAGCCATCTCTCCAGCCCCTGAGTCCCAACTCTTATCAAGCAGTATTCTTTTAAAAAATTATTTATTTATTTATTTATTTGGGGGAGGGAGAGACATGGACAGACAGACAGACAATAGGTACACCAAGGCCTCCAGCCACTGCAAACGAACTCCAGGCACATGTGCTACTTTGTGCATCTGGTTTATTTTGGGGCCTGGGTAATTGAACATTAATCCTTTGGCTTTGTAGGCAAGTGCCTTAACTGCTAAGCCATCTCTCCAGCCCTGCAATATTCTTTTTAATTGCACATGAAACATTTTCTTTTTTTCATCTGGAGATTCTTTGAACTGGAATGTGGCTGCAGTAGAGCATGGGGAGCATTGCTAACTCAGAGATAGGAGACTGGGGTGAAGAATCACTGGCTTCCATAGTCTGTGGTTATTGTGCACTACTTGACAAGACTACATTGAGGAAATCTTTCTGTACTAAATGGCCCTTTTGAATTTAACACACTGAAGATTGGAAGCTAGCTGTCCTAACTGACATCCTAATAAATATGAAAGAATGTAGACTTCAAAGGCATGTATATGTAAATATCAATCACAGGGCCATTATCTTGCTCCTCCAGTTGTTGTGGACTGGGCTCATTGACAGGACATCCTGCTAAATCCTGGGTGGGTAACAGGTACATAATGTGTTACTTAGGAATTTCATTCATTGCAGATGCCAAGGATTTAGGCCTATGGGAAGACTCATTTGTTTCTGGGGCCCTTATATTCTGTCATAATTATAAAACCTCAAGAAAATCTGTGTAACATGTTTTCTAAGTGACCGAATTTTTAAAACCACTGATATATTCCTAATGATAGTCCCTAACTATTTTGTTCTAGTAGGACTTGGATGTAAGAACTTTGTAGGGTGAGTGAGACCAGGGAAGCTCAGCACTGTAGCTGTGTTTACACTGCAGTCTTAGACTAGAATGAAGTATTAGAGTTTGTCTTCCAAGGAGAAGCCATAAGGATGGGTTAGTAGTCTTTTACTTTCATTCAATTCTTTTATTATTCACTGGCACTGAGCTAGATGCAAACCCTACTGCATTGTTGTAGAGATTAAATTTAGTGAATTAAGCAGATGGATCTAATCCATAAGAATTTTATGTAGATAAGATCTATGATACATTCTCTCTCTCTCTTGAGGTAGGGTCTCACTCTATCCCAGGCTGACATGGAACTCACACTGTAGCCCCAGGCTGGCTTTGAACTTAATAGTAATACACTTCTGCCTCCCTAGTGCTGGAACAAAGGCATGTGCCACCACTCCTGCATCTCTCCTTTCTTTGAGAAGCCATCTTGCCATGTTGCTCAGGCTGGTCTCAACCAAACAATTCTGCCTCTGTCTTCCCAGCGCCAGGATTACAGGTGTGTACAATCATGTTTGGCTATAGACAGATGTTATTCAAAGATCATAGATCAAGCCTCATTGGTGGGGCTTACCTGTAGTGCCAGCACTCAGGAGGCAGTGGCAAGAGGATAACTCATTTGAGGCCAGCCTGGATTACATGGCAAGACCCTGTCTCAAATATATATATGTGGCTGTGTTCATATAAAATGAGGTGGAAAATATGCTGGTCTGCTGGGCATGGTGGTGCACACCTTTTTTTTTTTAATTAAAAAAATTTTTTTTTGAGGAACTAACTATGTAGTCTCAGGGTGTTCTTGAACTTACAGGGATCCTCCTACCTTTGCCTCCCCAGTGCTGGCATTAAAGGTGTGCATAGGTCTTTAAAATCCCTGTATTTGTTAAGTTTTTTGTTTGCTTGGCTGGTTGGGTGTTTTTGTTTTTTTTTTTAAGGCACAGTCTTCCTATGTAGACTTGTCTGGCCTGGAATTTGTGGTTATCCTCTTGGATTACAGGTATGATCTGTAAGCCACTACACCAAATTTTCTGCTAAGGTTTTTATTTTTATTTTTTTTATTGAACTTTTTAAAAATTTTTATTAACATTTTCCATGATTATAAAGTACATCCCATGGTAATTCCCTCCCTCCCCACCCCCACACTTTCCCATTTGAAATTCCATTCTCCATCATATTACCTCCCGATTACAATCATTGTAATTACATATATACAATATCAACCTATTAAGTATCCTCCTCCCTTTCTCTTCCCTTTATGTCTCCTTTTTACCTTACTGGCCTCTGCTACTAAGTATTTTCATTCTCACACAGAAGCCCAATCATCTGTAGCTAGGATCCACATATGAGAGAGAACATGTGGCGCTTGGCTTTCTGGGCCTGGGTTACCTCACTTAGTATAATCCTTTCCAGGTCCATCCATTTTTCTGCAAATTTCATAACTTCATTTTTCTTTACCGCTGAGTAGAACTCCATTGTATAAATGTGCCACATCTTCATTATCCACTCATCTGTTGAGGGACATCTAGGCTGGTTCCATTTCCCAGCTATTATAAATTGAGCTCTGCTAAGGTTTTTGACACTGATTTAGTAATGCTTTTGAAGCCTTGACCTCTTACTCATTACTAGCATTAGAAAACCTTTGAAATTTACTAAGAATTTGTTCATATATTCTCAAGTTTGTTACAATCTCAGTTTTGGGGGGTGTGGTTAAAAATTATGATCAATAATAATAAAGTGTTTAACAATAGGCCTGAGGTTTTTATTTTTAAATGAATCTTGATGTGGCATACTTTCAGATACATCAGAGTTGTGACCTCATTTAGTCACTTGTTCTTTCTTGCAGGAACTATTGTGAGGTGGAAACATCTCATCAAGGAACTATGGGCTAGTCTTTTAATATCATTCTTTCTCATTTTGCCTATTTTTATATCTGAAGAAAACAGCTTCTTTGTACTATGATAGCTATAAACCAGGTAGACGTAGCTTTACAGACTTGAGCCAATTCATGAGGATTAGTTGGGTTGCTTGTTAAAAATATGGATTCCAGCCAGGCATGGTGGCGCAGCTTACTCCCAGCACTTGGGAGGCAGAGGTAGGATCACCATGAGTTTGAGGCCACCCTGAGACTACATAGTGAATTCCAGCTCAGCCTGGGCTAGTGCAAGATCCTATCTCACCATACCCCTGCCAAAAAAAAAAAAAAAAAGATTCCAAAGCTGGTTGTGATGTAACATGCCTGTAATCTCAGCACTTGGGAGGCTGAGGCAGAAGGATTGTCAAAAGTTTGAGGCTAGCCTGGCTGTACAATGATTTCCAAGAGAGTCAGAGCTTCGACCCTATATCATCAAAAAAAGGGGGGAGGGGGGATGGTATTACTATGGGATTTTGTTTTTATAGTCATGGAAGTTGTTAATAAAAAATATTTTGAAAAAAAAAAAACAAAAACAAACTTTAGGCACTCGGGAGGCAGAGGTAGGAGGATTGCTGTGAGTTCGAGGCCACCCTGAAACTCCATTGTGAATTCCAGGTCAGCCTGGGCTAGAGTGAGACCCTACCTCAAAAAAAACAAACAAACAAACAAAAAAAAAAAAACAAAAAAACTTTAGGCTACTGGGTATACCTGTAGCTCAGTGGTAGCGTGCTTCCCTAGCAGGTCCAAGGCCCTGAACCATAGGTTCCCATGATCCATTTTTAAAACTGATTCAGTTGATGGTGGGACTCAGGAATCTGAAATCTTGTGAAATGAGCCAGGTTATTATGAGGCATGTGGTCATTTAACTATTTGTGAGGGGAATGGCTAAGCCAGGTCCTGTAGCTGCTGAAACTCCAGGTGCATGCACCACTCTACACCTGTCTATGTGGATACTGGGAAATCATACAGGCAGCCTTTAACTGCTGAGCCATTCCTCAGCCCTTAACTAACTTCGGACACTGATCTAGTAACTTGCTTAAGCCTATTGCCTCCAAGTGGACACAGAGCAACTGACTAATTTCATTGGCAGTGATACTGGTTTCATGGTAGGTGGCGGTAAGTGATGATAACCATAGGAAAACGGTTCATAAGGGAAACAATGTTTACTTGAAAGGAATTGCTTGTTTAGTAGGGAGAAGCTGCCCTGTGGCATCAGAGTAGGATAACTCCTTACCTTACACATCATGTACATAGTGCCCACCCTGCAGGGAGGGAATCTAGTTCTGAATATGGTGTTCTTTAGGGCAGAGAAAATCACTGCATCTATTGACTAATGCATCTCTTCTGGCTACAAAGACTACTTCAAGTAGGGAGCAAATGGGCCATTGTTCAAAAAGTCAGGTCTGGAAACTGAGTCACTCCAGAGAGGGGACCTACCTCCAGAATGTATAAAATTATAAGAACTAAGATTGCCCGAAACAAATTTATTCATCTAACTTAGACACCTAGATTACCCTGCCATCTAAGTGTGTCACTTAAAGCATTGATTCTTTGGATACACTACCCAGAATTTCCTGGCAGATGTGAATGGAGAGAAAGCTGTGAGGAAACAAGGTAGGTAAAATGACAATAAAAATAATCATTTTGATCTGTTTATGTTGCTGAGCCTTTGTCTTTCTTTTATGTAATATGCAATGACTAGGGCTGTCCATCCATGAGTGGAGTGAATCAGGTGGTTTATCATTGCTGTAATTGTAGGAGCTGTAAGCATTTACGCAAGTTGCAACATTAGCCTGAGAGTACTAAGCTGCTCTGTTTTCATTGTTGAAAAGGACAGGCTGTTCCACTTTTATGAAGACACAAGCGATTTCTGTCTTGCTGTCTTTTCCTGAGGTCTCCAGGGCTAATGGTCTGAATGCTGTAAGGTCTCTGAGGAAAAGAAATAAGGATACTTAGTCATGTTCCAGTCACTTCTTATTCACTAGTCTTTAGTCTTCCTTCCTTCCTTCCTTCCTTCCTTCCTTCCTTCCTTCCTTCCTTCCTTCCTTCCTTCCTTCCTTCCTTCCTTCCTTCCTTCCTCCCTCCCTCCCTCCCTCCCTCCCTCCCTCCCTCCCTCTTTCTTCCTTCCTTCCTTCCTTCCTTCCTTCCTTCCTTCCTTCCTTCCTTCCTTCCTTCCTTCCTTCCTCCCTTCCTCCCTTCCTCCCTTCCTCCCTTCCTCCCTTCCTCCCTCCCTCCCTCCCTCCCTCCCTCCCTCCCTCCCTCCCTCCCTCCCTCCCTCCCTCCCTCCCTCCCTCCCTCCCTCCCTCCCTCCTTCCTTTCTTTCTTTCTTTCTTTCTTTCTTTCTTTCTTTCTTTCTTTCCTTTCTTATGATTCAGCCTTTTGTTTTTGGTGGTATGGTGGATTGGATTTTCTAAAAAGTCTTTTCAGTAGAAGGAAGGAAGAATCTGGGTAAATGTAAAATATGCTTTCTTCCCTATGGATTTCCTAGGGATTGAACAAAGGCTTCACACATGTTTGTCAAGTTCGCTTTTTAAAAACCTTTTTTTTGGTTATTTTTATTTATTTATTTGAGAGAGAGGGAGAGAGAGGGAGAGAGGGAGAATGGGCATGCTAGGGCCTGCATGCAGCCACTGAAAATGAACTCCAGATGCATGCACTACCTCATGCATCTGGCTTATGTGGGTACTGGGGAATCAAGCCTTGAACTGGGGTCCTTAGGCTTCACAGGCAAGTGCTTAACCACTAAGCCATCTCTCCAGCCCAGGTACTCTTTTTTAAAATTAATTTTTATTAACAACTTCTATGATTGTAAACAATATCCCATGGTAATGTCTTCCCTCCTCCCACTTTCCCCTTTGAAATTCCATTCTCCATCATATTCCCTCCCCATCTCAGTCAGTCTCTCTTTTACTTTGATGTCATGATCTTTTCCTCCTATTATGATGGTCTTGTGTAGGTAGTGTCAGGTACTGTGAGGTCATGGATATCCAGGCCATTTTGTGTCTGGAGGAGCACATTGTAAGGAGTCCTACCCTTCCTTCGGCTCTTACATTCTTTCTGCCACCTCTTCCACAATGGACCCTGAGCCTTGGAAGGTGTGATAGAGATATTGCAGTACTGAGCACTCCTCTGTAACTTCTTTCCAGCACCATGATGCCTTCTGAGTCATCCCAAGGTCACTGCCATCTGAAAAGAGAAGATTCTCTACCAAAAGTGAGAGTAGCATTAATATAAGGGTATGAACATTAAGAGAAGTGCTTACTGGGCAGTTTGATGGGCATAGTACATACATTTAGCCAGACACCAGCAGACATTGCACCCCTAGGGCTCATGACTAACCCTGTTGTAGGTTTTCAGTATCAGGGATATATTCCCTCCCATGGAGTGGGCCTCCAGTCCAATTAGAGGGCATTTGGTTTCTACCATGACAGACGTGCTTCTATTGCACCCATTGGCTCATTTGGCCTGGCTAGCCAAATCTAAGGCTTGCAGTGTCCGCTGTTGAGTAGCGTCACTGGTGATTTCTCTTTCTCCCACTGAACTGCATGAAGAATGGTTTCTTCCAGCTTTCAGTCAGTTGGTCTACATGGAGGAGGTTTTCATCTCCGTTCTAGTAGGTTTTCTCAGTTGTCAAGTACTCTCTTTTTTTTTTTGTTGTTGTTTTTTGTTTTTCGAGGTAGGGTCTCACTCTGGCTCAGGCTGACCTGAAATTCACTATGTAGTCTCAGGGTGGCCTCGAACTCATGGCGATCCTCCTACCTCTGTCTCCTGAGGGCAGGTGGTGCACGCCTCGCTTAATTGTCAAGTACTCTTAACAGTGAACTATACCCCCAGCTCTGTAAAAAGAAAAAAAAAACAAACAAACATTTATAAAACACATTGCTGGAGGCAGGGAGAAAAAAAAAGGCAAGAAACCTTATCTAAAAACCAAGCAGAAATTGGAATTTGGTCAGGTATCTGATAAAGCCAGCATTTACTCAGAATTTTTGGCAAATTCGGCAGACATTAAGCATTTCTAAGGAATATGTGAAAGAAACAAGGAGGAACTTAGCAGGTTTGAACATAGAGCCACATGCCCTCAGTAAAGATGGACAGAAATGAAGTCCATAGAAAGGGACAAGAGACTACCTCCACCCTGGTAATACATGGAAGGGCTTGCAGTCCAAATTTAGGCTGCTTATGTGGCCCCAAACTATAAGGAGGGACTTTAAAGTGGTATTCAATTGTCATGCCTCCAGATGTTCTCCAGAAGCCAGCACAACTCTAAAGATTGAAAAACAACTAGAAACTTGGAAGCCAAATGACCAGCCTTGCTCAGAAATTACACATGAAGAAATAGAGGACTGAGTGAGAAGTGAAAATAGGAGCAAATGGACTCACAAGCTGATCCTTCAGTATTAAAAATACTGGCATTACCACTGAGTATAATAAGGCATGAATGAGGTTCAGTGAGCTTAGAAACCACATGTAAAGGCATACTAAAGATCATTAACTAGTGATAATGCTGGTACAAGTAAATCTCCACTATAAAAGCAGCATGTAATTTGTTGGGGGAAATGTAGGATACTAGACTGTGGCATGTAAGTTGAAAGGGTGATTAGGACAAAAATTTCAGTCTCATATTTCGGAGGAAAGGAAAGAAAATGGCAAAACTTTTGTGAAACTGAGTATATGTATTAGCTAGAACAACTGCTAACAAATAGACATAGAAGATAAAATGCCAAAAGTTGTGGAGAGAGGAAAGCAAAAGGAGGCTGGGGAGTTGGAAATGGTGTTTTATCTGATGGAACAAGCTAAGATCCTAAGCTGCCACCTTAAGGGACGTACCTATATCTGTATTTTAGTGCCAGGGTCAGCTGACACTGGTGAATAAATATGTGCAGCAAAGTGCAAAGATACAGGGAGCAAGTCTCCAAAAAAGGCAAACTTAATAAATGAACAAAAAATTTCATTGGCTGCTGTGTAGGTTGGTCAGCTTGGCTTAAGAGACAAAAAGGGCAAAACAGAATACTTACATCTCATTGACTCATAAATTGCTGATTCTTCAGAAAACAAAATTTTATTTTAATAGCCTCCCATATATATATATATTGTCTTTTTCAAGGTAGGGTATCACATTAGCCCAGGCTGACCTGGAACTTACCTGTAGCTCCAGGCTGGCTTCAAACTTACAGATCCTTCTGAATGCTGGGATTATAGACATGTGCCACCATGCTGGGCAAGCCTCCCATATTCTAACTGGGCTTGATCCAGAGCGGGGTTGGACTAAAGTTTAACATGGTGGAGATGTACCTTTTGGGGCTGCTAACTTCAGGGTGGGAGAGATTACTAGGGAACATTGGGCATTCAAGCTCATTTCAGCATTGTTAATCATGTCTTGGGCCCCAAGGTCTTTCAAGTACATAAACTAAAAATTTGGACCATTAATGGTGTACCATTTTGGTGGTTTATGGTGGTTTTATGCACAATTCAGGAATTGCCCATAAGCAAAATACTTTAATGTTTTAAAATTTTTATTGGGGGGGATAATTAGTGCGCCAGGGCCTGTAGTCGCACTCCAGATGATTGCATCACCTAATGGGCATGTGTGACCTTGCACTTGCCTCGCCTTTATGCGTCTGGCTTACATAGAATCTGGAAAGTCGAACATGGTTCCTTAGGCTTCACAGTCAAGCACCTTAACGCAACATGTATGTTCTGAATGCTTAGGTTTCTCACTTGGTGGCACATTTGCAGTGGATATGTCTCCTCTATGATGTATTTCAAACCTGCCTTCAATATATGGCATCAATTTTTACATGGAAGAAAGATGTGCTACCTAATGTCTTATTTAGATGCCTGTTGCTTTAGTTCTTTACCTCTGTGTCTGGGTGAGTGTCTGAGATCTATCATATGGAGTCTTGAGATGATTCAGAATGATGACCTATACAAAACTCAGCACCAAGCTCAGGCTTCATTCTTCTTGAGATCAAGGTCTTCCTCTGTCACAGCTCTATGATCTTTACAGATTTCTTTCTTTTTTTTTTCAATTGTTAAATTATATTTATTGAGGGAAGTACAGAGCTCAGGAAAGGAACCCACATGGCTGGAGATCCCATTTAAGGGCCTGGAAAAATCATGGAAATAAAAGAGAAACGAAGTTTAAGGAGCTTCTGCCATGTGGAGAGCTGGAGGGGATAGAGAACCCATGTGGACAATAGGGCTAGAATGGCCTCCCCTTGGTTCAATGTGGCTGGGCCTGGGCTAGAGAAAAACTCACCCACAGCTGGACGTTTCCAAGTGGTCACTGCTCTCCTGTTGTAAAGTACAGCCTTATAGTTGTATATATAAGGTATAACCTTATAGTGGTGGGCTGTCTTCCAGCTTAGTGAACCAGAGGGACAGCTCATTTTTAAGGGCTAGGGGATGTCTCACGAAGAGGCTAGCCCTGATAGAAAGTTCCAGGGGCTGAACTTGACCAACCACAATGTTTAAATCCTATCAAAGACCTCTCTCCCAGAAGGGGTCCTGGTAGTTTGGAAGAAACAGGTCTAGGGAACTAGGTAAGTGATAAGAAGTCAGATCACCTTTGATTTTTAGCAAATGCAGACTTTCCTGCATTCTTTATTTGCAGAGGTCCAGTCACCCTAACTGTACCCCCTCTGATTCTCCCATCCCATAAGAAGACACTCTAACTGCTGCTAGAGGAAAGCAGATGATGATGTCAGATCTTGAATTTCTTGAACAGGGGTATAGGAATATGGTAGTTAGTATCTCCCAGAGAGGGGAACTATTCTAAAGGACCTTGAAAGTGTATTGATGGAGTGCAGGAAGATAGTCTTGGAAGAAAATGTTGGGTGAAAAAATAAAAGGTAGGAGTTAATGACAAAGCACACAGCAAACTGGTCTCCTCAGGGTTTCTCTTGTGGACTTCCAGGCCTTGGGCAGTATTTGAGGGAACCCAGGTAGACAGAGTTGGATTGTCTCAGGATCATCTGAGCATGAGCTGGGTGAGATTTTCTCCCAGAACTCATCATCAAATGTTTATCTATCTCTTTACTTTTTTTTTTTTTTTATTGGTAGTGCTAGTGATTGAACCTAGAGCTTTGCATATGCTAAGCAGTCACTTTTATCATTGCACTACATTCCTAACTCCTTTATATTTATTTATTTTTAATTATATGATTATAAACAATAACCCATGGCAATGCCCTCCCTCCCCCAATTTCCCCTTTGAAACTCCATTCTCCACCATAACCCCTCCCCCTCTCAATCAGTCTCTCTTTTATTTTGATGTTATCATCTTTTCCTCCTATTATGATAGGCTTGTATAGGTAGTGTCAGGCACTGT